>NC_136058.1:122236903-123717737 GCF_964261635.1 Lissotriton helveticus | reverse complement strand
GAGCAGCCCCGGAGAAGGCCCAATTGTACGGCTTTTTTTCCGAAAGCGTGCAGGTTGGAGCAAGAGGTCTCTGGCAGATTGGGAGTTTCTGGTTCCTCCGGAGATCTCAAGTTTCTTTGCCAGATCTGCAGGGGAGTTAGAGTATAAAGCTTTGTGCGTGATGCATGCTAGTTTGAGCTGTATTTTTGCCTCCAGGGGAAGCCAATTGAGAGCTTTCAGGTGTGGGGAAATATGATCGTATTTCTTTGTGCCGGAAAGTAGTCTGGCAACTGCATTGAGGCAGGCTTTAAGAGGTGCCAGGGAGATCTTGGGTAAACCCGAGAGGGTTATGCAGCTGTATTCCAGTCTAGAGATGACAAGTGCTTGGACTGCCATTTTTAGGTCGGGAGCATCGAGGAAGGGTTTCACTTTCCTAAGGTAGCTGAGGTGGAATCTGGCTGTTCTGGCTATCGAATTGATGTGGTGCCGGATGTTCAGGTTGCTGTCAAGGGTAATTCCCAGGGATTTGGCAGAGTTCAATTCCCCGGCAATCGCCTGTATCTCTTTTGAGCTTTACCCAGCCCATTTTTTACCATCAATGATTCCAATACTGCATGTAATGTTTTCTGCATTACGAACATCACCTCTAACATTGAGGAGAAGGATGTTGCTGAGGTATCAAAAACTTAAACCAAACGGTGTGTAACTGTTACAGTGTGGGCACAATAGTTGTCCACAGAGAAAGAGAAATAGAAAAAGGAACAGAAAGGACTAGGTCTAAACCCCTCATGATAGAGGCAAGTCCAAGCCTTGCCTCTTGTTGCCCTCACACATCCCAGTGGATGTCATGCTTCATCATCGAGCATTCCTTCTCGTCGGGCCATTGCTGCAATGCCCCACGAGTCCCCCGAAGTGTCACTTTAGTGGAGATCCTTTGATAACGCTGTATGATGAGTGAGGGTTCGTAAGAAAGGGTGAGTGAGTGAGCAAATGATTAAAACTGGCTAGGGGATATCAAAACAAAATTAGTTTAATGTGTGGTTCCCCAGACAGGTTAAAAAACCTGTAGGATGTGCGTTTACTGACTAGACAATAATGTGCCTCAGTAACTCTTCGGTCAACATGTTTCGCACCCTAAAATGGTCGTAACGATCCCTGGCGCTTCCTCAGGACCAATTAAGTGAATATAACCGTGAATAGGTAAAGAACCCTACTAAAGAGAAATAGGCAGGTCCCCTTGTGACAAGCTACAAGGTGGCCTAAGCTCAATTAGTGACCGCTCTTTTTGAGACCTAGATGAGGGAAAGAAGAATAGAAAACAAAACACAATGGGCGAAATTATTATAAGTCTCTCAGAGGTGAGATGATTGATTGCACCTCATCCCAGTAATGTATTCACATGATGAGCACAGGAAAGTACAAACAAGACATACACTATAAATGTAGAATCATGCTCAGCGTTGGGACAATTGATTGCACTTCACCACATTGATACACTCTATCAGACAAACGAAAAACTGCCAGTAGTGCCTTAGTAAAATTTGAGCAGAGGGCGCTACTTACACACCAGTATATATACAGGGCTCATGGGTCGAAATCCTGGCATCGCAATACATTCATCACAGTTTAGCTGGACCTTCATACTGTGCCATAAAGAATACAACTGTACCGTGGCGCCTAGGTTAATTGTGGGAATATAGCACCAAAGTGCAAACTCGCATTCCAAAGAAAATTCCACCACATAGCACAAAAGATGGTGTAGCTTGCGGTGAAGTAGAACATTGCATGTCATGGGTTTTTAACTATTAGTAAGTTGTTGGTCGCTCCATAGGCTAGGGCTTGTTCACCCGGACCATAACGGGCTGAGAATCAAAAAATGGGGAGAAAGGCGAATATACAATGTAATGGCCGCTCAGCATGAAACGGGTGTTGTGAAAACCCGGTCGCGGTCACAGATGACCAACACAATAGTACTCACGGTTGTTGTCGGGTGCACTGCCTTCCAAAACTAGCCCTTACACATGTGCCTAAATATTGACGGGCAGCTAGCAAGGTCTCCCTCATATAGTGAGGCTCCTTCTCTCCGGAGTGCCTGACTTGTGGTGGGCGTGTTTCTTGATGCCACTGCGCATGCGCGGGCGCCATCTTAAAGTGGTGAATCTAGGACTTCATTTGAGTACATGCTCCTTGAACCTACTGCACATGCGTGGGCACCATCTTAAAGTGGTAAATTTTGGACCTCTCCTCGGTACAGCGGCTAGCCTAAGAGCGGTGAACACACTATGGTTTTAAGACCTGGTCCGCTATACCGCTAGAAGGGCTTAAACTAAGGGACCTCTCCTGAAGTTCCCCAGTGTTTCTCCATCACTTTTTTGACTTAATCTATACGTGATGTACTTCAGTGTTCACTTTGTCAGCGGAGCTGGGTAAGGACACGGGCAAGCGGGCGGGCACGAGCATGGCAGAGGGGTGTTGCGGGAGCATCTTGTGGCATACTACTATGGAAGGGAGGTGGCAGGAAGTCACTGAATGAATGCAGTTCATAGAATTACCAGCAAAATGAGCTGCCTGTTGTAGGTCAAAATGGAATGGACAGGTTAGTATAGTAAAATTCTTCCAAACTCTCAGGCTGCTGAAGAGCTTCCTTTGGTCACTACTAGGGCGAGCTTGTCAGATTCCACAGTACAAATAGTAGTGTGAGACAAGCTAAACCACTCTTTAGCCAGGGCTCATTCACAGGTCCCAGTTCACAGTGGTCTGCTGGTTCTTCTGTAAGGATATCCTTTTAGGCCCTGGGGCCACAGGAAGCCCACTGTCTATCCCCTAAAAAGAAGCACTTCCACTTCTTGGGAACAAGGGAACGTATTTCAGCCCTTTCCACAGGCAGATGCAGGGAGCAGGTGTTACTCATTCTTACAGTAGCCAGCGGGCAGTGATTGTTGAAAAAACATCAACGATTCGGAGGAGATTCCAACACCCCACTTCATATTTCTTCAGTTCCCCTATTTTCAATACAACAATCTCAAAAACCTCATTCCGGGGGTCTTTTAGAATGAAAGGGTCACTGTAAAAAGCTGCCCCCCCCCAGCGACTGACGTAAGGGGAAATTAGAACCGGTCTTCTATCCAATGCAAGAGAACATTACACAGTTCAATTATTCGAGTATACAGGGTAGTTGTATGGTGCGCTAATTATGACATACTACACTCCTCTCCCATCCCTGTTAATCGACTTACCTCCTCAGAAGTAATGGATTACTATCCCATATGCTACTTTATACGGAGGGACTAGGCTCACATATAGGCTATTCAGAAAGCTTGAGAGTTTCAAAAGGCAACTCAGTTCACAGTCTTAGAATGGCTTTTGTATCACACAGCCTCCAGTGAGCTTTGTGGTTTTGCCTGTTGCCACCTCAGTCTCTCACTTATCTCCAGGTGCCACTAGATCCAGTGGTTACCTGCCGCTGCTCGCCGGCTGGGCTGTGCAGTGGGAGCAGAGGCATTCTCGCTCGTATGGAGAGGACTCTTCTGGGGCAGCTGTGGGTAGGATGAGCTCAGACACACTTGACTCAGGAAGGCTTCTGCAGCAGCACCATTTCTTGACAGCAAAAAAGCTCAGAGGTGGATGGAGAACTGGCACTTCAGCAGGAAAATGTTGCTCCATCCAGGTCAAGTCCTTCATAGGGCATCAGGGCAGTTGCAGGCCCTTGGCTCCTTTGGGGATTCCTGCTTCAGTGGAGCTGGAACTTTATTGTCATAGTCAGCAGCAACACAGGAGGCAGCCTGGGCAATTCAAGATGACACACCCTGCTGCTGACTTTGTTGCAGCTCCTCAGATATTGTGCAACAAGACGAGGGAAACCTTCTCAGAATAGTTCACTCCTGAATTGCTTTCTCAAGCTCACCAGTTTCCTGTGGATGCTCCTCATGCTGGGCCTTTCCTTCATGGACAATCTCTCCTCCTGCAGGGCTATTGCGTGTTTCTTGTATGGCCCACTGTCGTTTTCCCTATTTTAGCCTAATTGTGCACATTGTAGGCCGCATATCAATATGCACATGTTACTATATAACCATGCTTGCTTTGTGTCACTTTGTATTTTCACACAGAACTTGCATATGTTTTTGTGTTCTGATCTTTTCCTAGGATTTAGTCTGAATACCATAGACAAGATCAAACAGCAGTGCCCCTTGCTATTCGTTCTTATTAGACATCAGCACCTATATATAACATTAGAATGCAGCTGCTGTTTTAAAGAAAACATGTCTTGTCATATAACCAAGAGCAGGAGTTCTAAAATGCACTCAGAGTAAGATTGGTGCAAGATTGATGAGTCAGCTGAGATGTAGAACGTTCATCTATGTATGCTAAGGTACAGTGTCCCCCACTAATCCCAGGGATCTATGATATATATTTATAGACATGTGAGTGTGTATATATATATATATATTATTTTTTTTTTCATTTTGCTTCAGTAGAAAAGGTGGGTGGGGATGACAGGCACATGTTTGTATTTAGAAATTGGTGATATCCACTTTTCTAGATTCAATACTGTAGTAGGTAAAAGTGATACTGTATATTATAAGAGTAGGGACTTTTATATTTTCCGAAGGTGACGCAGCACCTTTGGCAATTCGCCAGCGACTTGTTGCAGTGGCCGTGGCCGGCCAGAACGTGAATTGCCTGTCACTATCTGTAATGTATATACCTCTTTAGGTAGAAGTAGTTTGGGAACCAGACCTTCCGTACCTCCACAAAGCAAACAGTCTTTGACAAGGATACCAGACCGGCCTGTGAGTTTGTTAAAAAAACATGGGATAAATCTAAACAACAGCAACAAGAAAGTAGACAGCGTAGAGGTACACCACCCCATGGAGTCCTCTGAAAGATGATACGATTTTCATGATCGCACTAAGATAAAGACTCCTGACAGGTATCATATTCCTGATACATGTTCTACTCATTCCTTTCAGGAAGCGTCTGATCAACAGTATGACAGAGGAGGGCGATCTGACCACAGACCAGAACAGTATGTGACACCGAAAAGGGAAACACAACGCTCATCTGACGTTAAGATAAAAAAGGAGGACAGACCACCTCCTTATAATCCCTCCTTCAAAAAAAGAAAGTTGCAGCTTTAATTGCTAAATATTCCACCGACGGTGCAAACCCTCCTCCTGAAATGGAGTTGGGCAGTGACTCTCCTCGACAACACGGCTGAAGTCACCATAGTGCACCGGACACTCCACTTATTTCTGGAAGGGAAAGCAACTGAATCCTTTATTACTGTTGAAACTCCTCCAGACAGATTATATCTCGTAGATATTTAAATTGAAGTTGATAGAAAACACACCATTAAAGCAATTTTCTGGGACAACTTAACTATGTCTCATGACCTTTTATTTGCAGAGGTCGACTGACCTTCAGTTTTTGTCCTTGAATCCCTACAAGGTGAGCATGTAATTTACCTCCTTTTTCACATCGTGTTCCAGAGGAAGCTAAAAATGCTTATGCATCCGAGTGGGCCCTGGCCTTTGCTCTTTATCGTAATCACACGGGTTAGTATAAAGATTCTCCATTTTATGTTATTTCTTTATGGTCCACACCACAAGTACAACCACAGTATCCTATTAAATGGGAAGCTAAAGTGCCCATTCAAAATATTCTTTCTCAATTAGAGTACCAGGGTGTAATTGAGCCCTGTGTCACAACAATGAACAATCCCCTGTTTCCAGTTCTAAAACATGATCATTCATATTGTATAGTCGTAGATTATAGACATTTGAATAGTCACACACATATGTTTGCAGATCAAAATACCCAAAGTACGACACTCATCAATAATGTAGTCCATAAAAAACACATTGGACATTTGCAATGGTTTCTTCAGGCATAATTTGGCTCCTGAGAGCCGTGACAGGGCCACATTTAGTGCCTCAGGCTTTCAGATGCACTACGCACAAATTCCTATGGGCTATAAGAACAGTCCAGGAGGTTTTGAAGGTTATGTCTATTGTTCAAGAAATCGATCCTGATGCTCTGTCCTATGTATATGGTATCTACTTTAAGGATGATAAATTAAATCACCATTTAGCCAGGGTAGATCGATTAATATTAAGATTTGCTGAACTTGGCTACAAGTTCAAGTTTAAAAAATCATATATCACTTTTCTGAGTGTTCTTTATTCCGGATATGAATTAACACAAGAAGGAAAGAATCCTGGCCCTCATTTTTGGGAGAAATGTGCACAACTGCAACCTCCACACACTGAAAAAATTGCAGTCCCTGCTAGAATATCTTAATTTTGGCAGAACTTATATACCTGACTATGTACAGCGCATAAAATCTCTTTATGCACTAATAAATAACCCCGGGTGGGGAACTACGCTCCGCCAGTGGAGTTTGCGTAGTTTTGCCTCCTCTGCGTTCCGCTGCGAACACAGCGATCAGGAAAAACTATGACTCCGTGGCAGAGCGTAGTTAGCCGGCCCCTCCAACCTCCAAAAGTTATCCAAAATAATTAAAAAGGCACTTACCTGCCGTGTCTGCCTCGCCTGCCTCCTCCTCGCAATGGCTGCTCTCTCCTGCCTCCACCTCGCACTGAATAATTCCTACGTTGTACGTCTTGCGCATGTTCAGCCATTGCAAGGAGGAGGCAGTCGAGGCAGACAAGGCAGGTAAGTTCCTTTTTAATTATTTTTAATAACTTTGGGAGGGGGAGGGCACGGAGCATAGTTTCACTGTTTTTTTTTAAAACTCTGTGGAACTTTGCGGAGCACCACTCCGCATACTCCGCCCAGGGTTACTAATAAACCCCAAATTTGTTCCCTGCATCTTGGACATCGGAGCACACAAATACACTTAGGTCATTACAATCTGACTTGCTTGAAACACGCCATTTACCACAAACCTTGTCTTCTGAGTTTTACGGGGTGCAATTGGCTGTAAATATGTCACCTTCAATGAAGGTGTAACAGTACCTATAGCACATAAGAACAAGTTACTTAGCTTTGGTAATGCATTACCTGGAAGAGACATAGTCTAGCCGCAGATTCCTTAACTTTTGAATTCTCTCCAGGCGCCAGTCTTTATCTGGAACTTTTTCAGCAGTAAATCTGTGCGGGGTGTGGGGGTTTGTGGGCGGAGGCATACGACTCCGTATTGATGTCAACTCCGGTTGTGACGTCAGCCGAGTCCATATGAGTCGCCTACGGTGCGCAGACGTCAGTTTCTTCTATGAAACCTTCCACATCAAAACACAGAGCCACTATAGAAACTGGCTGTGGAAACTGTGTGCCAATAAAGAAGGATATACCATTGAATCAATAATTAGGAAGTGGTAAAGAATAGTATGTTAATACACAGACAAGGTCTGTGAGGAAAGACCAAATGGTTTATAGAAGCACATAGCTATGTAAAACACTGACCACTGCTGTATAAACCAAGGAAGTAAAAGGGAATACCTCTTACACTACATATCGTTCACAGAGTGAGGAGGATGTGTAGGATGTTAAGGAATCTGCGGCAAGAGTATGTCTCTACCAGATAATGTGTTACCGAATGTAGGTAACTTGTTCATCTGATAGAGACATCTAGCTGCAGATTCCATAACTTTTGAGTTAAATGGCAAAGCAAAACCCCACCTGGAGGAGGGTCTGCAAACTAATCCTACAAATGTTTTCAGAGAGAACCAACCGGCCTAAAATACCAAGAGACCAGATGTGCCTAGGAATTAAATTAAAAGGAGCATAGGGCTCCTTACAAAAACTGTGGCAAGGACCACAGGTAATGTACAACCCTGCTGGCACGAAAAAACATGATCCAAGGGTAGCAGGATAATACTGTGTCAGAAGACAACAGTCACCAGTATGACAATAGTACATGACCCCCTAACGGTTAAGTACGCCTATGGACTAGGAGATCCAAAGGCAATAGCGAATGCCAAGTAAACTACAGTATGACAATAGTACATGACCCCCTAACGGTGAAGTGCGTCTATGGACTAGGAGGACCAAAGGCAATAGCGAATGCCATGTAAACTACAGTTTCCTCAGTCAGCAAAGAAGTATTTGAGGGACACCTGTCCTGAGAAACCCTGAGAAAAGTACTCCAAGAACTCATCCACATTAGAGACAGGATGAATGAATGCATTCATTGTAAAGTTGGGAAGACCAAAGCACAAACATATATACATGAAACATACAGTGAATATCAAAGTCTTTAAGCGTAGCATTAGCATAGTGCCATCCACGCTGTGATAGCAAGACTTTTGCCATTTCTACAGCAAAGTTTATAAGCATAGGACTAGCACAGTGCTATCCATGCCGAGCTGTAAAATGACAAAAGCCTTTTACCACTCCAGGCACAGTATTACGTCTATGAATTGGTAAAATACCAACCAAGCCAACCTGAAATGTATAAAAGCAACCCCTGACACATGTTTCGCTCTCATTAGAGCTCTTCAGAGAGGTATAGCTTTGTCCAGACACAAGGGAGCACCCAGTATAAGTCAAAACAATACCCTTCAGGCTTAGAGTGACAAAGAAATTATGCAAAAAAGAAGCAGAGAACGCTGGATAGTTTTCAAGTTTAGGTGGAAAGCAGCTCCTTTATAGAGCACCCTCAACACCAGCGACACTAAATTTGCTCACTTCAATATATATATCCAGTAGTTAGTTATAGTTATGACCAAATTTTGAATAGGAAAAGCGTTTTTTTGGTTGGCGCAACTTGACAAATCCCCGCCAGAAGTGACACCAAGGGTCAGCTAACTGATTTCCTGTTCTGAGCTACAGGGACACAACAAGCTTCAGAGGTCTCTCTGCAAAGGTCTAGCTGACCTGCTGCACCGGAACTCCCTCGATAGGCCTGAGCACTGCTGGCCTCTCCTGGAGTGTGTTCCTGTTCCCCAAAAGGTACCTACCAGGTCTGGACCCCTTATGTGGCATCAGCTGAGCTCCTCCTAGAAAAAAAGGAGAAATCCAGAATTTTTTGTTTTTTTCTGACCACAAATAGGCTTGTTCGCATCAAGATCCTGCCACCCGCTCCGACCTCCATGGCAAAGCTCTGGTGAACTCTTCAAGCTACAGAGCCCGCCAGCGTAGACGAGTAACACAAGATATACACTTTGTGCTACAGAATCAACAGCCCGCAGTGACAAGCCAACGTGAAGCTCCAGAATTATCAGTCCGCGATGCCCAACAAGATGGCTGTCCACACCACCTGGCATACTCTTCGCGCTACAGCTACTACCATCCACCACACTCACCCTGCTCCTTGCGGCCTCCCCCCCACAAAGGGAACTCTTCGCACTGGACTTTAGAAAGTAACTTTTTTTAGCTCTTTGGCCTGTGCTGCATTGTGGTCAGCCTAAACTTGTGACTTTCACCATTCTCGACCATATAATCGTGAGTGGTACTTTGTGCTTTCAGGCGCTATACTTACCGTAAATCTTTGAAATTACAAATCTCTGCAACTACGGACTGGATTTTTGTCATTTTGATGTCAAATAATTTATTATAATTTACTCGATTTGTATAAATTAGTGGGGGATTTTTCTTGAGTTTACATTTTATTCATGCTTAAGTGCTGCATAAATACTTTAAAAAAAAGACAGGAGTATAACCCATAGACCAGGTCAGGACTGGGTAGGTAAGATACAATTATCACACAGTGTCCTGAAAGGTAAAAGTCATTAGACCGTTATAAATAGCATGCACATAGCATTGCTTAGGTGGACAAGAAGGAGATTACTCATTTTTTTGAATCAAAAGATAATTATTCATCTTTATGTTATAGCATTCATTTCATGGTTGGAAGTACACAGTTAAGAACAGCACTGCATAGAATGTAATGACAACCACATGAAACTTGGTGCAACAACCGTGAATAAATAGTGCAAGGGGCGAGGCAAGTGAAAGGAGAACAGAAAACAGCGTAGTCGGCGCACTGTGTTTTACAGTGCAAATTATATACAGTGAGTGGCTAAAACGGCGCGTGTGACATAGTGATATCACAGAGGGCACAATTAATTTAATAAATTTGGAGCCACTAAGGAGAAGTGCGCCTATTAATCAGGCTGTTGGGTCGACGGCGTTTCGATCCGGAGCATTTCGGATCATCATCAGGACTGCTTGTCTGAATTGGAAAGTGCTTGAAGGATCCGTGAAGATTGGAGTCCTTGTAACCAACCGGGAGGGATGACTTGAAAAGACCAGAGGATCACCGAAAAATCGGGTTGCTGGAAGAGGCTCGCTATAGATTTTAACGCATGGAACGTGCCTGTAAATCAGCCGTGTTTGATGGGTTTGTACTGAGAAACTCAGCATTCTAGCCGGCCGCGTCAGTCAGCCATGCTTGATGGGCGCTGCATAAGTCAGCGCGTCTGTCTCAGTATCGGAGAAGAGAATTGTGGGATACTGAGACAGACGCGCTGACTTATGCAGCGCCCATCAAGCATGGCTGACTGACGCGGCCGGCTAGAACGCTGAGTTTCTCAGTACAAACCCATCAAACACGGCTGATTTACAGGCACGTTCCACGCGTTAAAATCTATAGTGAGCCTCCTCCAGCCTCTTCCAGCAACCCGATCTTTCGGTGATCCTCTGGTCTTTTCAAGTCGTCCCTCCCGGTTGGTTACAAGGACTCCAATCTTCACGGATCCTTCAAGCACTTTCCAATTCAGACAACCAGTGCTGATGATGATCCGAAATGCTCCGGATCGAAACGCCGTCGACCCAACAGCCTGATTAATAGGCGCACTTCTCCTTAGTGGCTCCAAATTTATTAAATTAATTGTGCCCTCTGTGATATCACTATGTCACACACGCCGTTTTTGCCACTCACTGTATATAATTTGCACCATAAAACACAGTGCGCCGACTACGCTGTTTTCTGTTCTCCTTTCACTTGCGTCGCCACCTGCACTATTTATGCACGGTTGTTGCACCAAGTTTAATGTGGTTGTCATTACATTCTATGCAGTGCTGTTCTTAACTGTGTACTTCCAACCATGAAATGAATGCTATAACATAATGATGAATAATTATCTTTTGATTCAAAAAAATGAGTAATCTCCTACTTGTCCACCTAAGCAATGCTATGTGCATGCTATTTATAACTGTCTAATGACTTTTACCTTTCAGGACACTGTGTGATAATTGTAGCATAAATACTTAACACATCGCCTCAAATTTAAGCTCGACTGCTTTTGTGCCAGGCTACCAGAGGGATAAGCACAGGTTAATTTAGTGATTTTTTCTGGTTTACTCTGACAAAGATTGTAGCTGTTGGTTGAGTAGGGTTTCACCCCTCAACCAACAACCTAATTTCTAACATTCTGCATGCCAGCAAGACTGTCTGGATCTTAGCCTAGTTCCTCTAAGCTACTTTTATTAACAATCTAGATTTCACCTTGTCCTAAAAGGAAATGTTCAGTTACTGCCCCACTTTGGGGTATGCACCAGGGTAGATTCTTTCATGTGGATGCCAGACCTTCTCTAATGGCGATATTATACTGAGAGAGTAGCAGTCATCCTCACGTCTGTCAATGAGAGCCACCACAAGTGACAGACTGAGAGCAATTTAACTGCTTTCTCGGCTAGGCTGTGCCACCTTCTATGCTCCACTCACACCCTTGAAAGGGACATGGCTGGGGTGCACTGTAACCTATCCAGGCTCCTCACCCATGTTCATTTTTGTCTCTTTCTGTAATAACAATAATCAACAAAGTGGTGGAATGAATGCTTGAATTAATCTCATCCACTGGTGAATCTCAAATACTAGACCCAGACCAGCCATATGCAAACCAGATTTGGCCCTGCTCCAATAAGGAACATTCCAGCCCCAACTGCCAGACTAAGTCCACGCCAGGTCCCCTTCAGACAGGAACACATGCAGCCTCAGACATTCCCCCTAATTGTCCTCAACAATGAGGTGCAAGTTAAATCCTATGGCTCAGAGAGCATGGGACTAATGTAAGGGAATATCCGATGCATTTAGGGTGTCTACTGCAACCAACACGATAGCTATGAAAGGAGTGATTGAAGTAATGTTAGTCACTGGTGTGCCCTCAGACCCTATTATCTATAGTAGGGTAGCACTGTTGAGACAATTTTACATCAAGTGTTCCTTGTTTATAATGGATACTAGTACTGTTCATCAAATCGAGTATATTGTCATTCAAAACTTCAGAGCATTGTTCATGTAAAGTAACAAAAAGATCTTGCAAGGAGCTCAGAAATGTGCATTATAGCACATATTATGCGTAGAAGTCTGTAAGGATTTTTAGGATCAGCGGATTATCTCAACAGAGAGCATTGTTGTAGAATACATGAATTATACCAACAGAGCACAATATTCATCATCAAAAGATAACTATTATTCAACAGAGCACACTGCTACAAATCAGAACAAAAAAGGTGGTCGCCGTAAAGCATATATAACACCCATATAAGAGCTCCACGTATACAGAGAAGATGATGGTGTGATTTACTCATGCGAACACAAACCTTCAAAAGCATTTGAAATACAAAATGTACTTGATTTTTTTGTAAACAGCTATTTAGGAGAAAAGGGCTACTTGTTACTAATGCCAGTGGTGCCAGCCATGTGTTATTAGAGGTCTAGCTGGCAAACCCTTATAATGTTTGGCACAAACTGTGCAACAAGCACCATATAAAAAGATAAAGAATCTTCAAAATGCAAGAAAGTGTTTTTCTTTAACATTCAGGAGCGTTTCAACTTTCTACATTAAAAACATATAACTGCATTGAGAGGCATTACTTAAAAGTGACGGCTTTAGAACATGACCTTAAAAATATCGATGCCCCAACAAGTATGACAACAGTGCAATAAGATAATTAAGAGGCAAGTCAGTTGCCATGTGCATTGATTCTTACAAGAAGCAACATTATAGTCTATTTGAATTAGACACAAGAAAGGTGTCTGGATAGCACATACCCTGAACTGACGTATTTGAAAGTGCTTTCAAATGCACTAAGGAAAAAAGAAAAGGAAGTACAGTGGAATGAAATATTTGTCTAGGGTCACACAATTTGATAAAGCGAGGAAGCTGGGAAAAATCCCAGGTTTTCTGATTTCACATTGTTCAATTCAGCTCATAGCTGGGTACGGTGTTCCCTCTCCTGTTGTAAATCAAAGATTAATCTATTTTCTTTGATTCTTGGTGCTTTAGTTGAGAATGTGGGTAGCAGGCAGACGCCACATGAAAGATCGGCTGGTTTAGGGCTCCAGTGTTCATAAGGAACCTCAAGCTGAACCGGAGCCAGGCATCTGGCTGGAGCTTTCAGTGGCTCGAGCGTGTTCTTTTCAAGCCTTCCTACCAGAAGCCTGGGCAAGGACCCTGGTAAAGGACCACTGGACTAACACTGTTGCTGCACAAGTGATGTGCTTTGCTTCATGAATCCAGAATACCAAACCTTTCTCCAACAAGTGCCAGTCCAAAATGGGAACATTTAACTGGGGGACAGTCACGCACACTTAAAGACAGGTTTACAGAATAATCAAGCACTAAACTGCGTCAGTGCTGTGCACAATTTCCGGCAAGCCACACTTCCCAAGGGGGAGATGCCAATCTGGAACAAGTAATGATTGTTTTGCTCACTATAGCATGGAAGCAGATATGCAAGAAGCGGATACGCACAAAGGCACCAGCTCTGAATGCTTGGGTCAATGGTCTCTTTTTATGAGAAGCTACAAAATACGGCACGTGATGCACGAGCTAAGGATGACAGATTACATGACTTATGAATCAGAGTAAAAAAATAAATGTAAAAATCCATCCGAGTTTCAGGATGCATATCACCGCAAACTGTCGATAACATTAATCTAGAACGATGCATAACGTGCTATGAAAACTAAATATTGCAGAGATCAGACAGAGTGACACCAAAGGTAAACAGCAGTGGTGCCCCACGAACAAGACTACTTGCCGTGTTGTTGTGAGCTCGAGAGGATACCATCGCTGTGGATTTGCATCTAACGGGACAAATCGCTGACAAGCCCGGGGAATCGATATCTCTGTCATCTCATAACAAAAAGCAATACATCATAGCAGCTGTAGCGGTAACATTTGCATTCAGGCTCTCGATCACGAGGCCTGATGATCGACTTCCAATCGTTTCTTCAAGACTCAAAGAGAGACAAAACGCCAAAGGTGAATGAATATCTCATATCAGTCCCAGGAAGTCCAGTCACAGCTCACGTTTCACGGAGAAGAAAGTAGACAGCCGTGCTTCCTACATTAAATGAAATGCCGACACAACCACAGGAGTGAAAACAGAATGCGTAAGGAATAGTAGTTTATTACATTTAAATGTGCATAGGATTCAGCAGTGCAAGTAGCGTTGCACTTACTGATTCTCTAGACTGATTCATGACCAAAAAAAGAATATAGCCTTCAATAAAACACACTCAATAGGACACTCTCCATATCAAGGAAGTATGTAAGGGGGTTTCTTTTTTAGTGGAACTAATTCAGTCCAGAGCACAAAAGCAAGCTGGGATATTTACCTCAGGACTAGTTCACTTATCTCTCCTCCTTGCCCTTCAAGGCTGTTGCTATAATGTATTTCTGCGTGCAGACAGCACAAACTTTACAGGTGTTGTCCACTGAGGTGGAGGCATCATCTTCCTTATTCGCCCTCTGCAGACTATGAGTTAGAGCCTTCATATAGGTTTTAAGATCTTTATTTTTATGTCTGGCTTGGTAGCATATATTTCTGCAAGACGTATTGTTCCCAATTATTTAAAAGGTACACAGAGTGGGCTTTACATTCACCAGGAGGAGTGATATTCTCTCACCTAATGCTATTGACTATTTGGTGAATATTTCTCCCTTCTAGGAAGTGCTTGCATTGGAAAGCATGAGGGACTAATTTACATTAGAAAATTATAGTCAGTTGTCACGTTGCTTGTCACATTCAATTCTTACTTTCCATAAATACTCTATAAATAAACCAACCCTTTTTTAAAACTTTATTCCAGCTTTGGAAAAGTCATTAGGGCAGGTCTTAATGTAATAAATAGCCCTTGTGAATGCCAATATGTTTGTCTTAGTTTTATAATGAGATTATGAGATTGTTGGCAGAATATTATGCTACTAACTGGGTCAGAGCTCAGAGTTACGAGGTCCCTGGTGCCGCGAGTAAATGGATCAGTACGTGCATATTGGCAGCATCATTGGAGGGAATATTACTCTTTGATTCCACGCCACTTGATACAGTGGCTACTCTACATGTGATATTTGAACAAACTGAGGATACTGAGGAGAACCGGACTATTTGACCTCCTATACTGCTTTTCCAGACCGGCGGTCTCACTAATGAACCCCTGCAAAAGACCAGCCCTGATGAAGTCATAGGGACATCTCAGACGTGAGTCCCTTGCTCATTGCACCATCAGGATTCAAGCAAGCCGGGCCGAAGAAGGCTGTGATGCCAGAAACCGGTCCCCGGAAGCTTGTTTCCTTACCAGTATAAGAATTGGCTTGGTAGTTTGGTTTGCCCTGTTCCCATCATGCACTGGGACAGGAACAGACTAATTTGCATATAGCCAGGTTCTGAGCTGGGATGGTGCATTGAGCTAAAAAACGGTGATGGATTAAAACCATGATCTCTTGACTTGGTAAGAGTATTCTGCATCATTCAGAAACTCTGTCCATCACCACCCCCCTTTTCCAAATTCGGTTTATCCACACTATGTGTGGGAGGGTATGCTCAGACGTGAGTCCCTTGCTCATTGCACCATCAGGATTCAAGCAAGCCGGGCCGAAGAAGGCTGTGATGCCAGAAACCGGTCCCCGGAAGCTTGTTTCCTTACCAGTATAAGAATTGGCTTGGTAGTTTGGTTTGCCCTGTTCCCATCATGCACTGGGACAGGAACAGACTAATTTGCATATAGCCAGGTTCTGAGCTGGGATGGTGCATTGAGCTAAAAAACGGTGATGGATTAAAACCATGATCTCTTGACTTGGTAAGAGTATTCTGCATCATTCAGAAACTCTGTCCATCACCACCCCCCTTTTCCAAATTCGGTTTATCCACACAAAGGGGTCGATTAGGATCGCGGACGGACTTGAGTCCGTCCGCGACCCCTGAGGAGGAGGGAACGTCCGCATGGGCTGCGGCGTTCCCTCCGATCAAATTAGGATGTGACCGCCAGGGTGGCGGTCACATCCTCCATCTCTAACATTGCGGCGGGTGCAGCTTCAAGCTGCATCCGCCGCAATGTAAAAAATCCATGCACAGCATTTGCGTGCACAAAGCGGCAGGCACCGCGCGGTGCTTGCTGCATTGTGCACGCAAATGCAGGGGGGTACCATAGGTACCCCCCATGTGCACCCCCCACCCCACCTTCACCCAGGGGGCCCGCAACGGGCCCCCGAAGTGAAGGTCCGTATGCTTTTCCACGGCGGTAAAGTCGCCGCGGAAAAGCATATATTTTCAGACATCCTAATATGCCTGGCGGTGTCTGATAGACACCGCCAGACATGTTAGTGCTTTTCCGCCGCGGTCGCCTTCCGACCGCGGCGGAAAAGCGGCGGACAGATTATCAGACCCACCAGCCATCCTAATTTGGCGGTGGGTCTTTGGAGTCTCCGCCGCGGTTTTTCCGCATCCTCCAGGCCGGCGGACACTTCCGCCGGCCCGGAGGATGCGGAAAAACCGCCATCCTAATCGGCCCCTATGTGTGGGAGGGTATGCTCAGACGTGAGTCCCTTGCTCATTGCACCATCAGGATTCAAGCAAGCCGGGCCGAAGAAGGCTGTGATGCCAGAAACCGGTCCCCGGAAGCTTGTTTCCTTACCAGTATAAGAATTGGCTTGGTAGTTTGGTTTGCCCTGTTCCCATCATGCACTGGGACAGGAACAGACTAATTTGCATATAGCCAGGTTCTGAGCTGGGATGGTGCATTGAGCTAAAAAACGGTGATGGATTAAAACCATGATCTCTTGACTTGGTAAGAGTATTCTGCATCATTCAGAAACTCTGTCCATCACCACCCCCCTTTTCCAAATTCGTCATAGGGACATCTCCCAGAAACAAGGATTTGGCTAAAGCTAAAAGAAGGTCATCTGAAGAGGATGAAATAACACACAACACCTGAAGACAAGACAAGAGATAATTTTTTTATTATCAATTCTGATTATTTCTGCACAAAGCTGTAACTGATTTGAATGGCGTGTGCTTCAAACCTACAGTCATTGTTTGTATTTTGTATTTGGTGCTTGTAAAGCGCAACATTCATCCTGGGTAGGATATCACGGCGCTAAAATTGCTAGAGTCAGTGACCCAATGGTGAAGGTTTTAGAGGGATTTGTCAAATTTGGAGAAGAGTAAAGTTTTCAGTTTTTTCCTGAAGGTGAGGTGGCAGTCTGTAAGCCTGAGATCTGTAGGCAAGTCATTCCAAATGTTCGCGGCCAAATGAGAGAAGGAGCGACCGCCCATCCTGGTTCTCTTTACTCGTGAGGTGGCTGCTCTTGCTGTGTATTGTAAGCGGAGATTCCGGTTAGGTACATAGAACTTGATCCTGTTTTTTAGGATATTTGGACCAGTGTTATGTAGTGCCCTGTGAGTAATGCATAACATTTTGAAAGAAGCTGTTTGCCTCATTGGAAGCCAATGAAGGGTTCTCATACAAGTTTTGGCTGAGTCATACTTTTTTTTGTTGCAGACTGCCTTTGCTGCCGCATTCTGAATCAGCTGCAGTTTTGTGAATAGGTAGTCTGCCATGCCAACGAATAGGGAGTTCCCAAAGTCTAGTTTGCTGATCAGCAGTGACTGGACTAGTATTTTTCTGCATTCTAGGGAATCCATGTGAAGACTCTTCTTAACATATTTAGCAGTGCAAAGCTTTTGCCACATAGGCTTGTGACGTGGTTTTTCATGGACAGGGTATTGTCAATAAGGACGCCTAGGTTTCTGGCGGTCTGTGTTGGAGTGGGGGGAGCGCCTAGGTCAGCTGGCCACCAGGTATTATCCCAAAGTTGTTGGGATCCTCCGAATAGGAGGATCTCTGATTTGTCGGTGTTTAGCTTTAAGCAATGATTGTACATCCAGTTGGACAAGTCGGTTAGGCAGTTGAGTAGTCTGTTTTTGGTGTCGTCCTTGCCATTTAGGGTTACCATTAGTTGAGTATCATCCGCATAAGAGCAGATGTTGATACCCCACTTTTTACCAATGGTTGCCAAAGATGATACATAGACATTGAATAATGTCGGGCTCAGTGATGCCCCCTGTGGGACACCGTATTTGATCTTCCGGGGGGGGGGGTAGATGAGAAATTGCCTAGGTGTACCGATTGCGATCTGTCTGACAGGAAAGATTCGAGCCAGCGTAGGGCTTTTGCATGTATGCCTTTCGAGGCAAGGGTTTTTAGTAAAAGGTTGTGTGACACGGTGTCAAACGCCGCCGACAGGTCTAATAGTATCAAGGCGACCGTCTTGCCCTGATCTGCCTGTGTTCAAATGTCGTCAAGCACTGCCAGAAGGGTAGTCTCGGTGCTGCTGTTAGCCCTAAAACCTATCTGGGAGATATCCAGCAGGTTGTTGGTTTCCAGGAAGTTGGACAACTGTCTGTTTACCAGTTTTTCAAGGACTTTTGATAGGTATGGTAGTTGTGAAATCGGTCGATAGTTGGCAGGGTTGTTTATGTCTGCACCGGCTTTTTTTAATAGTGGAGTGACCACTGCGTTTTTCCAAATTGTTGGAAATTCTGCTTGGTCAAGTGAGAAATGTAGTGCTTGTGTAACTGCAGGGCAGATTACGGGGGTTAGTTGTGAAAAAATATGGTGTGGACATGGGTCCAAAGGGGAACCTGATTTAATCTCCAGCATGGCCTTACTCACTTCCTCCTCAGAATAGGGGCCAAACGTTGAGCAACTTGCCGATGGCATGGGGTATATGTGTTGCTCAGTTTGTTCCTGGAGATTATTAGAGAAGGAGGTGTAGATTTTCTCTATTTTTTCACAGAAATAATTACTTATTTTGTCGCACCCCTCTTGTGATGGGGTCAGGTTTAGCATAAGGCTTGGAAGGCTGCAAAGTTCCTTGACTATTTTAAAGAGCTCTTTAGAGGAGTTTCTGTTGTCGGAGATTCGTAGCGTAAAATAGTCTTTTTTTGCTTTCCTTAACCGCATGCGTGCGGGCCGAATTCCGCCCGTACGCTGAGATTTCCGAAACCGCACTTTACGTGACGAGCTGGGCTCGTCATGAGCGTGCGAGGAGGCTACCTCATGACGAGCCCAGCTCGTCATCAGCGTCGAAGGGGTTAAGGCAGTGTTGTAGGTTTTGAGTTCATTTTTATAGTTGAGTCTGTCACTGGGTGCTTTAGTTAATCTCCATTTGTGTTCCATTGAGGTACATTTTCTTTTTAGGATTTTTAATTCCGGGTAGTACCATTTCTCTGAGAACATTCGTCTGGATTTGCTATTTTTGCATGGCGTTGAACAACGTTCTAGTGCATTCATGATGCTGTATTGGAGGTGTTGAATTCCATGATCATTGGAGGAAACAGGGATGTTTTTATGGTGAAAATGATGTAAAAATTTCTCCACAGAAAATTTCTTCCAGCTTATTGTTTTCCCTGCAGTCTGGAGTAATGGTCTCATGTGTGCTTTATGGGTAGATTCATGGTGAATTAGATCATGTGATGGTCAGTCCATGTAAGTGGCTTTATGTCTTTAATGGTGGTACTTTCTATATTGGTAAAGATAAGGTCCAACGTATGTCCTGCTCTATGTGTGGGTAGTTCAATTTTCTTTGTCAGTTGCAATCTTTTCATGTCCTCTGTTAAGTGTTTGGTTAGGGGGTTGTTGTTGTTGTCGTAGTGGACGTTGAAGTCACCTAAAATTAGGTAATTTTTGTTTTTGAAACAGAAAGGAAGGACTTGTGAGAGGAGCTGGGTGCTGAACTCTGCCGTGCTCCCAGGGGGATTGTAGATGATTACGCCACCTAGTATTGCTTGCGTGTTTATGGTGAGTGAAAATATCAGGGCTTCATAGTTACCAATTTGTGTGGTGGCTTCTTGAAGACAGGTGAAGGTTTCTTTAAATAGTATGGCCATCCCTCTCCCTCTCTTATTTGCTCTGTTCTGGTTTAGGATTTTATACCCGGTGGGAAGTGCCGTTGCAATATCTGGAGTGCTATGCTGGTCGAGCCACGACTCGGTAAGAAAGACTAGGTCTGGCTTGATTTCGTTTAGGGTATCCCATATTTCAATGGAGTGTTTGGGGAGTGATCTCGCATTGAGGTAGATGCAGTTAATCTCGAGCTTTGAGGGGTTTCTTTGCATGGGGCGGTACGTGGGATTGCTAACCCATCTACAGGTCCTGCAGCAAAAGGGGATCATGGTGTTTAGTGGCCCGATTTTGGTACATAGGTGGAGACAATGTGAGGTTTTAATGTTAAGTCTCATGAGGTCCTTTCTAGAGTATGTAAGTCTTGGTGTTTCATCCAAGTGGGTGGCAGGTGGGGCAGGGCTTGTTGCCCCAGGTCCCGACGGTCGTGGACGGGCACAGACGGGCTTGCCACCGGCGCGCCCGCTGCGCTCGTCCGCTGCGCTTCCGAGGCGAGGGAGCCATTTTATTCCGGCGAGGGCGGGAGGGGCCGAGCACTGGTACGCTCGCCCTGCTCCTCACCCATGATGGCGGCTAGAGTGCTGGAACCCAGGCAGCACCTAATCGGCTGCGGTGGGGGCGAGCAAGCAAAAAGCAAGATGGGCAGTTAAGGAAATTAAGCAGGTCAGTGCCCGCAAATAGAGCGCAATAACAAAATGTTTAAAACCAAAGTGAGTGCCAAAGTACGTCGCAAAGTGCAGTATTTTAAAAATAGTAACAGTCCCTATGCTCACGCTGTCACACCAGTCCCGGCTTTCCGCCTCAGGACAGACACATGCACACTGTCAATCGATGCACGCGAAGGTATCGGGGTCTTTTATGCCGGCGACGGCGGGAGGGGCCGAGCACTGGTCCGCTCGCCCTGCTCCTCACCCAAGATGGCGGCTAGAGGGCTGGACCCCAGGCAGCACCTAATCGGCTGCGGTGGGGGCGAGCAAGCAAAAAGCAAGGTGGGCAGTTAAGGCAATTAAGCAGGTCAGTGCCCGCAACTAGAGCGCAATAACAACATTTTAAAAACCAAAGTGAGTGCCAAAGTACGGTCGCAAAGTTCAGTATTTTAAAAATAGTAACAGTCACTATGCTCACGCTCTCACACCAGTCCCGGCTTTCCGCCTCAGGACAGACACATGCACACCGTCAATCGATGCACGCAAAGGTATCGGGGTCTTTTATGCCGGCGAGGGCGGGAGGGGCCGAGCACTGGTCCGCTCGCCCTGCTCCTCATCCAAGATGGCGGCTAGAGGGCTGGACCCCAGGCAGCACCTAATCGGCTGCGGTGGGGGCGAGCAAGCAAAAAGCAAGGTGGGCAGTTAAGGAAATTAAGCAGGTCAGTGCCCGCAACTAGAGCGCAATAACAACATTTTTAAAACCAAAGTGAGTGCCAAAGTACGGTCGCAAAGTGCAATATTTTAAAAATAGTAACAGTCACTATGCTCACACTCTCACACCAGTCCTGGCTTTCCGCCTCAGGACAGACACATGCACACTGTCATCCTAGAATTGTTCAGCAATTCTAGGATGGTACTAGGGGAGTAGGGTGTATCTTTCTGTTATTGAATGCACCGATGGTGAAAACCCTGTTCTACAACACATGTATGTAATTACTATATAAGCGCCTGAAACCTCACTAACACCCAGTTCTGATACCAGTTATGAACTTCAATTACCCTGGGGTGCTAAAAAGCCTTCGACCAGTCTGCGCAGAAGGATTTCTTCTTTGTGAGATTCCTCGGGACGGGAGGCTTCTCACACGATTTGTGATCAATCTTCACCCCCAAAGTCATCAGCCTCCATCTCAGACTTCATTCATGCTGATTGCACTCAAATGCTTCAGAACTCTGGCACACATCACTGCCATGTCCTTGATGGTGGATGGACACCCTACGCATTTATGCTTGCCTGTTTGCCATTGCATTTTCAACACTAGGCTGCCATGTGGAAATTTAGTTCGTGTACTGAACATTATCTACGCCATCTTGCAGACTCACGTATGAGAATACACGACAGCCATTTTAGGTACCATGGTCTCCCTGTTCACGATCGCCCGTCAGCACATTTCCCTGACCATGCAAGCCTTCCCCGCGCACCCTGGCTGCCCCTGCGCTCACATGCACAAGCCATGAAACCCCCCATGACTCTGTCTCAGGGAATCACACCCCGCGCCTGACCAACACCTCCTTCCCGTCCATGAATACCCCTCCTTTGATGACCCCTTCCTCTGAGCCTAAACGTCAGCACGGACCGCTGGTCATCCTTTAGCCCAAGGATACAGTTTATTGCCCATTACCGTACGCCCTCGCCTCTCCTGAAAGAGGCCACTATTGATCATGACATCCCCGCCCCCGGAGATTCGATCAGGCGCACACATTCCAAAGAGATCGGCAGAACACTCAGCTGCGTGATAGCCCCTCCCAATCATATGAGGGGAAAGGGTCTCTACTGTTGTCATGTGTTGGAAGGGGTTGGAACTGGGGGGGTGTCGGAGATATCGTTCTGATGTCATTCTCATGCTCTACAATGTCCCTGTAGTAATAAAGGACGTTCACATGTCATAAACCAGTGTATAAAAGACCAGCTCTCAGAGAAGTTGAGAGAGCACCTCGAGACGATACCTTGCTGTCTGATCTGATGTGTTCTGATCCGTCGGAATAAACTTGTTTCCTGTCTTCCTGTCTCCAGCGCCTGCCTCTTTATTGGATAACTTCGTATGGTATTAGAGGCGTTTACGCCGGGCAAATTTTACTAAGGAAACATCTTCTGAAATAGCCTGACCATTTTAAATTGATCTTTATCAATTGGCGTCCCAAACGTGGGGCCCATCAGCGACAAGTGGATCCAGTGGGAGAGGTCCCGACGACAGAGTGAACGACTGCAACGATCGGAAGAGCTCCTGTCCGATAGACCCTCGTCTGACAGCCGATCATCTGAACTTCACTGATTCCGAGCAGACCTCTCCCGAGTGATCTACGGTCCTGACTGGGAACCACCAGGAGTGCCGCGATAGCAACAGAGAGTAGAGGACGATCGGGTGCTGGAAGCGGAAGACGAGAAACTGTCCATGCGGTCCGGGTAAGGTCGTGACACACGACAAAATTGCGAAATTGATTGATTGATTGTTTGAAAATACTAGTATTACTTATTGACCGCTTCTGAGAAATTCTCTATTTGCAAACAAACACAGAATCGCCATACTCTGTTTAGTCTTTGCAGATAGTGGAGGGTAGGCAACGCAAAACTTTAACACGTCGTGCCTATTCTTTTTTTCTCCCCATTGATTGATTGATTGATTGAATCGAGCATTGAATTGTTCGAAGTTGGTTCTCTTAGGGATCTTCTCTGCCTGCAAACGGGGAAGAATAGGAATATTCTCTCTCCCTTTGCAGAGAGTGAAGGGTAGGTAACGCAAACCTTTAACACGTCGTACCTATTATGTTCCTCATTGATTGATTGTTTGACCAAACATTGACTGTTTGGAATTGGGTCTTTCGGGAGGTATTCTCTGTTTGCAAATAGTGTAGAATAGAATATTCTGTCCAGTCTTTGCAAATAGTGAAAAGATAGGTAGTGCAGGCTTTTTGCCCCCCCATGGTAATCCGTCATGCCTATCTTCTCCCCATTGGTTCATAGTTGGGTCAACCCGGACCGCTTATTAGAGATGAACCATCCAGCTCCACTGGAGGGCACCCCTAATAAGGACATGTTTACTAAGCAAGGACTAGTCGCTATAGCTTATAGTAAGTTATGGCATAAATATACAAAAAAGGATCCTGAAAACCAGTGGCCACTGATAGGTTCTTTTGATGAAAATAAAATAAAAACACTAGAAGCAGCTGTAAAAATAAATAAGGCAACGCCCACTATGCTCGATAGTATCGGCATGTGGCGCAAAGAAGCAGAGCACCGCAGGAAAAGAGAGGAAGCAAAAACAGTGAAAGAATTACGAAAAGCAGCCCATCTGGCTGCAAAAGAACTAGATGAAGAAATAAGAAGAAGAGAGGAAGTTAAACAAACGCAAGAATCAGGACTGACAGGTCAATGCCCTGTCAGGACCACCCCTACGCTCTACCCGGAGGTGCCCTCTAAACAACGGGCAAATGACGAGTTACTGCTCGGTCCTCCAATGATCTACATGCCTCCTCCTTATGCTCCCTGCCAGCCTCTAGCACAACACTCACCAGTCCAGAGTGCAGTCGAGGGTAACCCTAGCGCTAGTGCCCCGACTCTTACGGCCTTCGCACCAGCCACATTGGTAACAACACCAGATGAACTTGAGACTGGCAAACAGTTAACAGCCAGACCAAATAGGTTGAGCAAAGATGAGCGGGATGGAATCGACCAGATAGCAAAAACCCTGGTAGAACGGAAGGAGAGTGAAGAATATACGATGAATATGCACAACTCACATGCCGGTAGTCACAGACGGCATTTTATTTTACGGTTCAGCTACCACACTCTGAACGCATATGAGGATAGGTACCAGATTAAAGGTCCTGCTAAATTGACGACTCTATATAGAAAGATTGATGTCGGAGATGGGGCTGAAAGCGATATGACGGACCTCTTCATGCAAACGCTTGAGGTCTTCCGCCACCTCGCGGAACAGAAACCAGAAGTCAAGCTCACAGTCCATGAGATGATTGAGCCCTCATTAGGAGCAGCCAACACTATGATGCCTATCAGAGAAGCTGCCCCCTATTGGGTTCCCCCAAGAGGTCAGGGAACAAACGATGATATCAACCATGCAGATGCCAAAGGGAGGGTTGTGTACAACTGGGTTTACCAACCATGGGATCGGCAAGATATTTTAACTTTTAGACAAACCCTGCCCGATTTAAGAAAAAACCCTACAGCATTCTATACCGAATTAGGCACAGCCTTGGGCTCAACCATAATGACTCTAGCGGACATGGATTTGTTTTTCGGGTTGTGTCTGCCGGCTGATGTGTGGAAGCAAATTCGGAGAGCCGACCACACAGATCTGTTCGGACACACCTGGACAAAACTCGATGAACTAGATAGGCAGCGAGAGCCCGGAAAGAAACCTGTAAAAGACATACTGGAACTCCCCGACAAAATAGTGCAGAAGCTAAAAACGTTGATCCCAGAAAAGAAGGTAGACTGGTCGATAGTCACAGCCTGCCGCCAGAAACCTCAGGAGGACGTATCAGAATACTTCTCACGATTTGAAACAGTGTTCTCCGACTACAGTGGCCAAGACATGACCACCGCAACCGGACAACACCTATTCGTGCAGAACTATGTAAAGGGGCTATCGCAAGAGGTCTCCCAAAAGTTACAGACTAGCGAAAGTAGTTGGGGAGCCTCTAAACCTGCAGCTATCCTTCAGATGGCTCAGTATTACGAACACCAAAAGAATGAGAACAAAAGGGCAACTGAGAAAAAGAAAAAGGACCTAAAGGAACGAGTAATGATTGCACAACTACAGGGAGTGACCACAGGGAGGGAACGGTATAGGGGGAACTACCAGTCAAATGCCCCTAGGAGTTCGACCCCTAGAGACCGCAACCCCGCCCCTGGCGCTCCACGAACCGACCTTGATGAGAACCAATGTGCATTTTGTAAAGAATTTGGACATTGGAAGTCTCAATGCCCAGCCCTTCGGGAACTGATTAAGAATAAAGAGACAAGGGACATGGCAAATGGCCCCAAAACTGGAGGGCAGGAACGAGGACAGACCCACAACACCACCAATGACCGATCTGGTAGACCAAACACATTTGACCGCCCCGACAGAATCAGTACCAACAGTCCGATGGCTACAATGATCACGACTCTGCATAGGACTGCCAGGGGCAAGGGAGGGATCCAGTCGAGCTCTGTGTAGACCAGCAAGGTCCTTATGTCACTGCTAAGGTCCTGGGTACAAAGTCTCCATTTTTGGTAGACACCGGAGCGACACGTAGTGTATTATCAAAACGACTGATTCCAAGGGCACCCTTGTCTGGCTCACACATTACCTCGATAGGTTTCGATGGGACGCCCTCCACTAACCCCCTGTCTATACCTATCTCCTTTGACCTAGGAAACAATCCCACTGACACGACGTTTCTGCTCTCCTCCAACTCCCCTGACGCCATTATGGGTATTGACTTACTGAAACATTTCCGAGCTACTATTAGGTGTTCCCCAGATGGAGTCCGAGTCATTCTGTACGATAACCCAAGCATGTCCAGACCCTACCCCGCACGGCATATGTGCTCCGTAACAGATGCTGACCTATCCTTGCTCGATACCCTACCCCCGTACCTATGGGCCAGAAACGACTCGGATGTAGGACGAATGATGATCGATCCTGTACACATAACTGTTCGACCAGATGCGATACTCCCGAAACTCCCACAGTACCGAATATCGCCCGAAGGCGAGAAGGCATTGGTAGCGATTATTCAGTCCTTGGTAGATGCAGGAGTGGTAGAGGAAGTGGTTAGCAATGTCTGCAATAGTCCTATCCTACCCATTGTTAAGAAGCAAGGTGAGGGGGATGAGAAAGCGTACCGCTTCATCATCGACCTGCGAGAAGTCAACAAAGTGGTGGTGCCACAGTACCCCGTAGTCTCAGACATCGCCACCATCCTGACTCTCATCCCGTCCACTGCCACCACCTTCACCGTTATTGATCTCAAGAATGCATTTTTCTCTATCCCCATCCATCCAGACAGCCGTTATCTCTTCGGCTTCACTTTAAAAAACCGTTCATACCGATTTTGTAGAGCTCCCAAGGGCTACACTGAAAGTCCCAGCATTTACAGCCAGGCCCTAAAAAGGCAGCTGGATGCCATCCAGCTACCAGATGGAGTGGTGTTGATCCAATATGTCGATGATATCCTTTTGGCGGCCGACACCACTCCACTTGCAATCACAGCCACCATCCAACTCTTGCACTTTCTCGCGGAGAATGGCCACAAAGTCTCCAAAAAGAAACTGCAGTTCTGTCAGCCCCAAGTAGCATACCTAGGTCATCTCCTGTCCAAAGAAGGGAGAAAACTTACACCCGACCGAATCCAAACCATCCTAGACACCCCTATTCCAAAAACACAGAAGCAAGTCCGTTCATTAGTAGGCCTCACTTCTTTCTGCCGACAATGGCTACCAAATTTCAGTCTCATTATAAAACCCCTACTTTCCCTGTTGGCCAAAGATGTTCCGTTTCCACTCCCGTGGACTCCCGAATGCCAAGCATCCTTTAAGGAGTTGCGAGATGCCCTTTGCTCGGCACCCGTTCTAGGAACACCAGATTACTCCAAGCCCTTCTCCCTCTACACTCACGAAAGGGAGGGATGCGCATTGTCTGTTCTGACTCAGCCCATCGGCGCCAAACAGCGCCCTTGTGCCTACTTTTCTGCCACTCTTGATCCAGTCGCCAGAGCTCTACCAGCCTGCCTTCGAGCAGTAGCCGCTGCTGCTGTCTCTATCCGACAGAGTGAGGGAATTGTACTTTCGAACTCTCTCACAGTATTAGTACCCCATGCAGTTGACACACTTTTGAACCAGACCAAGACTCAACACCTGACTAGTGCACGACTGACAGGATACGAATTAACTTTACTTGCGCCCCACATCACCCTGAAGAGATGCACGACATTGAATCCTGCTACACTGTTACCCTTGCCCGAAAATGACCCCGATGTGCCCCCTATACACGACTGTGTGACCCTCACGGACGAGCAGACTAGGAGTAGAATTGACCTCCGAGACATTGCTTTCACAGATCCTGACGGAGAACTATGGGTAGACGGCTCTAGCATCAAACTCCCAGACGGCACCACTTCTGCTGCCTATGCGGTAACGACTGCTCGAACAATAGTTGAAACAGCTTGCATCACACAACGATCCGCACAGGCAGCAGAACTAATTGCCCTCACGCGAGCATGTATCATAGCAGAAGGAACCACGGCAAACATTTACACAGACAGCCAGTACGCCTTCGGGGTAGTTCATCATTTTGGGCTCCTGTGGAGGGAAAGGGGATTCCTGACGTCCCATGGTACACCCATCCTTCACGGAGATCTAGTCTCCGCCCTGATTGAAGCAGTTCTCCTCCCCAAACGATTAGCAGTAATTAAATGCCAGGCACACAAGAAGGTGACAGATTTAGTTGGACAGGGAAACGCACTAGCCGACATCACTGCCCGAACCACAGCTGAGAATAGGGCCACGACACGCATGTATGTGACCAGGTCACAAGCAGAAAAATGGACCAACGCTAGGGAAACGATCAGGGATATCCAATCGACCAGCACACCACACGAACTGACTGAGTGGGCACGGGTGGGTCTAAGGGACGATGAAGGCTGCTGGCGGACAAAGGACACAAGCAAATGGTTGCTGCCTGATGCATACTTGATCCCCATACTGACAATGGCACATTCCCCTGCACACATAGGTTCTGCCCCCATGATCGAACTCATTTCCAAAGTCTGGCATAACGGCAAGATCCCCGACTCAGCCAAACGCCTGGTCCAACAGTGCCTTATCTGCTTACAACACAACCCCGGGAAAGGAACTGTAGTACCCCGGGGAGGGTTTGGGATCCCCGACCACCCCTTTGAGGTCCTCCAGATGGATTACATCCAGCTAGAGAGGTGCCAAGGCTTGAAGTACGTATTAGTCATTGTATGTGCCTTCAGCAAATGGGTGGAAGCCTATCCGACCCGTGATAACACTGCCATGACTACTGCCAAAGTACTACTGAAAGAGTTTTTCCCTCGCTACGGCCTTTGTCGAATTTTATGGAGCGACAATGGCCCCCACTTCGTAGCTGAAGTTATCCAACTTATCCTGAAGGGGTTGGGGGTCAAACAAAGGTTCCATGCGGTCTTCCACCCCCAATCCGCTGGCCTGGTTGAACGACACAACGCTACACTGAAACTGAAACTGTCAAAAATAGTGGCCACCTCAGGACTTAAGTGGCCAGATGCCCTTCCACTGGCATTGCTATCGATGCGCTCCACCCCCACTAAGCACCACTTGACCCCCTACGAAGTTGTGTTTGGACGGCCTATGAACCTCTGGACTGCCCCAAACCAACCTCCATTCATGACGTCCCCGACGTCCTGCTGTCAGATTATTTGTACAAGTTAACTAAAACGTTGTCTGTCATTCATCAACAGGTGCAGCAGGCCATCCCCGATGCTTCCAGGGGTCCCGGTCACGATATCCAACCGGGTGACTATATCTTGATACGGAACTTTCAACGAGCAAAGAGTCTGGAACCCCGGTGGACGGGCCCCTGGCAAGTACTGATCACCACTCGGACGGCTCTTCGAGTGGAGGGGAAGAAGCACTGGCTGCACGCCCATCATTGCAAAAAGATTTCCTCGACCCTGGCCACGACAGACAACGTCAGCACCCAAGAAGAGCTCCTGAACAAAGACCGACCATCACTGAACTGTTATCCTGATACTGAGGCACTTGAACTTGCAAAGCACTCTGATCCCACTGTGCCATCTCGAGAAGGATATTTCCTACGTCGAAAGGAGGGAGCTTCGGCTAAGTAGGCCACTGACTAAGTTAAAAATCTCAGAACGGTGACCCAAAGCAACCAAGGGTTACCTGGAGAGAAGCTAAACTAAGTCTGTGGTTCTGCCCACTACCGAGCACCTTGAAGATGAAGATGATGGAAGCGCCAGATAAGAAGATGATGGAAGCGCCAGATAAGAAGACGTCGAAAGCAACAGGAAATACCCACTATAGGAATCCAAAAACTGACAATTTGCACAAATCAAAGACAATTGCTTTCTTCATTATCTCCCTGTTCTGCCTCCTCCTCATGACTTCCTTCTGGATCCTGGAGGAAAGCACGCCCGCTCACCAGATGTTGCCAACAACTGTCCAGCCAACAACTGTGAAAGAGCACCACCTGATCACCCTTTCACCTCAGCTTCGAGAAAGGCGTAGGGAATTCTGGAACAATTCCTTTGTACAACTGTTGCACCAGCACAACCTTGCTGCAAATGCCACAAACTGCTGGATCTGTGGGTTGCTCCCACATGCTACCGGACACTCCATCCCCTTTATTCCTTCACCTTTCTCAGTTCACGGCTCTTGCCTCGCCTGGTTGATCCTCATGCAAGAAAGCCACAAGGACTTCCGGTCAGACAGTGTCACACTTCTACTACGGGTTCTGGCCGAACAAAACCGGAAAGCCCTTTTGTCCCGCAATTTCAGGTTCAACCTTCCTTACGAACTTCCCAGCCAAAGAAAGAGTCGAAATGCAAGTGCTCCACAATCCAGCCAGATCCACCTTCTCCCACCTACGGAAACAAACGGCTGCCACCCTGACTGCGGCCCTGTCCGTCATCAATGTCACAGGACTCGTATGCCTCGAAGGACAGGGAACGCAGCTGGTGGGTCACAGTTCTTGTCGCATCACCAAAACATTGGTCTCAGCTGACCCCCCTTCCTTTGTTGCTTCCCCGAATATGTACTTTGTTTGTGGCACCAAAGCTTACACGTGGCTCCCAAAAGGCTGGAAGGGTACGTGCTACATTGCCTTCATTCTTCCTCCCACGTATGTGGCTCCAGCCAACCACCACCGGCAAAAGCGCGCTGGAGATGTTGAACAAGCCGACTCCACCGGAGCACAGTTCCTGGATGCAGCAAAGGGACTTGTTCCTCTGTGGGGACCAATGGCCAATAGCCGCGCAATCCGACACCTGACCTGGCATTGGAAACAACCATTAACATCACCGCTGGCGTCCTCGCCAACAACACGGCTGAGCTTCAGGCAGTCCGCCTGGTGGCTCTTCAAAACCGTCTTGTTCTAGATGTGGTTCTGGCCGACCGTGGAGGTGCATGCCGCATCATCGGCTCCAGCTGTTGCACCTACGTGCCAGATAACTCACCTTCAGTCTACAAAGCAATCGAACACCTCCACAGACTGTCCTCGGAGGTTCACCAGGAACAGGAAGGATGGTCGCTTGGAGGCTGGTTCTGGGACACTTTAAAGAACTGGGGATGGAGAGTGTTAACGTTTTTATTGATACCAATCATGATACTATGTGGGTGTTGCTTAGGTATTCAATGTTTACCATCTTTATGTGCACTCATTTCCAACTGTATGTGCCCGAAGACTTTGAACTTTAAACCTGAGCACATGAGTCCCCTATACGAGGTAGAGGTAGAGGTGCGTGGTCTCATGGGGATCGATCCGAACTGACAAGCTGGCGAGACATGTTAAAGGGAGGACTGTGGAAATTTAGTTTGTGTACTGAACATTATCTACGCCATCTTGCAGACTCACGTATGAGAATACACGACAGCCATTTTAGGTACCATGGTCTCCCTGTTCACGATCGCCCGTCAGCACATTTCCCTGACCATGCAAGCCTTCCCCGCGCACCCTGGCTGCCCCCGCGCTCACATGCACAAGCCATGAAACCCCCCATGACTCTGTCTCAGGGAATCACACCCCGCGCCTGACCAACACCTCCTTCCCGTCCATGAATACCCCTCCTTTGATGACCCCCTTCCTCTGATCCTAAACGTCAGCACGGACCGCTGGTCATCCTTTAGCCCAAGGATACAGTTTATTGCCCATTACCGTACGCCCTCGCCTCTCCTGAAAGAGGCCACTATTGATCATGACATCCCCGCCCCCGGAGATTCGATCAGGCGCACACATTCCAAAGAGATCGGCAGAACACTCAGCTGCGTGATAGCCCCTCCCAATCATATGAGGGGAAAGGGTCTCTACTGTTGTCATGTGTTGGAAGGGGTTGGAACTGGGGGGGTGTCGGAGATATCGTTCTGATGTCATTCTCATGCTCTACAATGTCCCTGTTGTAATAAAGGACGTTCACATGTCATAAACCAGTGTATAAAAGACCAGCTCTCAGAGAAGTTGAGAGAGCACCTCGAGACGATACCTTGCTGTCTGATCTGATGTGTTCTGATCCGTCGGAATAAACTTGTTTCCTGTCTTCCTGTCTCCAGCCTGCCTCTTTATTGGATAACTTCGTATGGTATTAGAGGCGTTTACGCCGGGCAAATTTTACTAAGGAAACATCTTCTGAAATAGCCTGACCATTTTAAATTGATCTTTATCAGCCATCAACATTATCAATGCTCCCACTATATTCTTCTAGGAATCCCAGAATTTCCTGGGCTTTCTGCACAGATTACACTCCCACTTTTTTTTTATCACAGGATAATAAGAGCCTGACTGTGTGACCCCCAATGATAAAGGCATTTTCTACTGTTGAAAACATCTTCAGAATGAACACATTGCACACAATTCCTCACTTCACTCTCAATTTCCAGATCCATCCCTGACCACGAGTACAAGAACGTCACTCTTCTTTTGATTTGCACAATACCAAAGTGCCATCATGGCACAAATCCAATACTCATTTCTTCAAACACTAGGCAGGTACAAATGTTTCATCCCTCATAACAAAGTCTGATTCAGCTCCCAACTCATTCCTGACTTCCCAAATCTCTTTGTATTGTCAGGACAACTCTTCCTGTCTAACTACCCTTCTTTGATACACTGCTTCACTTTTTAGAAAAAAAACAACATCATGCTCATACGCTTCCACCCATTCCTCCTTTACAATGGACTTCAAACCCTCATCATCTGCATAAGCAACCTGAAAGTCACCACACTTACACCACAGAAGCTCCTTAACAGGTAACAGTAGGCGACTCTCTCAGTCTGCCTCTTTGTTTTGCACTCTATGGACATATTTAATCTGATAGTTAAAATCTTGCAATCTCTTAGATAGTCTCGCCATTCTAGCAGTCCACCGGTCACGAGCAAACAGGCCAACGGTTTAAGTCCCGTCTACACCTCAAATTCTGTACCCCATACAAAAGCTCTAAAATGTTCCATAATTCACACACAAGCAAGCGTTTCTCTTTCAGTACCTGAATACGACTCCTCTGTCGCTGTAAGGCTTCGAGAAGCAGATACAATCACTATCTCAACTGCGTGCTCATCCCTCTGTGTCAGTACTGCACCTGAACCTCTCTTGCTTGCATCCACAGTTAACACTGGGCCAAACCCAGGAATAGATGCTGCATTGCAAATGTCTTTAATGTTTTTGAATGAATTCACACATTCCTCATTCCATTCAAATATGCTCCCAGTCTTCATCAACTGTCTTATCCCATATATATTCTCTGCAAAGTTTCTCACGAATTTTGAACAATATTCTCCTAGCCCCAAGAATGAGCATAGCTCATTTTTATTCCTAGGTGCCAGAGCTTCCTTTATTGTCTCCGCCAATTCTTTTTTAGGGGCGATCCCTTCCCAACCAATAACAAGCGACAAGTATGTTACTTGTTCCCTTGCAAATCTGCATTTTAAAAACTCCAGTCAATCCTCTCATTTTCAATACCATCATGACACTTTTTAATCTTTCATCATGCTCCTTTCTATTTCTTCCCATTATTAAATATCATCAATCTCTGAAAAACTGACACTGCCGATGTTAGACCATAGGGCATTCTGACAAAATGAAAACATACAAATGGAGTTATGAATGCTGTTATCTTCTGGCTCTTCTTGTGCAGTGGAACTTGATGAGAATGCGATGAGAGATCGACAGTAGAGAACCACCTCATTCCTTTTGTCTTACATAGTAATTCATTAATTTTCGGTAAAGGATATTTGTCTACTGTCAAGCGGGATTTTGTAGGAAGGAAGCACTTTGGACCAAGTGTTTCGTTTCATGCTACTGTATAGAAGACTGTTGTGATTGGCAGAGGCAGCAGGTATATTGCCATTGTCGATCTCAAATCAGTTCTTGACCTTGTCCCATGCAAGAAATTATTGCAGGTGCTCAGTGATATGGGCATCCCCTCTGTACTTCTTACTGTGTTATCTTGCTTGCATAAAGGCAATTATACGCAGATACATTGGGGAAACCAGGGAGATTTGACTGAAAGGATTCCCAGCAGTCAAGGAGTTTGCCAAGGCTTGTCCACTCTCTTGCTGGCCTCTTCACACATGCTCCCACTTTAGCAGGTATTAAAATATGTATTTTATTGTGAGCAGATGATATTTTATTAATTTCTAACACCCTCAGTGACTGCAGTGAGTGTTTTCTATTTTGAAGAATTTTGCAACTTCTGTGGACTTGTGATCACGCTGTAAAAACTAAGTTTATAATGTCTAACAAACACCAGCCCTTTACGGGTAGGTTAGAGCTGGGGGGAGAACCTTTAGAAATGGTGGATGTTCTCACTTAGTTGGGTGTTACACTATCCTCAACCTTAGCCTGGAAGCCCCAGGCAACTTTTCCTCCCATAAACACAGGCATATCACTGATGCCATAATAAAGGACCTTGTTTCTTTTTATTCTAAACCTATTGCTCCTGCTCTGCAAATTTATGATAGTAAAGCTGTTACACCTCTGTACTATACGGCTCTGAGTTGTAGGGCTTTGCTTACATATCCTCTCTTACATGGTCCGAGAACATGGTCTTGAGAACTACACAACGTCTTCCAGCCTGTACCTCAACGATACAACTAATGCTACACATGGGAAGAAGGCCAGAGGCTGTTCAAGCTAGACTCCGTCCTCTCTTATACTGGAGAAGGCTAAGGTGTAATCCTGATCTGGTTAATTAAAGATTGGCTTTGGAGGATGTATTTAAGGTTGGCAGATCAAAAAAGTTTGTATGGCTGCAACAAATTAAAAACTATTTAGTAGCATTGGTCTTCGCTCCTTATGGGACATACCTACATTCGCCACACCTTTGTCAATATTAAAGCTAAAAGAACATTACTGGCTGTGGGTCTGACATTCCCATGAACAACATGTGGTGGATTCAATCCTGACAGGGAAATTGTTAGATTTCAAATCAAATAATCTTTTGGGGTCCTATTGGGATGCTATTTGAGTCCCTTTGGAAAGGAAACTTTAATTCCAGTTTAGGGTTGTCACCCTTCTAGTGAAATCATTAGTGAACAATTGGGCCTCAAATGATGGCTTATTGTGTCCAACCTGCAAGCTATTTCCAGAAAATACTGGTCATGTTTTCTTTGTCAGCCTGGGTTAAGCTATCCCCCACCAGACATGGATCAAACCATTATGCAAATCATGGGGGACCCACAGGAGCTCATCTGCACTCAGAATCTAAAATCAGATTGGAAATTCCTATATGCACGCACAAGTGCACAGTTTTTGGGGTGGACTTGGATCAATAGAGCCAGATCTGCTAGGTTGTTTTCGGGAAATCTAGTGCTACATCTTTTCCATTTTGATTTTTCAATTGTCTGCTCGAGTATTTTGAACAGCAATGACTAGACTTACAGCCCCCATAAGGATGTGTTTTAATTCAACCTTGTGTCATTTAGCACCTGTCTGAGGTCCTTTCTTAATCATGTCCATTCTTGTTTTACATCTACTTTTTGGGTGGCGGGGAGGGGTCAAATATGATATTTTATATGTTTATGGAGTTTCACTCTTTTATGTTGTGATGCTTTGGCTCTCATACATGAATTTAATTGTTTTTACTATCTAGCTCATTTATTAATGAATGTTTGTTTTATGTGCTTTTATGACTAATCATCAAATAAAGCTTAAAGAATTTAATTGAATTTAATTGAATTTGTCCACTTCAATATGGTTATTCACTCCCCTCAAACCAATACACAGTCTAATCTTTCCTTAGACTTTCTTGCCACTACCATTGGAGACATTCACTCCGAGGATTGAATGCGTTTGATTACTCCTGCTTCCTTCAAGTCTTATCAAAGCCTCTTCCATCTCATTCCTGGTTACAAATGGCACACTCCACACTTTGTAGTTCACATGTTCTGCATTCACTTATAGCACAATTTTGTACTTGAACCCTTTTAACATTCCAATTTTACCTGATAAGACCTCTGGAAACTCATTACACATGGCTTCCCGTACATTGTCAGAATCATCCAGCAATAAAACGTGTTCTTTGCAGTTAGGATACAATATAATGCCCAAACTTGTTTGGCCCATCCATCCCAACACACATGGTCCGCACTCTGCAACATACAACTTTCCTTCTGCATGCCTCCCTTTAAATTTGAAAGATACTTCCCTAAAGCCCGCCACAGGTATATTCTCCCCAGTAACCCTCTCAGGATGAATATTCAAAGTCTTCAATCCCCTTCCAATAGCACTCTCAAATTTTTCTTTCCAAACATCATTGTTGTAAGACCTGGTATAATTGGCGTGAGTCTCCATTCCATTTTTTCTGATTCCCTTCTCTGTTTTTGATATGTTTGCTGGTTTTAGATGCTTTGGGCACTGTGCCACTGCTATTCAGTGCCACAGTGCAAGTGCTCCCTATGTTAAACTGTTGTACTAATTAGTGCCTCCATGATTGGGTTCTTTGATTTACTTGTGAGACCCTAGTACAGTGTACCATGTGTGACCAGGGCTTGTAAATCAAATGCTACTGGTGGGCGTGCAGCTCTAGTTGTGCCACCCACAGAACCAGCTTGTAAAGTATGTCTCAGGCCTGCCATTGCAGAGCCTGTATGCAGTCTGTGACTACCATGTCGACCTTTACGTTCACAGGTTCGAACAAGAGTTCATTCTCAACAATACCAACCCTTTTTTTCAACTCAATACGCCTATGGAACATTACATTGATGACGTTCTTGTCATATGGCGGGGGACAGTGGATGAACTATCAAACTTCCATAATTAGTTGAACAGTAGGAATGACTTCCTGCGGTTCACTGTAGAATACAGCAAACGAAATCTTGCTTTTCTGGATCTTAAGATAATAACGACTCCCACTGGTTTGCAGTCAGAACTTTATCGCAAACCAATGGCAAGGAACTCATTGTTAAGTTACGAGAGCTGTCATCCTAAAGCTCTAAGAGACAATCTTCCCTATGGACAGTTTTTAAGGATACAGAGAAACTGTTCAACAAAGGAGAGTTTTCAAGAACATTCGAAAAAACTGGAGAGCAACCTGGTTGATAAAAAATATCCTAAACATCTTATACGCAGGTCAAAGAAGAGGGCTCTCAATAACAATCGTGAGAGTTTGTTAGAACCATCGGTGTCCAAAACCAAAGAAGACCGCATTACATGTGTAAACACCTTTGGAACTCAATCCAACAGCACACAGAAGATCATTAGAAAGCATTGGGGAATCTTAAATACAGGCGATGACACCCTGCCCCCTCCATTGTTTGCATTCAAAAGGAGTCAAAATCTTAAAGATCAACTGGTCCACACCAGACCACGATCAGTGATCCCGAGGGCAGTGGGAATGCTTTGGGATATGCCAGCCGTCACAGGTCACCATCCCTGTGGGAACTGTGCGGCCTGTCCCCAAACCACCAAGACCACGACGATCGACATAGGCAGCAGGCGTCCCTGGGAACAAAGGCGGTTTACGAATTGTAACAGCCAGAACGTCATCTATTTAATAACCTGCCCCTGCGATCAAAAATATGTGGGGATGACCACGAGAAAAGTGAAGATTCGCATCTCTGAGCATAAGAGCACAATTAGATGTCGAAAACAATCAACCAAAATGACCAATCATTTTCTCGAGGTAGGCCATGGCCCAAATGATTTTCATTGGACAATAATAGAGCAACCTCTGATACCGAACCATGTAACAGATGTGAATAGGTTCCTGTTTAAGAAGGAGCAGAAGTGGGTATACACACTCAATTCTGATAAAGACGGGCTGAATGATGATATCCCATGGATGTCTCTCTAACGGCAGACATCCTTTCTTTATTGTCCTTGGAAGTAGTTCTGATTAGATATTTACAATATTTATCCTCTTACATACGACATAATACATTCAGAATGATTATGAGTATTCATCCTAACCGGACAAGCGGGGGATAGAACTCTATTTAATTAATCTTTAATGCCTTTTATAAGGGATATAATACACTCTGAATGGTCATGATTATGTCCCCTATGTGAATGTGGGGTGGACAAAACTGTATATAATAAACGTCATCCTTTTATAATCACTCTGGGCTAGTGATTATATTTCCATCAGTCTGCCGAAATAATTATTGCCAGTCTTGGTTTTTAGGAATAATTGCTAAGTTTTGGTCCAAAAAGAGACTGTTCCGCAATGAATAATGATTGGCAACACACACGCGGAGAGTTGCGCTTTTTAAACTAGATTTCCCATGAGATGTCCGGTCACGTGACTCGGAGAGACGCGTGTGACGCGGTGACGCCATGAGAGATTGAGGAAGTAAATACCACAGCTCCTGACCCGCCTGGTACCTCCCCAACGGCCCAGAGGGACGCCCGGAGTACCGACGGCCAGGTAGGAGAGACAATCCATCTACTATCGATATGCGTACTTGTTAGCATTTACTCTCTAAGCTATCCCCGATTACGCTGTCGAAATTTGACCGGCAAGCACTTATAACATCTATCCAATAAGAGCCGGCGATAATAGACAATATGGGCTCAAAATTTCCGGCGTGTGATTATAACTGTCAAATGAGGACTTGCCCTTACTTAGAGCTTTTATTAGAGAAGTAATTACTTGCAAAAGTAATGCGCTAACAACCTGAGTGGAATTCGGATGTGCGTATGACTGAGGAGTTTCTCTTCAATGCGTGCACTGGATCTGTTGTGTTATGGATGAGAAGCGTTGCCATGACTTTAATACTCAGGACTTACCATTCAGTCCTTAAAGCTGTAAATCGTGGCAGAGACCGAGCCAGCAATAGTTTGTGTTGTGAAGTCAGCAGTAGCTGACATGTCTTTGTTCGTCTTTTCTCCCCCCCAGAGCGGTGCTTCAACTACCTGCGCTGTAGCCAGGTGAGGTGGGGCTTATCTCTCCTGCATTAATTGGTGAGTGAGAGAACAGATACCATAAAGAGGTATTACTGTGGATTAATATTAACAGTACTGGAAAAACGACCTAGATATTGTTTTCTCCCATTGTGGACACGATGTATCGAATAATGTGAGATATTGGACACGTGATCTATTCTAACTGTCTGTTTGTCTTTCTTTGTAACTGTACACATGTGCCCTATTCGTTTTGGAATGTGGAAAATCCAGCTGGGAGAATGAATCTTCAAATACCCTGGTGAAATACTTCCATTTTACATTTTAAATTCACTTTTATTCTAAGCAGTAGCGCCATAGGTCCTGAGGAATGCAGTGGATACCGCTGGGGTCCTCAAAATCTGCAGAAACATGTCGACCAGAAAAAATTAGTAGCTATTAGTTAAAACTACTATAATTGCACTACTTTTTATTGATTTAGAAACAGCGAGGTCTCTAATAAAATATTTTTCCTCCTGGATATCTAATTTTAATTAGCACAATTATTCACTTTTGCACTTATCACACAGTTTATATACACTGCTTTTCAGTAGCCTCCTGCTGCCCCTAGAAAAACATTCACTGGTTCCTCTCAAGTGTAAACAGTTTTGAGACTGGAGCAAAAGAACTTTCCTTCGTGGTCTGAAGGAACCCACATGATGAAAAGTGCGCCACAGGTCGATTACTGATGGGTATTTTTTTCAGTCATGAATGAAGTACCCCATAGATTTTAGTGGAATGATATCACTAGATCTTTGAAAAGAGCACATGTTGTCAGTTGTTTAGTTAGTCATCCGTTGTTTCTTTTTGACCCACCGCTATTCTTTGTTGTTACACTTGGGCTTATTGCTAGAATTTGTGGCAACATCTAAAATATTATCCTCTACCATTAAAATACATTTATCCGTACCAGGCTGCTCCACATCAGAAGTAGATTATTTCTGCAAATCAGACAACCACTGAACTTTCCCACCTCTGTCTTTTCTTCTGCATGTTCTCACAAAGTGTCCTAACAACCTGCATATTGAACGCTTTTTATCCCAAGTTCTATAGTTTTTACTATTTGCTAAATTATCATGACTTCCACACCTGTAACAACCCAACATACCATGTTCAATTTCCTTAGTGGCTTTTAAGGAAAACTCAGAAGATTTTTAATTCCTACTATCTGAACGCTTCTTGAAAGACTTACCACCTTTTTTTCCACTCACCGCACGCACTTCAGTACCCTCCTTATTTCCTTCTAATGCTGCCTTCACCCACCTATTAGATATTTCTGATTTCCTTACAACAGCCACCACTTCTTTCAGAGTAGCATCTCCACTCACCCACAACCTTATCTGTACCCTTTTGTTATCTGTATGCATTATGACTTGGTCCCAAAGCAGTTCCTCCTGCAATGGTCCAAATCTGCCTGGTATCGCCAACTTGTAAACGCCGAGACATAATCATCAATAGTCTATTTCTGCTCTTGTTTACGGTGATAAAACGTATATCCGTCAATTGCAATGTATATCGTTGACAAATAGAATTTCTCTAAATCATCTAAAGCACCAAATAAACATCTGTTTCATTACCTTTCTTGTTTTTTTCTCTCCATCAGATTGTACTGTCTTATTCCCTTCGGCCCTAGGAAATGTAACAAAATACATTTCTTTGTTTATGGTGTTAATATTTCAATGTCAATAGTTGACATGTAGTTACTGAAATGACCCCTCCACTCCTGCAACTTTATTTGTGGTTTCCCCTTTACTGGCAAAAATGGAATGAAAGGAGAAAGCATAGAGGTCTGTGCAGAACACATAACTCGTCTGAAATGTAACCACATGCGATGTATTTAAAATGTTGGCACATAATTCTAAATACTTTGACTTATAGATAACACAAATAACATTTCCAGCAGACTTGTGCTTTTAAAACACTGTCTCTACAATTTTAAAAGGATAATCCAACAGTTCCTTCCACCTTTGCCGTTGTGCCAGATATAAATCTTAGCAGCAGGTATACAGCGCAACAGCCGCTCTCAACTTCCTACACTGCTAGATTTCCAAAAGCCAAAAGAAAAAGGGTTTTTTATTTTTATTTTATATTAGTGACGCACATCGGTAAATCTTCGTATCGGAGTAAGCTTTGTTTTTTCCCCAAAACAAAATGGCCACAAGTAGTTCCCATGTGCATGACCCTATGCACAGCATATCACCACTACAGTTTTTCCTCTTTACCGATGCCCAGATCCAAAATGGTAGCATGTTGAGTATGTGTGCGCAAACTCACACACTGCATAATTTCTTGCGAGTGTCTGTACTCCAGCATTACTGATATGTACCTGACAGCCTCCCTGTCAGTGCGTCACGTGTGTTTCTCTTCTTCCGTTAGGTCACTGAATCGCATCCGGAACCCAAGATGCTGCGCATGCTGTACCTCCAATCGCCACTCCAATTTTCCTGGTATTTATTTATTTTCTTATTTAGCGTATCCTCAGATTTACCGCTCCTCCAATATACATCTCCTGCTGCTTACTGCATGGAACAATGTCATGTTCCTTAATATCCGCCCCGACTGAGGCTTGAATATTCTGCACAAATCAAAGCCGCTCACAAGGTCCTTTTCATTCTGCACTTGAAGTTCCTTTGAGTTGAGATCGTTGCCAATCTGTGATGAAGATACATACTCGAGAGAGAGTTTGTAATTTCATTATTCTCAACTCTGCAGCAGGAAGGACACAGCACCTTCCTCATAAATCCCTTTTCTCCAACCGTTCTCCACAGAAACTTCTACGTATCCCCATTCCGTTCTTACCTCATAGCCAGGTGACCTCATACATTCTGTAGCATTCAAACAGGAACACCACATAGATGCCTACAAACAAGCCCCGCTACCTAAAGGAAACTAACTATGGCTATTTTTGGGTTCAGCTTGTTTTACTCACCACAGATGTCCATCTACTAGAAGAAGAACTTAATTGATGACTATTGAGCAGAATATGTGAATCCTGCAATGAAACAGCCCAACAAGGCAAACACTAGGGAAAGAAGCAGGGTTGGAACCACCGAAAGCCATAGTTGTGTAATACGACTCATCTCTTTCTCTCCATTGACTTAAAAAACAACTAAGAGAACTACACTAAACGCTGCCAAAATCCTGTGAAGCAAATATGAAAACACTTAATATGTCCTGAGTGGACATTTTTTGTGTGGCTTGGTTTTTACAGTCAGAGGTGATCCTCCTGAAAATTCTACGTGGAAGACTTCTTCATGGTAAGATTAAACATCCTGGAAAGATCAGATTTAGTAAAAAAGTGAACAATTGAGGAGGACCCAAATTGCCCCTGTGGTGATAAACTAACGGAGGATTTATTCCCTGTTCTTGTTTTTGTGCATTGACATTGAGATGTAAGAAAGACCAATCTCCACAGAATGACAAACTCTTTAGGTATTCGAGATAACAGGGAAATGGAAAAGTACCTGCTGACAGAGCAGTCTGCCAAAGGGACAAAAAGCAGTCAGTCATTCAGTGAAAAATAAAGACTGCACTTTCCAGTCAACCTCAAATGGCATGGAGCCATATAGAAAACTGATCCAACTCAACAAGTTTAGGTCTACAAAAAATGAGGCCCAGTCTCAAAATGAACTTACAAATCACTTGAACTGAAAAGCAGCGGTCTATCGCAGAGCAAGACACAGCTTCTCCACCTATTTTTCAGTACTCTTCTTCCCCTTTCCTCCTCCCTCTATGAACGTGGCATACACACATATTCTATTGACCTTTCTGCATCTTGTGTCCTCTCTACTTTCCCTTATACTTGTATACTTGTATACTGTTACAAGAAGAAGAAAGATGAAGAAAAGAAATGTATAAAGTGAATCATCACCATAAGAAATCTTGGTACTAACTTTGGTAAACCAGTCCAGACTCTTGACAGAAAGGCTGTCATATCAGTAACAGGAGGTACTAAAATATTAGGTTTTCAAAGGTTTTCGTACACCCATTTACAGTTCTATTTCTGTTATTCGTAATAGGAGGCAGTCCATAAACATGGGCCTAGGTAGGATAACAGTTTAGCTTCCACACTTGCATTTTTGACTTGGGGACAGCAAATAAATGCTGAGAGGTGGAGTGGAGATCTCCTAAGCGGGTAAAGAGGTATAGGAAATCATTTTGCACACAAGGATCAGTATCCAGAATGTTTAAGTATAAAGTGAAACTGAGTACATTACAGTGGGACTTAATATTCCATGCTACTTTTGGTAGAGCTTTTGCACACTGTAATGACTGCCTATTCTCATCCTCTCAATAAAGAGGGGGGCTTCAATATTTTTGCTTATCACATGCCTCTTCATTGTTTTTCTGACATCTGCCAGTTCCTCTCCTTTTTGATCATGGACTTAAACAATACTGTCCATTATGAGATTATTATTATGTCCTACCGAAGGATTTCTGTAACTCGTAGTTAAAAAGAACGCCATTTCACCCAAAGATATGTCAAATACGGCAGCAAAATCTATGAAGGCAAGTTGAATCAGTAGTTTTTGGCAATTTAATTTATTTGGGTTTGTGCAAGTGCTATAAACTGAAGTCAACCCGTTTTTTTTAAGGTGGTCAATAATTGAGTTGTGACATGACTCAAACTGAGCCTCCATTCAAAATAGGGAAAAGTATGTAATTATAATCGTTGTCTACCATCCAATTTCCAACATTTTAAAACATCTCTTCAATGGACAGCCTTTCTGTTATTGCCCACTTTCTATTTCTTCACAGCACGTGTTTACATTTTTTCACCAGGCAGTAAGACCCGATTAGCTTGGAGATCCACAGAAAATTGTTGGTGCTTTATTTCCGTGCTTTTGATCCAAAAAATGGCCATTTATATACAAGGTATATGGTTAACAAAGTTGTTCAAATGCGTGCTACTAACACAGGCTTCTGTTATTCATAAAATACAAGTTTGGTAAAAGTATGTTCTATACTTCTTTATAAAAAATTCTTCCCAATATGTCCCCGAGTCGTAATTGACTTGAACGTTGATTGCTACTAACACAGGTTCCTATTATTCATAAAATTCAAGTTTGGTAAAAGTATTTTCTATACTTATTTATAGAAATTCTTCCCAAAACGTCCCCGAGTCCTAATTGACTTGAACGTTGATTCTTCTCCTTAGCAATCACATCTTCATTCTTTTTATCAGTACCTGGAGCACCATTTTAAACTTCATGCCTATATTACACTGATTTTCTTGAGGGGCTCATTTTCCGTCACCATTTTCCGTTCACTTTCAAAATATGAATTTCACAGTAACAACCATCTTTTATGATCTATTTCTTTATTAACTGTCTCTCTCCTAGATGCAGCTTTCTCGAGATTTCCCTCGATGTAGGTATAAGCCCTGCATATCGGTTCGAATGTTCAACCTGAGGTTTCAAAATAACTACTTCCTGAGGTAAAAATTGTTTCAATTACTCAAACCATAACATCTGGTAAGTGTGTGTTTGCAATGAAAGCATCTGCGTCACTCCTCTTGGCTTTAAAGGCATTTACCGATTTGCTATTCTATTCTTGTCTAACATCTCTGGTTCCTGGTCAGTTTCTAAGCTGTTCTACTTCAAAATGTAAGAATTAAATACTGTGCTATGTATGGGGGCGATAATGTAACCTAAACTGAAAACCTACTTAAGTAGTTCTCTTAAGCGGCTCTCTATTATGCTGACTTATGTCAGCCTATCTCTTCATTGACATCCCTGCCAAACAGATTATCAGAACCCCTTTCAGAGGGCCACAGGACCCAGTGACGGTTGAGGCCTTTTACTCCAGAGGTCCTGGGCAGCCCTGCCAAGTACCACGTGCATCAGGCGTTAGACTAAGCATTTTATTGTGGTGATCCACATCACCGCATTAAAGGAAGGAGAAGGGGATCCTGAGGAGGGCAGGGGGTGTTTAGGGTGTTGTGTATGTCCTCAGGCCTGTGGCGCAGTTGGTGAAGCAAACCACGAGGTAGGCAGACCAATCGCTGGTTTTAAGTAAAATATTGGTCTTGTGCTGGAACATCAGCTGCTTATTGCGTCATACCCAAACCTACTAGATGCTCCCCAATCCCATGGTGACCGCTTCAGAAGGCGCAAGGAAAGAAGCTTAGATCAGCTGTCAGTACGGGCCCAGAACCAGTACGAGTACCAAGTTGTACATACAGAATCTGAGTGCGGCAGCCAGAAGTCAACATCTATGGTTCTCTGCATCAAGGGAAGACGCTCCTGGAGGGAAATCAAGATTTCCGGTAATGCATAGAGTTGACTTGTTTCCCAGTACTCGATATTAGACATATATTTGTTTTAAAATGTTTTATTGAGCAGAGCATCGAGACCATGACAATCACAAAGGAAGTGCAAAACAGGGAAACATTAATATATCAGCATATGGATAGAATCAAAACATTAAAAGCATAGTGTGTGTGCAGGAAGCATTTTTCCATCAAAGGTTCGAGAACAAATCCATTTACACTAATAACAATAGTGAAGCAGCTTTAAAAATATCTGACATTCATTCTTACAGAAGTACTTAAAGTGCTAGAGTATGAAAGTGCTAGAGTGCTAAAGTGCCAGAGTATTAAAGTGCTGGAACGACCCATGAGTAAACCTCCGAACCCCTAACATATACCCCCTATTCCGCCAACCTTTAAAATTCAAAGGGACCTACATTCCTTGTCGGGATAAGATTACTAATGTATCCGATTTTCCAGACATCTTAAATACTTTCAGGTTTCATTGAACTTTTTGGAACCCCCACCCGCCTCGCATAAGCTTCCTCAAAAGCCCTAGTCCGCTTCATTTTGTTTAACCACTTCTCTTAAGTGGGTGCTTCCGTCAACCTCCAGTTCTGAAGAATTAAAGAGCGGGCAACCATGAAGGAGATAGAAAGAAAAGTCTCATCTGCTTTTATCAGATTGGCAGGATCTTTAATAATTCCGAAAAGGGCAATCTCGGCCTCTAAATGAACTCTCTTCTTAATTGCCCTATTTAAAGGCGGGAAAATCTCACCCCAGAAGGGCCCAAGTCTAGGACACGTGAAAAAGATATGTAGCCAGGCCCCTTCACTTTCTGCCTGGCAACGGAAGCATCTGTTTCCCACTTCTGGGTATTTTTTATTGAGTGCTTTGGGTGTAAAGTATGCCAGCCACCGGGATAGAAAGGCCATTCTTTTAAAATACTCTCTTAACATAATATATCATAGCATTCCACTCCCTAATGTTACCAGATCTTTCATGCACAGCCTTTGGTTCAGGTCCTCTGTGGTACAAACCATACATGCGAGTTTCTCATTGCGCAAATGGTTGCAATTTGTAATATTTATATGTTTTCCTAGTCTTCATTATTCCAGTTTGATGTGACAAAGTGTCACTCATAGTCAGTGAAATGTCACTCATAACAACACTGAAATTTTGAAAACGTCACATGTAGCAATCTAAAACCTAGGTAGCTAAGCCCGGGGCCCGGCCTTCTATGGATCCAGAGCAACTGGGCTATGTACCCCTTCTACCCTTGACACTAAGTGGCAAATTTGGATAAGCAGTCAAAGGCTCTTTTGGGAGTGGAAGAAGAGTGTACATATAGGTGAGTTAGCACCACTCATAACTAAAAGTGCACACAGTACTGTCAATAGATCAATGTCCAGTCAAATACTTGCTTTTATAAGGAAAAAAAGTATTTTATTTCTGAGTCTACACATTCAAAGTTATAACAACATTTGTAAGCAATAACACAATCTCCTTGAGGTCGGGCTTAAGTGTTTGTCAAGCAAATCCCGAGAATGCTCATTAGTAGGCGCACTCAAGTGTTTCCTTTTGATTTTTAGGAATTAGTCAGAAGTGTCTCTGGTGTAGCAGCACCTTCTGTAGCGAGTCCCCCAGGATCTCACGGGCCCAGTTCAAGTCTTACCCACTCTTGCAGCATTGTAGTGATGGAGCAGGGTTTTCACAAAATAAAACCTGCTCGGATTGAACTCCTCATTGTGTGGACTTTTAACAAAATGGTGTGAGAATTAACAGTGCAAAACTAAAAATGGGAAGATGAAAACTGCACAAGTGCCTGCTGGAAAAGAAAATCTGTGTTTTCTAGTGCTTTTGTTGTAGGCCACAAATGCACATGATTAGTGTAGAAATAACAGCCGAAGCCACAAGTTTACAACTGACATTTTCCTTTTCACTAACTGTTTTGAAAATAATATGTATATAACGTAAAGAAAAATGCAAGCAAAAGCATTTATAGAATATTAATAGTGGAGTTATGTAGGTAGTGTCAACGATAATCATGTGTATTTGTTTTTCCTAGAGTACACTTTAATGTTCTGCAGAGAAGGTCTCAAGGGTCTTTTTAGGTTTAAATTGCTTATTAAAATGTAGACCGCAAAAATATGTAATTTGTTCTTTGTGAGTTCCTGATGATGGCCAAGGGTGTGCGGTAGAAACAATGAACATTATGAAAGGAATGTCCTTGCCAAGCAGAGTATGTGGATACTTGTGCTACAAGTTTGATACATTAGCGAAATGAAGAAATGTGCAAGCCGCAGAAGAGATTATATGAGTTTCCTCTGCTGAAGGTTGATGTTGAATATTTTCTAAAAGATAAAGGAACTGTTAAAAAGTTAGCCACATTGAAAGTGGAGTGACTAGACACCCCATGATCGAAGTTTTTTCGTTTGATGACACATGGGGGTTTGGATCTTTAGTGAATTAGGGTATGTTAGAAATGGGGGTCTCTAGTTGGCAGAGGTAAGTACCTTTGTCAAAATAGGGACCCTTACTTCTAGTCAGGGTAAGGGGGTACACACTGTTGATAACCCCTGCTCACCCCTTGGTAGCTTGGCAATAGCAGACAGGCTTATCTCCAAGGCAATGTGTAAAGTATTTGCACCAACCCTCACAATAATACAGTGAATCACCACAAATGGATACTACACCAGTTATTATAAAAATATTCAAATCTTTATATAGCTTTAGGTCAGCTCGAAACGGTAGAAAATGCACATACATAAATTACGCCTTCTTTAAATAAATGTCTCTTGATAGGTTCCTTTAGTAGAACAAACTGGTAGGTTTTTGTTCAAAAGTTAATTTCAGTAATGCTCCTTGTGCTCACACAGTTCACCTCGGTAGGGCTCTTTGTGCTCACACAGTTTACTTCTGTGTTAATAAAAGTGGCGCTTTCGCTGTAGCGTGGGTGTGCGCCGGTACTGCTGGCTACGGAATGCGGGAATCAGCAAATCACACCTGCGTCCCCACAATACGCGCGAGCTCGCTACCGTGTTAGAAATGCAGTAACACTGCCGGTTCTTTAAGGAAATCACACCGTGGTTGCCAAGCGTGTGTGCGCGCTGTACTACTCAGCTCCTGTTACCTGTGTGCAATGCAGCGGGGGCTCAGCAGTCCGGGCGATTTTCCCCAAAGGCAGCTTTCCCTCAGTTGCGATTCAGGAACTCAGTTCGGCTCCACCAGTAACGGACCCCCTCGTGCCAGGCAACACTTGACCGTGGCCGTCAATACTGGCGCGGCTGCAACGGGTCGAGCCTCCTGATTGCAGGGTGACGAGCCGCACCACCACCAATCTCAGCGCGGAGTGGGGCGTTACCTCGAGGGCTGACCTGGCGCTGCGGCTCGTACTCTGCTAACTCTCGGCGGCTCCCAATTGAGCACAGACACAGCCCTCAGCGTCGGGGATGATCGGGGAAGAGGCAGGCTTCACGAAGGGCACATGCTGAGCCCCGGCACACACACACAGCATTCTCCTGGGACGAAGCACTTCACAAAGGATTTTTAGCTGCATACAGACACCCGCATTCAACTTTAGCAGATGGTCCTGGAAACTTTTATCTCCCTGTATTTCCGCAACAGGAGGCCAGCTCTCCTCAGGCCCTTGGAGACTCTTGGACACAGCACACAGCAAAGTCCTTCCTTCAAGCAGGTGGGGGGAACACAGCACACAGCAAAGTCCCCTGTCCCCTTCCTTAGTAGTAACAGCAAACTGTAGGTCAGCCCCAGAACACACAGCAAGGGCAGTCTTCCTTTCCAGTCTCTTCAGCTGATCTTCTTTGGCAGGGATTCCTCTTGTTGGCAAAAGTATTCTAATTTTACTGGGGTTTCAGCACAGCTACTTATACCCCAAACGTATTTGTTCTTACATGTGTGAGAAGTCCGGGATCCAGTCCAAACCAGTTCTAGGTGCCCTCTGCCAGGGCATGTCTTCTTTCTTTGTGAGGGGAGGCCAGGGCCATCAGACATACGGCAGGAGGTGTAGCCAGCATTGTGGAAGGCAGGCACAGCCCTATTAAGGCCCAGATGCAACTCCTCCCACCACTCTAAGTGCGGATAGGTCTATTCAGCCTAGTGCTGACTCACCCAGCCTCCTACAGCCACCCCAGCCTTTGTCACTCACAAACCACACAGTCAATACACAAACAGGCAGAGGTACACAGAAAGGTTGAACAGGAAAATAGCCACTTTCTAAAAAGTGCTATTTTCCAACACAGAATTTAAAAAACATCTTTCCTAAAAGATGCGTTATCAAATTCTGAGTTCAGGGATACCAGACTCCATATGTCTACCTTGCCACTGTGGGAAGATATGCAGATAAATATGATACACAACATTCCCCATGTTAGCCTATGGGCAAGATAGCCTTTCAATAATGAGAAACGAATTTGGAAGTATTTCACTATCAGGACCTGTTACCCACACTCGTGCATGTCCTACCTTTCACATACACTGCACCCAGACCAGGGGGTACCTTGGGCCTACCATAGGGGTGTCCAATGTGTAAGAAAAGGGAAGGGTCAGGCCTGGTCAGTGTGTACATTGTCCGGGACAACATGGCAGTTCACAGACTGCGCACAGGCACTGCGGTGGCAGGCCTAAGACACCACTTTAGGGCTACTCATGTGGGGGTCACAATCAGTGCTGCCGGCCCACTAGTAGTATTTGAATAACCCACCCTGGCACACTCAGTGCCCTTTAGTAGGGACCTACTGGTAAAACAAATATGCCAATCATGGATAACCAATCACAGTAATAATTTAACCAGGGAGCACTTGCACTTTGGCACTGATCAGCAGTGGCAAAGTGCCCAAAGCATCTAAACCAGCAAAACAAAATCCATCACAGTGTCAAAAATGTAGGAGGTAGAGGCAAAAAGTCAGGGGAAACCACGCTAAGGATGCCAGGTCTAACAGGGTATAACTTTTAGTAATGAAAAGGGTGAACGTGAATGCTTGCGGGAAGGTTTTGTGAGACTTCATGAGAGGAGAGAGTCATTTTGCTGTTTCCTATCTTAACTGGCTGGCTGTTGTTCTGCTGATCCTGACTCTTAATTTTGCTCCTCATTATTTTTGAGGATGCCCCAGCTTACTTTCTTGGCCGGAAAGGAGGCAGACTTATAGCATTCGTGCAATAGGTTCGTATGATATTCTGATTTTACATTAATCTTATTTTGCAAATATTTTTACTCTTTTCTCTCTTCGCCTATCCACTGTCTCATGACACGGATATTTGAGATGTGTTATTGTGAATCACTATTTGGTTGTTCTCTTGTGTGATGATCTATGATTCAAGCTGTATTGTACTTGATGAGCATTCACATTTATTTAGATAAAATCAAATTGATAAGTAATCAGAGTATGTCTTTATAAATGTCATTTGGTTATATTGAATGATTATTACTTTATTTAGGTTCTTTTTTTAGAATTCTGTCAATCCTTTCCCAATCCCTGGCAACTATAAAAAGATTCATAGGAGAGGAAAGAGGACCAAATAGACAATAGAAATTGGTAATATGTTTTAAACTCATGCAGCGTGAAAGGGATGGTTAGGTATTAAATTGGGTCCAGATGATAAAATTAGCAAAACCCCCTTCCGCTGCATCAGTAGCATTCAGTGTCGTAGCAGGTGACTTAAGCACGGGCACTTGCGAGTTCTGATCCTGCTCTGAGTTCTCAGGATGCTTGTGGTACATGCAGAAGCACACAGCAGTCACAGCCCCCCTCTCCTCTCTCTATTGATCAGAGAAGCTTCTAGCTTGTGGAGGCATGGTAAGTCAATCTTTCCGCGATGGGGACTGTAGGGGAGGAGTCAATTAAATGTTTCAGCTTCCGACCAGAGCCCAGCGACTGTACAAAGGCTTCTTCTGCTTCCTCCATATTCCGGCAGGGAGGGGGGGATTAAGTCAGGGCAGATCCCACTGGTCACAGCCTCACTCTAGACCTGGGCAATGGCCTGAAAGCCCCTACAGGGTTGTGATGGTACCTCAAGATAAAACATTGACTCCTGCGATGGAATATCACACACCATAGCGGCCCTTCCTTTAAGTCCGGACATGCTGGCCATACAAATACTTCAATGGTGCCCCCCTCTGGCATACGGGGCCACACCAACAAGGAAGCATGGGCTTGGAGCTCCTGCACAGCGCTCAATGCATGCCTTAGTCCATGATGGCCTTCTCCTATTATACCGGCTTTGCCAAAAACAATTCTGCACATAGGCCACAACACAATCAGTGCACAGCCAAATCTTCGCCCGGGGATTCCTCACGGAAGGGCTCCCCACTAGAAATCACTCCATCCAACACTCCTCTTCCTCACAGGGCACAATGGTATTGGCAAGCAGAAATGCAAAAACAAAAGTTGATGGACAGAATGCAGAACAATGTCATACATTCACCCCAGTACAGAGATCTGGGCCAAAATCCATCATTTTTTTGCTCACCATGCCATTCCAGTTTGAACACAGCCGTGCAAATCAGCCTTGACCCTGTGCCCCATGGGAACAGTCCAGCCCAAACTGCCAAGCCAGGTCCTCCCTGGACTGGAAACAAGCATCCCAGCACCGGTTTGGGGCTTTCAGCCCTCATCAGCCTGGATAGCTTGATTCCAGTGACATGGAGAGCACAGGACTCACGTCTGAGCATACCCGTCCCACTCGGGGTGACAAATGCAAAAACAAAAGTTGATGGACAGAATGCAGAACAATGTCATACATTCACCCCAGTACAGAGATCTGGGCCTAAATCCATCATTTCTTTCCTCACCATGCCATTCCAGCTTGAACCCAGCTATATGCAAATCAGTCTTGACCCTGTGTAGAAGGCAAGCAGAAGACATGTGTGCTCCAGGCTCTATAGCAGGTGGTCCCTGTGCCCCATGGGAGCAGTCCAGCCCGAACTGCCAATCCAGGTCCTCCCTGGACTGGCAACAAGCATCCTAGGACCGGTTTCGGGCTTTCAGCCCTCATCAGCCTGGATAGCTTGATTCCAGTGGCATGGAGAGCACAGGACTCACGTCTGAGCAGACCCGTCCCACTCGGGGTGACAAATGCAAAAACAAAAGTTGATGGACAGAATGCAGAACAATGTCATACATTCAGCCCAGTACAGAGATCTGGGCCTAAATCCATCATTTATTTGCTCACCATGCCATTCCAGTTTGAATCCAGCCATATGCAAATCAGTCTTGACCCTGTGTAGAAGGCAAGCAGAAGACATCTGTGCTCCAGGCTCTATAGCAGGTGGTCTTGGTTTCCTGGGTGATATTCTCTCACTCAGCAGGGACACTCGCGGGTGTTGGACCCAGTCCTGATCACAGGCAGAAATCTTGCAGAGCTTCCCCCCTCACACAACCTATCTGGCTGCTTGGCCAAAGACAAAGTTTGGGGTCTCAACCTCACTTTCATCTAGTCCTTTTCAAGACACTAAATGTAATTTAAGGTGTCTTTGAACCTTTATGTTGGAGTTCACCTTCTTCTGAAGAGTACATTTTTCCTTCTCGTCTTCCCTCTTGAAAGGCTGTCTGTCGCAGCAGGAAAGACTCTAAAGTTGACATAGTTACCACCTGGATGACAGCCACAGTATAATGTGCATCAAAAGGTTAATTCTGGGCTACTAGCCCCACTCGTTATGATTCCCTTATCAGCCCCATCGCTTTCCTGAGATGTGTCTAAGACCCTTCCTTTTGATCGATCACTGAATTCGAAGTGTAAAAAGGGAGTCTCTTTCTCACTTCCCCCTGAGGGCATTCCACCCAGCTCACAGGAATGAGGCAATATACAAATTTGTCTGGGGGATTCCTCTACTCTTCATGTCTTCACCAGGCAGGCCTTGGCTTCCCAAAATGGAATCCAGGGTCATGGTCATCCGTGTAATGTATTATTGCAGGCACACTTGCATTCAGTGTACTTTCACAGCACACATACTCTCCTGTATCTCCGTGCATTGTGCCACTACATAAGCACATTCATTCAACACACATATTCAGTCTGCGTGCACAGCTCAGTACTGTAGCTTTTCTGTATTGCACCAGGGTGCACGATTGGCAAACACACACACTGCCAGCAGACACACACCCAGCATGTGCGCACTGAACAACACTTGACCCATCATGCATTGTACATCCCACAAGCACAAATACACCCAGCACATGCTTTTATTGAGCACACACTGCACTGCACTACATCTCTCGTGCAATGAATACTTATGGTATGGACAGTGGACCAAAGCACATGTGCAGCACCCGTACCGTTGATCACCAAAGCATTTTATATCTAACAATGTTAAACATCCTTGTGTGCACTTCTCCGAATGCGCCCCCTGCCCAAGGGTGCCTCTCTTCACAAGGGGATATAAAACAACAAAGCAGAGTCGGAGCTGCATCACAGACAAGCATAAAAACCATCAGGCTGTTTGTTTTTATGAATAGAATACACTTCAATAAAAAAAGAGATTAACACATGGACCACATTGATGTTATTTACCTCCCCAGGTACACATACATCCAGCGCAGAGCAACTACTACTGCTTTACGCAGCACTCTACATCTACTTGATGTAGGCCAAGGGTGAGTTAATCACACAGCAGCAAAACTTTAAAAAGTTGAGGGAGTCTGTAGGCTTCACAACAGTGAAACAGGTTAAAAAGGACCTGTTTGTTTCTACCGATCACTACATGGTATGCTGCCACCACTGCGCTCCTGCTGCTTAACTCTTTTTGAAGATGGAAGCCTTCCACCTCTAAAGGTAGCACTGTGGGCGCCCCTCCTGGTCCAACAGGACCACACTCCATGTCATGGCCCACATGCATAATCCGTGTTTGCCTATGACAAAAAATCAGCATTTGGGATCCAGACAACAGTTCAGTTGGGCACTCAGGACAGAGTTACACGTCTCTTACCAAGCAAAGGACCTTTCCATCACAACACTGATGTTGCTGAATCTGACCTGCTGAAAATTGTGTTTATCATTTTAGGGTCAAACTCACTGAATTCATTTTGACTCATGGGCTCCATAGAAAAAATACTTTCAAGTACCTTCCATTCTATACCCTCTATTCCTGTTTTATTGATCTCAAATCCACCATACTGTAATCCGCCAATTTGTGAGTTAACTTCCCCAAATGCAACCTACCCAGTCTACCCTTTCCCCTTCCTTGCTCTCTCCCTCCATTCTGTGTTCTGCACTTTGCCCTTTTCTAAATAGTGGCCTGCGATTGAATCCTATTTTCCCCCTAGTCTGAATAGGCATTATATCCATGCCACTTCCACAAAAGAACACTCAGAAAGCAGAAGCCAAACTCCAACCACAGTGCTTCTATCACACATCACCGAGGACAAAACCGCACAGAATTCGAGCACCTATTTTCTACAGCTCTGGAACACAAGACGAGAGTCGAGTTTCCTTACAATGATTGAGGTGACACACTTCCATTGAATGCCAAGAGTAAGGGAGCAACCAAGAGGCCACTGTAAACTCTGGCATACCTAGCCAAGGCATTCATAGTAGACACTGTCTTAGAAGCGGTTGCGCTTTATGTTTACACCAAGAAAGAGTCCTTGTAACCTAGAATCCTAGATATTTAGAATGATGGACCACCGACAGGGTTGCAGCTCCACACTTCTAGGGAAAATGAATCATGCTTTCTGTCAAATGGTAGCACTTGAGATTTTGAGACAGTCTTCAAAACAGAAAATAAGATGCTCACCATTTTAGTGTTTGCGTTACACTCGTTTGAGGAAACAGATTTTAATTAAACACATAATTTACAGAAACGGATATAAAATGTTGTTGATGGGAAACATGGCATACAGTATCTGTACACTGAATGGACAGCCTCAACCCTCTGTATGACAATTCTCCCCTCATATGGAGTTGCAAAATTAAATACATCATTACATTAAAGTCTGAACAAGTCGTATCAAGGGCCACAAATACATCAATATTCAGGGAAACAATGATATGCCTATCGAATGGGAAGAAGTGTGCCCCAGATGGCACTTTAGGCATATCACACAAATAAAGCATTAACAACAGGAGTGTCAGCAATAACACTAGTTACAGGTTGTTCCCAACAGTTATTTGGACCACAAAGTTAAACTAAACCTATGCTCAAACTGACATATGAAGACACTTTATTAAGGTCAATAAAGAAGACAGGACCCCCGGATCTGAAAGCCGGTGCAAAAGAGAAATTAGTTATATGTGCCTAGATGCATCAAACAGAATTGCATTCGCAAACGGTGCGAATCGCAATTTTCTGCCGTTTGCGAATGCAATTGACTAATTTGGAATGCATCATGCATTTCGCAATTTTAGGAATCGCAACCATGTTGCGATTTCTAAAATTGCGATTGCATTTAACAAATCGCAATTTGAGATTTCTTAAATGCAATGCATGATTATTTTTGAATTGCGAATTCGCAATTTGGAAGGGGTAAAATAGCATGAAATTGAACTTCATGTACAGAAAACTATCAAATATGCACAAATTGCATTTTTGGAAGTTTAAATTTACACACACACATGCCCTTGGGGCATGTGTGTGTGTAAATTGCATTTAAAGTTACATTTCAGGGGTGCAGGGAGGGGTTCTTTGGACCCCCCCTGCACCCTTGAAATTGCATTCACATTTTGCGAATCGCAATTTGAAATTCGCAAAATGTGATTGCCTTCCCATTCATTCCTATGGGCCTTTTGGCCCATAGGAATCAATGGGAAGGCTTTTCCTTAATTGCGATTCGCAAATTGTGAATCGCAATTAAGGAAAAATACCGAATCGCAAAAATAAATGCGATTTTTTCATGCATTGCCGTTTGCGATTTCTAAATTGCGATTCCTTAATTTTTGCAATTTAGGAATCGCAAACGGCAACAATGATGCTTCTACCAAATGGAGTCATATGCTCTGCAGGAATCCATAAAACTGCCGAACAATTCACCTTCACGTTTGCCCAAAAATAGACCTCTGCTCCAGGTATGGAAGTTCCAAAATGTAGCTTAGAGTGGGAAGCCCTGGCTTATATCTTGCAGTGGAAGTATAAGAAGCACAGGAGGCAGAATGTTTGAGTGGGAACTGTTTTTATTTTCCAATGACCATCTTCCTGCTCCAGCAAGTCACCCTTAAGTTACCTTCAAATAAAATAAAGTCAGGGAAGTATCATTACGCCACGCCGCTAGAATGATGGGGAGTAGACAAATCGCACACGTTTATTCCAGTTCACCAATGGTACTCTCTTGTTCAGTGTGTTGGTGTCCTAGGGTTTTACTCTTAAGAAGCCATGCTCCTACTTGCTCTCACCACTGCTTCGGTACTTGTCTGAAACTGCAATCCAGCTGTGTGCCCTTGATCAGAAGCCTCCTGAGCATCTTCAGTTGCTGCATCTCTAAGCGTTGTTGTCCACATCACTTGGATGTCAGAGCACTCCTCAGCTTCCTTCTCGGGTCCTACATTTTCCTTATGGTTCTAACAGAAGTAGGCATTTCCTCTGCTCTTGGGCCCACTGCAGCAGACTCTCAAAATTCTGCTTTTTTCTTGGGTCTTCTCTTTATGAAAATGGGTTACTCTGATACTTTCCTGTACATTCAGTGAATTATCCCCAATTCTCTACACAGTGCCAGTAACATCAGGCGAAGGAAACAGAATTCTTACAAATTGTCAACTAATGTGACTGCTGTCCGTTTCCTTAGTAACATATTACTACCTGGAGGAATAGAGACATTCAATAATAATCATTCCTGAGTTTCCATACACTGAACACGTTCAAGGTGATACAGTATTTTCACTTTTAACTGTGACTGTGTTATACGATACCTGCTCTCAAAGGTACATTGAGTGGTATTGCCCCCCCCACCGGTGGGTGGCCTTTACCCACTTGAACTGTTTCACTGTACAAAGAACTGAAGCCATCCCGCGCAGGGGACCTGACATTGTGTGCAGAATCATTAAAATGGCCAACTTACCAATGTCAGCTAAACTGATAGCGAGCTCAACCCCCACTTAAAGCTGAAACTGAAAATATTTCCTGAGACTATCGACAAATTAGAGCTCCCGCTCCTGCTCTAGCAGCAGTGCGAGAAACCTATTACTTGAGCATCAGCGAGAGACTTAAAGCGATTGGGAGCCCTTTGCTGCAGTAACGTGGCCCATGTGGCTTTTGACATACAGCTCAACAGATCACTTGCTTGGGTAGGAAAGTGCTTATATGCTACTAGCTGCCACTCTTTGAGCTCCATATAATATGGGATCGCTCTTCACCTGGAAAGAGATGTCATTCATCCAGAAACAGGGAGATAACCATGGAGTGTCCTATTCTTAGAATAGAGCAGACAGAAATTGCGACTCACAGAACCGTATCCCATAAAGTGAGCACTGCAAGTACTAATTTAAGAAACAAGCTTTATCACAAATCTGGGCTTACAGGTTCCTTAAATAGTTGAAGAGCTGGAGCAGCGCTATTTTATCAAAGTGGTAAGTAGTTGCTCGTCACAGGATCTTTACTCGTACGTGTAGTTTTTAGATGGAAAAGCAGCAGGATTTGTTGATATAGCTAAATGAAACACCAGAATACAACACAGTAACATACACAAATCCAAACAACACTAAGAAAATATACCAGGACACCATGCAACAAAACAACACGTAAGAAAGACAACCACAGTAAACACATCACCCTGCAATAATGCAGCACAAAAATACAACAGCATGCAAAAAAGGAACACAATGTGCCCACAAAACAAAATGCTACACAACAAATATGGGCACACATCACTGCCTTCAGAAATCTGCTTCCATATTACAGCTGTAAAAGATGTTTGCACCAAGCGCTACCGTAACTTCACACCAAGGACATGGAATAGTGTAGTCAAGAAAGCTTTGCAATCTGCTATTGTGTAGAAGATGGCCTCGCAATGGTCCCATTGAAGTGTGTTTCAATATCTGCTTTCAGTGCATATTGAATAGGTTGATTGACAATAAAGAATGCAAACAAAAGCCCAAAGTTCAGTCATCGAATTATTCGTTAGTAAAGAATTCTCTTCAGTACATAGGGTACAGTGCTGTTCGCCTCTAGTAACAATTAACAGAAAAAGTAGCTATGTTCTCAACGCTATCAGTGCGAGACAATGACACACATTTATCGTGTTATACATTTGTTCATTGAACTGTTTTGCATCAAGTCTCAACATGACAATGTACAGACAACACGAGGGGGCTAAAGTAACTAGTTCCTTATCAGATATAGAGTGTAATATACTATTTATTCTCAAAGCCATATTAAACAGTACACTTTTCTCTATTGTTGTGATGCCAAAAGTAATTATAATTGAATACATTGAAAGTTTGTACCTCTTAATTTCACTTTTGTGAAAGTACAAGAATCACAAAACTTGGTCGAATTTTTTTTTATACACAGAGGAGGATCTTCTACATGAAAATCATGTTAAAGAAACAGTTTAGTTCACAAATATAACTTCTTTCATCCTTTACATCTGCCATTAGCCACCTCACATTTTTCATATCTATAATGAAGAGGGATTCGCCACTACCCCCTTCCGATGGACAAGGCACACTTCTCTCCCGCCAGGCATGTTGCGGGAGGCTGGACAAGTGTGGGACACTTTTGATAATGTGGACCGGTCTAGCAGGCCACCATTCACTTTCCAGCCCTTGGGGTATGTTTCGCCAGTTGTTGGCCACTTAAGGGGCTGAACACTGGGGACTGGTAATAAACAGATCCCCCGCTTGCAGCAGCCCAAAAGCGACATCCAGCATACCTTTGGGAGAGGAGACAAGTAAGCCTTCTAGCTAAGTGTGAAAGATTCCTAGGCACGCACCTTTTAGGATTTGGCTGATGCTAGGACCTGCTAGTGTACTGAAGCGAATAGTGACTGAGGCCTCCTCCTGCCTTTCTGTCATGTTTCATGCATTTCAAGCTCAAAAAACAAATACAAAAAACCCAAATGGCAATAACGTTTGCACCGTCTCTACATTTGCGCACCATAAAACCATTTGTTTGCAGGTCTCACTTGCGTGAGATATTGTATCAATAAGGGGCTTTCAACACACCTTTGCTTAACATTTGTTATCTTCATTGCCACTCTTATTTGATGACCTCTAATAGATCATAGCATGCCAGCTTCACTTTCTCTATTTTCGTCTGGAGCATTGAGCAACTACTGATTGCTTTAGCTTGATTGCTGACCTTCCGCTGATCACACTGTGATGGAGGTACTACTTTTATTTTGTATTCTTTCCTGTTGTCCTTGTTGAACCACTTGCCATTTTTCTATAGCTATGTTTTATGTGCCACACACAATATGGATGTTTTATTGTGACAATTATGTTACCTGCTTACAAATGTATTTTCACTGAGAAATGGGCACAATTGTTTTCTTTATGTGATAGGATTTTTTGCCAAATGTCATATTTTTTCCTTTTCCACACAAGGGCAAATTAACTGATTTTCTTAGAATCACAGGGGTGTTGTGTCAAAAACTAACACGCATTGGCCATTCCAATAGTTCTCACCTTTGGGACTATTACCTCTCCCATTGCCTTTTGTTCATACTGTATAGCATAAGAATTGCCAACTTTGGCAATGATTTGCAGCCATGCTGTATAGAAGTGTGACTGATGTACAGCAAGGGTAAAATAATATTTTTTTTACAATAGTTTATGCTTTATCTGGTGCTAAAACACTTAAAACAAAAAGTGTGTTAGCCCTGGCTTCGTCATAGCATGTCTTACGTTTGTTTTAGCCAAAATGCAAAGCATCCATGCTCTACTGCACAGCATGGCCACTACCTATCATATGCAAGATCTATTGGTTTTGCCAATGCTTGTTTGCATCGGTATTGGAGGCATGCTAAATTTCACCCATCAGGCTCCTGCTGTGGTGTTGAGATGCCATCACTGCTCTCCCTCTGTGCTCAGACCCGTTGAGAGACAGCAGACAGGTTCTCCAGCCCTCTTCATAAAACTCTCATGCTGAGGCTCTTCGACCATCTCGACCTGCCGTCCTTCTGACTGACTGGTCTGGACGCCCACTCCAGCAGCCAGAAAAGGAGATTGTGAAGTCCTCCTCCCAGATTTGGCTCAGCCTGCATTTGCCTTTAGGACACTTGTGCAGTACAGTGCTAACTGTACTCCTGGTTAAAGCAGGGCCATACTGGGAACACAAACTAGCCCTGGCAATTAAGTCAGACCAACCTCGTGGTGGGGGGAGGGGTTTCTTCTCGGAAGCAATGCTGCTGCCTTTGGTACAGGGGGCCGATATTGACCCGACCGGTCCAAAACCAGCCCCCACCCTTTCGGCCTACTGGGAAAACGCCTGGTGCCCACTACGGCTAGTCCGGCCCTTGGTCAAAGCATGCCACACTGTTTGGTACCCTGCCCCTCGCTCACACAACAGTCAACCATCCACCGCTGTCCGATAGCCTCCAGGAAGTGGTGCCCTAATCAACCCACCACAAGTTACTGCGATTTAAGGAGTGTCGCCAACAGTGCAGCCAACAGTGAGCCACCTCAGTTCAGTCGAGGCACTAGCCAATCATCACAAAAAATGTTTGCTGGCCAAGCCTGGCTTACTTAAATGATCAGAAACTAACTACATATTAAAAATATTTCATGAAGTTAAAGGATTGTACTGCAGAGATCTCTGTGTGCCAATTATCAGGGACTCTAACATTTTAACGTCTGGAATAACTTAGAGGTGGGCAAGCCATTGGAAGCTTGAGCCAGATACCTGACTCTGGCTCAGCTCGAGGTCCTCCTGGAACCCTGAGCTCAAAACTAGCTGAGCTGTCAGGTGGCTCCTGCCTTCCTACCTCGCTATACAGTCATGCACAGTAAATGAAAAGCAAAGCATTGACATTTGAGGTAAAAATGTGAGACCAATAAAGACCCATTCAGTGGCTCCTTTGTAGGTAGTGAAACCAAAAAACTGGAAGTAAATTAATCCCGGGTTCCCAACTAAACCAAATTTTGTGACGTTAGGCACAGATATTAATTCCTTGATTCTTCTTTTTCATCATTATCGTGTATGAAAGCATCTTCAAATACGTGAGTTCAGAATAACATACGTACAAAAAAAGTACTGTGTTTAATTTAATAGTCTATGACGTTGCTCTTTCTATAAGAAGCTGGGCCATAAACAGGGTGCACATTACAACTGACTTGCTTCTTAGTTCTCTAATGGCATTGTCACCAGGTCCCTCTCAGTAAAGTGGTATATAGTAACGTATTGCTGTCAGAGATTCCACATGTTAAAGAAATACAGTTTTGGGAAATCTGACGAGACTTTATAATATTATAGCTGAGGTTTGTTCCATGATTTATATGGACACACTTCAGGGTTCCGCTCATGCAATTCTCTTTTCGGCTCGCCATGTTAATTTGTTGGCTCGCTACCTCCAGGATAACTATAGTGGCAAATCAATGGAGAGATCTCTGTTTTGTCTAGTCCTAGCTTGACACATCAGCAGAACAGGTTTAATGAGCCTGCTGCAAAGCACCATGATTTACATGCAGATAACGGATCTTTATGGTATGTAAAATAGCTTGAGTTACTTATTTTGTCGCCGACATCCTTTTGTTGCTTGCAGTTCCTAGGTTACAAATTGTGTACGGCCCAATGAGCTCTGAACCTGCATCAATGAACTGCACATACACTGCAAGGCCTAAGTTTAGAACCTTGTATTTTCAGGAAACATTCTATATTCATTTACTCCCTGTGATATTAGTCTTGCGATGCTGTTCTTGTCTCGTCCACAATTTAGCTTATCCTGCGTTTGCATTTCAATATTAGCCCTTGGAAACACAGGACCTCGGAATAAAATGAAAAATATGTGTCACTCAGAGCAGGACCAAGACGGATTTGCATATGGCTAGGTCTAATCTGAGGTGGCATCATGGGCAAAACAATGATGGACAGGGATGCGGGCCTGGATTCATTAGCAGTGGATTAATTCAAGTATTCCATCCTTTTTTTTTTTTATTCCTTAGTGCTGCACACTTAGGGGCCGATTATGATGGCGGACGGACCTGAGTCCGTCCGCCTCCATAGAGTAGGAGGGACCGTCCGCAGGGGCAGCGGCGGTCCCTCCGTGCAAATTACGATGTGACCGCCAGGGTGGCGGTCACATCCTGTATTAATAACATTGCGGCGGGTGCTGCTTCAAGCAGCACACACCGCAATGTTAAAAATGCATGTATTACATTTACATGCACAAAGCGGCAGGTACCGCGCGGTGCCTGCCGCTTTGTGCATCTAAATGTTGGGGGTACCATAGGTACCCCCCCATGTGCACCCCCACCCCCTGACACCCTGGGGGCCCACAACGGGCCCCCAAAAGCCAAAGTCCACATGCTTTTCCACGGCGGAAAAGCCGCCGCGGAAAAGCATGTCTCCGTGCAAATCCTAATTTGGCTGACGGTGTCTTGCAGACACGTCACCAAATAGCCCTCCCCACCCCGCGGATCAGCGGCGGACGGACCTGCCATCCGCCGCTGGTCCAACCGCAATCCCACAGCCATCCTAATCTGGCGGTGGGTGTTCTATGTGGCTGCGGCGGTGAATCCGCATACTCCGGGCCGGCAGTGGCTTCCGCCGGCCCGGAGTATGCGGATTCCCCGCAATCATAATGAGGCCCTAAGTGTGATTGGTATGCCCAGTCGTGTGTCCAGGTGTGCACTGTGCCACTAGAACCAAGCTGCACCTGACTGAAGAGGCCCAAATAGGCTGAAACCCATCTTGGCTTGCTTGTGTTCTGTTTCTGGACTGGAATGTGGGCCCTAAATAATTACCAGTGGCAAGCATTCCATCTATCACTTTTATGTATTCCTCCTGGAGAAAAACCAGACACAGACAGGAGAAAAAGCAAGCCTGGATCAACCAATGTCCCCAGCTGCAGTGGGACAAGCAGGCAGTCGAATGAGGTTATCTCCACATTGTCAACCCTGAAAGATGGCCAGTAACCAGAGCCAACATTACTGAAAACAGAACTTTTCAGACTTCTTTCTTACCCAGACAAGAAAAGAGTTGTAAATTAATACAATCAGACAAGGTCCTATTTCACTGATCAAACTCCAACCCTTACTAATGAACAAAGCCTCTTCAAAGTATTTTCATGCTCTGGAGTAACTGCTCTCTATAAAACTTCAATAAAAATGCATATATACATGAATTTGTGGTAAAAGGGTATCAGTGAATGCTACCACGCCCTCGCTGCTCAGACACAAGACAATGGTGGTGTTTGTGTACACAGGAATCACTACAGCCGAGTACTATAGCTCGTGTTACATGCTGGAACTATTCCTTATATTGTTCATCCGATTTCGAAATACTTCTTAGTTGAATTGGTTTAGCAGTTCTCAAATGAAGAGTCTGGATGGAGGATTCAGAAATTAAGCAGTAATTTAAACTGATGCTTAAAGGAACCGTGCAGTGTAGGGAGCGGAATTAATTCGTATAGCCAGATCTCCAAGAGATAGTTCAGGAGAACAAGTTGGATAGGTCCTTAAACACAAACAAGAAACGAAGATTTAGACACTTGTTAATTTCATGCCATTTCATAAAGAGAGTGGTATAGACAGAGGCCTCAAAAGTAGGAAGTGGTCTGGGCATTTAACCTGGTAAGTGCGGGCGTCGACCAATGAACGACACCCTCAATTCCTCCCCAGTGCGTGTCAGCCATTGGCCGACATTCTGGAGGAACCTAAAGGCCCTAAAGAGCTTCCAGAGAAGCCTGATTGTGTTGTATTTACTACAATGACAATCTGCGCGCAGGGTGCGATGATGTCATTGCAGTAAAAGTGAATGCAAAATGAGCGGATGGGCTTGTTTTAATTTGACTTAATCAGTGCTCGAGGAGCTATCTCAGCCCCCGAGCACTGATTTTAATTGGAGAGGTATAATTAGAAAGGGGAGAATATCCCCTTCCCAAAAGTACATCTTGCAACTGGATCCTTGTTTGGGGTTTGCCACAGGAGAGTGATCCAGAAGCAGGGATCCAGCCACTAGACACCAGGGATAGGGAGAGGGGAGCCCTTAGGCAAGGGCTTGTTTTCCCCCCTTGATTGTTTTTGTATTTAAATCTTTCTGCCCCTCTGGGGCGGCAGAACGCACTAGACACCAGGGATTAGCAATTTTATAGGTATTTAGGGGTGGGGACTGCCCAGCATGGTCATGGCCATGCCCACACCCAAATAAAAGGGGAAATAGTCCTTCTGTCCCCTCCGGGGGGCATGGGGGCAGATGGGGCAATAACCACAGATCTGCCCACTCCCCACCCCTGGGGAGGCATATGTCCCTCTAGACACCAGGGACTAATAATTTTATAGGGTTTAAAAGAGTGGGGGCTGCCCAGCATGGGCATGGCCACAACCCTGCCCTAAATAAAGGGAAAAAAGTCTTTCTGCCACCCCTGGAGGGGCATATGGGGATAATTACCCCCATCTGCCCCCCAAGTGGGGCAGAAAACCCACTAGACTCTAGGGAATATTGATACTAAAGGGTTATGGGGATGGGGGCTGCCCAGCATGAGCGTGGCCATATACACCCAACTCAAATAAATTGGGAAAAAGTATTTCAGTCCCATAACAGGGGCTGAAAGCCCACAAGATGCCAGGAAATAAAAAAATATATATATGGGGACCCATATTGGCATGTTCATGCCCCCACCCCAACTTAATGGGGCAACAGCCTTTCTGCCCCTCTAGGGAGGCAGATTGGGGTATTAATCCCCAATAAGCCTCCGGAGGGCAGAAAAACCACTAGATGCCAGGGAATATAGGAGTGCCCCTCCTTCCCAAGTAAATGGGGCAACAGTCTATCTGCCACCTCCCCTCCACCCCCAAGGAAGCAGTTGGTGTAATTATCCCTAATATGCCCCATACAAATGGACCTGAAGAGTTCAGCTAACTCCCAGTATCATCCCACATGCAATGGTGAACATCTGCAATTGTTGGCCTTGTTAAGCTGCCACCTGGAAAAACCTACCAGACCCAGACAGTTCTGAAAACTAGACATCCAGAGGAGTCGAGGGTGGTGTGCTCTGCATGTATCCCACACCTATTTCGTACCCACAATGCCCTGCAAACCTCAAACGTTGACTAAAAAAAGTACATTTCCTCACATCTCTGTGAGGAAAGCTGCTGAATTCTGCAGGGAGCACACATTTTCTACCACATAGCATTCCCCCAAGTCTCCTGATAAAAATGTTACCTCACTTGTGTGGCTGGGCTAAGAGACCGTGACACAATAGGCCCTAAAGTAGCTGTGGGATTTGGGGCCATGCTTGTCTGTCACCCATGGAAACCTACCAATCACAGACATTTATAAAAAAGTAGACAACCAGGGGGGTTGCAGAGTAGTGTGCCTTGTGTAAATCCCATGAGGTTTTATTACCCACAATGACCTACACACATCAAACTTTGCCTGAAATCATACATTTTTCCGTACATTTTTGTGATCAAACTTCTGGAATTCACAAAATTCCTACAATGCAGCATTGTCCCACTTGTTCCAATAAAAACGCTGCCCCACTTGTGTGGCAGGGCCTAGTGACTGAAGAACTGGGTTTTCAAGTACCCAGCGGCGCTAGGGACACGCCCAAAGTCCCCTGGGTTCCCTTGCCTTGGTATACAGAGACACGTAATACTTCTAGGTGGCGTCAGAGATCAATTTTATTAGCTGCAGCTAGTAGCAGAAATCCCAGTAATACAGCATGGTGTACAACTCAAGACACTGCTCAATTTTACTAAGGCAAGACATCCCTATTTATACACAAAGAGGTACATTTAAAATGCACGCCCCTGCACCAAAATTCAACCAATAGAAAATACATGACATCACACAGCATCATACAGTAAAGCTCATTTTGCAGTGTCCCAACCCACAAGTTAATATTTAGGCATATCTAAATAATAATCTGGAAGGGCCGAACAAACCCTTAATTGAAAGCGTAACCCATGAAATGAAGAAACAGTAAAGAAAAGTAGTTTCAGATAATGTGCAAGATAACAGAAACGTAAAGAAACTTAAAAGTTAACAAATGTCTTAAATGGTGATTGGGAAAAGTGGATAACGATCTTGCAGGGAAATTGGCTTGGCAGGATCAATTCTAGGTGAAAGGCCAGCTTCTGAAATTAACTCCAGTGCACGAACAAAACCTTAGTTAATGTATATATGACCCAAAAAAGGTCAGACTGCTTTGCTCGCAGGCTTAACTTCTGAGGCCTAGTAAAAGGCAACACCAGATGGCAGTCACGACACATGGCAAAAACCCATGTTTAGAAAAGAAAGTCGTAAGGAAAGAAACAATTTAGATATTGTTTAGGATGAGATATGTGCAAAGAAACTAAAGGTTAACGAGGTCCTGAACAGTGATTGAAAAACTCAGACAACGATAACGTAGTGAAACTGGTTTTTGCAAAAGGTCTGTTTCAGGTGAAAAGGGTTACTCTCTCTCTGCAGTTCATTCAGAGTCAGAAAAACCCAAGTTAATATATGCACGAACTCAGAAGGGCAGACCACTTGTTCGCTGGGCCTACTTCACAGGCCTACATGAGGGCAAGACTAAAATGGAGTCAGGTTTGAGAATTACAGAACCACAGACCCTCCTTTTGCCATTACGTAGGCAATAACCCAAACTCATGTCAATCTGAATCTAGGTCTATGTCTATCCTCATCAGGTCATCAAGGTGTTGCTGTAACATCATCTTATTATCCTTCACTTCTCTCAGGACTGGTCTTCTCACACAGATTGTAGCACAAAGACTACAAATGGCGGGACCACACTGGATGCAAAGGCAACAAGAGAAGAGAATAGCCAAAACCATACCAAGGAACGTCAAGATCTTCCATCCCCATGTGGACAGTAGTCCCCAAAACCATCCTGTCAATGACCAATCTCCTTCGTCTACGTGAATAGACTCAGAGATCTTGTGCAATCTAGAGATGGCCTGGTACACTGTCGGGGCATTATCTGGTATGTATATACAGCAACTGGATCCGATCAATTTGCATACTTCTCCTCGATCTGCAAGTATAATATCTAAAACCATACGGTTCTGCAAAGTCATAAGGCGTTCCGCTTGAAGCTCCGCTGTAATATTACTCAACGCTCCAGCTGTTTCATTAATGGTAGCTTCAACTACGCGGACAAGCTGTCGAATATGCCTACTATTCATCATAGGACCCCAAAGGGGCAGGAAACCCTTAAAGAAGTCTCCTACTTCCTGTGCAGCAGTATCTTCCTGATCGAAGACACCTCTACCATATCTTGTTCTATGATAGTCTGAGGAGGCAGTATATGTCAGGGGAAGCAGAAACGCCGCATAACACGTTCCTGAAAAATCAGGTGGCAACCAAGTATAGGCTCTGTCGTGACAAACAAAATATGTACCTTTAGCTGGCACAAACAGTGGAGAAGTTCTGGATGCATAAACGTAGGTGTGATCACAAACACTTTTACCTAACTGAGCTCTTGGATTCCGACCATTACCCTGTAAGCAAAATTGACCTCGATGTGGCACAATCCAAATAGGAGGAGACCTTTTTCGTCTCTCCTTCTCTGTCAACTTAGCACTGCATCCAGTCACATTCCAACCAATGTAAGGCAGCACCTCATCCTTAGGGATAGCCTTGTACGCATCAATATCTCTGATCATATCGGCTATTCCCTTTATCAAGGCACTATTGCTCGGATTGTCTTTCATGGAACGTAAAGGATATACCTCATTGGCATAGATGAACATAGTCTGGAAAGCCCATGCAGAACCATTAAAACTAAAGGGCAAAACCAAATATGGCATGCCTCTATCTGTTGTATGAGGCATAAGTCCACACACCCAACAATTAGTGGTATTGACTACTAACTGATGCTGATGCAACAGCTGAATAAACGAATTGTTGACAAACTCTGATCTCCTTATCTGTTCGTGTTCAGGCAAAGTATGAAATTGGTGCGAAGAAACAGTAGTAAAGGAAAGCATAGGTTGAGAAGTTGGTGCAGACGTCAATTGTATAGAAGGAACAAACCAGAATATAGTAGCTAATAGAATACATAAAAGTATTAAAATAGATAAAGCTATACCACACTTGGAGAACTACATTCTATAATATCGTTTTTTCATCTCTTGCCTTTTATCGTCATTCCTCAATACAATCTTCATTTTCTAATGTTGCTCACGCAATCTTGACAGAGTACTTCAGCTGTGATTATTAGCAGGTCGTAGGGACACCGCTAGTCCTGTAGACCTATTGCCACTACTCAGGTCACAAACTGAACCGTTGGTACTCCTACGTGACCCTGCAACTGGCAAATGGTAACCAATCAAAAATTTAACAGAAAACCATAATACAATTTCAGAAAAAGCAAGAGAGAAAGAAAAACAAAAGTCAAATGCAAAATACTCGAAGAAATTCTCTTTTTGATCTCAGTGTGGAAAAAAATAATGTTCAAAGTCTCTTTATTTATTCCGAGATCGGAGGTTGTAACGTAATTTAGTCGGCACAGTTTGGTCCGTAAACAAAAGGTCAGGTTCGGTAGTGTCCAATCTCAAACGTGGAGGAACAGCTTCTTGCAAAATATTGTCATTTTCCAGTTCAGATTGAGTCCATTCAAGCTGTGCGTCACTAAAAGGGACAAACCTAGGGACACGTTCTCCTTCAAAATCTCCCACACCCTCTCTAACCCAAGTGTCGTACGGCAAAGGCAGGGGTACGCGCTTCGTATGGGCAGCGTTCACCCAATTCTTTTTTCCAAACACCTTAACATTAGTCCGAGTAGCCAAAAGAATTTGGTGGGGACCAGTCCAACGAGGCTGTAGGTCCTTTGTTCGTTGGAAGTTACGCACGAGCACCCATTGTCCTGGATTGAGGGTATGGCCTGGGTCCACAGATGCTGATGGGAGCTGGTTGTGGACCTGTTGATGAAGGACACGCAGTTTAATAGTCAAATTGTGCAAGTAGTCAATTAGCATAGGATGTTCGATGTCGCTATATTCCTTCGGTCTAGGGACACCCCAAACTTTGGCAGGACGCCCAAACACAATCTCATATGGGCTAAGTCCCACACGAGAATGCACTGTTGTCCTTGTCGACATAAGAGCCAATGGCAAAGCATCGGGCCATGTAAGGCCAGTGCTTGCTTGCACTTTCGCTAACTTAAGCTTCAATGTCCCATTATAACCCTCAACCAAACCCGCTGACTGTGGGTGATTCGCAGCATGAAATTTCTGCTTGATGCCCAAGCCCGCACACACTTTCTTCATTATCTGACCCACAAACTCACTTCCATTGTCAGACCATACAATCCGTGTCATTCCATACCTAGGGAAAAATTCTTTGAGCAAAACCTTGGCAGTAGACAAGGCAGTATTATCCTTTAAGGGGTAGGCCTCTATCCATCTGGAAAAGGCACAAACAACCACAAGGACATACTTCAAGTTATTGCATCTTTCCATGTGTATATAATCTATTAGTAGAACCTCGAACGGATACGTTGGAGGAGCAAAATGTCCTGCAGGAGTTGGAGTTCCCTTGCCAGGATTATGCATCAAACACACCATACAATTCTTGACCAGATTCTTTGCACATTTGGGAATTCCACTATTCTGCCATACCGGAGCCAACAACTTGCATATCCCTTTTGAACTAATGTGAGCCAATCCATGAGCCATCGTAACAACTGGAAGCACATACGCATCAGGTAACAACCAACGCTGGTGCTTCGACAACTCAACCCAACAACCTGTCGAATCCAACATACCCGTTGTTTCTTTCCAAACACTCACTTCTTTCTCAGTCGCTTCAGCCTGAATCGTTTTCACACTTTCTATTGTGTCTTCACACATTCCACCAGCCATAACCCAATTAGCTGGGCCTGCAACATACATACGGCTCAACATGTCTTTCGCCGTTTCCTTCGCAACTTCATCCGCAAACGCATTCCCTCGACCAACATCGTCCACAACTTTCTTATGCGCACTACACTTCACAATTGCAATCTGCTTTGGGAGAGTGAGAGATTCCAAAAGTTCATTCACCAACTGCCCATGCTGTATTTTTGTCCCCTGCGAAGTAATGAACCCACGCTCTCTCCACAAACGCCCAAAACTATGGGCAACACCAAACGCATACTGAATATCGGTGTAAACATTCACTCGCTTTCCTTCTGACAACACGCACGCTCTTGTCAATGCAATCAACTCTGCTGCTTGCGCAGAATTCTGTGGTATGCGTGCTGTCTCAACAACTGTATGTAAAGTTGTAATAGCATAAGCTGCAGTCGTTTCACCATTCGGAAGCTTAAAACACGCACCATCTACCCATAGGGTACCATCAACATCCGTAAGGGGGGTATCCCTCAGGTCAACTCTAGCTTTCGTTTCTTCCTCTGTACGAAGAAATCAATCATGCTGTTCCTGAGGATCCGTCTCTGTAGAGATCGGTAACAACGTAGCTGGATTCAGCACATTACATTGTTTAATGTGAACATGACTAGCTAACAATGTCAACTCGTAACCTGACAGACGTGCACTAGTAAGGTGCTGTGTTTTAGTCCTGTTCAATAAGGTATCCACTGCATGTGGGACCATCACAATCAACGTATTGTCCAATACCAAACCAGCAGACTGTCGAATAGAAACAGCCGCTGCAGCTGTAGCTCTCAGACAACTCGACAACGCCTTAGCAACTGGGTCTAACGTTGCTGAAAAATACGCGCATGGACGCTGCTTGTCCCCAAATGGTTGTGTCAACACTGACAACGCATAACCTTCTCACTCGTGCACGTACAACGTGAAAGGCTTACTATAGTCTGGAGTACCCAACACAGGAGCCGAACACAATGCATCGCGTAGTTCAGAAAAACTTTTCTGACATTGGTCAGACCAAGGAAGAGGATGCGGAGTATCTTTCAGAGTCAATGCCAACAGAGGTTTCGCTAGCAAGGAAAAATTGGGGATCCACTGTCTACAATATGATGTAATACCTAAAAAGGCACGCACTTCTCTCTGTGTGGATGGTGCATTCATTTGCGCAATCGCTTGAATTAGTTCTGGGGTCAATCTCCTTGCCTCCTTCGACAAGAGATGACCTAAGTAGGTCACTTCTTGGCGACAATATTGCAACTTTGAAGGTGACACTTTATGATGAAGGTCAGACAAATACTGCAACAAAGAAAGAGTAGCCTCTTTACAAATCTTTTCATCACCAGCAGTAATCAACAAATCATCGACGTACTGAATAAGAGTAGCACCAACGGGTAACACAAAACTGTCAAGCTGAGTTTTCAACGCCTCACTATAGATGGAGGGACTTTCACAATAACCTTGGGGAGCTCTCTTAAACCGGAAGCTTCGGCCTCCTAATGAGAAGCCAAAAATATCCCTGCTCTCCTCAGCAATAGGAATACAGAAGAAAGCATTCTTCAAATCGATGACAGAAAACCAAGCTGCCGAAGCAGGAATCAAAGTCAACAAAGCAGTGATATCAGGTACCACAGGAAACTGTGGCACGACTATCTTGTTTACCTCTCGAAGGTCGATCACAAACCGGTACACAGGTGGCTGAGGAGCATCAGTACGTTTAAGAACAGGCAAAACAGGACTGTTACACACATTACCTCTTGTTTCCTCAACTACACCCTTCTCAACCAGATCATAGACAATCGCTAAAAGAGCTCTCTCACCATCGCTCGAGATCTTGTTTTGGGGAATACGAGGTAGCCTAGCATTCGACTTAAGAGTAACAACATACGGAGGAATCTGCAAAAGACCAACATCATTTGGACCTGTAGCCCAAAGTGTATCAGGAAGCGAACGCAATTCCAGTGGCAAACAATCCTTAGACAAATACATTGGGGAAATCACTTTCTTACTAAGGGTAAGTTGTACTCCCGAAGTAGAACAATGCAATGTCGCATACAATCTTTTCAGCAAGTCCAAACCCAACAGATTCTCACCACAACCAGTCTTTAAAATAAGTGGAGCTTCCAATTCACAAGGGCCAATGGTAAGGGACAAAGGACTAGAAACCAGATTACTAACTGGGGCGCCTGAAAATCCTACTGAAACATTGGTCAAGCCAGACAAAGGTGCGCCAGGAAGTTTAGAGTGCATAATAAAACTCTTCATCGCACCAGTATCCAAAAGAAAAGGTTCTACCACACCTGATGTAATCACTTCAACATAAGGTCCACTCTGGTCTACTGGAACTGACACTACTCCCTCACTTTGTCCTTGGCTGTCCTAGTTATCATTATAACCAGAACTCTCACCTTCGACATAGTAATCCTCAACATAATACTGGGAAGACTGACCACTCGGAACATTCTGTCTGTCAAAATAATTCGCAGAATTCTGTATGGAAGAGGAACGCTCATTCTGAGGGATCACACCACGTCCCCTATCTCTAGGAGCTTGCTGAAAACTACCACGACCTCTCTGACCAGATACACCATTCGCACGCTGTAACAAAGCCGGGCAACTATTCTTGTAATCACCTTCCTCTCTGCAATAAGCACACTGATTAGGGCCAGGAAAGAATCACTGAACATAAGGCTCAGGCTTCTGTAACAAGCTCCGAAATTGTGAAGGTTGCTGAAACTGAGGCTGATTCTGACGAGGCGGATAAGCTTGCTGCAAAAGAACTTTCGTCTTTAACTCTTTCGTTTTCTTCTCCACTTTATCCTTCTCATCTTTATCCCTATTCTCGTAATATTGTGCAGTAGCCAATATCTGGGCCGACGAAGAGACAGCCCATGAACTCTCAGAGTCCTTTAACTTATTAGAAAGTTCGGGAAGCAAATTAAAGACAAATTTATCCGCAAACAACCTTTGACCACCCTCCGTACTCATATCCTGACCACTATGATCAATAAACGTCTCTTCAAACCTAGTGAAGAAATCAGATACACTCTCGTCTTTCTTCTGCTTACATGCTGCTAACTTATCCCAATTCACTCGTAAAGCGGGCATCATCGTTTTCATCAGATTAATAATTCTACCTGGTAATTCTGAAACTAGAGGTTCAGGTTTAGCACCTCCCTCCTGTCTACCATCTGCAGCAACAATATTCGCCCAGGTATCACCTAATTCAGCAGCATGATTCTCATGACGAATCTTCGCCCACTAGGGTTGAGGGACTACATTACCCATCAACATATCGATGTCAGCTAAATTCATAATACATGCTTCAACTGTCTGGGACAACTCCTTGTAATAACCAGCAGGATTCTTACGAGGGTCAGGTAAGGTCTGCTTATGAGCCAAGACCTCTGCTCTCTTCCAAGGGACATGTACCCATATTCGGTGAAAATGCGGCAGAATAACTGGATTAGCATTTGGGTCCCCTTCCTTCCAAATTGGGGGAACTTCTCTCATTGGATACTGTCTCGCTTTTCTTCTAACAGAAGAATCAGGTTCATACAATGTCTCAGGCGGAAGGCTAGATCTAAAAGCCAGTATCGTCTCTACGGCATCTGTAATATCAGATTCTACTATCATCCCTTTAGCAAAATCCGACTGAACATCAAGTAGTTCCTGCGGGATCAAACCCAAATCATTATTTTCCCATTCCTGACGCAAAGACATACACATCATATTAAAAACATACCTTTGCTTAGGCGGCTCCCACTGAAAGAAAACATCCATAACCGCTGGCAAACTATACCTTTAGGCATTTATAATCCATTTACGAGCCAACAAATCCAACACAGCCCGTTCCTCAGAACCAGGAAGCTGACTACGACTCTGCTTACGCTCCGAAACAGGGGTCCTATCCAGTGACCCAAACAATGGTGACAACAGATTAACAACAGTCTCGGTCATTCGTTTTCGAGCAGAAGGGGAAGAAGTAGACATAAGAACAGGAGAATAAGTATTCTGAGGCAAAGAAGGTGAAGGGACAAGAACAGTAGAAATCGAAGATGCAGAAGCAGAAGGCATAGGAGTTTGAGGCAAAGCTGATAGCAAGGCTGGCGACCCTAGAATGGGTTGCGCAGGAGGAGGCAAAACCATCTGTGGAGTACCGGGTGGCTGAACAACAGCAGGAGGTTGAACAACAAAGGGTGGAACAACCGGGGGTAATAGAGGCGCAGTAGCTCCCTGCACATAGGGAGGAGGCAATCTCAGTAAATGAGAGATCAAAGGATCTTTTTCAGGGTCTTCCATCACTTTCGGAGGAGAAGACGGCAAGGCCGGATAACATTTATCTATGGCCATGCAACGCTGTCTATCTAAAACTTCCCTCGCACGCTCTTCTCCATCTTCCTTAAACTGTCTAGCAGCTTGTAGTACTGACATATTCTTATCTTTCCTATCTCTCTTTGCTTGTTTAATTTCTCTCTGTTTGGCTTCCTTACGCCAAAGGCGGAAAGAGTCAAACATTGCCGGCCGGGCTATCTTCTTAAATAGCTTAACTTCTAGATTGTCTAAAATCTCTGTTTCAAAACTACCATGTGGGGGCCATTGCAAAACACCATCCTTTTTAGTGTAGTGGACCCATACTTCATTATAAGTAATAGGGCCCACTCCTTGTTTTGAATAAAGGTCTTAAGTCGGAGTTCCAACCGGAGGTATCGGACATGAATCCTCCAATCGGGAATCCCTGTTACTACCACAAACAAACCAATTACCAAATTTACCAAGACCAGGCATCTTGCTCACTAGTCTGGTTTCAAACTTCAAAGGGAATCAAAAAATGATACACTCGTAAATATACAAGCCCTTCGGCTTTGGGTACTGCAGCAACCAAATCAAAACCAAGGAACCAGACAAAGTCGTGGGAGCGACCCACTTATACTTAACCAAATATCTGTCACGCCACCAGAAGACCGTCTATCGTCTCGCTTTACAAACATCAATCGGAGGGTCCAAGACAAGGCGACAGTCAGGGCAGCAGTCCTTCGTAGCCGTTGGAAAGCGGGAAGCCTCGCAGAAAAGACCTTCGGTCAACGTCGACATGCAGGGGTCGCTGAAGTGGGGGCCCTCCTCCATAATTTCCTCACGTGGCTCCTCGCAATCTTCGGGCTTGGACCGGTACCACTGAAGTCACCCCGTGTTGGGCGCCAACTGAAGAACTGGGTTTTCAAGTACCCAGCGGCGACAGGGACACGCCCAAAGTCCCCTGGGTTCCCTTGCCTTGGTATACAGAGACACGGAATACTTCTAGGTGGCGTCAGAGATCAAAATTATTAGCTGCAGCTAGTAGCAGAAATCCCAGTAATACAGCACGGTGTACAACTCAAGAAACTGCTCAATTTTACTAAGGCGAGACATCCCTATTTATACACAAAGAGGTACATTTAAAATGCACGCCCCTGCACCAAAATTCAACCAATAGAAAATACATGACATCACACAGCATCATACAGTAAAGCTCATTTTACAGTGTCCCAACCCACAAGTTAATATTTAGGCATATCTAAATAATAATCTGGAAGGGCCGAACAAACCCTTAATTGAAAGCGTAACCCATGAAATGAAGAAACAGTAAAGAAAAGTAGTTTCCGATAATGTGCAAGATAACAGAAACGTAAAGAAACTTGAAAGTTAACAAATGTCTTAAATGGTGATTGGGAAAAGTGGATAACGATCTTGCAGGGAAATTGGCTTGGCAGGATCAATTCTAGGTGAGAGGCCAGCTTCTGAAATTAACTCCAGTGCACGAACAAAACCTTAGTTAATGTATATATGACCCAAAAAAGGTCAGACTGCTTTGCTCGCAGACTTAACTTTTGAGGCCTAGTAAAAGGCAACACCAGATGGCAGTCACGACACATGGCAAAAACCCATGTTTAGAAAAGAGAGTCGTAAGGAAAGAAACAATTTAGATATTGTTTAGGATAAGATATGTGCAAAGAAACTAAAGGTTAACGAGGTCCTGAACAGTGATTGAAAAACTCAGACAACGATCAGCTAGTGAAACTGGTTTTTGCAAAAGGTCAGTTTCAGGTGAAAAGGGTTACTCTCTCTCTGCAATTCATTCAGAGTCAGAAAAACCCACGTTAATATATGCACGAACTCAGAAGGGCAGAACACTTGTTCGTTGGGCCTACTTCACAGGCCTACGTGAAGGCAAGACTAAAATGGAGTCAGGTTTGAGAATTACAGAACCACATGCCAGCAACAAGAACACAACAAACTGAGGTCAAAGGGAGTCCTAACAGAAGAGCTACGATTGCCCTTGTTTCGTTCCGTTCCTGTTTCTGGCACTAGGCCCAGCCCCATAAGTGGGGCAATGCAGGGTGGTAGGAATTTTGTGGGTTCCTGAAGTTTCCATCACAATGGCCGGCTGAGCTACGTCCCAAAGCCCACAGCTACCTACTCAGCAAAAAAAAAAAAAGTCAGTTTTGAGTGGACAAATGTGAAGTGTCCATGTTGCATTTTGGGTTGTTTCCTGTCAAGAGCACTAGGCCTACCCACATAAGTATGGTCACATCTTTAGCGGAAGAGTTAGGAGAATGCTGAGTGGAAGGAGATTTGTGGCTCCCTGCAGATTCCAGAACTTTCTATCACAGAAATGTGAGGCCAATGTGTTTTTTTAGTCAAAGATTTATTTATTTATTTGCGGGTTTGTATAGCGCTTGATTCAACTCCCGGAGGCGAATCTCTGCGCTTAGGCAGCCACAACAGCAAGAAGTATAGGTACGTTAGCTAGAATAGATGTTAAAGTTGAAACAGAAAGGTTTTAAGTTGTTTCCTAAATGGGAGGTGTTCTGAGCATTGTCTGAGAGCTCTAGGAAGACTGTTCCATAAAGAAGGTCCAGCCACAGACAGTGCTTTACCGCCGTGTCTAGCCTTCTTAGTCCGAGGGACACATAATAAACCTTGGTCACTAGACCTGAGGGGACGCACAGGAATATAGGGGGTGAATTTGTTTGTTAAATATTCAGGTCCTGAACCATTAAGGCATTTATGAATAATGCAGCAGGTTTTAAACGTGGTTCTCTGTTTTATGGACAGCCAATGCAGTTTTGCCAAAAGTGGTTTGGAAGGGGTTTGGGGAGGGGCGTTGAGGACTAGTCGCGCTGCAGTGTTCTGAACCACTTGGAGTTTTGCCAGAACTCCTTCATAAATCCCCCCCTCCGGGTCGCCCAATAGTCTCGGGTATAGGCTCCCTTCTGGAACCTCTATCTAAGTTTGCGGACCATTTCCTAAAACCGGTGGTACAACGGACACCTACATATCTCAAAGATACTCGAGACCTCTTGATACAAATTGCGAATAAGGATTTCGACCCAGAAACTATGCTCTTAGTGGGGTTAGATGTCGAATCTTTATACACCAGTCTACCCCAGGATGAAACATTACAAATGCTGGAAGACTTACTTTTCCAAGAGGAATGGAATTACAACACTCCACGTCATTTCATTCTGGAATGTTGTCATATGGCTCTCAAAGAGAACTATTTCGAATACAATCAACAACTATTTTTACAATGCCACGGGACTTCGATGGGCAGTGCCTTCGCCCCCTCGGTGGCGGGATTGTATGTTAGCCAGTTTGAGAAGAACTGTGTTCTGAACAATATGAATCCCTTCGTTTCCAGTATTCTGTACTGGAAACGTTACATCGATGATGTTTTGCTAATTTGGGATCTAAGACATGACCTCCAGATGTTCATCAACTGGCTAAATGGGCAAGACCGGTGGTTAAACTTCACGTTCACTGCAAGCAACAAAAGCATCGACTTTCTGGATTTGACGATCTTTTGTCAAAATAAAAAACTGGAGACAAAGACGTTCACGAAGCCCACTGCCAAGAACAGCCTTTTGTCGTATCTGAGCTACCACCCCCAACCTTTGAGGGATAACCTTCCATATAGCCATTTTTACGACATAAACGCAACTGCAGCATAACAAGTGACTATAAACATCAGGCTCACATTCTGGGTAAGAAACTCCAAGATCGAGACTATACCACTCGAGTTATTTCCAAATGCAGAAAGAGGGCCAACAACCAACCACGTGAATGTCTGTTACAAACATATGAAAAAGAACCAGTGAAAGATCTAGTGTCCTGTGTCACGACTTTTTGTCCTGCGACATATGAAGTCCAGAAATTAATAAAGAAAAATTGGTCAATCATCAACTCTGGTACTTATAATTGGCCGAAGCCCAGATTCGCCAATAGGAGAACAAAAAACATCAGAGATGTACTCGTCCACACGCGTCCCCGCGTATCAAGACCAGCACCTATCATTCGGGATCTGAATATGGCCCCAGTGACGGGACATTACCCCTGCGGGACATGTGGAGTGTGTAAATTCACAAGGCCAACAAAAACTTTACAACTTACTGACCAATTGCTATGGACCCAACGTCAACACACGAACTGTAACTCCAGTCACGTGATCTACCTAATCACCTGCCCGTGTCAAAAACAATATGTGGGCATGACCTGCAGAAAGGTGAAAGTGCGACTGGGAGAGCATAGGAGTAACGTGAGACTTAAGAAGAACACCACTAAGTTATGCGCCCACTTCGTGACAGCTGGCCATACATGCGATGAACTGAGATGGACAATTCTCGAGATGCTCCAAAACAAAGATAGTAACGCTGAACAAATTTTGTTCGAAAAGGAGCAAAGATGGGTGAACCGTCTTAAGACTCATGTAACAGGGATGAACGATAACATTCCGTGGCATCATTTCTACTGAATTCTTTCCTGAGGAATTCATTTAGAGTACACCTTATTTTAAATCCAGCTATTCTGCCATTTGTGTAGAAAATAAGGTATCCTCTTGAAAAATAGAAAAACATGATAATTGCACTACACCATATCTATTGGGCATGTTATTGAGCATAGTGCGGCACACTCATGGCGCCTTCTAATATATTTGGATATATTTTTATCTTTATTTATATCCTTATTCTGTTAGCCAAAACACCAACTGTACATTATCCTAGCGTGTTTTGAGCCTAGATATATACAAAAATAATCACAAAGACGGTTTACATTTAAACGGGTAAATTTGTTGACCTCTTAATTTGTCAACCTCCAAATTTGTAAAATTTGTTAATCCAGATTTAATGGTCCAAATGTGTTCCCAGTTACCATCCTAGACGCTAGTCTGTCTTCTAAAAGCGACAGACACCGTCTATTTCCACTCCGTCTGTCATAATACGCTGCCCTGGCCTACCCCGGCGCTTCCAGGGGCAGAGCCAGCACAAGCACGGCGCACAACATATGTCGGTAAGTGCGAGGCCCCCGTGGACCCTACACGTCCAGGCGGTGTATCTCGCTACTTTTAAGCTGTTTTTATTATTTTCAGCGGTGACCACAAAAACGGCGGCTCTTAGCACCCTGAGGGAGTGATTTTCGCCTCACATTCAGGTACTTAACAAAAACGCCCGATATTTATATCCAAGTGCTCGCATTATTGCATGGGTGGTGCCTGTGAGTTTGTTGTACAGACATTGATAATTGTGTTTGGCTGAGGGAGTGATTTTTCGCCTCGCATTCAGGCACTTAACAAAAACGCCCGATATTTATTTACATCCAAGTGCTCGCATTACTGTAGCGTGTGTGCCTGTGAGTGTTGTTGTATAGACATTGATAACTGTGTTTGGCTGCACGTATTGTTTACGTTGTGCTAGTCTAGATGCCTGGGAATTATAAGTAGAAGAAAAAGAAGCGCAATTCTGGCTTTTATTTATTTTTGCAGGCGTCGCATATTTCTTTCAACTAAGATTTCCTTGACATAAACCTGACGTTCCATTGTCCTCGATAGAGACAAAACCCCTCTCTTTCCCTACACCCGTGTTTCACCACCATTTTGTTAGTTTATTTGCACTAATCACTGTGCACCTTTAGAATTACACTTTGTCATTGGATACAGTGTGATGGAGACTGCGTGTGAACAGTCTGGTATGCTTCGAAATTCCATGTGAAATTACACTGAGAATTACAATTGAACAGCATGATGTTGTTGTTGTTGTTTTTGTTTCCTAAATACAGGATAATATTCCCATGATTGCCTATTAAGCATTCGAATACTGCACGAGTAGTGTAAGTACAATTCTGTGTGTACGTCCTGACGAAAGCTCCACCGACCCTTCTGGGCCTTTTAGGAGCTGAAACATGTCGACTTTTAAAAAACAACGTATATGATAATCTGGTCACACGATTATCGAATATATCCATTGGCTTTTAGTTTACAGTATTCACCTTCTTTATTAAATTTGTTTTGGTGCTTATACTGTTTTTTAACTATACCCTCACTGGTTGGCCATTGCACCTATTTTTTTGATCTCTGGACACTTCTACACTCTCCAGAGGTGCCTCGGGCGAGGCAGGCATACCTTACATTTGACTACCCAATGACTATGCCATGTCGCTAGAAGAGCGGCGGACAAACAAATATACCGCATCGTAAAAAACTTCTGGCTTCTATGAGGGTTGTCAAAGCGAACCAATGGGTTTGTAGATACAAGTGTCCTTTTCTACTTGATTACTCTAATATTGTCCTTGGGGAACTGAACGGGACAACTATTCCTCATCCCTTTTTTGATGAACTCCTTCATTAGTGGACAGAAACAGGCCGTTGCAGTAGTCTATGCGACTTAAGACAAGAGCCTGCACCAGTGTTTTTCTGACTGAATCGGGGAGCAGTGGGAATACTTTCCTTAGGAGTCCAATTACATGGAAGCATGAACCCACAATGTAGTTGCTATGCTGCTTTAAGGAGAGTTCCTGGTCTAGTTTGACTCCTAGGTTTTTTACGACTAGCTTTGGTTCTGGGACTGGGCCAAGATCGTATGGCCACCAGTCAGGAGTCCACAAAATTTTAGCTTCTCCAAACAGCATCACTTCGTTCTTACCGACATTACACTGAAGGTAATTGGACGACATCCAATGTGCCACAGCCTTCATACCTGGGAGAAGGAGTTCTTAACCTCAACGGTGAGTTGTTTAAAGGAGAAGAGGAGCTGAGTATTGTCGTCGTAGGACACCGGAATGAAGCCATATGTTTTCATGATGTTAGCCAGGGGTGCCACATGTATGTTAAAAAGAGTGGGGCTCAAACAAGATCCCTGTGGCACCCCTTTTGAGGGCTGGTCCCTGTGTAGTCCCGAAGAAGTGCTTGGGGTATGCACGAAACATGTCGACGATAGGAGTTGATAGGTACATCTGGACACATAACGTTTAGAGCAGCCTATCTTTCCACCCCGTTTTTAATATTACCACCTAGAGGCAAGAATAAAGTTTATTGTAAACCTACTGGGGAGGTATTTTTAACACACATCACATAGTCCACTCCTCAAATACACATGCACCACACATAGTCTAATAAAGTGCTCCTACGTAACTTTCGCAAGTCGCAGCACGCCCCAGCCCGTAGAGGACTGGGATGGCCCCAATGATGAAGCATGTCACCGTGGGGCAACCCTGGTGAGTGAGGGGACACCTAAAAGAGGAGCATTTCTCCCCTTTTTTGTAAACAATACCATATTTTCACAATCGACCCCAGTGTGTGTTGGTTGTTATCTGAATAAACTAGCAAGGCTCTTAGGTATCTGGAAACAGAGACCATTTGTTTAACCCCTTTTGAGATCTCAGCCTCCTCTGAGCGATAGGCCCCCAAGGTCACACGTTGGGTCCGATTGGATAAGAAACTCCTAAGCCAGGCTAAGGCCTTGTGTTCCACGCCGATGTCAGCCAGCCGAGTTGTCAGGATGTTATGGGACACGGTGTCAAACGCTGCAGACAGATCCAATAGTACCAGGATCACGGAGAAGCCCTTGCCCTGATACATATGTAGATCGTCTGCGACTGACATCAGGGTAGTCTCGGTACTGTGCTTGGGTCTAAAACCTGATTGAGAAAAGTCCAATCCACCTGCTAGTTCGATATAAGCAGATAGATGGCGGTTGACATATTTCTCAACAAGTTTGCCCAAGAACGGGAGAAGGGATATTGGCCTTAGATTGGTGAGTTCTGTCCAAGGGATGGAGGTGTTTTTCCTAATAGGCCTAACCAAGGCCCTTTTCCATTCCTTGGGGACTTCTCCGTTGTTTAGGGAGAGATTAACCAATTTTTGAATCCCAGGGCCTAGATCATTGGCAAGCATGGGCATTAGTCTTGCCGGAATGATGTCAGTTGGGCATCCACTCTTAATCTGAGAGATTAAGGATATTACCTCTTCCAAAGAGATGGGTGGAAATATGTCGAGGGAATGGGTGGAGGGGGTTCCTGCAACTGTCTCCACTAATGACCTTGGAGATGATTTTCCTCCACCAAAGGATTGAGTTGAGCAAATGATTTTGTCATAAATTCCATCTATTTTTTGGGTAAAAAATAGCGAAACGTTGTCGCAGAGTTGCTGCGATGCCAACTCAGAACTTTCACAAGCTGTGGGTTTCACGAAAGATTGCAGTATTTGATAGAGCACTCTAGGGGAGTTTCCCTCAGTCATCAGCTGGGATGCAATGTGGTTCTTTCGTGGGATGTATGACGTTACAACGCAGGCTATTACAACGCCTGCCTTTACAACGCGGTTTTTACATCGCATACCATTACAACGCATAGCGCTTTTGGGTGCTGGATAGTGAATAGTTTAATTTACTATTCCAACTCCAGTCCCCGTGGACACTAGGGAAGGTGTTGGATAGTAAATTAAACTTATTCCCTATCCTAGAGCGCCCCCCAGCGTAATGCGTTGTAATAGTTTGCGTTGTAATGACCGCGTTGTACTGGTAGTGCGTTGTAAAAGTTTCGTTGTAAGTGATGTTTACCTCTTTCGTGCAACATGAATGGCTTTGTGGTATGTGGTGAGAGAATGCCAGTAGCTTTTTTTGTCCTCGGCCAGTTTGGATATTCTCCATTTCTTTTCGAGTTTTCTGGCTGCTTTTTTTAATGATCTTAGATGCTCTGAGTACCAGACTTCTTGTTTTTGAGCGGGGCGAGTTTTAAAATGTTTTAACGGGGCAATGTCATTTACTGCTGTGGTAATCGCCACTTCACATTTAGCCATGGCAGTCTCAATAGTCTCAGTAGAGGTCAGGGTAGGCTCGACATATCTGCCTTTGAAAGACTCCTGGGTCATTTTGTGCCATTGTCTTCTTTTTGCAGGCAAAGAAATCTGACTGGTTGGCAAGGGGTTAACTGTGGAAATGTAAAATTCAATAATAGAATGATCAGTCCATTCTACTTGGGAGGGAGGTAGACATTTGATAAATGAAGAGTTGGTCAGGACCAAGTCCAGGGTGTGTCCTACCTTATGTGTCGGGCCGCTATTAGCTTGTTTCAATCCCAGTGAAGACATGTCTGCTAAAAGGGTTTGTGCTTCCTTACATTCTGCTAGATCACTATGAACATTGAAGTCACCTAGAAGCAGGAAATCTTCACGTTCCTGTACATATGGAGCCAGTGATTCGAGAAGGGAGATGGAGAAATTGTTACTTGGTCGTGGGGGACGGTATACTAAAGCTCCTTTCTTGCTCCCTTTGGATGTAGTTTTAATTTAAAAAATCAGAAGTTCTAGCACAGGGGTGCAAAGTTCTTCAAGTACTGAGATGTCTATTTCTAGCTTATGAACAATTGCAACTCCTCCTCCAATTTTGACAGGCAGATCTAGTCTAACAATTTTGTATCCAGCTGGAATTCCTAAAGTTATAGATGTGACCGAGTGGGGCTTTAGCCATGTTTCCGTCTTAGGCGCCCCTCTGCGTGCAACCGCTGCGCGCTTGTGCCGACGAGTGGCTAAATAGCCCTTTCAGATGAGAGGCTAGAGCGCTAACAGCTCGACTGTCCCAGGGTGCCTGGGCGTGTCTGGCTCGTACCTGTCCCGCCCTCCGCTCAACGGTATAGGATACCGAGTCGGACCAGGGCGGGCAGGCTGAAACACTGAGCGCAGACTTCCAAGATGAGCCCTGATGCCCCTAACAGTACCGGGGGATGGTAGATACACGGTGAGTGTGATATTAAAATTAGCAATCAATTTTAATTACAATTCCCGAAATTAGCAGCGTGAGTGGTTTAAAATTAGTATGATTCAATTCTAAACGGCGAAAGTGATTTTTAAAATTAGTATTCAATTTCAAACAGTTCCAGTGTTTACAGCGTGCTCTACAATGCTGGATAACGTTCCGCTTTTGCAAGTATTACCTGGCGCCAAGCGGGGTCGGGAGACACTGCCACTGTCCTACCCTTACCGCAGTGAGCCAAGCCTCCTCGCCGCCTAAATAGCCCTTTCAGATGAGAGGCAAGAGCGCTAACCGCTCGACTGTCCCTGGGTGCCTGGGCGTGTCTGGCTCGTACCTGTCCCGCCCTCCGCTCAACGGTATAGGATACCGAGTCGGACCAGGGCGGGCAGGCTGAAACACTGAGCGCAGACTTCCAAGATGAGCCCTGATGCCCCTAACAGTACCGGGGGGATGGTAGATACACGGTGAGTGTGATATTAAAATTAGCAATCAATTTTAATTACAATTCCCGAAATTAGCAGCGTGAGTGGTTTAAAATTAGTATGATTCAATTCTAAACGGCGAAAGTTTAGAAAGTGATTTTTAAAATTAGTATTCAATTTCAAACAGTTCCAGTGTTTACAGCGTGCTCTACAATGCTGGATAACGTTCCGCTTTTGCAAGTATTACCTGGCGCTAAGCGGGGTCGGGAGACACTGCCACTGTCCTACCCTTACCGCAGTGAGCCAAGCCTCCTCGCCACCTAAATAGTCCTTTCAGATGAGAGGCTAGAGCGCTAACCGCTCGACTGTCCCGGGGTGCCTGGGCGTGTTCGGCTCGTACCTGTCCCGCCCTCCGCTCAACGGTATAGGATACCGAGTTGGACCAGGGCGGGCAGGCTAAAACACTGAGCGCAGACTTCCAAGATGAGCCCTGATGCCCCTAACAGTACCGGGGGGATGGTAGATACACGGTGAGTGTGATATTAAAATTAGCAATCAATTTTAATTACAATTCCCGAAATTAGCAGGGTGAGTGGTTTAAAATTAGTATGATTCAATTCTAAATGGCGAAAGTGATTTTTAAAATTAGTATTCAATTTCAAACAGTTCCAGTGTTTACAGCGTGCTCTACAATGCTGGATAACGTTCCACTTTTGCAAGTATTACCTGGCGCCAAGCGGGGTCGGGAGACACTGCCACTGTCCTATTCTTACCGCAGTGAGCCAAGCCTCCTCGCCGCCTAAATAGCCCTTTCAGATGAGAGGCTAGAGCGCTAACCGCTCAACTGTCCCGGGGTGCCTGGGCGTGTCTGGCTCGTACCTGTCCCGCCCTCCGCTCAACGGTATAGGATACCGAGTCGGACCAGGGCGGGCAGGCTGAAACACTGAGCGCAGACTTCCAAGATGAGCCCTGATGCCCCTAACAGTACCGGGGGGATGGTAGATACACGGTGAGTGTGATATTAAAATTAGCAATCAATTTTAATTACAATTCCCGAAATTAGCAGCGTGAGTGGTTTAAAATGAGTATGATTCAATTCTAAACGGCGAAAGTGATTTTTAAAATTAGTATTTAATTTCAAACAGTTCCAGTGTTTACAGCGTGCTCTACAATGCTGGATAACGTTCCGCTTTTGCAAGTATTACCTGGCGCCATGCGGTTCGGGAGACACTGCCACTGTCCTACCCTTACCGGTTTCCAAGGGATTCTGGTTAAAACAACATGCAAGAAACTCGCAAGTCACCCATCCTGGATTCCCCTAGGTGTCTAGTTTTCAAAAATTCACAACTACCGACTTTGCAGAAAAGGGTCAATTTTCAGTAAAAAAAATGTAATGCATCCATGTTGTGTGTTTGGGCTATTTTCTGTCACAGGCAATAGACCTACCCATACAACTGAGGTACCATTTTTATCGGAAGACTTTGGGGAATGATGGGTAGAAGGAAGTGCGTGGCCCCCACAGATTCTAGAACTTCCATCAAGGAATTCTGGATAAAACCACCTGGGGAGAGCTACGCTAGTCACCCCATCTTGAATTCTCCTATGTGTTTAGCTTTAAAACATGTACAGGTTTGCTAGGGTTTACATAGGTGCCGCTGAACTAGGGCCCAAAATCCACAGCTACCCACTTTGCAAAAAACTGGTCCATTTTGAATGGAAAAATTTGATGTATTCATGTTGTGTTTTGGATCGTTTCCTAACACGGGCACTAGGCCTACCCACACAAGTGAGGTACCATTTTCATTGGAAGACTTAGAGTAATGCTGGATGGATTGTAAGTGTGTAGCTCCCTGCTGATTCCAGAACTATCCATCAAAGAAATGTGTTTTCTAGTCAAAGTTTGAAGTTTGCAAGTGATTCTGGAAAAAACAACCTGGGGTGAGCCTCACAAGTCACCCATCCTGGATTCACCTAGCTGTCTACTTTTCAAAATGCGCAGGTTTACTAGGTTTATGAGGCCTGCCGACACAAGTGAGGTACCATTTTTATTGAAAGACTTAGGGGAATGCTAGGTGGAAGGAAGTTTGTGTCTCCCCACAGATTCCAGACGCACTTATTTTCAAAGTTTGAGGTTTGTAAGGGATTCTGGGTAAAACAACCTGGTGAGAGCAATGCTAGTCACCACATCCTGGATTACCCCTAGGTGCCAAGTTCTAAAAAATGTACAGGTTTGCTAGATTTGCCTTGGTGACGCCTGAGCTAGAGCCCGAAATCTCCAGCCGGCCACTTTGCAAAAAACGGGTCAGCTTTGAGTTGAAAAATGTGATGTATCCATGTTGTGTTTTGGGCCATTTCCCGTTGCAGGCTGTAGGCCTGCCCACACAAGTGAGGTACTATTTTTATCAGATGACATAGAATAGTAGGATATTTGTTATTTCCAATTGGATTTAGCTGCATTTATGCACTCCAAATGTAGGCCAGTGTGTAAGAAGAAGACCTTTTGAAAAAATGCCCTCTAAATCATATGCTCCTACGGGTACCCACAAATTCTGAGATGTACAAATAACCACTGCTACTATATTCCATATCTTGTGCTCATTTCCAAAATACATAGGTTACGTTGATACCAAATTTTCACTCTACCAAAACAGTCTAGCAGAAGTAATAAAATATTACTTTTGTAAATTGGCCATAGTGACAAAATGTTACGAATTAAAACATTGTCACAAATGGCTGTTTTTTCCCTCCCGTTTTCAATATTTCTTTATTTAAACACTTAGTTTCTTTGGGAAAACCTTGTGGGATCTACATATATGACCCCTGGCTGAATATGGAATTTTGCCCACTTTGCAGAAAAAAAAATAGGTTTCCTGGATCACCCATGGGTTTCACAATAGCTCCCAATACAAACTGGAAGTTGGTTAAGAGCAAACCGTTCGTTGAAGCCATTTTTATGAGAGGAAAAAAACACTTTCATCCACAGCACTTTTTCCTATTCTTCCCCAAAAACTGTTTGCTAATTTCTCGTCCCTTCTAGGGGAATCCACAAGCTCTGGGCAACCTTAGAATCCCGAGGATGTTGGAAAAAATGGAAACTAATTTGGCGTGGACAGCTCATGTGGACAACACGTTATGGAGGCCTGAGCACGAATCACCTACCCCATAGCAATAAAAGGGCTCAGCACGTGGGGAAGTGGGGAGGGGGGCAGCAGTTAAGGGGTTAAATACCATTGAGAGAAGCTTGTATACAGCAACTGCTACTACTTGAATTAAAGCCATTTAATTGTCAACCACATGCATTTTCTTAAGGCTTAATTATATGTAGGAAAAAAGGTTCTCTTCCGACACCTTGATTACAATAAATCAAATTAATTTTGGCAGCTGCTTTTCATTCCATTTAAATGTGTGATTCAACCCAACATTCCCTTGTGTATAAATGTTTGACACTAGATGGCGTTGAGCGTAAGGAAATCTCACGCTGCTATTAAGAGCAAAACGAAGGCTGAAAATTAGTAGTTTCACTTTCAGAAATTGCAGGGTTTTAAATCGAAAACTGTAACGAGATGTAAAGCACACAACTGGAAAGTTTCCATTTGTAATTGTGCTAACAACAGAAATGTGCCTCACTAAAGCCGTGTCAGTGACAAAAAAAACCACATAGAAGTATTTCCAGCAGAGATGGGAGTTTCTCATAGGAAGTCCGAGCAGTCAAATGCGAAGCCTTCCATGCCAAACAGTAGCACATATAACTAGGACACAAAGTGATCCTAAACTGCATTATATAATCATATCTACCTCAAAAAACCTAGACACCCACACTTCTAAAACAGCAAATGGGAATGGGATACAAGGGAGTAGATGTAGACCCGTTTCAACAGAGTTAGTTGTGTAAATCACTAGCGACTGAAGCATGCAGGTATTACATACAACTGAAGCATGTGCTGTAATGGCGGTCATTGATGGATGCCTGGCAGACACCGAGCATGCAGAGGTGGAAACTGTTAAGCAGCAACACACAGGGCCGGTTCCAGGATTTGCGAGGCCCTGGGCTAAAATGGAATGTGCGAGGCCCCTCTAATGTAGAAGGACCTTAATTGCAAGACGACACCTCACCAGTGCGTGACCCCATGCTGGTGGGCTGAGTGCGAGGCCCTGGGCAGCTGCCCATGCTGCCCATGCCTAGCGCCGGCCCTGGCAACACATTCATATCAACAGAATGAGGCTGCCCTCGGCTCACGCACTGGGCCACCTCAAAAGGGCGGCCACCTTAGTGCCAGACCACCCCTCTAGTTGAGGGTTCCCCGGGGAGGAGACCCCCAGCCTGGCGCGCCAGCTGCGTCACTTCCAGGTCGCACTGGGTAGGGGTGAGGTATTTATACCTGTCCCTGCCCATCTCGCGCCCTCTTTGGCTCAGGACACGGCACTCAGCCAATGGCTGTAGGGATGGCCATGCTCTCCATGCAGGCAGCATTAGAGCCTGCATGGAGAAGGCGGAAAGTGCGCATGAATGGTGACCGGCCAAGCAGTCACTGCGCATTTAGGAAGGTTGTACCACTCCACCTCTGGTCTTTGGCCCCGTCCGCCCCCTCACGCAAGCTGCTGCAGCAGGACAAAATAAAATGGTAATAATATTAGTTATCATCGTTTTATTTTTGCCTTGCTTTTGTTCCATCAATCTAGACAAAGCTCTTACTAGTGAGGCTAAATGCTCTACCATCAATAGGATTTGTTTTTTAAATATTATGATGAAAAGACATTGGGAAACCTGCCTTGGAATTCTCTCCGTAGTTCTGAATATACAAAGGTTCTTGCAAAAACTAGCAAAATTAAGTGAAGGGACACTCTACGAAAAAGATTTGTGTTATCGTGTATATTCTGGTCCTGAGCAAATGAAATAAGCAGATTAGTACGATTTTCCCGAATTTAAATTTGGGGATTACAAATTATTTCCCTAGAATTAGGAATAACAAACAGACTTGGGACAGAACGTCCAAATCCGTATTTCTCCCATTCTGAGGTAAACACTAGGCCTAAATCCACATCCATTTACCACATGATTTGAACGGGGGATAAATAGTTGTAAGGCTTTATTTTGGCTCATGGTACTCTGGTTGGGAGGTTCGGGGAGGGCACAGAAGGTTAGGGCAGAGCTGGAGATAATTTGTTAATCCCCTATTTTTCAAAGCAGCGGAGCGACTGCCTGCAGCCCTCAAAGTTCAGTGTCTAGGTCCTGGTCCAGTGTTTCTAGGCCTGGGATTATCGGGATCAGAAGCTTCAGACCCAGTAACCCTGATCCATGAAAGACCAGGTAACTCAAAATGTATTCAACTTGAGATGCCGCTGCCCATTACTAGTAATGGGTTTTAGTATACACACACACAACAAAGGGGATGAGGAGGTAAGACTAACATTTTTATCACACTCTGTGTACCCATATACCAACAAAACTGGGGACTTCCAAACTTCCAACAAAACTGGGGACTTCCAAACTCTAATGCCCTTCATCTTTAATTTGACTCAGATTGCATTGACTAAGAACTTTTTGGAGTTCAATGACAAATTATACCTCCAATCTCATGGGACTTTCATAGTAAGCACGTCTGGCATGCTTATACATGTCTGAGTTTGAGGAGGAATTTTTCAACTCTCCCAATAACCCTTTTGGTAACAGGATCAGACTATGGCGTCACTTTCTTGACGATGTCCTCTTAATTTGGCAAGGATACACAATCAGAACAAATATTCCTGGACTGGTTAAATTCTCGAAATTCCTTTCTAACCTTCACATCACTAATCATAAATATGTCACTTCCCTTCCTCGATCTAAATATCATTGCTCAAGATGAGAAATAGATCACACAAGTGTACCATAAACCCACCGACAGAAATAATAAACTGTCACATGAAAGTTTCTACCCAAGGTCCTTCAGACAATATCTGCCTTATGTCCACTTTCGATTCAGAAAAGGGGGTGGTGATGAACAGAGTGCCTGAATTAAGCAGACCACTCTTACCCAGTCCAAAGATCAGGGCTTGATCCATCACCGTTTTTTAGCTCACTGCACCATCCCAGCTCAGAACTTGGCTATATGCAAATTAGTCTGTTCCTGTCCCAGTGCATGATGGGAACAGGGCAAACCAAACTACCAAGCCAATTCTTATACTGGGAAGGAAACAAGCTTCCGGGGACCGGTTTCTGCCATTTCAGGCGTCGTCGGCCCGGCTTGCTTGAATCCTGATGGTGCAATGAGCAAGGGACTCACATCTGAGTATACCCTTCCACGCTTATGGTGGACAAAATGATTCAGAAAAGGGGGTGGTGATGAACAGAGTGCCTGAATTAAGCAGACCACTCTTACCCAGTCCAAAGATCAGGGCTTGATCCATCACCGTTTTTTAGCTCACTGCACCATCCCAGCTCAGAACTTGGCTATATGCAAATTAGTCTGTTCCTGTCCCAGTGCATGATGGGAACAGGGCAAACCAAACTACCAAGCCAATTCTTATACTGGGAAGGAAACAAGCTTCCGGGGACCGGTTTCTGCCATTTCAGGCGTCGTCGGCCCGGCTTGCTTGAATCCTGATGTTGCAATGAGAAAGGGACTCACATCTGAGTATACCCTTCCACGCTTATGGTGGACTAAATGATTCAGAAAAGGGGGTGGTGATGAACAGAGTGCCTGAATTAAGCAGACCACTCTTACCCAGTCCAAAGATCAGGGCTTGATCCATCACCGTTTTTTAGCTCACTGCACCATCCCAGCTCAGAACTTGGCTATATGCAAATTAGTCTATTCCTGTCCCAGTGCATGATGGGAACAGGGCAAACCAAACTACCAAGCCAATTCTTATACTGGGAAGGAAACAGGCTTCCGGGGACCGGTTTCTGCCATTTCAGGCGTCGTCGGCCCGGCTTGCTTGAATCCTGATGGTGCAATGAGCAAGGGACTCACATCTGAGTATACCCTTCCACGCTTGTATCCTTTCTGGTGAAGAATTGGCTTGGTAGTTTGGTCTGCCCTGTTCCCATGATGCACTGGGCCAGGGACAGACTAATTTGCATATAGCCAGGTTCTGAGCTGGGATGGGGCAGTGAGCTAAATAACGGTGATGGATCAAGCCCTGATCTTTGGACTGGGTGAGAGTGGTCTGCTTAATTCAGACACTCTGTTCATCACCACCCCCTTTTCTGAATCGTTTTTGGCCACTATAGGTGTGGCAGGGTATACTCAGACATGAGTCCCCTGCTCACTGCTCCATCAGGATTCAAGCAAGCCGGGCCGACGAGGCTGAAATGCCAGAAACCGGTCCCCGGTAGCTTGTATCCTTTCTGGTGAAGAATTGGCTTGGTAGTTTGGTCTGCCCTGTTCCCATGATGCACTGGGCCAGGGACAGACTAATTTGCATATAGCCAGGTTCTGAGCTGGGATGGGGCAGTGAGCTAAATAACGGTGATGGATCAAGCCCTGATCTTTGGACTGGGTGAGAGTGGTCTGCTTAATTCAGACACTCTGTTCATCACCCCCCCTTTTCTGAATCGTTTTTGGCCACTATAGGTGTGGCAGGGTATACTCAGACATGAGTCCCTTGCTCACTGCTCCATCAGGATTCAAGCAAACCGGGCCGACGAGGCTGAAATGCCAGAAACTGGTCCCCGGTAGCTTGTATCCTTTCTGGTGAAGAATTGGCTTGGAAGTTTGGTCTGCCCTGTTCCCATGATGCACTGGGCCAGGGACAGACTAATTTGCATATAGCCAGGTTCTGAGCTGGGATGGGGCAGTGAGCTAAATAACGGTGATGGATCAAGCCCTGATCTTTGGACTGGGTGAGAGTGGTCTGCTTAATTCAGACACTCTGTTCATCACACCCCCTTTTCTGAATCGTTTTTGGCCACTATAGGTGTGGCAGGGTATACTCAGACATGAGTCCCTTGCTCACTGCTCCATCAGGATTCAAGCAAGCCGGGCCGACGAGGCTGAAATGCCAGAAACCGGTCCCCGGTAGCTTGTATCCTTTCTGGTGAAGAATTGGCTTGGTAGTTTGGTCTGCCCTGTTCCCATGATGCACTGGGCCAGGGACAGACTAATTTGCATATAGCCAGGTTCTGAGCTGGGATGGGGCAGTGAGCTAAATAACGGTGATGGATCAAGCCCTGATCTTTGGACTGGGTGAGAGTGGTCTGCTTAATTCAGACACTCTGTTCATCACCACCCCCTTTTCTGAATCGTTTTTGGCCACTATAGGTGTGGCAGGTTATACTCAGACATGAGTCCCTTGCTCACTGCTCCATCAGGATTCAAGCAAGCCGGGCCGACGAGGCTGAAATGCCAGAAACCGGTCCCCGGTAGCTTGTATCCTTTCTGGTGAAGAATTGGCTTGGTAGTTTGGTCTGCCCTGTTCCCATGATGCACTGGGCCAGGGACAGACTAATTTGCATATAGCCAGGTTCTGAGCTGGGATGGGGCAGTGAGCTAAATAACGGTGATGGATCAAGCCCTGATCTTTGGACTGGGTGAGAGTGGTCTGCTTAATTCAGACACTCTGTTCATCACCACCCCTTTTCTGAATCGTTTTTGGCCACTATAGGTGTGGCAGGGTATACTCAGACATGAGTCCCTTGCTCACTGCTCCATCAGGATTCAAGCAAGCCGGGCCGACGAGGCTGAAATGCCAGAAACCAGTCCCCGGTAGCTTGTATCCTTTCTGGTGAAGAATTGGCTTGGTAGTTTGGTCTGCCCTGTTCCCATGATGCACTGGGCCAGGGACAGACTAATTTGCATATAGCCAGGTTCTGAGCTGGGATGGGGCAGTGAGCTAAATAACGTGATGGATCAAGCCCTGATCTTTGGACTGGGTGAGAGTGGTCTGCTTAATTCAGACACTCTGTTCATCACCACCCCCTTTTCTGAATCGTTTTTGGCCACTATAGGTGTGGCAGGGTATACTCAGACATGAGTCCCTTGCTCACTGCTCCATCAGGATTCAAGCAAGCCGGGCCGACGAGGCTGAAATGCCAGAAACCGGTCCCCGGTAGCTTGTATCCTTTCTGCTGAAGAATTGGCTTGGTAGTTTGGTCTGCCCTGTTCCCATGATGCACTGGGCCAGGGACAGACTAATTTGCATATAGCCAGGTTCTGAGCTGGGATGGGGCAGTGAGCTAAATAACGGTGATGGATCAAGCCCTGATCTTTGGACTGGGTGAGAGTGGTCTGCTTAATTCAGACACTCTGTTCATCACCACCCCCTTTTCTGAATCACTTTTGGCCACTATAGGTGTGGCAGGGTATACTCAGACATGAGTCCCTTGCTCACTGCTCCATCAGGATTCAAGCAAGCCGGGCCGACGAGGCTGAAATGCCAGAAACCGGTCCCCGGTAGCTTGTATCCTTTCTGGTGAAGAATTGGCTTGGTAGTTTGGTCTGCCCTGTTCCCATGATGCACTGGGCCAGGGACAGACTAATTTGCATATAGCCAGGTTCTGAGCTGGGATGGGGCAGTGAGCTAAATAACGGTGATGGATCAAGCCCTGATCTTTGGACTGGGTGAGAGTGGTCTGCTTAATTCAGACACTCTGTTCATCACCACCCCCTTTTCTGAATCGTTTTTGGCCACTATAGGTGTGGCAGGGTATACTCAGACATGAGTCCCTTGCTCACTGCTCCATCAGGATTCAAGCAAGCCGGGCCGACGAGGCTGAAATGCCAGAAACCGGTCCCCGGTAGCTTGTATCCTTTCTGGTGAAGAATTGGCTTGGTAGTTTGGTCTGCCCTGTTCCCATGATGCACTGGGCCAGGGACAGACTAATTTGCATATAGCCAGGTTCTGAGCTGGGATGGGGCAGTGAGCTAAATAACGGTGATGGATCAAGCCCTGATCTTTGGACTGGGTGAGAGTGGTCTGCTTAATTCAGACACTCTGTTCATCACCACCTCCTTTTCTGAATCGTTTTTGGCCACTATAGGTGTGGCAGGGTATACTCAGACATGAGTCCCTTGCTCACTGCTCCATCAGGATTCAAGCAAGCCGGGCCGACGAGGCTGAAATGCCAGAAACCGGTCCCCGGTAGCTTGTATCCTTTCTGGTGAAGAATTGGCTTGGTAGTTTGGTCTGCCCTGTTCCCATGATGCACTGGGCCAGGGACAGACTAATTTGCATATAGCCAGGTTCTGAGCTGCGATGGGGCAGTGAGCTAAATAACGGTGATGGATCAAGCCCTGATCTTTGGACTGGGTGAGAGTGGTCTGCTTAATTCAGACACTCTGTTCATCACCACCCCCTTTTCTGAATCGTTATGTCCACTTTCGGCATCTTCGAAGAAACTGGTCAGATATCAACAATTTTAATCAGGCAGCAGACAATTTTAGCAACAAACTACGGGGAGACACTATCCTCATCAGGTGCTTTCAAAAGCATCTAAGAGAAAAATAAACAATAGAAACACTCTACTAGAAACCAATGAGCATCTATAAATAGACAGGAGTATTGGTGTATCTACTTTTAGCACAGCCTCAATTCATATCAAAAGGATTGTTACAAAAAACTGGTGTATCTTGAATTCCAAAGGCTTGGGAACTACAACCACCTATGCTCTCATTCAAGAAGAGTGCCAGTATCAGGAACATGTTAATACAATTGACCACAGGGTAATAGGTCATGGGTGTAACCAAGAATCTGGGTTCTATGCCAACTTACAAGAAAAATAGCGGGTTTTAAACAAAACACACCACTTGCAACTCCAGGAATGTCATATACCTAATCCGTTGCCCCTGTGATCTACTATATGTAGGTTTGACAAGAAGGAAGGTCAAGATAAGAATTATGGAACATAAGTCCAATGGGAAGTGTAACAAAACCATGACAAAATTAACCACACACTTTATTGAGATGAACCATTCTGCGAACGATCTCATATGGACAGTATTAGACAATCCCAATATCCATCATAATGTGGGAGATATCATTACTTTTTTTTCAAAAGAGAACAGAGATGGAGATAGAGGAAACGTATCCATGAGAGGGAAATGAATGATGACATTCCCTGGCACCACCACAAATATATATGCGACATACACCATAGGGACTACCCGGCACACATATATGAGTTTCAACTGAGACATTAAAGTTTGAAAATATCCCTTTCCTTTGATATTCATGGCATACTCCATACAGGGTTGACCACATTCTCCTGGAACCTTTGCTACACATATGTATATACACAAGAGGTGTGGAGATACGCTTCATTAATCTGATTTGTGATGAGTACAATAAACAAAGAGGGATAATATTCCACATTCTGAGCCATATCTACAGTCATTATGTCTCACTAACATTCCCACAATGACAGTAGTAGATATGATGTATGATGTGGAAAGAGTGAATAAATGGAGCTTTAATCAGGGTCGGTTATATTCTCCTGGAATAATTCCTACATGTATATATCCACATGAGGTGTGGAGATATGCTTCAATATTTTTTGTAAAGATCACAATAAACAGAAGGGTTTGAGAAACAATGAACCACAGTCCGAACAATATTTAAAATAATTATTTCTTATTAGCACTCCAATATTCATAGCAGAATATATGGTGATGTGGAATGAGCGAATATACACTGCAAGTCTATGCTTTTTACGTTACCCATGCACATGTTCTCCGGTTCAGTTTCTGATCGGGTGAACACCGGAATTACTAACAAGGTCATACGCGCAAGAAGGCGCATGACTGTCCGGCAGATTAACAGTCTAGCCTTTTAACACTAAGACACATAGCAGGGGACCGCCACAATGGCCTCTACAACAAAAGGCACGTAAAAGCAGCAATAACCATCTACGGAGTGTGATGAGTGGTTAATACTTGCTGCGGCAGTCAATCAATCAATCAATCAATCAATCAAAGTACTTGTAAAGCGCGCTACTTACCCGTGAGGGTCTCAAGGCGCTATGGGGAGGGGGGATGCTGCTACTGCTCGAAGAACCAGGTCTTGAGGAGTCTTCTGAAGGCGAGTAGGTCTTGGGTCTGCCGTATGTGGGTAGGGAGGGTGTTCCAGGTCTTGGTGGCGAGGTAGGAGAAGGATCTGCCACTGGAGGTCGTTCGTTGGATGCAGGGGACAGCGGCGAGGGCGAGGCTGGCGGAGCGGAGCTGGCGGGTGGGGGTGTGGAAGCTGAGTTTGCTGTTCAGGTAGGCTGGTCCGGCGTTGTGGAGTTCTTTGTGTGCGTGGGTGAGGAGCTTGAAGGTGATCCTCTTGTCGACGGGGAGCCAGTGTAGGTCTCTCAGGTGGGGGGAGATGTGGCTGCGGCGAGGGACGTTGACGATCTGTCGGGTGGAGGCGTTTTGGATGCGTTGTAGTCATCGTAGGTGTTTGGCTGAGATTCCTGCGTAGAGTGCGTTGCCGTAGTCCAGTCTTGTGCTGACGAGGGCCTGTGTCACCGTTCTTCTTGTTTCGGTTGGGATCCACTTGCTGCGGAGCATGCGGAGGGTGTTGTAGCAGGAGGAGGAGACAGCGTTGACCTGCTTAGACATGGAGAGGGAGGAGTCGAGGATGAATCCTAGGTTGCGTGCATGGTCAGTGGGTGTTGGTGCTGTTCCCAGTGTGGTCGGCCACCAGGAGTCATCCCAGGCTGAGGGGGTGGGACAGAGGACAAGGACCTCCGTCTTGTCCGAGTTCAGCTTCAGACGGCTGCTCCTCATCCTGTTGGCGATGGCCTTCATTCCCTCGTGGAGGTTGGTTTTGGCGGTGTGTGGGTCCTTGGTGAGAGAGAGGATGAGCTGGGTGTCGTTGGCGTAGGAGATGATGTTGAGGTTGTGATGGCGGCCCACTTGTGCGAGGGGGGCCATGTAGACGTTGAGCAGCGTCGGGCTGAGAGATGAGCCCTAGGGGACGCCGCAGATGATGTCGGTGGCTTCGGATCGGAAGGGTGGGAGGCGGACGCTCTGGGTTCTGCCGTAGAGGAAGGACGTGGTCCAGTCAAGGGCCTTCTCTTTGATTCCGGTTTCTAGGAGGCGTGTCTTTAGAGTGCGATGGCAGACCGTGTCGAAGGCGGCTGACATGTCCAGGAGGATGAGGGCTGATGTTTCGCTGTTGTCTAGTTGGCGCCTGATGTCGTCTGTGGCGGTGATGAGGGCAGCCTCGGTGCTGTGGTTTCGTCTGAATCCGGACTGGGACGGGTCCAAAATGTTGTTGTCTTCCAGGTGGCGGGCCAATTGCATGTTGACGATTTTCTTGATGACCTTTGCCGGGAATGGGAGCAGGGAGATGGGCCGGAAGTTCTTGAGGTCCTTGGGGTCTGCCTTGGGCTTCTTGAGGAGGGCGTTGATTTCGGCATGCTTCCAGCTTTCCGGGAATGTCGCTGTTTCGAAGGAGATGTTGATGACCCTCTGTAGTTGGGGTGCGATAGCTGCATCTGCTTTGTTGAATACGTGGTATGGGCACAGGTCTGACGGAGATCCTGAGTGGATGGAGTTCGTGACCGCGCTCGTCTCATCGTCGTTGACTCTTGGCTAATCTGATGAGGTGGTGATGTCTACGGGTGGCGTCCTTGTGGGCTGCGTGGTTGTCCAGTGTGAGTTCGTGGATCCATATCTTCTCCAGTTCCCGGCATGCGTGTTTGGAGGTCTGGAGCTCGTCGGTGAACCAGGTGGCTCTCTTGCTGGCGTGGCTGTTGGAGGGTTTCTTGAGCGGGGTGAGGGTGTTGGTGCAGTCGTCGATCCACTATCTGAGGTTGTATGCTGCGGCGTCTGGGTTAGTGGGGTCGGCGGGTGGGTTCTGGCGAGGCAGCTGTTGGGTGCGGTGGGCGTGGTTGGTTTCTTGAAGGTGAAATGTTTGCAGCGGTGGTCGGTCCAGTGGAGTTCGGTGGTGTGGTCGAAGGTGACGTGGGTGCCTGTGGAGAAGACAGGGTCCAGCGCGTGGCGGGCAGCGTGGGTTGGTGCGGTGACGAGTTGTCTGAGGCCAAGGTTGGCGAGGTTGTCGTTCAGGGTGGCGGAGTTGGCGTCATTGTTGTTCTCGAGGTGGAAGTTCAGGTCCCCGAGGAGGATGTAGTCCGTGGAGGCGAGTGCGTGGGTGCTGGCGAGGTCGACGATGGAGCCGCTGAACTGAGCCCGGGGTCCGGGGGGTCTGTAGATGAGTGTTCCTCTGAGGGTGGTGTTGGGGTCGGTGTGGATCCGGAAGTGGAGGTGTTCGGCGGTGTTCAAGGTGTCGTCTGCGTGAGTGGCGACCTTGAGGGTGGACTTCTGGACGATGGCTATTCCTCCTCCGATTCCGTTGGCGCGATCCCTGCGGGTGATCTTGTAGCCGTCCGGGATGGCTATGGCTATGTCGGGCGCCGAGCAGTCGTTCCACCAGGTCTCAGTCAGGAAGGCCACGTCTGGGGCGGAGGTGTTGAGCAGATCCCAGAGCTCGCCGGTGTGTTTGCGTGCGGCGCGGGTGTTGAGGAGTATGCAGCGGAGGTGGTTGGGTCCAGTCCTTGGAGGTTTGGTGGCTCTGTCGCAGATGAAGCTGCAGGTGCGGCAGGAGAAGGGTCTATGGGTCCATTTCGGGGAGGCCTGGAAGCAGGTGTGGTTTCGGCCGGCGTTGAGTGCGTGGAGGGTGCTGGCGTCGTAGTGGGGTCTGGTGTCGTGGCGTTCACGGGGTCCAGGGGTTCTGGCACTGGGCACGGTCCAGGCGCGGACGGGCGCAAACAGGCTTGCCAGCAGCACATCCGCTGCGCGCGTCAGCTGCGCGGCTGTGCAGCGTCCAACATATATGGGGAGGTGGGAGGGAGGAGCAGCTGGGAGGTGGGAGCAGTGAGTGGGCAGGGGGAGGGGCCGCAGGGGGCACTGCGGCGGGGAAACAGTGGTACTGAAAGCAAAATGGGGCACAAGGGGGGAAACAAGTGGCACAGAGCAGAAAACGAGGCACGAAGAGGGGGAAACAGTGATACAGAAGGCAAAATGAGGCACAAGGGGGGGACGAGTGGCACAGAGCAGAAAACGAGGCACAAGAGGGGGAGACCGTGGCACAGAAAGCAAAAAGGACGGAGGACACTTACCAGAGGCAGTGGCAGCGGCAGCAGGGGCACACAGTTGGAGCTGCGTGGAGGGGGAGCGACCTACCACGAGGGTTAGGGGTCTCTCACCCCACCGCGCAGCGTCCGGCATATATGGGGAGGTGGGAGGGAGGAGCAGCTGGGACGCGGGAGCAGCGATTGGGCAGTGAGGGGGCAGGGCTGTAGGGGCACAGCGGAGTCGGAAACGAGTGTAACAGAAGACAAGAAGGGCACAAAAAAACGAGTGGAACACAGGGCAGAAGGGCACAAAAAACGAGGTAAAAACGAGTGGCACAGAGGGCAGAAGGGCACAAAAAACAAATGGAACAGAGGGCAGACGGGCACAAAAAACGAGTGCAACAGTGGGCAGAAGGGCACAAAAAACGAAGGAAAACGAGTGGAACAGAGGGCAGAAAGGCCAAAAAACTAGGGAAAAACGGGTGGAACAGAGGGCAGAAAGGCACAAAAAACGAGGGGAAAACAGGTGGAACAGGGGGCAGAAAACGAGGCACAATAGGGGGAGGCAGTGGCACAGAAAGCAAAAAGGACGGAGGACACTTACCAGCGGCAGGGGCAGCAGGGGCACACAGTCGGAGCTGCGTGGAGGGGGAGCGACCTACCAGGAGGGTCAGGGGTCGCTCCTGATGAAGTTCAGTCCTGGGGGGCTGAGAATGATTAGTTTGTGGGGAAACTGGCCTATTTTAAAACTTTGCTCTGCACCATTCGGGATACTTTCTCCTGAAATGACCGCAGCTGTACAATGATTACTTGCAACGTGCTTGAGATAGGGGGCTTGGCACCATGCTCGAAGGGCTGAGTCCCGGGAAACCTAATGATAAGTTATACCAATATAAGTCAGTATTGTTCGCATCGGTTACAGCGAGCTATCCTTACGTTAGATTGACATTCTGCTCACAGATAAAAAATTACTTAACTTTAATAGACAGATGAAGACCGCATTAATCACAATGAGTACTAACAGTGTGGCTGATATACTTTGGCTCTATACAGGGTGTAACCACAGGGTGATGTTCCCACCTCTACCCCGGTTTTAGAGAGATGAGACAACTACCAGGGCAAGGAATGATAGTTGTGACGCGAATGGTACTGTTTTAACCCCACCTAAGTAAATACAAGTGTGTTGATTGGTGCTTCACATTAAAATGGTGATTAAAATCACCATTTTAATAGGGATTATAGTGCATTACACAATTAATTATAGTAGCACTAGACCACAATTGACGTGGTTTGATTGTGAGGACCACATATATTCACCCTCTTGTGGGATTTGATTGATAATGTTATTTGTTTATAGAAAATTATTGGTTTTATAAACAAAGTGACAAGTAAGGTCACTGCATAACATTACATCACACGTCTTACTAATTAGCGGAAGCAAGTAATGGTGATCGTGACTGTAGGGATCTTAGTCCTGATAAATGCCAAGGAACCTGAGTGGCTGTCGATGACTTGCCAAAACATGTTGATAGCATAAGAGATGATAGGGCAAAAATACCTCAAGATAATTTCATGGAACGTGTTTAGCCCTGCCTAGGAGGCACAGAATAAATAGATAGGGACAGGTAGTTTTAATAAGACATTGCACCGTGGATCCCATTTAAATGTTTTTATATGATACTAAACTAGCCTGAATGGGGGGTAAAGCATTCTACCACCTTGCCCCGCGGAACTGGAACCAGCTCCCATCCCAGCTGCGTCAATGCCCCAACTTCTTAGCCTTCAGAAAACTATTTAAAAAGACACTGTCCTAAATCCTCCTTGGTAGGCCATAAGCAGTCACAGCGCTGAGATATCCGGATGGGTGTGATTCGGGCGCTACAGAAATCAAAAAATCAAATCAATCAAATCAAATCAAATCAAGAGGAGCCTGAAGGAACACAGGGACAGCTTCCCTTCTCTCATGGAGCCTTAGATTCACCTGTCCGCTCCAATCCTGGTGCTGCTGTCATGCTGGTTACCTTCCTAAACAGTATGAGTGTGTCGCCTGGATTGGTTTCGCAAGTTAGCATGCAAGGAAGTACATTCTATTAATTCAGTTCACCTGACCAATCCTCTCTCTCTCTTCACTCTGCTATCTCTCCTTCGCTTTTCTCCTCTCATTATGTATGCCCCATCACCTCTGGCTGCTCGGACCAGCCCTCACCGCAGCACTGCGCAGCCCTTGCTCCTTGGTTGCTACCCAGTCTCCGGACCGTCATACCCTGGCCCAGGCCACAAATGCTTAGGCAGGCCCTGTGGGGCTACACCGAGAGGAAAGCACCCTCCTTTCCCACAACCCACTCCTGCCTTCCATGGACGGGAAAACACGCTGAGAACATGTTTCAATGACAGACTGCCCTAAAGGCACAGGTTGGTGCCTCTGAGAGCCACCAGTAGGGCTGGAGCAGGGACACACCAGGCTGGGTTGCGGCGTGGAGGAATCTGCAGTGCTGCTTCAGCCGTTTCTCTGGGGGCTCAAATACAGGCAAGCAAATATACTTTACTATGTATACTACATACAACTGTGACGTGGATGGATGGATGGATGGATGGACGGAAGGATGGATGGATGGATGGGAGATGGTCTACTAATGGCTGGATGCTGTGGTGAAAGGATACATTCATAGAGGGATGGGTGGTCAGCAGATAGGAGTGTGAGTCCAGAAGTATGACTGGATGTACACATGAATGAATGGATGAATACTCCGTATGATGGAGATATAATAGATGGTTTTCTAGTTAATAGATACATGGATGGGTGAGTGGATGAGTGAATGGAAGACTCTCTAGAAGGATGATGTACACATGAACAGATGAATGCAGTGGATGATGGAAACATGGATTAATTATTGGGGGATGATTGGGTCAGTGATGCAGAGGCTGAACACCCTTATCTCAGACGGACTCGCTCTGTACGTGAAATTCATCCCCAACATTTAAACTCCACAACTTTGAAATGTCACCAGCCGCCACTCCCTTACCCAACACATCGCTAAAAACTGTGTTCCATAACGCGAGTTACTGCATCGAGGTGGACATCAGGCATGACAAGACAACACTTCCTACATAGGTTCCAAACAACCCCACCACCACACATACTGCACAGTGTAGCTTGCTATCCATGTGGATAAGCATTTCAGCACACCACATAGGGGAAGTAGGAGCTATATAAATGCTACAATGCTTAATACCTCCTTTGAGGTTCATGCTTCCCAACTCTGCGGCCTGAGCCCTGACAAACAACATGCGAGCTATGTAAACAAAGCAATAACAGGGAAAGTCAATCACAGGACTAGACAAAGGTTAGTTTCCCTTTGCGTATCTTCAAACGTTAAAGATGGGCACTTTGTTGAAAACCAAATGTACATCTACTGGCGCAGATAAACTACCAATCACAAGCTTAAAAACATATATATTCTGAGTACTTACAAGCACAGTGTAATGCACAAAACTGTGTGTATTCTCTTTTATTTTCATAAAAACCTTTGACAACAATGCTCATGCATTTAGAATCACAGGTTAAAAAAAATTTGTTTTATAAAAAAAGAAACCAATAATCGTCTCTGTTCATTCTAGAACATAGTCAGTGCCTAAAACGAATCATTGCATGATAAATACAAATGTAAACATAGTATTACATTGAAATTTGTTTCTGCTTTGTAATAAATCACAAAACGTGTCAACATGACGTTTCGGTGGAACATCAAAAATATTTTCACCACCTTCTTAATTTTTTTCATAAAAACATTCTGTCTGTGCTTTACTTCCACAGAGAGTCTGTGATACACTTTAAGGATCAAAATAGAATGGCCTAGAAGGTTCTGTCAAATGGCAAGTTCTCTCATGCTTAGGAAATGCTTGCTGTCGCGCGGCTGGTGAAAAACCAGGAGCGTAGTATTTTTATAGCCTCATTCTCTGTTTGATTATTAGGTAAATAATCCCAGTTGCTGACAAAATACAGGCAATCCCCCTTTGTTTTATTTGTGTGTACAGGGGCTGCTTTATTATGCGGTCCCTGGTACCTCTAATATCCAGAAATCACCAACAGCTTTCGTCTCCCGTGTATTACCCTTTTCTTAAGTCAATCATAAGCACACTTGTGGATTTTTCAGAATGCCATCGTCTCTACCTATGTCTGGGCATGCATATTGAGAGAGGGAGGGGATGTGTATGAAAGATGTGTGTAGTTGTGTTCCGTTGTGTGTGAATCTGTTTGACTGTATGTTTGACTACAGGTGACTTACTGTATATCTGTCTGTGTGCATCTAGTATTACATGAGATAATCTACAACAGCAACATATTACATGCTGTGTCACCTCACGATTTTAAGCCGCTGCTTTTCAGAAGCTTTATGCAATCAGATGCAGTTCCTACGTGTAGGCTCGACATCTTTTGGCGTGTTTCCCCTGTATTTTTGCTTTCTGAACTCCTGGTTTTGACTCTGTTTTTGCTAGTTTAGTGTCTGTGGGTTTTGGATGACTGGGCTGGAGAGGTGCAGTGGCTCCGCATACTCTAGGTGGGTCAGGAAAGAGCTGAATAGACCTGGGCTGCATTTAGAGTAGGGGGAAGAAATTTCCTTTCTCCTGAATGGGCCTGGTCTGCCTCTGACAATGCTGTCTTCACCTCCTGCCAGGAAGCCACACCAGAGAGGGCAGAACCGGTTATGGCTTTGCACAGACACACTCTGCCTGAGAGGACAAAGGATTTTGGGCTATAAAAAGTGGGGTCCAAACCCCTGAACTTTAGAACTCTTTTGGACCAAGAAGACTGCAAAGGAGAAAAGCTGGAGAAGCTGTGAGGACGAACTACCACTTTGCTGAGTGCTTCGCTGTGTTGGCCTGCAGTGGCTGCTTCTTTCTTGGGCAGTGAAAGGACTGGACTGAACTTTCTGCAATCTATTTTTGTGAGTTTCTCCAAGGGCTTGAGGTAGAGCTTGCCCACTGTTCAAGAAGTCTCAGGAACAGCAACGACTTCAAGTTCTTCTGCCCTCAGAACTGGGGACTGTGTGTTTTGTGCTGCCTTGGAAGAAAAAGCAACCCGACGCCGTCTACGACGCTGCTGCCGACCCAGTGTCCTTAAGGTACTGCAGAGGGCACTGCGCAACACCGCACCTCCACCCTGGTCTCACCGATGACGAATGCCGATGCCACCACAGAGCCGCTGCTCGCACCGTGACCTGTAGGCACCGCACTCCGAATCGCCTCATTTCACGACACCACCTTGGTATCCCCAACGACGCCGCTCCACGCCGAAATCAACGCCACTGCTTGCACCGTAGTTCGAAGGCACCACTCATAAAGTTAAAAAACGCTCGGCCCTCATCCCACACCTCAGCATTGGCCTACCGACACCAGCGCCATCGAATCCAGTACGTGAGCCGACGACAGCGTTCAGCAATGACAACGGAGCTGCTTGCAACGTGACCTGCCAGCCCCGCGATGAGCTCTGCATCACTTCGCACCGTGACTGAAATCTCACCAACGACGCCATCTGATGCCGCCACTGAGCCCCTGCTCACGACCTGAGGGCATCGCACACCGCACCGCTGAACTTCACACCGCAGTCCCCGATGCCTGCCGACGCCTGCGCTTCTGACTCCAACCGCGAGGAGTTCGATCTGCAACGCGTGCGGCTTCAAGGGCCCGACGACTCCTGCGCCGACCTCCGGAAGCGACACCAGCGTGCTTTCAGAAGTTTAACGAGAGGTCGCCGAAGCCCTGTATTTCTAAAGGTACTGTTTTGCGGGTCTTCCCGACACCGTAGCTGGCCAGCGACGCCACGGTCAGCCAGAAAGTGTTTGAATTTGTTTCTTCACGATGCCGTGATAGCCCCGGACGGAGCTATTGACTTCAAGGAACTGTATTTCAAGGTTATTTTGATAACTGAAGATTTTTAAGTACTGTATTGTGGATTTTTAAAATTTTTGGTCTTGTCTTGAGTATATAAAAATATTGGATATTTTTCTAGACTGGTGTGGTGTTCTTTTGTAGTGCTTACACTGTTTTACTGTTGATTATGTGCAAATGCTTTACACACTGCCCCCAGAATAAGCCTGACTACTCATGCCAAGATACCAAAGGGGTGAGCAGGGGTTATTTTAGGAGTGTAACTCCCTTATCCTGACTAGAAGAAAGGGTCCCTACTTGGACAAAGGTGCACACCCTTGCCTACTAGAGACCAGGCGTGTAACACCCATTGGGCTCAAAGGGCTTCAGCTCCTCCCCCCCCCATCCTGTGTGGCAGCCTGGGCTGACACAGCCGCACCCCTGTACTTCACAGGTCTTTAAAATACCATTTGCTTGTTAATCAGGCTTTGTTGTTTTTCACCCCTTCTGAGAGCCACGGCAGCCCCACTCTGCCTATTGCTTGAAGAATCAGCCCCCCCCCCGAAATTTGGCTCTAGTTGCACCTCTGCTAGAGACCCCCATTTCTAACACTACGATTTGTAATGGCTTGATGTACTTACAATAAGTTGTCATTGTTGCACTTTAGCCTGAAATGTAAATCAGGCCAGGTGAGCAATAATGTATAAAAATACATGAACCACAGACACCAGTCACACAAACTGAATATCAACCAGATTTGTTTTTTCTTGTTGAGGCATGCTATTTGCAGGCTGGACTTAGTTTATGGTTTACATTTCTTACTCTTTTCTCTCCTACATTTCATTACAGTATTCTTTGCCTATGGTTTTCAGTATGCAGTTTATTTCAGTACCTTTTCCGTGGCTGAAAACACACCCCTCTTAGTCTAAGTCAGCATGGCACGTTGCACTTCAATCGAGTGTAAGGGTAGGTACAGTAAGGCACGGACCTCTTGAAAAGAGACTGCGCCACTGCGTGACAGGCAGCAGGCTGCACCACGTGACACTTAAGAATTTCATTTGGCAATAAATCTAAATTAGGAATGTCTAGTGTATTCTGCAGTGGAATTCCGCAGCAGGTGCCACATTGAATTAGTGTAGTTGTAATTAATTAGTTACCTTGGCAGCAAGCTGGAGTCCAACCTTGTCTGCTTCAGCCTCCAGAGTTCTCCCGTACGGCCTATCGAACATAAACTGAAAGACAAATATGTTAACGCTGTAAGAATATAAACGTATGATTCCTGTGAGATACAGTCGACTATATTTAACAGTCTCATTTTTCAAGCAGTGTTTTCTCCATAACAAAAAAACATTTTACCACATGTAGACAATCGTTAACGAGCTTGTGCCCTTTCTTCTCCATTCGCAGAGTTATATATTTCGAAACATTGTCTCCCAACCCCACAAAGTTATATATTTTGAAACATTGTCTCCCAACCCCACACAGGGATGCAGAGAACATGGTATTAACGTAGGGTGTTGATGCTGTAGTCCTGGAAGGTTGTACGACCTCTGCCCATTATTGGTCAACTATAAGAAATGTAATTCATTTGTGCTTGGCAGTCCAGGTTCGGAGAAGGCAGGTGAAGAACAGAATAATTTATTACAATTGGAAGGAGAGAAAATTATGCAAAGCCTTCAGACCAGCTCCTCCACCAGTGCTCACCGGAAGACCAACCAACACAAAGATAGTACTGATTGACCTCCCATAAATGTTGCACTAGACAAAATGCAACAGTTCCCCTCTTACAGAGACAAAAACAACAGACAAACACACATGACAAACATGCATTAAATAAAAACACGAAGAACAGATAAGACAAATATAACACACTCAAACAACAATGGAAACGGGACACAATAAACAAACATTGGCAAAGCCACCAGGCCTTGCTTTAATGTTCACAAATACTGTTGAGCAAGTTAAAGCCCGACCTTCAGCCATTGGCAAGCTTGAGCAAAAGTGTAGTAAACTTGATTGTAACCATTGCTTTAGATATAGCAAGACCAATAATTCCCCAATCGTAATACAGCCAATACAAACACACCTAAGTAAAGAAGAACCAGGGAATCAATAGAGACATCAACATCATGCATGCTTCCAACAGCTGACCTGACAAGGGTGATGGGGGTTCAACTGCAGTGATGCTCTTGAGGTTCCACACAGACAAATGTCTCTAAGTTATTTAAAACAGTGGGATAATTAAGCCTTGGACCCGCCATTACTCACACTGGGCTACCCCATGTCCCTCACACATACCCTCTCCTGTCCCATATATTCTTCTTATCATCATAATATGGACTCCCACAATCCTGATCCAGATGTACATACCCTCTCAGAATGTACATACTGTCACAAATGTTGTGGCCACGGAAAGTGAATTCAGAATGCATGAATACTGGACAATGTGAAGCCATACAGAAATGCTAGAACTCCTACAACCCAAATCAGCCAGTAGTGCTAAATGGTGATTTGAAATAACTGGTCCACCAGTGACGTGCAACAAATGCAGAATGAGCCAATCAATACAATCTAACACGTTCAGCACAATAGGAAAAGTGGGAGTAAAGTGAGGGTGTTTGCAAATGCCACACCTGAATTAATGTCATGAAAGCCGAATAATGCGCATGTACATGTATGAATACAGACATAATTCTAAACAAGCATTTGCAATGCAATAGGTCTCGTATTAGGAAAGTTTGAGCTATTGGTATTGTAAATGACAAATTTTTTATTTGTGTTGGTTTTGAAAATAGCTAAATGAACCCCTCCCATGCTTGTGACGGAACCGTTCCGTCACGAGCCTCGGGTGGGCTGTGCTGGTGACGGAACGGTTCCGTCACGGCCCGCTCGCCGCGCCTGCGCGGCGCAAATTCTGCACCTGCGCTGACGTTCTAATCGGCGGGCGGGTCCGTGACGGAACCGTTCCGTCACAAGCACAGCTCACCCGAGGGCCGTGACGGAGCGGTTCCGTCACGAGCACGGGACCGCCGCGCGGCCCCTCCTCCCGCTTAGCGCAGCGGCGGAATAACCACCGCAGCGAAGGGGTTAATAGCTTTGTCATTTACAATGCCAATAGTTATAACTTTCGCAAATGTGACACCTACAGAATTTGTAATACAATACATGTTGTATTTACGTGACTTACATGTCTTGCTATTACAAATAACAATGGCTTTTATTTTTTTGAAATAATTAATACTTAAATAAAAGTTATTGTAATTTATAATGGCAACAGCTTAAACTTTTGTAAATAACTTTTGTGAAGATTATTTTCAGTGTATTTTATTGTGACGAAAATACAAGAACAGAAGTGAAATATTAACATCTTTTTGTGATTTGTAATAAAGCTTGAAACATTGAGAGAACATATTTGTACCAGTGATGCTGTGGTGATGCTGAGTGATGCTGTTGTTGCGCTGAATGATGTTGTGGGTGCGCTGAGTGATGCTGTGGTTGCTCTGAGTGATGCTGTGGTTGCTCTGAGTGATGCTGTGGTTGCGCTGAGTGATCCTGTGGTTGCGCTGGGTGACGCTGTGGTGGTGCTGAGTGACGCTGTGGTGGTGCTGAGGGATGCATTCTTGGCCCTGAGTGATGATGTGGTGTTGCTGAGTGATACTGTGGTGGTGCTGAGTGATGCTGTGGTGCTGCTGAGTGATGCTGTGGTGCTGCTGAGTGATGCTGTGGTGCTGCTGAGTGATGCAATATTAGCCCTTAGTGATGATGTGGTGTTGCTGAGTGATACTGTGGTGGTGCTAAGTGATACTGTGGTTTTGCTGAGTAAATGCAAATGTAAATGTAGAGGTACTTGTATAGCGCACGTCTACCCGGAGGTATCTCGGCGCTTGTACTAATACCGCTGAGGAACCCTTCCTGGCTTTTCCCTGTGAAGTGCCCACTCCTGGGCACCCCCATGGTGAAGCCAGGCATCCTAGCGTTGTTGGGGCCGTTGTGTAGATTAAGCAAGTGATGCTGTGGTAGTGCTGAGTGATGCTGTGGTAGTGCTGAGTGATGCTGTGGTGGTGCTGAGTGATGCTGTGGTCGCGCTGAGTGATGCTGTGGTGGTGCTGAGTGATGCTGTGGTGGCGCTGAGTGATGCCGTGGTGGCACTGAGTGATGCTGTGGGGGCGCTGAGTGGTGATGTGGTGGTGCTGAGTGATGCTGTGGTGGTGCTGAGTGATGCTGTGGTGGTGCTGTGGTGGTGCTGAGTGATGCTGTGGTGGTGCCGAGTAATGCTGTGGTAGTGCTGAGTGATGCATTCTTGGCCCTTAGTGATGATGTGGTGTTGCTGAGTGATACTGTGGTGGTGCTGAGTGATGCTGTGGTGGTGCAGAGTGATGTTGTGGTGGTGCAGAGTGACGCTGTGGTGGTGCACAGTGATGCTGTGGTGGTGCACAGTGATGCTGTGGTGGTGCTGAGTGATGCTGTGGTGGTGCTGAGTGATGCTGTGGTGGTGCTGAGTGATCCTGTGGTGGTGCTGTTATCCTGTGGTGGTGTTGAGTGATGCATTCTTGGCCCGAGTGATGATGTGGTGTTGCTGAGTGTTTCATATCCTATGCCGCTCCTAATTCACAGAAAAGGCCCATTGCACGTGCCTAACATCCGGGTCGGAGATTCATAAACAATCCTCCATTTTCCGAGCACTGCGTCGCGTGATAGCTGCTGCGAACAGCTAGCTTTTTATGGGTCTCGCAATGGACTAATGGAGCACACGAACAAGCGGGCATTAGAAAAGTAAGAAAGGTCTGCATTCATGGGCCGAGTTCCCATTCCCCAAACATCTGCAGATTTCACAAGGCAGTGCTGTAGAACGCAAAAGATGCTGGTGTGAGCAAACTGTATTTCAAATGCAGATCTGTGACTTCACCCGCACTCCCTCAAAGGCCCTTTATAAATGGTGATCTATGCTACAATGTGTAGGCTTCCAGGTGTGAACACACCAGAGACGCCGAGGGTATGTGCGAGAAATAATGCATTATATGCCGAAGGAAGCAAGAGTGTTTTCATTGAAGGTGTTAACAATATAACACAAATAGCAATAAAAGCTGAAAGCAAAACAATTCAAACCATCCAAAGAGCGAGCACAAGGTAATAAAACGTGATGTTAAAACTGTCGCAGTAAATCCTAAACGAAATCCTAAATGAAACCATATCCGTGTCTATGTTACAAAATAAATCCCTTTACATTTTTTGTTAAATTTGGAATGATTGTTAAATTTTGAATGGCTCGATTTTTGTGTAGTTCATTTAACAGGCGTTTACCCATTCGCTAGACAAAATAACGGTACTTTTAACAACACAGTGTTAAAGATCTAACCGTAGAAAGGACATGCTTATGGGGGATGGAAGTATTGAGACGTAACCATAAACAAATACTCCGCGGAGGGGAAACTGGAACCAAGGAGGATGGCTCTGTCGGCCTTGTGCCACAGTGGCACCTCTTGTCTGTTTCCTTCTAACACTTCATCATACTACCATTCGAATGTAATTGCTACCAAGCCGCGCTGTCTGCATTTTTTGCACATCAAACACTAAATAATGGGTTGTCGACCTTGCTGCAGGAAGACCGGGACCATGCAATGAACCATCCATTTAACAAACATTGTGCGTATAAGGAGGGAACTGCAACTCTTAGTTAAAGTGAAAGTACAATATGCGAGGCACAGACTGGGGGGAGCGGGAGGCGGGGGGGTGGGGGAGCAAGCGAGTGGGAGGGAAGGAGCTCTGCTGGTGTGCGAGGCGGATGGGTGGGGGTGCAGGGGAGCGAGCGAGTGGGAGGGAACCAGCATATGGGGTGTTAGTGAGGGCAAGCGCACACTGGCGAAGCGTCACGCTTCAATAGATCACATGCATTGGGAGGAATCCGCTTGGAATCCGCTTGGTCAAAGAGTTTGTTTCAACCACTATACTCTCATCTATTTATCCCTGCGGGATAGAATAGTCGAGACCTAAAAAGGAATGCTGCATCCTGTTCCTTATGAACAGGAACACAAGAAGCCCCAAAGGTGTTAAGGGCTTATCAGTAACCTTCAGCTTACGGCCCTATGGTACAGCTACCACACTGATTTATGTATGCACCAGGACTATGGTTGGTGCCCCAAATTGACCACAGCTATGTTTCTTCCGCAAAATGCTTCATTTCATTTTCATGTTATATTCAACATGTCCTGGGAATCATAATGCATCACAATATTAAACATTTCTCCAGGTTTGTATGAAGACATTCCATTTTAGGTCTGGAGTCACAGCATAACAGTCATCACTCGCCAGATCTCATGGCAACACTAGAAAAACAGCTTCTAGAAGAACTCTGCCCACATGGTGCTTACCTTGAGTACAACATTTAATTATGCAGACTGTGTATACCTGCATAAAAGAAGAGTGCTCTTTGCACTCTTATTGGCTTGTGAGCGTTGCTCCCTCACCTAGCATGGCTGCAGAGTTCAAACATATTGGTGCTGCAGTTTGTATTCCTGTTCCACTGGCTGAAAAGAGGTTACCTTCATCTAACATGACTACCACCACTTGCAGTACTATTTGCAGGTTCTTATTTTATTTACTTCAACTGTATTATCCATAAAACCCGTGCATGGTCAATTGTTGTCGCCCACTGTATGCATCAAACCCATGTGGTGGGTTGAGTGCAGTTTAATATAATTAAACAAATTCAGCTGTGTGCCAAATGTCCTGCAAAAGGGACAGGCAACCTCTGTCTGCCCATTCTCTTCCGCCTGAATGAGCCACAGGGGGCTTAAAGACTTTGTGCGTCATGACACTTCTCTCTTCCGAAGATGCGCGGGACTCAGGCCTGTTGATATGAACTGCAGTGAGAAGCTCTCACTTCTCCATGCAGAGACTGTGTTGAGCGCATTACAAGGCCCCGCGGATCTGCCGAGTGAGCACAGTACTGGACCCTCCTGTGGAGAGTCACCACAAACTGGCAGCTGAACTGCTGCCCTGCCTGGGAGCCTCCTTCACACTGCCGCCACGCTTGATGTTTAACCAGAGGTGCTGCCTGGGGTGCTGCCTGGGGCTAGTGTTTCTGTGCAACGGGGCACGCGCCCGGCTGTACAGCTGCTACCTCCTAATTCCCTGACGTAGCCTCGTGGCCCACTTGGCCCTGTACTGGTACAGCACAGCAAAGCAGAAACCCTAGAGTCTTCCCCGGAGCCACTGCAGTGCATGTCATACTATTATGAAGGTCGCTGATCTCCCTTGTAATGTCAGCTGCCGGTCACACTTTTTTGTCGCTGCACTAATGGTTACTTGCGTTTGCAATAGGTTCCTGTGACTGAAGGTGAGTGGTGTGCCTGTGTGCGTTCATGGTGTGCCTGCCTGTGAGTGTAGTGTGTGAGTTGTGCAAGCACGTGCAGGTGTGAGGTGGTCCGATGTGCGTGCATGGTGAAGCGTGTTCTCATGTATGTGCAAGATAAGGTGTATCCCTCTATGTGTGCCTGTGTGCATGCATAGTGAGAGGCATGCCTGGGAGTAAATTGGGCAGCAGATTAAATGTTTTATTAATTAATGTTGTTATCATTCGTTAATGATTCTCATAGACACTTAAGTTTACTTTAAAAATGTATATTAGCGTTTTGCTGATAGGTCTGGGCATGCTATGCCACGCTCAGGTACTTTCCTGTACAATAAAACACAAATATATATAACTATATTTGAATCAATTTGAACAACTGCTGACTACTTTATGCATATTAAATTCATAATGCATTTGGCTTGTTTACGCTACACAATAGTGGCAAACAAAGGAAATCTGCGTTAGTCTTATCCGTTTATTCAGGAAAACCTTTGGACGTGAAGTTGGGGAACATTTTTGCATAAGAGATGCATAGACCAAAAGAAGGTACCAACGTGATTGATATATATATCCATACTAATATTATAAAGAGAGAGCCCAAACCTTTGAGGCGGGTAATCTCAGTAACCACAACACCAATCACAACACCCAATACAGCATTGGAAAGGGCAGTTGCAGCAGAAGGACATAGGCTATGCAGACGGCCACCAAATACATTTCAAAGGTAAAAGAACCGTGCCAGCAAAGTAGTCCATTGTGGGTGTGTCTGCGTTGTGCTGTGGGCGTGGGCTGGGGGCGTGACTAACGCGGGGGCGTGTTGAACGGCCATCATATCGTGGGCTGTGGGCGTGTGCTGGGGCCGTGACAAACGTGGGGGCGTAACAAACGCTGGGGGCGTGTGTCCGCCCTTGATGCCATGTGAGTCGTACATACAAGCACCAATTACGTTGCTGCGCAGCATCAAGGGGCACGCTGTGGACGTGACACGCTGGGGGCGTGAGAAATGCTGGGGGCATGTGTCCAGGCTTCATGCCATGTGAATGCAATTGCACGCTGGGGCACGCTGGGGGCGTGAGAAACGCTGGGGGCGTGTGCTACGTTCCGCCCTTCATGCCATGTGGGTCGTACATTAATCAGAAGATCGTCTGCTGTGGTCGTGTGCTTGGGCGCGACAAACGAGTTCAGCTGGAGGCGTGGTAAGTAACGTTACTGCAGCCTCTCCTGCGCGCTGTTACTGAACTCTCTCATTCAACGAAATTACACGCGCCTGCTACCATCAACCAGGGCTCTAGCTGGGCTCAGGCGGCGGATCAGTACACTAATTACACGCGCCTGATAACATCAACCAGGGCTGCCGCTGGGCCTCAAGAGGGGGAACACGCGCCTGCTAACATTAAACAGGCCTGCATCTGGGCCTCAAGCGGGGGAACACGCAAATGAGCGAGTTTGCTGGGACAATTACTGCAGCCTCTCCTACTCGCTGTCACTCAACTCTCTCATTCAACGGATTTACCCGCGGCTGATAACTCTCTCATTCAACGACATTACACGCGCCTGCTAACATCAACCAGGGCTGCATCTGGGCCTTCTCCGTCCCGATTCTAATGAAACAAAAAATTTTTGTCTACCGCGAGATTTTAAAATAAATTGCCCTTGCCAAATATACACATGACACACATTCTATTTCATACCCGGACAACGTCGGGACGGGCTGCTAGTGTATATATATATATATATATATATTACCTACTGGCGATAGCCAGTAGGTATATATAGTTAGGATTTTTTCTCTATGGGATTTCTGAAAATTCTATGTCTAATAACTTTGGCGTTTGTGGACGGAATTGGCTGAAATTTTCAGGAAAATGGCACATTTTGTTTCTGAGCAGCCCCTGAAACTTTGGGGGGGTTTCGTCAAGGCGGGGCCGAGAAAAAAGGGGGGTCCCAAAACGCGTTTTTCCCATTCATTTTTCCATAGGGCGGTTGGACTCACTTTTAGCTCGAACGGCTGAATGGATTTACATGAAACTTGGCAAAATTGTAGATATGGTTTGCCCGACGTGCCTTTGCTATGTCTCAATATATGTGCCCAAGTGGATTTTGAGAAATTAACGTTTAAAAAAATATATATATCTGTGACAGCGCTCCGGTTAGCGCCCCGGTTCGCGTACCGGACGCGTCACGGAACTTCGCGAAGCGAAGATGATTGGCTCTCCGGTGTCTGTCAACATTCTAAACAGTCCGGAGCGGCCGCCATCTTGTCTCTCGGTAGGTTCGAGAGACAAGATGTGGTGAAAAACGAAGGGGGAAATGAAGGAAAGGGGGCAAGGTAAACCCCTCCTGACCCCCTAGGATTGATGAGGGGGATATTAAAGTCCCCCGCGGGGCAAAAAAAAAATATAATAATTTGCGGTAGAGGCGCTTCCCGGTACGCTAACCTGGCAGCTAACCGGCAGCGTAACGGGAGTCCACCATCTTGTGTTTTTGGAGCGTCCGGTTCGCGTACCGGGTAGCGTCCCGGTAAGCGTAACAAGGGTAAAACCAAGAGAAACAGTAAAAAAAAAATTAAGGGAATAGATTTCCAGCAAACTTGGCAAAATTGTAGGGACTGTTTGTTTGATGTGCCTTTGCAAGGCCTCAAGATATGTGCACGTGTGGATTTTGTCTAATTAAGGTTAAAAAAAATATATATATATCTGTAAGCGCGCTTACGTTACGGGTTTTGTTTGCGCTGCAGAGCCGATACGTCACGGTTATGCGACGCGTCATGAGGCGTCTCACGTGGCTACGTGATACGCTACGTAATAAAGAATATATTTTAGAGCTATAGATATTAGCTTTTAAAAAACCAATGAAATTCACTGAAAAAACCATAGGTTATAGACCATATATAGTTAGGAATTTGCATTTACAAAACCTTGAAAATTCACTGAAAAAACCATAGGTTAGAGACCATATATAGTTAGCTGGACATTTTATTGACATAAAACCAATGAAATTCCATATATAGTTAGTTGCACTAACTATATATCGCGCACCCGCAATCCACTGCTGATCATGTCACATATTACATCATTCATGACATGGTCAGTGACATCACTGATGACATCACTGATGACATCTCAAATGGCATCACTGATGACATCACTGATGACATCTCAAAGGACATCACTGATGACATCACTGATGACAACATCCAGTGACTGTATGTTTCTGTAAAGTTAAAATATGTCTTACATATTGAAGAATGAGTGGATTTATAAGTGTCTGGATGAAGGATTTAGTAGGTGCATGACTGACTGTATGAGTGAGTGATTAAATGTGTCTCACTGAGTGCATGGGTTAGTGACTAAACTGTCTTAATTTGTGCATCATTATATCTGTTGTTCTGTAAACTGCTGCATGTGTTGATCAGTAGCTATATGAGTAACTATATGGGTTATTGATTGGTTGCCCAAGTATTTGTATGGGAGACTGAGTGTGTGTGTGGGTGGCTGGGAGGTGTATGACGGTGTGCATAGATGTGTGAGCAGTTGATTCACTAGATGTATGGGTTCAAAAGTGCATGTGGAAACAGCTGTATGGGCGGTTGACTGTGTGCATGAGTGTATTGGTGAGTGAATGGATATCTCAGTGCTACATGTCAAAGTAAGTACATATGTAAAACACAGTACATTTGAGAGTTGACATATATAAATAACTGCATAAGAGCCACTGAATGTGTGAGTGGCTGTATGGATCATTGTGAACTTGTATCCGGGATTGTATAAGAGAGTAAATATGTGTTAGTATATGTTTGAATAAGTAAGGTGTGTATAACTGTATAGTTGAGAAAATGGAGGTGTGATTGATTCTTTGCATGACTGACTAGGTGTGTGTGTAACTCCATGGATGAGTGACAGTCTGTGAGTGTCTGTTTACACTGAGTGTATCTAAGGTTATATTAGAGTCTGAAGAGGTTCATCGTATTATCACATGAATGATGTCATCAGTGATGTGATCAGTCATGTCAAATGAGATGTCATCAGTGATGTCATCAGTGATGTCATTTGAGATGTCATCAGTGATGTCATTTGAGATGTCATCAATGATGTCACTGACCATGTCATGAATGATGTAATATGTGACATGATCAGCAGTGGATTGCGGGTGCGCGATATATAGTTAGTGCAACTAACTATATATGGAATTTCATTGGTTTTATGTCAATAAAATGTCCAGCTAACTATATATGGTCTCTAACCTATGGTTTTTTCAGTGAATTTTCAAGGTTTTGTAAATGCAAATTCCTAACTATATATGGTCTATAACCTATGGTTTTTTCAGTATATATATATATATATATATGCACAATCTCAGCATTCTCTCACCAGGAGCCCAATCTCTGGATACCAGCGGCGCAGAAGAAGAGAGAAAGACCCCCAGTTAAATGCATTTTTGCGATTCCAAGTAACAGTTCATTATATCTTAAAATCATTTCAGGATATGGACATTTATGTTTCACAATGAAAACGCACAAGTCACTTTGGCAAATTAATGATAATCATTTGGGATTATCCTGTGATTTACAATGGTGTTTCAGTCTGTCTTCGATAGCATTTTTGAAGACTAAGCGGTGTCTAATGAAATGTTGTGGATTTACAGCACTATCACTTTAAATTCTGATCGCGCTCTCTGTGTGTCATGTGACCAAGGCCTTTCGGAGGCCGAAACGTTATGTTTGACGAAGGTGACGATTAAAGAATCTTCTCACCTGAACTTCTGGGTCTCGTGTTCCTTGCTGCAGCGGCGTTCAGGATTCTGTGGAAGCGCCCTCCAGTTTTGAGCGAGTTTGTAATATTGGTTAGCCGGTTGGATGCTTCTCCGGCGTTACGAGACCCCTCCTCCTGAAAGCGGCTGAACGGCAGGAAGCTGTAACCTTTGGTGACCCGGAGGTTGTTTGTGCTCCCGTTGGGGAGAAACTGTTCGTGCCCCTGGACCCTTGAAGGAACGCTGGATACTGAAATCGGGCTGGGAGCGGTGGGACTGCTGTCCTAGACCGAGACCGTTGCCCGTTGCAGTTCGGCGTGCTGAGGAAAGACCGGTTGAGGAGTTTAGTTCGTGTTCGGCGATTCTATCATTTGACATCTGTGATCGCCCTGCAAGTGAGTAGGCGAACACGCGCTTGTATTAGTTGAAGGCACCATGTCAACTGGCGCAAGGAGAGGGAGGGAGGTGACTGCCCTCAATGTGTTTAACGATTCCCCGGCTGGGGAATCGGTTGCAATTACTTCCATAGAGCCGACTGCAAGCGCAGGTTCAACTGTTCGTGACAAATTTTAATTGTTGGAGAAGCTCACAAAACGTGAGCAGTCTAAGTGGTGGGAGCATCGCTCGTTGAGTCGATACTTGGAAGTTAACCGAATCCCACGGGGGTTGAGAATTATGTTGGCTACCAGCTACGAACAACCAGACCCGGAAATGGTAAGGGAGTGGGCCGAGTGTAACCTGGATTCCTCCCGCAAACTTGTGGATATTTTGATTCGATATGCAGAATCTGACCGCAAAAAAATCCAAGCATTAATTGACGAACTCAATGAGGAGATAGATAGATTGGGTGCGGACTTAATAACGGAGTGCACCAAACTAAGAGAGGAAATGATGTTGCGTGTTCAAAAGGAGGAAGATATTATCATCAAGAGGAAACAATACAAGTTTCAAAGAGACAAAAATGATTATCTACAGGGGCGCATTTTCACGTTTGCGCGAAAATACGATGCAATCAAAGCAGCAAAACCCAACCTGTCTCAAGTGACCTCCGATAACCACCTTACCATTTCCTCCAGACTATCTCAGAGCTCGTCGAATGCTGAATTAAGTTCAAACATGGATAGTGGTTCAGAATCTGAGGCTGGTGCGAATAGATCTCAGTTGGGGTTTACCCGACTTACCCTGGCACAGGAACTGGACTGTGTTCGGCAGGACAGACGCGACACTCTACGTCCCAGGGTCAAGCCTCAATCAAAAGCAAAAACCTCAACCACAGGCGCAGAGAGCGAAGAAAAGCCAACACAAGGCGCCAAACCAAAATGGAAAAAACAAAAGAAAGGATGGAACAACAAAAAGTAATGGGTGACGCAATAGCTGGGGATAACGGTCTCTCTGTACTAAATCTTACCCCTACAAAATTATCAGATTCTGATTTGCGCATTCTGTCGATGGGCCTTTCGTTCTGCCCACCGAGTGATTTCAACTATGCAAGGACACGTATAGACCTGTTTAAATTCGTACGCAAGTTGAAACTAAGGAAACATTTTTCTGGCAGCAAGTCACGTAAGGGGCATGAGAGACACAACAGTACGACAGTTGGAATGGGATTATCAGTCAATGATGCACCTCTGTTACAAGGTTTGGAGGCATTGAGGTTAGAACAAACAATCTCACAAAGCACACAAGACATTCCCATCACCAACCTATCCTGCCAATCCAAATTCAAACCACGGTCAACTTTCACACCTCTTATGGCCTTTGACAACATTGACATTTTCCACGAGGCTGCTATCAAGGAGATTAAAGATCTACATGTTAAAACACTTAAAACCAACAAGTATAAAAACAGGCAGAACCAAATATACTCTGACCTCGTGAGGAAAATCCAGAAAGATGGCAATATGATTGTCCGCCAATCACACAAGGGCGGGAATGTGGTGTTGTGGCCAAGGAGTTTATATCTGGAGGAAGCACTCCAGCAACTAAATGATGATAATTGCTACAAACACTGTGATGTGGGGGTGGTCAGGAAAGCTCAGTTTGAGTTTTATTCCATGCTGATGGGATGGCGTTCATCAGGTCTTATCAGCATGGATGAGCTGAAATTCTTGAAAAACGACCACCAGGTCACCCCAGTCCTGTACCTGATCCCCAAAGTCCACAAAGACGCCATCAAGCCTCCGGGGAGACCCATTATATCAGCTTGCGGGGGTTTGTTAGAAAAGACTACAATTTACGTAGATTTCTTCCTTCAGGAATACGTCTGTGGGCTTCCATCCTACATTCAGGACTCGAGTGACTTCTTAAGAAAGATCAAAGAGGTGGAATGGAGTTCTGAATATTTGCTGGTAACATTAGATGTTACATCACTATATACCAGCATAGTTCATGTGAATGGAATATGGGCGGTTCAATTTTATCTGGGGCAAAGACCGATTGAACTGTCAGAACATAACAAAATGCTTGTTTCCATGATTAGTTTCTGTCTTTACAATAATTACTTTATGTTCCACAAACAACATTACCAACAAGTGAGGGGTGTCGCCATGGGGGCCTGTTTTTCTCCCAGTTATGCCTGTCTGCACATGGGCTACTGGGAGAGACAGGTCCTCTTTGGTGAACACCATGATGTCTGCATGAAAAATATCATACGATGGTATAGATACATCGATGATGTTTTTTTAATTTGGCAGGGAACAGAGACAGAAGCTATCCAGTTCATCGAGAAACTGAATTGTAACAACTACAATTTGGCTTTTACCTCGGAAGTAAGTCACAGCAAAGCCCACTTTCTTGATGTCACAATTGAAGTGAACGATGGTCAGTTGGAAACAACTATGTACAGGAAGCCTACTGCAGGCAATACTGTACTGCATGCTAAGAGTCATCATCCTCCCCACCTGATTAGGAGCATCCCCTACGGGGAATTGCTCAGAATCAGGCGAGTTTGCAGTACAGAAAATCAATGCAAACTGGTTCAAGAGGCTAGTAAGCACAGGTTCCTGGCCAGGGGATATAGTGATAGCATTATTAATGCTGCTATAATCAAAGCAAATGCTATATCCAGAGATACTGCCCTTATTCACAAGAAAACCCTGAAACCTACCATCGGTGTCGATAAACAACCCACCAGATTAATTTGGACCTACAATAGGCAGCATGGGGCCTTAAGAAAAATTGTCAACAAACACTGGGATCTTATAAGATTTGATCCGGTGATTGGAGAACATATGCCGAGGAAACCTGCTATCACTTACAGGAAGGCACATTCTTTACAGGATGCATTAGTAAAATCCAGTCCTGAGGTGATATTGCCGAAAAATTGGCTGTCAGGGAGTAAGGGCTTCAGGAAATGCTCTAGCTGCAAAGCTTGTTTGCATGGTGTGAGCAAAACTGAATACACCATTCCGTTCTCAGACACGCCCCGTAAAATCTTAAAGCAGCTAACTTGCAAAAGTGAGTACGTGGTATATGTGCTGGAGTGCCCATGTGGCCTGCGATATGTGGGGAGCACCAAACTGCAGGTCCACAAGAGGGTGCTCCAGCACATCAGAGCCATCAACACGAACGATGCCACGTACCCGGTTGCTAGGCACTTTAAGGAGAGTCACAACAACAACAGTGCACTCCTTAGGTACTTTGCAATTGATGCAGTAGGTCCACTGAGAAGAGGTGGAGATAGAGAGGGCATCCTCAGAGCGCTAGAGACTAAATACATCATTGAGTTGAACAGCAAATCCCCTTGGGGATTAGATTCGACTGAAGATCTGTACACGTGTCTTTAAAAACTAATGACACACAGAAGCAGTGATGTTTGATCTAACACTTTATTTCTGTAAACATCTTAGTGTGCCTGATTGTTGGTCAAAATGTTATCTCCCTTATAGATTTGATGCACTTGTGATATATAAATGCTCTGTAGGCAGCATTGAAGATTCTAGCTGGCCTGTGTAAACATTTGGTTCTGGAAGGAAAGCTAACAAATAACATCTTTGCATAGGTTGGGATCCGCCTATGTAATAACTGTGAAATCAATTTTAATACACACATATATATAATTTTTGATATATATGTTCACACATTCACTGTTTCGTTATTTAAATTTGCACACGAGTAGTTGGACACTGCGTATGTGATCTTTTTGGGGTACACTTGTCCTTATATTTTTGAACAGTTGATTAATTAATTTTTTCACTTGTCTTATTGTATTTATACAGTAATCAATGTGTTAATTGATTCATGTGAAATTAATCATAGCAAGTGTATCAACAGTGATTTCTGTCTTTGGGGTTTTTATTGCAATGTGGATTATCCAGTTAAATGCATTTTTGCGATTCCAAGTAACAGTTCATTATATCTTAAAATTATTTCAGGATATGGACATTTATGTTTCACAATGAAAACGCACAAGTCACTTTGGCAAATTAATGATATTCATTTGGGATTATCCTGTGATTTACAATGGTGTTTCAGTCTGTCTTCGATACCATTTTTGAAGACTAAGCGGTGTCCAATGAAATGTTGTGGATTTGCAGCACTAGCACTTTAAATTCTGATCGCGCTCTCTGTGTGTCATGTGACCAAGGCCTTTCGGAGGTCGAAATGTTATGTTTGACGAAGATGCCGATTAAAGAATCTTCTCACCTGAACTTCTGGGTCTCGTGTTCCTTGCTGCAGCGGCGTTCAGGATTCTGTGGAAGCGCCCTCCAGTTTTGAGCGAGTTTGTAATATATATATATATATATATATTACCTACTGGCGGTCGCCAGTAGGTATATATAGTTAGGATTTTTTCTCTATGGGATTTTTGAAAATTCTATGTCGAATAACTTTGGCGTTTGAGGACGGAATTGGCTGAAATTTTCAGGAAAATGGAACATTTTGTTTCTGAGCAGCCCCTGAAAATTTGGGGGGGTTTCGTCAAGGGGGGGCCGAGAAAAAAGGGGGGTCCCAAAACGCGTTTTTCCCATGCAATTTTCCACAGGGCGGTTGGACTCACTTTTAGCTCGAACGGCTGAATGGATTTCCACGAAACTTGGCAAAATTGTAGATATTGTTTGCCCGATTTGCCTTTGCTAGGTCTCAATATATGTGCTCCAGTGGATTTTGATAAATTAACGTTCACAAAAATATATATATCTGTAAGCGCGCCCCGGTTAGCACCCCGGTTCGCGTACTTGACGCGAAACGGAACTTCGCGAAGCGAAGCTGATTGGCTCTCCGGTGTCTGTCAACATTCTAAACAGTCCGGAGCGGCCGCCATCTTGTCTCTCGGTAGGATCGAGAGACAAGAGGAGGCCAAAACAAAGGGGGAAATGACCATAAGGGGGCATAGTAGATCCTCCCTGACCCCCTAGGTTTGATGTGGAGGCTTTAAAAGGGCCCCGCGGGGCAAAAAAAATAATAAATTTTTTTTCGTTTTTTTTGCGTGGGGAGCGCCCAGTATGCGCACCGGGAAGCGGTCCGGGGAGCGTACTATGAGGAAAAAAGAATGATAGACTTTTCAAATATTGTATGTTTATATCGTTTTTTTATTTTTTTTTATTTTTGTGATTGTTTTTCAAAATTTAATAGAACGTCTAACATTTGACTGTCCGAAATGTCGTCATTTTCAGTGAACATAACTTCCAAAATTTGAGTGTCCGAAATGTCCTTATTTTGAGTGAACATAACTTGCAACATTTGAGTGTCTGAAATGTCCTCATTTTGATGGAGGAAATCTACAGACTGTACACATTGTAGTAGTTCATGGTCCTGTGATTCATCCATGAATTCAATGTCATTTGGTTCAATGTTTTCTTGATTGGTCTCTTCAAGGACAATTTCAAATGACACTTTTTGTTCTCCTTCCATTTTGCCTGAAATTTGCATAAAAAAATATATATATCAGTAGAGATAGGGCACTGTTGGGCTTAATTTAACAGTGAATTTATCTTTGGGCAGTGTATGGTATCAGACTGGTAGTAGAAATATAAAAAAGTGTATGTGATGAAACCTTAGTAAATTCATAATTATACAAGACAAGCCTAAATCCATCCATAACTATTCCTTTCCTCGGCACAGTCCAGCGCCAGGTCCTGGCCTTATCTGCAAGTAAGCACAGCGCAGAGCTGCTCACAGGATCAAGGGATCTCAAAGACCACAGAAGACCATAAAGGACTCTGAGGTGAGGAGCACTTGAAGGAGCACTTGAAGGAGCATTGAAGGCGTAAGGTAGGCACAAGGCGGAGGAGGAGGAGGTGTGGTATCCCGTGCACATTGAGAACACAGAGCAGAGCACTGCTGGGAGCCCAGGCAGGTGCGTGGTGCATGCGGGCTTCGACAGCAGAGGTGAGCTGAGGTGAGGTGAGGTGAGGTGAGCTGAGGTGTGCCACTTACCAGTCCACCCTGCTACCACCCTCTTACCACCCTTCTACCACCCTCTAGTACCCGTCATCACGCTACCGCCTAACCCCTACCCGACGCTCCATCACTCATTCTGCTCACCTGTTTCTCGCTCTCCAGCAGCCCAAAGGGAGCAAAGCTTCAAGCCTAACGCCTAACGCCCACTGAACAAACCCGCAGGACGAACCGGAAGGGCAAGACCTGGTGTCAAGGGAAGTCGCCACACCATCACCTAGCCGCCGCCAAGCCACTACTAAGTCACCAAGCCTGAGGGGGGACGAGGGGGGCCACCAGTTAACAGGTGTGAAGCCCTGCCCTGGTTCCTATTCTCTGGCTCTCTTCCTAAACCTCTGTGCACTTACCTCTCTTGATAGGTTAGGAGGAGTGCAGTCTCCTTTACCCCCCCTGTTAAACCGCCAATCAACACCTCGGGGGGCCTACCATGGAAGACCGCAAGCAACTCAGAAGACTCCCACGGAGGAAAGGTACTACCCTCCGCTCCGCCTCCCCTGGAGGGGTCCAGCAAGAGTCGCCCCCACCCAAAGACGAGACGTCAAATACAGGCGGCCTATCATCGCAAGCGCAATTGCAACCTCGGATTAGCGACTTCTTTACTAAAACCCCTGTCCAAAAGGTCTTTTCCTCTATCCAATCATCTCAGCAGGATACAGACTTAAAAGCGGACACCGAGATGGATAACCTCTGCTCCCTCGGACCTGCCTACGTTAAAAACTCAACCCCGGAGAAACCCTCTCTACCCTCACCCGGACCTCCCACCACACACGAGACAATCCACGAGTCATTTCACAAGACACATCAGCTGCTCATCCTCTCCCAGGAGGTTGCTGTCACGACTCATGACAGCCCTCTTCTTTCACTGTCCGCCTTCTCTGCAGCACCTGGAAACACAGCCTTACCAGCCCTCAGCTCATAATCTACAGACATCACGATTTTAAACAACGCGGCTAAGCTAGAAGTCGAAGCCCAAGTCCATGGCAGTGCCCCGTTTTCACCATCTAAACATACTGACAATTGTTATATTGCAGACTTAACATTGAAGGCTCAACTACAACCCAGTCCAATTGTATGCTCAGGGGCCCCTTCCACTAGCCGGAATGTCTCCCTACCTTCAGACAAGAGCCGTAAAAACGAAGGCCTCTCATTATCTCACAAACTATCCAACCGATTCCTGGCCTTCTTAGAAAGTAGAATTGAGGAATCACTCGCCCACTCACCAGGCTTCAGTCCCTCCTCAAACTTCTTCAGAAACCCTCCAGAGGACCAGGAATCATCCGTGTTCACTCTGCCAGACCCCATAAACTCCATTTCGGTCTCACTGACATCCCTCCATGCCAAACAAGACACGATTGCCAAGGCTACGCTATGGCAGTCGCAGAAAATGGAGCTGCAGATCGATCTAATGCAAACTTTGGCATCAACATTGTTGGACCTGGGCTCCAGGATACGCACCCTCGAAGACCTGGCGGGGACAATGGGCAATCGGAGTTCCTGTCCCTGCAGCCCAATAATCAACAAACTCTCGTGCCTCCCTGAAATCATGGGCGCAATCCTGAACAGCGTAGAGTGCCACAGCAGCAGACAAGGAACATCTCAGCCTACGCTCATGCAAGAGTTTCAAACTTCACCTATCCTTGTAGACCCTTTACACTCCGCCGCACCAGCTGGCCCATGCCCTGTGAGAAAAAATACACCCCCATGTGCCGACCAAGTTATTAAAAGTTCGGCCAGCCTTTCATTAAGGACCAGCCCCGGCACGCTCTCAGCGGGTTTGGATCTTACCGAAACCACATTGACGCAAGTTTCAACCACGCGATCCGACCGCCCCAACAGTACCCACACGGACCTGATTCACAGCGTTCCTAAGCCTCCAACGAAAACCTCACTGTCAAGGCAGGAAAGAAAAAAACTAAAAAAACAATCTAAAAAACAACGCTTATTGAAAAGAAGATCGGGCATGAAGGGTTAGTGGCACCCAGTCTACCAGTTAATAAATCAAGGGGTCTCCCCTACTTCCCCATTTTCAACCCACCTGTAAAACCTGAAATAAAACACAACAAGAAAAGTAAGTCCCCCGCTGGCTCAATGGGCACCAGCGAACAGCATGGGTCATCAACCCCGGGGAGCTCCGGGATCACAAGCGCCTCAGAAGTGCACACCTCAACTACAGTAAATGTATTACTGCCAAACAAATCTATAGGAACAAGTACCAAAGACTACAGTGCTGGGAATCAGAACAACCATGCACAGCTCACTGACGCAATAATGGAAGACCGGAACAGTCCACCTCAACCCCAGAGAATGGCAGAAATCACGAACACGGTTCTTCACAGCCCAACAGTGGGCATTGCCACAGACCGCAGTGCGCCCCATCAATTAGAAGACTTAATTAAAGCATGCTGTGACCTCCACCTACAGCCGCAAAGGTACTTTTTGCCTCAAGTGCCACAGGCCTCGGGTATGACAAGCCAATCGGGGAGGTCTATTTACCCACCTGAAGCTCGCTTCCAACTTCAGTCGGCAATAGCTCCTTTACCCGGTACAGCCAGGAGCCCGGAAAAGAGAGCCGAACTAGTATTTTATCCACACTACGAGCACAAGGGCCCACATGATATTCTTAACAGACGCAATCTCCTCCGCCTGTTCAACTGCATTCCAGCACTGGCCGGGGTCACCTTCTTAGACCTTACGTCAGTCAAGTTCTCCACAATACCAGGGAGAGGGGACTTAGAGGCCACCATTACAACGTGGTCCCAGGAATCCATTAGGAATGCAATTTTTAAGGAAGCCAACCAATTTGAAAACTGGGGCATTGAAACGTGGGTCCCCACACAACAAAAATACCCCCACGTCCTTCTCCCACAGGCCCCCGCGAAACAGCTTACCAGCGTACTGAAGGGGTCCCGGGGCGCAACCCATGCCTGGCTTCCAGAAGCGTCGAAAGCGGACAATCTCCTAAACATTGCATGCTATAAAAACCAACGTACGATAAGCTGTAAATTGAATTGCCCTGTCCCCCATGTCAACGACATGCGCTACGGAGACTCAGTCCCAGAGTCATCAATCAACTTTGCCCCGCAACAGCGATCCTCCTAATAAGAACACCAACTGGCCCGATTCCAAACTAACTATCACAGCTTGGAACACGAGCGGGCTAAAGTCAACCCTAGCTTCAAAATCAGCCGTTGAATTCCTGAACAAAAGCGACATAATCTGCTTTCAGGAGACCTGGTCTCTATCCCCATCACCTCTCCTTGGCTATCATGAACTTTTTCAACCGGCCGCTAAAGTCAACTCTTATGGAAGACCCTCAGGGGGCCTCTCCATTTTCATCAGCCACAGGTGCAAGTTAACGGCCACACCTATCACTCGGAACCTGACGGCAGGGCAGACGGTTCTGATTACCGGTCTGTCTTTTTCAGGCAGGGCACGCTCTATCCTCCTAATTAACATTTATCATAATACAGCAAAAACCGCAAATTCATCTGCAACGGACCTGATGATAAAACAACTGGAAGACCTTCTAGCGGAATTTGCATCCATGGAGGTACTGCTACTAGGAGACTTCAACATCAAAGACCTCGCATCCAACGGCCTCTTAGCTAGGAAAAACAAAGAGCAAGAAGCGATGATCACTTTTCTAACAACCCATAATTTCCGCTCGGCCCAGCAAATCTCGATGGAACTGCTCCCGGATGCTCATTTCTTGCCAACATTTAGGAGAATCTCTACCATTGATTACATCTTTCTTTCCCCGCTTCTGGGTAATCGTCTGGCCAGGATGGAAATTCCCTACCGTTTGGGGAGTGACCATAACCCCATAGTGGCCACACTGGACCTGCAAGTGCAAGTCGCCCTCGAAACGGCAGAGGTGGGGCATTCAACGCGAGCTGAATTGCACACTATGGTTAGGAGAATCAAATGGGACTCACAGGGATCCGCCAAGGTGGGAACCTGGCTCAAGGGCGAAACGCGTAACTTCAGTCACATTGCCCCGATAGAATCACACCACCGGTGGGATAACTCCATCGCTAAGCTACAGGATCTCCTGGCAGGGCCCGCGCTCCATCATAGAACATTCGGGCCACACCCGAAGCAAACCCATGAACCACTGCTAGCCTTCCAAAGAAAGACCCTCAGGAAGGCCGTCCGACTGCACAATCTGATTGGAACTGTGCACTCCGCCAAAAAGGTGGCACTGCTGCGGACGACCTACAAGAAATCCTTATGGGAGACCAAGAGACTCAAAGAACAGTCTGAGTGGGTAAAAATCTTTGCCCTTCTCAAGAGCACAAGTCAGTCCCAGTTTTGGAACTATATGAACAAACTCCGCTCCACCAACAAGACGAGAGGAAATGCAGTCTGTGAAGAAGCCTGAGCCCTGTACGTGTCCGATCTATATCGCAGCGACTCTGGCGACACCGCGGAGATAGAACTAAGAGATCGTGCTGCTTCCACTCAAATAGAAACCTTCGAACTGACCACTGCAGCCGAGGTCACCAAGTATCTGCGAGCCATGAAAAAAGACGGAGCTCCAGGGCCCAACGGTCTACCAGCTGGGATATTTAAATGCGCCCCGGAAGAGTGGGCTGACCTTCTGACTCCCCTATTTAACAACGTTTTCGCGACAGGCCAGCTCCCAGACTCTTGGTTAGGTTCGACTCTATGCCCCATATTCAAGAAAGGTGACCCTGCGTCACCGGCTAACTACCGCCTCATTGCCTTATTAGACCTGGAGGCAAAGGCATACGCTCGATGTCTCCTTCGGTTGCTGGAAAAATGGGTCGAAGAAAATAATATACTATCATACTACCAAACTGGGTTCCGGGCATCGGCCTCCACAATAGACAACATCATTACTCTAGCCGCTCTGAGTCAAAAAGCTGCACAAAAAAAACATCTTCCACTCTATTGCTGCTTTATAGACTACAGCGCGGCTTTTGACAAAGTGTCTCGGAACATCTTGTGGAGGAAGCTGAACAAATGGGGGATCCCGCATGACCTACTAGGCGCACTAATTTCTCTGCATAAGAACACGTGGGTGCGAATCAAAACCAGCCCAAAGACACTTTCCTCAAGAATTGCCGTCGAAGACGGGCTAAAGCAAGGCTGTGTTCTCGCCCCACTGCTGTTCAATCTCTACACAGCCGACCTCGGAACATTCTTGGAGAATAGTAATCTTCTCCCGCCAAAATTGGGTCCCGCCAAAAAGCCTCTTCACATATTACAATATGCAGATGATATTGTAATAATGGACCAAGCAAAATCGGGTCTCCAACAGGCATTAAATATGCTTCATACATATAACTCCGCCAATGCCCTGAAAATCAACCAGGCAAAGACGAAGGTACTGGTATTTGGCAGATGTAAGAACAAGAAAAGGCTGGCATGGAACATCGGACCCGCCAGGATTAATACAACAGTAAAATATAATTACTTGGGAGTCTGGTTCAACAAGACGTCCAGGCCTACAGCTCACCTAGCCGCTCTGCAAAAGAGAGCAGGAGCAATTACATACTCCCTGACCCGGCTGAACCAAACTCTGAGCAGCCCCTCTGCAGAAGCCATCCTGAAGGTGGCTAAAGCCACTCTACTTCCTGCATTAACTTATGGACACCAGGCCTTTCCTGGAGCGTGCTCCTCTAGTCTTGAGCTCGCCCAAATCTCCATCTATAAAAAACTTTTCCATCTGCCAAGTTTTATTCAGCGGGCAAGACTACGACTGGAGCTGGGCCTACAAAGACAATCTCTTTACTGCGAGGCCGATACCCTGAAATACTTCATTAGGACCCTAAAAGCAGGTGATAACACTCTTAAATTCCAGCTAAAAGGAATCCGGTCTAGCCCCGGCAATCCCTGGAACACCCAGATTATAAAGGCCATAAGAGTGTTAGAGATTGACGAGTCATCTCTCCCCTCAGTCACCATTCCATACTCGGCCTGGAAAAGCACCATCAATAAGCAAGTCAAACTTATTTCTCAGTCCATGGATCTGCAGGCTCTAAAGGCATCAACCATTCTGCTCCCCTTGAACTCTTCGTATCTTCTTGGGCGTCCACAAGCATACTGCCAGGAAAACTTAAGCAAAGTGGCTAGGAAGAACATAATGTTTATGCGACTTCTAGGCCTGCGCTCGACGGCCTTTAATAAATGGGCCCCAACAAGCGAGGGGGGAGCATGCAGGCTGTGTAAATACCACTCCGAATCATGGCTGCATCTCCTGTGCTGCTGCCCGGCACTAGCAGCCCCTAGGAGGTCCCTTTTGAAACCCTTGTTCCTAAAATGGGGCGCCAGGACGTGCTGGGAGGCCTCGGCCTTGTGCTTTACATCTACTGACATTCAAGCACTTGCTAGGTTTGGAAAATTTTTGAGACTTTTGGACAATCTTTTATTACCCCCCTTGGTTGCCATGCTTCCTCCCCCTCCCCCTCAAAGACTTATTACAGACTTTTTCCGTCCCTTGGCCCAGTACCCTCTGTCTTAACTATTTTATCCGGCCAAGCATAGCAAAACGCTAACATAGGCAACCATAATACTGCTCCTCAATAAGTATATTGGCCACTAAGCCTTGTAAATTACTTTTTAGCCTTGTTTTTATTTGATAAATGTGCTAAAAACTAAATTTTATATTCATGCTAAAGTAGACTTTGTACAGCAATAGTTTTAAGTAACTGTGCTAAACTAATAAACTTGAAACTTGAAACCATCCATAACTATAACAGAGAAGTCTATCTCAATCTATAACCATTACAGAGGGATAGTATATAACTATCAGAAAAAGTTTTCCATATTAACTTAAAGTGCACAATATACTTCAGTTTTCAAAATAGCATCTTACCTTTTAAAAACAAGTTTAAGTTGTCAGTGAAAATGCTCTTGCAATGTACTTCAGGAAGTAGTAGTCAAAATGGCTGTGTTTCTCTCTCTTTCTTTATATATATTCAGGTACATAACCAATCAAATGTCAGGTAAAAAAAGTAGAAAATGAAAGTAACATTTTAATTGGTTGTCAATTCCAACACTTCAGATGTGTTTTGTGAAGTAATTTACCTCAGGGTATTTAGAGAGGTCTACAGGCTAAATGGCTAAATGGAATTCCAATCAAATTTGTGAAAATGGTAGGGATTGGTATGTAGTATGAGCTAATCTATATTTGGTGAAAGTGTCTCCAGTGGTTTTTCTGTGAATTACTTTCCCACCTTTTTTAAGCGAGCGCTTCCCGGTGCGCGCCCCGGAACGCGAACCAGCAGCGTTACGGGAGTCCTCCATTTTGTGTTTCGGTAGAATTGAGATACAAGATGGAGGGCAAATAATTTTCAGAATGGGTAGAAGGGGGCACGGTAGACGTATCCTGACCCCCTAGGTTTTCTGAGGGTGGCTGAGGAGGCCCATATGTGCGAAAAAAAACATTTTTTTTCAAATTTTTGCGCGGTTAGCGTCCGGTGCGCGTACCGGGTAGCGCTCCGGAAAGCTTAAATCGTGAAAATTAGTAAAAAAAAAGTTACATTTAAAATTTGTTTAGAGTGATCATAGTTAGGGTAGCTCTGAGAAGAGCTTTTGGGTATGTGGTAGATTTAGGTACTTATAAGTAGGTACCAATACATAGTCTTAAATTCAGGATGAAAACTCTGTTCCCCTCATCTGAGAAGTGAACTCCATCTCCTCTGTAGATATCTTGCATGTAGTAACGCAAGTTATTGTTGTAGATGGAGCCCATTCCATGGTCTCTCATGTAAGCTGAAACAGACTTATTTACATGCTTCCTCGATTTCTCAATTTGTGGACAAAATTGGTTGGACCACCTCCATTTCTGTCTTTGGCATATATTTGAATATACCAAGGCAGTTTGAGGAAAAAGTGCCATCAATTGCTCAAAGGTGTCCTTTAAAAGCATTTCCAGACCTACCCCAGTCAAAGTACCCAAGTCATTTCCTCCACAGTGCACAATTAACAGGTCAGGGTTTGGCAAATGCAAAAAGGTTTTCACCAATGGTATCAATCTTAATCCTCTGTGACCAATCCAGTTGATTTCCACATTTTGTAAATTGAGGTTGTGTAAATTTCTGTTATCAGCATACCTTTGAGCCCAGTGGATGTAACTATGTCCAACAATCCAGACAGAAAACATGGTGAGAGGAGGTTCTGCTGCAGTCAGATGAAGTGTGGGAATGAAATGGCAGTTGAAATAGTAGGAGTATGTAATGAAAAAAACTGTGGAGTTTCTGTGCTAATGATTCAGTAGCAGTGATTGGTGGATTTTGATTGCTGAAAACAGAAAGTTAGGGTGCATGGATGAGTTCTTTGAAAGATGTAATTTGAATGGTCAAGAAAAAATCATTTTATGAAAGATTGCACTGGATACGCAGGTGTACTGAGAGTTCAGAGTTGAATTGAAACATTGTTGTGTGAACTTGTAAACATGACAGGTCTTTCAGGAGGTGGTTGCTATGGAAAAAAGGCAGAAAGGGCAGAGGGGGGAAGGGTGTTGATTTGAAAAAAGTGAGGGAAGAGTTTTGATTGGGTGACATGAGAGATATGTGTTATGAATTACAGCATTTCTGTGCCATTGTTGGTTGCAGCCTCTGGAGTGCATACCTTTTGCTCTGCTAAAGAAAAATTGGTGTGTGTCTGAGACTATTTTGAAACTCAAAAAGTATTTGCTAAGGTGAGAAAAGATTCATTTAATGTAGATAGAGAATAGTATGCTTTAGGGATAAATTTATGAAGAAAGTTGTGTATTTAAAATGTTGCTTTGTGTCAAGTGTTTTACAAATAGATTTAGTTTCTTTGAGTTTCATAGCCATGTTAAAAGTGACGCAAAAGTGGTGGAAGGGCCTTAAAAATACGCTTTCATGTGTGTTAGGGCATTTTAAGTCACTTCCCCATGAATGTGGGTAAATAAGTGATTTACTTGATGTGTTTAAAAACGTTTTTTGAAATCAATTAGGTTTCTTGATATGTACTGCTAGAGTTTCATAGGCTGCTTGAGGCATATTTACAAGGCCTTTGAGTCACTTTGATGTTATTTTCCCCATTTTAATTTAAGACATTTCCCCGTGGTGCAAAGTCTTTGTAAATACGGCGCCATGTGTGCGTGGCAAATTTAGACTGTTTCTTTGAGTTACATAGCCATGTTAAAAGTGACGCAAAAGTGGTGGAAAGGCCTTAAAAATACGCTTTCATGTGTGTTAGGGCATTTTAAGTCACTTCCTCATGAATGTGGGAAAATAATTGGTTTTTTTGATGTGTTTAAAAACGTTTTTTGAAATCAATTAGGTTTCTTGATATGTACTGCTAGAGTTTCATAGGCTGCTTGAGGCATATTTACAAGGCCTTTGAGTCACTTTGATGTTATTTTCCACATTTTAATTTAAGACATTTCCCCGTGGTGCAAAGTCCTTGTAAATACGCCCCCATGTGTGCTTGGCAAATTTAGACTTTGGTTCTTTGAGTTACATAGCCATGTTAAAAGTGACGCAAAAATGGTGCAAGGGCCTTAAAAATACGCTTTCATGTGTGTTAGGGCATTTTAAGTCACTTCCCCATGAATGTGGGTGAATAATTAGTTTACTTCATGTGTTTAAAAACATTTCTTGAAGTCAATTAGGTTTCTTGAAATGTACTGCTAGAGTTTCATAGGCTGCTTGGGGCATTTTTACAAGGCCTTTGAGTCACTTTGACGTTATTTTCCCCATTTTAATTTAAGTCATTTTCCCGTGGTGCAAGGTCCTTGTAAATACGCCCCCATGTGTGCTTGGCAAATTTAGACTTTGTTTCTTTGAGTTACATAGCCATGTTAAAAGTGACGCAAAAATGGTGCAAGGCCCTTAAAAATACGCTTTCATGTGTGTTAGGGCATTTTAAGTCACTTCCCCATGAATGTGGGTGAATAATTAGTTTACTTGATGTGTTTAAAAACGTTTCTTGAAGTCAATTAGGTTTCTTGAAATGTACTGCTAGAGTTTCATAGGCTGCTTGGGGCATATTTACAAGGCCTTTGAGTCACTTTGACGTTATTTTCCCCATTTTAATTTAAGTCATTTCCCCGTGGTGCAAGGTCCTTGTAAATACGCCCCCATGTGTGCTTGGCAAATTTAAGTACTGACAGGGTGTGCTTCTACATAGGAGCTGTGTTGTGTTTTCAAATTATGACCAGAAAATCGTTTTTTAAAAAAAAGAAATGCTTTATTGTGAGTAATGTACATTGCTCTGTTGCATACAGTCCTCATCTTCTGCGTACTCTTGGATATGCTTGACTACATCTGCACAATGAGATACCTAAGCTGAGGAAACACAGGTGATGTGATTGTGAATTGAGCATAAATATTTTCACGTTTTTCAATTACATCACCTGTGTTTTCTAACATTACGAATCACATTGTGCAGATGATGTTTAGGTCTGTCCAGGGAGACAGAGGAGGTCTGGCCTTTGTTCAAGAGTGCAGTGGATATGACTCACTTCATTGGTAGGCCTGCACATGTATTATCTCCTCTGTACTCTTCAACAAGCCTAAATTTCATCTGCAACCCTGAGTAGGCCTCACCTCAAACAAACCTCTGGATAGGCCACACCTTATCGTCATCCTGAATCAATCATTTAAAATGTTAAGGGCAAATTTAAGATGGCCGTGCGCCTCTTTTGCGCCGCTGTTGCGTCACTTTTGTGACGCAGCAGTGGTGCAAAAGATGCACCATGTTGCAAGATAGGCCTCACTTCATCTGCAACAAGATACCGTCACTTTAAAGTGTATACATTTAGGACTGTGTAGGGGGCATGGAGAAGCTGAATCTTCTATAAGTGTCAAAATTGTTGCATACAGTGCTCACCTTCTGCGTACTCTTTGATATGCTAGACTACATCTGCACAATGAGATACCTAAGCAAAGGAAACACAAGTGATGTGATTGTGAAATGAGCAAAAAAAATTGCACGTTTTTCAATTACATCACCTGTGTTTCCTAACATTACGAATCACATTGTGCAGATCAGGTTTAGACCTGTCCAGGGAGACAGAGGAGGTCTGGCCTTTGTTAAAGAGTGCAGTGGACATGACTCACTTCATTGGTAGGCATGCACATGTATTATTTCCTCTGTACTCTTCAACAAGCCTAAATTTCATCTGTAACCCTGAGTAGGCCTCACGTCAAACAAACCCCTGGATAGGCCACACCTTATCGGCATCCTGAACCAATCATTTAAAATGTTAGGGGCAGATTTATGATGGCCGTGTACACTTCTTGAAGTCAATTAGGTTTCTTGATATGTACTGCTAGAGTTTCATAGGCTGCTTGGGACATATTTACAAGGCCTTTGAGTCACTTTGATGTTATTTTCCCCATTTTAATTTAAGTCATTTCCCCGTGGTGCAAGGTCCTTGTAAATACGCACCCATGTGTGCTTGGCAAATTTAAGTACTGACAGGGTGTGCTTCTACATAGGAGCTGTGTTGTGTTTTCAAATTATGAGCAGAAAATCGTTTTTTAAAAAAAAGAAATGCTTTATTGTGAGTAATGTACATTGCTCTGTTGCATACAGTCCTCATCTTCTGCGTACTCTTCGATATGCTAGACTACATCTGCACAATGAGATACCTAAGCTGAGGAAACACAGGTGATGTGATTGTGAATTGAGCAAAAAAAATTGCACGTTTTTCAATTACATCATCCTTTGTTTCCTAACATTACGAATCACATTGTGGAGATCAGGTTTAGGCCTGTCCAGGGAGACAGAGGAGGTCTGGCCTTTGTTAAAGAATGCAGTAGACATGACTCACTTCATTGGTAGGCATGCACATGTATTATCTCCTCTGTACTCTTCAACAAACATAAATTTCATCTGTAACCCTGAGTAGGCCTCACGTCAAACAAACCCCTGGATAGGCCACACCTTATCGGCATCCTGAACCAATCATTTAAAATGTTAGGGGCAGATTTAAGATGGCCGTGTGCCTCTTTTGCGCCGCTGTTGCGTCATTTTTGTGACGCAGCGGCGGCGCAAAAGATGCGCTATGTTGAGACATATTTACAACTTGATGCATCTAGGCAGATGTGTCACGGTGTAAAGTCCTGTGCCACATGAAACCTGCGTCAGGTTTCATGTGGGCGTTTTGTTGCAGGGTGGGCATTCATTTGCATGAAAGCCCTGTAAAACTAACACGGTGAAATTTAGAAGATTTCACTGAGTCAGCTTTATGGCATTGCTGAATCAAATCCTTACGCCTGTTTGAAACAGGCATAAGGAGTGATGCACCATGCAATGTGTGGCTTGCCCCTGTGCATTGTAGTAGACATGTCGCGCTTACGACGTGATTCCTGCAATGTGCCGCTTTTGCGGCACAGATGCGTGATGCATCTGTGCTATTTTTGCTCAATGGTGCTCCACATTGTAAATGCGGCACATCATGGGTGGCAGAGCAGCAGCGCACGTTAACTGTTGCATCCCTGGGGATGCGCCAGTTAACATAAATCTGCCCCTTTACAGTTAAGTATGAGCAGGGGACACAGAGTTGGTGAGGCTTATCCAAGGTTAAGAAGAGATGAGTCCTGTTCACTGAAAACTTGGACATAGGCCTCACCTCCTCAGCATCGCTGGACATGGTTAAATAATATCTGCAAAATGTTACTCTTGTTAAACAATTTTACTATTATAGTCTCTGAGATTTGTCTCTTACTCTGCAACATCTCATTGTTGTTCTCTTTTTTTAAAGATAACAACAACATCAAGCATGAGTGATAATGAGCAAACTGTTGATCTCGATATTATCATTGAACTTGTCATTGAAACATCAGTGGAAGTAGATCCCTTGGATGATTTAAATCCTGAGGATGATGAAGAACATGATGAGGATGCCATTTGTCAGAATTGTATGACATAGGGTGGGAAGCTGACCTGCTTGAGCCTATGGAACTATAAAGAGTTATTTTTTAAAGTTACTGGAAATGAAAAGTAACCATGTTAACCGTTTCATTTAAAATTAAACACAACTTCAAAAACAGCTTGTGTGAAGTGTCTTTAATAAAATAGTGAAATATGCTAATAAAATTAGTTCAGATTCACATATAAAAGAGCATAGGTCAAATGTAGAAGCATTCTATTTCTTTGCTACTATTTGCGAGTTTTAAATTTGCCAATGCACTAAAAATTATTGTATGTAGAATTGACAAGTAGTGTGTTCATTTTTTGACGACTGTTATTGATTTACTGTTTGGTAATAGTGGTTAATAACATTTTTTATTATATTTTACCACAGATTCAACTGCAGATCATTTCAAAACTACACTATGCCATCGAAGCAAAGAAGCCGAAAGGCTACAAAACGTCAAAGACAGCAGCTTACTACATGCTTGCAGCAGTCCTCTACAATAAAAACTCGTCAAGTCACCAAGAAAGCTCCGGGTAAGACAACAAAATCATTCCTAAGAAACATTTGCAGAAAAAAAAGTATCACTACAGAACATGTTTTAGTCCAGAAAAAGAGAGCCAATTTAAACGGAAAGGAAAGGCCAATCAAAAATGTTACTGCTAGAGCAGGAGATAACTTTGTGCATGGTAGTAGAAGGAAAAATCAGTTTAGGGACATTCGTAGACGAATGTTCCGCAACAGGATAATTGGCAATTTGTTAAAAAATGTTAAAAAACGTCAACAGAAAGTGGCTTTTTATAAGAGAAAGAGAAACATTGAGAAAATTATTGCTCAGGCATTCGAAATTAAGCGAAAGTTATTTATTTTGATAATCAATAGAATTAGGAAACTAAACAAGGTAATTTATGATTTCAAAACAAATAGTAGATGGAAGAGAACAGTTAATCGTAGTAATTTTTGTGAAGTTTTTTCAGGAGAATGGATGCATAGTTCAAGTTGTGAGGCATTTTTTAATGAGGAGAGTTATTTCCAGGATAATGATTTGGTGCATGCAGTTGACATCAGTGGTCGAGCATATGAGGTGAAAGATGGTTGTCCGGTTGAAAAAGAAAAACTTGTATCAACAGAGGCAGAAGAGGTGTTAGGTAATGAGGTTTTAGGAAGACGTCCTAAGGGACCAGTGTACACCTGGAAGTGTAGTAGTATTTGCAGTGTGCGACAGGATTCCATCAATTTGCTTTGTGATTTTGTACGGACATTTAATAAGAAAACTTTAAAACAGAAAATGAAGTTGTTGCAAGAATTAGATCCTTGCAGAGTGAGAGAAGTGACAGGTTTGCATGGTCATTCACTGGCTTGTCTTTCCAGGAGAGTATGCCAGAGTGTTTTTCATCATTTCAGGATGCTAGCAGTGCATCATAATAAAGTGAGGAAATTAGTTAGAATGTTGTATTATGCTAAGAGTCCAGCAATTATGCTTAAACAATTATGCACTGCTCTTTTGCATGGTTCTGAAGTAGATGTGAAGAATATTTGTGAAGAAATTGAGTTTTGTTACTTTGCAAGTAAAGAGAAGAATGTTGAAATTGACACAGAAGAAGAAGGTAATGTGGAAGAGAGTGTACAGGTTTCCACTACAGATAATTTTCAGAAGGAAATTGCCACGTTTCAGGTGAAATCAAGTGAGAGGCCTAATTTCACTTGTGTGTGTTGTCGACGCACTTATTATAAGAATCAGACTAAGTTAGTGGATTTATATGCAAAAAGTGAAAGGGAAAATAATAGTGAATGGAAGGATTTCGCAACATACTTGATGGTAGAAAATTGTTTTGATTTGGGATCGGATCAACGTGTGTGTACTTATTGTTGTAACAAATTAAATCAAAACCAGATGCCTGCTAGAGCGGTTCATAATAATCTGGAATTGGTTGAGATTCCTTCTGAATTGAAGGATTTAAATACTTATGAATCTATTTTGATTCAAAGTGTCCATCCCTTTCAGGCTATTGTACGAATGGAGCCAAAGACAGGGAAATTGCCTCCATCAGATTTACAGAGAGGATTAAAGGGAAGAGTTGTTTATTTGCCTCTAGATTTGAAGAAAAACATTAATACAATTGGAGTAGAGAAAGTGGAAGAGGAACCTCTGGTTATCCTAGTTAATGGGGTTCCGACAAAGAGTAAGAAAATCTGGCAAGATTTAGTGGATGTTAGGAAAGTCAAAAAGGCAACATTGTATTTGAAGAAAAACAATAAGTACTACAAGAATGTATATGTTGCAGAAGAGGAAGTAAGTGAAGAAGAGGACAGCGATTTGTGTGCTGGACAAATTGAGAAAGTAGAAGCCTCTAAAAATGAAAAAATATATGAACATTATAGTGTTCATCCTTTGCATTCCAAGGAAGTCATGGGGAATGCTATTGAGTTGTTTCAAATGAAACAAGCCAAAGGGAGTCCCATTAGTGTTTGGGAGGAAAGTTTGGAAGCTCGGTGTTTCCCACAACTATTTCCAACAGGTCAAGGAGGAAGATATGATGAGCGACCTGATCAAATTCCTGCTTCTGAATACCGTACTTTACGATTGTATGCAGAAGATCCTAGGTTTCGTCAATGCATTCCCTATTTGTTTCATCTACTGTTTGAAAGCGATCTGTCTGGACTGTCATATGCAGTGAACCACATCTTGAAAAGTGGTATACAGATGCAAAATATCTCAGCAAGGGACTTTATGGATAAAGTCGATGTGCAAGACAGTATTTTGGATTCTCACCTGATTAATCTCATGGCATGTCAGCGTGGTACTAATGAGTACTGGTACCGTCGACATGGAGATTTAAAATGTATGCTGAGGAACTTAGGAACTCCCACATGGTTCCTCACTCTCAGCTGTGCCGAGTATGGCTGGGAAGACTTACTTGAATTTCTACGAGAGGCAAATGGAAACATTGAAAATATCGAATTCAAGACACCCGGAGAACTGTGCTCTTTGGATCCAGTGAATGTATGCAGGTACTTCAATCATAGATTTGAAGGTATGATGTCTTTCATCATGAACAAGAAAAATCCACCTCTTGGAGAGGTGTTGGATTTCTTCTGGAGAAAGGAGTACCAAGCAAGAGGTACTCCTCATATACATATGCTGCTATGGATCAAAGATGCACCCAAATTTGGAACAGATCCGGATGACTTAGTGATGAGTTTCATAGAACAGTATTCTACATGTGCTGTTCCAAAGACAAAGGAAGACAAAAGCCTAAGAGAACAAGTTTTACGCTTCCAAAGCCATCGTTGTGGAAAGTACTGTCGTCGTAAATTCAGAAACAAGGACAAGTTCTACACAAAATGTCGTTTCAGCTTTCCACGACCGGTGATTTCTAAAGGAAGAGTGAACAGTTTGATGTCTTCGCTGCGACATAATGTGACGAGGAAATCACCCAAAAATACATACAATTTGAAAAGAAACGAAGAGTCCAAGTACATCAACGACTACAACCCAGTGATTTTGTCCATGTGGAATGCTAACATGGATATACAGTTTGTGGCTGATAACTGTATGGCTGTGGCTCGGTATGTGACATCTTACATCACAAAAAAAGAAAAGACAGAATTGAAGGATATGTGGGAGGACATTTCCCATGAAAAGAGCCTCAGTAAGAAGTTGTACAGTTTCAGTCTGAAGATGTTGTCGCATCGAGAAATCGGAGCTTACGCATGTTCTGACCGGTTATCTTCAGCAAGTCTCTATGCCAAATCTAGGAGTATCATTTGGGCGAGTCTTGGTCTTGCTGCAACGCGTAATCGAGTTCTGAAACCTGTACGGGAAGTTGAGTATTTGGCGGAAAAGGAGCCAAACAGTACAGATATTTTGAAGACCAACATGTTGGATACATATTATCCAAATAGAAGCAGTCACCTCGAGAATGTTTGTCTGTATGAGGTTCTACAAAATTACATATTCAAGAGGAACATCAAAGAAGATATTGATAAAGGAGTGTATGCTGTAATTGGAAGTGAGGGATGTCTGGTCAAGCAAAGAAAATGCCAATTGGTAAATCATCGAAAATTGAGTGGCGAATCTCCTGAAAGAAAAGAGTTTTTCTATTTAGCTCTTTTGCAACTTTTCAAGCCTTGGCGTGTAGAAGAGGAACTGCTTGGAGATTTCCTCTGTTACGAAGACTCTTTCAATGCCGCCAAGGAGACCATAGAATGTCCTGTTTTTCCAAAATATCAAGAAATGTTGAATGCGGAAATCGAGCAGGAAGCAACAATTGCAGCCGAGATTGCTAGAGACAGTTCTCAGGACAGTCAGAGTTCTGTTTCATTGAGTCAGGATCCACTAGGAGGACCAGTTATCGAAAATGAAGCTGCCACTGCCATGATTGAAGTGGAAAGAGCCATGGCACATGCTCAGGAGGATGCGGTTAACTTAGAAGATTTGGAAAGACAACTCAACGTTGAGCAGAGGAAAATATATGACGAAGTTACCAACCAAATTGATCATGGATTAAGTCATGAGAAGAAAGAGTGCTCATGTATGTCGTTGAAGCCTGTCCTACTGTACGTGAGTGGAGAAGCAGGAACTGGAAAAAGTTTCCTCACTAAAGCAATTTCATGTTATTTGCAGAAAAGGACTGAGTCATCGCTGTCTTGTGTTGTCACCGCTCCAACTGGACTGGCAGCACATAACATTAAAGGTATTACTTTGCATCGTCTACTGATGCTGCCAGTGGAGCATGATAACAAATTACAATACCACAAGTTATCTGGAGATGCTTGTTGTGAAGTTTCAAGAGTCTTGAGGAAAATTAAACTTCTTATCATTGACGAAGTAAGCATGGTTTCCAATGTCATGCTTGCCTTTGTGCATTTGAGAATGCAAGAAGTTCTTAAAACAGAGTATGATGTGTTATTTGGTGGCAAACACATCATTGTTTTCGGTGATCTTCTACAGCTGACACCAGTGAAAGGACAACCAGTGTTTAAACTACTTACACATGAAGATACCAGGAAGTGCCTAGGGAGCATTGGCAATGTTAATATATGGTTAAACTTCAATTATGCTGAACTGCGTGAAAATATGCGTCAAGCGAAGGATGAAGATTATAAGAATATTCTACAAGATGTTAGAATCGGAAAAGGGACCGAGCATGGGAAACAAGCTTTACATGCACTATTACTGTCAAATTTGTATCCAGAAGAAGACGTTGTGCCAGAGAATATTTTTCGGAAAATTACTGAGAAGAAATCTGGAATATGTTTGATGCCAACTCTTGCAGAATGTGCCATCTTCAACAACAAAATGTTGAATTTAGAAAACCAAGAGATTGTGAAACTGGAAGCTATTGACAGAATAGAGCATATGGGAGCAACAATTATTTTGTCTGAGAATTTGAAATCAAAATTGGATTCATTAGAGAAGAGTATATCTAAAACTGCTGGTTTTGAAAAGACTCTGAATGTGTGCTTAAATTGCCATATCATTTTGAGAAGGAATTTAGATGTTGAAAGAGGTCTGGTAAATGGATCAATGGGTAATGTTGTTGATTTTGAGAAATACAGAAATAGAGATGGAATTGAATTTTTAAAAATTAAATTTGATGGCATTGAGGAAGTACAGTTAATTGGTCGTTGCTCTGCTAGATTTTTGCTTGTAAAAGACTTATATGTTCGCCGTAAGCAGTTTCCTGTTTGTTTGGCATATGCGCTGACAATCCATAAATCGCAAGGTTTAAGTGTAGACAGTGCATTGGTGAATATTGGCAGTTCTGTGTTCAAGGAGGGAATGGCATATGTGGCATTGTCACGAGTCAGAACTTTATCGGGATTATACTGGATTGACTGTGATGTCACAAACATTTGTGCGGATCTAGATTGTGTTAAGGAATACAATAGGTTAAGAAGAGAGTATGCGCCACATTTGCCTCAATATCCTTTGTTTGAGAAACGTGTGGTAGGCCGGAAACGAAGAAATGTGACCAATAGTAGGGAGGTTGTAGCAAAAAGACGAAAAGTCGATGAACCCGAAATTATAAGCAGAAAGAAAATGGATTCTGTTGAAGATGTTGTTGGTTTTCAATTTGAAAATAGTTCTGGTGTCAACTGCTATGCTAATGTAGTGGTTAATGTTGTCTTTTCTCTAGAAACTTTAAAACAACAGATTGTGATCAATTCGGATCAAAGTTTTTGCTGTTTACTGAACTCTGTGTTAGAGAAATGTAGCACTGATAGAACAAAAATAGAAAGTGTGTCTGAAATTCGAAATCTGTTAGACAAATGTTCAGGTGAAACGCAATTCTCTCAAAATATTCAGCAAGATTGTCAGGAGTTTTTAATGTATATTCTTGATGTATTGCAAGATGAAGGTGTAGATGTAGATCATCTGTTTGGCCTTTCTTATCAATGGCAGCATGACTGTGAGAACTGTAGGGTATCAAGTACTACTAGTGTAGACTCAGAAAGATTTATATATTTAACTTTGCCAGACAGTAAATCAGTGTCCTTTAGTAAGCTAGTAAAAGCAGCCGATCACAACATGGAGTGTAGCCAATGTAAGTCTGCAATGTTGTCCACATTATTTATACGAACATATGGCCAGTATGTCATTTTAATGTTCCAACGATGTAGGCCTGATGGAACAAAATTGACAACTTTAATTAAAAATGTTGTGGCTTCGCAGTTGTCAATATCAGGAAGGACTTTTGTAACTACATCAATTATATATCATGACGGTCCTTCAACAACATCAGGACATTACACAGCTTATTTGAAGTCTAGAAACGGCTGGTCATTCTGCAATGATTCTGTTTTAACTTTTTAAAAAAATTGCCTTTTGACCTTAAAAATTCTTATCTGGTGTTTTTACAACCAAAATTTTAGGGAAAGAATCTCGGGATTTGCTCTGAGGAATTTCAAGAGGTTGTAATGGCTCCTACACTATTTGGCCTTGAGGATAAGTGTAGTACAGAGTAAAAAGTTATTTTTGAATGTTAAGTAGTTCCTGAAAAAAAAGAAGGTTTTCTTACAGAAAGTGGTGGGCACGGATTAGTTAAAGGACAACAGAGTATTTCCCAAAGCAAACGGTGTTCTTACCATAACACTTGACGTCATGGAAAAATAACTGCACTTTGAATGAGTTCAGAAAAACTGTTTCTTTTAATAAGCTAATTCAAGCAGCCAATCAAAATATGGAGTAGAGGTAATGTAAGTCTGCAATGCTGTACACATTATTTGTACAAACTTTTGGTTATAGTGTCATTCTAAAATTCCAACTATATAAACCTGATGAAAGTAAGTTTTCAACTTTAATTACAAATGTTGTGGCCACACAGTCGTTGATTTTAGGAAGAACATTTGTAACTGCAGCTATTATATGACATAATGGTCCTTTGACAACATCCACTTATTATACAGCTTATTTAAAATGTAAAAAAAGCTGATGTTTCGGAAATGATTCACATTTGACTATGAAACAATGTTGCCTTTTGACTTAAAAATATTCTTACTTTCTGTTTTCAGAAGAGAGAATTTTGGGTAGGTAACTGGCCTATAATGATTCTAGGACTTGATATAATTTTATGTACTGTTTTAAATTGTTTTGTAATTAAAACTAATGTAGAGAATTAAATAATTGTAGTAGTCATAGAGGTAGTGTAAGTGTGCCTCATAGTAAGCAGTATCAGTGTCATAGTAAATGTGGAACATGAGTGAGCAAGAAGGGTGAGAAATTACTAGTACAGGATTGTGAAAGTGATCTTCACGTTTTCTTTCTGAAAGTTGCGGAAAAAGAAAATGACGGGATTTGCTTAGAAGAATTCCAAGAGTTATAAATGGCTCTTACACGATTTGGCCTTGAGGAGAAGTGTGGTAGAGAGCGAGAAGTCATTTATAGTATGTAACATATTTTTCAAAACGATGGAGCTTTTCTTTCAGAAAGTGGCAGGCTGAAAATAATAACAGCACAACAGAGTATAAGCTGTTCATAGGACATCCTTCGACGTCATGGAAAGTAAGTTACTTTTAAGGAGTTCCGATTTCTGATTGGTTATGTTATATGTTTTTTTTTTAAACACAATCATTTTGATTGTGTTTTTTTCCCCCCGCTGTTATATGATGAATACCTTCAACTCACTGTTTTTAGTGAAATTTGATATATTCTGAGAACAGCAAAAATAAACCATTTAATATGTATAATTAATACTGTACTTTGTATAGTGAATTTTAATTTGTACTCGTCTTATCTCATGCTCACTCATCTTTAACTACCTTCTATCAATCCTCCTTACATACTCACATTGCCTTTTGTTTTATTCTCTTTCACCCTTGCTATCTAACTCCACTTCTCTTTCAACCTTTGTTTCCCTAATCCAACTCTGCTTTTTTCTTTTCTCCCTTGCACCATTTTTCAGCTTTTAGACCTTGTACTTCGCTTGTCTTTTCCATTTTTCCTCCCTTTGTTTTCTAAATTAAATATTTTTGGGTTCTCCTTTTTTGGTGCAATCAGTTAGTATAACTCACCTTCACTCATTTATCTTTCTTTGTTGCCTCACTCAGTCTGTATCTGACACTCTTTCCTTCACTTCCTCTGTCTCCTCCCTCCCTCACTCTCTTTTCCTTATTCACCCTTTCCTTATATAGTTTACCTTACTCACTTTCTTTTAGTAGCTTACACAACTTCAATTTAGTTTTCTCTTTTATCCTTCTTTTCTGTCACTGAAAGTATCTTCCTTTTTTTTCTCTTACTAATTTACTCTATTACAATTTCTTTTTGTCTCTGACTGTCTATCACTGTTTCTTTCTCTTTCTTTCTGCATGTTTATCTCTAACTTTATTTCTTTGTAAAATTGGATGATTTTTAATCTTTTCCCTTGTCTTTTCTAATTTTTAAATACATGTTTTAATATTTTTTAAATTTTTGTTCTTTCTTTCACAGATTGAAAGTATAAAAATAACAAGTTAACGACAATTATAAGGTAAGTGTTTTGTACTCTTTTCGTTACATTTCTATCACATAAGTGTGGAGTGAGGAAATGGACTAGTAATATCTCACCCTTCTTGCTCACTCATGTTCCACATTTACTATGACACTGATACTGCTTACTATGAGGCACACTTACACTACCTCTATGACTACTACAATTATTTAATTCTCTACATTAGTTTTAATCACAAAACCATTTAACTTCTATTAGTTCCACTGTTTCATTTCTTTAACCCTCAGTTTCCTGCCTTTGCTACTTCCCTCATTCCTTTCTCTATTACTTACTTACTCTACTCCTTCCACTCCTTTTCTCAGTCCCTCTATTCTCATAGTTCCTCACTCCTGTTCACTCACTCCGTCTCTATTACTCTTACTGTCTCTGACTGATCACTCTTTCACTACTTGTTCATTATGCTTTCTCCCTGTAGTTCAAGCACACTATGTTATTTACATTTCTTTGCTGTTTCAATTATTCCTTTTCTCTCACTTCTGCTTTTCTGCTTTCTGTTTTTTCTCTCTGTTATTCCACATGTTTTAACCTTAGTCACTGTCATACATCTTGTTTTATTCCTATTTACTTTCACTCACTCTTTTCTTAACACTTTCCCCCAGGGTTGTTCTTTTAGTCCGGTTCTATCCCTACCTCTCATTCCACATCCTTTACTGTTTTTCTTCTTAATTTGAACATTCACTCATATTCTCCAAGAAACTCTTGTTTATTATTCTTCTACTCTCCTTTTTTTCTTTCACTTCCTTATCTATTTTGTGTTTCTCAATTATACCCTCTTACATCTTTTCTTTGATAAATAGATGTATTAAACAGTATCTCTGTATTACTCCCTCTAGCTGTCTTTTTTTTAACATTACTCTCGGTTTCCTTCCCTTATACTCACTCTTCCTTTTTTTAAAAAAAAAAAAATTTGTTTCGCTTCCGGTTCGCGTACCGGCGCGCGAACCGGGAAGCGAATCAAAAGAAATAGAGGTTGCTAGAGTGCTAAACATTCTAGCAATTTTTTATAAAGGGGAGGTAGTTCTGAAAATAACTTTTTTTTAAATTATTTTTGTTGTTTTATATTTTTTTTATTTTTTTTCTGAACTTTTTTTACTTTTTTTGTATTTTTTGAACGGTTTTATATATTTTTTGTTTTTTTGGGGGGGGGAAACGAAAATGATTCATTATGAAGGGCTCAACAGGAGCAACAAAAAAAAAACTTATTTTCTGGGGCGTTTTGGACAATTATGATTGTCAATAGCAACGTTGATTAAATTTATGCTACTTTCTCTGTAGCAAATCAATTGGCCGCAATAAACGCACACTTGTTTCACATTCCCAAACTTCAGCTGGCTATTTGAGACCGTCTTTCTCGCCTCTGGTCCCGTCACTGCCTCTTCATTTGATGTTCTGGCCACAGGAGGGGGGTTATCCTGCAGGTGACGTACCTGCGCAGCACTATAATTAATAGGGTGCCACCTCTCCATGTGGCGATGCATGGTGAAATCGCCATAGCTATATTTCTTATCAGTCCCTCTGGACAAATCTTTTTTGCAGATCAGACAAGTAACATAGCGGGCATTTACTTTCTTTTGGCCCCGGGGAAATTAATAAAATTGCCAGATGAAATCTTCCTTTACATGGGAAATTCTTGGCTCCTCACGCAAAAACTGCCTCTCCCCTTGCTCCTCTTCCTCTTCTTCCTCTTCTTCCTCCTCTTGCTGAAGGATAACCTGAGGAGGTGGTCCTCTCTTCCTAGGAGGTGGTGGTGGTGGTGGTGCACCAGCTGCAGCTACTACTGATGCCATTATTTTAATAAGCAAACACATGTCTTCCTCTCACAAAGATGAAAGTCAGAGTGAGGAAAGAAGGTGGGGGCTTTCATCATTTTGGAAAAAAACTAGTTCTAAACCAATGAAAAGTGTTATTTTTAGGTCACATGACCTAGCCTTACATCATTAGGAAACCAAAAGTGAAATGAACCAATGAAAAGTTTTGATAACAAGTTACATGACCTATTACGCTTATGTTACGCGCTGCGCGCCGCGCCCCTGATCGCTTCCGGGGCGCTGCGCTTCGCGCCTCGGTTCGCGCTCCGGAGCACTTCCGGGTGCGCTAACGCGGCGCGTCATAAGACGCATTACGTGAGAACGCCATACGTCGCGATTACGCGATGCGTCACGATGTTGTTTTCTAACGCGGCAGTTGCGCAAACGGAACGTTTACCGGTTCGCGGACCGGGTCGCGGCACCAAATTGAGCTAACGGGAAGCTACCCGGTTCGCGGACCGGGAGCAAAGCAAAAAAAAATTATAAAAAAAATACATAAAAAAATTGTATTAAAAACATATAAAATATATTTTTCGAATTAAAGAAGAATACATTTTAAAGCTTTTGATATTTGCTATTAAAAAACCATTGAAATTCACTGAAAAAACCATAGGTTATAGACCATATATAGTTAGGAATTAGCATTTACAAAACCTTGAAAATTCACTGAAAAAACCATAGGTTATAGACCATATATAGTTAGGAATTAGCATTTTACAAAACCTTATTTTACTCACACAAAACCATTGAAATTCGCATATATAGTTAGTTGTACTAACTATATATCGCGCACCCGCAATCCACTGCTGATCATGTCGCATATTACATCATTCATGACATGGTCAGTGACATCACTGATGACATCACTGATGACATCTCAAATGACATCACTGATGACATCACTGATGACATCTCAAATGACATCACTGATGACAACATCCAGTGACTGTGTATTTCTGTAAAGTTAAAATATGTCTTACATATTGAAGAATGAGTGGATGTATAAGTGTCTGGATGAAGGATTTAGTAGGTGCATGACTGACTGTATGAGTGAGTGATTAAATGTGTCTCACTGAGTGCATGGGTTAGTGACTAAAGTGTCTTAATTTGTGCATCATTATGTCTGTTGTTCTATAAAATGCTGCATGTGTTGATCCGTAGCTATATGAGTAACTATATGGGTTATTGATTGGTTGCCCAAGTATTTGTATGGGAGACTGAGTGTGTGTGTGGGTGGCTGGGAGGTGTATGACTCTGTGCATAGATGTGTGAGCAGTTGATTCACTAGATGTATGGGTTCAAAAGTGCATGTGGAAACAGCTGTATGGGCGGTTGACTGTGTGCATGAGTGTATTTGTGAGTGAATGGATATCTCAGTGATACATGTCAAAGTAAGTACATATGTAAAACACAGTACATGTGAGAGTTGACATATATAAATAACTGTGCATAAGAGCTAGTGAATGTGTGAGTGGCTGTATGGATCATTGTGAACTTGTATCAGGGATTGTATAAGAGAGTAAATATGTGTTAGTATATGTTTGAATAAGTAAGGTGTGTATAACTGTATAGTTGAGAAAATGGAGGTGTGATTGATTCTTTGCATGACTGAATAGGTGTGTGAGTAACTCCATGGATGAGTGACAGTCTGTGAGTGTCTGTTTACACTGAGTGTATCTAAGGTTATATTAGAGTCTGAAGAGGTTCATCATATTATCACATGAATAATGTCATCAGTGATGTGCTCAGTAATGTCATCAGTGATGTCATCAGTGATGTCATTTGAGATGTCATCAGTGATGTCATCAGTGATGTCACTGACCATGTCATGAATGATGTAATATGTGACATGATCAGCAGTGGATTGCGGGTGCGCGATATATAGTTAGTACAACTAACTATATATGCGAATTTCAATGGTTTTGTGTGAGTAAAATAAGGTTTTGTAAATGCTAATTCCTAACTATATATGGTCTATAACCTATGGTTTTTTCAGTGAATAGATATATATATATATATATATGCACAATCGCAGCATTCTCTCACCAGGAGCCCAATCTCTGGATACCAGCGGCGCAGAAGAAGAGAGGAAGACCCAAAGTGCAGGTGAGCAGTGATTTTATTTAGTAACGTGGAAGGCCCACCTCAGCATAACGTTTCGGCCTACACAGAGGCCTTGGTCACATGACGCATGGGGGAGGGAAGGCAAAATTTAAAGTGCAAGTGCAGAAAAATTTGAACCGTGATTGGCTGCCATAATCACATGCTGCTACTATACAATAATAGACATAAATGACATACTAAACGGCTGCTCAACAAATTACGGGAAAATCCCAATTTGAGAAACTGTACATGTGCAAACAATTGTAACTCAACATGGTATTTTTTATGTACAATCAATTAATGGCATATATTTACACAAAATAATATTGTTCAGTAAATAAATTTCATTCTGAAATGTACACCGCAGTAAATCCACAATAACTATATATTCAATCCAATTTCATAAATATATAAAAGCTGGATAAAAAAGCCATACAAAAGTTAAAATGCATAAATGCAATTAAACCAATGATAGAGAAACACCCTAATATACATATTTGTAAAGTGCACATGTTGGAATTTAATGCCATTCTGACTAAATCATGGAGGAGATAATATCTGTTTGAATACATTATCGCAGCCTCCAAGAAAAGTAAAACGATGATAATGTCATCACTTGACCAGCCTACTCATAGAGCATGTGATGTTTCAACCAACGTGACGGTGAATAGTGATAAGTGACACACAATTGTTTTTTCTTTGCAGTATTTTTTTATTTACAGAACATAGCCTAGTCCTAGGCTATGATGTTTGACTGTGTTGTCGACTTTGGATATCAGGTGTAGGACCTATGGTCTTAAGACAGCTTATAGCCCCACCTATACGCTTTCTACTATGAATGAGCCAAACCAAAAATTGAGACCCTGGATTCTAATACATACGCCAACCTGTTGTCGGGAGGGAGAGTGGTGTTCAGAGGCATTTTACCTCCTATGATTGGGTCACATCTAATAAGGTCCCAATACTTAGTTACAATTTTTCTAAGTGCGCCATGTTGCCTATTGTAAGCCCAAATCAGTCTCCCTGATTGTTCTTTGGTTTCTATAGATTTGGGTTTTTGCTTGCGTTCCAGGGTCTGATTGCGGGGGAAAGCATTAGCCTTGCGCATCGCCTTGTCAATTTCGCTCCTTTTGTAGCCCCTAGCCAGAAATCTAATCTTACTAGACTCCTGAGCTAGGTTGCGTTGGGCATCAGTGCTACATAGCCTCCTAATCCGCAGCATCTCCCCATAAGGGATGCTGCGAATAAGATGGCCGGGATGATGGCTACTGGCATGGAGCACTGTGTTTCCTGCCATAGGCTTCCTATAAAGTTTGGTCTGTAGCTTCCCCTGGCAAGTCTCAATAGTGATATCTAGAAAGTGTACCTGCTTTTGGCTGATATCTGATGTAAACGCCAGATTAAAGTTATTGCAATTAAGAGTATCTATAAATTGCTCAGCCTCTATACGTGTGCCACACCAGATTAAAAACACATCGTCGATATAACGATACCAACGAACAATCGACCTTACAGCAATATCTGAGTGCTCACCATAGAGGGCCTGTCTCTCCCAATAGCCCATATGCAAACAGGCGTAACTGGGAGAGAAACAGGCCCCCATGGCTACCCCCCTGACTTGCTGATAATACCTTTTGTTAAACATAAAAAAGTTGTGATTCAGACAAAAAGTAATCATGGACAAGACCCTACGATTGTGCTCAGCCATCATTAAAGGTCTCTGACCCAAGTAAAATTCAACAGCTCTAATACCATCTTGGTGGATAATGCTGGTATACAAAGATGTTACATCGGGCGTTATCAGCCACCAATTTGGATCCCAAACAATGTCCTTGATTTTGCGGAGGAAATTATTAGAATCTTGAACAAAAGATGGTAGATTTTGCACATGTTCTTGCAAAAACGAGTCAACATAGATAGTTGCATTTTCCAGTAATCCCCCACATGCTGCAATAATGGGTCTTCCTGGGGGTTTGACCGGATTCTTATGAATTTTTGGGATCAGGTATAGAACTGGCATGATGGGGTTGTCATTTTTCAAGAATTTCAGTTCATCCATACTAATGAGTCCAAATGACCGCCATCCCATCAATACAGAAAAAAAGTCAGTCTGGGCTTTTCTCACCGCCCCAACATCACAATGTCTATAGCAGTCTGGATTGTTCAGTTGAGAGAGGGCTTCTTCCAAATATAGTTGTCTCGGCCACAATACTATATTGCCCCCTTTATCTGACTGCCTGACAATGATGTTATCATTTTGCTGAATCTTGCTGACTAATTTTTGGTACTGGTCGTTTTGTTGGTATTTGTGTTGCTTAGTTCTTAGCAATTTAGTGTATAGCACTTGATCTCTTTAGTAGCCGCCTCATGAAAAATGTCTATATTATCATATAGCATAACAGGGGTATATGTGGATCTTGATTTGAAGTTGGTTAAGCCCCCTAAGTTAGTATTAGGTTGTGCAGGTGTACTCTGTGATACTGATTGTTCAAATCTGAGGGACTCCATATCATATAACAATGGGGCATCCCTCGCCAAGAGCCCTTGGTTATCAGTTTCGGAACGTGCCCCTGTTGTCCGTGTTTTGTTACCAGCGAAATGTTTTTGTAATTTCAATTTCCGGACAAATTTATACAAATCTATCCTAGTGTTAGCATAATTGAAGTCGCTGGGAGGACAAAAGGTTAGTCCCATCGCTAAGATACGTAATTCAGATGCAGAAAATACAGTATTGGTAAGATTTAGCACAGAGAGGGCAGTACCTGCTAAAGCCGATGAATCACTCACTTCTTGTTCCACCGCCTGTTGTAATTCTTCTTTTTTGGTGGTTTTGTTCCTTGAGTTGGCCCTTCGGCGTTGGTAGCGCTTGGCGTTGCGGATTTTGTTTTTTCGGGCACTGCAATCCTGGGGCGAAGAGTATCGCGTCTGTCTTTCCGTAGACACTCTAACTCCTGGGCCAGTGTAAGTTTGGTAAACCCCAACTGGGATTCAGCCTGTGAGGTATTGGAATCCGTATCGCTATTAATGCTGGAGCTCAGATTAGACTCAGAGGTGTTGTCTGCTTGTGCCGAGCCCGGCACCAATTTAGACGTCGATGGTTGAGGAAGGGAGACAGGCTTAAACGTTTTGCTGGCTTTTATAATCTCATACTTTTTGGCGAACGTAAAGATTCGCCCCTCAGCATAGTCTGCCTTGTCTCGTTGAAACTTGAAGGTTTTCCTTTTCCTGATTGGATATATATATATATATATATATATATCGGGAGCAGGTATTTAATTGCGATAGAAATCGTACCTGGAAATGTTCATAATTATCATTAACTAATAATTTTGACAACAATTTTTGTTGGTATTGATTTGTAAATAATGTGAAACATAAAATTGTGAATATACATAGTGTGGGTTCGTATAAAAATCTGCAGAGTATTGGTAAACAATGAGGTATTCCGTAACTCACCATGCAAAGATGGCTGACACATATTAAGTCCTGTTTTCATGTCTATGCACAGGAAATACGATTTTTTGAGCACTTTGTTTATCTTTATTTAATGTCGTTTAGACAAACATACGTTAACCCGTGACCAAGGCGAGTGGATCGCGAAACGCGTTGGGTTTTTTCAGTTTGGCTGTGATGTGAAATGAAGTCTTCCAAGCTTTATCGTTGATTGGCGAGATTTATTGCAAGGAGTGCATTACGTACGAGCTAGTGCGAGGTGGAGCTGATTTGGCAGGGCGACCTTGTGCCCTGAACTGCACCGACGCTGAAAGAGTCCCGGTCTTTTCAAGGATTGTGGAAAGGTGATATATATATATATATATATATATATATATTCTTTTTTTTTTTTTTGCACCACGCGTCCCGGATGCTAAACTCCAGCGGTAGTGAGCCGCTATGTATGAGACCACAAAGGTGATTACTTCTAGAACACCAAAAAAGAGAGCACACACGGAAATTCTTGTCAAAGTGCTTTTAATGTGCAAGCCTCCTGCATTTACAACCGGGTTTCAGCTTTACGCCTTCTTCTATGTTAGTTTCTGTTTTTCAATTTTCTTAGGCCATCAGTTGCACACTTTTTTGCTTGTGATTGTTTCCCAATCTTTACGAATTGTCTTGATTTTGTGCGACTCCCTCATGAAGTGTTTTGTCTAGGAACACTGTTAAGTAATTGTACATAGATGGGGGTAGGGGTACTACTCCCAGTTGTGAGGTGTGCACACTTAGCTTTGGACCGCGTGGTCCTATTCCTAAGTCATCAATATTCAATCAAAAATTCATTCGGAATGCTTCTTTTAGCGTTTTTCTCTGTAATATTTATTGATGATAATTTTCTCATCTCATTACTTCATTTTTTCAAAATATCAGCAAATTTCATTTTTTTTTTACGTATTTCACATTAAACCCAATGCATTTCGGGTACAAATGGACCCTTCATCAGGGGGTCTCTATGGAAAGAACAAAGAACAATACTGAGCCCAAAGCTGTGTTCTGAATGATACATAAAACGCAGTACAGTGCAAAATGAAAACGAACATAATAATGCTACAAGTCTCATTCTATGTCATGTCTAATAAACAGTTCCTCACACTGTGTCAATACAAAAATCCAAAGCTAATAAAACATCTATGTCTTTTGCGGTTATTTCCTAGTCGGAACGACCAGCGTTCCGTGTCCGTTACTTACAAAAATTAGCTGTTTCAATCTGCCTCTCCTCCTCGCCAATAGCCATCTGGTTAGGATCACGTACACCATTCTGTCTTTAACGTTTGATCTTATTGGCTGACAACGCGGTCACGTGCCCGCAACTCGTTCCCATTGTTTACATGTGTATATCTTGTCTACACCACTCAATGAGATTACTGCGCAACCACTACGCTAATATATTTCATGACAGACTCATTATGAAATGTTCAATCATTATCCTCATCTCAAAGATCGTATAAAATTAATCGTTAGTTATGGTTTCACGATCTCGGAATTCAAACTGTTTTGCCTACTATCACATAATTAGTCAACCACCAAAATTAAACAATGCATTTAGCTTTTACAATGACAACAAGGTATATACATGTGTAGTGATGCTGAGCTCAGGACATGATCATAATATATCGGCCATATTGGAATGGAGTGTAACAATGATAATCGACATGTATTATTATCAACATTGGCATTATAACTGTAATATCGAGGTTACCCCGGGGTGACACTGTTCGCCGAGGCTAACACAGGAACATTCAAATGACCTTCTAATTGATTACAAGAAACATGTTAGTTCCAGTCTGTCATTAAGCCCATCCGGCTGAAGACTTCCCATCTTTTTTATCCAAAAGTATTCTGATCTAAGTCTCATTTTGTGTGTGTCCAGACCTGGGCGTGCGGCGACCACTTCTAGTATAGTATAACGTAATTGGGAAATGTTATGTCCTGATTCTGCCCAGTGTGTTGCCACTGTTGATTTCAAATTCTTTTGACGGATGTTACTTTTATGTTCCGTGATTCTTACCTTGATCTTACGTTCGGTTTGCCCAACATACAATTTCCCACAGGGGCATTTGATTCCATAAATCACTCCTTTAGTGTCACACGTGCTTGAATGTTTCAATGGAATCGATTGACCAGTTCTAGGATGTGTAAAGGACGATCCAGTTATTACGTTATTGCAATGTGTGCAGTTTTCACATTTGCGCATGCCTTTGTGTACTATCTTGTTAGGACTCTTTTCTTTCTTTCTCAACAATTCTTTTAAATTTTTAGATCTGTTGTAAGCAAATTACTAATTTGTGGTGACTGCATGGAATATTTGAGAACACACACTGTGAGTTTTTGGTCTGTTTTATCTTTTTTTGGGAGTAGGGACTCTCTCGTCATGGCCATGACTTTCTTTTTTGATTCTTGTAGAAGTTGATTAGGATATCCTCTTTTTTCATATTTTTTGATCTGTCTGTCAATAGTGTCAGAAGCATCCATGGCGTCCGATGTGATCCTTTTATAGCGGATAAACTGCGATAGTGGCAAATGCTGCTTCAAAGCTTGATGGTGAAAACTGGAGTAATGCAATCCATGCAATGCAGTCATCACAAATTAGTAACATCATGAGGAAACATTGGGCTATAATCACCCAGGAACCTGATCTTCAACCTTTGTTTGCAGAAAGCATAACATTTGCTTACAACAGATCTAAAAATTTAAAAGAATTGTTGAGAAAGAAAGAAAAGAGTCCTAACAAGATAGTACACAAAGGCATGCGCAAATGTGAAAACTGCACACATTGCAATAACGTAATAACTGGATCGTCCTTTACACATCCTAGAACTGGTCAATCGATTCCATTGAAACATTCAAGCACGTGTGACACTAAAGGAGTGATTTATGGAATCAAATGCCCCTGTTGGAAATTGTATGTTGGGCAGACAGAACGTAAGATCAAGGTAAGAATCACGGAACATAAAAGTAACATCCGTCAAAAGAATTTGAAATCAACAGTGGCAACACACTGGGCAGAATCAGGACATAACATTTCCCAATTACGTTATACTATACTAGAAGTGGTCGCCGCACGCCCAGGTCTGGACACACATAAAATGAGACTTAGATCAGAATACTTTTGGATAAAAAAGATGGGAAGTCTTCAGCCGGATGGGCTTAATGACAGACTGGAACTAACATGTTTCTTGTAATCAATTAGAAGGTCATTTGAATGTTCCTGTGTTAGCCTCGGCGAACAGTGTCACCCCGGGGTAACCTCGATATTACAGTTATAATGCCAATGTTGATAATAATACATGTCGATTATCATTGTTACACTCCATTCCAATATGGCCGATATATTATGATCATGTCCTGAGCTCAGCATCACTACACATGTATATACCTTGTTGTCATTGTAAAAGCTAAATGCATTGTTTAATTTTGGTGGTTGACTAATTATATGATAGTAGGCAAAACAGTTTGAATTCCGAGATCATGAAACCATAACTAACGATTAATTTTATACGATCTTTGAGCTGAGGATAATGATTGAACATTTCATAATGAGTCTGTCATGAAATATATTAGCGTAGTGGTTGCGCAGTAATCTCATTGAGTGGTGTAGACAAGATATACACATGTAAACAATGGGAACGAGTTGCGGGCACGTGACCGCGTTGTCAGCCAATTAGATCAAACGTTAAAGACAGAATGGTGTACGTGATCCTAACCAGATGGCTATTGGCGAGGAGGAGAGGCAGATTGAAACAGCTCATTTTTGTAAGTAACGGACACGGAACGCTGGTCGTTCCGACTAGGAAATAACCGCAAAAGACATAGATGTTTTATTAGCTTTGGATTTTCGTATTGACACAGTGTGAGGAACTGTTTATTAGACATGACATAGAATGAGACTTGTAGCATTATTATGTTCGTTTTCATTTTGCACTGTACTGCGTTTTATGTATCATTCAGAACACAGCTTTGGGCTCAATATTGTTCTTTGTTCTTTCCATAGAGACCCCTGATGAAGGGTCCATTTGTACCCGAAATGCATTGGGTTTAATGTGAAATACGTCAAAAAAAATGAAATTTGCTGATATTTTGAAAAAATGAAGTAATGAGATGAGAAAATTATCATCAATGAATATTACAGAGAAAAACGCTAAAAGAAGCATTCCGAATGAATTTTTGATTGAATATTGATGACTTAGGAATAGGACCACGCGGTCCAAAGCTAAGTGTGCACACCTCACAACTGGGAGTAGTACCCCTACCCCCATCTATGTACAGTTTCTGTTTTTCCACAGAGCCATTTTAATCAAACAGTGCATCACGTGTTAATCATAAAAAGAGAAGATGGTCTATTCATCATGGTGAATTACCAAGTTCAGTGGCGGCCATCTTATAATGTGCTTTTGAACATAAACATGTGCAGACAATACAAACCAAAGCAATAAGTGAGTCAAATAAAGTTGATTAACCGGTTTACGGCGGCCGCGATTTTGTGGCAGTGCGGCACTTCCGCAAATCGGGCGGGGCCGCGTCGGCCATTGGCCGACTGTAGCACTGGGGAGGTAGTGCTGCCATCGGCCAATGGCCGACGGCAGCAAGGAAGAAGTTAAACAAAATCGGACAGTACCGGGGACCATTAATAAACATCAATGAGGTAAAGGGAATGAAAATAATACATTTAAAAAATTCATAATTATTTACAGTAATGTTCCCTATCGATAATGTTTGCCTGCTCAGAAGATATTTAAAAGGGAGTCTCCCATGTCCGTTCTTATTTGTGCCTTGAATGGGTAATCTTCAATACGTCACGGAGTGTAAGTGCAAGTCTCAGAAAAAGAAGGGAATTATTCGGTTTGTTGAGCCCCAAGGTCAGGAGGCCTGCTCATAGCCGTTCTCAGCCCCTAGTAGTTTCTAATACCAAGGGATGGATTAATACGTACAGTCCCATCCTTATTTGGGTCTTACCCATAATAACAGGAATGTAATATGGCCCTAAGCACATAGTTGTCCCCCAGGGGCGGTGGGTGACATTTCAAAGTGGTGGGCGCAAAGTGATTTGCATACTGCACCGTAGCGAGCGAGCGCAGCGAGCGTGCACGAACCCCAAAAGGGGGGTTTGGGGGGATAACCCCCCCCCCCCAAGAAAATTTTGAAAAAAAAGAAGAAAAATCGTGCATTTTCAAGCAAATTTGAGAAAGCAGGAAGGTTAATAAAGCAATTGTGAAAGTGCTGTTATTACAATAATAGATGGCGTAACATAGGTAGCTGCTTATTCAGTATAACCACAGAGCTTCATACATTCCGTCCTATTACGCTCAGGTGCTGAATTCAGACTATAAGACTTTCATGAAAATCTCAGCTCTAAGAGTAGAAGAAGTTGTTGTGGGTGATGACACAAGGAAAGATCAAATCATTGCAATTGGTGGCATTGACAGAGTGAAGATATTCTAAGATGGGCTCAGCAACCATGGATAAGGCAGCATGATGGAAGGATGGCAGCCATATCAAGATCCTGTCCTACAACATTGGTACTGACTGTTACCCCATTACCAATAAACAGTTTTTGATGTGGAGTAAATAGATTCCTTGTGTTTTCACAGCTTTAAATCAGAACATTTAGCAACTAGAATGGGATGTCAATGACCCATGACTGATGCCAAGCAAGCAACAATGGTACATGCAGAGGAGTAAAATGTATTGAACCGTTCTCAGACCATCCCCAAGGATCGCTTATAGACTAGCATCTGTCCCACCCATTAGTCATGAAAATGCACATGAGCTACCCAATTATAAAACTTTGCCCACAACCAAAACAATGAGGTGCCACTGATGTGAGTAGTAAAGGCTAAATTTAAGGTGAGCATTACATAACAGAGACACATTTCAGACTCAGATACTGCTGGAAGGGGATCCAGTTGTCTTTTGGCTGGGAAGTCACTGGGGAAGCAATGAGGAATATATGTGTGACAGATTCATTACAAATCACTTAATCAGGATATTCCCAAAAAACTCTGTGAGTGAAAGCGACAAAACGGGAGAGATGAGCCTTGTAATTCAAATGCACCAGCAGAAAAGGTGCGACTGGTTTCCTTGCCATCAACATACAATAAGCCTTTTTTTTTTAATGCAGATTTATATAGCACTTTACATGAGCACCGGTTATGTTACACAGGGACACATTCAGGCACAGGGAGATTAAGTGATTTGCCCAGAATCAGAGTCCTTTTAAACCCATAAGTAATTTAAACTGTGCACCCCACCAAGGTCAGCAACAGGTGCTGCAGCACCAGTCTCACCGCCCTAAAGCCGGCTCTGTATGTACTCTTCAGGTGCTCGGAGGCCAATTTTGGGCGATAAGCAGTGGCTTACACACACATCAAAAACAAAAGATGTGATGGATAAAGAACAAGTTGTGTTTTACTCCCACCACACATACAGCTGAAGAAGAACTGGTCCTTCGAATAACTCTCCCAAGGTCCTCTAGGTGAGGCTGGACCCGTACACAGCGCCTGGATACCCTCGTGAAAGAATCAAAAAAGGGTCTTGACTCCTAACTCAGCAAGGCTGAGTCCAACCAATATCATCAAACAAAACAAAAGCCAATGCTGGGACTCCCTGTTCACCAACTGATATTATTCAACAATAGCTGCTTTGAATTAAACAAAAACAACCTGTTTTTAATTTAGCACCATGCGGGATTTATTCTCTTTAGTAGAATTTTTTCTTTTTAAAGCACACTATTTTTCGTGCATGGAAATACACAATACAAAATACAACGAAATTTTTATATACAATATATACATACAGATTTATAACTCATAAACAACATTTTACAGATTTCATACACACTTGGCCATACAATCATACACAAACCACTCATACAACTGGAAGTGAGAAAAAACAATGAGTCCACGTATCGGTGACTTATTTGGTGGAAAATAATTCTTTTCGTGATTTTCTAATTCTTAAAGTCTGTTTTAGTCACAGTTTTACCAAAGTCACTTATGTGACAACAATAAAGAAAGGGCTGTTCTAAAACACCAATGGTAAACAGATACGGGACAAGACTGGTCGACGCGTTTCAAACCCCTGCGTCTTGGTGGGGTTCTCCTCAGGACCGGATGGGTTCTGTAAAAATAGAAATGGCTAGCTTAGGATTGCTTATTCAAAAATGAAAAGAGACGTACTCCAGTGAACCAAAGCGGCTCCCTACCTTTGGCCGATAGTCAATAATCGCAAACAGTGGTGGGCAGGTGAATTCCCAAAGTCGAGTCTGGTTTGTATTTCCCCAAAGGAGTAATCACAGGGACTGTGTGAGGAAAAAACACAAACGACATACAGTATTTAGTCAAACATCCCAACCCATTCATTCTGGTGATCTAAGCAGAGAGGGGGGGCGTCCTACTTACCCGCTAGTTCACAGCTTTTGACTCGCTGTTCACTCCTCGTTTGCTCGGGAGCGGCCGCTCCTTTGCTGCAATGAGAAGGAAAATTGTGTAAAAATTCAGCGTCTCAGTCGCAGTGGCGGTGTGGATCAATCCAGCGAGTTTACACACCGATTTAGGAAAAAGGCGTCCGTCCTTCTCCTCGGCTCAAACGAATGGTTCCCTCGAGTTAGGAACTGACAAAAGTACTTCCTGGTTAAGGGCACAAACCCGGTGGTCCTGGTACTTGTAGTTCTGTATCCATGGCAGTCAAGTCACACAGTGAATGTAAACAGTGGACCGGATTGTGAACTGGACTATGCGGACCCATTTAGCTAGGGCGGCTCAGACGTTAGGCTTATAGATTTCTGAAATTTCGTTTAATCCTCGTATCGCGGTGTTGAACTTCATTATAAGCATTGCTTCGCGTTGTGATAATTTGGCATCGAGGTCGCCGCCCCTAGGATCTTTTTCAATTTTGGATAACACTGTCCATCGCAAATCAGTTTTCTCATGTTTACATTTTGTCCAATGGTTGACTAGTGGGGCATTCTCCACTCCTCTGCGGATACGCGATTTATGTTGCGTTATCCTATTCCTGATTTCTTGTGTAGTCTTCCCAATGTAGACTAGAGGGCACGGGCAGATAATAGCATACACGACATTTTTGGATTTACAATTCGTAAAAGTGTCGTGCTTCCAATGGATATTCTCAAATGTGAATACTGAGTCCTCAATGGTTTCATTACAACAAGTGCACGTTCCACATTTATGATGTCCTTTGGGTGGAGGAAATCCAAAGAGACTTTGTAATGTTGGTGCCTTCACAATTGGTAATGCCGCCCTTACAATATGGTTAGCCACGCTCTTGTCCTTTTTATATGCAAAAAGTGGCGGTGCTGAGAAATCCTCGTGCAGGTTTTTTAGTAAGTGCCAATTGGACATTATGAGTTTCCTATGTAGGTTTGCAGCTGGACAGAAGGTGGTGACACACACCATCCTTCTGACATCTTGTTTGATTTTTTTCTCCAGTAAAGTTTCTCGTGGAGTCCACCAGGCTCGTTTGAGGGAATTTTTTAATAATTTTTTAGGGTAACCTCTCTGGATGAGTCGGTTTTTCAGATGGTCAGCATGTTTGAAATATTCCTCTTTGTTCGAACAGTTTCGGCGAATTCTTAAAAATTGCCCATATGGTAAATTCTGTTTCAAGCTACGAGGATGATTACTGTTAAAATGCAAAGCTTTATTCCTATCTGAGGGTTTCCGGAATAAGGTTGTGCTTAATCCTCCCTCAAAAGGTTCCACTTTCACGTCCAAAAAGGTGATCGATTCATTGGATGCTGTGACAGAGAACTGGATGTCAATTGTTCTCGAATTCAGCCAACACACGAATTGGCCCAAATCTTCATTTCCTCCTGTCCAGACAAGGAATATGTCGTCTATGTACCGCATGTAATGGGAGATGCAGCTACCATAGGGGTTTTCGTTATATATGAATTTTTCTTCAAATAGACCCATGAACATTATGGCTAGCTCTGGGGCAAAGGGGCAACCCATCGCCACCCCTTTTATTTGATAAAGAAATTCCGCATCAAACGTGAAAAAGTTTTTTTGTAATGCAAAACGCGCAAGGTCAAGGATGAAATTGGTAGGGACTCTTACTGGTCTTTCTCTTTTTTCCAATACAGTCAAAGTTTCCAGTGCTTGTTCTTGGGGGATTTGGGTGTATAAAGACACCACATCCAATGTGACTAGAAGCTGTCTGTTATGGTTAAAGTTGATGGTGGAAATTCGATTTAGGAAAGCAGTTGTATCTTGGAGGTGGGCAGGGATGGTCTGAATAAAAGGTTTCAAAAAGAAATCAATGTATTTTGCAATGGGTTCAAAAAGAGAATCACACCCTGAAATTATAGGACGTCCTGGTGGGTTGTTTTCATCCTTGTGCAATTTGGGGAGCACATAAAATACAGGTGTCCTGGGATTTTTATTTTGTAAAAATACTAGTTCCTTAGGTCCTACAAAACCTTGGTCAAAGCCTTTTTGGATAACGTCGAACAATTGGTTCCTTATTTCGGATGTTGGATCTTTACCAATGCGTCTGTAGCAGTTCTGATAATTGAGCTGGCGGTGTACTTCTTGTTTATATTTGTTAATGTCCCAGATTACCACTGCTCCGCCTTTATCGGCCTGTTTAACTACAATGGTGTTATCATTCTTCACTGTTACCAATGCATCCTTCTCAGCTTTGGAAAGGTTGAATTTGACGAATGTTTTCTTTTTTTCAATTGAGGAAATTCCAGACAAAACAGTGCGTTCAAACGTTATCACTTCCTTCGGGACTTTGGTTCCTTTTGGACAGAATGCTGATTTTCTCTTCAGACCTGTTGTTTCCTCAGGAGTGTTTTCAATTGAGTCCTGGAAGAATGTCTTTAGGCGAATCTTCCGGCAGAATTCCAATGTCTCAAGTTTCATTTTGATGAAATCCGTGGGTCTGGATGGTACAAAATTGAGTCCTTTTGTCAGAATAGATGTTTCAGCTACTGAGAGCGCCCTGTCTGATAAATTATAAATTGGTGAAATTTCTAATTTTTGTAGAATTTCTGACGTGTTCTCATTTCCCATGGTTGGGTGTAGCGTACTCGGCCTCTGGGTTTCTGTTGGCCCCGTCCTAAAAAAGGCTGTTGGTTTTGGGGTTGTTGTTGGTATTGATCTGATCGATTTCCTGCCCTATTTTGAGGAGGTCGGTTGCTGTTGTCTGGTTCACTACCTGACGATGATGTGGTATCCGAAAAAGTTAAGAATTTTCGACGCGATCGTCCTTGGTTATCCTGTAAGTAGCGACGTGAATCAGAATGTGTGTAAAAGTCCTTATTGAGATACGGATAGATCGATTCTAAAGAAAAGTTCTTTTTGTCCAATTCAAATTTGTTATTTTTTTGAGTCACTGTAAAATCCTTGAATTCCAAGATTTCCTTATCAATTTTTTCCAGAAGTGTTTTAGAATCTGTAATTAATTGGTTGGTCTCAATTTCCCTTTTAAAAGTTTCTATCTCCTCCAATTCCTTAAGTGATGTCCTATGTGCAGTCTCGATGGTCAGGACCATAAGGTCCCTACTGCACTTTGTTTCAATCCCACTGAAACCTTTTTTATACACTGGATCGTCAGTGTATCTCTAGAGTCGTGTGAAAACAAAAGACAACTTATTTTACTCAGTCAGTACGTGCATTCTTAGTCTCACCAGATTGTAGAGAAAAGGAAGAGACGGGCGTGTTCAATAAAAGATGTTATTTATTGATCAGTCTCTTTTCTCATACAAGAGAAATGGATCGATATTATCGCAATACTTATGGTTAAGTAAAGTGCATACAATAAAAGCAGAAGTATAAAATAATACTGTAAAAACATTTATATGGTTTCTAAGCCATAAGGTGGTTTAAAATGGATAAAATAGCTACATACACATATACATTTGACTAATCGTACTCAACTGGTGTTTCTAACTACGCCTACCCCGGTGTACCTGACCTAAGCCTAATACGTGGGCGGGAATAGAAAGTAGCAGTTTAAGTTAAGTTTGTTTTGCCAAGTGACTGACTCAAGAATTCTCTGCAAGGGGTTATTCAGTTCCGTACCTTGAATCTAGGATGAATGAGGGATGGTATCTCTCGTCTCTGGTCTCGATATTCCAGGCTGCCTGCGAGGGCTACCCGGAAGCGCCGGAGCTGGATTTCTCGGCAGGAGAAAGCAGCGTCTCGTTCTCAGCGCGTCAGGAAGGCGGGGCTGCGCCAGCGGGGTCTGCTCTGCTCTGGGCTTCGGCAAGTCTGGCTGCTCCGATCTCGTCACCACCGCGTGTGTTTGCTTAAGGCAATACCGGTAATATTTATACCTGTAAGGTGCCGAGATTGACGTAAGGATGGACATAGATACGTCAATAAGGATGTCATACGACTTGGTCGTTAGCACATTCTTTTGCTGAAGTTCTCGATGAAATCAAAACAATGGCCGCAGGGTTTTTCCCAGGTTGTCATAGGTTTGATTTGTTTTGAGAACTCCGTATGCCTTATCGGGGGCTGGAGGAATATCGCTTGTCTAATTAGATGGCAAGCGTTATGACCTAATCAGATAACACGTTCCTGTGCCGTAGTGTGGCTTAATCAGATAACGGTTTCTGCATCATGGGATGGCTGCTAGTTAACTTGTTAACCAGAACAGGGTCAGGAATAGGGGGATCGATACAGAACCTATAAGAATACATCACACCCACTCCACGCTAACTATGGCCATGTTTACGAATCTAGGCATAGTAAAACATACTGTAGATTATCGTGTATACCTTACCACCCCAAAATACATATAATGCATTTCGAATAATGTAATATATGGAAAGAAATATTCACATGTACTATATGCACTCAAGCTGTAGAATAATGCTAAAGTGATCACGCATATGTATACATTATTGCTAATTGGTATATGAGAATTTACACATGAAAAGTCTCTTAATACAGAAGAAAAAGGTTCGAGACCATTTCATCACAGAATAAAAATAATTATGAACATACCAGCGGGCAGCTAATGTCTATAAAGTTTCTAAAAATAGAAATTTTAGTTCTCTAAGAATAGTTCTTACTTTAAGCAGAAGATAAGTGTCCCGAAAAAGATCAAGGTAAGAATCACGGAACATAAAAGTAACATCCGTCAAAAGAATTTGAAATCAACAGTGGCAACACACTGGGCAGAATCAGGACATAACATTTCCCAATTACGTTATACTATACTAGAAGTGGTCGCCGCACGCCCAGGTCTGGACACACACAAAATGAGACTTAGATCAGAATACTTTTGGATAAAAAAGATGGGAAGTCTTCAGCCGGATGGGCTTAATGACAGACTGGAACTAACATGTTTCTTGTAATCAATTAGAAGGTCATTTGAATGTTCCTGTGTTAGCCTCGGCGAACAGTGTCAGCCCGGGGTAACCTCGATATTACAGTTATAATGCCAATGTTGATAATAATACATGTCGATTATCATTGTTACACTCCATTCCAATATGGCCGATATATTATGATCATGTCCTGAGCTCAGCATCACTACACATGTATATACCTTGTTGTCATTGTAAAAGCTAAATGCATTGTTTAATTTTGGTGGTTGACTAATTATATGATAGTAGGCAAAACAGTTTGAATTCCGAGATCGTGAAACCATAACTAACGATTAATTTTATACGATCTTTGAGCTGAGGATAATGATTGAACATTTCATAATGAGTCTGTCATGAAATATATTAGCGTAGTGGTTGCGCAGTAATCTCATTGAGTGGTGTAGACAAGATATACACATGTAAACAATGGGAACGAGTTGCGGGCACGTGACCGCGTTGTCAGCCAATTAGATCAAACGTTAAAGACAGAATGGTGTACGTGATCCTAACCAGATGGCTATTGGCGAGGAGGAGAGGCAGATTGAAACAGCTCATTTTGTAAGTAACGGACACGGAACGCTGGTCGTTCCGACTAGGAAATAACCGCAAAAGACATAGATGTTTTATTAGCTTTGGATTTTCGTATTGACACAGTGTGAGGAACTGTTTATTAGACATGACATAGAATGAGACTTGTAGCATTATTATGTTCGTTTTCATTTTGCACTGTACTGCGTTTTATGTATCATTCAGAACACAGCTTTGGGCTCAATATTGTTCTTTGTTCTTTCCATAGAGACCCCTGATGAAGGGTCCATTTGTACCCGAAATGCATTGGGTTTAATGTGAAATACGTAAAAAAAAATGAAATTTGCTGATATTTTGAAAAAATGAAGTAATGAGATGAGAAAATTATCATCAATAAATATTACAGAGAAAAACGCTAAAAGAAGCATTCCGAATGAATTTTTGATTGAATATTGATGACTTAGGAATAGGACCACGCGGTCCAAAGCTAAGTGTGCACACCTCACAACTGGGAGTAGTACCCCTACCCCCATCTATGTACAGTTTCTGTTTTTCCACAGAGCCATTTTAATCAAACAGTGCATCACGTGTTAATCATAAAAAGAGAAGATGGTCTATTCATCATGGTGAATTACCAAGTTCAGTGGCGGCCATCTTATAATATGGTTTTGAACATAAACATGTGCAGACAATACAAACCAAAGCAATAAGTGAGTCAAATAAAGTTGATTAACCGGTTTACGGCGGCCGCGATTTTGTGGCAGTGCGGCACTTCCGCAAATCGGGCGGGGCCGCGTCGGCCATTGGCCGACTGTAGCACTGGGGAGGTAGTGCTGCCATCGGCCAATGGCCGACGGCAGCAAGGAAGAAGTTAAACAAAATCGGACAGTACCGGGGACCATTAATAAACATCAATGAGGTAAAGGGAATGAAAATAATACATTTAAAAAATTCATAATTATTTACAGTAATGTTCCCTATCGATAATGTTTGCCTGCTCAGAAGATATTTAAAAGGGAGTCTCCCATGTCCGTTCTTATTTGTGCCTTGAATGGGTAATCTTCAATACGTCACGGAGTGTAAGTGCAAGTCTCAGAAAAAGAAGGGAATTATTCGGTTTGTTGAGCCCCAAGGTCAGGAGGCCTGCTCATAGCCGTTCTCAGCCCCTAGTAGTTTCTAATACCAAGGGATGGATTAATACGTACAGTCCCATCCTTATTTGGGTCTTACCCATAATAACAGGAATGTAATATGGCCCTAAGCACATAGTTGTCCCCCAGGGGCGGTGGGTGACATTTCAAAGTGGTGGGGCGCAAAGTGATTTGCATACTGCACCGTAGCGAGCGAGCGCAGCGAGCGTGCACGAACCCCAAAAGGGGGGTTTGGGGGGATAACCCCCCCCCCAAGAAAATTTTGAAAAAAAAGAAGAAAAATCGTGCATTTTCAAGCAAATTTGAGAAAGCAGGAAGGTTAATAAAGCAATTGTGAAAGTGCTGTTATTACATTAATAGATGGCATAACATAGGTAGCTGCTTATTCAGTATAACCACAGAGCTTCATACATTCCGTCCTATTACGCTCAGGTGCTGAATTCAGACTATAAGACTTTCATGAAAATCTCAGCTCTAAGAGTAGAAGAAGTTGTTGTGGGTGATGACACAAGGAAAGATCAAATCATTGCAATTGGTGGCATTGACAGAGTGAAGATATTCTAAGATGGGCTCAGCAACCATGGATAAGGCAGCATGATGGAAGGATGGCAGCCATATCAAGATCCTGTCCTACAACATTGGTACTGACTGTTACCCCATTACCAATAAACAGTTTTTGATGTGGAGTAAATAGATTCCTTGTGTTTTCACAGCTTTAAATCAGAACATTTAGCAACTAGAATGGGATGTCAATGACCCATGACTGATGCCAAGCAAGCAACAATGGTACATGCAGAGGAGTAAAATGTATTGAACCGTTCTCAGACCATCCCCAAGGATCGCTTATAGACTAGCATCTGTCCCACCCATTAGTCATGAAAATGCACATGAGCTACCCAATTATAAAACTTTGCCCACAACCAAAACAATGAGGTGCCACTGATGTGAGTAGTAAAGGCTAAATTTAAGGTGAGCATTACATAACAGAGACACATTTCAGACTCAGATACTGCTGGAAGGGGATCCAGTTGTCTTTTGGCTGGGAAGTCACTGGGGAAGCAATGAGGAATATATGTGTGACAGATTCATTACAAATCACTTAATCAGGATATTCCCAAAAAACTCTGTGAGTGAAAGCGACAAAACGGGAGAGATGAGCCTTGTAATTCAAATGCACCAGCAGAAAAGGTGCGACTGGTTTCCTTGCCATCAACATACAATAAGCCTTTTTTTTTAATGCAGATTTATATAGCACTTTACATGAGCACCGGTTATGTTACACAGGGACACATTCAGGCACAGGGAGATTAAGTGATTTGCCCAGAATCAGAGTCCTTTTAAACCCATAAGTAATTTAAACTGTGCACCCCACCAAGGTCAGCAACAGGTGCTGCAGCACCAGTCTCACCGCCCTAAAGCCGGCTCTGTATGTACTCCTCAGGTGCTCGGAGGCCAATTTTGGGCGATAAGCAGTGGCTTACACACACATCAAAAACAAAAGATGTGATGGATAAAGAACAAGTTGTGTTTTACTCCCACCACACATACAGCTGAAGAAGAACTGGTCCTTCGAATAACTCTCCCTAGGTCCTCTAGGTGAGGCTGGACCCGTACACAGCGCCTGGATACCCTCGTGAAAGAATCAAAAAAGGGTCTTGACTCCTAACTCAGCAAGGCTGAGTCCAACCAATATCATCAAACAAAACAAAAGCCAATGCTGGGACTCCCTGTTCACCAACTGATATTATTCAACAATAGCTGCTTTGAATTAAACAAAAACAACCTGTTTTTAATTTAGCACCATGCGGGATTTATTCTCTTTAGTAGAATTTTTTCTTTTTAAAGCACACTATTTTTCGTGCATGGAAATACACAATACAAAATACAACGAAATTTTTATATACAATATATACATACAGATTTATAACTCATAAACAACATTTTACAGATTTCATACACACTTGGCCATACAATCATACACAAACCACTCATACAACTGGAAGTGAGAAAAAACAATGAGTCCACGTATCGGTGACTTATTTGGTGGAAAATAATTCTTTTCGTGATTATCTAATTCTTAAAGTCTGTTTTAGTCACAGTTTTACCAAAGTCACTTATGTGACAACAATAAAGAAAGGGCTGTTCTAAAACACCAATGGTAAACAGATACGGGACAAGACTGGTCGACGCGTTTCAAACCCCTGCGTCTTGGTGGGGTTCTCCTCAGGACCGGATGGGTTCTGTAAAAATAGAAATGGCTAGCTTAGGATTGCTTATTCAAAAATGAAAAGAGACGTACTCCAGTGAACCAAAGCGGCTCCCTACCTTTGGCCGATAGTCAATAATCGCAAACAGTGGTGGGCAGGTGAATTCCCAAAGTCGAGTCTGGTTTGTATTTCCCCAAAGGAGTAATCACAGGGACTGTGTGAGGAAAAAACACAAACGACATACAGTATTTAGTCAAACATCCCAACCCATTCATTCTGGTGATCTAAGCAGAGAGGGGGGGCGTCCTACTTACCCGCTAGTTCACAGCTTTTGACTCGCTGTTCACTCCTCGTTTGCTCGGGAGCGGCCGCTCCTTTGCTGCAATGAGAAGGAAAATTGTGTAAAAATTCAGCGTCTCAGGCGCAGTGGCGGTGTGGATCAATCCAGCGAGTTTACACACCGATTTAGGAAAAAGGCGTCCGTCCTTCTCCTCGGCTCAAACGAATGGTTCCCTCGAGTTAGGAACTGACAAAAGTACTTCCTGGTTAAGGGCACAAACCCGGTGGTCCTGGTACTTGTAGTTCTGTATCCATGGCAGTCAAGTCACACAGTGAATGTAAACAGTGGACCGGATTGTGAACTGGACTATGCGGACCCATTTAGCTAGGGCGGCTCAGACGTTAGGCTTATAGATTTCTGAAATTTCGTTTAATCCTCGTATCGCGGTGTTGAACTTCATTATAAGCATTGCTCGCGTTGTGATAATTTGGCATCGAGGTCGCCGCCCCTAGGATCTTTTTCAATTTTGGATAACACTGTCCATCGCAAATCAGTTTTCTCATGTTTACATTTTGTCCAATGGTTAACTAGTGGGGCATTCTCCACTCCTCTGCGGATACGCGATTTATGTTGCGTTATCCTGTTCCTGATTTCTTGTGTAGTCTTCCCAATGTAGACTAGAGGGCACGGGCAGATAATAGCATACACGACATTTTTGGAGTTACAATTCGTAAAAGTGTCGTGCTTCCAATGGATATTCTCAAATGTGAATACTGAGTCCTCAATGGTTTCATTACAACAAGTGCACGTTCCACATTTATGATGTCCTTTGGGTGGAGGAAATCCAAAGAGACTTTGTAATGTTGGTGCCTTCACAATTGGTAATGCCGCCCTTACAATATGGTTAGCCACGCTCTTGTCCTTTTTATATGCAAAAAGTGGCGGTGCTGAGAAATCCTCGTGCAGGTTTTTTAGTAAGTGCCAATTGGACATTATGAGTTTCCTATGTAGGTTTGCAGCTGGACAGAAGGTGGTGACACACACCATCCTTCTGACATCTTGTTTGATTTTTTTCTCCAGTAAAGTTTCTCGTGGAGTCCACCAGGCTCGTTTGAGGGAATTTTTTAATAATTTTTTAGGGTAACCTCTCTGGATGAGTCGGTTTTTCAGATGGTCAGCATGTTTGAAATATTCCTCTTTGTTCAAACAGTTTCGGCGAATTCTTAAAAATTGCCCATATGGTAAATTCTGTTTCAAGCTACGAGGATGATTACTGTTAAAATGCAAAGCTTTATTCCTATCTGAGGGTTTCCGGAATAAGGTTGTGCTTAATCCTCCCTCAAAAGGTTCCACTTTCACGTCCAAAAAGGTGATCGATTCATTGGATGCTGTGACAGAGAACTGGATGTCAATTGTTCTCGAATTCAGCCAACACACGAATTGGCCCAAATCTTCATTTCCTCCTGTCCAGACAAGGAATATGTCGTCTATGTACCGCATGTAATGGGAGATGCAGCTACCACAGGGGTTTTCGTTATATATGAATTTTTCTTCAAATAGACCCATGAACATTATGGCTAGCTCTGGGGCAAAGGGGCAACCCATCGCCACCCCTTTTATTTGATAAAGAAATTCCGCATCAAACGTGAAAAAGTTTTTTTGTAATGCAAAACGCGCAAGGTCAAGGATGAAATTGGTAGGGACTCTTACTGGTCTTTCTCTTTTTTCCAATACAGTCAAAGTTTCCAGTGCTTGTTCTTGGGGGATTTGGGTGTATAAAGACACCACATCCAATGTGACTAGAAGCTGTCTGTTATGGTTAAAGTTGATGGTGGAAATTCGATTTAGGAAAGCAGTTGTATCTTGGAGGTGGGCAGGGATGGTCTGAATAAAAGGTTTCAAAAAGAAATCAATGTATTTTGCAATGGGTTCAAAAAGAGAATCACACCCTGAAATTATAGGACGTCCTGGTGGGTTGTTTTCATCCTTGTGCAATTTGGGGAGCACATAAAATACAGGTGTCCTGGGATTTTTATTTTGTAAAAATACTAGTTCCTTAGGTCCTACAAAACCTTGGTCAAAGCCTTTTTGGATAACGTCGAACAATTGGTTCCTTATTTCGGATGTTGGATCTTTACCAACGCGTCTGTAGCAGTTCTGATCATTGAGCTGGCGGTGTACTTCTTGTTTATATTTGTTAATGTCCCAGATTACCACTGCTCCGCCTTTATCGGCCTGTTTAACTACAATGGTGTTATCATTCTTCACTGTTACCAATGCATCCTTCTCAGCTTTGGAAAGGTTGAATTTGACGAATGTTTTCTTTTTTTCAATTGAGGAAATTCCAGACAAAACAGTGCGTTCAAACGTTATCACTTCCTTCGGGACTTTGGGTCCTTTTGGACAGAATGCCGATTTTCTCTTCAGACCTGTTGTTTCCTCAGGAGTGTTTTCAATTGAGTCCTGGAAGAATGTCTTTAGGCGAATCTTCCGGCAGAATTCCAATGTCTCAAGTTTCATTTTGATGAAATCCGTGGGTCTGGATGGTACAAAATTGAGTCCTTTTGTCAGAATAGATGTTTCAGCTACTGAGAGCGCCCTGTCTGATAAATTATAAATTGGTGAAATTTCTAATTTTTGTAGAATTTCTGACGTGTTCTCATTTCCCATGGTTGGGTGTAGCGTACTCGGCCTCTGGGTTTCTGTTGGCCCCGTCCTAAAAAAGGCTGTTGGTTTTGGGGTTGTTGTTGGTATTGATCTGATCGATTTCCTGCCCTATTTTGAGGAGGTCGGTTGCTGTTGTCTGGTTCACTACCTGACGATGATGTGGTATCCGAAAAAGTTAAGAATTTTCGACGCGATCGTCCTTGGTTATCCTGTAAGTAGCGACGTGAATCAGAATGTGTGTAAAAGTCCTTATTGAGATACGGATAGATCGATTCTAAAGAAAAGTTCTTTTTGTCCAATTCAAATTTGTTATTTTTTTGAGTCACTGTAAAATCCTTGAATTCCAAGATTTCCTTATCAATTTTTTCCAGAAGTGTTTTAGAATCTGTAATTAATTGGTTGGTCTCAATTTCCCTTTTAAAAGTTTCTATCTCCTCCAATTCCTTAAGTGATGTCCTATGTGCAGTCTCGATGGTCAGGACCATAAGGTCCCTACTGCACTTTGTTTCAATCCCACTGAAACCTTTTTTATACACTGGATCGTCAGTGTATCTCTAGAGTCGTGTGAAAACAAAAGACAACTTATTTTACTCAGTCAGTACGTGCATTCTTAGTCTCACCAGATTGTAGAGAAAAGGAAGAGACGGGCGTGTTCAATAAAAGATGTTATTTATTGATCAGTCTCTTTTCTCATACAAGAGAAATGGATCGATATTATCGCAATACTTATGGTTAAGTAAAGTGCATACAATAAAAGCAGAAGTATAAAATAATACTGTAAAAACATTTATATGGTTTCTAAGCCATAAGGTGGTTTAAAATGGATAAAATAGCTACATACACATATACATTTGACTAATCGTACTCAACTGGTGTTTCTAACTACGCCTACCCCGGTGTACCTGACCTAAGCCTAATACGTGGGCGGGAATAGAAAGTAGCAGTTTAAGTTAAGTTTGTTTTGCCAAGTGACTGACTCAAGAATTCTCTGCAAGGGGTTATTCAGTTCCGTACCTTGAATCTAGGATGAATGAGGGATGGTATCTCTCGTCTCTGGTCTCGATATTCCAGGCTGCCTGCGAGGGCTACCCGGAAGCGCCGGAGCTGGATTTCTCGGCAGGAGAAAGCAGCGTCTCGTTCTCAGCGCGTCAGGAAGGCGGGGCTGCGCCAGCGGGGTCTGCTCTGCTCTGGGCTTCGGCAAGTCTGGCTGCTCCGATCTCGTCACCACCGCGTGTGTTTGCTTAAGGCAATACCGGTAATATTTATACCTGTAAGGTGCCGAGATTGACGTAAGGATGGACATAGATACGTCAATAAGGATGTCATACGACTTGGTCGTTAGCACATTCTTTTGCTGAAGTTCTCGATGAAATCAAAACAATGGCCGCAGGGTTTTTCCCAGGTTGTCATAGGTTTGATTTGTTTTGAGAACTCCGTATGCCTTATCGGGGGCTGGAGGAATATCGCTTGTCTAATTAGATGGCAAGCGTTATGACCTAATCAGATAACACGTTCCTGTGCCGTAGTGTGGCTTAATCAGATAACGGTTTCTGCATCATGGGATGGCTGCTAGTTAACTTGTTAACCAGAACAGGGTCAGGAATAGGGGGATCGATACAGAACCTATAAGAATACATCACACCCACTCCACGCTAACTATGGCCATGTTTACGAATCTAGGCATAGTAAAACATACTGTAGAGTATCGTGTATACCTTACCACCCCAAAATACATATAATGCATTTCGAATAATGTAATATATGGAAAAAAATATTCACATGTACTATATGCACTCAAGCTGTAGAATAATGCTAAAGTGATCACGCATATGTATACATTATTGCTAATTGGTATATGAGAATTTACACATGAAAAGTCTCTTAATACAGAAGAAAAAGGTTCGAGACCATTTCATCACAGAATAAAAATAATTATGAACATACCAGCGGGCAGCTAATGTCTATAAAGTTTCTAAAAATAGAAATTTTAGTTCTCTAAGAATAGTTCTTACTTTAAGCAGAAGATAAGTGTCCCGAAAAATCGTAAAAATAGTTTGGGGCTGCTGAAAAAATTGCTGTCCGTGAACTGGAGGGAAAATTGTTCATGTTATTTTGCTATTAAAGTTGAAGGCCAAATTCAGGGTGTTGGGAACGCCGTGTGCTAGCTTGCTTAAAAGTCTCTATTTCTGCTCTGGTGAGAACATCATATCATTTAGACTGTCGAAAAAGCTGTCAACAGCTTCCTGGGAGAGTTCCACTAACTCGGAAAAAGGTGTAACCATGCATTCGTGCGCATGATTGTCTCCATTGACGTTTTGATTAGTATTGCTGACAGAAGGTCGTACCTGATCGATGCTGCTTTCATCTTGAACTCCACTACCCCTTAATCGTAGTGGTGAAGTTTCCACGAATGCCATCATCAGGATTGGCAGCCGTTGAGGGCAGCACAAAGCATGAGCCTTTATTGGACTCAACAATGTTTCTGCATCCATTGGCGCATCTGATTGTAGCGTCAGACAGGTGTCCAACACGCATTCTTCTCCGCACAGCAGGCACCTTAATACAGGTAAAACACATCGATGCCACATTGGTCGAAATGAAAGAAACCAAGTCATGTTCAGGTCTCTAAGCCGGGATAGTCCCAGGATTTTTGATATCCGGTCCCGGTATCCAATGGCTCGGATTGTTTCTTCCCTTGTCGCAGGTGTTTTGTCTGTGACACGGTTTGCCATAACGAAATATAAGGACCAAGAATAGGATTCCTGCAATTAGTCCTAAAATGAGGGGAAGTCCGCCAAAAATCGAATGGACGAAATCTGGAAAAATACCCAGTATGGCTTTGAATGGTGTTAATGCCATCGAAAATGCTGTCTTAAATACCTTTGAGACTCCACTGGTATCAGAAATATTTAAGATTTCATTCAGGATTTCTGCGAAATGTATGGGGGAATTAGTTGATAACAATGAGTGAATCTCTGCAGTCGTCCTTGCGACTAGGAGATCATACGTTTCTTTTGATGACGTGAGTCTGGTCGGCGTCTGAAGAAGCACTGTTTTCATTCTGCTTAAAGTATCTATTCGAATAGAAGTAATTTTCAAGTTAGGCCATGCCCTTGCCTCCCTGTCTGGAAAGGAGCTGGGGAACAATGAGTGTCCACAGCACATGACCTTCGCAGTCGTAGTTACGAGATAAGGAGTCCCGGGCATAAGACTACAACATCTGCGATCCACAATTAGAATGTAACTCCCGTTATAGAGTCTTTTAAGGAATGGTTCTATCTCTGTTGCAGGTGCGCCTAGCTGGTGACATGAAAGGTTATTTGAGTTCCCTTCACAGGCTCCATGCAAACTAATTCCATTACACAGAAGTGTACCGCTTAGTGACATCGCACAATTATTGCCACTAAGAAACACTTTCTGTCCTTTATTACTGACACATGCATGTGAATAGGGCAAGTTCCATGTTGTCTTAATGTACCCTTTTCCCAATTTTTCGTACATGCCAGCCTGTATATATTTTTGGCAGTATTGAAACCTGAAGGTTGATATTGGAATATTAATTATCCCATGTATTATCCATTCACTGACAGGTCGTTCTGACATTGTCACTGGTAATCTCTCGAGTTTCTCAATGCTCAGGATTGTATAATCAGCACCCTTTTGTGCCATACTGATTTGTTTATCAGTAAGGTTAAAGATATTGAAAAGTGACGTTGTGTTGATTAAACGCCAAGGCACATAGCCTGAACGCAGATTTTGTAACGTCCAGCCAAGCTGTACAATAGAACGCAATTGAGACTGACCGTGTTGTAACAGCAGTAAGTCTTGCGATATTATGTCGATTGCTGAAGACACAATGCTGTCCAAAGAAAAAATTCTGGAGGACAGAGTCATTAACCCATTGTCCACTACAGAAAGTGATTTTTCCAAATTAATACGGTCAATTTCCCGTATACTTTCTGCTGTCTCAATTTGAGTAACCTTCCAGGCCTCATTGTAAGCTGCATATACAGAGGCTGCTATGAAGCGTTTTTGACGCTGTTTGCGCGGTCCCATAATGAAATCACGCAAGTCAGCACCATCAGTAAGTAAAGTTAGGTGTTGTTTAATTTCTGTCAGTGTGGAAGTTTGTAGCCATTGAAGGCATAATTTGCCCACACTGTAGGTGGTTATTATCCCTGGGTGTTGTCTTTGGGAATATCTAGGGTCTGGCCTGGTCAATTTGAACCCCTGTTTTTTGTTCAGGAATCTGTCTTGACAGTTATTAGTATCTGTGGGCCAGATCAACCACTGTTTTCAATCAGGATGTGTTCTGTTTTGGTTTAATATATAGTTTACGTCTATCTCTTCATCTGTAGAGCTATTGCTGTTCATTGTTGGCTTTGGAATAGACGGTTTATTTAAGTCTTTGATTTTGGCTAGGCCAAGACAGGTAGTTTGTTGAACAGTGTCATTTAAAAATATAATTTGTTCTGGGATCATGCAGGCTCTAAACAATGATTCTATACCTTGTACTTGCCATTCTTTTGTACCCCAAACACTTTTAACTTCAACATTTTTGTCCCAATAATCAAAACCAAAAGTATTCATTTGTTCAAAAAATGGGTCTGAATATATCAATTTCGTGTTTGTTAGCATGGTCTTTGTCCCTGTCTTATTTGACAATTTAAAATAAAATGTTTCAGCATTACTTGTGTTGAACCCTGAAAAGTATGAATATTTGTCGTAAAAGGTTCTTGAGCTTCCTTTTGGAGGGGTTGCACAATGTTCCCATTGATTATAATTTAAAACATTTCTAGGTTGTGCAGATTTATGTAGAAAATGGTTACCATAGTGGTTGTAACAGTACATACTATCATAATTAGTCGAACCCTGCAAATAATCATGTTTGGTAAATTTAGCAGACATCACTAAGTCAGACATCATATTATTTATACTTTCAAAGTCCCAATCATCAGCAAATGAGCTTGTTTTTACAAAGTCACTCAACGAGATCTTAATTTGGTGTGGATATTTCAGGATCTCAACCGGACCATAAATTTCGTAGTCAGTATTGTCCCATGCTACCCCACCCGGTATAGGATTGGCTGTGAAGTTGACTGAAGAAAGTTCTCTTTTCTCGACGTGTGAAGATGTGTGTGGTTTGAGGATCAAGTTGATTTTCTGACTTGCTGTGTCCATTTTAGCATATTTTCCCTCAATGAAGCGTCCCAAAGTTAGTACCATGATGAGCCAAAGTATAAGGATAAATACACCAAAGCCCACCCAAAATTCAATCCATGGAGAAATCAGATAGGTTTCTTTCAGTTGTTTCAAAAGTTCTTTAGCTTTATCTTTAAAGGTTTTTGTTGATGGCTGTGTTTTTGATTCACTGAGGTCTTCAGAGGAATCATCGAAGTTTATGAAGTAGCCGGATGCAGTTCTGTCAATTGTTCCAATTGCTTCAGGATTACTGTTTCTTGCATATTCGTTTGTTACTTCATTGTAGGTTGGTGTGTCTCTACTAAATGTTTTTATTTGGGTTTTCAGAGGTTTAAGTTCCAATGCATTGTTGCATAGTCCTTGTTGTTCTTCTGTAGGCGTTTCGAATGTGATTAGCCTCTTAGTTTGGACCTCTGTATTGGTAGCAAATCTTGGTGTTCTACTACTTATTGGGAGTCCACTTGGCCTACTGTTTGTTATCGGCCACATGATTGTGGTTTTACCAGGTCGATGGATACAACTCGGTTCTCCTTTTTACCAGCAAGCGGCGGTAGTACAACTGATCTTGTCCCGTTGATAGACAAGACAGGAACTGCTTTTCTGTAAGAAGGCCCAAATTCCTTCTTTACCGCGATCTTTTCTCTGACTAGATCCCCGACTTTTGGAATCCAGACAGGTCTTGCTGGGACAGGTGGTGGTTCTTCAGTGGTTGTTGGCTGTTGTTTCAACTTTATGTTGCTCAGGTCTTTTCTTGTTTTGTTTAAGTCCTGCAAAATAGCCAAACGATCTTTGATATCAAAGCTTTTTTCCTTTACCACTGAAGTCTGACTGTCAAGATCTAAGACTAACATCCTAGTTCCAAACAATAATTCGTACGGACTGAATCCCTTTAGAGAATTTCTTGGCAGGTTATTTAGACTACGTTGGACACTTATTAGATGTTTGACCCACCCAGCTCCCGAACCTAATATCCTTTCTGTTATAGATAGCTTTATGCCTTGGTTTTTTCTTTACACCATCCCGTATCCCTCAGGAAGGAAGTGAGAAGAATCCCGCATCGCTATGCTCATTTGGCCGTGCTTCCCCACAAGCTTGAGGGCTAAAGTGAAAACATTGGTCAAACGTAGCATGCTCCTAGCGTATATGCCATTTAGACTCGCAAATCTTTGTATAACAGTCCAGACGTCAGCCGAGTGCTGGGGATCTACATTATAAGTGGAAACTAGCCTGTATATGTTAATCGGACGCTTTGCTTTTTACTGCTGATCCTTTCTGGAGTGAAACGCCATGGGAGTATACCGTTTCTCTCGCCACTGCGATCTCTGTTGCAGTCCGGGCATTTTTTTACAAAAAATGTGATGCTGCAGGCTCATGCCTGGCCACCAGTACACTGATTGTAGTTCTTCCAGATAATCTTTTAGTTTGAGGTGTCTGAGACCCTCGCCCATATGTGCGTCTGTAATTAACAAAGTTCTCCTGTCCATGTTTGGAATTACTCTATCCCCCACTCCAGGGATTCGAGCAAAAGGGACGGAGTTTGCATCGATTATGTATGTATAATTGAGTGGATAGTTGATCGGTAGCGCTGAGCAGTCGCCTTTTGATGACGTTTTTACCGCCAGCACTGTTTCACCGTCAATGTATTTCATTGTACGCTTTTTTCTAGCTACGGAAGCCGATTCAGTTGCTACCGCTGTGGCTGTCTCAGCCAATGAATTCCCTGCAACGTGAACGCCATCACGTTGATGACTCAGTGTATGTATCACGTGAGTCTTTGGTAGTTCTTTTTGTAACAGAACTATTTGTTCCCAAAGCAATTTTTGCTTTATTGTTGCACCTGTGTCATCTTTGTAACCGTTTTGAATCCATGTCTGCAAATCGTTGTTATATGATTTGACGCAGTAATATGAATCGGACACTATGAGTGTCGGGAATTCGCGATCTGCATTATCTAGCGCCATTTTCAATGCTATTATTTCAGTCTGTTGTTCTGAATTAGTTTCTACTGAGTGTGTTCTTGTTAATAGAGGTCTTAGTTTACCTCCGCGCCACACTTTCTTTGTAATCTCACATGTGGGGTTGTATGCTTGTTCTCCCCAAACGGAGGGTTGAGCATGTCCGTCTGTATAGATTACACATGCGTACTGTCGTAAGGGCAGAATGTCGATTGCCAGAGGGAATGTTCTTTCATATTCTAGATTTTTCAATTCTTTTAATTCTGGATCAAAGTAGTATTTTACTTTGTCCGTTGTAATTGAGTTCACCCATTGTATCCATTCCGGATTCAATGCTGTTGTTGGTAAATTACACGGTGTTGTTAATGCCTCAAAGGCTGATTCTGCTGTTCTGACTGCGATGTGTCTACCGTCAGCTTTATCTTTTTCTCTAGCTATTGCGGTTTGAACTGCATGAATAATGTTTTCTTTAATGCAGAATTTCTTTTCAGCTTCTGTGTACAAGTGTGATTTGAATGCAATTGGTACCTTTTCTCCCTCATTAGAGGTCAGGTATGTGAATCCGCATCTTCCTGGGATGACTCGAATCACAAGATTGCGTGTGTTATCACGTGTTCCTAATTTTGTTTTTATTAACATGTCTGTTTGTAAGGATCTCAAAATTTCTGTGTGTGTTTGAGTCCAATTGGTTCTTTTAAAATCTGGTTTTATTAGATCATAAAGGGGCTTGACCCTTTCTGCGTAATTTGCAATGTATGTTCTTCCGAAATTTAGGAAGCCTAGAATTGACTGTAGGTTTTTTAGTGTTCTAGGTGCTTGGAGTACGGCACATTTCTCTAGGAAATTGTCAGCCAGGCTTTTGCCTTCACTTGATAATTCATATCCTAAGAACAGGACTGTTAGATGGGCAATTCGAGATTTTTTAAAGTTGAATTTGTAACCCTCTGCTGCGAACCCAAGTATTATGGTGTTCACTCTCTTCAAGTGAGTATCCAAGTCATCATCTGTTAGGTATATGTCGTCGACATAAGATAATGCTTCGTCATCATATGTTTGTAGTAACTCTGTTACTCTCGCTGAGAATAATCCTGGGCTGTTCTTGAACCCTTGGGGTAACCGACAGAATTGTTTTTGAGCGCCATTTATTGAGAACGCAGACAAATATCTGCTCTCTGGTGCTATATTTTGACAAAAGAATCCATTAGAGATGTCTAATGTTGTTTTGTATTTTTTGCGCACTATGTTATTCATTAGCGCTGCACTATGCGAGTTTTGCACTGCAAAAGTTTTGCAACATGAGTTAAGGTGTCTGTAATCCAAAACTAGACGATATGAATTGTCTGGTTTGGAGACAGGAAACAAAGGGTTGTTCATTTGTGAGGTGCAAGTTTCAATCACCCCCTGGTATTCTAGTTGATCTAGGATTTCTTTTACCTGTTTTTTAGCTTCTTGCTTAATTGGGTACTGTCTTTGTGCAGTAGGTTGTGATTTTAACTGGATTTTGTGAGGAGGAGAGTCCTCATCCCATCCTGCGTGATTTTTATATAAAGCAGGAGCTTGAGCTACTGCCCACTTTCTAGCAAGTGTGTATTTTTTATGAATTGGGATATGATTTGAGAAGGCAGGCATAATTATTTCTTCGCCATGAGGGCAGTCCCTGACAAACTCTGGTGGCCAGTCTTTTTCAGCTAGAAGGATGTCATAGCCCTTGGAGAGATTATCCCAAAATAGTCCCCTTATTTTTCTAGTCTTATCCCCTTCTATACGTAAAGTTATTTCATATATTTTGTGAGGTTTGCTAACTTTGGTGTCTGCAGTTTCCACTTGAAGGTATTCATTCGTGTCCACTGTCTCCAGATGATTCATAAGGACTTTGCGAGCTATGCTCACTTCTGCTGCGCTGTCTAGCATTGTCTGAGCCCATTCTCCGTTTTTCAGTTGTGTCCTCAGTATTCTCGGCATTGTTAACTACTTTAATACTGGCTACCTTCTTTTTTGGAAATTGTAATTTCTTATTTGGATGAGCAGGTTCCTTGTCTTTGGACTTGACGTGCCCTTCCCTGGGTTCCGATCGTCCTCTTCTTTCCGATTTCTGCGAGGAAGTCTGAAAAGATTGAGAGGGACGTGTATCAAAATCTTGATATCTATCCGGTTTCTTTATATTATCCCTATTTCTAAGGTTGTATTTTTTCCCAGAGGGCTCACTTTGGGGAGACTTGGGTCCTTGGTCCGGAGATCTTTCTCTCCGCAGAGGAGACCTTCCTCTGGACTGGAATCTCTTTTCTTTTGGATTGGATTGTTTGTTTCCATCCCAGTTCTTTTTTTGACTGTTTAGATTATTTTTAATAAATATTTTTTCAGGACTTTCAATCAGTTGGGGTTTTACTGGTATTCCACCTAAACTATCTCTACCTAGTTCCTCAGAGGATTTTTCTATAATTCTGGCAATTTCAGCTGGTTGGTCTGCTATATCTGTTTCTTTTAACCTTTGGCGGATCGCCACGTTTGCTGCTTCTCCCTTTATGTTGGCTAATAGTATTGCCGAGACCTGCTTGAAGTCTTTTAGTAATTTCATACCAAGAGTTAAAGCGGGTTCTGGACCGTATTCGTCTTGAATTTGTTTTAGCACATCTGGTATTACCGAGATGGATGGAACACCATGCGTTTTTGTGTAGATAGAAGCAAAGACTGTACCCCAAGTGTCACAGTCCTCCACGTGTGGTGCGATTCCCATTGGAAGACAGATAGTCAGAATCCTGTGTTTATCCACAGGGGTGGTGTCTGGAAACACCGCCTCTATTTGGGTGATTTTTTGTGCTAACCAGAATGGTATTTGTTCCCTTTTAGCTGGTACTTTACCTAGGCAGGACTGTATGTTCTGTGGTGTAATTTTATTTGTGTTCCCCTGATGAGGGGTCAGCGGTGGAATTTTAATTGCTGGTTGGATTGTTGAAGTCCGCATTACATATTGGACTAATTGTCTATGTACTTTTATTAATTGTTTTAGTTGTATTAGAAGATCTGCTGCAGATATTCTTTCGATGTCTGGATGTGGTGTGTATCCGGCTAGGACCGGCCACGTTGCTCCTGGTCTACCTAATGGACCGAGCCTGGTGATGTGATTGTTGTGTTTTAGGGCGCCATTAAACAAGAGCAGGTGCTCTTGAAATTTAAGTGGTACTTCCACCTCCTCGAAAGGAGTGTATTCTTCAGGAGGTTCCTCTGTTTTGTAATGGTGGAAGTGCTTTGTTACAGCGTTTGCTGCTGGAAAGTTTATCCATGAATAGAATACCTCTGTCTGCCGATATTCGTGTGCCTCTATTACGAATATGACTGTGCCACCTCTAGGTGTCAGTCCATTTTCTATAAGTTTTAAAGTTATAGATTTCCTTATGTTGACCGGGATGAGTATTAAATCCGGGTCTGCTTCTTGCATAGTATTATCAGCTGCTACGAGTTCAGCTGCTACTCTAGCTATCTCTCTTTCTTCTTCAGCGTCTGACATTCTACTGTCAGGAAGGTTATTTTGTTTGTTTGCAGATCAGGTTTCTTTGGAAACAAAGATTAGATGCACAATATTTTGGAACAGTGTATCCTTCAACGTTGACTAAACCAAGAACCATACATAGGAGTTTCTTCCTGCGAGGTTTGGCGGATACGACCTTTCACCCACTCCAGACGTCTTTGGAGTATTATGGGAAAAAAGGGGTCTGAGTGAAAAAGCACGACTGAGTTACTCTAATGTCTTGCGTTAGTTTTATCGCCTATCCAAACACGTTTGGCGCCATGTAGTGTAGTTCCTATTATCCCAATAGGCTCTGCGCATTGGAATAATACCTTCAATAGTATAGGCCTAGACCAGACGTTAACTAGGTCTTCTATTGTCGATATTAGACTTAAAGTTTTGGGTTTGCCAGCTAGCTCAGAGTTCACTAGAAACTTTCTCGAATAGGCAAGGAGGAGTTGAACCTCCCTGGATAGACAAGAAGGGATTTAGTTTCTGACAACCATAGAACATGACAACTTTGCTCTCCCCTAATCAAGAGTGTATCTCTAGAGTCGTGTGAAAACAAAAGACAACTTATTTTACTCAGTCAGTACGTGCATTCTTAGTCTCACCAGATTGTAGAGAAAAGGAAGAGACGGGCGTGTTCAATAAAAGATGTTATTTATTGATCAGTCTCTTTTCTCATACAAGAGAAATGGATCGATATTATCGCAATACTTATGGTTAAGTAAAGTGCATACAATAAAAGCAGAAGTATAAAATAATACTGTAAAAACATTTATATGGTTTCTAAGCCATAAGGTGGTTTAAAATGGATAAAATAGCTACATACACATATACATTTGACTAATCGTACTCAACTGGTGTTTCTAACTACGCCTACCCCGGTGTACCTGACCTAAGCCTAATACGTGGGCGGGAATAGAAAGTAGCAGTTTAAGTTAAGTTTGTTTTGCCAAGTGACTGACTCAAGAATTCTCTGCAAGGGGTTATTCAGTTCCGTACCTTGAATCTAGGATGAATGAGGGATGGTATCTCTCGTCTCTGGTCTCGATATTCCAGGCTGCCTGCGAGGGCTACCCGGAAGCGCCGGAGCTGGATTTCTCGGCAGGAGAAAGCAGCGTCTCGTTCTCAGCGCGTCAGGAAGGCGGGGCTGCGCCAGCGGGGTCTGCTCTGCTCTGGGCTTCGGCAAGTCTGGCTGCTCCGATCTCGTCACCACCGCGTGTGTTTGCTTAAGGCAATACCGGTAATATTTATACCTGTAAGGTGCCGAGATTGACGTAAGGATGGACATAGATACGTCAATAAGGATGTCATACGACTTGGTCGTTAGCACATTCTTTTGCTGAAGTTCTCGATGAAATCAAAACAATGGCCGCAGGGTTTTTCCCAGGTTGTCATAGGTTTGATTTGTTTTGAGAACTCCGTATGCCTTATCGGGGGCTGGAGGAATATCGCTTGTCTAATTAGATGGCAAGCGTTATGACCTAATCAGATAACACGTTCCTGTGCCGTAGTGTGGCTTAATCAGATAACGGTTTCTGCATCATGGGATGGCTGCTAGTTAACTTGTTAACCAGAACAGGGTCAGGAATAGGGGGATCGATACAGAACCTATAAGAATACATCACACCCACTCCACGCTAACTATGGCCATGTTTACGAATCTAGGCATAGTAAAACATACTGTAGAGTATCGTGTATACCTTACCACCCCAAAATACATATAATGCATTTCGAATAATGTAATATATGGAAAAAAATATTCACATGTACTATATGCACTCAAGCTGTAGAATAATGCTAAAGTGATCACGCATATGTATACATTATTGCTAATTGGTATATGAGAATTTACACATGAAAAGTCTCTTAATACAGAAGAAAAAGGTTCGAGACCATTTCATCACAGAATAAAAATAATTATGAACATACCAGCGGGCAGCTAATGTCTATAAAGTTTCTAAAAATAGAAATTTTAGTTCTCTAAGAATAGTTCTTACTTTAAGCAGAAGATAAGTGTCCCGAAAAATCGTAAAAATATTTTGGGGCTGCTGAAAAAATTGCTGTCCGTGAACTGGAGGGAAAATTGTTCATGTTATTTTGCTATTAAAGTTGAAGGCCAAATTCAGGGTGTTGGGAACGCCGTGTGCTAGCTTGCTTAAAAGTCTCTATTTCTGCTCTGGTGAGAACATCATATCATTTAGACTGTCGAAAAAGCTGTCAACAGCTTCCTGGGAGAGTTCCACTAACTCGGAAAAAGGTGTAACCATGCATTCGTGCGCATGATTGTCTCCATTGACGTTTTGATTAGTATTGCTGACAGAAGGTCGTACCTGATCGATGCTGCTTTCATGTTGAACTCCACTACCCCTTAATCGTAGTGGTGAAGTTTCCACGAATGCCATCATCAGGATTGGCAGCCGTTGAGGGCAGCACAAAGCATGAGCCTTTATTGGACTCAACAATGTTTCTGCATCCATTGGCGCATCTGATTGTAGCGTCAGACAGGTGTCCAACACGCATTCTTCTCCGCACAGCAGGCACCTTAATACAGGTAAAACACATCGATGCCACATTGGTCGAAATGAAAGAAACCAAGTCATGTTCAGGTCTCTAAGCCGGCATAGTCCCAGGATTTTTGATATCCGGTCCCGGTATCCAATGGCTCGGATTGTTTCTTCCCTTGTCGCAGGTGTTTTGTCTGTGACACGGTTTGCCATAACGAAATATAAGGACCAAGAATAGGATTCCTGCAATTAGTCCTAAAATGAGGGGAAGTCCGCCAAAAATCGAATGGACGAAATCTGGAAAAATACCCAGTATGGCTTTGAATGGTGTTAATGCCATCGAAAATGCTGTCTTAAATACCTTTGAGACTCCACTGGTATCAGAAATATTTAAGATTTCATTCAGGATTTCTGCGAAATGTATGGGGGAATTAGTTGATAACAATGAGTGAATCTCTGCAGTCGTCCTTGCGACTAGGAGATCATACGTTTCTTTTGATGACGTGAGTCTGGTCGGCGTCTGAAGAAGCACTGTTTTCATTCTGCTTAAAGTATCTATTCGAATAGAAGTAATTTTCAAGTTAGGCCATGCCCTTGCCTCCCTGTCTGGAAAGGAGCTGGGGAACAATGAGTGTCCACAGCACATGACCTTTCAGTCGTAGTTACGAGATAAGGAGTCCCGGGCATAAGACTACAACATCTGCGATCCACAATTAGAATGTAACTCCCGTTATAGAGTCTTTTAAGGAATGGTTCTATCTCTGTTGCAGGTGCGCCTAGCTGGTGACATGAAAGGTTATTTGAGTTCCCTTCACAGGCTCCATGCAAACTAATTCCATTACACAGAAGTGTACCGCTTAGTGACATCGCACAATTATTGCCACTAAGAAACACTTTCTGTCCTTTATTACTGACACATGCATGTGAATAGGGCAAGTTCCATGTTGTCTTAATGTACCCTTTTCCCAATTTTTCGTACATGCCAGCCTGTATATATTTTTGGCAGTATTGAAACCTGAAGGTTGATATTGGAATATTAATTATCCCATGTATTATCCATTCACTGACAGGTCGTTCTGACATTGTCACTGGTAATCTCTCGAGTTTCTCAATGCTCAGGATTGTATAATCAGCACCCTTTTGTGCCATACTGATTTGTTTATCAGTAAGGTTAAAGATATTGAAAAGTGACGTTGTGTTGATTAAACGCCAAGGCACATAGCCTGAACGCAGATTTTGTAACGTCCAGCCAAGCTGTACAATAGAACGCAATTGAGACTGACCGTGTTGTAACAGCAGTAAGTCTTGCGATATTATGTCGATTGCTGAAGACACAATGCTGTCCAAAGAAAAAATTCTGGAGGACAGAGTCATTAACCCATTGTCCACTACAGAAAGTGATTTTTCCAAATTAATACGGTCAATTTCCCATATACTTTCTGCTGTTTCAATTTGAGTAACCTTCCAGGCCTCATTGTAAGCTGCATATACAGAGGCTGCTATGAAGCGTTTTTGACGCTGTTTGCGCGGTCCCATAATGAAATCACGCAAGTCAGCACCATCAGTAAGTAAAGTTAGGTGTTGTTTAATTTCTGTCAGTGTGGAAGTTTGTAGCCATTGAAGGCATAATTTGCCCACACTGTAGGTGGTTATTATCCCTGGGTGTTGTCTTTGGGAATATCTAGGGTCTGGCCTGGTCAATTTGAACCCCTGTTTTTTGTTCAGGAATCTGTCTTGACAGTTATTAGTATCTGTGGGCCAGATCAACCACTGTTTTCAATCAGGATGTGTTCTGTTTTGGTTTAATATATAGTTTACGTCTATCTCTTCATCTGTAGAGCTATTGCTGTTCATTGTTGGCTTTGGAATAGACGGTTTATTTAAGTCTTTGATTTTGGCTAGGCCAAGACAGGTAGTTTGTTGAACAGTGTCATTTAAAAATATAATTTGTTCTGGGATCATGCAGGCTCTAAACAATGATTCTATACCTTGTACTTGCCATTCTTTTGTACCCCAAACACTTTTAACTTCAAAATTTTTGTCCCAATAATCAAAACCAAAAGTATTCATTTGTTCAAAAAATGGGTCTGAATATATCAATTTCGTGTTTGTTAGCATGGTCTTTGTCCCTGTCTTATTTGACAATTTAAAATAAAATGTTTCAGCATTACTTGTGTTGAACCCTGAAAAGTATGAATATTTGTCGTAAAAGGTTCTTGAGCTTCCTTTTGGAGGGGTTGCACAATGTTCCCATTGATTATAATTTAAAACATTTCTAGGTTGTGCAGATTTATGTAGAAAATGGTTACCATAGTGGTTGTAACAGTACATACTATCATAATAAGTCGAACCCTGCAAATAATCATGTTTGGTAAATTTAGCAGACATCACTAAGTCAGACATCATATTATTTATACTTTCAAAGTCCCAATCATCAGCAAATGAGCTTGTTTTTACAAAGTCACTCAACGAGATCTTAATTTGGTGTGGATATTTCAGGATCTCAACCGGACCATAAATTTCGTAGTCAGTATTGTCCCATGCTACCCCACCCGGTATAGGATTGGCTGTGAAGTTGACTGAAGAAAGTTCTCTTTTCTCGACGTGTGAAGATGTGTGTGGTTTGAGGATCAAGTTGATTTTCTGACTTGCTGTGTCCATTTTAGCATATTTTCCCTCAATGAAGCGTCCCAAAGTTAGTACCATGATGAGCCAAAGTATGAGGATAAATACACCAAAGCCCACCCAAAATTCAATCCATGGAGAAATCAGATAGGTTTCTTTCAGTTGTTTCAAAAGTTCTTTAGCTTTATCTTTAAAGGTTTTTGTTGATGGCTGTGTTTTTGATTCACTGAGGTCTTCAGAGGAATCATCGAAGTTTATGAAGTAGCCGGATGCAGTTCTGTCAATTGTTCCAATCGCTTCAGGATTACTGTTTCTTGCATATTCGTTTGTTACTTCATTGTAGGTTGGTGTGTCTCTACTAAATGTTTTTATTTGGGTTTTCAGAGGTTTAAGTTCCAATGCATTGTTGCATAGTCCTTGTTGTTCTTCTGTAGGCGTTTCGAATGTGATTAGCCTCTTAGTTTGGACCTCTGTATTGGTAGCAAATCTTGGTGTTCTACTACTTATTGGGAGTCCACTTGGCCTACTGTTTGTTATCGGCCACATGATTGTGGTTTTACCAGGTCGATGGATACAACTCGGTTCTCCTTTTTACCAGCAAGCGGCGGTAGTACAACTGATCTTGTCCCGTTGATAGACAAGACAGGAACTGCTTTTCTGTAAGAAGGCCCAAATTCCTTCTTTACCGCGATCTTTTCTCTGACTAGATCCCCGACTTTTGGAATCCAGACAGGTCTTGCTGGGACAGGTGGTGGTTCTTCAGTGGTTGTTGGCTGTTGTTTCAACTTTATGTTGCTCAGGTCTTTTCTTGTTTTGTTTAAGTCCTGCAAAATAGCCAAACGATCTTTGATATCAAAGCTTTTTTCCTATACCACTGAAGTCTGACTGTCAAGATCTAAGACTAACATCCTAGTTCCAAACAATAATTCGTACGGACTGAATACCTTTAGAGAATTTCTTGGCAGGTTATTTAGACTACGTTGGACACTTATTAGATGTTTGACCCACCCAGCTCCCGAACCTAATATCCTTTCTGTTATAGATAGCTTTATGCCTTGGTTTTTTCTTTACACCATCCCGTATCCCTCAGGAAGGAAGTGAGAAGAATCCCGCATTGCTATGCTCATTTGGCCGTGCTTCCCCACAAGCTTGAGGGCTAAAGTGAAAACATTGGTCAAACGTAGCATGCTCCTAGCGTATATGCCATTTAGACTCGCAAATCTTTGTATAACAGTCCAGACGTCAGCCGAGTGCCAATTTCTTGGCAGGTTATTTAGACTACGTTGGACACTTATTAGATGTTTGACCCACCCAGCTCCCGAACCTAATATCCTTTCTGTTATAGATAGCTTTATGCCTTGGTTTTTTCTTTACACCATCCCGTATCCCTCAGGAAGGAAGTGAGAAGAATCCCGCATTGCTATGCTCATTTGGCCGTGCTTCCCCACAAGCTTGAGGGCTAAAGTGAAAACATTGGTCAAACGTAGCATGCTCCTAGCGTATATGCCATTTAGACTCGCAAATCTTTGTATAACAGTCCAGACGTCAGCCGAGTGCTGGGGATCTACATTATAAGTGGAAACTAGCCTGTATATGTTAATCGGACGCTTTGCTTTTTACTGCTGATCCTTTCTGGAGTGAAACGCCATGGGAGTATACCGTTTCTCTCGCCACTGCGATCTCTGTTGCAGTCCGGGCATTTTTTTACAAAAAATGTGATGCTGCAGGCTCATGCCTGGCCACCAGTACACTGATTGTAGTTCTTCCAGAGAATCTTTTAGTTTGAGGTGTCTGAGACCCTCGCCCATATGTGCGTCTGTAATTAACAAAGTTCTCCTGTCCATGTTTGGAATTACTCTATCCCCCACTCCAGGGATTCGAGCAAAAGGGACGGAGTTTGCATCGATTATGTATGTATAATTGAGTGGATAGTTGATCGGTAGCGCTGAGCAGTCGCCTTTTGATGACGTTTTTACCGCCAGCACTGTTTCACCGTCAATGTATTTCATTGTACGCTTTTTTCTAGCTACGGAAGCCGATTCAGTTGCTACCGCTGTGGCTGTCTCAGCCAATGAATTCCCTGCAACGTGAACGCCATCACGTTGATGACTCAGTGTATGTATCACGTGAGTCTTTGGTAGTTCTTTTTGTAACAGAACTATTTGTTCCCAAAGCAATTTTTGCTTTATTGTTGCACCTGTGTCATCTTTGTAACCGTTTTGAATCCATGTCTGCAAATCGTTGTTATATGATTTGACGCAGTAATATGAAACGGACACTATGAGTGTCGGGAATTCGCGATCTGCATTATCTAGCGCCATTTTCAATGCTATTATTTCAGTCTGTTGTTCTGAATTAGTTTCTACTGAGTGTGTTCTTGTTAATAGAGGTCTTAGTTTACCTCCGCGCCACACTTTCTTTGTAATCTCACATGTGGGGTTGTATGCTTGTTCTCCCCAAACGGAGGGTTGAGCATGTCCGTCTGTATAGATTACACATGCGTACTGTCGTAAGGGCAGAATGTCGATTGCCAGAGGGAATGTTCTTTCATATTCTAGATTTTTCAATTCTTTTAATTCTGGATCAAAGTAGTATTTTACTTTGTCCGTTGTAATTGAGTTCACCCATTGTATCCATTCCGGATTCAATGCTGTTGTTGGTAAATTACACGGTGTTGTTAATGCCTCAAAGGCTGATTCTGCTGTTCTGACTGCGATGTGTCTACCGTCAGCTTTATCTTTTTCTCTAGCTATTGCGGTTTGAACTGCATGAATAATGTTTTCTTTAATGCTGAATTTCTTTTCAGCTTCTGTGTACAAGTGTGATTTGAATGCAATTGGTACCTTTTCTCCCTCATTAGAGGTCAGGTATGTGAATCCGCATCTTCCTGGGATGACTCGAATCACAAGATTGCGTGTGTTATCACGTGTTCCTAATTTTGTTTTTATTAACATGTCTGTTTGTAAGGATCTCAAAATTTCTGTGTGTGTTTGAGTCCAATTGGTTCTTTTAAAATCTGGTTTTATTAGATCATAAAGGGGCTTGACCCTTTCTGCGTAATTTGCAATGTATGTTCTTCCGAAATTTAGGAAGCCTAGAATTGACTGTAGGTTTTTTAGTGTTCTAGGTGCTTGGAGTACGGCACATTTCTCTAGGAAATTGTCAGCCAGGCTTTTGCCATCACTTGATAATTCATATCCTAAGAACAGGACTGTTAGATGGGCAATTCGAGATTTTTTAAAGTTGAATTTGTAACCCTCTGCTGCGAACCCAAGTATTATGGTGTTCACTCTCTTCAAGTGAGTATCCAAGTCATCATCTGTTAGGTATATGTCGTCGACATAAGATAATGCTTCGTCATCATATGTTTGTAGTAACTCTGTTACTCTCGCTGAGAATAATCCTGGGCTGTTCTTGAACCCTTGGGGTAACCGACAGAATTGTTTTTGAGCGCCATTTATTGAGAACGCAGACAAATATCTGCTCTCTGGTGCTATATTTTGACAAAAGAATCCATTAGAGATGTCTAATGTTGTTTTGTATTTTTTGCGCACTATGTTATTCATTAGCGCTGCACTATGCGAGTTTTGCACTGCAAAAGTTTTGCAACATGAGTTAAGGTGTCTGTAATCCAAAACTAGACGATATGAATTGTCTGGTTTGGAGACTGGAAACAAAGGGTTGTTCATTTGTGAGGTGCAAGTTTCAATCACCCCCTGGTATTCTAGTTGATCTAGGATTTCTTTTACCTGTTTTTTAGCTTCTTGCTTAATTGGGTATTGTCTTTGTGCAGTAGGTTGTGATTTTAACTGGATTTTGTGAGGAGGAGAGTCCTCATCCCATCCTGCGTGATTTTTATATAAAGCAGGAGCTTGAGCTACTGCCCACTTTCTAGCAAGTGTGTATTTTTTATGAATTGGGATATGATTTGAGAAGGCAGGCATAATTATTTCTTCGCCATGAGGGCAGTCCCTGACAAACTCTGGTGGCCAGTCTTTTTCAGCTAGAAGGATGTCATAGCCCTTGGAGAGATTATCCCAAAATAGTCCCCTTATTTTTCTAGTCTTATCCCCTTCTATACGTAAAGTTATTTCATATATTTTGTGAGGTTTGCTAACTCTGGTGTCTGCAGTTTCCACTTGAAGGTATTCATTCGTGTCCACTGTCTCCAGATGATTCATAAGGACTTTGCGAGCTATGCTCACTTCTGCTGCGCTGTCTAGCATTGTCTGAGCCCATTCTCCGTTTTTCAGTTGTGTCCTCAGTATTCTCGGCATTGTTAACTACTTTAATACTGGCTACCTTCTTTTTTGGAAATTGTAATTTCTTATTTGGATGAGCAGGTTCCTTGTCTTTGGACTTGACGTGCCCTTCCCTGGGTTCCGATCGTCCTCTTCTTTCCGATTTCTGCGAGGAAGTCTGAAAAGATTGAGAGGGACGTGTATCAAAATCTTGATATCTATCCGGTTTCTTTATATTATCCCTATTTCTAAGGTTGTATTTTTTCCCAGAGGGCTCACTTTGGGGAGACTTGGGTCCTTGGTCCGGAGATCTTTCTCTCCGCAGAGGAGACCTTCCTCTGGACTGGAATCTCTTTTCTTTTGGATTGGATTGTTTGTTTCCATCCCAGTTCTTTTTTTGACTGTTTAGATTATTTTTAATAAATATTTTTTCAGGACTTTCAATCAGTTGGGGTTTTACTGGTATTCCACCTAAACTATCTCTACCTAGTTCCTCATAGGATTTTTCTATAATTCTGGCAATTTCAGCTGGTTGGTCTGCTATATCTGTTTCTTTTAACCTTTGGCGGATCGCCACGTTTGCTGCTTCTCCCTTTATGTTGGCTAATAGTATTGCCGAGACCTGCTTGAAGTCTTTTAGTAATTTCATACCAAGAGTTAAAGCGGGTTCTGGACCGTATTCGTCTTGAATTTGTTTTAGCACATCTGGTATTACCGAGATGGATGGAACACCATGCGTTTTTGTGTAGATAGAAGCAAAGACTGTACCCCAAGTGTCACAGTCCTCCACGTGTGGTGCGATTCCCATTGGAAGACAGATAGTCAGAATCCTGTGTTTATCCACAGGGGTGGTGTCTGGAAACACCGCCTCTATTTGGGTGATTTTTTGTGCTAACCAGAATGGTATTTGTTCCCTTTTAGCTGGTACTTTACCTAGGCAGGACTGTATGTTCTGTGGTGTAATTTTATTTGTGTTCCCCTGATGAGGGGTCAGCTGTGGAATTTTAATTGCTGGTTGGATTGTTGAAGTCCGCATTACATATTGGACTAATTGTCTATGTACTTTTATTAATTGTTTTAGTTGTATTAGAAGATCTGCTGCAGATATTCTTTCGATGTCTGGATGTGGTGTGTATCCGGCTAGGACCGGCCACGTTGCTCCTGGTCTACCTAATGGACCGAGCCTGGTGATGTGATTGTTGTGTTTTAGGGCGCCATTAAACAAGAGCAGGTGCTCTTGAAATTTAAGTGGTACTTCCACCTCCTCGAAAGGAGTGTATTCTTCAGGAGGTTCCTCTGTTTTGTAATGGTGGAAGTGCTTTGTTACAGCGTTTGCTGCTGGAAAGTTTATCCATGAATAGAATACCTCTGTCTGCCGATATTCGTGTGCCTCTATTACGAATATGACTGTGCCACCTCTAGGTGTCAGTCCATTTTCTATAAGTTTTAAAGTTATAGATTTCCTTATGTTGACCGGGATGAGTATTAAATCCGGGTCTGCTTCTTGCATAGTATTATCAGCTGCTACGAGTTCAGCTGCTACTCTAGCTATCTCTCTTTCTTCTTCAGCGTCTGACATTCTACTGTCAGGAAGGTTATTTTGTTTGTTTGCAGATCAGGTTTCTTTGGAAACAAAGATTAGATGCACAATATTTTGGAACAGTGTATCCTTCAACGTTGACTAAACCAAGAACCATACATAGGAGTTTCTTCCTGCGAGGTTTGGCGGATATGACCTTTCACCCACTCCAGACGTCTTTGGAGTATTATGGGAAAAAAGGGGTCTGAGTGAAAAAGCACGACTGAGTTACTCTAATGTCTTGCGTTAGTTTTATCGCCTATCCAAACACGTTGGGCGCCATGTAGTGTAGTTCCTATTATCCCAATAGGCTCTGCGCATTGGAATAATACCTTCAATAGTATAGGCCTAGACCAGACGTTAACTAGGTCTTCTATTGTCGATATTAGACTTAAAGTTTTGGGTTTGCCAGCTAGCTCAGAGTTCACTAGAAACTTTCTCGAATAGGCAAGGAGGAGTTGAACCTCCCTGGATAGACAAGAAGGGATTTAGTTTCTGACAAGCATAGAACATGACAACTTTGCTCTCCCCTAATCAAGAGTGTATCTCTAGAGTCGTGTGAAAACAAAAGACAACTTATTTTACTCAGTCAGTACGTGCATTCTTAGTCTCACCAGATTGTAGAGAAAAGGAAGAGACGGGCGTGTTCAATAAAAGATGTTATTTATTGATCAGTCTCTTTTCTCATACAAGAGAAATGGATCGATATTATCGCAATACTTATGGTTAAGTAAAGTGCATACAATAAAAGCAGAAGTATAAAATAATACTGTAAAAACATGTATATGGTTTCTAAGCCATAAGGTGGTTTAAAATGGATAAAATAGCTACATACACATATACATTTGACTAATCGTACTCAACTGGTGTTTCTAACTACGCCTACCCCGGTGTACCTGACCTAAGCCTAATACGTGGGCGGGAATAGAAAGTAGCAGTTTAAGTTAAGTTTGTTTTGCCAAGTGACTGACTCAAGAATTCTCTGCAAGGGGTTATTCAGTTCCGTACCTTGAATATAGGATGAATGAGGGATGGTATCTCTCGTCTCTGGTCTCGATATTCCAGGCTGCCTGCGAGGGCTACCCGGAAGCGCCGGAGCTGGATTTCTCGGCAGGAGAAAGCAGCGTCTCGTTCTCAGCGCGTCAGGAAGGCGGGGCTGCGCCAGCGGGGTCTGCTCTGCTCTGGGCTTCGGCAAGTCTGGCTGCTCCGATCTCGTCACCACCGCGTGTGTTTGCTTAAGGCAATACCGGTAATATTTATACCTGTAAGGTGCCGAGATTGACGTAAGGATGGACATAGATACGTCAATAAGGATGTCATACGACTTGGTCGTTAGCACATTCTTTTGCTGAAGTTCTCGATGAAATCAAAACAATGGCCGCAGGGTTTTTCCCAGGTTGTCATAGGTTTGATTTGTTTTGAGAACTTCGTATGCCTTATCGGGGGCTGGAGGAATATCGCTTGTCTAATTAGATGGCAAGCGTTATGACCTAATCAGATAACACGTTCCTGTGCCGTAGTGTGGCTTAATCAGATAACGGTTTCTGCATCATGGGATGGCTGCTAGTTAACTTGTTAACCAGAACAGGGTCAGGAATAGGGGGATCGATACAGAACCTATAAGAATACATCACACATGTAACAATCTATAAGGGAATAAACCTCGGGGCACATGAACAACATTTAAAAGTAAGACAGGCCAGGGCTGGTCACGCGGCCCCAGATGCCCAAAACGCAGAATTAAAGAATCCATATTATAACAGCGTTTTGAAGCCACGTGCAAAAAGGCGGACTAGAACATACAACCTTTCAAATGCCCCTGCGGGAATGTATATCATAATGACCCTCTAGTATAGGCTGTGTATTTCTGAGCAAACATTGCTGGAAATTCTCTATAAAGTCATAATATCAGTTATTGGATTAACAACATGGTAAAACAGTCACAGTCCGTACTCATGCATCACTAGTCAAACAGCACACTTGTTTTTAACATTCCAATGCACCACAAATGCAGAGAAGGTGGTGTAGGCAATATGCAGTTGCCTTTGAAAAAGTCGACAGGGTGCAGGCCACGTGAAGTGCATACTGTACTCATCAATTCTATATTACTCTGTAACAAGATGTACCACCCTAAGTAACTGTGCTACGCCCTCTTAATACACTGCAGTGATACATTATGCAAGCAGCCCCATATCTCCCTCTACACAACGTCATATGGCACTGGCCAGAGCTCCTTGCCGCATTATGCTACAGCTCCAAAGCAAACTGCATCAGCCCTGTGATGTTGAGTGCCTGCTCCATAACACACAGCCCCGCTCTGTACCACAGCCCCATAAGAATGGTTCCATGTAACCCTGCATCAGCAGGCCTACATCTTATGACGCAAGCAGTGAGAGTGGGGTGTTAGTGGGTCTTAATTACCACTTATAACACCACCATCCTATCATTTTTTAATCCTGTCCGTGGAACCTAATAATAAAGTTGCCTTTGGTATCCATGAGTCAGTTTTAATATTACCTACTGCAATTTGAGTTCTTTTATTGTGTCCAGTCTCGAGTCATTGCATGTGGACCTTATGGTCACGTCCAGTGTCTGTGTTTGTGTGTATATACATTTTCTGTTCCCCCTCCCTATGCTCCGTCCGTTGTGTGGCTACGCTCGGACGTCGCAGCAGACCCTATGATGAAGCATGTCACATACATTGTGTGTGAGTGAGGGCAGTTTTTCACCACCCAGAAGCGTGCCAGTACTTGCACCGGGGTGTTGAGTCTGTGTTTTTTGTTTGTTGTCCCCGCCCCTCTTTTGTGTGGTTATTGTAGTTGTTACTGGGGGTTCGGGGTGGTAGACAGGTATTTAGACCCTCTCCCCTTTTGTGTGTGAGATGACTACATCTTATGCTCACACCCTTCATGCCAGGCGACTTCAGACCCTGTTAGACGTGTTACAGACACAGAGGTGAGCCAGGCAGACAGGCATCTTTAGAATGTATGAGATGCGTTACACAGGCACACAGAGGCGAGCCAGGCAGACAGGCAGTCCCTGTGAGGTGTGTTACAGGCACACAGAGGTGAGCCAGGCAGGCAGGCCTCTTCAGACCCTGTAGATGTTACAGGCACACAGAGGCGAGCCAGGCCTCTTCAGACCCTGTGAGGTGTGTTACAGGCACACAGAGGTGAGCCAGGCAGGCAGGCCTATTCAGACCCTGTAGATGTTACAGGCACACAGAGGTGAGCCAGGCCTCTTCAGACCCCGTTAGGTGTGTTACAGGCACACAGGTGAGCCGGGCCTCTATAAACACACAGGTGTCCTGCCCCGGTGGTACCTCACCTTGAGAGGTGAAAAAGAGCAGAGGTCACTTCTGGCCCAGAGGTGCAGCAGAGCAGAGAGGTCAGGGCCCTCCTCTGCGAGGAGGGAGTCCAGGGGATAGAAGATGCGGGAACCTGACAGACCCAGTCACTAAAGCCCACCCCACCACTGGCCGTGTAACCTTTCCTCCTCACCCTTCTATCCTTTTTCTCTTGCCTTGAGTCTGAATATATCACGCTCTCCACATATTAGGGCAGCTCAGCAACTAAACACTATCATTCTGGTCCACAGTCATATTGATATCTGGCGTAGCAGAAATCCAGATGCCAGAGAAGGTACATGCATCACTTTACATCACAGCACCTGGTCCAGACTGTATTATTGGCTTGTAACAAGTGATATTGCATCCTGGACCATAGACGCACTGCACCTGCTGCACACGTTATCGGACCATGCCACGGTAGTATTGCACTGGATGATACTGCAAACATTACCCCGCATGTTCAACATCTGGACATCTGGTCCATAAACTTTGTCAAACTCTTGGACTGGTTGGAGCGCAAATCAAAACTCTGGGCGGGTCTGCCATTGTCCCTGGCTGGAAGTATCACCATAACAACAAGCATTTGCAATCCAATCAGTCTAGCCTTTGGGACCTTATAAGTATTTTGCTATGCAGCACATTATGGTGGGTGCAGCAACATTTACTGTTGTACTGAGCAGGAAGCAGTGAAAATGTGCAATGCCACAAGCCACGGCCCACATGTATAATTAAACGCCACCGAAACAGAATAACTAGTGCAGTTGGTATGAAATGACTAACAAAATCTTCACACATCTGCACACAAACAAATGTGTTATGTATGTACACATTGCTCCCATGTATCTGCCTCGTGACAAAGATTGGGGCTCAGTCATGCAAGAGGGTGTGATGGAGCAAATGCTATTCAGAGGGGGATGAACCAAAATACGTGCCAATTACATCCACAATCACAGATCTGGAAGTACAGAGTTCTGCCACAAGGGAAGTGCAGCGCAGACAGGTACATAAATGCCCACTGCCTTCTTTGATGATCACATAATGGAAGCTTATGTGTTACTTTATAGAGGCCCTCCAAGACTGATGCATGGAATTGAGCAGTCAATTTAACATGGGCATTGAAATCAGCAGACCCTGTAACATATAAACATGGCTCATGGGAAGGTCGAGCTGGAAGCGCACCATGTGTAAAATATTCCGAGTCTGTGCAACTTATTGTGCCAAATAAAGTTCATTATTTCACAGTCAAGTGGTTAAAGCAAGATTTGTTTGTCTGAGAAAAACTGTACTTTTTGAAAACGGAGACACCCTTTGATTTGTTCCTTTTACACTACTTCTGTCTTCTTACTCCCACTCGCCTCTATTTAAATGTGAACTGATTCCATAAGCATACTGAAACTGCCATCTTACCCATGCCCTACCCTTAACCCTACTTTCTTCCCCCTCCACCTTTCTCGCTTTTTTGTTTATTAACATTAATGCGAACACTTCCCTTTAGCTTTTTTCGGAACATTTCTATTAGATCACTAATAGGTAGCATTCTTTTCAATCTATTTAATTGAAATACGCTTTTCCCTTTGAACAGTCCTCTTGTGATTGTTCACCTATCCTTCCACATAACTCCTCTGCTTAAAGGGGCCATCCAGTGTATTGTATTGTAATTGCATTTATTTAGCACTTACTACCCTTGACGAGGCGTCAAAGTGCTTTTTCGGCAAGTAGCACGTTACTCCGGGGTATTGATCTTGAGCACAGCTTGCCTTCCTCTGTTATCATTGTTATACACTACAGTTCCCAAACTAGGGCATGCAGGATGAGAGACCTGAACAAGCTAACACTGCCTGACCATAATAAAATGGCTGCTTTAAGCAGCTGCTCCGTCTTTCTCTAATGCACTGCCTCCAGGGGAGCTCTGAGCTTGCGTCTGCCTTCGGGGAACACATTTACACAGTAATAGGGCGCACTGCCCTTATTTGAGACCAGTGCACACATTTGAAGTTGTGCAACAGAGCAAACAGGGACAATACACCCTACACGGCTCGAGTTTGCCTCTGTAGAACAGGCAAAGGACATTCCCGCTTCAACATCCACCCATCCAGATTCCCATTCGCTACACCATGGCAGGTGTTCATGTGCAGTGAAGCCCTGCTTAAGAACAGCTGGAACATCAAACCACGTTTGATTAGTCATGGCTCAGCTACAAGATAAGGCTACGCATCAACTGACAAGCCTATCTTTGAGTAGTAACCAATGTGACCTGTCACATGTTAGCTTTTCCTGTCTAGTAACATCCATAGCGCTCTGAAGCTGTTTGATCGATGACATGTGGAGCTGAGCAAATAAAAGATATAAATAGATATGAAGCTAAGTCAGACTTAGCAACTCTGACGTCGTAGCAATTTCAGTGTGGTACTACTGTCATAGGACCTAATGCAAGCAAGGAAAATATGCATCCGTGGCCGCCACGTTGTTAGTAAATTGGGCTATAGCGAGCTCCTTAAAGACACGAACCCTAGTGCATGCATAGTACTACTTAGCTAGCCATGGCCTGTCGTTGAAATTTCCAGAACATCCTGAAGTAGGGTGGGGAGGTTGTGCCACCCACTGTCCATTCCTCCCTACTATTACTTTGTGAATGAGCGGTAAAGTGAGCAGGTACCTGCTTCTCCGAGGAGGGCGGCCAAGAGGACCCCCAACAGCAGAATCGTCTCTGGGCGCCTCATCCTCACGGGCAGCTTCTCCCCTCGGGGTCCGGACTTGGGACGAGCAGCGACTTAGAGCGAGAAACAACTGACTGCGAGGCGACCTCCTAAGTAACTGCAGCGCTGAGCTCACTCGGGTTACTGACTGGAGCGCAGGGAGCACAGGTGAGGAGGGAGGGGAGTGACAGTGTGGAGGAAGAATAGAGACAAAGGTAAAGGGTGAGTCTGACACGGAGAGAGGCACACTGAAGGGAAGACTTTAGTGCTATGGTAGAGAGAGATAATTACGAGAGAAGGAATGAGCCACTGAGAGTGACTGTGCTCGAGGTCAGTTTACTGAAAATGAAGCACAACTGGCACATTTCTGCGATAGAGAGGAACTTGTTAATTAGCAAAATGGAAGATGCCAAGTGTACTGCAGCAGACTAATTTCCATAACTAAAAAACAAGTAAACACAGCTATCGTCTTGTGCTAGTGCTACGTATCCGACAGCTCTTTCTGCCCGACTTCTTAAGGCAGGCCGCAGGCAGGCATAAGAAGATGCGGACATGGACAAACTTCCGCTTATATTACTTTCCGTAACAATATACCCCACTCACTCACCTCCAGAAACCAGGGGCCGCTCTTTCTAATGCAGGAGTTGTTCTTTCATATGCCGTTGGACGGACGTGCTACTGCCGCCGGTGCTGCCACGAGACGAGAGACAGAGAGGAGAGGGAGCCCCGGCCCCTACTAGAAACTCAAACTTCTCTGCAATGTCACGGCGCACGTCCCCGAATGGCCAATCACTGAATGGCTTCACATCTGAAGTCACAGTGATTGGCCATGATGTGCTGAGCCTAGCCAGTGTGCCCCACCCACGCGCGGCATCCGATAATGGATTGCCTGCGGTGGCCCAGCCAATCCTGTCGCTGCATAAGCGCCAGGATTGGCTAGAGAGGCACACAGACTACTCGCCCTGGAACCTTTAAAATGACCAATGACGGGGCCCGGATAAAACAGCACCACCCCCTGGCCCCTTCCAGCCTCTAATGGGAACTGCAACTTCACGCTAACGCGCATGCTCCGGAAAGTTTCCTCCTAAATTCCTCATGCGCAGACTGTAGACCACCAGCCAGCCAGCCCCACCCCCTGCCACTCCCTATTACATCGGGTGTTTCCCGCAAGCGGATTCAAGCGGCGCTTTATTTTATTATCGTCGGTGCTCTCACAATGTCAAGCAGCGCAGGTGCGTCCACAGGCTTAGTGGGGCTACGCCCCTACGCCCCAATGGACGTACCGCTGCTGTTGTCCCCTATTACTCGAGGTGTACCCACATTTCCTCATCATTGTTAAGGCATAATGGGGTTTTGTTTGGCTCCGGCAATGCCTTATATCTGGGCTCCCCCAAATATGTTACAGACAGACTACAGGTAGTACAGAATGCAGCAGCCCGACTGCTTCTAAAGATACTCAGGCATCAGTCAGTAAGAACTTCCCTTAGAGAGCTACACTGGTTTCCGGTCCAGGCCAGGATTAAATTCAAATCCCTCTGTTTGGCCTATAGAGCTATGTACGGAAAAGGCCCCGCACTGGTACGAGATCTAATCTCCCAGTACTCACCCCGTCGCCATCTCAGATCAGGATCACATTTTCTGAAAAACACCACCAGAATCAAGAGATCTAGATGGGGTGGATGGTCGTTCAAACACCTGGTACCCAAGCTGTGGAAAAATATGGATCCAGAGTTGAGAATGATTGAGAACGAAATGACCTATAAAAAGAGACTAAAAATATGGCTGTTCCCCTAAACCAATGTGCATGATAACTCTGTCTTGTTTCATACTGCTGGGATGCCTATGGGTAGCCATGAGCTCTATAAATCCCTAAACCTTGTTTGAATATCTATAATGTACCTCGATTCTAATATATGTAGTTTTCTGATTCTGTCACCCCCTCTTTCACTTTTTTGGACTTGATCTATGCAAAAGAATTTGAGGAGGTCTCAATTGCTTTGATGGAACATTTCAAAGTGGCGAGTCACCGGATAGGTAGCATCCTTTTTAGTGATCGCTCGCATGTGCTCGAGAATGCTTTTTTTGTAGGGTGTATGGTGCTTCCTATGTAGTGTTTGGGGCAGGGGCATTCTAGGCAGTACACTGTGTACTCTGAGTTACAGTTGTTTAAAACTTCTAGTTGGTCTAGGGTCCTGTTGTCTGCCTTTGTAGTTGACCACTTTACAACTATATTTACACGCCTTGCACTTCATGCAGGGGTAGAAGCCTGTAACTCTGTCTGTTGTGGGAGGGGTAGAACAATAGTGACTATGTACCAAATAGTCACTTATTGGCATTGTCTATAAGTTATCTGAGGTCGTGTGGGGATACTGTGCTTAAGTATATTATCAGTTTGGAGGATATGCCAATTCTTTTTAATGATCTGGACTATAGCCCCTGACTTTTCATTAAAGTGGGTGATCATCCTTACTGGTCCTCCCTGTGTTAGTCTTTTGGGAGTGTCTGTGGCCTTCACTATCAGGAGTTCAGACCTACTTACTTGATGACCCGCCATGTACAGGCTTTTCTTGCAACTTCAGATTTTGCAGTGATGTTATCAATGATGTCATAGAACATGCCATGAGTGGTGTAATATGGGAGGTAATTAGCAGTCCCGTTGGGTGGGAGCAATCACAGTTGCTTTGCCCACAAGAGCAAGGGCAGGGAAACAGAAATTCTGTAATGTGCTCCTGCAGGCAGCGAAAATGACGGGGGCCTGGGGTTTGGCACCCCAGAACACACAGGTAAAGATGCAGCACCAGTAGAAACGTTCCCAGTGCCTGGTAAGGCTTGGGGAGCGGGGCCACGCAACCTCCTCCAAACTACTTATCTTTGGCCCAGGGAGATGTGGTCCACTGGGCCCATTTGAGCTCAGGAAGGGAGGCTGTGTGCCCCCTCCCTTAAAATGAAAGAGTTAGGCCAATGGGGATTGGGTGCTTAGGGTCCATTTGGACTTGGAGAGTCCAAATCTCTCTATTATCATGAATTTCGGCCTGGGGATGGGATCTCTGGGCCCTTTTAAGACTAGGAGAGGGGGCGTTGTCCCTCCCATATTACCTTTTATTTTGACCCCAGGGGGTAGGGTCCACAGGCCTCTTAAAGCTCAGGGAGGGAGGCTGCATGCCACCGCCGAACCTAAATAATACATTAAAATGATTTGGCCCGAGGCCTAGAGGGCAGAATAACCTTACCCTGCCCTCTTACATATTTTTTTTTAATTAGACACAGGTTCCTGAATCCTGTAATCGCTCCCTGCAATATTTTTCCTTGTGTCTGCAAATGCGGCTCATGGTGTACTACTGATTGGGGAGGACGTCCACTTTACTCCCGAAGGACCTTGGGGGCCAAGAAGCCCTCCTGTTACCTCCTTTAGGTCCTGCACAGCAGGATTCCTAAGAGCTGGTTCGAGGCCCAGCCTCCTTTCTCTACTACTCTCCAAACGTGAATACTAGTTAAAAAACATAGCAATTCACTGAATAAAACAACAGTTACAGGTAAGTTATAGTTAGGAATTAGCGTTTAAAAAACCCTTAGAAATCCACTTAAAAAAACAAAGGTTACAGGGACGTTATAGTTAGGGTCAGATTTCACTCGTACAAAACCAGAGAGATCCGGCAGTTATAGTTAGCTGAGCTAACTATAACTTACGCCCCTGCAATGCACTGCTTATGACCTCACATATTACATCACTCATGACATGATCAGTGACAATATTGATGACATCTCAAATGACATCACTGATATCATCCACAGAACTACTCACACACCTACTCAACCCCCATACCTCTTGTACGCCTACTCACACACACATACAACTAACATAACCATTGATAAGACCTATATCAGTACTCACACAGCCACTCACTCCTCCATAGAGCTATTTACTCACAAACCCACTCACTGATACAACCACTCACACCACCATTCACTCACCTATACAACCACCCATGCAACCAGTTACTCACCCATACAGCAAGCCACATGACCAGACAATCGCCTATCAAGCTACTCACACACCCACTTATTTACCTAGTCACACACCCACTCCCTCACCTAATCAGCCTCTTAACCCAGCCAGTCACTCACCCATAAAAGCACTCATACACTCAAATAACCACTTACATACCCATTCACACATCCATACAATCACTCACACATTCCTGCACTCACCCATACAGCTATTCACATAGACACTCACTGTCCAATACAGTCACTCACACACAAAGTCAATTATTGAAACACCTAATCAAGCAGCCACTTACTCACCCATACAGCCACTTACACATACAGTCACTTACTCATACAGCCATTCAGAGATCCACTCACTCGCCCATACAGTCACTACACACTCACTTACACACTGATAGAGCCACTTACACTGCCACTCATCTACCTAAACATCCACTGGCACACCTACTCACTTCATCAATACAGCCACTTACACAGCATCTCACCCAGCCACACATCTACTTACACAACCCCTTATACAGCCACTCACACACCCATACGCACTAGGATACATACAGTCACACAACCACTCACATGATATACATGAAGCATAGTATATCCCATTAGTAGGACACCAAGTATGCTACTTTAAGTTTTATAGTACATTAGGATATATGTTTAACAATCATAAACTCTTACAACATACATACACTCACTCAATGGTGTCATCAGTGATGCCATTTGAGATGTCATCAGTGATGTCACAGACCTTGTCACGAGTGATGTAATATGTGAGGTCATAAGCAGTGCATTGCTGGGGCTTAAATTATAGTTAGCTCAGGCAACTATAACTGCAGAATTTCACTGGTTTTGTACCAGTTTAATCTGACCCAACTATAACGCCCCAGTAACCTTTGTTTTTTCAGTGACTATATATATATCTAGATAGATAAATAGATAGATAAACAGACAGATAGTTAGTGTTGGACCTGGCCCTTTTTGCAGGGTTATCCCAGAACCTTTTGCCTTCCTTTTATTTTTTTCTGACCTATTTTTGTTGGTTTAACAACTCTGGGCACTTTACCACTGCTGATCCATGTTAAAGTGCATTTGCTCTCTCCTGTAAACTTGGTAAGATTGGTCTACACCTGTTTGGCATATTTAATTTACCTGTAAGTCCCTTGTACAGTGGTATCCTATATACCCCTGGCCTGTAAATTAAATGCTATTAGTAGGCCTGCAGCGCTGCTTGTGTCACCCACAGGAGTAGCCTTCCAAACCTGCCTCAGGTCTCTGCAGGGCTTGCGTGCAGAGTTTACTGACACATTGATGTGGTATTTAAAGTGTTTGCCACGCCTGAAACTCCCCTTTTACTAGATATAGATCGCCCCTAAGGTAGGCCCTAGGGAGCCATATGGGCAGGGCACTGTGTAGGTAAAAGGTAGGACATGTGCCTTTGTTGTGTGGCATGTCCTGGTAGTGACAAACAGCTTTTTTGATTTCTCACTTTAGTGAGGCTGTTCCTCTCATAGGATTGCATTGGGAATTCCCTGATATGCGTCTCAGTGGAACTTTCTGATGAAAGGGGTAGTGTGGCCATGCTTGGTATGTTTGGAATAGTGGTGATAAAACCTGCTTATTGGTGAAAGCGGATTTGTTATACAATTTTAGAAATGTCACTTTTAGAAGTGGGCATTTCTGTGTGCTTATGACTCTTTGTTTACTGTAGATAGTCACAAGGGGGGTTGAAATGTATCTTGCCTTTCCTGGGTGACTCATAGTTGGGCTGAATAGGCCTGGTCTGCCTTTAGAGGGGTGGGAGGAGTTTCTCTAGCAGCTGAACAGGGCTGTGCCTGCCTTTCACTGTGCTGTCTCTGCCCCCCTGCAGTGTGTCTGGAGTCAGGGCTGGGGATTGAATGGGGGTGTTATGCAATTCTAAACATTGTTTGAAGTGCCCCATAACAAAGACTTTGCGGGTTTAAGTACATGGGCTGTTACCCCATGAATTTTAGGGACAGTGTGGGACTTGTAACCAGATGCTGCTGGCTCTACTTGCTGCACCAAAGTACTGCTGGGTGCCACAAAAGATCACCACTTGGACTGTTTGGGCTTTGCAGTGCTGGCCTGTGTGGCTGCAACGGACTCGGCCACTTTGATAGGAAATACAGTGTGCTGGTTTGCTGCTTGCTGCACCTTGTTCTACCTAGTGTTCTCCAGGGGCAGGTGGCTACCCCTCTGCTCTGTGGGCACTGGAAGGGTTCTAGGAACTGGCTGTGGGACGCGGAGTCCGGATGCCTGCAACTGTTCTCTCCTGCACGTTGTTTAGTGCTTTGCCTTCCTCTGGCCAGCCTGTGTAACGAAGCATGCACTACTTAGTGCCCCCGGGGCACAAGTAGGCACCCACTTCTGAATGTGTTTGTGGTTGAGTATCCCCTGTGTACTGAGGAGTTTCCCGTAGACCGGCACGTTTTCTGGATGACTTGTGTGACATGGACAGTGCACACTTAGTCTCCCTCCCACCCCTCCTAGATGGGAGAATCCTTTAGGCGCCCACCATACCACAACTGCTCTGCCCCACATTGGATTCCCTGGTTTTGGTGACCCAGCTCCAAGAGAGGTATCGTGGGGGCTGTACCAGAGGCGCTGTAGTCTCGCATCACTCAGGAGGTGGCCAGCCCGGCCCCTTTTCCTTTTAAATAGGTGGAGCGTGGGTGGTGCCTTCATCCTTCAGTGTGGACAGCTACACTTGTTTTCTTGTCCCCAGCAGCAGTCCAGTAGGCCCTGGAGGGTCCTGGACATACTGCGATGGTAGCTCCTCATTTTCTCTCATCAAGTTGCATGGTTTGGCAGTTGTACCATGCATTTGCGGACAACAGCTCTTCATTGCCTAACTCAACAGTGTGTGCCCCTCCCAGCCCATGTACGCACATACTTGGGGTGCACTTGTGTGGTGTGGGGCATTTCGGGGTGGAACCTCCAAGGAGGCCACTTGTGTTTTTTTAAGAAAGGGCTGCATTGGTTTCACCAGTTGCTCCGCACGGTCGAGGGCGGCTGCCTTTGTGGCTACATGCCTGGGGTAAGTTTGCTGGGGTGTGCCATACCAGGTAAAACCCTCATAGTCTTTACGGTGAAGTTACTATAATGGATGTTACAGGTGCGCCGGCATCCTGGTGCCCTGTGTTCTGACAAGTATTTACCGTATAACATGTGAAAAGAGCACCAAAGCACCGTGACCTAAAGATTTTTGGTGAATTCAGTGGTTCCTTCATGATGTTGCATTACGTGCTCTGAAAGCATCGGTGTATACCGTTTTTTTGCCTTACCTTTGTCCAGACAGCTAATTCAAGACTGTAACGTATGCAGCGCATTAATGATTCATATGTTTTCGCTCCTTAACCTAGCTCCTGCATTTTAGGCCCTGATGTGTTTGTCGTTTTTACCTTGCATTTGTCAGGATAACAGGCATTATTCCAGGACTGCCTTAGATGTACAGTGAGGGTGGGTTTATAAAGTTGCAACCCTTTACGTATTTTCTTGATTGCACTAACTTGTGATGTTATGACAATTGCCTGGTTGGCAAAGTGATTTATGTAATTGTGGTCTAAGGTGTTTTATGTATAATAGAAACAATTATGTAACCTTGTGTGAAGTCTCTTTTGTGGTGTGCTTAGTGTGTCACTGATGTGTGCGTGTTGCGCAAATGCTTTATCCATTGCCTCTGGAAGAAGCCTGACTACTCAGCAAAGCTACCAACAGGGTGAGCAGGGGTTATCTTGTGTGTGTAACTCCCTTACCCGGACTAGAGTGGTGGGTTCTGCCTGGCTTAGATGCTTACCCTAGACAACCAGAAACCTCATTTCTGATAGATAGATAGATAGATAGATAGATAGATAGATAGATAGATAGATAGATAGATAGATAGATAGATAGATAGATAGATAGATAGATAGATAGAGCAATAAAGACGACTAATACCATTAATCTCTTAATTGTTTACGTACGGAAACATGCATTAGTCACATTCTCTTCTGTTGTAATGGCTTAATTGTTATTTATAAACATTCAAATTAGCAAACTGCAACTTCATGTTGGTCATGCCAGACTTCTTGTTGTGAAAATACTTTAGGTCACACATTTACCAATACATATTTTGACTAACAGTTATATAATTTTTGTCAGTTATCCAAAGAACAATCAACTGAGGAATGTCTTAAAAAGGTTTTTCATTATGTATCGACCATACTTCACTCCATAAAAAAACTTGTAATTATTGAATATGAATAATTAATTGGTATGAATAACAGCTATGAATTTTCTTTAACTGACTTTATGGATATTGGTATTATGATCCACTTAGTTTTCTGAATTACCCAAAATGCCAAGTTATTCTGTTTTTTTTCCAAGTATGTATATTATGAACCATAACATACAATTGGAAGCTAAAAATATAGAGAAATCCAATAAATAATACCAACAATCCTAACATTCTGCATTTACACATTTTTGTCAAAACAACGGTACCCCACATTTGTGGCTGGGACTATTACTTGGGACAGGAAAAGCAGAAGAATGCAACCATTTGAAAAGAGCAAATCATGCTTGGGTGCAATAAACTTTTGTGGTGGTGGATGTTAGAGTCTGGGTGGCAGCCTGTACCCAAAGAAACTTTCAAACCTGAGACATTTCTAAACACCAGACATCAAGGGCATTCCAGGTCAATGTGGGTTTCAGGGATGCCACTACCTTTTCTTAGCCAGAATGCTCTGCAAATCACAACTTTTTCTCACACTTCTGTGAGAGAATGTTCTGTAATCTGTGCGGAATGGTAAAAGTCCTATCAGCCAGAGATCTCACCAACATAAATGGTATGCTACTCGTGTGGGTGGGCCTGTTGTCGGGAACAGAAAAAGCACAATGGAGCATCAATATTTCTGCTTTCAATTACAATCATCATTTGGGTCTGGGTAGCTATATTATACACCCACACACTGCCATTGCAGGCTGCATGTTTTGGTGCAGAGAAAAGTGAAAGTCAACATGCCTGCAACGTACTGCCTGAGGCCTAGGTCAGCCAACCCTCTAGCAGGGAGGACTTAGTTTCCTTCAGGAAAGAGCTAAAAACATGGCTGTTCCGTCTCTAATCTGTCCTCCGATGCCGGGGTTGTGCTATGTTAGGTCTGTCAGCGCCGGGACACTATGCTTGAGTAGCTGAGCGCTTAATAAAACACCCAATAACATAACATAACATAACTAGCCTTAAGATGAGGTTACAGAGGCACGAGCCCTGTACCCCTGCATTGTCTAAGCCCATTCTTAGACATTTTAAGTGTAGTAAAGCCATAAAGAGTATATGGCCTGAGAGTTGTTCATTACGAACTCCACAGCTCCATAATGGCTTTACTAAAAACGGAGAAGTTTGGTATACAACTTCTCAGCAGATTAAACCCATGCTGATGCCAGAGTTGGATTTAATGTAAAATGCAGAGCATTTTAGAGATACCCCACTGAAAATTGACACGCCCTGCTGTGGTTCCTGAATGACTGCCCGCTATTTGCCACCACCAGACAGGTTTCTGGACCCCTGGGTAGAGAGCCTCCGCTCTCTTGGTTCAGAAACAAAGCCAAACCTGTTCAGATGTGTCATGCCTCCTCCCCCAGGATGGGCTGGGTCCACGAAAGGGCAAGCTTCATAGGCCTGCCGACTTTGGAAGCTGTCCCTTCCTTTTGCTGCCCCCAGCAACTCACTCCCACCGGTTCTGGCCTGACTTTGGGAGGGAGAGTTGGCGAGAAAACCAAGCTAGGAAGAAAGGTGTGCCCACCTTCGCTAACCCTACCCCTCAGGAGGGGGGAGATGAGGTGAAGCACACATCTCAGTCCCCTCCATCTTGAAGATGAGGGACTCAGCCAAATAGGAGGAGGCTCATGCCCACTCCCACTGGAGGGTGGCATAATAGGGGTGTACCCAACACAAGGAAGGGACCCATTGGTCCCAAACTGCACACCCCTTTAGCGCCCCTAAACGTAGTATTTAAGGGCAATCCAGAACCTTGCCTCCTCATATTAGCGCAAGACAGAAGAAGGACCAAAGAGCTGTGCTGACCCAGGAAGAAGAGGACACCAACTGATTTGGGCCCAGCCCTACAGGGCCTGTCCGTCTACGACCTGCCTACAGCAAGAACCCCAGCGCGTGCAGCAACCCTCAGAGCCCGGACGGCCTGTCTTGCAACTGTCTTACAGACTCTGTCTCCCTTGAGCACCAGATTTGCTCAAGCAAAGACTCAGTCACAAAACTCACATTACGGTGACTCCGCTATTGTGCACCACACCACCCGACGCCCATGGCTCTACTTTGAGTGGCCCAACACCATAAAGAGGTCTCCCCAGCGATTCTGGCCTGGGATCTGGTGATCCTAGACCTCCATCAATCTTCGAGACGACGCCTGAGCCTCAACCTGAAGATTCCCCCGACCGCAAACGGAGCTGGTAAGAAAACCCGACGCCAGAACACACTCCTGCACCTGACGCCCCATGGCTTGGGTGGCCCAACCAACAGTGTCCAGGCATCTCCCAAGAACCCAACTTACCTCTCCAGCCTATGGTCGCCTTCAGGAAGTCTCCCTGCCCGAGACTGCAGATACTTTGCCGAACCAAAGGTCGCCATTGAAAAGCACAGGGTCCCTGACGTCCTTTTTGCACCCTGCACCCGGCCGCCCCAGTGCCGCCATCTAGACCTTGAGGAAACTTGGTCCTAACCCCCAAAACTCCCACTCATAAGAGATTTTGGGCCTAAACATGTTCTAAGTGTTGAACTGTTGTTGTATGGAGAGTAGAGAACTCAATTTAAAAGTATCAAAAGTCGTACTTAACTTGTTTTATGAAATCCTTAGGTGTGGTATTTAGGCATACCACCCCCAGTACAAAACATATTCTGAAAGTACTTGCTGTGTAATTTAAACTGCATTTTAAAGTGATACAAGCTTGTAACAATTGCAAATTCAACCATAACTGCATTTCCTTCAACAGTCTTGCATTTGAGATTATATTTTACTTACCTCTGCCAAGTCCTACTTGGTTCTAAAATAAAACATACGTATACCCTTTTTATACTTACCTAAATGGTCTGGATGCTGTCTCTGCATGAGTGTTATCAGTCCTTGATTGAAGGTATACAATAAATGCTTAACACAACCTCTGGATAAGCCTAACTGCTCACCCACACTACAACGAAGAGCTCTTAGTACTTACCTAATTTAGCCTCTGCTATACCTCTGGGGCCCCCATGGACTCTGTGCATACTATACCTTACTCTGGAATAGTACATACAGAGCAAGGTTCCTACAATGAGTCTGCTGCATTTCCGTAATAGAGCTTCCCTGTGAATATCAAACTATGGATGAATCCAAAGAATTTCCTTATATATCTGTGAGGATAAGTCCTGAAATCTGTCGGGAACAACGAAAATCCTGCAGCTCAGCGTTCCCATGCTTCTACCAATAAAAGTGGTATCCTACTTGGAAAAGTCCCTAAAACGCACTGTGGAAACTTCAAGATATCTGCTTTCTATTACAAACATTAGCTCCAATATTTGGACCAAGGATTGTCTGGCACTCAAGGAAACCAACCATCCAAAGACAGTTCTGAAAACTAGACACCCTGGGGAGTCTGGGGCATAGGGCATGTGTCAATCTTGCTACTTTTTCTCGAGCACAATGGTTTGCAAATGTCAAATCTGTGAATGAAATCAAAGAATATCCTCACATTTCTGAGAGGGAAAGTTTTGAAATCGCAGAGAACAGCAAAGGTCCTACAACCCAGAATTCCCACACTTCTCCCAATAAAAACAGTATCCCACAGGTATGGTTGAGCCTATCGCCTAGGAAGTAGCATTTTCTAAAATGTACAATCGTGCAAATGCGTAACGTAGGTTGTAAAAAAAGATATTTTGGTAATTTTGGAGGTTTATTGATCCATAGAGTTGTAACGGATGAAATAATGATATTGCACGTAAATCAAATTTACTGAGTCAATTCAAGCAAGCTTTATTCGACAATTGTCATAAAAGCACAGTACATGTATTAGTCATAAAAATTTGTTCCCTTACTTTAAAAGAAAATCTATAACATTACTCAATAAAAACTACATAGGATAAAAATGCAGATGCGATAATTCCATGATAAATATAATACAAAAACAGGAAAAAAAATCTGTATCTGTCCAAATCAACCGCTGATCATTTTGCTCCTTAGAGTCCAAGACCACCCAAGAAACTTTGCCACTGAAATTTAAACAAAAGGAATGGTACTTGTGCAGATAATTCTAACTGCTAACACACCACTCCTGGTACCTAGTAGCTTACACATGGGTCGCAGCCATGCTCTGCGCGGGGCAGAGTATGCTGGGCACCCAAATAATATATGAGTAACTGATTCCGTGGATGCTGGGCAACAGGGACAAGAGGTCATTCCACCTTGGGACCACCTCGATGTAAATGCTCTGGTTGGCATGCTTCCAATTCTCAGCTGAAAATAGAGCTTTCTATCAAGTGGCTTAGTTATGTCATCCCAATATGCTTCTAGGCCAATTACGTCTTTAAAGTCTAAGAAAATCCCTGTGAGCGAAAGTGGGGCACTTGTCCTAAAAGTCTTAAATGCAACCATCTCCCAATATTTGTCCTTGAGAACCCTCTTAGATGGAAAACTAGCGTTAAGAGGATCCTCCCAGAGTGCTTGCATTCCTAATTCTCCAAGAATGGCCCTAATGCCAGATAACCATTTGATTTTATGAAAGGTGTCACACTTGATGATATCCATAAGGCCTGTGGCATAAGTTCTTAATTCTGTGGTTGTCCACAGGCGCCTCCAGTATAATACCGGACGCAAATTAGCAATAAAATTAATTGGTCTCATTCCTAGATCATAGAAGAGGGGACACATGGGAGTACTCTGGGGTAAATTAATAAGGTTGCGTAGGAACTTATTCTCAGATACAGAAATTTTTGCTAGATTCTCAAATCCCCAAATCTCAACATCATAGAGGGCAAAACTAACCACCTTCGCGTTATAGACTCGGAGGACTGGAGCAATTGGCTTGGTAAATGATTTAGCGAGCTCAGAGCGCAGAGCTCCAGCCAATTGACGATGTTTAAGCGTTGCCAACTCTATCTGCTGGTTTCAATGCAAATCGTGTTGAATATTTACACCCAGATAGCTAAATGCCCTCACTTGTTCAAGCGGTAAGTTATTCATAAAAAGTTTTCCCTTAAAAGTTTTATGCGGATTAAAAGCCATGAATTTAGCTTTTAACACATTTACTTCAAGGCCTCGTGAGGTACAGAATTCTTCAAAAATGGCTAGTGCTTTCTGCAATCCACTTGGGGTCTTTGAAATAATTAGGGTATCATCTGCAAACATTAAGATGGGTACTTTCGCACCAGCTAAAATTGGGGCGTCAATATTGGCTGTGATTATTAATTTGGCTACGTAATTTATATAGAAAGAAAACAAGGTGGGAGCTAAGACGCAGCCCTGGCGTACCCCTCTCTCTACTGGAAACTGACTGGTAACATTTCCAGGGGAACCCCACCTAATCTGTGCGTAATTTTGCTTGTGGAGTCTCATGATCAGTGTTAGAAGGGCACAAGGCATACCCAGGTCTTGCAAGACCAGCCACAATGTAGAGCGAGGAACAAGGTCGAAGGCTGCCCTTAAATCAATAAATCGGGCATCATCATTAAAACATCATAATCATCTGAGGACACTTCTACCGCAAGGTAGGACATTTAATTACGTACAGCGGTTTGTTGTTGACCGAGCTTCTCATTAGTTAACATTGTAGCGACCCTGGGCATTTCTGATACACTGTTTGTATACCCACAGAAAAACAGAACTACAGTGCCCCCGAGAGAGATAAGACAGTCGCTCCGCCAAGGCTATATTTCAGGTACTCTAAGTTGAGGTGGAAGGGAATTGTCAGTCAAATAGAAAAAGGGATCAGCTGCTCTCACACCAATTTTGTATTTATTTTTATATTTCACAGTACAGGACAGTTTCCAGTCCAGGTCCTGAGGAGAGCCCCTTAAAAAACACGTGGGTTCAAAACGCGTTGACTCTGTGTTGGAACGAGATTCAGGAAGGGCATATCAGGACTGTAAATTCAGATAAAGTCTACCTGAGTTTTGACCCTTGTACTTAGAAGGTTCCAGCACAGTCAAGCAAGCAGGCCAGCTAAAAAACTGAACGGCCCCTTGTTTGTTTGTTCTATATCAGGACTGGTGCCTCAAACATTGAGTGAAGATAGGCATCTTCTGTCTGTGTTTTTGTATATATGGTGTAATTGTAAATATGTCTCATCTATAGTGTTTGTAAAATTTGTGTTGTGAATATTGCATTCTATGTGAATTTTGCTACTGAAATGGTGTTGATGTTCGGACATATGTGAATGTGTTTTTTTGAAAATGAAGGACTAAGTAAAAATTACTAAATGAAAAGTGTGCCCGCTTAGATCTATTGGATAAGTGGCGCTCGATTAGGTTCTCACAAAAATTCTACTTGGCCATCTGTTTTGGTGTCTTCCTTTAGAGTGGTCTAGGCCAGTTAGTATATAGACCCAAGCCTTCTTTGGTTTCCCTCTTAAATCAATAAAGGCAGCATATAAACTACCCTTATGTAGTTGCACTATCTTCCTGTGCAGCATTGCAAAATGTATTACTTGATCAATAGTGCTAGTGCAAGACCTAAATCCCGCCTGGAGGTGCGATAGAATGTTCTGCTCTTGCTCCCAATCCTGTATTTTGTTTAGGATCATTCTGCCTAAAAATTTTTGCATTGAGTCTATCAGACTGATCGGGCGGTAATTGCCAGGGAGTGACTTATCCCCCTTTTTGTAAACTGGTATTATTTCCACGCCGTTCCATGAGTCCGGGATAGGCGCTCCTTTTGCTTCTGTATTTGCTAATAGCAGTATATACCTACCCCAAGAATTTTTGTCATGCAAAAAAGTGTCTGCTGGGACAGGGTCTATACCCGGCGCCCTATCAGCAACCACGGATTCCAGTGCAAGATCTACATCCCCGATATTAAATGACTCTTCCAAGAAGGGTATAAAGGTAGGTTGATCCCTTGTACTTAATGCCTGGCTTTTTGCATATTGGGGTTTAAAATAAGCCACCCAGTCATCCTGAGCAGCCCAGTTTTGAGGTTTTTCTGGTTGCCCTCCATATCCCCACTTAATTAAACCCCAGAAACACTGAGTTTTTAAGGGCACTAGCTTCCTTAAGCTCTTGCCTCCTCTGTTCGTCCCAAGCACGTTTTGATTTATACATTACATTTTTATAGACAATCCTTGCACAGCGGACAGCTCTACTAGGCCCTACTTTTATAGCCAGCCCCAAAGCAAAGCGTGCTTGCCTGCATTCTACGTTATACCAGCGTGGCGAATTATTGGGCAGTACCTTGCTTATCTTTTGCGGTCTAACGAAAAGGCTTTTTAGTTGCTGAAAAAACTTTTCATAAGCCCTGGTAAAAGACTCTAGATCTTGGCCGCTACTAGAAATAATCCCTATCTCATGGGTTGCGTGTGCTAGATTACTGGAAATAAGATCTATTTTCTCCTGGTTACCTTCCATTTGCGCCCACTTCAGATGGCACATATCGTTTGTAGGAACTATATTTGTGGGGGACGATTCGTTATACCCACTTTCAGGTTTGGTCAGCATCCAGTAGGATAAAAACATACATAGGGGGTTATGATCGCTCTCCAGGCGGTCAACAACCGACATATCCTCTAGATGATTCCACAATCCTAGACTCACTAGGATATAATCTATTCTACTTTGGCACAAAACACTCCTGTAGGTACTTGCCCCCAACCTGCCCTGCGCAGTCCTACCATTAGCTGCCCTAAAACCTTTGTTTAAACAGATTGAATTAATCTGGATTACCACCTCGGTCCATCTTTTTACTGGCGCAAGTTCCAATTTTGGGATACCCCCATTGTGTATCTTCTTCCTCTAAGAGGTTCCAATCACAACTTGACAAAGGCTCAAATGTCACATTAAAATCACCAGCAACGATTATATGTGATTGCGTGAAACGCCGAGGGCTTACCGGCGTCTTCCCACGTCGTCAGCAAAGTCTGTTGTAGCAGCCTTCTGTCACCAGCTACAGCTAGCCGCACCCGCTGCGCGGGTGCCGCGTCGCAGTCTGAAAGTGCAAGGCTGTTGGGAGCACGTCTGCTCACAGCCCCAGGGAAGGTCTTCAGGGAGCAGGGTCGCGCTCAAGACACCAGCGCTGCCGTTGCCGCTGCAGGGACTCAACTAACCAGGAGTCCCTGCGCCACAGCACACCTGCAGACCGATTGCCCCTCCCACCACTCGCTCTGAAGGAGAGGAGAAAAGGAAGCAGATTCCCCCATTCCAGCGGGACATTGAAACGCCGAGGGCTTACCGGCGTCTTCCCACGTCGTCAGCAAAGTCTGTTGTAGCAGCCTTCTGTCACCAGCTACAGCTAGCCGCACCCGCTGCGCGGGTGCCGCGTCGCAGTCTGAAAGTGCAAGGCTGTTGGGAGCACGTCTGCTCACAGCCCCAGGGAAGGTCTTCAGGGAGCAGGGTCGCGCTCAAGACACCAGCGCTGCCGTTGCCGCTGCAGGGACTCAACTAACCAGGAGTCCCTGCGCCACGGCACACCTGCAGACCGATTGCCCCTCCCACCACTCGCTCTGAAGGAGAGGAGAAAAGGAAGCAGATTCCCCCATTCCAGCGGGACATTGAAACGCCGAGGGCTTACCGGCGTCTTCCCACGTCGTCAGCAAAGTCTGTTGTAGCAGCCTTCTGTCACCAGCTACAGCTAGCCGCACCCGCTGCGCGGGTGCCGCGTCGCAGTCTGAAAGTGCAAGGCTGTTGGGAGCACGTCTGCTCACAGCCCCAGGGAAGGTCTTCAGGGAGCAGGGTCGCGCTCAAGACACCAGCGCTGCCGTTGCCGCTGCAGGGACTCAACTAACCAGGAGTCCCTGCGCCACGGCACACCTGCAGACCGATTGCCCCTCCCACCACTCGCTCTGAAGGAGAGGAGAAAAGGAAGCAGATTCCCCCATTCCAGCGGGACATTGAAACGCCGAGGGCTTACCGGCGTCTTCCCACGTCGTCAGCAAAGTCTGTTGTAGCAGCCTTCTGTCACCAGCTACAGCTAGCCGCACCCGCTGCGCGGGTGCCGCGTCGCAGTCTGAAAGTGCAAGGCTGTTGGGAGCACGTCTGCTCACAGCCCCAGGGAAGGTCTTCAGGGAGCAGGGTCGCGCTCAAGACACCAGCGCTGCCGTTGCCGCTGCAGGGACTCAACTAACCAGGAGTCCCTGCGCCACGGCACACCTGCAGACCGATTGCCCCTCCCACCACTCGCTTCACGCCCCCATAAAGGAACGCCCAGCCCCCGCTGTGCGGGAGCACGCGGGAGTATCGCGGGAGAAGCCCGGGACAAGGGCGGGACCATCTTAGGCCATCAGGGGCCAGAAGAGGCCGGGTCGGGCCACATCTCTGGGCTCCGCAAAGTGGGTACGCAATTAACGGGAGAATGGCTTCAGGTACTCGATCTTGTAAAACAAAGAAATCTGCGGGAGACGTTGTCTTAGGTACTATGGACCAATTTATAACTCGAGCAGTCTCTATAGTAGAAAAGGAGATAATCTTGGCAGAACGAAGATTATCCCGGGATTCTATGAGCATGTCCAACAAGCGCTCATCTCTGGGCGCTATTGCTCTAGCCCCTAGCCCTGCATATGTTTCCCCAACTCCACTGGTGATAATTGATTCCCCAAATATTGATGAGAGAGTGAGTCGGATTAGGGCTAGTTTAGAAAGGATAACTACAACCGCACCAAGCATTGTTCTTGACCCGTCACACCTTAATTCAACCTCCCAAACTGTCCCTTCGACGGGGGGGCAAATGCTGGATCGCAACCCTGAAATCCATGAAACTTTTAGTTCCCCTGTGCTGTTTAGCGAAGCCGTGAATTCTCCACCTACTGTAGTACACACTGCAGTTAGCACCCCCAGTGTAGTGGCTCATCAAAACACCCCTGCAGGGAAACTAGCTTTAGGACCAGTCCCACAAAAGAAGAGAAAGTGTCCTGCTAGTCCCCGCAGGGGAGGCTCTCAAAAGCCATATAGAAAAGTAAGTAGGTATACTGCGATCAAAGGGGGTACCAGTTCCAATCATGTCCCATATCCAAAATCCTATGCGACCCACACTGGAGATATTGCGTTAGAGGGCACACCAGGTCCATTGGCCTCTTTAGACACCAGCATTTTCCCCCAAGTTGAGAGCATAATTAAGTCTGTGGTGATGCCTCTCGTAGATAAGATTGACAGTCTCACACGCAAACTAGCCACACTTGAACAGTCAATGCTGGATAATTTTTACGCTGTGAAATCATTAGTCAAATTCCACGCCAAGGCTCAGGTTGAGGTAAATGGAGGGCTAACGAGTGGTGTTGTCCCCCTAGCTCCCTCTGTCACCATAGCTCACCCTGAGCCCATATCTTGCCAAAAGACGCCTGCCCTGGGAAAGGCTTCCCAAACGCAGCAACTCAATAGTGGAACTATACCCACACCATTAACTCCTACTCTTGAGCCCAGTTTGGCTCGTCCAAGGAACAAAGCAAGTACCCAGGCACCCAAGGCTCTTAAGGTTAATTTTGCCACAAACTCCAAGCCCATAGTGCCAAACACTAAGGTAGCAGGAAACACTGCGATTACAACGAAGGGTGATATAACCCCATCCATTTCAACTCCTGCAAAACAGGCTGTGCCCAAACCTCCAGCGAAAACCACAGCTAAATCCCCGGTTAAAGACAGGGTAAGAAGGCACATTCCAAATGCTAGTCTCCCCCCTGGCTGTAAGCCTTATGTGGTAATTTTAACGGGGGTTCCTGAGCTCGAAGAGGGTTCTTGTGAGCTGTATTCCGACCTCAAACACAAGACGCTCTCCTGGCTCAAAGTAAATAGACCTCTCCCAGGGCACATTGATGGTAGAATAGCCCTTGTCCGACGTGTGGGATGGATTGGAAATAGACGTAAGGATCTCACCGGGGACTGTGTGCTGATCAATTTTAACGATCCCAGAGCAGCAGGCATGATCTGCAGTCAGCAGTCGCACTACAACTTTTGCGACATTCAAACTAGGGATACGGGGTACTTTTATCACCCCCCTCCTCTAATGGGGCCTAAGAAATCTTCTCAAGAAGGGGGCAGAGGTCCATGGTTCCCACATTATCCAATCTTGGATTTCAGAGCAAGGGCATGGACACCAACCCAAGCAGCCCCACCGCAGGGCTGGGGTTGGTGACTTGGTGATACAGCCTCCCCTCCTAGGGTTAACACACCACGCACAGTTGGGCGGGTATCCTTGTCTAATATTTCTGCGCCCCAACCCCCGCTCAACCCAGTTATGCCCCCTTTCTCAGGTGATGGGCTTGAGACTATTGAGTTAGTGGATGGAGTACAAACTCCCGATACACAGGGTGGGGAAGCAGGACGCGCTGAGCCCCTGCATCATGCATCCCTGAAAGCCATCAGCTGGAATGTGGCAGGCTTAAATAATAAGTTAGATGCCCCGGACTGGGTGGCGTTCATTGAACCCCATTCAGTCTGTGCATTTCAAGAGACGTGGTGTGTGGAACCAAGGTATCGAGTGGGTTATGCCACTTTCTTTGTCCCGGCAGGTATTCCAGCATCAGGAAGAGGTCGCCCTTATGGAGGTCTCTTAGTTTGGGTAGATATTTCCCTAGGATGGGAGTACATCATCATCCCCAAAAATCTCCAGACTTGATGCGCCTCACCGTAACATGCCCAAGGAAAGCTGAAAAACTGGAGATTATTAATATTTACACACGTGGGGCCTCTGGGAGAGATTTATCACCAACACTTTCGGCTTTGGAGGTAGCTTTAGGTGAGTGCAGTGGAGACCCGTTAATTATGGTCATGGGGGACTTTAATTGCACATTCGAGCCCCTATTGTCCGATGAATCTTTGGACTTGTATGACGAAGACTCAAGGAGAGGTGTCCCGTTACTTGATCTCCCAATTATAAATAGATGGACCCCCAGAATTATTCAGCTAAATTCCCTTACACTTGAGCATGGCTTGAGGGCAGCCAACGGGAGAACACACTCAGACTTAGCGGGGGCACATACATATAATAGGGTTGGTCACTCATCCAGGATAGATTATATCCTTTTAAACTTCTCTATGTGGGCTCACATGAAGGATATGATAGTCTTATCTTCCCTGGATAGTGACCACAACGCACTTTCACTATCCCTAACATATTGGTGGAGGGAGAGTCACTTAGCTTGTGGAGATCATGATATACCCGAGTCTGGGTCATTGGGTGGGGTGGTTCCCTCAAACTGCCTAAGACGTTTAAAATGGGACAAAGTGGCAATAGATGAAGAAAAACTATCATGCATTAGAGCTGTTACCTCTACAGCCTGTGCCATTTTTGAAAATGAGCCTGTCAGCCCAAATCAGATTTCAGCAATGTTTAGCGAGGTCTCGATGGCGATTGGGGATCTATTCAAGGTTAAAATAAAAAAGGGTAACAACAACCGTGATAAGAGACAGGGCAAATTTGGTTGGTACTCGACGGAGTGTCGTGCTAGAAAGAGAGCACTAATATTGGCTGTAAAAAGTGGAGACGCAACCCTAATAGCCACTAAACGCAAGAGCTACAAAGCAGAGTTAAAGACAGCAAGGAGAGACTGGGAAGATGCATTTTGGCAGGAACTCCGTGTAGCCAGCGTTGAAAAAAATGCAAAAGGTTTTTGGGACTTAATACGCAAGAAAAACAGACCCCTAGACTCTGTGATCACATGTAACATAACTGAGGATCTATGGTACTCACATTTTTCAAAATTGTATACAGCATCTGTAGCTGAAGCGATGGATTTCGCATTACCACAGATCTCACGAGGTGACGGGAGTTATGAGGAAAGTCTGTTCACCAGGAAGGAAGCGGAAGGTGCTATAAAATCTCTTGTCCCGCGCAAAGCGGCTGGTCCCGATGGCCTTCCGGGCGACCTGCTTCGTGCAGACTTAGGCGATTGGAGTATGTTAATCACATCAGTATTAAACGCTGCCTTGGCGGGTGCTCCACTGCCCGCCTCATGGATGGCCGCCGAGGTGGTCCCTCTGCACAAAAAAGGCTCAAGAGAAGACCCCGCGAACTACAGGCCGATTAGCCTGATTGATTGTTCGCAAAAAGTAGCGGGCAAGGTCCTTTTAACCAGAGTTCAGCAGTGGGCAGATGAAAACAGGATACTTTCGGATCTTCAGGCTGGGTTCCGAGCTGGTACAGGAACAATTGAACAATCGTTAAGGCTACTTATGATCCACTGGAAGGTCGTCACGATTGGGAAGGGTACTTTATATCTGGCCTTCATCGACCTCCGGACGGCCTTCGATTTGGTCCCCAGAAATATTTTATGGAAGGTTCTATGTGATCTTGGCTTGCCACCTTACCTGCTTCACCTGATCATGAGGTTCCACGAAAAAAACTATGCCCAAATTCGTTGGGGTCCAAATGGTCAAAAGACCTCAAGAATAGACGTGAATAGAGGCGTGCGGCAAGGGTGCGTACTTGCCCCAACACTCTTTTCGCTCTATGTTAATGGGGTGGTGGACCACTTGACCAGGATACCAGCAGATGCACCCCGCTTGGCAGGTCGCTTAATTCCCACTCTGCTTTTTGCGGACGATACTTTGCTTCTGTCAAAATCCCCAATGGGCCTCCAGCTGCTTCTCACTGGTTTTGATGACTTTTGTAAGCAAAGAGGACTCTGCATTAACACAGATAAAACAAAGTATCTTATCTTGAATCCCCCGCAAAAACGTAGCCCTCCTCCAACACTGGGGTCCGTTGCTCTGGAAAGGACCAAGACATTCGATTATCTGGGTATCCGGCTGGTGGATTCCATGAAATGGGATTATCATTTGACCAAAATGTTGCTAAATTTGAAAAGAGTAACTGGGGCCCTGCTGAAAGAGCAGAGAGCTGCCTCTATTAAACCTATAGCAGCAGTAATGGACATTTACTCGGCCAGAGGAGTAAGCGCAGCTCTGTATGGGGCGGAACTCTGGGGAATGTCAAATATGAAAGAGCTTACTCGAGCTGAGAACACCTTCTTGAGAAGCTTGATGTCCCTCGGTCCATCTGTTCCCATTCTGCCACTGCAATTGGACATGGGTTGTCGGGCGATCGAAGATCAAGCAAAGTTACGCCCTTTGCTTCTGTGGGCCCGCATCTGGAGAGTTCCTGAGCTCTCAAGTTATGCGGATGGCCTGCGGGAGATAATCAGATCTACAGGTTGGGCAAAAATAAAGTGGTTAACGGACATCAAAGTACTACTTACCAATCTGGGGCTGGAAGAAGCATGGTACCAACAGACAGCCCCGCCCAAATCAGTGCTAAAACAACTTTACTGGAATTGGGTGGCAAACAGAAGAAACTCTTCTGCCTCGATTTGTAAATCGACTAGAAACTTTATGGAGTCCAAAGATGTCCCCATTAGAGAACTGTATTTGGACATTATCTCAGCCCCTTGGGAAAGATCCCTGTATTTCAAATTTAGAATAGGTCTTCTCCCTGTAATGGAACTCACAAGCCATTGGAAAATTCCTTACCAGACTGCTCCGTGGTGCCCCTTCTGCCCACAGCGCCATGAATCTGTCCCTCACTTTTTATTCGAGTGTCCTGCCTATAAAGTTCCACGGATGAAATGGCTAAGACCCATGTGTCTTACACTGGGAACAAGACATTGTATTGTGGCACTAAGGATACTGCTTTCAGACACTCGCACATTTTACGCATGCGCCACCTCGAAGTATCTCGGGTGGGCATGGCGGATTCGGTCAAAAAGACTTAGACAAATTGTTTAATCATGCTTTTATCTCTGTGGTCTGTTTTATAAACATACCTTTTTTAGGTAATTTATATATTCTTCCCCTAAATAATTATAGTACAAATTGCAGATTTACATCATGCAAGGGTTTTTTTTTATATACGTTTTATTCTCAATGTCTTGAAGTGAATTTTACATGTATGTATGCTTTTTAAGATATTTTTAATGTCGAAATAAAGCCTTTTTGACTTGACTTGACGTGATTGCGTGGAATATCTTTCTACTAGGGCAGCTATGGTCTCAGATTTCTTGCCCCCTGTGCTCCTAGCATATACATTATAAATATCCACAGGTTTAGAATTGTTTGAGACTGACAATCTGAATGTCCCTATGATTAGATGGGAGTGTCTTCACACTAATTTCTAGATCCTGTTTAATCCAAATGGTCAATCCCCCTGAGGGACATCCTTTTGTGTCCTTCTCTGGAGGTATATTAGAGTTTAAATACCCTGCACAACATTGTAGGTCGATGTTAGAACTGGCTATTTCTGGTAGGCTAAGGCTGACGCCAAAGCCAGGCAGAAACCACCATTCTAGTCAGGGCAATGTAGTCACATGCCAAGATAACCCCTGCTCACCCCCTTGGTAGCTTGGCACGAGCAGTAAGGCTAAACTCGGAGGCAATGTGTAAAGCATCCTAGGCACACCACAAAAGGAACTCCACACAAGGTTATATGAAAATAACTTCTGTATTGTCAAAACACATCAGATAGAAATCACACATGTACATTGTGCCAACTGGCACGGGCAATATTCACAAGGGATTATGTACAAGACAGGGCCACATGGGCCACTGTCATAATCAATACTTTTAGAAATAGAAATACTGTCAGAAATTAGAATAAAAGGATATAAAATCACTGTAGCATAAAATAACAATTATAGATCACAGCCAGTAACTACTGGGAACAGGTAAGTACCACCTACACAACCCTAACCACCTTAGGAGAATGTCACGCAGGGAACTAGGACCGCACTAGGACCACCTGTACTGGAAAGAACAACCACCTAAGAATAAAATACATTTAGGGGTGTAAGCAAGAACACATTACACATGATGCATAAAAACATTCAGAGGTGTAGGGAAAAAAACACATGATGCATAAAACATTCAGAGGTGTAAGGAAAGAAAACACATGATGCATAAAACATTCAGAGGTGTAAAATCCAGGAAGACACATGATCCCTAAAACATTCAGAGGTGCCAGGAAAGAAAACACAACTCAATAGCGCAAAAACACATGATGCCTAAAACATTCAGAGGTGCAAGTGAAAACCACACAATTGCGCAAAACCTTACATAAGCCACTACCTGGCAGTCCCTAGGCCAACTGGCCTTGTTGGGGCTAGGACGCCCTGTAGTCCAAAAGTCAGGGGCCTAAACGGTGCAGGTGCCCACTACTTGCTGGGCACCTGTGGACAATCCCAAGCGCCTAAACGGTGCAGCTGCCCACTAATTGCTGGGCAGCTGGGAATCAAAAACTGCGACAGGGTCCTCACTGACCCTTAGGCGCAAACTGCGCCCACTGCTGGAGCCACACAGGCTCTGTCACCAAACACATATGCGCAAGTCATAGCCACCTTTTGGAGCCACACAGGCTCTGGTACTCTACACACGTTGGAGCCACACAGGCTCTGGCATAACATGTGCCCAACGTTGGAATCCCCCCTCTGGGGACTCGTGAACAAAAGGAATGCCCGTCGGAGCACTCAGGCTCCTAAAACACTCATGGGCCTTCTAACAAAAATAGGGCACGTTGGAGCCTTCGCGGTTCGAGAGGAAATATGCCCCGTCGTTGGAGTCCCCCCTGGGGGGGACTCAAAGTCACCAAATGCCCCCAGAGCCTCGCAGGCTCCCAAGATCCAAATGTGGCCCCTTCGGTGGAGCGGCCCCCTATCAGGCGGGGGCCGCTCAAGAACTAATGCGGGTGCGCTCCCCGCACTCACCGGGACTCTCCCTGGGCTCCTCTTGGTGCTCTCTGTTCCCCCGCCTTCCTCCCCGGCAGCGCCACTCACCAGCAGCTTCGCCGGGGCAGGGGTTCGCACCATGCTTCACCCGGTCCCCCATCTCGGGACCGGGACTTCGGAAGGTGGAGCCCTCGTGGCTCCAGGCTCATTCTTCTTCTCTCGGGGCTCCCTCTCGGTCACGGGAGCCCCGCAGCGGCCGCCGCCATCTTCCTCTCTCTCTCTCCGGACTGCGGGGCGGGCCTTCCGGCGGGCCGCCCTGCAATTGGCCGGCCGGCCAACCACTTCCGGGTCGTCGCGGGCAGCGCGGCGGCCTGTTTAAGGCACTCGTAGGCGGGGGCTGAATTAACCGAGGAGTGGGCTCCCTCGAGTTTAAAATATAAAAAATAACGGCCAGGTCCCCGGCAGGGTGGGCACCTGCCAGGGGACGAAATAATCGCAAAATAGCGAGGTGGGCACTCGCTAGGGCCACCATAAGCAGGGTGGGCACCTGCAAGGCAAATAAAGCGCTCCCAGCGCTAAAAGTTAAATAAAGCACCTCTCAGCGCTAAAGGGACAAGAGAAAGGGACTCAGACAGCGCTAGGCCCCTCAGAAAGGACCCCAATAGCAAGGAGGGTCCCAGCAACAAGTAGGACATCACAGGCAAAGGTTTCCAGGGCCAAAACAAAGTCTCCCATCACCCCAGGCAAGGCAGAGGGGTCCCAGGAAGTCCTTCAGCAGCCCAGTCATCCAGGAAAGTCCATCAGGTGTCCAGGGGCTGGGCAGGGCCCAGGGATTCCCCTGGGCCCAAGCAGCAGCACGCCCCTGGCAGATTCAAGTCCAAAAACAAGAACAAATTGTAAGGGGACACAGCCCCTTTTTATACTGTAAATTCCTTTGTCTAGCAGGGTGCAGGCAGTGTGAGAACCAGCTAGAACTGGTTATAGGGAACTTCTTTCAGAGTGAGAGGCATAGGCGACAGTCGCCCAGCAGGAGGGGGAGCCAGCATTGTGGCAGGCAGGCACACCCTATTCACTCCTAGGTGCCATCTCCTCCTACTTCCCTGGCAGCAGATGCAGCCTTTCATCCACGGGCTGACTCAGACAACCTCCTGGGGCTCCCCAGCCCCTGTCATCCTCAAACCAGACAGTCAATCCACAAGCAGGCCCAGGCACTCCTGGGCCAGGCTCACCAGCCAATCACACGCTAGGCACAAACTACACAAATATGCCAACTTCTAAAAGTGGCACTTCCGCACTAGACACATTCATGCCCCATACATCATTACACAGCATTCAATCTCACGAGTTCGTACAAAGCAAACTCGACCCTGCACTCCCCACACATCAGGAACTACCATGGGCATACATATTCCCCATTCATTCCTATGGGAGGGCAGGTCACTCACCACACATACACAGAGAGCTCACGCACTTTACACTGTACCACAGTGAAAAAGTGCGCAGAGGCCTAAAATTACCAACATCAGGTCACAGAAACAGGCTAGGAAAAAGCAAAAAGTTTCGGGGTGAACCTGCCAAAAGGGCCAGGTCCAACAGTCGAGAAGCCATGTGTCCTGAAATAGGCAAATATTGTGCAATTTAATAAAGGTAGCCCATTCCAGGATCAATAGTTTTGATTTCAAACCTGCAACATTCCAAGATAGGATTGAAACTGAGTCATTTAGAAGGGTAATTAACACTATGAAATAGTAGTGCCACTATGAGATGCCATTTGCTTTAACATGGATGCAGTTTTAGGAAGTCTGCTAATTCTGTTAAACTTGCTAGTGCTCAATTCCCCTCCACATCAGTGATCTGCTGCAGGACAAAACTCTTCTTTTTTCCACGTAACATCAACTGAATGAAAGGTTCAAAACAGACTATTGTATTAGAAAATGTGTATTGTGAATGAAGCTTCCATTGTGTACTCAAAGTAGCATATTCAAGGGCTTCCACTGGAAGTTCAGCTGAAGATGTGTTTGTGCTAGTTCTATGAGCCATTGTTTTCATTTTTTTGCTGATTATCTCCGGAGAGCAGTTGCTGTGAGAGTAGGTGGAAGATTTCTCTTACCTTAAGAAATGAGTTAGTGCTCAATAATTACGTAGTTTTTAATTATTATGTGCTGTTTCTGATTTGCAAAATGCCACCTTAACGAAGATCTTACCACACTGAATTTGCAGAAACTATTGATAAAAAAGTGATTTGTATAAAAATTCTTAGGCCTTAGTATTGGTGAGCTCAGTCTGCTTCTCTGGGCAGTGGCGTAATAAAAGTTGAGGGGGCTTCCCTGCAAAGTACATAGAGGGGCCCCCCACTCCGGATTTAATCCGGAGCTCTCAGGCCTGAGCACTGTGCTGAGGGGGCCCCTGCAGCTGGGCTCCCCACACTGCAGGGGCTATAGGGCCTGTGTTACGCCACTGTCTCTGGGCCTCATGCTGACGGTTATGAGCTCACTCAACTATTCCGCTGCCGCTGGGTCTATTTTTAGACTTTGTCGATTTGCCTTAGGTTTTTTCTCGAAGAATCCGTTGGTGCTCTGAGCTCGATTACTGGGGTTTGCTTATTTTTTTTATTAGGTTTTATGAGTCTGTATTTCTGTATTTGAGCCCTTATGGCTTTTCCATGTTTCCTCTGTACCATATTTACTAATCTGTCTGTAACTAGCCATCTCAAACATCTTTCAGTATGATTTTAGAACTCAAAGGATTAATATTGTTCATCCCTTAGCAAGACACTTTGCTAACTCAATGCCACTCAACGTTTCATCTTCCTATCACGAGAATCGAAAATCACTAGACCTATTTTTTCTCTAGGAAACGGACATTTGGTTCTGAAAACCCTTTCCATGGAACCACAATCACACTGTTTTCTAATCGACTTGTTTTCATTTTCTTACTGTGCTCTTTTGTCCCATCGACTCGTCAAGCAACTTAAAAACCTATAAATATCACATACAAATATCATCATTGAACCTCCATAAAAAATGTTTGCCTAATCACTGCAAAGGATTTGTTTGATTGTTGTTTACATATTTCAGTTTAAAACCTACTCAAGACATTTGATCATTTAATATCTAATACCATAATCCTCAGAAAACAAGCATTGCCACGCCACTGAGTTTGGCTTGAATGCCTACAGTACTAATAGTGGAGATATAATGGCAGCAGAATGACATGTATTTAACGTTATCAAGCTAGAAATTAAAGAACCCAATCACTACCTACCTAATGGCAAGTGAAGATAAGTGTATATTTCTATGATATATAGCTTCTGTACTGTATAGATCGCATTAGCGACTGGAAACCGACAGCTACGACGGTCTGCAGCCAGATGCGAAACAAAGCCTGATTCGTAGTATCTAAGGAGGATATCATTGCATCTACCCCGTCATCCAACACTGCTGGTGACATAACAAGAGGATTATCTGTTATATTAAGTAAAGTAAATACAACTGCACTCAAACTCAACTAGTCTCTGCAGCTTTTTACTCTATCGCCTGCTCAATTCGGCTTACCAAGAGGCAGAGTCCAGTTAGGAAGCTGACCTTTCATAGGCTAAAGTGAGACCGAAACGGACCGAGAGAGGAGAAGGGGACTCCATCCCCCACGAACTAACTAAAGCGGCTTGAGCTCTGCCGCTGACGCCAGTTACACACCAGGAGGCGCATATCCAATGTATTCAAAGTCGAAATCGGAGTCAGAAAAGGATGCGTTTTGGCTCCTTTCTTTTTTGCCCTTTATACCAACAAACTAAATGACACCCTGATCAATATCGCGAAAGATACTCCAGTAGTCTCAACGTACCCCCTCCCCATCCTTCTATCTGTGGAAGACGCAGGTTTATTTGCAAGGACCCCTTTGGCACTTCAAAATCTTATTACACACTACACAGCATTCATGCACATTCTGGATCTACATGTAAATAAAGCCAAAGCCTCTATTATGGCAATAGGAGGTGCTAAAAAGATGATGATGAGTTACTATCTAGGGAGGGGGGGGGGGATTGAGCAAGTACAACATTTTAAATATTTAGGTATTGTTTTTGATGTTAAACAAAACTGGAAGGAGATGCTGCAAAATCAAGCACATTTAATGCTCCAAAGTATCGCTGCGATTTTTAGAATTTAAAAAAAATGGCTACAATCTACCTGGCTAAAACACTACCAATGGCTACTTTTGGGGCAGCAATCTGGGGATAACACGTGTGACAGCACTTCAAGTCTTAGAAGACAATTAATTTCATTAAAAGATTGCTGTCAGTCCCACAATCATGTAATAACTTTGTTGCACACACTAAAGTCAGTATGCCATTAATCACTAATGCTATTAAATTAGCCCCACTCTCTCTCTGGTTATCAGTATGGAAAAGGGGCACAGTGGGTCTGAACCAAAGAATCCTGAAAGATATTATGAATATGGCTCACGCCCACAAAATCCCATGGCTTTCGTATGTCATGCAAACATTAACTTCTTTGGGTCTTGCCTTCCTATATGACACTCCTACCCATTGCATACACTTCCCTGAATCTAGATTGAAGGCCATTTACGTAACGAAAGTTACTCCTGATAGGTGGGATAGCCAAAGAGAGAAACAGTCTGTAAAGTTTTATGAGAGCATACTGCAAATGCCTAATTGTTCTCATTTATATCTATGGGTTTGTCGAGACCAACCAGCATCATTTTATCCTGACCGGATTTCGACTGACTTGTATTCCGTTAATACTGGGTCATCCACATAATTTATTTTCTATAAGCCTTTTACCTCCTTGCCCGTGTAACAATAAGGCGACGCAATTAACTTCACATATATTGTTCTTTTGCATTTTGTATAAAGTAGAGAGGAATATTTTTATTATTCTACTCTTAAAGAAATTTTCCCTGCATAATCCAGTCCTAGCCCTGTCCTTATTTTAACAATTAGAACCCCCATTGGTCTGTTATGCACTTGCCTCCTTTTTATTGGCCGCTGTAAGAACTGATAAGGTTTTTAGCAAACTACCTATCGAATCCTAAGAACTATTTTGTTTTAACTGATCGCACTAGTGTTTAATTTATGATTGCTGCTATTCGATAACCGCAATATTATGCGTGTGTGATGTTCTTATTACCCATGCACAGTCTCACAGGGATCCTAATTATTGGCCTAACAACAGTTACTGAACAGTTCTCAAACTTTACTGCTTTTCCGAAATCTACGCCCTTGTGTAGTTTTTTCATGCAAATTAGCAATATCTGCTTCCAAGTGTTTGTTGATGCTGAAAACGAATGTGCTCTTTTCTCGTGAGCTAGTTTAAAAAGATTTTCCTCACGATTTTCAAACTGGATGGATGTTGACAATCTTTTTTGTTTCAAAATAACTTAATGGAGTTTGTAAGTCGAACATATATAAACTGTAAACGTATTTTTAAATTACACAAATATTATCAATCTGTAACACAGATGCATTTTTAAAACAAAAATCTACAATGCAACGGTCTCGCCTTTGCAAAAGTTAGAGCTATTGGCATGGTAAATGACAACATTTTTATTTGTGTGTTGGTTTTGGAAACAGATAAATAAATGGCATTGTCATTTACAATGCCAATAGCTTAATGCCACACACAAACACACAGACCCACACAGAGCCCCACATACACAGACCCACACACACACACAGAGCCCTACACACACACAGAGCCCTACACACACACACAGAGCCACACACACAGACCCACATACACACAGACACACACACACACTGAGGAAAATGGAATTTTACATGACCAATATGTCCCCTGCGTGTACCCTATGTTTAATGTATGTGCATGTCATGCATGCATTTTCCCGTAGTGGCCTGAATCACAAGGCCTCTGCATTTACGTCCTGCATTAGGATGCCAGTCATCAAGTCTCCCATGTAAGAAATATTAAGTTAGCATTTAAGGCCCATGTATTTGCATTGTGCACTTTTAAATAAGTCACGATGAACCCGTTTTGTGGCTCAGCCTGAGCCAGTTTCTGAATTACGGGTTTTTCATGGCTCAGACACTCTGAGAGCTACAGTTACGTATCCCTGACCTTGCATACTTCTGGCTCAGCCGAAAGAGACCCAGCACGGGGTGCCAAGACAGTGTTTTGCAAAATAGTTATCTGCTTGTTGTACAGAATCACATTCCTGCCCAGTGAAGAAGGTAAACAGAACCCGTCTGCAGAGAAAGGGCCTAGCCTTTCTGTCTCAGTTTAAGTAAATTACAGAGCTTGCATCCGTAGAAGCCCACGGCCCCCACGCAATGAACGAAGAAATATATGCCCTCTCTGCCTCTTAGTGATGAGCGACCTTTGCTTCAGATAATACATCCCCGGACTCAAGATATCAGATAATACCAGACGTACTGGTCGCCCTGACACTGAAGGCCTCCCTACCAGACTGAATGTCAGCTTTCCCCCCAGTCACACGTCAGTTGCACGTCATGATCAAGTTGCACGCACAAGTAGGGCAAAGTTCCAGCCTGCCATGCAACCCCCCTCCATGTATCCACCCACCTATGACTCACCTATGACTCATCAAGTGTACACCCTCATGCACGCCCACATGCTCTTATCTTCTTTTCTCTCTTGCTCTGCCTCGAGCGCTCCTCCTATGTACAAGATTGCACGTATAAATATGTAATCAGAAAATAATGTTTAGAAGACCCTTCCTGAACCTTAGAGGTGATGGAACAGATTCTCCCTTAACTCGAGTTATTGGAATAAAGCCCTTTGACTCGGATACCACGGACTCTGCCTCTCATTTAATGCATGACACTTTGTTTATTTATAGAAATTATGACAGGGTAATATTTTATTTACCACATTAATATGGCGCCCGACAGGGACATATCCCTTTCCCCACACGCCGGTGACGTAGGTCCAGCCTTTGCCCCCTTCTACAGCCGTGACGGACTTCAAAGTATACACGCCAGCGGGACTTCCTGCTTACTCCCTCAGGCCCACGGAGGAGACGGACTGCGACCAGGCGTCCACACGAGGCGGTGAGGATCGCGGATCATCCCAACCAGAGCCCAACCCGTGAGAGAGCAAGGTCCGAGGTTCCGAAGGCCCACCTGTTCCGAGGCGCATGCGTAGTATCAAGTATCAAGTTTCCGAGGCCTTCAAGTTCTGCTTCCCGGTGAGTACCACTATGGGGAACGCATAAAGTTCAAGACGGGTTCATTTATTTGAACACGGTAAAGACGTGTCCGTTCACGTGAACACGGTAAAGACGGGTCCACGGTAAAACGTGGGCACGGTAAAGACGGGTCCACGGTAAAACGTGGGTACGGTAAAGACGGGTCCACGGTAAAACGTGGGCACGGTAAAGACGGGTCCACGGTAAAACGTGGGCACGGTAAAGACGGGTCCACGGTAAACGTGGGCACGGTAAAGACGTGTCTCATTTTTGGGACCGGTATGGTTGTACTGTATTCCAGTGCATAAAGTTAACTGTTTTCAAGTATGTGTTTTATTCCATGTATCAGGTTAGACTGTATCTGTTTTAGTGTTTTAATATTGTAGTGTGAATGATTGTTGATTGTTTCAGTCTATTCTATGTGTATTGTATTTCCATTGTGTTGGTTTCAACATGGCGCTGTTTTCGAAATTGCGTCAGATAGGGACCAGGAAAGGTATACTAGAAGAGTCAGTCAACATCCCGCCCAGAGACACACCTGGTCATTTTATGTATAATAAGCACGGGCTAGACGCTATTTTGTTTTTAGACTTATGGGTAGATTACACGAAGGATCTGGAGGAGAAATATAGATGGCCTGTCTCAGGAACATGGGATTCTGAATGCATTGTGAGAGTAGAGGAAGCGCTATGGAAAAGGAAATCAAGACCCTCTCAGAAAGATGCCATTGAGTTATGGCGCAAAGAGTCACATAGGAGAACAGAGAAAGAATTGAATAAAGCAGAGAGAACTAAACAAGCAGCGGAAAAAGCGAAAGAAAAAGAACTGCGAGAGGAGGGGGAGCAGGTCAAATTAGAACAGGTTGATAGAGAAAGAAATGCCGTCGTTACTGGTATTTATCCCGTCCTCTCAGAAGAACTAGCTAGAGTGACCCCCTCAGAAACATCCAGTAGGTCGCGAACGCCACCACCTGTACCCTTTAGAGTATGTAGAAAGAAGCCGACAGCATCAGAGGCTTTTATTTCCTCCTATATAGAAGAGCCCGCACCGGACTACGTAAATGCAGATTTCCCTCCGCCCCCATCGGCCATATAAGTTTACTGTGGAGTTCCTTGTAAATAGCTCCTTGTAAATATGGTTTATGAAGAGCATGTCATTATTATAACTTGTTGAGTTTCTTGTGAATATGGCTTGTGAATAGCGCCATGTGGTTATGGTTTGTGCAGAGCATGTTATCATTACGTTAGGCAGGAGAGAGCTGGATCTCTTTCAAGTGCTTGGAGAAAACGTTTTGAAGATGTGCGTACGTGTTATGTGATAACGTGGAGAGATGAGTTCATGACTTTCCCATGTACTGCAGTCATTGGAGAAAGATTGTGCTTCAGCTGCCAAAGGGTTAATATCTTGTATTGAGAAGGCAGTATTTGTTTTAACATGCTGTTTAACATGCATGGTTATGTGAGCTGACACTAAAAGTCAGTGAGTATTTAGTTGAATGATGGTTTGATTTAACTTTTTCATTGGTTGCTGGGTCTGCCTATGTGCTTTGTCAGTTTGCTGACTGAATGGTAACGTCTTGCATGGAGAGTAAAGAAGTGTTCATTTAGCATTCTATTTCAAATGCGTGTATTTGTGTGGGTTTGCCTTGGAACACTTGATTTAATGTGTTTGACTCAGAGGTCGGTAAGTTGTAAATAAACCAGTCGGATTGAGATAAGGGTTTGCACGGAGGGTGCTTTAATGTTTTCACGGTTGAGAAGAAAATATAAAACAGACCCATCATAGAATGTGCTTTTAATTAGTGTAATGCAACCGTGTGCTTTTTTTTTTTAAAATAAAAATGTGTTCTACAAAATATACATTAATATTTTTCCCAATGCAAGCTGCCCTTTAGAATAGCGTGTGACAGTTAATCCACTCAATTAGAAAACATGGCTTTTTGAAAAATGATGAATCTGGCCCTTTTAATAGGTAGAATAGAAGAGCTTGCACACTTAATTATGAAAATCTTGGTTCTGCAATGCAAAATTATGGTGTTTCACATGTTATTTTCAAAAAGTAAAATGTGATGTGTTTCCATGCCATGTTGTTCTGTTTCTTTTTTTCCTTTGCAGCTAGTAACAATATTTTATGATATAATTATTTTAAAATGCTAGCATGTGTCTAGGTTACGAAATAAGTTAAAATATGTCCTTATTAATTACTGAATTTAGGATGCTTTTTATCACGTTTTGAATTTGCTTCAGTTAAATTAGAGAATGTTGGTTAGCTCTCTGGCCTGGGTACAGCTATGTTTTGAATTACAGAGAATGTGTTTTTCGGCCTTGAGGTGGCCTGGCTCCCAGGAAAAGATATTTTGTGAGGGGAGGGCTTTTCCCTCTTGGAGCGCCGAGCAGTGCCTGTCTTGTTATTATTGGCCATACTCCAATTCTTTTCCGTGGACATTTGTTGATATAAACTGACTCAGGCTTCCTTTGCATGCAGATAAAGAATGCTTGCAATTTGACCAAGCTCTCTCTTCAGTAACTTGGCAGCTGTTCTTAGCTCTCAGAGTTTTGAAAGGGTGGAGGAACCGCCCTGTGGGTGACATCACGATGAAGGGGAAGGCAGTGTAGAAAAAAATAAACTTGATGAGCCGCGGAGAAATGTTTATATAAGGAGGGGGTCAAGTTGCTCTTCCTTACAGCCAGCACTGAAAGCTTCATTGACTTCAGATAAGGCATGCTTGCGAATGAATAGTTTTTCCCTCGTAGTGTAAACAGAATAATTGGCAGGAGTTTCGCTCTTGCAATGAGTCCTAGCATTTACAGTCAGGCATTGAAAAGACAGCTGGACAGTATTAGCATGCCTCCAAACACAGCTCTACTCCAATACGTAGACGACCTCCTTATTACAGCACGATCAGAACCAGACTGCGAAAATGCATCACTGACAGTTTTACACTTTCTGGCAGACAAGGGGCACAAAGTGTCCCCTTCAAAGTTACAATTCTGTGAACAGCAAGTGGTGTACACTTGCTGTCCAAGGATGGTAGACGGCTAACACAAGAACGTATACAGCTTATTTCTAACCTTTCACAGCCCAAGACACAAAAGGAAGTACGGGCCTTCATTGGCCTGACTTCATACTGTAGGCAATGGATTCCCCAGTATGCCTATCTAGCCAAACCACTCATACAATTGACAACACAGGAGGCAGCGTCTTCGACTGTCCTCCCTTGGACACAAGAACATACCTTGGCATTTGAGGAATTAAAAAGAGCATTATGTCAAGCGCCAGTTCTAGCGACTCCTAGTTACAGTAAACCTTTTATGCTTTTCGTCCTCACACAAGATCAAGCAGGAAAACACAAGCCTTGTGCTTATTTTTCTAGTACACTAGACCCAGTGGCCCAGGCTCTGCCTGCGTGCCTGAAATCGGTTGCAGCAACAGCCCTAGCCATAAGACAAAGTGACTCGATAGTGCTGGGACACCCCCTGACAGTACAGGTACCACATGCAGTGGAAGTTCTCCTAAACAGGACACAGACACAACATTTGACTATAGCGAGACTGACAGGATATGAACTGACATTGTTTCAACCACACATAGAGATCAGACGATGTAATATTCTAAACCCTGCTACACTTTTGCCCTCAAGTACAGTAAATGCACCACCACATGACTGTGTGGAAGTAATGAATATAGTGACGAAACCAAGACAAGACCTGACAGATATTGCACTTCCAGACCCTGACCTAACACTCTATGTAGATGGATCATGCATGAGAACGAGTGCAGGAGAGTTAGTAGCAGCATATGCCGTGACCACTGCTACTGAAGTCATAGAGACACAAAGAATAGACACACTGTCAGCACAAGCAGCAGAGCTCATCGCTCTGACACAAGCCTGCATAAGAGCTAAGCACTTAAGAGTGAACATTTATACAGATTCACAATATGCTTTTGGCGTAGTTCATGATTTCGGAGTACTATGGAGGGAGAGAGGTTTCTTGACCTCTCATGGGGCCAAAATTCAGCACGGCCCGCTTATTCAGGCCCTGTTGGAAGCAATACATTTACCTGCAGCCATAGCTATCCTGAAATGCAAAGCTCACACCAAAGTTACAGACACCATTTCCCAGGGTAATGACCTGGCAGACCGAACTGCTAAACTTACAGCCCAGACACCAACAGACACGACAAGGACAGAAGTACCATTACTGACAAAAAGTATGACAGTCAGAGATCCTTCTCAAGATGTACTCGACATACAGACACATGCCACTACAGATGAAATAAAGAAATGGACTGAACAAGGAGGGATCCAGACTGACCAAGGTTGGATGACTAAGGGAAAAGGCACATGGTTTCTTCCAGATTCCATGGTACACGTAATCATAAACACAACACATAGTCCAGCACACTTGGGAGAAAAGGCAATGATAGACAGTTTACAGAATATCTGGTTTAACAAGGACCTGCGTGCAGCAGCGAAACAGAAAGTACGAACATGTATGACCTGTTGCCAGTTCAATCCAGGTAAAGGCATCCCGGTGGAACAAGGCGGATTTCATCCTCCTGACCACCCTTTTGAGGTCCTCCAGATGGATTACATCCAAATGGACAGATGTAGAGGTTACAAGTATGTCTTGGTAGTTGTGTGTGCACTAACTAGATGGACAGAAGCGTATCCTGTTTCAGATTATACTGCTGTGACAACGGCCAGGCAATTGGTGCGTGAGTTCTTCCCCAGATATGGATTGCCCCGTGTCATCTACTCAGACAATGGTCAGCCATTTTCCTCTGAATTAATGAAACAAGTGTCTCTTCTGTTAGGATATAATTGGAAGTTCCATTGTGTACGACACCCTGAAGCAGCAGGCCTTGTAGAAAGACATAATCAGACAATTAAGACAAAACTAGCGAAGATCTGTGCCGACAAAGGCGTGGATTGGATGGTAGCCTTGCCGGTTGCCCTCTTTTACATGCGTATGGTAGCTCATTCCAGAACAGGCCTATCTCCGTATGAAGTAGTTTTCGGTAGACCGCCAAATATGTGGGGTACGCCTATGCCTAACAAAATAACTGATGTCGACAGTAACATGCTGACAGATTACCTGGCTTCCTTGATGTCTGCACTACTCTCTTGTCGTTCACAGGTTGCTGCCGCCTTCCCTGACAACACCCAGGTCAAGGAACACGCCATAGTCCCTGGGGATTTCGTGTTTGTCCTGAATTTTGATCGATCAAGCCCCCTTGCGCCACGTTGGAAGACGCCGAAGTTGGTGTTACTGACCACGAGGACTGCGATTAAGGTCGAGGGAAGAAAGGGATGGCTTCACGCTCATCACTGCAAGAGATACTTTGGACAATCTGGTACTTTTGAAAAGAGATCAAAGACATTAAAGACTTTGCGCCGCTTGCGCCGCCTTTGCTAGAAAAGACTCCACAGCAAGAGTATAGGTCTAAGTTACAATCTAGTAAGTCAGACGAAGTTTAATTTTTTAAGTCCACTAGGTGGTGAATCGGTTAGACTAGATTTCTGACATGTATAAGATCGCATACGAGAATAGTAAAAAGAGAAAATGAAAGAGAAATACTGTAAGCTATTACATAGTAGATGTATAGTTTCTTTGATTATTCTATTTTTCCTGTGCATTGTTATAATCTGTGTTAGTTTAATGCTACATGTTTTCTTTCCTCCTCTTGCCTCACATATGCACTTTTCCCTTAACAACACCGTAGAGCATACATTCAGTGAACTGCCACCCCATGAACTGTCATATCGACTTGCCCTGCGTAACAATACATTCATTCGAATGTTACACCGTTCTCATCAGACCAGCAATGCGACTGATTGCTGGGTATGTGGCCAACTGCCACCTTATCAAGAGACGAAGGGAGTTCTGCCCTTCTTCCCTTTACCGTTCTCCCACAATGGTTCGTGCGGAGCATGGTTTGCCTTAATGACCTCACTAGACAAAAAGTCCATAGTTTACCAAGATGAATGGATATATGGAAACCTGAATAAAGTAATGAATGAAGCATCTTTTCCAGACCAAGACGGATTTCCCCAAAGGAAGGGAACAGATCTAGAAAATGAAGAGTACGAGCAAGGAAATGCATCTGTTAGTTTTATAATGCTGAACGCTCAGCCCATGCAAAATATAGGTCCACCGTTTATATCCGTCCTACCAGTAAAAGGTGCTTTGTGCGTTAGAAAGAAAGGCTCAGTACATATGGGACACAGCGAGTGTAGAGCTGTAGTAGAGTTTAACGATAAAGGACAGTCTTCTTTCAAAACATCACGCCATACCTATTTTCATTTGCGGTCAGACAGCCTATGCACAACTGCCCCTAGACTGGGGTGGGACATGTTATATAGCGTTCCTGCTGCCACCAGTCTTTCTAGCCCCATCCCATTATCATCGAGATTCACGACTAGAGCATGTTAGACAAAGGAGAGAGACTGATTCCTCAGAGATAGATCAGACTGAAACAGCTTGGGAGCAATATACAGATTTCAACAAAGGATTCTTTTTCTTCATAGGTCCCATCCAAATCAGTAAACTGATACGCAAGTTAACAAGAACTCTGGAAGCAGTAGTGAATGTGACTGCATCTGCCCTGGCGAATTTGACCCAGGAGCAGTCTGCCATGAGACTTGTTGTTCTTCAGAACCGCCTTGTACCCGGGCACATGGACTTGGTCCAGTTGGCTCTGGGGTGTAATATCGGCTTGGGGATGGAAAGTGTTGTCGTTCCTAGGAATGATACTGCTTATGATATTCGGCTGCTGTCTCTGTCTGCAGTGCGGCCCGGCCATTTGCGGCCTGTGTGCGACTGCCTGAGTACCACATCCACGTGTACAAAGGATCAAAGATGAACAAATGATGCTGTATGATCAACTATACGGTCTCATGAATATAGATGTGTCCTGAAGGGTAAAGTAGGGGACAAGGAGGGAATGAGGAAAATTGAATTTTACATGACCAATATGTCCCCTGCGTGTACCCTATGTTTAATGTATGTGCATGTCATGCATGCATTTTCCCGTAGTGGCCTGAATCACAAGGCCTCTGCATTTACGTCCTGCATTAGGATGCCAGTCATCAAGTCTCCCATGTAAGAAATATTAAGTTAGCATTTAAGGCCCATGTATTTGCATTGTGCACTTTTAAATAAGTCACGATGAACCCGTTTTGTGGCTCAGCCTGAGCCAGTTTCTGAATTAAGGGTTTTTCATGGCTCAGACACTCTGAGAGCTACAGTTACGTATCCCTGACCTCGCATACTTCTGGCTCAGCCGAAAGAGACCCAGCACGGGGTGCCAAGATAGTGTTTTGCAAAATAGTTATCTGCTTGTTGTACAGAATCACATTCCTGCCCAGTGAAGAAGGTAAACAGAACCGTCTGCAGAGAAAGGGCCTAGCCTTTCTGTCTCCGTTTAAGTAAATTACAGAGCTTGCATCCGTAGAAAGCCCACGGCCCCCACGCAATGAACGAAGAAATATATGCCCTCTCTGGCTCTTAGTGATGAGCGACCTTTGCTTCAGATAATACATCCCCGGACTCAAGATATCAGATAATACCAGACGTACTGGTCGCCCTGACACTGAAGGCCTCCCTACCAGACTGAATGTCAGCTTTCCCCCCAGTCACACGTCAGTTGCACGTCATGATCAAGTTGCACGCACAAGTAGGGCAAAGTTCCAGCCTGCCATGCAACCCCCCTCCATGTATCCACCACCTATGACTCACCTATGACTCATCAAGTGTACACCCTCATGCACGCCCACATGCTCTTATCTTCTTTTCTCTCTTGCTCTGCCTCGAGCGCTCCTCCTATGTACAAGATTGCACGTATAAATATGTAATCAGAAAATAATGTTTAGAAGACCCTTCCTGAACCTTAGAGGTGATGGAACAGATTCTCCCTTAACTCGAGTTATTGGAATAAAGCCCCTTGACTCGGATACCACGGACTCTGCCTCTCATTTAATGCATGACACTTTGTTTATTTATAGAAATTATGACAGGGTAATATTTTATTTACCACAACACACATGCACACAGCCACACACACACACATTCTCCCCAGAATAATGCCGATCAATGCGGGCACACTATCATAGCGCTAACCTGTGCACTACAGATCCAAATAGCGTAGAGGGCCTGATAATCACTCATCGCTAATACCCTTCAGTGGCTCAGTTTTAATGTAAAAGGAATATAGCACTTTGTTTTAATCGCAGCACCTACGCGTGTTGTGTGTTTCCTGGCCATGCCGTGCAGGGGAGCAATGGGGACTGACTTCTCGCGCTGCCTTGCATCCAATGGCAGATTTGCCCTTTCTCGATAAAGCACTGCTGATAAAGGGAATTTCCTATCAGCATTGGGGGCCAGCGCATAAGTGTGGTAACATTGGGGCGCTCACGGCTGGTCGCGTTGCACTGGATGGCCTGCGGTTGCGCAGCTGAGGCTGTTTATATTGGCACAAGGCGATTTCAAGCAGCAATGCACAGTCCACCCGATACGTTGACAAAGGCACAAGATCACGGCTGCTGTAGCCCCGCACCAGCCGCCACAGCGCAGACCGGGGGTGACATTGTTGATATATTAGGGAAGTATGTATGAAGGGTGTAATAATGCTTTTCCCACATGCTAACTAATATTTGAACCGATTTACAATGTTCTGTTGCATTATGCGTTCGGGGTCTTTTATCTCAATTGGTTATGGTGCGGTGCGAAGAGTAACATGGTTGCAGGTTCGAGCCACATACAGGTCAGTTATTTTACTACAGATTCTGTATCATCAGGACAATGCTTCCCTTCCCTGTATTGTCTCGCCCACAATTTTTAGCCAAGTGTCCATGCAGCGGTAAAGGCGGCCGCCTCGCACGGGGTTGCGCATTTATGTTGGGGCTATTGCAGTGCTTTACGGTAGGGGGCGAGGTCAAGTCAATGGGTATATGGCTTGGGGGCAGCTTATTTTAAGAGGAATGTTTATTTTATGGTCGGTGCGATTACATGGGTGGGTGCGCAAACATGGGTCAGCCAGCCCCGTAGCAGGATACGTCCCAAAACTTGGAGTCTTTCGGTTTCAGAAGCAACAAAAAAGCACAGCACAGGAGTCATACAAACGATGAAAGACTTAAGCCAAAAGCAACTTGGAGATAAGAATAAGGGGGAGAACAGGGAGGATAGAAGGGTCCTGGCATGAATCAACTGGAAGTTAGTGAAAGTGGCACCAGGGGACTACGGGAGAGAGGTAGTGCACGAACCGGACAGCCTCTTAAGTTGATTTCTCTTTCCAGACAAAGACGCACATGCATACCGAGCGAAGTGAGCCACCCAGAGGTGTTACAGGCTAAATTGTTGCAAGCACCGGCGAACGAGCAAGGACAGCTAAATGGAAGTCAGCGTTAATTTCACCGCGCAGAACCAGTCCGAAATGGAGGAGCAGAGCTAGCCAGCCCTATTCTCTATGGATGAAACCCCCGATCGGACGACGTACACATTTCTCTTTTAGCCCAGTCCTTTTCAGACTGCGCTCCCGGACTTCCCGCTGACTTAAAAGGTTTCTTATCTTCTTTATGGGGCCATCTGGACCATTAAAGAAGATAAAAAAGCTTTTACCACAAACCTAAGGCAAGGAACCCAGTCTGAAAAGGACGGGGCTTAGGGAGAAAGAAGAACATCACTAGGACCTCTTCTCCAATGGCTGGCCACCGTTTAGGAAGCCAGCCAATGAAGAAGAGAGGCAGGGCTTAACCCTCGCTAGTGAAGTACACTCTAAAACATAAAACCTCGCGAGCTCGACTGTGCATGTGCGCAGTACGCCACACGAGACCTAAAAAGGTTTTTAAATCACGAACTAGACCCGAAGGTATCAGAGCGCTTTACATGAGCCCAGTTGCGTTACAGACGGACACATTCATTTTTTATATATTTTTTGTTACGCAAGGGGAGATAAAGGAATTTGCCCAGAATCACAGGATGTTGAGGGTCCCCACCGAGACTCGAACCCAGTTCCCCAGCTTCGAGGTCGACCGCCCTAGCCTTTAGGCCACATCCCCTCCCCAAATTGAGCGCTAGCAGATTTTTTAAAATAAATGAGTGAAGTCTGGCAGAGTAAATCTCAAGCTGAAGGTGGTGTTTGCGTGTTTATTGATAATAAATAGTTCGACAGAATGAGTCCGCAAAATCTAAAGAAGAATGAACTTCTTTAGATCTCGTTTCAACCTTAAGCTGTGAAATCAATGCATTCTCTCTATGGGGAGAAGGTGACAATACTTAGAAAGCGTTTCACACTAATTCTTAAAATACTGCAGAATTTAAGAAGGAAGTATTCATTTTGCACAAGGAATTCCTTCAAATAGATAGTATGTTTCATTTTAGACAGAAAATAGCACGAGAACAACATTTACGAAATACAAACTCACCTCTTTTAACTTTGATTGAACCCACTGGCCTAGGACTGCCAGGCTATCGAGAGGACAGATCGCCCAAATCATCATCAGAGAAATAAGAAACAGGAAATCCAGGAAATGAGACACGCTAGCCATTTCTGCCTGAAAGAAAATGCACATATATATGTTTTACACAATTTTATAAAAAAGAACGCCCGGGTTATTTTCTAAATTGATAGAAATTGAACATCAGACTTGTTGCTTTATTTCGCCACAAAGTTCGCGTGTCACTGGGTCCCTAAAGTTACTCAAACATCTGAGAAGTCACGTGATATGTAGAAATTGTTCGCTGCCTGATTTTGCAGAGGCAGAAAAAATAAATGGACAATAAATGCACACGCAGCCAAGAGAGAATATCATATTTAGTGGAACCATATAAATATCATGTAATTAGGCACACTGCTTAAATTCTAATTAAATATAACCAGCTGTTCAAAAATGGCTTGCTGCTCAAGTGTAAAATTGTTAAGTAGCAGTGAGAGGCAGAGAAACTGGGAGGAAAAGGAAAGAAGAGGAAGCAGAAGGGAAAAGAGGAAAGGAGTGGAAAGAGGAAGAAGAGGAAAGAAGGAGAAGAGGAAAGAGTGGAAGAGGGAGATGAGGAGAAAAGGGGAGGAGGCAAAAGAGGAAAGGGGGAGCGTGAGAAAAGGGGGAAAATCGAGAAACAGGGGAAGTGGTAGCAGGGGAAAAAGATGGGAAGAGGGAGACATGGAAAAGAGGGGAGAGGGAGAGAAAGGGGAAGAAGGGGAGAGGGAGAGAAAGGGGAAGAAGGAGAGAGGGGGAGAGGGAGAAAGAGGGGAGTGGGAGACAGGGGGAAAGGGAGAAGAGAAAAGAGGAAGCAAGGGGAAGAGGGAGAAGAGGTAAGAAGGAGAGAAAAGAAAAGGAGGAAGATGGAGAAGAAAGAGGGTGAACAGAAGAAAGGGAAAGTAGAAGAGGGAGAAAAAGGGGAAGAAGAAAGAAGAAAAAGAGGGCAAAAGGAGAAGAGGTAAGAGGTAGAAATGGGGATCGGGAGAAGAGGAAAGAAGGATAAAGGTGGGAAGAGGGAAGAAGATGAAAGAGAGAACAGGGCAGAGGGAGGGGGAAGAGGAAATTGGGAGAAGAGGTGAAAGAGTGGAAGAAGGGGAAATAATGGAAGAGGGAGAAAGAGGGGAAGAAGGAGAAAAGGGAAGACGAGGAAAGAGGGTGAAAGAAGGGAAGAGGAGGAAGAAGGCGAGATAGAGAGGAGAAAGAAGGGAAGTGGGACATCAGACAATAGGGAGAAGATGAATGTTGGAGAGGAAATTTCATTTACACTTTTAATGACAGGAGAAATCAATTATGAAACTTCTGAGAGAAAATGTATAAACGTCCACCACCTACACAGTCAAAAAAAATGACAAGACTAGAGAAATGTTTGTTACTGTATAGTAAAAGCATGCAGAAAAAGATGTAGTCTAGATGGTATAATTCGTCTACATAATATAGACTGTGATTTGCTAATTGACAAAGTACTGTTTTACTTTAATGTATGTTAGTAAAATGCTTAAATGGTGAGCTCTCACTTTATTGCGTTTACTTCTATTTATTCTTTATTTTCATTTAAATGTTATTTTCATTTAAATGTGTGCATAACCACTGAGAAGTAATCAAATATTATGCTTTAACCTGATTATGATGGTGAATTTGACTAAAAATTTATATTTTGTGTTAATAAAGTGTACACTGAAATGACAATGAGAAAGAAGGTGTTACATGTTCCTAATTTACGATGCATCGGCCAAACCTTCCGAGATTGTATTTCACCAATGTACTAGTGATACATACCTAAAATGAAAATTTTTAAATGTATTTTGAAATATTTTTACACAATGGTACATTCGTAGGTAGTAGGTTGTAGTGTATCATAGTGACACATGATAATTGAAACCTTACTAAATCATTTCCAGACCATCAGAGTTATACTAGAATATTGACGTCTTTATATTTCCTACGAATGTATGCTTAATAATTGCATACGTTTTACGCCATATTAGCTTAAACTAATGTGGGCCGGACTGCATACGTGAAATTTCTTGACTTGCTGAATCCACTGCTCATGAGAGAATTTCTCAATATAACAAATAACGTGAAACAGTGCTTTCTTTCCTGAGTTCTCATGTACTGTACAAGATATTTTGTTACATCTGATCATACAATGAGGATCATCTGCCTGGGAAACTGTCCTCTTGAACTTGCTCATGTGTTCTTACTAAAGGAGCATTGTTCCGACGTTTCACATATTGGATTGCTTAAGGACTGAGTAATTGTCCCAACTATTTTTCTACATTTTGTGTCTTCGTCATGTCACCTGAAACTCATCCTATACGAACTGACCTATGAACTAAGTGGTCTGACCCGATGAGGTGATTCCAGGAGTTGTCACCCCCGGAACTTTAAGAATATAATATTGCCTGATTTACCGGACAGTGTCTCTCTCCCTCTCTCGCTGGCTCTCTGCACGTTACGTTGGATGGATTCGGACGGATGGGCTGCTGTCTATTATCATACATTTGAAGTTCTGCTGAATTGTGTGGTGGAGACTTTGCAGAACTTTCTTGGCAATCTTGACTAGCCTGATAATGACTCACCTGGCTTCAATTTCGAATTGACGCATACGCCGTCTGTGCCTAGTGATCTCTTCCTTTTTGGGAGATTGCTTCAACTGGCAACTTCATGTCCTTTCCTGAACTCTTGGAGCTTTAGTATATCATTAGATTTAGACAAATTTGTCCTATAACTTGATGCAAATTTACTTTTCCAAACTTTTATAAACCAGATTAAAATTACCACATTGTCTCAGCTATCATTATTTATTTATTTCCAATTGATTGTGCATTCTTCATTTAGGATTACTAATTATCAGGAGAGATCATAAGAGAGACATAGCGGAGCATCAAATACTAATGCCATTATTTTGTATAGCTTTAACTCAGTGGCTTAGCTGGATCTATTAACACCTGTGGCGGTCCCTGCGTTTGACGGCTGCAGGTAAGAGCGGGGGCTGGGGGTTGATGGTGATTTCTGCTTTTGTTGCCTGCGACGGCCGCAGGTTAGAATTGGGGGTTCCGCCCCCAAAACTCCTGCCCCCCTTACTATGCTACTGCTTTAACTGAGCTCTTCCTATCCTCTATCTGTATAGCACTGTTCTGAGAGTAATTTGCATGAATCTGATTTCTAGTTTGTAGTCCAGTTATCCAGCTTCTGGCCCTCATTGGATGACTGATTGGACCCTTTATATCCCTCTTGGCACAAAACAAGGTCCATCCGAGGACCAAGAGAGTGGTATAAATAATTGAAGAAATGAAAATAAAAGGTATATGGGCCCAGTAGCATAGTATGATGTCATTGTGATGTATATGTTCTTGGATTAGAGTGTAAGGTGAATGGACATTCCAGGGAAGCCAGTTGCTCCTGACTCCGTGCTGTGGACTGGCGCCAGGTTGTGTCTCCATTAAAACCCATCTTCTTATACCTCCATTTGGTATGAAGGTGTCTGCTTTCTTCATAACATTTTGGTGACGACCAGAAGTGTGCAGAAGGGGGCTGGTGAAATATGGAACAGAAGCGACACAACATGGGTGGTCCTAGATATCCTTTTTGAAGAGCAGTGTTTCATCCTAATTATTGTATGGATCCACTAATTTGCAACTTCGAGATCGAGTGCAATGATAAGTTTGGATCATTTTCGGCCATATTTTAAGGATTTAGGGGTGAATTGCAGATTCATACCGTTGGTGGATCGTGCTTGAGCTCAGCCTTGCGAAGTTCTTCACATTCATTGTTCCTGTGCACCTCCGTGCGTCAACGGAGCTCATCGGCAAGCACTGACGTGAAGCCGCATCTATGCCTACATGCTACGTACAGCAGCAGGACCGCTGCGGGAGGCAGCCATCTTACATAGTCTACACCAGCATCGTTGCATCAGCAGTGGCGTTCAGACTTGGTAGTAACTGTGGTGAGACTTCAGTGCAGAGGTAATGACGTAAAACTGTGTCTGCGTTTAGACACGACTGTCAGCAGTGTGAGCTCTCTGTTTGGCAGTCATTTAACATTGGTCATTCCGGCATCAGCCAATTTTCATCAGTTCCAGCAGTGTGGACATTGTATTTTGCATCGGATGTCTGGTGACTAACAAGTGTAGTGACAGAAAAAAAAAAGTACAGGTTTTCAACAGTTCCACATTTTACTTGTGCTATTATTTTGCTGGTGACTGCTATCACAGTAATGCTAAGTGTGCACGCTTGTCCGCAGTGATCTGCACGGCAGAACCTCATTTTGTACAGCTTCATAGTGAGTATTTGATGCTGTGGGTTATTCTGATGTGCGCATGGCATCTCACAATATTATCACTCCTCCACCGTTTTTGTCTCAACCAGGTTCCCCGCTGATATTGTGGGCGGATAGGGTGGAGATGTTGGAAAACTATATTACAGTTTTGGATGGACAAAAGTTTGCACCAGCTAGGAAAAAAGTGTTGCTACTGCGTCCCTTAGGCAATGAGGGCCAAAGCGTGTTCAAATACTTACCGCCTGCATTGGGGCCGAATGGGCAACCTATTGTGGATGTGTATAAAGAAGCAATTGAATGCTTAGAAAATCTGTTTGTTAAAGAACTCAATTTAGTTATGGTAAGTTATAGGTTTTATATGCAACCTCACACAGAGCATGAATCCACCGATGAGTTTGTAGCAAAACTCAGGGAACTTTCCATTAAATGTCGGTTTGGTGTGGAGACTGATGAATTAATCCGTGATCAGTTAATTGTGCGATGTAGAAAAAAGAAAATTCAAGCGAGGTTATGGGCAGCAAAAGATACCTCTCTCAAAAGTGCTGTTGAATTGGCCAAAGTCATTGAAGAATCGCAAAAATGTATGAGAGTTTTCTAAAAAGAAGAAAATTATGTAGCCAACGTGAAGGACGATTGTAATGAAGCTGAAGGGTGTCTTGTTAAAAAAAAGAAGTGGTAGTATGTTGTAAATGGAAATGATTAATCAAGCAGGAACTTCTTTGTAGTTATGAAGTTTATTCGCAGCACAGAATAAACGAGCAGATCACCATCTGGCCAAGCACCAACAGACACCATAAGAATTCTATATAGAACCATAACATAGGGAACACACAAAAGTTCCAAACAAAGAACATGGGAAACAGACTAACAGATAAAGCTATTTACAACAAATCTCCCTCCCTTAAATCAATAAAACAGAAAAAGAAAACAAAAGAACAATTAATGAATGTAATCATCTAAGTAGACAGGTGGACGGCGAGATCGAGGACTTCTCAAACTGATCCCAGAAGAAACACCATTGTTGGAAACAATATTATGGGTAGAGACAGTATCACCAGAGTAGGTAGATGTAGAAGCATCACCACTACCCACCTCCCCCCTTACAGTAGACTGAGGACAAGAACTCGAATCACACTGGGTAGATAACATATAACCATTGCTGAAAGAATCAGAGATAGGTAATGTACCCTTCACAGACACATCAGAGTGTCTCCGATACAGAGCCACCCTTCTAAAATTCAATTTCTCCCCATTAATGAGAAGAACAAAATGAGAGAATACCCGCTTCACACAAAAAGGACCTCTAAACTTCGAAAGTCCCTTAGAGAACCTGCCAGGCTTTACTTTGACCAGATCTCCAACGGAAATCGGTAAAGAAACACAATCAAAAGAAGACTCCATGGAAGAAACTTTATCGTGATTTCTCAACCAAGAAGGTATTAACTTAGAAACAGGAGAACGACCACGCATTAACTCAAAAGGAGATTTACTCTCATGCTTATGAGGAGTTGAACGATAGGCCCACACAAGCTCTTGAACCTTATCATTAGAAAAACAACCAAATTCGACAGACATCTGAATAATGCTTTTCACCAACCTATTAACCCTCTCACACATACCATTGCTCTGTGGGTTATATAGAGTAGTCCGATGATGGTCAATTCCACACTCTTTCAAAAACAAAACCATCTTTCCTGACGTCAATTGTGTACCGTTATCTGTTATCAAGACAGAAGGAAACCCCTCATCAAGAAAAACACTTCTCAAAAAACTGATTGTAGAATCAGTAGTGATTTCCCTGACAAAACGCACTACTTAGAAAAACAATCAATAATAACAATCGCAAAACGCTGATTGAAAGGCAACTCATTTATTGGCCCAATAAAATCCAAACAAACGGTATGCCAAGGTAGATTCTCAAAAGAAATGCTGCCCAGATTCTGAGTCCCAACCACCTTCAAACGTTTCTCACCCTCCTTACAAAAACTGCAATGTACAACACATTCCACAGCATCAGCATCAATAGAAGGCCACCAGAAATTCTCTTTCACTCTACGTTGAGTGAGGGTCTGGCCCAGATGTCCCTCATGAGCTAAATCAAGTATTTTCCCTCTCAATGAACAAGGAGGCATGAACCTGTCTCCCCTCATTAAAACATTGTTGTTAGAAAGAGATAATTCATCCAAAATTCTAATAAAAGGTCTCACGGAGGGCTCAACGGTACTCTCCCTCCTAGACCCCTTAATGATAAGATCAACAACTTGTTTTAAAACAACATCACTCTCCATCCCTTTAGACCACTCATCAAATGAAAACGACCCAGCACAAAGAAACAAAACATCCTCAGTAAAAGCAATCGCACAATCATCTTGAGACTCCACCAATGAATTCCCACAAACCATGGACTGAATGGGAAGACGGGACAGGCAGTCGGCCTGAATATTTTTCCAACCCTGAACAAACTGCACAGCAAACTGAAAATCCTGCAGACGCGACGCCAATCTGGGCAATCTGGGTGAACCCTTCCCAGTACCCCCAGGAGCCAAAATATTAACTAAGGGTTTGTGGTCAGAGCGCAACTCAAACTTGGTACCCCATAAGTAAGTCCTGAAATAATAGGTACCCCACACAGCGGCAAGAGCTTCTCGCTCAATTACAGAATAATTACATTCTGACACAGTTAAAGGTCTAGAAGCAAAGGCAATGTTTTTTTCTTCGCTTCCATACCGCTGAAGAAGAACAGCACCCAAACCGATGCCGCTAGCGTCCACCATTAAAATAGAAGAGCGTTTAATATCAAATGGTGTGAGAACATTAGCAGAAGACAGTTCATTTTTAATCAAATTGAAACAAGATTCTTGTTCACTGGTCCATGAAAATTTCACTAATTTTTTTAGTAAACACCTCAAGGGAGCAGTCTTACTAGAAAAATCCCTCACAAATTTGGAGTAGAATTCAATTAAGCCCATAAAGGACCGCAATTGATCCTTATCAACCGGAGAGGGAGCCAGCTCAATAGCCTCCAATAATTTTTTTTTAGGTTTAACCTCGTCAGAAGAGAGAGAAAAACCCAAATACTCAATCTCATTAACCAAAAATGCACACTTTTCCTTCCGCAAAGTAAGGCCAGCCTCATCAATCCTGCGCAACACGCATTGAAGAACATTATTACGTTCCTCCATGGAGTCCCCAAAAATTAATATATCATCTTGAAAATAGATGACCTTCTATATCCCTTTAAACACCTCTGACACCATCCTCTGAAAAACACTTGCGGCTGAAATCAGCCCGAAGGGTAATCTAGTAAACTGAAAGGTCCCTTCGCCAGTAATAAAAGCAGTCAGGTGTTTAGACCCCTCTTCAAGTCGAATCTGGTGATAGGCATGTTTGAGGTCAAGCTTCCTAAGAACTTAGCCCCCTTCAAAGTAGAGACTAGCTCCCCAATATTTGGTAATGGAAAAACGTCTGCAACTACACACTTATTTAGCGACCTAAGGTCCACACAGAACCTGATCTTGTTATCGGGCTTCTGAGAAATGACAACAGGAGAAATCCACTGGGATGCCTCCACAGGCTCAATAATCCCGCCCTGAAGCATTTCTTCCAGAACAGCCTTAACTTCATTCCTCACTGCAAATGGTACCCTTCTTGCCTCATGCTGAACAGGGATACTACCTTCCTTCAATAAGATTTTATGGGCATAGCCTTGTAATTCTCCTAATTGTTCTCTGAAAACACTTTTTGAATTCAAAAGAATATCATTCAAAGTAAAATCACCCACAACCATCACAGGTTCCTCTGCTCTAGGATTTACAACAATGTGAAGATCATACTGATGGATACGACCTAAAATAGCTGGGCCATTAACAGAAATATACATTTTTCCCTGAGTAGATCTATCTTTAAAAAGAATTTCACACTCGAAATACCCAAAAAGGTCTATTTTTTCACCCTGATAACCAGAGGGAAAAATATCACAATCCAAAAGAGTTTTTTGACCCCACAGGAGCTTCACCAAAGACATGGGAATAATGGTCCATTTAGAGCCAGTGTCGACCATAAGGCTAATAGTCTTGTTATCAATAATAAAATCAACATTAGGGATTCTTTCCCATTTGTCCTGACAAGCACAAACAGAATCCTGCAGTACAAGTAATTTGTTAACATCACGATTCAACTCACGATACTCATTTACAACTGTCACTCTAGAATTCGCTCTATTTTTACACATTTTAGCAAAGTGACCCTGTTTGCCACATCTTAAACACTCCTTATTATTAGCAAAACAGAATTTCGCATCCGAAGTATGAGTATTGCTGCCACACCTCGAACACACTTTAGATTGTGATTTGCTGTATTGTTGACTCATATATTTTTTTTTTGTAAGACATACCCTTTCTTCCTAACTAGGGCAACAGCACCACTTTTACTATCACTGTTATCACTCGAGACTACAACCTTATGGGAAATTTCAGCAACTTTAAGTTCTAACCCACTCTTTAGTAATTCTTTCATACATTTTTCACTTTCTTCCACAATCTTCGCAAGTTCAATTGCAACCTTTAACCCCTTCCATGCTAATGACAAGGTCAGCTCGTCATGCAGTGCACTGGAGCTGTGCTTATGACGAGCTGACCTTGTCATGAACAATGGGATTTTCAATCAATCAGCACCCAGCGGGAATTGCCTTAGCACCAATGTGGTTAAGGTAGGGTTCTTTGCAGCCCATAAACGTTCCTGTATTTTGCGATTGTTACACTGAACAATCAGTTGATCACGAATAAGTTCATCCGTCATCTGACCAAAATTACATTTTACTGAGAGTTCCCGCAAACGTGTAACAAAGTCATCAATGGATTCATCTTCACGCTGCTTGTTTTTATAAAACTTAAATCTTTGTAAAACAAGATTTTCCTCTTTGCAAATCTAGTCTCAAGTCTAGCGATGGCCTCCTTGAATTCATCAAGAGGAGATTGTGAGCCAGAAGGTAAAACCTGAGGTAAATATTTAAAAACTCGCTGACCTTCTTTACATAAAGTTGTCATCAAGAGTGCCTTTTTCCTTTTTGGAGAAAAATCCTCCCCATCTAATGCCTCGATATAATTGTTAAACATAACAATCCAATCTTCCCAGGCAGTAGAGGGATTTCCAGGTTCACTGAGGAACTGAGGTGGGAGTGCCACATTAACCTGTTGTGACATTATTGAACTTCAAAAATGAAGACTAAAAGATCACAAAATAAAAACAGAATAAATTACTGTCAAAGACAAAATAGAAAAATATTCAGATTTAAGTCTTAAAGTCTTACTCATATATTTTCGTTGTTGAAAATATTAACAAACAGTAGTAAATCTCCACACCAACAGTTATCAAAACGTAGTGGCAATCCAAGTCCCTTCTTTCTCCTTTTTATGTTAGAAACAGCGTTACCACATACAGGCTGAAACACACGAAGAAGGCGTTGAATTCCCGAAGTAAACTGAAGATCCAAGATGGCCGCACACGTCTGACGAGTAGCGTCATAAAGGTTAAAGGTCAAAAGTCAATGCGACGTACTTGACGTTGGTGTGAACGCGCTTGAAAACGAATAGCGCGAGACGCTAACCACGTTGTTATGACAACAGTTCACGAAGCAGGTTACGTAGGAAGACAGTGACTGAATGGTAACCAAGCAACCAGAGTGACGCGTTCAATTCAAAGCACCTAAATTGTGCCGAAATATCCAAATGCTCACCTTGCCAGAAGTTCATACACGACGTTAAACCTTCTAAAGAATGAGGTAGGAACGTCTTACTGCTGCACGCAGAGTTCTTCATATAGTGATTGCTCCATCTATTCCGTAATTACTCCAAATCATTTGCCGCTGCACCGCTGATCATCTAAATATTGGCCAGATACACACTTAAGTCCTTGTCGCCAAAATGTTGTAAATGGAAATGATGAATCAAGCAGGAACTTCTTTGTAGTTATGAAGTTTATTCGCAGCACAGAATAAACTAGCAGATCACCATCTGGCCAAGCACCAACTGACACCATAAGAATTCTATATAGAACCATAATATAGGGAACACACAAAATTTCCAAACAAAGAACATGGAAAACAGACTAACAGATAAAAGCTATTTACAACATAGTACCTCTTGATAGGAGTAAAGGCAAGGAGTGCATGCGCTGTGGTAGCATGTGTCACTCATCGGACTCAAAGAGATGCTTTACTGGGGGCAAGGAATGCAGGAGTTGTGGTTGCAGAAGCCATTATGCATGCATGTGTGAAGTTGCCAACATCGAAAAAAGGGCAACATGTCTAGAGTGGGCAGTGTGGAAGAGGTGGGTGATGATAGTTAGTGTGATAGGATTCTTTTAGTTGATGATTGCAAGGATGAAGTACCTACTTGTGCTTGCAGGAGAATGTGTAGACCTGGTGCTGTCTTCGGTGTGTGTGGTAAGGATGTGGAACTGATGATAAATACCATTTCAATGTATACCATCATACCTCAGAGAGTTTTTGGTGCATGTTGAGGTGTTGTGGAGTTGCTGCCTCAAGATATCAACCCGGGTGGATATCAAGGTGAGCCCATTGACATAGTGGGATTTTTGGAGGGTGATATCCAATATGGTGAGCGGTGCACAAAGGGTAAGGTGTATGTGTCTGTGGATATTCTGGCAATACTTGGGTGGATGCATCAGTTTGATTTGAACATTCTGATCAATCCCAGAGCATGGCACTATATCATGGTGGTTGAAGACGCATCGTTGGAGAATGTGCTGATGGGAGCTGAGGGAGTGTTTCAGAAATCACACAGGTGTCTGAAGGGATATGTGCACAGGATTCTTCTCAAAGAGGGCACTGAACCATTGCAACATAAACTTAGGAGGGTGCCACTTGCAGTGAGGGAATGTGTCAAGACACTGTTGGATGATATGCCAGAGGAGGGTATAATTGTGCCAGTGGAAGTTTCTCCATGGATTTCTCCAGCCGTGATCACTCAGAAACCTGACGGCGGTTTGATATTTTTGTGTGGGCCTTAGGTGCCTCAATCAGGACATTGTAGCCAGTGTTTCTCCTTTTCCTAACATTAGTGAATTGTTGGGACTGGTGAAAGATGGTAGATACTTTTCTAAATTGGATCTGAGGAGTGACTATCATCAGATTAGGCTACATAATGATTCCAAAGCCTTGACGGCGTTCATGACAACTGAAGGGATTTTTCAGTTCACTCATATGCCGTTTGGTTTGGCATTGGCTGCGAGTGTCTTTCAACGTATGATGCCCAAAGTTCTTGAAGGTGTAAGAGAGGTTATTTTTTTCCAGGATGACATATTGGTGATGGAAAAGACTGTGGAGGGGCATAACACCACCTTGAGGTTGGTGTTGAAAAATTGAAGGAATTTGGTCTCACTTTGAATAAGGATAAGTGTGTATGTTTGTGGGAACACGTGGAGTATCTGGGATATACCATATCCAATGGTGGTGTGAAGCCCTAGAGATCCCTTTAGGATGCCATTAGGAGAGCGCCAGCGCCTACTGAGAAGGATCAGATTCACTTCTTTTTAGGATTAGTCGAATATTATGTGAAATTTGTAGACAGTTTTGCGAACAGGACAGAAGTATTAAGAAAGTTGTTGCGAAAGGGAGAGAAGTTTTTGTGGGGAAGAGCACAACAATCATGTTTTGAAGGGATCAAAACCGCCGTCTGTGATGCTGGGATCTTAGCTTGTTTGACAACAAGTTGAAATGCATACTCACTGCTGATGCCAGTGCCACAGGTTTAGGGGTGATTCTCTTGCAAGTTCATGGAAGGAGAGAAAGGACGGTTGCATTTGCATCACGTAACATTACTCAGGCGGAGAGGAACGATTCTGTTATAGAACGTGAGCATTGGCTGCTGCTTAGGGAGCAGAATATTTCAGAGTATATTTAAGGGGCTTGTCATTCACCATGCGTACGGATAATAAACCGTTGACCAAGATCTTGTCATCTGGTGGTGCGGGCAAAGACTTTGCCAGACGGGCTTGATTGGCAGCACGTCTGCAGGAAAATTCCTATCTGATAGACTTTGTGCAGGGTTGGAGGAATGTTCAAGCAGACTGTTTGTCATGGTTGGCTTTGCCTTAGGAAGTTATGGACAGTGAGGCAGTGATTCATTTTCAGTTGGAAGGAGCAGTAGCCTCTGTACAGGATGCTGTGGTTAGTGGTTTTGGTGAGTTTATCATGGCTCAGTGGGAAGATAAAATGCAATCGGATATGGTCCAGAAATAGGTTTTCAGCTTAACTCAACGTGGAGCAAAAAGGGAGAGCACTTTATCTGTTTCTGTGTGGCCATATTTTAAGGTGTTGGATGAGTTGTCGGTTTGTGGTCTGAGCATCATCATGAGAGGGGAATGTTTTATCCCTTCTGAAGGGCTGATGCGTAGGTTATTTGACTTGCTGCATTAGGGCCATTTCGGGCAGGGTTTGACTAGCAGTAGACTCAAAAAAATTGTTTTGGTGGCCAGATCTTGATGATCAGGTTAAGAGATGGGTGGAGACTTGTGTTAGTTGTAAAGAGAGTGAAAAGAGGTTGACAGAGGGAAGCAAGAATGACGAGGGGCATATTACTGACCCTGGTAAACCATGGCACACCATTTGTTTGGATTTTATAGGTCCTATGGCGGAATTGTCAGAAGGGTTGAGATTTCCTGTTATTGTGGTGGATGTGTTTTCGAAGGGGATTGCTGTCAGGTTTTTGAGATGTCACTACAAGAAGTACTATCCTAGTGTTAAAAGACATTTTCAAGAAGAAGGGGTTCCTGTTGTATTGGTGAGAGATAATGGGACTCAGTCGATTTCACATGAGATGACTGCATTTCTGCAATAGTGTGGAATTCGACACTCTTGCACCTCGCTTTATAACCCTCAAGGCAATGGTTTAGGGGAGAGAGTCAACAGATTAGTGAAGGGCACCATACAAATGGCCCTTGCTAATAAGGACAATGTGGAACTCATGGTTAATGATATGATTCAAAAGTATTGCACTACTACTCATAGTGTGACACAGAGGATTTCTCTTTCAGGACATGCGGGGCTACGCACCGGGATCTAGGTTAGTTAGTTCCTGGTTGGTTGAAAGAGTGGGCACAAAATGATGGTCAAGCGCAACCCAAGAAAACAGTGTGGAGCAAATTGGCAGTGGGTGATTGGGTCAAGATCCCGCCAGCAAGGGCAGCTAGTGGCTTTTCAAAATTTAAGGGTCCTTCCCGCATCAGCAAACTGGGCAAGTTCTGTGTGACCTTGGAGAATGGGAACGGTGGAATTTCAGAAATGTTGCTCTGGATCAAAAGAGTGGGGAGTGCGTAAGAAAAGAAGATGAAGGATGTTCGGGAGCCATGTTGTTAAGTAATCAAGTGGTGACATGAGTGCAGGGGAACACCTGCTGTGAGGTGTAGCACTATGTCCTGCAAACCTCGTTATCTGGGTGACTATGCTAGGTGATTGGAGTGATTTTGTATTTATATTTATCTTGTAACTTATATTACTCCCTGTTCTTCTGATTGGTTATATGCTTCTTATGTTTTCTTAATTTAAGGGAAGGGAAGGAGACGTGTTATGATGTCATTGTCATGCATATGTTCTTGGATTAGAGTGTAAGGTGGATAGACATTCCAGGGTAGCCAGTTGCTCCTGACTTATTGGTGTGGACAGATTCCAGGTTGTGTCTCCATTAAAACTCATCTTGTTATACCTGCATTTGATATCTGCTTTCTTCGTAACATAGCGCTACAGCAGGAGAAAGAGTAGAACAAGGAGAAAGAGCAGAAGAGGGAGAAAGAGGGAAAGGATAAAAGAGGAGGAACAAATGTGAAAGAGGGGAAAAGGGAGAAGAGGAAAGAAAGAGGGGAAGAGGAAATAGGTAAATAGGGAAAAAAGGAGAAAAAGTTGAAGAGGGAGAAAGGGGGGAAGAGGAAAGAAGGGGAAGAGGGTAAAGAGGATAAAGAGGAGAAGGACGGGAAGAAGGAGTAGAGGTGAAAAGGGAAAGAAAAGTGGAAAAACAAGTGAAGTGGGAGAAAGAGGGGAAGTGACAGAAGAAGAGAGAAAAATGAGTAGAGGGAGAAGAGGCAATAGGGAAAATAGAAGAAAGTTGGAAGAGGGAGAAAGAGGGATGGAGGAAAGAGGGAGAAGAGGGTAAAGAGGGAAAGAAGGAGTAAGAGGAGGAAAGCAGGAGTAAGAAGAAGAAAGGGGGAATGACGGGCGAAAGAGGGAACACGAGAGAAAGGGAAATATGGGGAGAAAGACGAGGAAGAAGGAGGATGAGGAGCAAGCTCAGGTAAAGAGACACACTGCGGCAGGTTCTCCCTTATGGTGGGGGAGCGTCACCCCCCGCCAGCAGTCTAAAAAATAAAATTATAATAAACCTGGATTTATAATCAATTTATTTTGTTTCCCAGCTGAGTCTTTGAGAGCGGGTCTAGGGGGGATGAGAGGCACTGAGGGCAGTAGTTGCACTTACTGCCTTAAGTGCACAGGTGGGTTTGGCTGGCAGTCTCAGGATTGCCAAACCGACATGCGCACTGAAGCGGTCTCCAACCCGGGTTGCATTGCCAGGTTGGAGACAGCAGGACCAGGCACCCAGTCTCAGTGGGAGCGCAAATTGAAGGCACTCGGGCCAGCAGCAGGAGAGCAGCGTCAAGATTGGCCGCAGTGGATTCTGGGAACCTGTGACTGCAGTGGACTGGAGCCAGAGAGGAGCAGAACACCAGCAATACGACAGGTAAGCTTTTATTTTCTGTCCCTGGTTCCCCCTCTACCCCCCGCCTGCCACTTTTTCCGGACCCTGGCTGCTACTGGAGACACAAAGGGCCTCATTACGATGCCGGAAGGAAAGCATTCCGACTGACTGGGTCTCAAAATAATTTCTGACCGATTCTGATTTGGGGAGTCCCACCGACCCAATATGATGTTTAGGTCGGACTCCCATTGACTTCAATGGGAGCCTGTGTTCCGACCGACAACACAGGATCCCATTGAAACAAGGGGCAGTCGTGGAAAACCTTACACCCTGTGGTGGGCACCCCTTGGTGCCTGCCACACCATGCATGTCTGGAAAGAGGGGACTCACGGGTACCCCCATAAGCCCCAACCGGAGGTCTCCGGGTGAAGGGGGGGGGCTTGCTACAGGCCCCAAGGTCAGATTGCGACAGCCGTTCCGTGTCGGACAAACCGATTCCGAAAGGCTGTCCAAATCTGACATCATAATGCATCGGTCAGAAATGCGTTCCATAGACTTGGTCAAGGAGGGTGGCTGATCTGGGGTCGGTCCAGCCTGAAAGATAAAAATTGAGGTCTCCTGGGTGGATGAATGAACATGAGTCGAGGACATGGGGAGGGGGCAATTAAGTCGCTAATGTTGCTAGCAAAGATAGCTCACGGGTGTGGGGGGCAGTCTAGGGTTACGCACAAGATGAAGTTTGCTCTGATTTGTAATTTAAAGTTGAGGTGTTCCATGAAGTTTGTTTCAACTTCAGGGGAGGGGGTGCAGTTGAAGGTATATTTGTAGACGAAGGTGATTCCTTCTTCAGGCCAGTTTAAGCATCTTGTGTCCGGTGGGGATGGCTGTTGTGATGTCCGGTGTTGAAGCTGTGGTCAGTCTTATTTCTGTGCGGAAGAGGCGATCCAGGGCAGTGTCAGCCAGCAGGACCCATATCTCTGTAGAGTGCTTAGGGTGTGTTAAGGAACATGCATGATGGTTTTTAGCTGTTGGAGTGGGTGTTGGTTTCAATGCTGTGAGTATCTTCTTGGTTGAAATTGCATGAGCGGTCGTGCAGGTGAAGCAGCAGAGAGAGCAGGTGAAAGCTCCCTCCATGTTGAATGGAGTAGCGCCAACAGAGGATGGTGCAGTGCAATTTTGGGTGTTCAAGGCATGAAGGAGAGCGGCAGGGTAGTGATGGGTCAGGGAGGGATTGGGTTTCTCGCCCTGGGTGCATTCCAGGCATGGGCGGTTGCAGACAGGCTGGCCTTTGGCATGCCAGCAGCAGCCCTGCTGCATGTAAACACTGCACGTCCGTGCTGTGGCTGCATTTAAGTAGATCATGGGAGTAGGGAGGAGCATAGGGGGAGGTGGGTGGGGCTGAGCAGGAGCGAATGGCAGGGAAGGAGAGAAGCATGAGGAACAGGTGAGGAAGGGGGTAGGGGTGCAGCGAGGTCAGAAAAGAGGCAGGTGAAGGGGGCTAGTGTCAAGAAAGGAAGAAGAGCAATGGACATGTTTGAGTAACAAGGCACTATTATTCCCCAATAATGTAAATGGTCTAAAAAAATGTTTTCCTTGTGCTCAGCACCTGGCTTTATGTTATGTTAATTGGATTAACTTAGCGCATGGCTACCAAAAAAGGGTTTTCCTAGCGCTTGCCATCCAAACAGATTTGGGTACACTCTAGAAAGATAGTTCCTACCCCAAACAGTTTAGAATAACCAGAAGGAAGCGACAGTCCCTCAGATCTGGAGGGAGGGAATTTCAAAGCTTTGGACCTAAGAAATAGAAGGCACAACCTCCTTGCCAAGATCTCTTGAATCTAGAAACCAAAGCAAGGTCAAGGTTCCTAGACCTCAGAGATCAACTGGGTGTTTCAGAAGATACCAGAGATCTCAGATTGGACCTGAATTAGACAGACATTTCTGAACATATCATAGTGCTTTGAATTGGACACAGCACTTAATAGGAAGCCAATGAAGTTCTCGAAGTAGACTAGCAGACAACGAGAACTTCGGGGATGGAGTAAAAGTTTAGCTGGTGCATTTTGCTCCATCTGCAACCATCTCAGTAGGCTCTTCTTGACCCCTAGATAGAGAATGTTTCCATAGTCTAATCTGAATACAACTAGGGCCTGAATGCCCATTCTTGGGGCAGAGCTAGAAAGACAGCCCAAGATTTTCTTAAGCCATCTTAGGATGCCAAAGCACATGGCCACCACCTTTGTAATTTGGTGATTCATGGATAACTCAGTGTCCAGCCATACTCCCAAGTTCTTAACCGCAGAGGCAGGGCTGGGAATTTTACCCATAACCTATGGCCATAGATGAGAAAGGTTACTCACCAGCAGCACCTCAGTTTTGTCCCCTTTTAACTAAAGGAAGTTGGCATTCATCGATGAAAAGATTTTAATGGATATTGAGCCTGAACTTGGGGATCACTGCATAACAGAATCACATGTGGGACTGATTCTTTATCCCACCCGCTTCGTTTTTATACATTGCGAAAGCCTGCTTTAAAGCCCACGCATGTGCATATATTTCCCTGAGTACTTTAGGGACCAAGAAGGGAAGTGTGGCGCCGCGGCCAGGGCGACTGACGCTGGAATCTGGGGATCAGGGTTCGATCCCCGGCTCCGGCGGCAGGTTAGCCCAGCACCATGCGACTCTGGGCAATAGCTTGCTTAATCTTCCCGACGGCCCCCAGCGCCTAGAGACCCTAACGGGTGATTGTGCGCTATACAAATGTGGATTATTATTATTATTATTATTATCCCTTATAAATGATGGAGGCCAATCATCTTCTACGACAGTTAAGTCATAGGCATCTGAAAAATGTGACAACAACTTTAATTTTGCCCATTATATCCCTGTTAGACCTGTCAGCCTTGGGGTGATCTTCCCCCCATCCTTTTGCTTTTTGTCTCCACATTTTTCTGAATCTTTTCATTGGTTTAGGACTTTTGGCACTTTTCCACTGCTAAACAGTGCTAAAGTGCATGTGCTTCTTCCCTAAACATGTATGTAATTGGTATATATCCGATTGACCCATTTAATTTACTTTTAAGTCCCTTCTAAGGTGGTATATCGAATAGCCAGGGCCTTTAAGTTAATTACTACAAGTGCTCTGCAGCACTGATTCTGCCACCCACTAAAGCAGCCTTTCAAACCTGCCACAGGCCAGCCACTGCAGTACCTGTGTGGGAAGTTTACTGCCTCTTGGACTTGGCATTTAGAGCTACTTGCCAAGTCTTAAAAGCCCCTTTTATTACATATATGTCACCCCTAAGGTAGGCCCCAGGTAGCCCTAAAGATAGGGTGGTGTGTAAGTAAAATGTAGGACATATACTTTTATGTTCTGCATATCCTGGTATTGACAAACAGCCTATTTAGTTTTTCACTACTTCGAAGCCTACTCCTCTCATAGGTTAGCATTGGGAATTCTTCAATACACTTTTAAGCTGTTATTCCTGATCAGAAAGGAGTAACTTTTTTCATGTTTCATATGGTTTGGATGGTAATGTTAAATCCTCCTTACTGGTGCAGCTATATTTAACATTACTATTTTAGAAATGCCACTTTTGGTAAGTGGATATTTCTCTGCAGTTACTGCTCTGTGCACCTCGGTGATACACGTCTGGGGTAGGTGACAGCTACACTTCATGCATTTCCTATAGACAGCCACAGCACAGGAACGAGAGGTGTGACTGAGTACTCATCTACATGCAGCTGCATTCTGATGGGCTTGCCTGGACAGGATGAAACGGGATGGGGCTAACACTTCACTTGAATGGGTAGTGTCCAGTCGTCACACAAATGGTTGACTTACCACCCATAGATAGCCTGGTAGACAGGACTGGGATGAAAGGGGAACACGGGCACTTCAAAGAGCTGCTATGAAGTTACTCCCCACATCGAACACACTTTTAGCTATACATACTGGGTCTCGGACCCTCTAAAATCAGAAACTACTGGATCTTGAACAGAACCTCTGTCAGAAAGACTGTTGTGCTGCTTAAAGCACTCATCTTTGGACTGCAGACTTGGGCACCTTCTTTTCTCTTGTGTTTCCCTGATGCCTGCTGCTCTCCAGACACGTTTTAAGGTATGGGCAAAGTGGGCTCTGGCACATGGGCCCCAGCCTTTCAGGAGGCCCCCTGCCAGCTATGTTCTGCAGAGAGTATTGCCCTGATGTCCTTGAATAATTCCAAATTGTTTTAAATACCATTTTCCTTTAATTTATTTTGTAACGTGGGAATGTATTACTCACATTTTGAAGAGAAATGTGTTTAGGTAAAAATGCAACATCCATAAAAAAGCTTCTTTTAGATCAAAAGAGGAGCTCAAATATGAGAAATGGGAGGGCGTCTCAGAGATTATTTGCAGTAATTTTAGTGAGCTGCTGCTGTGTTACAACATTGAAAACACACCTCTCTATCCCAGACTATTAGACCGAAAATCATTTAGAGTTTGGAGGAGTGTGCTTGTACACTGTCAGTGACCTGGCCAAAGAGGGCAAGAAAGAGGTGAAACTGTTTCATAAATTCAAAGCTTTTCTGAACAGTGACCTCCAAATTATGTTTGGTCCGGGGGCCCCCAACATCCTTAAGATGTCCCTGCTGCTCTCTGACTCAGTTGAAGGAGAGCTGGACTGTGCCTTCACTTCAAGTGATCTCCAAGGGCTTGTTGGCCTGCCTCCTGTAGCTTGTGATTCATGGAAATCAAAGTCTCTTCTTCTGCTCCTGTGCCTGGCTCACTGGAAGTGGGCCAGATACTTGCAACACAGTGTTCGACGCATCAACCTGGCTACAGGAGTAAAATTGGCACATCGCATCAGAACCAACGCTTTTTTGCCTCTAACGATCGCGCGTCGGCCAGTGTATCGCCGCCACTGCAGCTTGGTGAGATCGTAGCATTCCCTTGACTGCGTGGCAGAATCCAGTGCAACTCCGGCAACCGTCTTCTCAACGTACGCATCGCCTTCACTGCAAGCAGATCAACACATCTCGTTGCTTGCTACCAGGAAAGGTACTTTGTTCACCTCATGGTGCATGGGTCCTGTAGCCGGCCTGCACTTCCACAAGGTTGACTCAAACTTTGACTATGACATGGTCCAGCGTGACCTAAAGTAACCTTTTAGAGTTATTTGCTTCTAAGTGCTTTACTGCATTTTTTTTTAATTTAATATCCCAACGTCTATATGATGGTTTTTGGATGGTTTGCTCTTGATTTGTTTTAATATAATGGCCAATTTTTAAAAACCTGTGTGGAGTCTTTTTGTGGTGTATTTATTGTCTCACTGTGTGTGTGTGTTTATTGCACAAATACTTAAAACATTGCCTCTTTAGATAAGCATGACTACTTTGTGCCAAGATATCAGAAGGTGAGCACAGGTTATCTTTTAGTGTGTATCTAGCTTAACCTGAGTAGGATTGTGGCTTCTGCTTGGACAGAGTGGATACCTTTGCCAACCAGTAACCCAATTTCTAACAATTCCCTTCAATTTGTATTTCTAAATTGTTAGACCTGGCTTTTTTAGTGTGTTTATCCGCAGATATTTTGCTTTTTGGCCTCCTGTTTTTGACCCTGTTTGTGTTGTCTTAATGACTCTGGGCACTTTACTACTGCTGATCATTGCTAAAGTGCATACGCACTCCCTGTAAATTGTGTTTATAGTTTGGCGTTTCCATGATTGGCATATCTGTTTTACTACTAAGTGCATAGTACAGTGCACTGTGTGTGCCCAGGGCCTGTAAATCAAATGTTGCTTGTGGGCCTGCAGCACAAATTGTGCCACCCACACAAGCAGCCTTTCAAAGGGTACTCAGACCTGTCGCTGCAGTGTGTGTGCGCAGTTTTTACTGCCACTTCGACCAGGCAAGTACACCCACTTGTCAGCCCTAACCTTCTCATTTCATACATGTAAGACACTCCTTAGGTTGGCCCAAGGTACCCCTATGGGCAGGGTGCAGTGTATATGAAAGGTAGAGCATGTACAGATGTGTGTGACATGTCATGATAGATAAATACAGTGTATTTTGTTTTTCACTATTGAAAGGCTATTTGTCCCATAGGATAGAATAAGAGTTTATTTAGAACATCTTATAAGTATAACTTCCCATTGGGATAAGATAGAAAGAAGACGTTTAGTATGCCTGAACTCAGGATATAAAAATGCATCTTTTAGTACAGATGATTTTATATTGTGTGTTTGAAAATACCACTTTTAGTAAGTGGATATTTTCTTGCTTAGCCATCCTGTGTGCCTCTGCTGGTTTGTGGAGTGACTGTGTGGCTCTGGAGTGACATGGACTGGGGATGTGCATTCTGTCAGACAGCCACTGGGGGGGGATTAATATGTGTCCTGTCTTTCCTGAATGAGTCAGGGCTGGGCAAAATAGACCTGGGCTGCTTTTAGAATAGGGGGAGGACATTTCCTTGCACCTGAATGGGCCTGGTCTGCCTTATACAAGGCTGTCTCCACCTCCTGCCAGGAAGCTGGACCAAAGAGGACAGAACTGGTTTTGACTGAGCACAGAGCCTCTCTGACATCCAGAGAACAAAGGAAAACACTGTATATATATTGGGGCCCAGAACTTTAGAATACTTCTGGACCAAGGAGAAGAGCTGGGAAAGCTGAAGGAGAAGTACTGCCCCTTTGCTATGTGCTGCTTAGGTTTGGCCTGCAGTAGCTGTTTCTGCAAAGGAGAGTACAAATACTTTGCTGTGTGCTGTGTATCCTGCTTGAAGGAGATCTCTAAGGGCTTGAAGTAGAGCTTGCTTGCCTTTCTTAAGTCTCAGGGTCACAAAGACCTCACCACCAGCTCCCCTGAACCTCCTTGCTGGGAGTGCTTACTTTCCAAGAGGTGCCTGTTGCTGAGTTGGGTATCTGGAGGTTGCTCCTGCTGCTGGGAGCTGGAAAAGAGATGCACTACGAGAAGAACGATGCATCTGCACATGTTTCCGATGCATCACCGGTCATGCGGGAAGGATTTCCATGCATTGCCATCATGCTGCTGAAAAAAACGATGCACCGCCTGCCGCGGCTGGAGAACTCGCCACACACCAATCTACTAAGTACGAGATCGCCACACCGATTTCGACGCAGGCTCTTCTGTGCAACTGCAAGAACCAACGCATAGAGGGACTCCGGCTGGAGAAACCAACACAGTGCTGTTGCCACCGCATCTTGAACCAACGCATCCCCAAACCCCACACATAGCATCAGGGCGCCAAATCTACAAGGACCCCAGAGCCGCGGTAAGAAACCGACACATCACTTCCCCTGGAGTAAGGAACGGACACCTCAACATCCCTGCACATAAGGAAGCAACGCATCACCTTCCCTGCAGCTGTTTTTGTTTTTGATTGTGATGAATTTAAGGTACTTTGTCTTGAAAGTGTTGAATCTATAGTTTGCTAAGGACAGAACTGTTTTACCATCTATGAAGTACATTTTGATGACTGTATTGTGGATTTTTGTAGTTTGGTCTTGTTTGCTTCAGATAAAGACTACTTATTTTTCTAAACTGGTGTGGTGTCCATTTGTAGTGTCTTCACTGTATTACTGTATTTGTGCACTGTCTGCTCGTGACAAACTACAAAGGGGGTGAGCAGGGGTTATTTTAGAAGTGTATCCCCCTTACCCTGACTAGGAAGTAGGGTCCCTACTTGGACAAAAGTGCAAACCATTGCCAACTAGAGACCCCCATTTCTAACATAAATCATAAACCCTATCTAGAGATCTTGTAAGCCCCCATCATCATCAGATGCTCTTTGAGAGTCTGGCAAGCTACAGTTAATTCTGGACTATCCAGAACCACTACTGCCCAAGAGCTGTTCCACAGAAGTACGTGCAAATTCTGAGGCATGGCTCTTTTTTGTTATTCCAGCTGCTTTCTTTTTCTTAACATGAGCTTTTTTGTCTCTTCCTTTGAAGCGCTAACCACAATTTTCAGTGCTGATTCTCTTTCACTTTACTGTCTAAATTATTTGCTCTTTCTGCGATAGTTCGTTTGCTCCTTTCTGTCCTTTGACTCTCTCCAGAGTCTTACAAAGAATGGGAAGCACAGCTATCAGAATACTGATCCCGATCTGGCATTTTAAGTTTATTACAGTCCCTCAAATTATTCTCCCCTGCTGGACTCTGCTGTGACGGAGATCAAGTCCTTATTTTATTTTTAGTCTGCTTCTTTTTAGTTTCTGGTGCACATTTTTCTTTATTGCAACCCTGAGACTTACTTTTTTGTTTTGAGTTATGGTTTTGTGGCTCAAAAACCTAAAGCATCATGGCCTATATAGCCATATATTACAGCTCCTGCTTACGATCTTGAACAGGGACAGTTGTTAAACACTAGTGCACTGCCAAAACCGCTGCGTCCCCTCAAAATTACTATTAACAATCATAGAGACCGCTTTGAAATTACCTATCAATTTCATCCCAAATCAACAGCTGGGTAGGTACATGGATGTTCTTTTTTTGTTTTAACATCTCGGGTAACACAGCCAATAAAGCGGTGCCATACGTAGCTGTGTAAATACTTGTAAAGATTGCTCCTTCTATAAGTGGTACCATACCAAGTGAACACATGCAGTTAGCATTCTATGTTTGTCTTGAGGTGATCTGTGAGGATAGACTTCTTCCAATTAACTAGTTTTGTTACCAATCCACAATTGAATCCCATTTCACGTTATGGGTGCTTTTCCCACGATTGCATTAATAGTTTGTGAACTAAACGCCTGCACTGCAGGATGTGGTTGCTGTGCATGACCTGGAACTAATGCTCCAACCCTTGTAGCCCGTCTGTAAAACATACAGTTGACAGATTTAGCAACTATCTTCATTTGGAAGCATTCAGAGTAGCTTTGTCTGGATGCCGAGTATAACCAGACAACATGGCCCCTGGATTACTTAAGGGACTCATTCTGACATTCTGCACTCCATGTAGTATATGTCTACCTAACCAACCTTGATGTTCCCGACATCTTAACAGGGTTTTCTAGATAATGAGAGAGTTAATATTCTGCAGGTGTAGCAGCAGCTTTACAAGTATGCCCATCTCAGATATTAGCGTCTACATGATCAAACTCTACCCAGGAATATAATATTTCAAAAGGATATGCAGCATGTGCCTTTACACACAAACATTACTTCAACCTCTGGGTCAGGTAACCTCTCGATGTAGGATGCTGTGTTAAGGATGCCTTGAAGTTTGCCCTTACTACAACAGGTACTGTAGAGATTGTAAAACAGATTCAAAATGAGATTTAAATCGATATCAAGAATAACTTTTACTATTCAAGCACCTCACAAACTCACAGCATAGAGGACATTCCTGCTGCCCGAACTGAGGGAGGAAACAAATATTACATCTGATGTCTCCATTATTAGTAATTATTGATAAACTTTTGTGGGCGTCACTGAAGATTACTAAGAGATCGGCCCTCCAGCTGGGCATCAGTGACAAGGGATTAGGTTTTCTAACTCTCTGGGTAAAGTCCAGGCTAATGCCAACTTACCTATTACAGACACGAACCTGGTTGACTGTAGCCCACAAACCACTTTAATGATTAGTGCTCTGAGATTCACAGGATTATTTAATGAGTTCCCGAACTCTTTTCACCCTGAACAGACACACTCAAGAATACTCACTAGGAATATATTAATGATTTTTATTAAAATCAACTGTCATAAATATCCTGTTTTTTTCTTCCCCTTTTAGGGTCTGGATTCGCCTTCTTTGAATTCCGCTCTTGTGAATGACATGCGCATGCTAATTAATGATTCATAAGTAAATATGTGTCATCAAATCAAATGCAATTTTTGTAATGCTCTGTTTCTGCATATATGCCAATAAAGTTTGCATGAATACATTTATAGTGTTTAATCATTGCATTTTGATCATTTATATGTATCATTGTTATTGTTAAATGAAATTCTAGAGTATCTGGAAGATTTATAATTACGTATTACATTTGTTGTCTTTCCAAGAGAACATAATTTGATAAATCGAAAATAGTTGAAAGGGCATTATGCCACTCTCTTTGTTGAATATATATCTAGAAGTCTGGAAAAAAATATATATATAAAATATATATATGTATATAAGAAAGGACAATATGCCACGCAAACAAAGGACACGGGTTGCTCACCTACCTTAATTGAAAACAGCTGCTAACTGTTTGGCCTTCATTGGCTGCTCTGCAGGAGGCTATTAAGATTGTGCCTAATCATAAGTACACAACTTGTTTTTGAGAGCTGCAAATAGAATGTATTGTTCTGTAATAAGATATGCAGATGCAAACCATCTTTGAAACTCAAAATAAGTTTCTATTTTAACGTACTATGAACGTGCTAGAATTAAAAGTAGTATAGAGATTACAATTAGCTAATAAGGGTGTCAATGCTATAAATTTCATAGCAAAATGTTTTAGTATTTTTTGTTGCTTACGTTACTCATTAGCTTTCTTACTGCCTTACAAATTATAATTATTGATGTAAAAAATCATCTTGAGTACACTAGTACTCAAGATGTACTAGTACTTTTTGAATTTTTTATAAAGGTTTTAAAATATGCATCCTTATGCTACTTATCCTTGAGTGTGATCATTTATGAAAGGGGATTTGGTGTCCCACTAATTGTCACCGTGTAATGTCTCGTTGGACTGCATGCTGCCTGAAACACTTGTTAAACAAATATTGCTCAGTGAGTTGTGTATTGGTTGCAATTCAACTAGTTTTCTGATTTAGATTGTAACATTGACCGAGTCCTTAGTGCCAGGGCATCAGAAATCCAAAACCTGAAACTCTATAAAGCTCTAGAAAAAGTAACACAATGTTCTATCCTAGCATAAAATGTATATAGTTGTAACTATTAAAATTAACAAAAGAGTGGTAATGAAAACAATAAACAAAACATCAAAAAGAAATGCAAGACTGTAACAGCATTTCAGAATTTACCTGCATGTAAAGATTGTGATAGTCTCTGTTCTCCAAGCCCTCCCTCCCTGCCTCTAGCTAACCTGTCTTAGCAAGAAAAAACCTTACGAGTGTCTAAGGTGGCCTCTCATCCATATACATTAGTGGTAAAAGAGAAGTGTTGTTCTTTATGAAAAAGGCTGTTAACTATCTCTGCACTTGGGGCATGGCCAACCAAGATGGCCGTAGTGGCGCACAATACCTACGCTCCAGTGAAGAGGAGCAAAACACTGCAAAATCCTCCGACTAAAGTATAAGTGGACCCCGACGTTGCATGGCCATTTACTCAGGGGTCCGAATTTCTGATAAAAACAACTTGCGCCACTTGATCAGCATGGCCAGAGCATTGCAGAGGAGCTGCGGCCGGGAGCGCGGCCTGGTGCGACGGTAGTGCGAGTGACGTGCAGTACCCAGTCGCGAGGAGGTGCGGGCGGCTCAGTCGGATACATGCACAGGACCTCTCTAGTTGGGGTTTTCAGATGATGCTGCTGTCGCCTCTGACTTGTCGCCACTAACCACCGATGGAGGGTGAACCCTCCGCCTGCCGTCACCAATATGATTTCACCTGCCCATGTTGCCACCTGGTGCTGGAGACGGTTCGGAGCGGGCCTGCCCGTCGGATTCTGGATCCACGCCGCGCGAGCCTCGCTGGTAGCAAGTCGGGAGGCAAACTCGTCGGGATTGGCAGCGCTCCGGTGGGGAAGAGCCTGAGCAACACAACGGTGATTGAAGAACCCAGCTCCAAGTGGGTGCCGAACCTGAATTATGAGGACACCCTGGGAGGGTCCCTCTGGGGATACCGGCTGTTGATTGGGTAGCCAGCGGTGGGACTGCGCAGCACACAGTGCTGCACAATATGAGGGAGCACTTTGCCAGGAGAGCCTTTGAGAGTCACAGCAGGCTATAGGTGGGCCCTGAAAATCCACTTGCGTACCTGATGGCAGGTGCAGAGCTGACACGGGGAATCGCCCTCTTGACTCTGGGGGCCTGGGCTGGGTGCGTTATGCAGTGGCCTAGCTGTGCCCTTGAATTTGACTGGAAAGGGACTGCTCATTTATTGCAGAGGGGTCACCACCGCCGCCCACGTGCGAAGGAGGCGATACGCAACTGCTGCCTGAGAGAGAATATAGTCCTGACTCTGAGCGGCTCTGAGAGCAGGGAGTTGTCGGTGTACTCTAATCCAAGTTATCGTACATAGGGCCCAGCTGTGCATTTCGACAACCCCATAGTCTCTGTTCTCCAAGCCCTCCCTCCCTGCCTCTAGCTAACCTGTCTTAGCACAAAAAAACCTTCTGAGTGTCTAAGGTGGCCTCTCATCCATATACCTCAGTGGAAAAATAGATGTGTTGTTCTTTATGAAAAAGGCTGTTAACTATCTCTGCACTTGGGGCATGGCCAACTAAGATGGCCGTATTGGCGCACCTTACCAACGCTCCAGCCAAGAGGAGCAAAATCAAAATAAAAAAACACTGCAAAATCCTCCGACTAAAGTATAAGTGTACCCGGCGTTGCAGGAGAAACTGTGGTTGACTGAATCTGACGCCTCGTGAGGGTGTACTGAATATGTAAATATAACAAAAGGAGGGAGGGAGAGAGACAAGTGGATTCAGTCTCCCATGGTAATTCGTTTAAACAAAAAGGAATCCACTCAGAAAGTGGTAGTGATCCCTAAAGTAATGGGGAGCACACAGTGTTGTTTAAATGCCCCTCACACACCAACAGGCCCCTGGGTGTCATGCTTCATCATCGGGGCCTTCGCACCCCTATACGGGATGTGGCGTGCTACGACTCACGGATACGTAGGAGCACTTGAAAGTGAACTATGTGTAGGTGTGTGTTTAGGGAAAAAGGGTGTGAGTGGTGAGGTGAGGTGAAAAAGTGAAGGTTAATTAAAAATACCTGGCTCGTAGGAAAAAATATTTATTGTATCCTCGGCTGGTATTGTTAAAAAGGTGCAAAGTAAGGTTGACAAATATACGTATTAGGGTATATCAACCACTAAAAGGCGTCGACATGTTTCGGAGTACAACGACTCCTTCTTCAGGACCAGGATATGCACGTTATCCTCACCTTACTCACATGGATGTAGAATGTCAAAGTGTATTCTACCAAAAAACTAGGTGAAAATGTACCTATCAGTGTTTATTATAGATAAGCTCTGTTGCGCCCAATTGGCGTTGGAAGAACCTGTGGGGTAAAAAAACATAATAAACATCACAGTCGGACGTCTAGGAACAAGGAAAAGCAATGGTTTCCAGTTATATGAGGGTAGAAATGAACCCGAATTAAGGTTCAGGGACCCTACTTCTATACAATACCTAAGGTCCACAAGAACCTTGAAAACCCACCAGGTCGCACAGTAGACATAGACTGAGAAAATATCCGGGTTGCAGCGGATGGCACACTGCGGGCTACGCTTGTGTAACTGGAGATGCAGAACACCTTCTTGAGGCAGAGTCATGTCCCAGAGACACAAACTGATGGCACTGATGTGGGGTGAATCAACGCAACCTGGTTAATCACTGATGTTGGGTAACAAAATTGACTTTGTGCCAAATGGTGCTGCTGAACTTACTGGGACTCTGAAATGTTATTGTATCCTGAACGCATATGCACTACTATCTTCTTATTGCCATGTATGGTGCATGTACTACCTCTCGGTTGGGTGGGACAGGGGTGAGGCAGACGCGGATTGCTGAGCACCACTTAGGAGCCTGCAACTCAAGGAGGTCTTGACCACATGGACAGCATCTGCACCAAGTGCCATTAGGCACATAGGTTGACACAAGGGTACGGGAGGGCGAGTAGTGCAGGGTTTTGGGTCACCTGTGGTCGCTTGTTGAGTCAACGGGATCAGCAGATTCTGCCTATGGATGGGTTAGGGGAGGGATATATGGGGATCAAAAGTTTCAGTTTGAGTATGATATCGGAGTTGCTTCCAAAGCTGTCCGATTGTTAGTACTGTGTTACGGGCTCCACAAGATAAGCATACTAGTATATAGCTACATACTGAATGTTATACTGTGCAGATGGGGCCTAAATATATAATGTTAACTTGGAACGTGAGGCGTCTCAATACTCCGGTGAAAAATAATAGAGTGTTTGCCTACCTCCTGAGATATGGAATGGCTGTGGCATTTCTGCAGGAAACCCATTCATGAGGGGATTGTATCAAATCATTGAAAAAACGCTAGAGGGGACAGGTCTATGCCACATCCTACTCCAGATATTCATAAGGGGTTTTAATATGGATTGCTCCGGGACTTCCGTTTAAACACATCAGCAAGGTTGGATTACTTCTTGGTCCATGCGGATGCCACACATAGAGTATTGGAGGCATATTATTTAGCTCGCTATATCTCCGATCATTCCCGTTCATGATTACTTATGCTTTGGAGCGCCCCCTACAGAGAGTGCCACTATGGAGGCTCAATGCGAAGGCCCTTGCTGACCAGGTTTTTCGGGCGGCGGTTTCGGAGGCCATAATACAACATTTTGAACTTAATTGAACTAGCACTGGGTATAGGGCGACGGAATAAGACGCCTCGAAGGTGGTCAAGAGGGGATTACACATGCGACCACGGTAGGCATACGTCGTACACTAGAAGGAGATTTAAAGCGCTAGGAGGCTGAACTGGAGAGGCTGGAAAGTCTTCTTTCCAGTGACCAGGCTATGCTTGGGATAGGCAGAGGCAAAAGGTGTGTGAATTGAGGGATCACCTGGAGAGGCATATCCGCCATACTGGACGGAGGTGCTGGAAGTTGGAGCGGGACAAATCAGGTCACCTACTGGCACACCTGATTCGGTCATAGAAGGCCTTCCACCTAGTTATGGCACTTAGAGATCGGGGAAAATATGGTATTTACTAAGAAGGCTATTAATTATGTCTTCCGGCACATCTAAATGCAGAATTATATGAAACATTCGCGGGAACACTGGTGGACCGCCTGCTGTCAGTGTACAATGAGGCATTGGAGAGAGGGGTGCTCCTGGATTCCATGAACGAAGCGTTCACTGTCCTAATGCCAAAGCAGAGGAAGACCCCCTCGAGGCAAGTTCATATCGGCTGCTTTTTATGCTGAATGTGGATTTGAAGCTCCTGAGACCCACCCTGGCGGCTAGATTGCTGTCACTTCTACCCCAGTTGTTCCATAAAGACCAATCAGGCTTTATACAGCGTCAAAGTACACTGCGAAACCTTCGCCGCCTGACATGTTATGCATGCCCCAGTGTTAGAAGAGCACCAATATGCTTGGGTCTTTTTAGACAGAGCAGGCTTTTGACTCGGCGAGATGGGACTATATCGGACAAGTCCCGGAAAGGTAGGGCTGGGGTGTAACTGTATTCAGTGGATAAAGCTTCTGTATGGTAGCCCACGGGAGAGTACGAACAGGTAGATATGTATCCACTGAAATCCTTCTGCAGAGGGGAACGAGACAGGGCTGCCCCCATTAATATTTGCATTGGCGATGGAGCCTTTGGCGAGTCGCCTTCGACAGACGCTGCACCTATGGGGCTTACGTGTTGGTAACTTGGATCATACAGTGTCCTAATACGCAGAAGACGCTATGATAAACGTGTGCAGACCTGATGTGCCCAGCCCCATATTACTCCCCGAATGAGGGAATTCTGGGTATTCTCAGAACTCAAGGTCAAAAGAGATACGTTGTTTCTCTTCCCCTTGGGACAATTACGAGGCTTATCAGTTTACCAGATATCGGAAGTGGGGATATTGTGGCAGGTAGACTGTGTTAAATACCTGGCCATTTACGTCACCCACGGAGAACAGCAGACCTATGACCTAAATTTGGGATGGGTAATTGCAAATCTGCTCCCACTATAGCATTCTGAAACACATTGGCAGGCAGCAGGCTGTATTACGCTGTAGGATTTGCACCCAGTGGGTCCCTTTGTGACCCTGGCAACTGCAATGGAGACATTTGATCTGGTGAGGGGACAAATCCTCCAATATGGCAAAATAGCAGCCACGGCCCAACAACTCTGGCTGTCGTTCCCTGAAGCCCCTGAGCCTATTTTTATAGCGATTGGATGTAAATTCATCACACATTTATTGTGCGCCCCGCATGATAGATGTTAGACCCCGCTACGGGAGGAGGCAATCTGGCAGTGTGATAGTGGAGAACCCTTTGACTCTAAAGACTGGTCAAAGATGCATGCAGTGGTACGACGGTTCTCCGTTAGCGCATGGTTTAGACTGATTCCGTTTAATATAGTACACATAACACACTTAAGAGGTTGCACATGATTTACCCCTCCAAGTCACCGGGCTCCACTAGATGCGGGGCGATTTTGGCTGATTTACTGCATATGGTGTGGTGCTGCCCTTTTCTTGTGCCGTACTGGAGTGCGATATTACGCCATCTTCGAAGGGCGACAGGATGGGAAGGGACACGTACAATTAAACAGTGTGTGCCTGGCCTGCTCTCCAATGACCCAAAGAGGAGATTGAGCTGCCGTTTTACAGTGCTGAGGTTAATAGTTGCTAAAAGATGAATAATGATCAGCTGGAGCTCCTTAAAAAGAGGACATGTGCAGGGATCTACTTGAATGGGATGGGGCAGAAGAGGCACACATGAGGCAATTCCGTAGGGATGATAGAGTTGCAGACGACTTACTCTCCTGAGGGATTATGACACAAGCAGTGCTGGAGCCTCCTGATGTGGCTATGCCAGAGGTCACGGACCGAGAGGGTGCAGAGGTGGATGAAATGGGTGAGGTGGGAGGGAGGCTCAGTGGCACAACCGCAGGGACACTTGGGGCCTGTGTGACCTGCTCACAGGCATGTATGAAGGATTATGAGTGCCCCATTAGTTGCAGCCTAGTAAGCAAATAGAAGCAGGGGGAAAGGGAGAGGTGGGAGGAGGGTGTGTTTAAAAGTTTGACAAGTTGACGGTCATTTCAAGATAATCCATTGAGTTCTGAATTTATCTCTGTGACCTTGGGTACTGTATTGTGCTGGATTTTTGTATTTTGATTCTCTCCCTCTTGTTCTACAACTCTATGATGGCACTGTGAAATGGACGTTGATCCTGCTGAAAGAGGGGGATTGGAGCATGGGTGGGTTTACAGAAGTTGGCGAGAGGTAACACAGAATGGTTATGCAATGTTCCTTTGACGTTAGCTATGGATATTTTTTTTCGCTATGTAACTTGAAATGACAATAAAGAAATGTATAATAAAAAAACTATCACTGCACTCAGTTGCTTTAGTGTCCCTGGAAGCCGATAAGCCCAGGTTGGCTTTGAGGTATGCGTGACTGGGGCCTTCATGAAAAATGTTTACACCTTCTGCGTACTCGATATCATTCTCCAAAGAAATTGAAGATTCCTCTCTTGTCCTTGGGTGTACTCAGGTTAATATACTTTTCTAATTATTTTGAAAAGGGCAGCTCTCACATTAAATGATGCCAAATGCAAGGATTGACATATTAATCTTGTTGCACCTTCACTTAATTGAATAAACCGAATAGCACATATAATGATATATATTTAAACAACTGATGCACTATCAAACTATAATAAAGCAGTTGTTATACGGTATGCATGTGCAAAAATGCAATATGTGTTCATAATTTAGAAACGTCCACTCAAAATGAATATATGTAATATAAGAAATGCCATGGTGGGTACAGAAGCAGAAAATGCGAAGATTATGTTAAAACCACTGCCAAAACCACTTTAAAGAAAATAGTGAGCCAGACAGCTACAGAAAGATACAGCTCAACACTTTACATACGATAGAACATACACAATTAGTACCTTAAAGGGCTAAGCATTCAAAATGAGCCATTCCAGTGGCTCAAACAGTACTGTTAAAAGCACGCATACGACCAGTGGAAATTGAAAGTGTGGTAGAACCCTGTTTTAGGGGACCTGAGGTGCAAAAAGCCCTCCAAACAACAGGCTATTAATAGCTCATATATGTGAATGCCTTCACAGTGGAACTAAAAATCATAGATACTTCTGTACTAGACCTTGTGTACACAAACATTTGTTTTAATCTTTTCAATTGTAAATTCATAATCCTATGTGGGGAGCAAGGGTACAATGACTTAACCAGAAAGAAAGATTGAAAAAATATCAAATACTGCATATGCTTCTACCACTGAATGTTGCTTATATACAAATGACCACACCGCACAACATCGACTGTTAACATTGACAAGACTATAATGTAATGCCCTGCCTCTAATCTATCAAGACAGGTGGTTGGAGATAACCCAGTTTGATGGAATAAACTGCTAGAGATTAAAAGGAAGATGTATTGTTAGACCCGACAGCCTTAGGGTGATCTTCCCCCAACCCTTTTGCCTTCTCCCCTCCTGTATTGATGACATTCATTTCTGTTAGATTTAGAACTCTGCACAAGTGCTGAAGTGCTTGTGCTCAAGCCTTTAAACGTAGGAAAATTGGCTTACACCAAACTGGCACATTTAATTTTCTTATAGGTTCCTAGTAAGAAGGTACTACATGTACCCAGGGCCTATAAATGGGCCTGCATCACTTATTGTGCAACCCACCTAAGTTGCCTTTGAAAAAATGTCTCAAGCCTGCCATTGAAGCCTGTCTTCAATGTTAAACTGCCATTTTGATCTGGCAAAATAAAATTTTTGCCTGGGCTAAACCTTCCTTTTAATGCATATAGTCACTGCTAGGACCTAACCAGCCATGTAGTTCGTACAAATCAATATAGGAGCTTCATGTTTAGACAACATAAACTAAGGGATTGGTGTCCAGACTGATTCCAGACACCCTTAAAGGATATGTTAGTCTGTAGACCGGCTAGCTTATAGTGCCACTACTAGCCCCCCAACCTTGCCAAGGAGCGAATAGTTTCTGGCAACTAACGAACATGACAACCCTGACCCCTCAGGGATCGTAGAAACTCGTTCTCAGAGAGATATACAAAATAAACGGAGGGCACGTTTTCAATAAACATTTATTGGACCAGCGTCATTCTAGTATAAAATACATGTGCTGCAACAACCATTAGACAGAAACAAATATATACAATTATAAGCACCAACAGAGTAAATAAAAGGTCGAATTCTACCATGGTGCTAAAGCAGTGAATATATGCAGGCATAGAGATACATGGTAGTAATCATGAGTACTCCTAAGATGCAAACCCTAACTGAATGTACCTAAATGTATCTAGCATGTATGTAGGTATACAGCCAAGAATCCCCCTAGGATAGAGCCAACCCCATTACCTGATGGGAGAGAATGAAGGACCCCATCTTGGTCTCGAGTTGGACACCCCTCGAGGGATGTCAGACCACTGCATGCAGGAGAGTCTGCGTGCAGGGAATTCAGCATCTCGTGTCAGCATGGAAGCTTCTCCTTTGGTTTGCCCAGTAAATATGTGGCACTTATATACCCAAAGGGTGCCCACAGGGGGTCTACCTAGAATGGTACTGTGGGCCTGTCGTACAGGGATGGTGATCGACGTGGCTCTTGTACAGAGTGATTACACAGAACTGTTATATAAAGCAAGGTAGGGCAAATGTAGGTAAAAGGTTGTGTATCTACCTAGGCCTATATTGGGGTACATTGGGGCTCATAACAAGCAGTGCAGTGTATTTAAAAAGTTTCACAAGTACTTTTAAGTTTTACAACACCTGATAGTCAAACAATGTTCAATTAATTTTTCATTACTGCTATGCCTACCTCTCCCACTGGTTAACATTTACTACCCTATTACATTTAATAAGTTATAGCTTTTGCTCAGGAAGAAGTAGAAATATCATGTTTACACTCAAATTATTTGAATTTAAAACCCTCTTTAATAATGAAGTCGAGTTTTAATTCACATTTCTGAAAATTCCACTTTTAGAAAGTTAGCATTTTCTTGTCCTAACCGTTTGGTGCCTGCAGCCTATATCCTGGACAATTAGGTGTAGTTGGCAGTTGGCCTTTGTGTATTCCTCCCAGCGGTGACAAAAGTAGTGATTAGTTGATGGCAGGATGGGCCATCCTTCCAGGATGGGAGGGCGGAGCTGTGCACAGCCCCACTTTCATTTCAAAGGAGCTGCCTCAGTACACTCATAAAGGACTTCACACCAGCCTTTCGTCACCCCAGACATCCTGGGACCTGGGCAGGGAGGACGGAAACTCCAGCCGCATCAGCGGGGGAGGGTGGAACTTCTGAAGTTTTTTCCACCTCAAAGCTGTCACCAGGTATAAAAATAAGACCCTCACACTCATTCTTCAGTACACTCCTGGACCTGCGGGCACTACAGAAGAAGGGCCTCCCTGCTGTCAGAGATAGGCCCTGCTGTTTGAAGACTGTCCTGCTGCTTGAGGTCTGCCCTGCAGGAAAACTAGACTTGCTACCTTCATCCCTGCAACTGTCCAGCTGATCTGCTGGACTGGACTATTCTAGACCTGCCTGAGCCCCACTGGCCTCTGCTGAAGTGAGTTACTGATCCCCACGAGGTGCCTTCCCAGGTAACGGACCCTTGGCTGGCAATATAGAGAACTTCTCCTAGCCTAACTGAAGGTTCCATCAAATCTGCAACAAAGCAAAGTGAAATCCTGCAAAGCCTCACATCATAGCTGAAATTTTCATCGGATCTGACGCAGAGAGACAGGAAGCCCGCAAAGCCTCGCCATACAGCAGAAAGTTTCATTGAAATCAACGCTGAGTGATGCAGAGCCATCTGAAGCCTCGTCACACAGCTAAAAGCTTCTTTGTAACTGATGCCCTAAAAGAGCAATGCCACACTGCACATTCTCAATGGAACAGACAAAGGACGAGGCAAAGCCTTGCAAAACAACGCCATTCACACCGCACACCAAGGACATAAGGTCCAATCCTCATTGGACCACAATTGGCCCTGTGCCTGGCCTGCACTTCATCACGGTTGGTCTGAGCTTATGACTTCGTCCTGTTACAGCGCGACTAGATACCCACAGTTGGCGCTTTGCGCCTTTTGGGGCTACTTTTGTCTAAATCTTTAAAACCGCATATCTTTAGTTCTACTGATTTTTGTTGTTATATTGGTCTCAAATTATTTAGTAAGCCATAATCAGTTTTTCCAAATTGGTTTGGGATTATTCTTGTGCTTGGTTTTTACTTTATTACTGTTTTTGTACTGTATAAATACTTTACACATTGCCTTCTAAGTTTGACTGCTTTTGTGCCAACCTCCATGTCCCACTTTATGTGGTTGTGAAAATAAGAAAAACTCACAAGCCTCTTCTACTTGCACGCAGGGGTGGCTGGTGACATTTGAAAGTGGTGAGGCGTAAACTAATTTGCATATTGCACCGCAGCGAGCGAGCGCAGCGAGCGAGCCCGAATCACCTTGCATCGATCCATACATCATTCATGCATCCACCCACCCACCCATCCTGCATCCATACATCATTCATTCATGTATCCACCCATCCATCCATCCATCCATCCATCCTGCATCCATACATCATTCATTCATGCATGCATCCACCCATCCATCCATCCTGCATCCATACATCATTCATTCATGCATCCACCCATCCATCCATCATGCATCCACCCATCATGCATGCATCCATGCATCCATCCATACATCATTCATGCATGCATCCACCTGAGAGAGCGCAAGTTAAGAAAAACTGTAGAAGTGCACCATATTTACAAGCACGTCATATTAGTCTAGTAAATATGTTATATGAGTGTCAATTTAAGAGAGTGAAAATACATAAGAGTGTTTAACTAAATGTAGAATGCATATATCTGTGTGAGAACTAATGTAGACTTGTGTAGAAATAATAAGATGAGGTTGGAATCCTACGTTATGTGGCTGCGGAAAGGGAAATTGTAATTCTGCTAAACGTAGAAATGTGTAGGCCACATGGCAGTTCACAAAGAGTACATGAAGCTGATGCATTTCCACATAATCTGGATTTTAATGTTATTGTGGTTCAAGTATTATTGATCATGGAACTGAAATATATTTTATAGAAGTGTTTCCATATAATTCGTGTGTGTAGTAATTTAGGATACTGTTTAACAAAGAAATTAAATGTTTTACAGAGTGCATAGGCTTGTTTCATGTAATCCTAATAAGCCTAAAAGGACAAAGTCATTCTTTTGATCTGCATGTGCTCGTTATAGAAAAGTCGTGTTAGGCACAAACTGTAGAGCCTGTTCAAATGGTTTACGACTTCAAGATATGGTGGAGGCCGGAATTTGGAGCCCACAGAGAAAGTGTCTTTTGCAGGTGCGAGGGGGTTTTATCAGGAAAGTGATTAATAGACTTTTGTTCAAGAGAGCCAGGCACAGGCCTGTAGGAGTCTTCAGGAATTTCTAGGGGGTACCGTCTTGCCGGAGAGAAGCCTGGGAAGCAAGGTCAACGCTAACGATGGGCCTAGAAGGAGTACCAGCATGGAAGTTGCCGCAGAACCAACACCACGTGAGGGGCGTCTCTAGGGGCGTTTCTAATGTAAATGTGATTTTGTATTAGGGACAGCACCCCGGGGTGGAGGCAAGGCAGATGATCTGAGGAACCTTAGAGAGCGGATGGGTAGGCAGATAGGGAACTGCGAGACTTCGATTTTGAAACAAAGACTAAGGGAAGTGTGTGATCTTCTTTGGAAGTCACCACTGCTGACACCTTTTTAGGTTAAGATCTTGTTAAGTAGGGATGTCACTTAGTCTAGAGTAGGGACAGTCTAACCTGATTTCTTTCTTTTCTGTAAATGACTCATAAGCTACAGCTTGTGTTTATCCTCGTAACTTTACTAATTCTAGAATTGGTTTTGGTGATATTCTTTTGCCGACTGAGAGCATTCAGAAAATTCATGTTTGTATTGATACCCGTATATCTTTTGAATCTTATTTTGAGATGTTTGTATCTCCAGTTAAGTTTGGCTTTATAATAAACTTTTAAAACTTTTAAGTTTCAGTGGTTCTTTAGAGTGGAGAAAGTCTTTAACTGATTAACCTAGTAGTGGATTGCCTTTTACTCAATGACAGGTACCAACGGTTCATTCAACCTGAGTGGGAATCTAGATCTATAACTATAGACTAGAAATCCCGCGTTAACAGTTGGTAGCAGAGTAGGATGGTTACCTTCTTGAGGAAGGTGATCTAGACTAGGTTAGTTTACCCCAAGGTCCCTAGAGCTCGAGAGGTGGCCTGCCGAAGAAGGCACTGACGGCGCGAGAGAAAAGCAGCAGTATCGGACGAGAGTGAGTATAACAAGGGTCATGCGTGAACAGATTGCGGTGTTTTGTGTTGTATTTGTATTGTAATGTCATGCGGAGTTGAATGCCTGTAGTGTGATTGTGAGAAGGTTGTGAGCGCGCGCAACCTGGTAAAATCTTAAGTTCGGGGTAGAGCTTAAGAACCCGGAAGAACCCCGGGCTGCTACCGTGCCACCCCGAGACGCACCCACGGACCCTTCTGCTGCAACACCTGCAAGTTCACCTGCATCCAGACCTCCACTACACCAGCACCGACCAAGACCAAGACGAGCAACAGCCACAGCCACCTGAAATGCATCCTGCTCAACACCCGCTCCGTCCACAAGCACGCCATCGAGATTTGGAACCTGCTCGACTCCACAGCCCCAGACGTCGCCTTCTTCACGGAAACCTGGATGAACGCCTCCTCAGCGCCCGACATCGCCATCGCCATCCCAGACGGCTACAAGATCATCCGAAGGGACCGCATCAACAACACAGGTGGAGGCATCGCCATCATCCACAGGAACACCATCCGCATCTCGACCAACACCGACGACACCCTCGCACCCGCCGAGCACCTTCACTTCCAGGTCCACATCAACCCCAAGACCACCCTCAGAGGCACCCTCATCTACAGACCCCCGGGACCACGCACACAATTCAGCTAAGACATCGCCGACTTCATCAGCCCGCACGCCCTCTGCTCCGCTGACTACATCCTCCTCGGGGACCTCAACTTCCACCTGGAGAACAACAACGACCGCAACACCACCACCCTGCTGGACAACCTCGCCAACCTCGGTCTCAAGCAGCTGGTGACCACCCCCACCCACTACGCCGGACACACACTCGACCCCGTCTTCTCATCCAGCAAGGACATCGCCTTCAGCCACGCCACCGGACTCCACTGGACGGATCACAGCTGCGTCCACTTCAGCTTCAGAAGGACCACGATCCACCACCACCAGCAACAGGTTGCACGCAGAAGCTGTAACAAGATCACAGCCGACCAACTCGCGACCTCCCTGAGCATGAACCCTCCCACCTGCACACCGAACCCAAGCCAGGCGGCCACCAACCTCACCAAGTGGATCAGCGACTGCGCAGACGACCTCGCCCCCCTGAGGACCCCACCCAGCAGACCCGGCAGCAAGAAAGCCCCATGGTTCACCGACGAACTCAAGAACTCCAAGAAGAACTGCCGAGCCCTCGAGAGAACCTGGCGCAGAGACCCAACCCCGGACAACATGGCTGCCCTCAAGCTCGCCACCCGAAAGCACCACCAACTCATCCGCGCCACCAAGAAAACCGCATTTAAGGAACGACTGGACAAAAACGCACACAACAGCAAGGAACTCTTCAACATCGTCAAAGAGCTCTCCAACCCCAACGCCGGAAACAACGACATCACCCCTTCGCAAGACCTCTGCAACTCCCTCGCCTCCTACTTCCACAACAAGATCGCGGACATACACAACAGCTTCAGCACTCAACCGACGCACGCCACGACCGAACGCCCGCCCCCCACCACCACCCTCCGCGCCTGGACTCCGATCAACACCGAAGACACCATCCGCACGATGAACTCCATCCACTCCGGATCTCTGACCGACCCCTGCCCTCACCACGTCTTCTACAAGGCCGACGCTGTCATCGCACCCCACCTGCGGGACATCATCAACACCTCCTTCGACACCGCTACCTTCCCAGAGAGCTGGAAGCACGCCGAACTCAGCGCCCTACTCAAGAAGCCATCAGCCGACCCCACCGACCTCAAGAACTACCGCCCCATCTCGCTGCTCCCGTTTCCTGCAAAAGTCATCGAGAAGACCGTCAACAAGCAGCTGGCCGCCTTCCTCGAGACGAACGGATCCCTCGACCCCTCGCAGTCTGGCTTCCGGGCAAACCACAGCACCGAGACCGCCCTGATCGCAGCCACCGATGACATCCGTGCCATGCTCGACAACGGAGAAACAGCGGCCCTCACCCTCCTAGACCTCTCCGCGGCCTTCGACACTGTCTGCCACCGTACCCTAGTACAGCGCCTCAGCAACGTCAGAGTCCAGGAGAAGGCACTGGAGTGGATCATCTCCTTCCTCGCCGGAAGAACACAGAGAGTCCGCCTCCCTCCGTTCAGATCGGAAGCCACCGAAGTCATCTGCGGCGTCCCTCAAGGCTCCTCGCTCAGTCCAACCCTCTTCAACGTCTACATGGGCCCCCTCGCAGACATCGCACGCCAGCACAACCTCAACATCATCTCCTACGCCGACGACACCCAGCTGATCCTCTCCCTCACCAACGACCCCGCCACCGCCAGAGACAACCTACATGAAGGGATGAAAGAGGTGGCCGAATGGATGAAGAACAGCCGCCTGAAACTGAACTCGGACAAGTCGGAAGTCCTCATCCTGGGATCCTCACCCTCCGCCTGGGACGACTCCTGGTGGCCCCCCGCCCTGGGCAGCGCACCCCAACCAACAGACCACGCACGCAACCTGGGCTTCATCCTGGACTCCTCCCTCTCCATGACCAGACAAGTCAACGCCGTCTCCTCGTCGTGCTTCAACATCCTGCGCATGCTACGTAAGATCTTCCGGTGGATCCCCACCGAGACCAGGAAGACGGTCACCCAGGCCCTCGTCACCAGCCGTCTGGACTACGGCAACTCCCTCTACGCCGGTACCACCGCCAAACTCCAGAAGAGGCTCCAGCGGATCCAGAACGCCTCAGCACGTCTCATCCTGGACATCCCCCGTCGCAGCCACATCTCCGGACACCTGAGAGACCTGCACTGGCTCCCGGTCAACAAGAGAATCACCTTCCGACTCCTCACCCACGCACACAAAGCCCTACACAACCAAGGCCCGGGATATCTCAACAGCCGCCTCAACTTCTACGCTCCCAAACGCCAGCTTCGATCGACCGGCCACGCCCTCGCCGCCGTCCCCCGCATCCGAAGAGCCACCACAGGAGGACGGTCCTTGTCCTACCTCGCCGCCAAGACATGGAACTCCCTCCCGACCCACCTCCGCCGGACCCAGGACCACCTCGCCTTCAGGAAGCAACTCAAGACCTGGCTGTTCGAGCAGTAGCGGACCCCCCCTCCCTAGCGCCTTGAGACCCTTCGGGTGAGTAGTGCGCTATAAAAATGCTATGATTGATTGATTGATTGAAGTGGTTCGGGTGTATCGAACATCCAGAGTAATTGTCGACCAGAGCAAGGAGGTCATGAGGTACCATTGACCGCCGCAGGACCGAGATAGGGGGAATGCAAGAGTGCGTGTGTGGGTAACGTAAGTTACCGTGTGCAAGTAACCTATCAGAGAAGGCGATTGTCTGGACGTACACGGAAAGACATTTCGTCAGTTAAGGTGACAATTACAGTTAGACTGTGGACGTACAGTCAGAGAAAGGTGATCGCTTGGTCGGAAGTAATCATTTTATTTCAGAGTATGAATGGGACGCATGCATGACCGGGAGGAAGCCAAGAAATGGAGGGTACGGACGATTGAAGTAGACAAGTTGTACCCCATGAGAGAGGTTACAGGTGAAAAGAAACCCATGGAAGAGGATGATGAGAGTGAGTCGGAGGACGGACTCATAAATAGGTTGTTGATAGATAGACCACCTCCAGACAATGGGGAGACAGAAGGTACGGGGCTCCCAAAAGAAGACAGAGTTGGCATAGAAAGGTATAGGCCACTCCCTATAGCGGATTGGGTACCTACCAAAGGTGAGGAGACACCTCAATAGTGTCCTGTACAGAGTGTGGTCGGAAGGTTTGTGGTGCAGAAGGTGCCAGAAACAGAAAGGGTTGAGTCTCATGGATTGCCAGATGCTCTTCAAGTACCTGTTACCATAGGTCCTATACGGTCGATTTATAACCCAGAGAAAGCGAGGGAGGAAAAACAGGTACAGATAGACAGAGAAAGAGTTGAGATGGAAGGAAGGAATAACACGACCAATGCCTGGAGGCAATTGCCAGGACCGGTAACTTGGAGCACCCCATTGGATTCAGCAGTGGGTCCCGTAGTAGAACAGGGGGGTCATAGAGGACCGATGGACCTGAGGGGACCACGGCCGAAATCTTACAAAGAGCTGAGGGCTGACTTGAGAGAATGGGAAGCGTCGACAGAAGCACCGAGCAACAGGCCAAGAGCAGAAGCAGAATGGGGAAGTCGAGGCAATGGAACATTGTCTCACTGCGGGGCTAGCGCAAGCAGTCAGGAGTGGGATGGTAAAAGTCAGGAGAGTAGAGGAGTCGTACGTCATACAGACAGAGGAAATGAGCAGGAGCAAAGAGGCAGAAGTATGGAGTGTGGGGAAACATCTCGTTTCGTTCAAAGTGGGGGAGACCGAAGGACACAAGAATACAGGGATAGGTTTAGGTGCACTCATTACAGGGTAACCACAGGTTGCAGTATTCAGATCAGAACTTAGATGAGAGGAGGACAACTGGATTAAAAACACACATAAGGGAACTGATCACAGGAATAAGAGCATGGAGAGATCTGGACAAATGGGAAGATAGGTGGTCTAAAAAGGGAACTGTTAGGCGGAGTACGAATGTGATGTCTCCGGAGGGAAGGCTAATGCAGATGGAGGCATTCCCTTTGCGGGAAATATCGAATGGGAATTATGTACATGTGCCCTGGAGTAGGGGAGATTTGGCTGCATTTACCAACTCATTTCCGAAATTAAGGGAGAACCCGGTCGAGTGGTACAAGCAGGTAGAGAGGTTTGTGAAGATCTCGAAAGTATTGTGGATTGATTTGAACACCTTGTTTGATATTGTGGTCCCAGGGGACTTGTGGATGACATGCAAGGTTAGTGTCGAGTGGCCAAATGCAGAACCAGAAAGGAATCCCCTTACTAATGGACCGTCAGAAACAGTAATGTTGAAATACGATAGGGTAATGACATGGCTGAAGGAAAAGGTGCCACCACAAGACATAGATTGGGTAAAAATAGACCGAACAAGACAGGAACCAAACGAGACAGTCCATGAGTATTATGAGCGATTGCTGAAAGCATTCAAACAATACAGTGGATTAGATGTAATGGACCCCAAGGATATAGGACAGTTTGTATCAAAGTTTGTTTTGGGGTTGAGACCTGATATTTGTCTGATGATTCAGCAGCATTTAATTTGTTGGCAAAACAAACCCTTGGATGAGATTTTGCGATATGCAAGATACTGTAGTGATGAGATAGAGTCCAAAGCAAAAAAATTAAAGGAAAAATTGATGGTAGTGCAGATGCAGTCAGCTGGAAAGGGTGGACAGCGCCAACAGGGAACAGGGACGATGGGACGAAAACCAAATGGACAGAATAGAGACAGCGAGAAAAACCCGAGACCTAGAATAGACCTTGCTACGTTGAAGAAAACGACAAAGTGTCATCAGTGTCACCAGGTGGGACATTGGAGACGCGAGTGTCCCTATAACCCTGAAAATGGAGAGATAGAAGTAGAGGAGGAAGTTCAGGAAGTTCCAGTTCAAAGGGTGACAGTGTCAAGAAGTAATGCGGCCAAAGGGGGGACTTCGGCTCCACGAGCTCAGTTCCCTCAGCCACCAATGATTACGACAGGAGGAAAAGTCTATAGACAAATGCCTTTGTTCACAGGTAAAGAAGAGTGTTACTACGTTGACCCATTGACGGGACGACGTGTAAGTAGAGAGGAGGACTGTACCCTTGGGGCAGTTCTAGAAGTGGATCAAAGAGGACCGTTTGTTGAGGCTGAAGTGGCAGGGTGTCCTACAACATTCTTGGTGGATACTGGAGCTACTCGATCAACTTTGAGATCGGCAGTGGTTCCAGGTCTACCAATGTCGGGGGAAACGATCCAGGTGGTAGGAGTTGCAAATAAAAGAATGAATAGCCCTTTGACGGAACCAGTGTCAGTGAAAATAGGAAACTACTCGGATGAACAACAATTTGTGGTATGTGATTCTAGTCCTGTGTGTCTGTTAGGAAGGGACTTATTGTGCAAACTGAACTGCACCATATACTGCACACCTCAGGGAGTAGAGGTAGAGACGACAGATGATGACGCTACCTTTAAAGTTGTAAATTCGAGAACATGCATAGAACTGTACCCTACCCTGACAGTGGAGGAGCTCCCGGGGGATTTACGAGGTGCAGTGTCATCCGAGGTGTGGGATTTTACTGGGGAAGAGATAGGACTGATCAAAGGAGTAGAGCCAGTGAAGATTATGGTTAAGCCAAATGCGGAATATCCAAGAACGCCCCAATACAAACTGACCCCAGAGACGATTGCAGGAATAAAACCCGTAATCGACTCTATGATTCAACAAGGAATACTGAAGGAAATCGTGGGAAGTCCATGCAACTCCCCGATTATGGGTTTGCAGAAACCTAGTGGGAAATTTAGAATAGTGCAGGATCTTCGAAAAATTAACAACATAGTTGTTTCGTGTTGTCCAGTGGTACCGAATCCATCAGTGATATTGTTTCAGATACCATTCCAAGCTGAGTGGTTCACAGTGATAGATCTTTGTCAGGCTTTCTTTTCAATCCCATTGGATGAAGAGAGCCAGTACCTTTTCGCATTTAAAATGGAAAATCGCGTTTTAACATGGTGTCGAATCCCCCAAGGGTTTACAGATAGCCCATCAATTTTCAACCAGTTGTTGAAGAAAAATCTTGAAAGTCTGGTACTGCCCCAGAACTCGGTTCTGGTCCAGTACATAGACGACCTACTTGTTGCGTCAGAGACAGAAGAGGCTTGTAAGACAGATACCATTGCCTTGCTGAATCATTTAGCTGAAAATGGACACAAGGTATCTCCGAGCAAATTGCAGTACTGTCTGACAGAAGTACAGTACTTGGGGCACCGGATAGAAAAAGGAAAGCGCAAGGTGTCACCAGATAGGATAGAGGCGATAATGAAAATGAATGCGCCTACGACACAGAGAGAAGTCAGGATGTTCCTAGGAATGGTTGGTTACTGCCGACAGTAGATAGCTGACGTTTCACTGAAAGCAAAACCCTTACAAAAACTGACGCACAAGGAGGTGAGTGATCCGGTACCATGGGACAATGATTGTTTGATGGCGTTCCTCCAGCTGAGAGAAGACTTGTGTCGTGCTCCGGCTTTGGGAATGCCAGATTATGAGAAACCATTTGCACTCTTCTGTTGTGAAAGTGAGGGTTGTGCTTTATCAGTTTTAGTGCAAATTCATGAAAATGCCCGTAGACCAGTTGCTTACTTTTCGGCTACCTTAGATCCAGTAGCCGCAGCGTTGCCCGGATGTCTCAAATCCGTTGCTGCAACAGGTGTCAGCATTGAACAGTGTGAAAATATCGTAATGGGACACCAGTTAGTGGTGTATGTACCGCATTCTGTAGAATTGTTGATGACAAGGACCAAGACACAGCACATGACCAACAGTAGGCTCACGCGCTACGAGCAAGTGATTCTTGCTGCGGAGAACGTGACCCTTAAGAGGTGCTCTGTTTTGAATCCTGCTACTCTGATGCCACTTCCTAACGATATAGAAGGCGAGGAATGTGAAGATCACGATTGCCTTGATGTGACTGAACTATGCACGAAACCAAGACCAGATATCGTGGATGAGCCATTGATTGACCCCGATGAAATTTTCTTTGTTGATGGCTCATGTTTAAGTGACGATACTGGTCGGTTGAGAGCAGCTTATGCTGTTTGCACCATTACTGGAGTTGTGGAAGCCGCTTGCCTGGAAGGAGTACACTCCGCTCAGGTAGCAGAAATCATTGCATTGACACGTGCCTGTATAGCAGGAAACAAAATTAGAGTCACCATCTATACGGATAGCCAATATGGTTTCGGTGTAGTTCATGATTTTGGGCAGTTGTGGTCTCAGAGAGGTTACATGACCTCCTCTGGTTCGCCTATTCGAAATGGAGAATTTGTGCACTTACTGTTAGAAGCATTACAAGGTCCGGCTGAAATCGCAATAGTTAAATGTGTAGCCCACACTAAGAATACTGATTTTGTGTCACAAGGTAATAGATATGCAGATGAAGTTGCCCGCTATTGTGCGGAGCAAGGATATTCTTTCACGGAGGTGGAAGTAGGTGGGGTTCAGGAAAAGACCGAATTAAACATGATGCTAGAAACAGTGGATACTTGGGAGGATTTGAAAAACATGCAAGAAAACGCACCTGATACTGAGAAAAAGGCATGGGAAACAGCAGGATGTGTGAAAAGTGAAATGGATTTCTGGGTTTCAGCAGATGGAAGAGCAGTGTTACCTGAGGAATTAGTGAGTCCAATGGCACGACAGATACATGGTCCAGTACACCTAGGAAGAGATGCCATGCTGAGGGTATTCAGGCAGACTTGGTATTGCCCTAAGTTTAGGATTGCAGCAGAAGCAGTGTGTAGGAGGTGTGTCACATGTCAGCAACTAAACGTAGGGAAAAGAACACCGGTTACAATGAGTCACATTGGGAGGTGTGGGGGGCCTTTCAACAGATTGCAATTAGATTTTATTGAAATGCCAAAAAGCAACCACCTCAGGTATGTTCTGGTGGTTGTATGCATATTTTCCAGATGGGTCGAAGCATACCCTACACGCAGGTGCGATACACTCACAGTAGCAAAGTTGTTGCTTAGAGAGTTGATCCCGCGCTACGGGGTGCCAAACTCCCTGGAATCAGATCGAGGAACTCATTTTAACAGCGAAGTTGTGAAGATGCTTTGCTCTGCATTGAACATTGATCAGAAGTTGCACTGTAGCTATCGACCAGAGGCTTCCGGTAACGTGGAGCAGATTAACGGCACGTTGAAATCCCGAATAGCCAAAGTATGCTCATCGACTTCCTTAAGTTGGCCTGATGCTCTGCCCTTGGTACTTATGAGTATGCGTAGCACACCAGACAGGAGGACAGGCCTCTCTCCGCATGAGATCCTGACGGGGAGGGCAATGAGACTTCCAACTGTCCCAACCACTGCTTTGTTGAACATTACAGATGACCTAATCCTGGATTACTGCAAGGGACTGTCTGACGCCATTCATTCTGTGTCCCTCCAGGTGCAGGCTGCTGAGGTTCCATCTTCCAGAGACCTGTGTCATGATCTGTGCCCAGGAGATTGGGTGCTGTTGAAGAAGCATGTCTGGAAGAACTGCCTAGATGTGCGCTGAAAGGGGCCCTACCAGGTCATCCTTACCACGAATACCGCTGTGAAGTGCGGAGGGCTGCCAAACTGGATCCATGCTTCCCATACTCAAAGAGTTCCAGCACCCCTAGAAGAAACAGCTTCTCTCACAGATGAAGATTCAGCTGTGGACGGTGAGCCACTAGAGAGGATCAGTCAAGCCGTGGGGGTGTCTGAAGAAGTTGGGAGCGCTACAGAACCAGAAGAAGAAGGACAGAACGGCAGTGAAACTGAAGTTGCCACAGAAGGAGAAAGCTGCTGTGAAAACAACTCAGACATAGAACAAGTCCAGAGTGATCAAGAACAGAGTGAATGGACAAGAAATAGGAGGACAAGGCGTGGAGAAGCTACTTGGCCTGAAAGAAAAAAGAGGTCAAGCTTGAAGCCAGCTCGAGAGGAAACTCTTGCTCCTATATCTGAAGACTCGGATCTGGACGAAGGTGTACAAGGACAGGAACAGGAAGGTCCAAGGAGATCAAGGAGGGTGCGAGTGCCTTGCAGAAGATACTCTACTCCTGAGTGGACCTACCTCACTACAGATGTCCGAAGCACGCAGAACTGGGAGGGTGAGGCCAGATGGGGAGGTAGAGCCTTTTCTACGGTCGCCCCCCGTCTCTGGAATGCACTCCCTCTGGAACTCAAGTCTCTATCTTCACTTCCCCTCTTCAAAAAGGCCCTGAAAACATGGTGTTTTAAGAAAGCCTACCAGTAATCAGCTCCTGGGACGGATAATCAATCAATATTGAGCTAGGCGCCTTGATGCCCTTTGGGGCTTAGTCTGCGCGTTATAAATTTTCTTTCATTTCATTTCAGGCAAGTGACCCTGACCAGAGTTGACCCCATCATAACAGTGGAAATAGAGTTGCTGATACCAGGATTGGAGGTCGAAGGATTGTTGACTCTCAATATCGTCTATCCTCCTCTCCTGAGTGGAATAAGAGACTTGGTCTTAAACACAGTAGAATTTCCGATTTGTTGTTCAAGGAGTCCAATACTCGAGGAGCTCCTTCTTCGTTTAGAAATACTAGAAGGTGTGATGAGAGTCGTTGGAACACGTATAATTCCAGATTGCTGAAGACTTTGTAAATAAATTAATGAAGAGATAACCTAGCGCCGAGTGGAGGAAGAAACTAGGGTCTTCCATTTAGTGGATGGAGAAGGGCTAGGGTTGTCTGTTGCTAATGAACACCAAGACTGATCTTGCGGAGAAGATTACCAGTTTCCAATTGTGGTTCGAAAAGAGACTTTGTGCTGTGAACGAACACTAGAACTGCACGGTTTTAAGATCATGGAGGCTGGCAACCCGAACCGCAGGGCCAAATGTATAATAGGCACACTTTTAGTGGGAGTGATTTTCCTTATAGCTTTAGTAGTTACTATATCATATGTAGTGGGGCATGAAAATGAAGAGAAAGCAACAACAAAGACAAAGATTTCAACGACACAGAAACCTACTATTGCTAGTAAAAAGGGGGACAATGTAGAGAAAGATAAGGCCTTGCTAGCAGCAGAGACTCGCAGGTTACATGTAGACGAGTCACAGGGGAACTTTAAATCGAATGCATATGCTAAATTGTTATACAAATATGTTGATGCTATGGAGGCTAAAAATTGTTACGCCTGTATGAGACTGCCAGCCTCTGTAGACGAAGGTATCAGATACCATCATCTTCCATTGACTTATGGAATCACATGTAGTTTGTTGCTGAGCATATTTTATGAACGAGATAGGTTCGAATACTATTTTTCGAACTTTGACTCAGTGTTACCAGAAGTTCCAAATTACAAACATTTAAATAAATGGGATTATTATAAGAGTGAAGACAGATTACAGAAATTTTTCCTTCCTTGGAAAACATTAGATACTTCACATGCCCGAAGAAATAATTTGACTTGTAAAGTGTCAGAAATTGAGAAAAAGTTTGTAGGGCAGGTGGATGATCGATACAGGAGACAAAAGATTTTAAAATCTTCAGGTCAATGGAAAACGGATTGGACCGAAGAAGAAAGGGCACATCAAAGAAAGGGTAGCAATGGTCCAATAGCTCTAGATAGAGAGAAAAAGGGGAAACTGTGCATACACAGAAGTGAAACTTATTACGAGAATGTGTCTGTAGGAAAAGTCAGTTGTGAACATGCTTTCCAATTAGAATACTATTCGAAAGATTTCTTGAAGGAAATGCAGGTGATCCCAAACGTATATTTTGTCTGTGGGAGAAATGCATACGTGAAACTACCAGATAACTGGTATGGATCATGTTATTTGGCAATTGTTTTTCCCAAAATATACCATGCTGAGGATTTGAAAATCATAGAGGGAGAAACACCAGCTAGAGGAAGAAGGGATGTAAGCGCTGAGGAGGTAGTTGGAGACGTATTTGGTGCTATGTTTCCTATTTTAGGGATAGCACTAAATGATGTCAAGATTAGAAGATTGGCAACAGTCGTAGATAGGTTGTCCGCCAGTACTGCTAGATCACTAATGCTGGTGGAAGGAGAGATGCAATCGATAAGGGCAATGGTTCTTCAGAACCGACATGCTCTAGATGTTCTGTTAGCCAAAGAGGGAGGAGTCTGTAAGGCTTTGAAGGTCCAGGAATGTTGCACTTATATTCCAGACAATTCAAAACCTTTAGAAAAGTACATACGAAATAATACTGAAATACACCATGAGATAGAGGATTTGACAAAGGTAACAGTGTGGGAAAAAGTAGGTCAAGGAATGAGTAAAGTTGGAGGTTGGTTTGCCAACTTAGGAAAGAATATCATTTGGTACATACTGAAACCTATTATCATAATAGTGATTTGTATAATCACCTTGTGGGGATTGGTGCGGCTGTATCAATGGTATAAATCAAACAGGTTGCAAAGAACCATGAGAAGGCAAGAGAGGAGATTGACTGCGATGCAGGATAATCAGTACCGGAGTCTAAAGGCTCTAGAGACGATGAAACGAGGGGGAACCGAAACGACTTCAGTCTGACTCAGTCCATACCTTAGGGATGGTGTTTTGAGGGTGATGACTACTGAAAGTCATCAAAGGGGGGATTGAGAGAGCGCAAGTTAAGAAAAACTGTAGAAGTGCACCATATTTACAAGCACGTCATATTAGTCTAGTAAATATGTTATATGAGTGTCAATTTAAGAGAGTGAAAATACATAAGAGTGTTTAACTAAATGTAGAATGCATATATCTGTGTGAGAACTAATGTAGACTTGTGTAGAAATAATAAGATGAGGTTGGAATCCTACGTTATGTGGCTGCGGAAAGGGAAATTGTAATTCTGCTAAACGTAGAAATGTGTAGGCCACATGGCAGTTCACAAAGAGTACATGAAGCTGATGCATTTCCACATAATCTGGATTTTAATGTTATTGTGGTTGAAGTATTATTGATCATGGAACTGAAATATATTTTATAGAAGTGTTTCCATATAATTCGTGTGTGTAGTAATTTAGGATACTGTTTAACAAAGAAATTAAATGTTTTACAGAGTGCATAGGCTTGTTTCATGTAATCCTAATAAGCCTAAAAGGACAAAGTCATTCCTTTTGATCTGCATGTGCTCGTTATAGAAAAGTCGTGTTAGGCACAAACTGTAGAGCCTGTTCAAATGGTTTACGACTTCAAGATATGGTGGAGGCCGGAATTTGGGGCCCACAGAGAAAGTGTCTTTTGCAGGTGCGAGGGGGTTTTATCAGGAAAGTGATTAATAGACTTTTGTTCAAGAGAGCCAGGCACAGGCCTGTAGGAGTCTTCAGGAATTTCTAGGGGGTACCGTCTTGCCGGAGAGAAGCCTGGGAAGCAAGGTCAACGCTAACGATGGGCCTAGAAGGAGTACCAGCATGGAAGTTGCCGCCAGAACCAACACCACGTGAGGGGCGTCTCTAGGGGCGTTTCTAATGTAAATGTGATTTTGTATTAGGGACAGCACCCCGGGGTGGAGGCAAGGCAGATGATCTGAGGAACCTTAGAGAGCGGATGGGTAGGCAGATAGGGAACTGCGAGACTTCGATTTTGAAACAAAGACTAAGGGAAGTGTGTGATCTTCTTTGGAAGTCACCACTGCTGACACCTTTTTAGGTTAAGATCTTGTTAAGTAGGGATGTCACTTAGTCTAGAGTAGGGACAGTCTAACCTGATTTCTTTCTTTTCTGTAAATGACTCATAAGCTACAGCTTGTGTTCATCCTCGTAACTTTACTAATTCTAGAATTGGTTTTGGTGATATTCTTTTGCCGACTGAGAGCATTCAGAAAATTCATGTTTGTATTGATACCCGTATATCTTTTGAATCTTATTTTGAGATGTTTGTATCTCCAGTTAAGTTTGGCTTTATTATAAACTTTTAAAACTTTTAAGTTTCAGTGGTTCTTTAGAGTGGAGTAAGTCTTTAACTGATTAACCTAGTAGTGGATTGCCTTTTACTCAATGACAGCTACCAACGGTTCATTCGACCTGAGTGGGAATCTAGATCTATAACTATAGACTAGAAATCCCGCGTTAACACACCCATCCATCCACCCACCCATCCTGCATCCATACATCATTCATTCATGCATCCACCCATCCATCCATCCTGCATCCATACATCATTCATTCATGCATCCACCCATCCATCCATCCTGCATCCATACATCATTCATTCATGCATCCACCCATCCATCCATCATGCATCCACCCATCATGCATGCATCCATGCATCCATCCATACATCATTCATGCATCCACCCATCCATCCACCCACCCATCCTGCATCCATACATCATTCATTCATGCATCCATCCACCCATCATGCATGCATCCATCCATGCACCCACTCTCCCTGTTCAATTTCCTTTGCTCTTAGAAACTGGCCAATCACGTTTAAGCTGGGTCCCCCAACTCCACCATCTAATATATTCACTTTCATTTTACCCTTACTGTAAACATCCGTGGTCTCTTTGGAAGAAAACTGACCTGACAGGAGTCTGCGAGAAACTGGCTATAAGTTTGTGATTTACATCCCCACTGAACTTTTTTCACACTGTCTACGGTTGATTAATAGCCACATTGCACACATCCGTACAGGGTGCACTCTTTACTTAAGACTGCACGCTTTTCTTCTTTCAGCACTGCAGTGCTGTCGGGCATCTTAAACAAATAAAACACGTCAAAACAATTTTTTCCTCCTTACTTGAGTGTGGTCACTCTTTTGCACAGCTCGTGTCAACAGGCTGCCATGTCCGCACTAATTGTTTCCATATTTCAGACAATCCTGGCGCTGCAGGGGCACAGGTTACTTTACGCCCAGAGCACGCCCATTAGGAGACCGAAGGGCTGCTAATGGGCATGCGCAAAAAAGCACGAACACAAGTGCGCATGCGTGGGCACGGGTAAAAAATTCACCCTCCGTCCCCACGCATGCGCACGCGTGTTGCTGCCTTCCTGGTGACAATCATGTCAATCAACATGACGCCTCCCGACGTCATGCTGACTGGCATGCATTGTCAGTTCTCCCTCGGTGTCTCCTGCGGGCGGCTGCGGGCGGCTACGGGCGGGGGGGCTACGCCCCCACGCCCCTATGAACGCACCGCGCCTGCTTGCACGGGCATATAAAATCCTCGGAATACCTGCCATAAAATGCAGAAAGTCCTGAGAAGATGGTAAAGATCCTTCTCAGGTGATTAACTACTTTGTTGTCTACTTCAGATGTACTAACTTCCATCAGTGACAGATTTTACTTTTCTGAAACCCGCAAGAGCAGAAGATTTGGTACCTCTTTATTCATATTGGTCTTGGTCCCCGTCTCCAAGTGGACCATCGCAGAGTGGTCCATTATCTGACCCGTAAAAGTTAAACTACACTGGCAAACTGTATCCAACAGTTTACTGCTAAAGAACCTTTGTTAAACATTTGCTTGCCATTTCCCTTGTCTGGCATGTGTCTCTGACAAGTGCATTGGGTTCCGTGCTCACTGTGTCACTGGAACCAAGAAGCTTAACCCGACTGACAAGCCCCGCGTCAGGGCTAAATCATTCTTGTGTTGTTTTTTTCCAGTTCAGGGAGCAATTGGCCAAGCACATCTGGCTAGACTGTTCCTATTAGAGCAGGGTCAAGACTGATTTGCATATGGCTGATCCCGAACTGAGGTGGCATGATGTCAAAACAACAATGGATTGGAAAGCTACAACTACTGATTGCCTGTGGCTAAACTTATTCCAAGTACTCCTCCAATCACCTTTTGTGTGTCCGATTGACATCAAAGGGATTGCCAAAACAGATGGGGGGGGCAAAAAAGTCACAATTCTGATTTAAAAAACTCTCCTTTTACTACCCCTATCCTACTCGTCACCTGCAAATGGGGAGCTTTATTTTCTCTGCCCTGGTGACCATACTTTGGAGCCTCAATGTGATATCACAGACATTGATGGCACTGGCAGACCTTCTGGACATCTAAGCCTTCTCTGGTAAGACTATCATCTATTGGTGTTCTTTCTCCGGTCCCTGGTGAAAAGTACACTCTAGTGATGACCCTGCCAAACTGAATGCCTCTATGTATTTGGAGTGCTACAGTGTTTCAAAGCTGTGTGTTCAATATGCCGAAGCCCGCTAGATCCTCATTACCACTGCACAGCTAAGCTTGCCTTGGCTAGTAAGTCAGAGGGCAATTGAACAGCTCTGCAGTCTACAGTGGCCCAGCAGTTAGTCCACATATTTGCACAATGAATAAAACTTTTAAAAGGGCCTCAACATTACAAGACCACAGGTAACCCGTCTTGTTAGATCGAGCCTGGACAGCACATTTGAGGCATGCTGTATGCGAGTATGGACTTGAAGCCAATCCAACTCTCCACCAATATTTGTCATTGGCTTGTGTCATTGCCCTTCGTAAATGCTGGCTTCTGATTCGTTAATAGGCTTGTTGGTCCCTCCTTAGTACAGCCTTGTCTTCATTTGTAACCTCCCATGAGGACTAGCCTTTTTACTTCGGTTGTTACACGGTACGTCCTATTTAGTCTGTAAGCATTATATTCTTTAATGAGTTTCTCCTAATGAGGGCAGGACATGCTTTCCTGCAAAATTCTGCGCAACATGAGTACTTTCACTTTCTAAACAGCCCGGAACAATGGCGGACGCTTCTTTAAAATGCAATAGGTCTCGCATTTACAAGAGTTTGAGCTATTGGTATTGTAAATGACAATACCTTTTATTTATGTGTTAATTATCAAAACAGATAAAAAGGAATTATCATTTACAATGCCAATAGCTTAAACTCTTGCAAATGCGACACCTATTGCATTGCAAATGCTTGATTTTCTTAGAGCACCATGCCAACCTGAAATGCCTCATGTCTGTCGAGAGACAAAACATGACGATTGTCTGGTCGTCATTCCCTCTATAGCTCCACACGGTGGAGAAGTGGTTATGTAAAAGGGGGATTAGAAGAAAAAAATGTGGGTATAATTAAGGCCAGGGGGAGACCGGTCATAGCGGGCACAGGGCATTTCCCCAGTGGGATAGAGAGGTGGGGGCCGGTTTTCTCGCCATAGGGGCCGCTTTGGTCACTGGGGGCCGTGTTTTGCAACAGTGCTGCAAAATATTGGCCCCCAGTAACAAAAGCGGGAGCAGTGCTTTTTACGAGGTGGTTGCTACTCCCAGTCCGGCTCTGGCGTGGAGGCTGTGAGGTGAGTCGGCGACATGGACATTCCACATGCAGTGTGGAAGGGAAAAAGTAGGAAGAACAAGGCGGTAATGCATAGTTTTGTTGCCGAGTTAGTGATTTTTATTTTTTGGGGGAACTCAAGTACCTCAACTTTCTTTAATTATTAAAGGGAACAGGAAAGAAAAAAAGCAGTTCACTATGGCTTTTGTTGCATTTGGTATATGTGATTGACTATATCATGATGATGACATATATAACAAATACAAAACAGAACCACACCAAATAATGAAAAGAAAAGCTTCCATGTATTTGCTAACTGCTTCATCATTTTCGGAATTTAAGTTCATTCAATATTATAGAATACAATGTGAAAACCTCCTGTATGCAATATGCATTAATTCGCTGCTGAAATAGTCTTAAACAGAGGGTCGATCAAATACCAAAAAAGCAACTTACATTAAACAGATTGATCGGACTAAAGGATAATTATCAAATAATAATTATGTTGCCTATGAGAAATGAAGCCAAGATTACAAAGGGGCCATACCCGAGTACCCACAACAAGGGTAACAGGTCTAACAGTAGTAATATCTAAAGTTCGGGTACGCCCACTCACCTTACACAGGGTGTAAGCTTATGTATTTAAGAGCGCACCTCTTATATTCCCATAAGAAACTTTTACAAATTGAAGCTAGTTTTTTAAACTATTTCGTGAGGATTGCATTGGGGAATGCCCTATGCAAGTACAGTATTTTCATAAGAAAACCTCAATTATGTGGACAGTGCCCTCTCATGTCGAGGTTGCTCAGTTCTAGTTCAGGTAGATGTATTCAGGCTTATGTGGCAAACGGCGCTTTATGTCTGAGGAGACCCACTGAGATGTGTTTTTGGGTGGAAACTCCAACACTATCCAGGGACAGTCTTTGAAAAAAATAATTATAATAAAGGAACAATATTCATATTGGACTTATACGCATGTCTAAACAATGGACACTTCTGCTTGCATATGTGTGCATCATATTGTACAGTCACCTCACTTTCACTTCAGAGCACCGCACCATCTGCACTATTGTTGCACTACCTAAGGTGCAAACAAGAATATAATGGATTTGCAACTTGAAACGTCTCTGTTTTTTCAATTCGTGATCAAAAAGTGTGTCATTTGCACGTCCTCACACATGGAGACGTCCTGGCAAAAAAAAAAAAAAATCAACGGAACCGTAGTTCGAAAATTACACACACACTCTGAACATCGGGGTCTTTCCTTCGCACAGTAGCTACATAGACGACTTTAAATTACCTTCTGATTAGAAAACCTACCTTACCAAAACCACATCTGTTCCGCAGCACCACGGTGCCTTTCGTTTGCATCAAAAAAAAGCCAGACGAGTTATTTCAAAGCTCCAATTTCATGGCATGAATACTTATGTGAAGGGAGACAAAAGAATTTCTAGAGACAAGATAAAACTACTGTCGAGGCAATGGTTCATTTCTGAGCACATTAGTACTGCGTCATTATTCACAGTAATAAGCCTCCCACATAAGTATTCCAGTCATGCTGACGGACTCGTGCGTGCAGAATGTCAAACACGCGGAAACGCCGCTGCACCACCAGCGACAAAACCAACCAGAGGCGCTGCCAAGTCGACCCCGTGTAATTGCAGTCGACTGGTATGGCCGCGGACCCAACCAGACTTGCACATTTTCTCAAGCAGTCAATATAATGTGTAATGAACTAGGCACCTACAATTCCTGCTTGAATACATTTCTTAAAAAGGTTTACTGTGAGAGTAATTAACACTAAATACGATATGCGATCACCACACCGAATAGTCCTGAAGCTGACAGTGATGGAATCTGCGTTACCGAGAGAACGGAAAACGAGCTCATTACACTGTTTTTTTCTTACAAATGCTCTTCAAGCTAAAAAGGCTATTTCCATATCTGCCGGATCAAGCCCTGACGCGGGTCTGTTTGGTAATGCCATATTCTAATTGCACATCCACCTAAATTTAATAATGCCCACGTTCTCAGAAAAAGAGTTAATCATCGATGTCGTGGTTGCCGGTTCACGTAATTATTTAAATATCAAGTGAATTCACCAGTGTTTGAAGGAGCGTGAACTGACTGCTGGTGTCACTCAGTCGTGTATTACACAACAACAAAAAACATGCAATGCCCAACTAACAGCATTATATTCAGGCCCGGCTCTAGGATGGGCCACGGGTGCATTCACGTGGGCCATGGTGAGCCCAGTTTTTGGTCCTTCTGGAGGTAGCCTACAAGCCCTAGATTACATCATATCCACTTCTAAACAGGTGCACAGTACAAACGGTTGATTCTATTATATACAGAGCATATAAAGGGCAGAGTAGTGGTGACTTGAGCTAAGGTTAATTTTAGGGTTTAGGGGATGGGTACTGGTACAGGGATGTAAGCATTTTGTGTGTTGTAGTCTTAGTTTGCTTCTATCAATTTAAACATACAAAGACTGAATGCCAATGATTTGTGAGTTTGAAATGTATGACTGGAAACAATGTCCATGTTAACAGTTGTCATCCTACACACAAAGGTGAAAGCTTCTGGTACCTCCAGAAAGCATCCTAAATGGAATGTCGCCTAGTCAGAATTGCTGGAATTGGAATTGAAATCAACAACTCTTCAGGCTGCAATCCTCATGTCCTTTGCGCAGGAGTTTGGAGACACTAAATCAGACGGAACTGTTAAAACCGCAGTTCCACCATCTTAGACAACGGAGTAAGGAAGATAAGCAGGAGTAGGTTGACATAACCTAAATATACAAGAACTGGTGGCAAAGCAGAGACTCATAAAAGGGGAGACGTGCAGAGGAAAATCCTCAAGAGCAAACGTTGAGGGTCCAAATGAAGTGAGTGAACGAAGAGTAACAGCAATCTACCTCCAAAGAGCTTCTATCCCATGAGATTCAGGATGCCATTAAATCATAATTTCAAGATGAGGCCCTTCAACAAGACGCCACCTTTCATCCCAGAAAAAATGAAAGCTGGTTGCGAGCAGCGTAGCACACAGCCATCTGAATCATGGCAGCTATCTCTGGGTTATTCTCTCATTTAGGCTATTAGTGCAACTACACAAAACACTTTGTAGTGATGCTTGCTGTGGAGTAGAACCAACAGCAACTCATCAACACAAGCACCAGACCTGTAACTGTCTTGCAGGCCAGCCCACCTCATCTTTAAGGTGTTTGCGTCTTTCACAGGAGCTGGTTGCCACTTAATGCAGGAGATCAACCCTTTGCCCCTAAGCAGGAACTAGGCTCCTTCTTCCAGATTCGAGCGACCACCCCAATATACAATTACGTACAAATGGTGATCACTGAAAATTAATCCAATGATCTGTGCAATTCCACCAAACAAAGTCCAAAAAAGTTTATTAAAATGTGTCTGTTCTACTTAAGACAGTAGCTTAACATTTTCATTGATTAACTCCAATTTCTCTTTTGTAATTTACACTTGAGAGCCGTGTCCTAGGGCACCTTAATCCTGCATATTTCTACACTGGTTATAGCTTAGAATAGAATGCACAGGTGTGCTACCAGGCCTCTGCAGCGTTTCAGTGCAGCACCCCCTCACCCCCAAGCAGGTCCCCCAACCCTTCAGAGGGCCCCAGTCATCCCAAGGCCAATGAATACCTGCGAGATATGGGCAGCTCAGGGGCCCCTCATCACATTCTGGAAGTGGCCCCCATCATTTTAGGTTACACCATTGGGCATGCTCTGGCTCTATCAGGGTCCAGGCGATCCTACAACACCAATCTCCTGACCTCATTGCCATCTTAAGAAAGGTGCACTGTGTTTACTCAGACGTGAGTCCCTTGTTCACTTGGCCACTGGATTCAAGATAGCCTGGCTGATGAGGATTATGAATCCGAAACCGGTCCCAGAGTGCTTGTTTCCGGTCCAGGGAAGACATGGCTTGGCAGTTCGGGCTGGACTGTTCCCACAAGGCACAGGGTCAGACTGATTTGCATATAGCCATGTCTGAACTGGGGTGGCTGAGTGAACTAAAGAATGGTGATGGATTAAACCCAGATCAGTTGACTGGGGGTGAGTGTTTGATTTGTTCAAGCGCTCCGTCCATCATCCCCTTTTGTATCGCTTTGTTTGCCCTAAGTGTGGCAGGGTATACTCAGACGTGAGTCCCTTGTTCACTTGGCCACTGGATTCAAGATAGCCTGGCTGATGAGGATTATGAATCCGAAACCGGTCCCAGGATGCTTGTTTCCGGTCCAGGGAAGACATGGCTTGGCAGTTCGGGCTGGACTGTTCCCACAAGGCACAGGGTCAGACTGATTTGCATATAGCCATGTCTGAACTGGGGTGGCTGAGTGAACTAAAGAATGGTGATGGATTAAACCCAGATCAGTTGACTGGGGGTGAGTGTTTGATTTGTTCAAGCGCTCCGTCCATCATCCCCTTTTGTATCGCTTTGTTCGCCCTAAGTGTGGCAGGGTATACTCAGACGTGAGTCCCTTGTTCACTTGGCCACTGGATTCAAGATAGCCTGGCTGATGAGGATTATGAATCCGAAACCGGTCCCAGGATGCTTGTTTCCGGTCCAGGGAAGACATGGCTTGGCAGTTCGGGCTGGACTGTTCCCACAAGGCACAGGGTCAGACTGATTTGCATATAGTCATGTCTGAACTGGGGTGGCTGAGTGAACTAAAGAATGGTGATGGATTAAACCCAGATCAGTTGACTGGGGGTGAGTGTTTGATTTGTTCAAGCGCTCCGTCCATCATCCCCTTTTGTATCGCTCAGCTCAGGGGCCCCTCATCACATTCTGGAAGTGGCCCCAATCATTTTAGGTTACACCATTGGGCATGCTCTGGCTCTATCAGGGTCCAGGCGATCCCACAACACCAATCTCCTGACCTCATTGCCATCTTAAGAAAGGTGCACTGTGTTTTCACATCATGAGAACTCCAATAGTTGAGGAAGAAGTTTCAGTGTTGAGCTATAATATTAAACTCGAAACTCAAATGTAAAAAGCCTCACCTCGAAAAGCCATCATCTCAGCCCGCTGTCAGTGGTGTAGCCAGAGTGTCATGGGCCCTAGTGCAAGAAACAAAGTGGGTCCTCTGTTCTAAATGTGAAATTCAGCAATAATCAGGTTTCAGTAGCCCTCTCCGACCTCTGGGTCCTGGTTTCACTGCACCTGCTGCGCGCTGCTATCTCTTGTCTTCTGCTGGGTGATGGTGAATAGTGTGAGAGAGCAGTGTGAGTGGTGCGAGTGTAGGGTGAAAACTGTGCTGATGTGAGTTTTGAGTCATCTGCATGAATGCAATACGAAGAGGGCCTATGTGAGTGTCCGGTGAGAGGAGTGCGTGCAGAGTGAGAGGAGTGAGTGCAGGGTGGAAAGAGCAGTGTAAATGCATGGTGAGTGGTGTGCCTGTGTGCGAGTACAGGGTGAGCGGCAAATGTGAAGGGTGAGCTGTGAGGGTGACTAGTGAGTGCATGGTGAGAGGAGTTAGTGGAGGGTCAGTGGTGTGTCCCTATTGAGTTCCGGTAGTCTATTGTCCCTGTGTGTAGGCAGGTTGAACAGAGTGCCTGTATGAGTGCTGACTGAGCGGAGTGTCCGTGTGAGTGCAGGGTGAGAAGAGGGAGTGCAAGGTGAGTGATGTGCCCATGAGTGAAGGGTTAGCAGTGCAAGTGCTTATGTGAGTGCACACTGAGCGATGTGCCAGTGTGAGAGTATGGTGAGAGGAGTGACTGGAGGGTGAGTGATGCGACCATATGAGTTTGGGTGAAGGTGTAAGTGCAGATTGGGAAGAATGGATGCATGGTGAGTTATGTGTTTGTTTGAGTGAGATTGCAGGGTGAGCAGTAAGATTGACAAATGAGTGAATTGTAACATGAGTGCAGGGTGCGTAGTGTGCTCGTGTGACTGCTCGGTGAGTGCAGGGTGAACAGTGTGAGTGCATGGTGAGTGGTGTGAGTAGTGTGATCGCTGTGAGTGCAGGGTGTGCAGTGTGCTCATGTGACCGCAGGGTAAGTTGAGGGAGAACAGAGTGAGTTCTTTGGGAGTGGTTTGAGTGCAGTGTGGTTGCTGTGAGTTCAGGGTGATTCATAATGTTACCCTGCACTCAAACGAGTGCAGGGTAACATTATGCTCGTTTGAGTGCAGGGTAACATTATGAGTGCATGGTGAGCAGTATGAAGTGTGATCACTATGAGTGCAGGGTGAGTGTGTGCCGTGAGAATGAGAAGTGAGTTGTATAAAATGCGGTATGGGTGCCCAGGCACTTGGAGGAATTCAGCATCTTATTGACAGTTGGCGAGTAGGGTTTCAGATATAAGTTAAACTATCGATATTATAGCATCAACCAGGGATGGAGGGTGGAGGAAGTACATTATTTGATGATCCTGCAACAAACAAAATCTTGTGATTAGGGTTGCCATCTGGCTGGATGTCTACAGGCACCACCGGCATTTTGATGTCGATGCAAGTACAAAAAACACTGAAAGCTGGTATTTTTATAGTCCTTATCTGTGCATAATTCAAACAGCACATATAAATAGAAAGTACTTTTGTATGTGTTCTAGGGCTGCATCAATGATCTTTGCTGATAATTAAAAGAAACAAAGTCAGAAGTGTCATGTTACAAATGAATACATACGATTTTATTTACAGCCCTATTTAGTATCACAGCCAGGCCTATGCACACTCTTTCAACAACAAATGGCCGGTATATTTCTCTTGGATAGGTGGCAACCCTACTCGTGATATGCCTTTTCACTAAATTAATTCTCCCTCTGTGACAGTAAAAGTAAAATACAAATGTAAGGAAAGGGGTACTGAAACCAGTGAAAAAAAAACCGAAAACAAAGCCTCGTTAACCAGTTCACAAAGCATGTTGTTGAGGTTGAAATATGATGTCAAGAACACCACAACGTACGGCCTGATGACGCAGAGAAAGAGGAATTTAACGTGCATTTTGCAATTGGTTTTATGCCGTGACTGGGAGGGCCAACGATGATGTTTGTGTTGGCTTTGCCCACCCTATAGAACCGAGCCTGATTATATTTCTCAATTGCATCACTCAACTGCGCAGCTCGCACCAAGCTCTTCGCGGTCTCTTAGAAAAAAAGAAACGTCATGCAGTCCTAAAGCTCTGCCCTGCTTCCCTGTGTCCTTCCCAGAGCAGGTCACATCCTGCCCTTGGTGCTCCAGTTTCCTCCTGTAGGTCTTAGTGCCTGCCTCCACATCTCCCATGTCTTAAGCACAGACTCAGCTCTCCTCATGAGTCTACATCTTCTTGATTAGTCACTGAGTTAGAGTTACATGATGACCTGAGCGCATGGTCATCCATGTCTGTTGTTTGGTCAGTTGGTGGTCTTCTCTCATATCTGCAAGGCTTTTTGGTACTTCTAGCTCTATCTCTCTGGGGTTGCTGGTTTCACAGGGTGGGTTGGTGATTATTAGCTTCAAATATTACGCATTCCTTACGATGGACTTCCCGGGATCGGTATATGGGATCATGTTTTCTTTTCGGTTTGTCACCTGTAGCGGCTCGGTGCCAAAGGGCGTCTGCTTTCTATTTGTTTTTGCTTGGCCACCAACCACCACCCAGCCCCATCCTTTTTCTGTTGTTTCCATTGTCCGCTTTCATTTATTCCTTTCTTTCTTTGTCGATGATCTTGAGCCTGGCGGCATCTACGATGCAAATCGTAGTATACTGTGGGAGTTTGGTTCTGATCTGTCCTGTTGTCAAGTGTGGAGTGGTACGACATACCTGTAGTACTTGGCACATTGCTTTCTCGATATTTACCCCTTTTTCGGGGGCTCGCTGCACAGTTTGTTTTAGGGTGCCGATCAACCGTTCATCTACTCTATTAGCCCGAGGCCAGAGTAGTGTTCATCTGCGGTGGTCGATGGCTAAGTGCGTTAGGAAGTTCTTGAATTCTTTGCTGGTGAAGGATGGACAATTATCTAACTTGAAGATTTTTTAAAGTCCCCACGTTGCGAAGAGGTCATCTAGTATTCAAATTATCTTCTCAGCTCCAATTGACGAGCTTATCTTGACCAGAGTGAACCAGGAATATATATATATATACACTAATACTAGAAGGTACTTGCCAGTGGGGAGAGGGCCGAAGATGTTGACAGACACGCGCTCTCACGCCTTTTCTGGTAGCTGCTTCGTTGCAGAGGACAGACGTGTGCACATATGACATGCCTGTAGTTCTGCAATGTTGTCCAGTTTTGGGAACCACAGCCTCTCCCGTAAAGTTCTTTGGTGGCAACTATTCCTCTGTGTCCCTCATGTGCCTCCTCAATGGCCTGCTTTCTTAGGCTCCTGTGATCACAATTTGCATTTCCCGCCCCCTAAGTATGTTTTCTCCTTTTGTCACTGCTAGCTCTTCCTGGACATGTAGAGTGCTTTGATTTCCTCAGAGTCACCACACCACTATTGACTGTATTTCCACTTTTGTGTCTTTATTAGAAGTTTGATGAGTTCCAAGGTTCCATCTTACTTTATGGAGGTGGCAACCTGGGGGATTGATAGCGATGGGGGTATGCTTGTGTTGACTATAAAGTGGAGGTATTCCTCTGCAATGGACAAGTTTGGTTCTCTTGACTGTAGGTAGTGTCTTGGGAAATAGTCAGCGGGCTTTGTTCTTTTCCCGGCTTGTGAACGATTAAATAGTCACATTCATGTAAGCATATTATTACACAAACACACCGACACACAATACTAAATACTACGCATTAATTGACAATAATTTACAAATGTACACATTGGCAGATGGAACATACCATAGATGACGTTGTGTGGTGACCCCCCCTTAGAGGGGTCACCCAAACACATCAAGTGAGTTTAATCATTTGGTTTTATAATTAACACGTTACATTTACAGAAGTCATAATCATTATTGTGATAATGATGATCCATTAAAACACGTGCAATCATTATGATAACCAATAAAACATTTAGCAGAAATAAACATTGTGTTTGTGTGTTGTTTTGTGTATTTGGCACCAAGGTGTAATTGTAAAAAAAATAACAGCCCCATAAGGGCATCACATTGAAAAAGCACTGCATTGCAACCATACAGACTGCTGCCAGAGAGTGTAACAACATGGACGTTATATGTGGCCATTTGTAGGCCTTCCTGAATGTTACAAAACACCTGGCCTCTAGAGGGCATTACACTCCTGGCTGAAGAGCATAAGCTCTAGCCATGGGAGAACTTGAAAGTGTGCCAGAAATCCAAGGGAGGTGACAATTTTGCCATCAGATGGCATCATCCAGGAGCCACTGGTCACATCAGCTCCTGGGGGCTCAGCTCCACCATAAGCTGACATCGTTGAAAGGGACTTCCACACTGAAATTTTAAAGAGAGTCCCTCAGTGGGTTAGTGGCAGATGTCTGGGCACTCTCTATTGTTAAGTGGGCTTGAGCAGGCCCATGCCTGGTACAGTGTGACAGCTGGGTGATAGATACTGATCATTCCGCCCTACCACTTTCCTCCATAGGAGTTGGGAGAAATACTGCTAATTGCTCATTTTGTATGTGGCAGCCTTTGTTCTTGTTGCTGGAGAAAATGTAATTAACTGGGCCCAGCACGTTGACACAAGGCCTGGGCTCTGATCCGGAGTGGAGCCAGTAGAATATGGAAACTCTGGATGACATACAAGATGAACAATTATCAATTCGTAAGTTACTTGTTTGGTTTCCTCGCACAGCTTACACTCCAATGCAAGATGTCAATGGTCTCTGTAGGCTAAGGGGGAGTGAAACTAGGCTGTAAGGCAGGTCTCTCCCTATGTGTATAATGGGGTGCTACTATACATAAAACAGTAAAGCACACTGACTTCCCCTTTTAGTGTACACTACCCTCATAAGGCCTAAACAAGGTTAATACCTAATCCTACAGACTTCCCAATGCACCAGACTGCCAGTGCGCTGTTATCGGGCTGCGGACAACAGTAGTCTACCACGCACATCCCACATGCGTGTGCACACATGTTCACATGTAACTGGCCAAGTGTCCCTTACTCTAGCTGCATCACAGTTGCTTTATCTTAAAAGGCAGACACTGGCTGTCAACACATGCAGTCAGTTTCCCATGTGATTATTGTGGGTGAGACACTGATAGGGAGACAGGCCGACAGTAAAAAGTTAAAAAACCGAGTGATCAGAAAAGTAAAAAATCATCCAGGAGTAATGCAGGGGCAGAACTCGGTGAAACACTAGGGGTGTACCTGGCGCAGTAGTTTGCCTGACACTTTCCCTTGCAGCACATGTATGGTTGTTTTGATAGCCATGGTCTTGTGTCGCATGGTTGCTTTGAATGACCCTAGGCTGTGTAGTGGCATGGATGCAGCGCAGGTGTACACATGCACATCTGATTGTTTTAGGTTTGGGGTCAGTGTGAGTTCTCTGAATCTGACTGAGGGCATCACGTTGATAGAAGCTCCAATGTCAATGATGAATGGTACTTAGTGGCCATTCACTCTCAGTTGGACTACTGGACATTTGCTTGCTGTTCTTGCTGACTTAACCTGTTGTATCTCCTCTCTCACATGGTGTATCTCTGCTAATCCTAGGCTCGCCGCTGTTGCCACACACAGGGCATTGGTTGCGGAGGTCGTCCTTTCTAGTATGTAGATTTTGGCAGCTATTTTTCGTCCCACGTGTTTGAGTGTTGTTGTGAATTTTCCTGAGCATTTCAGTGGTTTCATTCCTACCCAAGTTTACATTTTCTGACGGGTCTCGCTTAGTTGCAGTTTGTGTGGCAGGCGGGTTCGTTTTTGTATTCCTATTATGTTTACTGATGGACTGCTATTCACCACTAACTCTCCAGCCTGGTCTTCCATCCTAAGATTGATGGTAGCCAGATGAGTCCCCGGTTCATGTGTAGATATCATTAGGAGGTATCATTCTTCATCACTGTCACTTGATGGTAACAGGGTTCACTGGCTGGATGACGAGGTGGTAAGTCATTGTGTGGGCTTGGACTCAATGTTCCCCACATGGGGTCTTCCTTTGTCTTTTGAATTGTGACGGTGTCTGCGTTTGTCTTCTGTTTTCTCTTTTGTCATGTGTCTGACCGAATTCCCCACCTGTCCTGCATTCGGCAGACGGACTTGAAGTGATTTTCTTTCCTGTATCCTTTGCAGGTCTGCCCAAGGGCTGTGCACTTATGCTTATGGTTAGATGCTTGTATAGAGCTTGAATGCCGGGGCTTCTTGGCGCTGGTGCGTGGGGGCAGGAAAAACATTATGATTGAAAAACCTATGCGGTTGTGAACAGCCAGGTTTTCAGACTCTTCCTAAAAAGCTGAAAGTTAGGTTGAAGCTTCATAGGAAGTGGCAATTTGTTCCAAAGCTTGGCCGCACAGTGTGTTATTGCTCGGCCCCCCATCTCGCCCGTCTTATCTTTGTAGTTTTAATGAGACCTAGACCAGCCGATCTGAGAGTACATGAAGGGACATATGGTATAAATAGTTTCTGAAAGCCCTCAGCACCGCCACCATAAATTGCCTTATGCACAAGGCTTAGGGATTTGAATTCTATGTGCTGTTTAATGGGCAGCCAATGAAGTGATTTAATTCTGGCCGAGGTTGACTGTCCTCTAGGAATGCCTAGTAGAAGTCTCGCTGCTGCGTTTTGGAGGGATTGCAATTATTGCAGTTGGAATTTTTCAATTCACAAGAATAGAGCATTACAGTAATCCAGTTTGGATAGAAAAAGAGCTACCATCACTGTCTTTTGTAGCTCTTGAGAGAGGAATGTAAACATTTCCCCAAGATTTTTAGGAGAAAAAACATGATTAGGTAAGGCTGTTTACCTGGGAACCAAAATTCAATTTATCATCAAAGATGATCCCTAAATTCCTGACCTTCTCTACTGGGCGGGGATATTCTCCGGCTTCAGTTGGCCCCCAGGACCGGTTCCCTCTTAATGGGTAGGAATACCCACATCTATATAATGCAGGTGTTGGTCCATTGGATACAGACCTGTGCTTATCTTCGCTTGTCTGGTTGTTGCTTGTTATGGCAAGTAGTGTCTCTTTAGGAGTAGCTCCTACTTCCAATGCGGCTGCTTGTCTTTCAGGTCATTCATCAGCTAACACTGTAGTTAGCATCTTGTCCAGTGTGTTCGTTTCTATGAGCATGCATCTTCGAAATGAGTACGACTGACATCTATTGATTATCCTGAGTCGGATGTCTCCCTCGCTGTTGAATTCGCTGAATTTGAGTGCTTAATGATTGCTTCTGATGCTACGCAAATTCATCCATCATCTCTCCCGGTTGTTGTTGTGCTTTCTTAAAGGTATATCTCTCGTACTCCACATTGGATGTTGGGTTTATTTTCTTGGGGAGTGTGTCCTTCACTTACTTTCTGATATGTGGCCACTTCTTCGTTTGGGAGTTTTTTTTTATCTTGCTTCCTTAACACCAGCCCCTGTCAGGTTCTTGATGTATTTGATTACCTTTGCATCTTTTGCTTGTTACAGTGTGTCGACAGTCATCCAACTTTTCAATCCAGTCCGCCTATCTAGCACCCACATTTTGCTTTTTGCTGCGTCGAATGGTAGTGGTGGTGGATTTAGGAAGCCGGCCTCATCATTTTTGGTTCTCCTGTAATGAGACATACTGGTCATACGTGTGTTGAGTCTGTTTCAGCTCTACTTTGTTTGCTTGCTTGGATGAATTATGCTTTTCATTCATGGAATCTGCTTTATGTGGCTGTTCTGTGAGGTTTCTGTCCAATCTAAAATGGCTGCCATTGAGCCTATGTATTTGGGTTTGTTTTCAGTCCAATCCATGATGGATGCCTCTAACACGCTTTCCTGTCCAATCGAAGATGGCCTTTTGTGGGTGGGACTGTTCTGGAACCTCTTGCTTGGTCACAGTGGCAGCTGCTGGGTTGCAGGACGAGGCTCTGGTCAGCACAAGGGGGGGAGGGGTGCCTTACGGCTGCTCTGCTGTATTTGGGTACGGTGTTCCCTCCAAGCGGGGCATTAGTCTGCAGGGCTATTTCTACACCTTTCCTCGCCGGCTGTAACGTTGACAGACCTGCCTCAAAATGACAACTTAGACACGGGGCTAGTGAAGTATCGTACCTTTCAGTTAACCCCGCACCCTGCTCTTCACAGTCTCTTCCAAAAAACAAAACCCTCTGCATCCCAAAATATCCACCCGACTTCCCTGTGTCCTTCCTAAAGGTGTTTAGGGTAGGAACGTGGGAACTAGGGAGGTCTCTCCTTGTCAAAGTGGTCAATATTAACCCCCTGTACATTTCCCTGAAAAGGGCAATCCTGACCTTCACATAAAAACTTAATTTACAAATTGCATTGTATTGTATTTGAGCTTACAAAGTGCTGCATACCACTGATGAGGTGTCGAAGAACATAGTTAGATGGTCTGAAAAGCATTGTTAGATGGGTAGCAATCTAGACTGTTGGGAAATGATTGATTGGAAGAGTGTTAAAGTGCAGAGTGGACAATGTGAGAAGCATGTTGCTGTTGCGAGTGAGCGTACAAAGTGGTGCTTCCTTCCTCACTTGTGTTACAGTGCCCAGGCATGTAATGCTGAGAAGATGAATGGGAGATAAAAAACATGCACTTTCCATTCGGAAGTAAGATGGGAGCACACTGCTCCACCACCCAGCACTCAATTTGCCCCAATGCATAATGGTACATGATAACACTTACTTCAATAGTAGTCTACTTTTTCAACCTTGTTGGTGCAGCCTATGCTGTATAACTCTAGACATTCATTGTTCAGAACCAAAGGTAAAAAGAAATGCATGTGCCCGTACCTTGCACCAGAAGAATAACAGTTTGCTATTTATATAGCCTGGGTTGTCACATTATTGTGGCTTTATGGCACTTTACACAGGTGTTACTGTCACCCAGATTAGTGGTCACCTCTTCAAGGATCAAAAGCTGCGTCTCCAGTGTTGCAATCTAATTTGCAGGTAACACAGGTATCTCAGCAACCGATGGTTATCGCAATAAATTATTTTTAATTGCTTAGTATTTCTCTATTCCGAACAAAGGAATAAAAATAACGAAACTGTGGGATCTCTATTCCTATATTTCTCTGGGCGTTCTGTACAGCTACGCACCAGTGGCTCCTTTGACGGTACCCCTTCTATCCAAAGAACACGCCGGTAAATGCAGACGAGAACATCTCTCTATAGACTTTTGTTGTAACTTAGTACGCTCCCCTCCCTCTTTCCCCATTTCCCCCCTACTGCTCCTGCACATTGGTTCAGACCATTATGACAGCTAGGCGCCTGCTATCGAATGTTGAGATAGCAGTCGCACCCGTAGTTGACAAGCTGGCGGCATCGTTGGTCTTATACCCAATAAATTGAAGTGACTAACTATCTAGTCTGTTTCATCTTTACAACATTTGATGGCGACGAGGATGGGAGACTGTGCCAGGGACAGTGGATGCCGTCCCCTGGATGGAGTTTATCGCTTGTCGACGGATGAAGTTACGGTGAGAGAAAACGGCAAACAGCGTTTGACAGCCCCAAGATGAACGACAGCTGTGGTGAAACGCAATAAGCGGAATATTTTGAAGTGCAGTTAAGCCCAGTCCAAGGTAACCGCAGTGTTATGACTCGTGAGGAAGCTGTGTGAAGGCACGTAAGGGTGTCTACTCGTGTGTCAGGCCGGGCACAGGTGGTGTATTTTCGGGTGTTGTGCGGCGTCGTGGGAAAGGAAACTAGCGGACTGAGGCGGCGCATATCTGCGGCAAGAGAGCAGCGAGGCAAGGAGTTGGCCGGCGGAGCTGGTTGCATTGACTAGACAGGTTTGGCGCTGCACCAGTGTCTGCACCCGGCTTTCAGGTTCCAGCATCTGCTGAATGAGGAGACGGGCCGTGTGTGAGAAACAGCTGCGCGAGCCTAGTACTAACGAAAAAATATTGGTCCCAGTACTAAAGTCACCAAGGCAGTCTCTACAAGAAAATTAAGAGGTAGTGGAACGACTTTACCTCCGTAGTGAGCCAAGGGACAATCCCTCCACCAGCAGCTCCGTCCTGACAGGAACTTTCTCTTCTGAGACTGCTTCACAGGAAGTTCCCGCCAACAAGGGGAGGGGGCCTGAGTTTTCATTGGTTCCTCTGACTAGATCTGTGGCAAAAGAAAGGGGACTTACGAACCTACATAGGGGTTAGCAGATGTAATTTCCAGGTTAAGTAAACCATGCATTTGATGTGGGAGAATTGCAGTTGCACAGGAGTGGGTATAGGAGAAAGCTACTCTGTGTACTCTTCATCAGATTTAAGCAATTGTCTCTCCACTTTCTCGACCTATCATCAGTGCTGTTGGGAATTTAAGGGCAGTTCATGGCAATGGCTGGAGCAGGTATGAGTCAGCCTCCTCCTTTCCTTAATGAATTAGGAGAACCAGTAATTCCCTGGAAGAGGTGGGAAGGCATTTTTAAATCCTATCTCATTGCCATAGGAGGAAGTAATTATTCTAACATACGGAAGCAACACATACTACTTCACAATTTAGGCACACATGCGAGGAAAATATATGAAGATATTACAGGGAGGTTGGTGGAGGATGATCAAGAGGAAGTAGTGGAGGGAATCAATGTCTATGAGTGCACGTTAAGGGAGTTAGAGTCTCACTTGAAGGAAAAAACCAATGTGGTGCTGGAAAGACATAAGTTTTTTAAGAGGGTGCAGAAAAGAGAGGAGAAGGTGAGCGCTTACATAGCTGTTTTGAGAGGCTTATCAGCCACCTGTGAATTTGGGCAACTCACAGACTCATTGATTAGAGATCAACTCGTGAGATGCACCAACGATAGTAAGACTCAAGAGGAATTGCTCACCAGGAACCCAAACTTAGAGGAAGCTATCAACATAGCAAAGGGTCTGGAACACACTGCGCGGTGTATGAGGGAAATGAAACCGCAGGAGGGGACAAACAAAGAGAGGGTGGAGAACAAGACCCACACTGAGGGATAAACCATTTGCAAGGTAGGGGACAAGAGTAAGGAGATAGTTCGCAGTAAAACTAGCACCATGGTATGTTTTAAATGTGGGAGTCCCAATCACTTAGCCAACAATTGGAAGTGCCCGGCGAGAAATGTACAATGCAGGAAGTGTAACAGGTGGGGGCACTACTCTAAGGTGTGTAAGACACCTAGAAAAGCAGTACATGCCATAGAGGAGTCCTCCCAGGAAGAGGCAGGGGAGAAATCCTATATTTTCCAAGTGGGGGAGGAAGATGAAAATAATGATGATATCTATCCTAAATGTGATGTTTTGCTGGATGGAGTAAAGTTCAGTATGTATGCTGATTCATGTTCACCCTACACATTGGTAGACAAAAGTGTGTTTGAGGAAAAATTTGCAAATCATCCTGTTAAATTGATGCAAGCTGATATCAGCCCGAAGGGGTACAACAAGGGAGGAATCTCATTAGAGGGCATGGTGACGATGAGAATCTCATTTAAGGACAGGCACACAGTGGGGAAAGTGTATGTATCCACTAGCGGCTCAACTTTATTGGGCTGAAAGCATCAGAAGGAGTTGGGAATGAAGTTAGACCCGAACAACAAGGAGCAGGTGTTACTTATCAACCCTGCAGGCATAGCGGGGGACCTTACCGAAGAGTTCAAGGAGGTATTTAGCGAACAATTGGGTGTATTTAAGAACTATATGCACAAGATTATGCTTAAGGAGGGGGCAGTACCCGTGGTACACAAGACTAGATCCATACCATTGCGAATGAGGGAACCTCTCCAGCAGGAACTCCACAGGTTGGTTAGTCAGGGAGTTATTACGGAAATTGAGAGTTCAGCATGGTTGGCCCCGATTGTTATCACGGCAAAGGATGGAGGGACCAGCATAAGACTCTGTGTGGACCTGAGAGACCTAAATGCAAATATCCTGGTAGACAGGTTTCCTCTTCCCCGAATCAGTGAAATGTTGAGCACAATCCGGGGGGCCAAGTATTTCAGTGTATTGGACTTGTCCTCTGCATGCTACCAAATTAAGCTATATCCTGATTCGCAAATCCTAACGGCATTCACCACCCCATTTGGCAACTTCAAGTTTCAGCGTATGCCATTTGGTTTGGCGTCGGCGGCCGCAGCCTTCCAACGAGTCATGCAACATGTGCTGAAAGACTGCAAAAACACGATATGTTTTCAAGACGACATTCTGATCTATGGCGGAAGTGATGGAGAACACAATGAGATGGCAAGGAAGGTGTTAGAGAGGTTGAAAGAGGTCGGGTTCACCACCAAACCAAGCAAGTGCAAGCTTGGGGTAAGCTCGGTGGACTACCTTGGACACACCTTATCGGAGGAAGGTATCAAGCCAAAGTGCGACTTGGTCAGAGCAGTGAGAGACGCTCCCACGCCAAATAACAAAGAGGACATACTATCGTTCTTAGGCCTGGCGGAGTACATGGCCAAATTTATCAAGGACTTTGCCATGGTGTCGCAGCCCCTTAGAGAATTGATCAAGAAAGACAGTGTCTTTGCATGGGGGAAGGAACAAGAGATGTCCATGAAGAGCATAAAGAAGGCGATCATTGAAGCCCCATTTATAGGCAAATTCGACCCGAATGGAGACACCATCATCTCGACTGATGCCAGCAACAGAGGAATCGGGGCCACTTTGGCGCAAAGAGAGGGGAACAAAGTCAAAGTCGTGGCTTTTGCATCAAGAACCCTCACCTCATCGGAAACAAACTATTCAACCATTGAAAAAGAGGCACTAGCAGTCTACTGGGCCATCCGACACTACAAGTTCTTCATCTGGGGAGTTCCCTTCGAAGTTCAGACTGACCATAAACCTTTGGTCTCACTTTTTACTAAGAAGGACATGGAAAGCATGCCGCCCCGCATTGCAAAATGGGCTGTGGGACTGCAAGCCTACAATTTCAGAGTCACCTACATTCCAGGGCAACAAAATAGGGTTGCAGATTTCCTATCGAGAGCACCAGCCGGTGCGGAGGAGGTTAAAGAGTTTAATGGTGACTCAATTCTGGAGGTGAGCCTAGCTGCGGTGGAAAAGAATGAATGGGTAACCCAGATGGAACAAGATGAAGTATTGAAGAAAGTGAAGAAACACATTCTTTCTGGATGGCCAATGAAATGCAAGGATATGGAGACTGAGATCCAACCGTACTGGAACGTGCGGGAAGATCTATCAGTTGAAGGGAACTTTATACTCAAGTCTGGGAAGCTGGTCCCTCCGGAAGCTTTGAGGAGTAAGATTGTGGAACTAGCGCACGAAGGACACCTGGGCCGAAGCTTGAGCAAAGCTAGGCTACGTATGAACTACTGGTTTCCAGCAATGGACAGCGAAATGGAGGACAAAGTGCGGGACTGCTACGCATGCAGCCTGAGTGACAAGTCAAAGGTCACCAAACGAGCACCATTGTCACCGGTGGAAGTTCCCAATGTTCCTTGGGACAAGCTAGGTTTCGACATAGCCGGGCCCATCCATGGCAAGGGGCCCCAGGATTGGTATTTACTGGTTCTGGTGGACTACTATTCAAGCTGGATAACCTGCAAGATCGTCCACAACGTGAACACAAAGTCCATCATTGAGTTTCTTAAAGAGGTGTTCTCGAGAGAAGGCATCCCATTAACGCTAGTCACGGACAATGGGGTACAACTGGTCTCGGAAGAGATGAAGGAATTTCTAAAAGACTGCTCCATAGCTCATATTCGCACGCCACTGTATTGCCCCAAGGCAAACGGCAAGGTGGAAAGAGTGAACCGCATGTTGAAAGAGTGCAAGCAATTGGCCAATCAAGCTGGGGAGAACATTGAGGAAGCAATAAGAGACATGCTATGGGCATATCACACTACGCCAAAGACCACTACTGGACACACCCCATTCGAACTACTGAGAGGGAGGAAAGCTGGAATGAAGCTGACCCCCAATTGGATGGGAAGAAAGCAAATTGAGGAGACTGATCCAGAAGAGATCAAGAGGCGGATCGAAAACAATCAATGGAAATACAAAGAATGGTACGACAAGAAGTGGGGTGTCAAGGAGAGAGAATTCCAGCGAGGACAAAGGGTCTACATCAGGAAACCGGAGAGATTAAGGAAAGGGGGTGACAAGTTTTATGCCCCCAGTACCATCAGAATGCCGAAGAGGAACACGGTGGTCATGGAGGATGGAAAATTATGGAGCCATGACCGGGTAGTGCCAGAAGGGGGGGGTGAAGCTAGGTCAAGCACTAGAAGAATGGAGGGTGGAGACATCAACAGAGGTGTTAGACAGGACAGGAAGAGTGATAGACTAAGGTTCGCCCCTCACTGGCACAAACAATACATAATGAGATCGTGATCTGCAATGTCGATGTTATGTGGGTTGGAGTAACAGATGGTCTTCTGTGAAAGACCAAGGACCAGGACGATGGGTGGGGAGTTTCTCTTACTGTCTCCACTCCCTGTCCTTCTGGCTCCTACTTTTCCCCATTCCTCACTTTCTTTCTGTCTTTTCTTCTTTCTTTCCCTAGGGAGGATGATGTGTTGTAACTTAGTACGCTCCCCTCCCTCTTTCCCCATTTCCCCCCTACTGCTCCTGCACATTGGTTCAGACCGTTATGACAGCTAGGCGCCTGCTATCGAATGTTGAGATAGCAGTCGCACCCGTTGTTGACAAGCTGGCGGCATCGTTGGTCTTATACCCAATAAATTGAAGTGACTAACTATCTAGTCTGTTTCATCTTTACAACAACTTTATTTTTGAGGGCTCACAAAACGTTAACTTTTTTTTAATGCTGTTTATTAATTTTCATAAATGTGAACATTTAAGCATAGCGTTATGCAGCGTGCATATTTTCATCCAATCAGATACAAAAAGTGTATGGCTACAGAAAGGTTTACATGCATCATTATATCGACAAGTATAACTAGTTTTATAACATTGATGCCTTTACTGAGTCATACCGTTGCATACGAAAAATAGTAACTTTAAACTAAACATTTTTAAGCGCTTTTCTTGTAAAGAGAGGTCTGCTGTTGCTAGGCATAATTCTGCTTGCACCCCAATACGTTTGTTTATCTAGCGTCAAGGGTATGAGGCAGGTTTGATGTGAGTGAGGTGTGGCTCGTAACAGTGTAGGGTATTCCACTGGATTGTTGCGTTGTCGAGGTCCTGCTGCGGGGAGCTACCAGTTGCATCTCATTTTGTCTCCACATACGTTAAATATTGATGCCAGTCCATAGGAGTTGTAGAGGAGGGCGTGTGAGACACGATGCATTGGGGGGTCTCGTGCTCCGCCACAAGTGCCCTGTGGAGGCGGCAAGCCATGTGGTAACACAAGGCGCTGCTGCCGATTTCCAGGTCATGGTCAGTCTGTGCTTGGCCCGGCTTAGTGCCAGGTTCAAAAATGTATTTAAATTCTTGCGACAAGCATTTAGTTTTGTTATGCCTAATATGAAGTGTTTTCTCTGGGGTGTGTGAGCACCGTTTCCGTTGCCTCCGACAGTATCGTGGATATGTCTGCCCAGAATGTCGCTATTTGAGGGCATGACCCGACCAATTGGGGAAACGTGGCCTCTGGACTCTGGCAGCAGGCCTGGACTGGCCATAGGGGGCACCGGTCAATCCCCCGGTGCGCCGCACGGGTGGGGGCCGGTTTTGGGCCCCTGGGGGCCGATTTTAGGTCAAAGCCTGGCGTTCACTGCGCAAGCAGTGTCGCGCAGGTGAGAAATGTTGATCTCCAGTATGGGGCTTTAACCCGCCTCTCTCTTCCATTGGCTAGCTCCATAAATGGAGGGTAGCCATTGGAAGAGAGATGTGGCAATCATTCTCGGAGCAGATTCGTGGGCGTTCCTGTCTTTTTTTTAAGCCCCACCCCCTTTTTTTGTCATGAAGTTGTGGGCGTTTACTTTTTTTTTTTTTACACCGATGTTTTTCTTCATTGTTAACCTCGTCCCTGTCCTGCGTGGTTGTATCCTGACCACCTTCCCGCTGTCCGTCCCCCTCCCGCTGTCCTTGTCTTTGTTCCTGCCCTCCCCTCGCAGATCACTACACGCCCGTCATTTTCGGGGGGGGGGGGCTGGCGTAACTCCGCCGTGAAACTTTACGGGAAACTCTCCATGCTGCAGTTGTTTCCTTGCTCACTAACTCGTTCTGTATTGTATTTCTTTCTGTCCCTTTTCCGTTTCTAGTTTTTTATCCTCTTTTGCACCCCTTGTCTTCTCCAACATACAGATCACAGCAAAGCCGGCCCTTCCCTCTAACTAGCTCCTGAAGTGCGTGCCGCCCTCCCTGTGTCCCGAGTGGGCGCTGCTGGCCCTAATCCCCCACACTCAAGTTTGTTTTAAAATGTAGGCCTCTCTGGGTGATGTTCAGAGGGGTCAGGCCGTCTCTCCTCTGCCCCTTCGGAGCCGGCACTCCCTCCCAGACTTGTTTCCATTAGTTTTTACTTGCTCATCAAAGTTTGGTAGAAATCGGTCAACCTTATCTTTTAACTCGCCATAGCAAGTTTGTTATCCACGATTTGTACGCAACGTCTTCTATAATGGTGAGTAAAACAAAATGTGGGGTGGGAGGAGCTAAAGGGTGGTGTGGATCTGGTGTTGTGAATAAGTGCAGTGGGCCGCACGCACAATGTTTGGGGCCTGCCTTGAACCTCGTGGACCTCAAGCAATATCGCCAACATCATTCCATCCATACAGCCCTGGAAAGGCGCCAGGGAACTGCTAAAAATCAAGTAATCAAGTGCTTCACAGCTGTGTCAGGGGTATAAATGCACTGTACAAATATTCCGACACAATCCAATGGAATGTTTAGAACAAAAAAAAAACTCTTTAGCCACCTACACGTTGCACAGCCCTACGTCCAGTAATGTCACCTCCGAATTACGAATGCAGCCGCAGGGCAAGGACAGCATACAGGCGCAGCGGCAGCCAGGCCAGCTCTCGGGTGCAAATACTTCGCCTGCCTTCCACACTCTGCCGAGCCAGGCACGCTATGCCTCCTTCCTGCTTCCCTCTTGTTTTTTATTTCAACTATGATGTTCTTGCATCAGCTGGAGCTGGGCGAGCGAAGTGGTTGCAGCCTGGATGGAGAAGCGCTGTGGGAGCAGCGAGGAAATGAAGACGCTTCACAATTAGAGCCCGTGAATTAGTGATGGCCGCAGAGTTTGTGAGTGTGTGGGTGTGTGGGTGCGTGGATGGAGAAGCGCTGTGGGAGCAGCGAGGAAATGAAGACGCTTCACAATTAGAGCCTGTGAATCAGTGATGGCCGCAGAGTTTCTGAGTGTGTGGGTGCGTGGATGGAGAAGCGCTGTGGGAGCAGCGAGGAAATGAAGACGCTTCACAATTAGAGCCCGCGATTGAGTGGGGGGCGCAGAGTGTCTGAGTGTGTGGGTGCGTGTGAGGAGTGGGCCACACGGGGGCTACGAGACGAAAATAAGGCCTGATGGGAGCTCTTCGATTTCTGCAAACCAGGCCCCTACTGTCACAGCTTCGTATCAAAGCAGCTAAAAACAGTATTTTGTCTGGATTTCAGGCGATGTACTATTTTGCAGGCTGGCAACATTTTACAGGACGTTGTATCACTCATATGTTAACTTACATGTCTGCCCGAGGAGGAAAACTTGTCAGCAAATCCTTATAGCCGACCTTTGTATATACGACACATGATACATTGTCAATACATTTGAGTGGCATGTATTAACTTTAGTGTAACTGACCCACAATAGAATGCTCGTGACCACTCCCTACTCACTCTACTACTCACTCTCTACTACTCACTCTACTACTATCTACTCACACTCTACTAATCACTATACTCACTATAGTACTCTACAACTCTCTACTACGCACTACTACTCACTCTATTAATAACTCTATTACTCTCTAGTACTAACTCTAATATTCTACAACACACTCTCTACTCCTCTACTACGCGCTCTCTACTAATCACTCTACTACTCACTATTACTCACTCTACTACCCACTCTCTACTACTTACTCTACTACTCACTTTCTACTACTCTCTGCTCACACTCTCTAGCTACTACTCACTATCCTCAACTCTACTAAGTCTATATTACTTGCTCTACTACTCTCGTCTACTCTACTACTCATTCTCTACTACTCTCTACTCTCACATCACTATACTACTCGCTCTATCTACTACTAACTCTACTACAACTATTCACTACTCACAATTGCGAGAGATTAAACTATTGTCATTGTAAATGGCAATGCCATTTTTTTATCTGTTTTCAAAAACAACACATAGAGAAAAATGTGTAATTTACAATGCCAACAGCTCTAACGTTTGCAAAGGCGAGACCGTTGCATTGTAAATGCTTGTTGTTACAGGGCCGTATTTGCAGCTTGGCTGCAAAATCGGCCCTGTAACAAAATCGGTCGAAAACCGGCCCCGGCAGAGTGCTCGGCCGGCCCTCCCCTCCGAGAGGGGGGGGGGGGCACTTTGCCAGGGCCGGTTGTGGTTCCCAGTCCGGCCGGGGGCATTCGTCGTAGATGTGGCATACATTTGCGCCAGTCTGTGAGAAGTTAGATTTCTGTGATAAAGATAATTTAATTGTGTGTATTTTAGTCTGGCATTTGTGGATATCACTTTGGGAACCCCGATGTATTGCAGACATTGTATGTCTGTGAGCAAGACTGCTAGTGCCGAGTCCCAGTACTCACGCAGTGGCGCCAGCATGAGTGATGCAACCGGCCTTAGGGAATTATATATCATAGTTATCGCCTTCCTGCCCGCTCCATGTGTGGAGTATCTGTAGCGTGTTTGAAGTTGTAGGTTCGGTTCGCGAGTTACCCCACATTCCGAACAGCTGATGCGTGGGTCTCGCATACAGCGAGAAAGTCCCAGGGGACACCCCGTAATCATCCGACAGTGTTTCAAAATCGCTGAGGTTTGTGTTATTGTATAGGTTCCCCAGGTGTCTATGCCAGCAGCTGCCCACTCCACCAGTTCCGGCCTCTCGAGACAGGTATATGTGCCGGGTGTTATCTCAAGAGGGAACTCCGGGGCGTAAGGAGGGTCTCCATCTTCTACGGGCAGCTACCATCAAGATATTCCTCTGCATCCTCAGTGCGGATGTTTTGGAACCGAACAGCCACTCCAACAAGCTGCCGGAGGCCCAGGGCCCACGGGTCAAATTCGGAGAGGTTGCGGACAGCCAACCAGCGCATGGGCCATTGGAGCTTGGCTGCCGCATAATAATGATCGTAGTTGGGCGCCCCAAGGTCATGGCGGCCCTGGTCAGGGAGCGTAGGTAGGGCCCCCCCCCAGGAACGCAGGCGCGGAGGCCAGTGAAGAGGGTTGGGTCAGGGTGTTTGGAAGTGGAACAGAGCCGGAGGCCGCCAAATCCCTGCCAGGGGCCGCCACGCAAATATGTATCCATCCTCAGAGGATTATCATATTAAGGATATATATTGGCGTGGCGGCCCCTGGAGTTTGACGGCTCTGTGCAGGTGCACAGCTTGCACATGCCAAAGGCCACCCCTGCTCCGAGACAGGAAGGAAGAGTTTCGAGAGGGCGACCCGGGCCCTCGAATTGCCCCAAACCAAGGATGTGAGGAGTGACCTCGGATCTCTAAATAATTTGCAAGGGGAATGAAAGGGTAGGGCTGCGAATAAATACAAAATTGCAGACAAAAGTCTAGGGAGTAGGATCATTTTAGATATTGCAATGCAGCCCATGGTGGATAAGGGTAGCCCATTCCAGAATGGTGGAAGCTCACCATGATCGAACGCCTCTTGGTAGAGGCAGTGTAAGCGTGGTGGTGTCAGTTGCGAGCTGAATGTTACGTTAAGTACCAAAGGCCATCCCTCTGCCCCTGGGGTCTTACCCCTTGCCAGCTGCTGGATTGCCTCTGCAATTTCGTCTGTCGCTATGAGTGTCTCAAGGGCATCGTAGTATGTCTGTGGGATTTTAGGGAGAGCGATACAAAACGTTTACTTAAGGAGTAAAATGTGATAATTTTCGGATGGGTTATAAATAATTTGATGCATTTTTAAAAGCAGTTAAGAAAAATGCAGGGGGTGATACCAAATTTCTGTTTTAAATCACCTAATATTTGTATTGCCAAACTTAGCATGAATCAAACTGAAAAAAACGTAACATTGTGAAGATACTGCACTTACCAACAAGATTAGAGCTCAAGTGTGTTGCACACTTTTAAAGATTGCTCAAATGTATGGAAATGCACCAGACTCGAATTGCTCAGGCTGGAATACGCAGCCTTTCTTCCTTGCGATCTATACAAGTAATTCGATAACAGATTAAAGATGCAAAGTATTTCCATTAACCTCCAGCCTATTTCTCAAACAATATTTGCCACCTTAATGCAAATATGTATTCCTTCTGCCTTCTTTTGAGGCTAAGTGCATTCTTCTGTTATACAAACCCACAACATCGAGTCTCGTGCATTTCAGTAAATTTGAGCTACCTTTAAAAGCTTGAGCTATAACCTTGTAGGAAAAGGTAAAGGCAGCATCTACACAACGTTCAGTTTGATTCATGCCAGTTTTGGAAATATAAATATTACTTGAATTAAAAAATATATACTCTGTATCATCCCATTCATTTTTTAAACTGTTTTAAAAAAAATGCGTCTCATTATTATAAGCCACCTGAAAATTATCACATTTCACGCCTTAAGTAAATATTTTGTGAGCCCTCAAAAATAAAGTCTGTAGAGAGATGTTCTCATCCCGTATTTACCGGCGTGTTCTTTGGATAAAAGGAGTACAGCCGAAGGAGCCACTGTCATATCTGTACAGAACGACCAGAAAAAATGGGAATACAGATCGCACAGTTTTGTTATTTTTAATTCTTTGTTTAGAAGAGAAAAATAATAAGCAATTCAAAATACTATATCGCGATAACCATTGGTTGCCGAGAAACCTGTGTTACCTGCAAATTAGATTTCAGCTTTTGATCCTTGAAGAGGATCACAGGAGGACCACTAATCTGGGTGACAGTAACACCTGTGATGTAAAGTGCCATGAAGCCACAATAATGTGACAATCAAGGCTATATAAATAGCGAAATGTTATTCCTTTGGTGCAGTACTGCCGCGTGCATTTCTTTTTTATCTTTGGTTCTGAAGGATGAACCAGTGGTGTCTTTCAGTTTGTCACCTGTACAAACAAGAGCCCGGCCCTTAGCAAGAGCATAAGACACATCCCAGAGCAGAGTGCCTGCTACAGAGATGTGCCTGTAAACCACAACCCTCACGTTGGCAATTCCACCGTTAGTCCAGTGGCGGCTCCTCCGCTAAGGAGGAGGATCGTCTCCCCCACTGCTCTGCAGTAGTAAAGAAAGGGAAAAATAAAATGATAATAACCTAATGTTATTATCATTTTATTGAGTCCTCTTGCTGTGGCAGCTTTGAGTGAGGAGGCAGGGTTACAGAGCTGCGGAGGAGCTGTAGAACCCTACTAAGTGCGCAATGACTGTTTGGCCGGCCCTCTCGGGCCGCCGAAAACAGTCGTGTGCACGTTACCTGTTCTCTGTGCAGGCTGCATTACAGCCTGCATGGAGAACATGCCCACCCCTGCAGCCCCTGGCTGAGCGCAGTGTCATGGCACTCACTTGTGAGTGGTGAGGGGAGCCAGGCCTGTGCTTCCTGTACATGGAATCAGACGCAGGAGAGCAGAAGCAGAGACACGGGACCTGGCGGCAAGGTAAGTGTTTATTTTATTATTCTTTTTTTTAATTGCACCCTGCGCGCTTCAGTGCCGCTTCCCAGCATCTGCCCCGCTATCCGCGAGCTGTGCCGAACACCACTTCGTTAGTCCTTAATCCGAAGAACATTTACTTGACTGCCAATGGCACGTAATAATTGCAGAGCTGCAATATGGAACATTCTATCGTGCCACAAGCGATATAAAAAAAAAATTGGGGTGTGTTTATAATCTGTTTATTAACCATACCAAGAAAACAATTAAGCAGCAATACATTGCTATGTCTAGTGAAACTGGTCAAACAATTACAGTTACTAAGACTTCTTATCTACTCAAGCATTAAGACCACCTCACATGTCTTCGTCCGGAGCCCCCACTCTACCGCTTGCTCCATCTTTATGTATGCCCCAGGCGTGAGAAGGACTGCAAATATTACCTTTGAACGAATTCAACTTTCCCCAAACCCTGTCCCACTTCCGAGGGCATCCTCTGTTCTTATAGACCTCGACTTCAGCAATCATGCACCAGTCCGTCTCAATCCCAATCCACCAAGAGTGGCGTCTCTGCTGGTCCCCACCTCCAGGTAATATTACGTTTTGCAATCACAAGGCCCTTAGTAGCCCATAGCTGTTCAGTCCGATTCATATCAGTTGCATCCCATATATTCAATAGGCACAGTTTTCGGGGACAATGAAATGACCCCCCCCCCCCACATGCATCTTTGATACATGTGACTATTGCTTCCCAGTAGGACTGATTCAAGGGACACTCCCAGAAAATGTGAAAGAAAGTGTCCACCCTCCCACATAGCCTTTTGCACACAGCCTCATCAGTCTTGACCATTTTGAACACCTCAATCTCAGGATGGGTCTGGATGGTGTGGTCCTTGATTGGTTGAGGTCCTTCCTCCATAATCGTTCACAAAGATTCCTCATTAACGGCAACCTATCAGCTACCTCTCCGGTTACGGTTGGAGTCCCCTCAAGGATCAACCCTGTCCCCCACCCTCTTTAATCTTTATTTAGAGCCACTCACTGAAGTTCTTCGTACCGCCAACATTTCCTACCACATGTACGCGGACGATACCCAAATATACATCAATATCTCTTAATTGGAGGAGATCCTCTCCCTGAACGAGACCTTGAAAATGACTGTCCAGTGGCTAGCCACTAACCAACTAAAACTCAATGCAAAGAAAACCGAATTTCTCCCAATCTCCCCTTCTAAAGCCAACCCTGAGATTCAGACGTGGATCAAGGCCATCACAGCCCTAGACTGCCCGCCGACTATCGTTGACTCTGCTAAATCTTTGGGTTTAATCCTAGACTGTAATTTGAACATGCGGGATAACATCAACACAATGGCTAAAGCAGCTAGATTCCACTTAAGCTATCTTTGGAAACTGAAACCATTCATGGAAGATGCTGACCTAAAAATGGCAGTGCAAGCACTAGTCATCTCCAGACCGGAATATGGGTGCTCCACCCTCACTGGTCTACCCAAGATCTCCCTTGCACCCTTGAAAGCTTGCCTCAACACGGCTGCCAGACTACTCACCGGCACCAGGAAATTCGACCACATCTCTCCACATTTGAAAGCACTGAACTGGCTCCCCACAGAGGCCAGAATTCAGCTGAAAATGGCATGCATCACTCATAAGGCTCTTTACTCAAACTCCCCTGCTTATCTGGCACAAAACTAGTGATATCTGGAGGAAGCAGGAACTCCAGGTCCGCCAGAAACCTCTTACTCCAACCCGCCCTCCACAAGAAAAAAAGAACCTATAATAGGGCATTCACTGGGCAGCCCCTAGAATCTGGAACTACTTCACATCAAACATCAAAAGAATCCCCTCTCTCGCACTTTTCAAGAAGGAGGCCAAAACCTTCCTCATGGGTAAATTCCTCGTCTAATTGCCTGACATACCTGACCATAAGTCTGTTGCTCCTCATCCCAGTGCTTCTCCGTTAGACCTTCAACTCTTCTCGCAGAGAACATTCGGGTTCCTCATCTTTACTTTTACTGTTTACTGTTTACTATGTTATTCCTATTCTTTTTTTTTTTTTTTGCCGACTTTAAAAATGATTGCATTTGTACTCTGTATCACTAGCATTCCCATGTTCCCTACACCCCGGCACATCGCCATCCCCCTGTACAGTTCTGTATGTATCTTATTGCACCTTAACGTTGTTTGTACTCCTCTGTATATCCTGTAAAGTGCTCGGATACCCTCACGGGTCAAGTTTGCGCTCTATAAAACACTAAAAATAAATAAAAATAAATAAATAAATGTGGAGACTTTCTGGGCAGGGACAGCTCCTCCACTATAGCAGAGGCGCGTCGCCACACTGCCCGCAGAGATAAACGAAAAATTAAATGATCTGAATGCAGATAATTTTATTTTTCGGCCTTTGGCTGAGTCTTGGGGCAGGGCAACAGCACTACAGCAGGGACAGTAGGAGTGGTGGGCCCTGCTGTCAGTGCACACGTCTTAGGACAGCCAACCTGTCATGTGTGCTGACATCTCTCCAACCCAGCTTTGTTTCTGGTTGGAGAGATCAGCAGGCACAGGCCCCCAGATCCCGATGGAGTGCAAAACAAGACCGCCCCGCCCAATCTCAACACTACTCTCCTAGTGAGAGCAGCCTCAGAATTGGCCACAGGGGAAGCTGAGTGCTTCAGCCTGTGCCCAGAGGAGAAGACCGGTGAGCAGAGTGGTGAGCAGAAGCCCGATAGTTAGTTTTTATTTTTATTGTTTCAGCCACCTTGAGCTGCCCCACCAGATTTCCCTTACACCACCCGCTACTGTTTCTGAGAATATTAAGTCCACAACACACTGCTCCCCAATCGAACTGCTTGAAGTCATGTCATTTTTGTATGTTCACTTATACTCCACAAATTTGACACCAGACGCAGCCAAAATGTTGGAATAATTTGACACCATGCACTTGCTTTGGCTTGATCGGGCACACCAAGCTTACCTCGAAGAGCCCACTACTGCTGATGAAATTGTGCAGGTCATAAAAGGCTTTCCTGGAGATAAGGCGTAGGACTTATCTGGGCTCACCACTGCATTTTATAAGGAATCCGTTGCCTTATTGGCCTCACACTTTCTTGCTATGTTTCAGGATTCTCTGACAACTCACTCTTAGCAGGGGCGTGGTCACCATCCGTGTCTGTATGGCGTTGAGAGAGCGCAAACTGACCTAAATGTATGAGTGCATCACACTTACCCGTAGTAAGCACAAATCATGAGGAGAAATGCCATGAGTGCTAGTAGTATCTGCAATTATATTCTGAATGTATAGCTAATGTAGAGATTTAAGTAGAAATGGAACTAATACAGAAATGTGTGACACTATACGATTTTATTAGATGTGATTATTCCTGAATCCATGTCGTGTAGCTGCTAAAATGTAAGATGGCATGTGGTTAAACGCAGAATGTGGTAGGCCTCAGGGCCAGAGCTAGAAGGGAAGGGGAAGGTGTTTCTTTTCACGACATAGATTGAACTAATGTTTTGGTCATTGCATTAATGGGTCATGATTTATAGATGTGTTTACTGAATAATAGAATAAGAGTATTAACATGCTTTAATTAATGAAGAAGTTGAATGCTATAATCATTATGAGAAATGCTGTAGGCCTGAAATGTTTTAACATTGATTTACACGTATTGGTCTGGGCCGAGAAATGTTGCGAACCTTTTTGGAAGTCTATGAGAGTTGGGTTCTTGGCTGCAGATGTCTGTCTGCAAGAGAAAAGGGAGGATCCGATTATAAATAATATGAATAGAGGTCTGTTCAGTAGACGGCCCAGACATGGAGGAGGGTTCCGGAATGTTTTAAGGGGTATCAGCGGGCCGGAGAAGAGTCTGAGAAGCAAGGTCAACTCCAACGTATGAGGCCCAATACAAAGCAGCATGGAAAAAGCCAGAAGCTACACCACGTGAGGGGCGTCTCACGAGGGGCGTCTCAAATGTTGTTGACTGTTTTGTATTAGGGACAGCACCCCTGGGTGGAGTTAGAGCAGATGCCTGAGGACCCTTTAGAGAGCGGATGGGTAGGCAGAGAGGGGTCATGACTGGAGAACTATAGGTTTTCACCAAGAGACTAAGAGTGAGTGACTTCCCTTGGGGGTCATTCACTGCTGACACCTTTTGTTAGGTTGAGACTTGGTTAAGTAGGGATACCATCTAGAGCAGGGTAGGGACAGCCTAACCTGTGTGTTTTCCTCCAACTTAAATGAAGGAGAGATCTCAATATGCGTCAATGCTGATAGCTTTATTATTCTTAGAACTTGTGCTGGTAATTTCCGTTGCTCGTCTGAGGGCTTTCAGAGAGCACATGTATGTAGTTGGACCTGTGTATCTCGTGAATCTCATTCTGAGATGCCTGTATTTGCAGCTTATCCTAACCTTACAATAAACTTTGAAAGCTAGAAGTTGTTTGTGATCTTTTGGAGCGGGGTCCTTTATTGGGTGAACTAACTTGGTAGGAGAGGCACTTTCTTCCTTCAATGACAGGCAACAAAGGTTCAGTCGACCAGATCGGGGTTTAGATCTATAGTGATAAGGTATCGATCAAAATCTCGCCCTTCCAGTTGGTAGCTATAGAGGATGGTTGCCTTCTTGAGGACGGTGACCTAGGCCAGGTTAGCTTACCCCAAGGCCCCTAGAGATCGATGATCGGAAGAACCGCCCGCCGAAGAAGATCCGGATGACGTGAGACAGAAAAAGCAGCAGTATCGGTCGAGAGTGAGTATAAAGGGTCATGCGTGTTAGATTGCGGTGTTTTTGTATTGTATCTATGTTGTAATGTCTGGCGGAGTTGAATGTCTGTAGAGTGACTGTGGAACAGGTTGTGAGCGCGCGCAACCGGTGGAAATCTTAAGTTCAAGGAGAGCTTAAGTGGTTCGGGTGTATCGGACACCCAGAGTAATTGTCAACTAGTGTGAAGGGGGTCATGAGGTACCATTGATCACCCGAAAGACCGAGATAGGGGGAACGTAAGAGTGAGTGCGTGAGTAACGGACGCTGGTCGGAGGTTACTGTGTGTGTAAGCAACCTATCAGAGAGACGATAGACATTTCGTCAGTTGTGTTGACAATTACATATAGACTGTGGACGTACAGTCGAGGGAAGTGACCGCTTGGTCGGAAGTAGTCATTTTTCGGTGTATGAATGGGACGCATGCATGACCGGGAGACGAGTTGAGAAAGGAGGGGTGCTGCTGCGAAGCGGAGAAAAGTGACGTCAGGAAGTGTCGCGCAGTGATTGGCTGGCCGGAGAAAGACCGCGCTGTGATAGGCCAGCTAGCAAAGACGTCAGAAAGTGTCGAGCTGGGATTGGCCGACCGGAGAAAGACCGCGCTGCGATAGGCCAAGTTAGCAAAGCCGCGTTAGGATTGGTGGATTGTCATCAGGAAGTAAACAGAGTAGCGAGGCTGGATATTGTGCGCATAATTATGAAGTGTTTTAAATGGCTGAGAGCGGTGTTTAAAAAAGAGAAGCGGGGATCGGATGAAGGGGAAGAAGCCCCGCCGGAGGGTACGCCGGCTCGTTACATGGCAGTGAATGTTGGGCTGCATACGATCCTTTGGATATCAGAGTGGAGTAAGATTACGGAAGGAAATGAGGAACTGACGTTCCCGAAGTACGGGACGTTCAGATTAGAGGTGTTACATCGATTAAAATCAGTCATGACCTCAATGAGACCCTTGCCTAGACCGACCCAGTTTGAAGCCCTTGATGCATGGATTAGGGCAGCGCATGAAAAAAATATGAACAGACGACAAGAAAGGGTGAAACGATCGGTAAGGGCAGTGCAGGATGCCAGGTGGGATGCGGATGCTAAAAGATGGAGAGTGCATAACATGGAAGTAAATAAACTGTACCCGGTGTTAGAGGTGCCCGGAAATAAAAGCCCCCTAGAAGAAGATGATGAGAGCGAAACAGAGGACAGCCTGATAAACAGATTATTGACAGACAGGCCACCCCCGTATAATAGAGCAGGGGGAGAGGTCGAGCATAGTGAAAGAGAAAAGGGGGGCAATGCAGGGGAGCATGGACCGCTTCCCAGTTCAGAGTGGGATCCTGAGGCAAAGAAAGAGCTGTCCCAGCCTAGTCAGGTGCAACAGGTAGTCGGGAGGTTTGTGGTACAAAGAGCGCCGGAAACGGAGTGCGCCACATCCTACGGATTACCAGCTGCACTACAGGTACCTGTTACCATAGGTCCTATAGTATCGATATATGACCCAGAGAGAGCAAGAGGGGAAGAACGGGTACGGAAGGACGGAGAAAGAGCAGAGACGGCAAGGAGGAACGATACGATCAATTTCCCAAGTCAGATGCCAATACCCAGAGAATGGAGCACCCCGATGCACACAGCAGGGGATCCAGGAGGGGATCCTGGGGGCCCTAGATGGCCAGTGGATCTGAGGGGATCTGGACGAAAATCCTTTCAAGAGCTAAATGAGTACATGAAGAAGTGGGATGAGGCAGTGGAGGCTCACAAGAGCATCATAGCTGCAGAAGCTGAAAGGGAAAGTCAGGACAGCAGAGCTCGGACTCACTGCGGGGCTGGGGAGAGCAGCCCGGAGTGGGACTGGAGAGAGAGAGATAGTAGGGGAGTCACCCATTGGGCCCGGAGTGGAGATAGAACGGACCTGGAAAACGGGGGCCCCGGGAGTGGAGGGGTGGCGCGCCCAATACTCAGTGAAGGGGAGAGGAGAACGCAAGAGTATAGAAACAGCTTTAAGTGTACCCACTGTGTGCCCGGCACCAGAGAACTGAATGGGAGTTGTGAGAGGTCGCACCATAGTCCCTGTGATGACGGAAACGAGCGCAGCCCAGGGAATATGGGGAACCAGGAAGGATCGTATCGGATACTGAGCGATACTAGGCAAAGGGAGAGTAGCGACCAGAGGGAAAATAACAGAGAGGAGTACGGTGAAAGGAGAGAAGCAGGAGAGAGTGGGCAGAGCAAGAGTGGGGGTAACAGGCCCGTGTTCCATCACCTTCCAAGATTGGATGGCCGAGCATGGGACCTGGAGAGATGGGAGCAAGGGAGAGCACTCATTAACTCTCCCGAGCCCAAACGTAGAGCTCGGAGTTGGGATGGTAGGGAGACCAGTGAGCCCCCTTCGAAAGACATATTGCGAGCTGAGATAAAAGCTAAGAGACTCGATGTCGCCAGCTTAAGGTCAGACCTGGATGACATAATAGATGGTACCCTGCCTTTAGAAAGAATGGAAATGTATGAGCAGGATGAAATACTGTATATGGCAAAGGACATCACTCGAAAAGCGAGAGCAATCCATGAGAAGTTAGTCGAACTAGCAGGCAAATATATGGTGGACCTGTCAAGAACCAAAGCATTACAGGGTAACCACAGGCTACATTATACAGATCGAGACCTAGATGAGAGGAGAACGATCGGGCTGAAAACGCACATAAGGGAACTGATCACTGGAATAAGGACATGGAGGGCACTAGATAAGTGGGAAGAGAGGTGGTCCAAGAAAGGGACCGTCAGGAGAAGCACGCTTGGTACGACACCAGGAAGGCTGCAGGGAATAGAAGCATACCCTTTGCGTGAAGTCGCAAATGGGAATTATGTGCATGTCCCTTGGAGTAGGGGAGATTTAGCTGCTTTTACCACCTCCTTCCCCAAATTGCGGGAAAACCCAGTGGAGTGGTACAAGCAAGTTGAGAGATTTGTAAAAATCTCAAAGGTCCTATGGATAGATCTGAACACGCTGTTTGACATTGTAGTACCAGGAGATCTGTGGACAGCATGCAAGGTTAGCGCTGAGTGGCCCACAACGGAGCCGGAGAGAGATGCTAAGACTAATGGGCCGTCCGAGATTGTGATGGCAAAATTCGAGAGAGTGATGACTTGGCTGAAAGAGAAAGTGCCAATGCAAGACATAGATTGGGTCAGAATAGACCGAACCAGACAGGAACCCAAAGAGACAGTTCACGAATATTATGAGAGATTGCTGAAGGCGTTTAAACAGTATAGCGGCTTGGATGTAATGGATCCAAAAGACATAGGGCAATTTGTGTCCAAGTTCGTCCTGGGACTGAGACCGGATATTAGTTTAATGATTCAGCAACACTTGATTTGTTGGCAAAATAGACCCCTAGACGAAATACTGAGATATGCCAGGTACTGCTGTGATGAGATAGACTCCAAGGCTAAGAAACTAAAAGAAAAATTGATGGTGGTACAGATGCAGGCAGCAGGGAAGGGGGGACAGCAGCAACAGCAGCAAGGAACAGGTACAGGAGGAAAGAAGCAGTACAGTCAGAACAGGGGCAATGAGGAGAGTTCCACCTTTAGACCCAGAATAGACATAGCTGCCTTGAAGAAAACGACTAGGTGCCACCAGTGTAACGAGGTGGGGCATTGGAAACGCGAGTGTCCCTACAATGTAGAGATAGGAGAACAAGAGGAAGAGGAGGAAGAGGTCCAGAGCGCGCCTACGAGAGGGGTGACGCCATACCAGGGAAAGGTGCTAAAAGGGGGGGGGGCTCCTCCCCGAGCCCAGTTCCCGCAACCTCCCCGAGTAGGGAATATGGGTAAGACCTATAGACAGATGCCCCTGTTTGTAGAAGGAGAAGAGTGCTATTATGTGGACCCATTAACCGGACAGAGAGTGGAAAGAGAAGACTGCACCCTCGGGGCAGCCTTGGAGGTGGACCAGAGGGGACCCTATGTCGAAGCAGAAGTAGCAGGGTGCCCCACGACATTTCTGGTGGACACAGGAGCCACTAGGTCCACGATCAGATCAGCTGCAGTTCCAGACCTGCCCATGTCTGGAGAGACCATACAAGTGGTGGGGGTCGCAAACAGGAGAATAACCAGCCAATTGACAGAACCGGTACAGGTGAAAATAGGGAAGTACAGCGATGAGCACCAGTTTGTGGTTTGCGATTCAAGTCCTGTGTGTCTGCTAGGCAGAGACCTGTTGTGTAAATTGAATTGTACAATATACTGTACACCTCAGGGAGTGGAGGTATTGACCAATGATGATGACGCAGACTTCAAAGTTGCAAACTCAAGAATATGCGTGGAGCTGTACCCTACTTTGACAGTAGATGAGCTCCCCTGGGACTTGAGAGAGACAGTGGCACCAGAAGTATGGGATTTCACTAGGGAAGAGATTGGATTGGTCAAAGGGGTGGACCCAGTGAAAATTGTAGTGAAACCGCATGCTGAGTTCCCAAGAACACCCCAATATAAATTGACTCCAGAAACGATTGCAGGCATAAAACCCGTGATCGAGTCCATGATTAAACAGGGAATACTGAAAGAAATCGTGGGTAGTCCATGCAACTCCCCGATTATGGGTCTGCAGAAACCAAATGGGAAATTCCGGATAGTACAGGACCTTCGAAAGATTAATAACATAGTCGTTTCGTGTTGTCCAGTGGTACCGAATCCATCAGTGATACTGTTTCAGATTCCATTCCAAGCTGAGTGGTTCACTGTGATTGATCTTTGTCAGGCTTTCTTTTCGATCCCTCTGGACGAAGAAAGCCATTTTCTTTTCGCATTTAAGCTGGAAGGTCGCGTCCTAACATGGTGTCGTATTCCTCAGGGGTATACAGAGAGCCCATCGATCTTTAACCAGCTTTTGAAGAAAAATCTTGAAAGTCTAGTGCTGCCCCAGAAGTCAGTTCTGGTCCAGTACATAGACGACCTCCTCGTGGCGTCAGAAACAGAAGAAGCTTGCAGGGAGGACTCCATTGCTTTGTTAAATCACCTAGCTGCCAATGGGCACAAGGTGTCCCCGGGAAAGTTGCAGTACTGCCTGACAGAAGTGCAGTACTTGGGACACAGAATAGAGAAAGGCAAACGAAAGGTGTCACCAGACAGGATAGAGGCGATCATGAAAATGAATGCGCCTAAGACACAGAGAGAGGTCAGGATGTTCCTAGGGATGGTGGGTTATTGCCGACAGTGGATCGCGAACTTTTCACTGAAAGCAAAGCCCTTGCAAAAACTGACGCATAAGGAGGTGAGCGATCCGGTACCATGGGACAAAGACTGTTTGATGGCATTCCTACAGCTGCGAGAGGACCTGTGTCGTGCTCCGGCATTGGGAATGCCTGATTACAATAAACCATTTTTGCTTTACTGTTGTGAGAGAGAAGGTTGCGCGTTGTCTGTGTTAGTCCAAATCCATGGGAATGCCCGTAGACCAGTTGCTTATTTCTCGGCTACTTTAGACCCAGTAGCCGCAGCGTTGCCCGGATGTCTCAAATCCGTTGCTGCAACGGGTGTCAGCATTGAGAGATGTGAAAATATCGTCATGGGGCACCCGTTAGAGGTGTGCGTGCCCCATTCTGTTGAACTGTTGATGACCAGGACCAAAACACAGCATCTGACCAACAGCAGGCTCACGCGCTATGAGCAAGTTATTCTTGCTGCAGAGAATGTGACCCTCAGGAGATGCTCTGTTTTGAACCCTGCCACCTTGATGCCACTCCCAAATGATATCGAGGATGATGATGAATGTACAGACCATGACTGCCTCGATGTGACTGAACTATGCACCAAACCCAGACCCGACATCGTAGATGAGCCACTGACCGACCCAGACGAAATTTTCTTTGTCGATGGCTCATGTGTAAGAGACGAAGTTGGGCAGTTGAGAGCAGCTTACGCTGTTTGTACAATTACTGGAGTTGTGGAAGCTGGATGCCTGGAAGGAGTACACTCCGCTCAGGTAGCCGAGATTATTGCCTTGACACGTGCTTGCTTGGCAAGCAATCAAATTCGAGTCACCATATACACCGACAGCCAATATGGTTATGGGGTGGTTCATGATTACGGGCAGTTATGGTCTCAAAGAGGGTTCATGACCTCTTCAGGCTCTCCCATTCGCAATGGAGAGTTTGTGCGCCTGTTGTTAGAGGCGTTGCAATGTCCAGCAGGTATCGCAGTTGTAAAGTGCACCGCACATACCAGAAATGAGGACTTCGTCTCGAAAGGCAATAGATATGCCGACGAAGTCGCGCGGTATTGCGCAGAACAAGGGTACTCTTTCACAGAGGTGGAAGTGGGTGGAATAAATGTAAGGACTGAATTAGCCATGATATTGGAAACTGTTGATACTTGGGACGAACTGGCAAACATGCAAGAAAATGCTCCTGATTTTGAAAAAGAAACATGGGAAAAGGCAGGATGTGTAGTGGGTGAGTCCCATTTTTGGGTCTCAGCAGACGGCAGAGCAGTGTTGCCCAATGAGATGGTGAGCCCAATGGCCAGACACATACATGGTCCCGTACACCTAGGGAGAGACGCTATGCTGAGAGTGTTTAGACAGACCTGGTACAATCCTAAGTTTAGAATAGCAGCAGAAGCAGTGTGCCAGCGTTGTGTGACCTGTCAGCAGCTGAACGTAGGGAAAAAAACACCAGTTGCACTGAGTCACATAGGAAGGTCTGGAGGTCCATTCAATCGAATGCAGATAGATTTCATTGAAATGCCGAGGTGCAACCGCCTCCGCTATGTCCTGGTGGTTGTTTGTGTATTCTCCAGATGGGTTGAGGCATACCCTACACGTAGGTGCGACACCCTCACAGTGGCCAAGTTACTGCTTAGGGAACTCATTCCGCGCTTCGGGGTGCCGGCCTCTTTGGAATCAGATAGGGGAACGCATTTCAACAGCGAGCTTGTGAAGATGATTTGTGCGGCTCTGAACATAGATCAGAAATTGCATTGCAGTTACCGACCAGAAGCCTCAGGAATTGTGGAGCAGATCAATGGCACGATCAAAGCCAGAATTGCAAAAGTGTGTTCCTCAACGACCCTGAGTTGGCCTGACGCCCTGCCATTGGTCCTCATGAGCCTTCGTAGTACCCCAGACAGAAGAACGGGGTTGTCACCACATGAGGTGTTAATGGGGAGAGCAATGAGGCTGCCATCTGTCCCAACTACTGCACTGTTAAATATCACAGATGATATGATCCTGGACTATTGTAAGGGGCTGTCTGACGCCATTCATTCTGTGTCCCTTCAGGTGCAGGCTGCCGAGGTTCCATCGTGCCAGGGCCCGTGCCATGACCTGTACCCTGGGGACTGGGTCCTGGTGAAAAAACATGTGAGAAGAAGCTGCTTGGATGTTCGTTGGCGTGGGCCCTTCCAGATCATCCTGATCGCGAATACGGCTGTAAAGGTGGGAGGCCTGCCCAATTGGATCCACGCGTCACATACGCGAAGGGTTCCAGCACCTCGGGAAGAAACAGCTCCTCTCTCGGATAGACGTCCAGCAGAGGACCGAGAAGCCATAGAGGGGGCTAGCCAAGCTGTAGAGGTGCCAGCGGAAGCAGGGAACGAGTCTGACCAAGCTGAGGACGGTCAGTACAACAGCGAAACAGACGACGCTACAGAAGGAGAAAGTAGCTGGGAGTACGAGTCAGACACTGACAGGTCTGACAGAGAGCGAGAACAGACAAGAAGGAGAAGGAGTAGAAGGGCACGTGGAGAAGCTAATTGGCCGCAAAGAAGGAGCTCTAGCCTGAGGTCAACTCCAGAGATAACCCTCCCTCCGATATCAGAAGACTCAGACCCGGAAGAAAGTGCTCAGGGCGCGGAAGCACCGGACCGAAGAAGGTCAAGAAGAGTGCGTGTGCCTAGCAGAAGATACTCCACACCTGAGTGGACATATCTGGCGACAAATGTCTTTGAAACAGGAGACAGGGAGGATTCGAGCGGTGGTGGTGTCCAGTTCTGAGCCCATCGTCACCGTGGAAATACGACTGTTGGTACCCGGAGTCGAACAAGAAGGGTCACTAACATTCATGCTCCCCAGACCTCCCCGCCTCAGCAAGTTAAAACACATGTTTCTCTCAGAATTGCAATTCCCCGACTTTGGTACAACGATAACAGCCCATGAAGAGCACAATCTTCGTTTGGAAATACTGAACTTTGCTATCGAAGCTGCAGGCACAAACCTGATAGTAGATGCTTAAAGGACTTTGTAAATAAAGCGAGCAGAAAAAGAAGATTACCTAGCGCCCAGGAAGCAGAGAATATTAGGGACCTTCCCTTGAGTTGATGGAGAAGGGCTAGGGTTGTCTTTATTGAACTGTTAAAGGACCTTTGCGAAGAAGGTTGTCAGCTTCCAGTTGTGTGGATTCTAAAGACAAAAAGAGTAAAAAGAGACTGTAAAGGAACGAGAAGAAAAGAACTTTGTGCCAAGATAAGAGAGAGCCGTATTGTCTGACGAAATGGAAGCCGGCACCCAGAACCGCAGAGCTAAATGTATAATAGGTACACTAATAGTAGGAGTGATAATATTAATAGCTTTAGTGATAACAATTTCTTATGTAAAGGGACATGAGGAAGAGGCGAAGGTAACTGATGTGAAATCTGTAGAAACGCTTACACCCACTGTTGCTGGTGAGAAAAGGGAAAACACTCAAGAGAAAGCGTTATTAGCTGCAGAAGCCCGCAGGTTACACGTAGATGAGTCCCAAGGAGACTTTAGGTCAAATGCTTATGCTAAACTCTTATATGAATACGTGGATGCCATGGAGGTTAAGGACTGTTACGTCTGCATGCAGTTGCCGGCGTCTGTAGATGAAGGCATTAGATATCATCACCTCCCGCTGACATATGGCATTACATGTAGCTTATTGCTTAGTATATTTTATGGGAGAGATAGTTTTGAATACTATTTCTCCAACTATGATTCAGTGTTGCCAGAAGTCCCAAATTATAAGCAGATGAACAAATGGGACTACTGGAAAAGTGAAGACAGATTGGCCAAGTTCTTCATTCCTTGGATTACCTTAGATACTTCACATGCCCGTAGAAATAACCTGACATGCAAAGTGTCAGAAGTCGAGAAGAAGTTCATAGGGCAGGTGGATGATCGTTACAGGAGACAAAAGATTTTGAAAAAATCAGGACAATGGAAAACAGATTGGACCGAGGAAGAGAAGGCACACAAGAGAAAGGGTAGTAGTGGTCCAATAGCTTTAGATAAGACACAGAGAGGAAAGCTATGTCTTCACCGAGCCAAAACGTATTACGAAAATGTATACGTGGGAGAAGTCAGCTGTGAACATGCTTTCAATATAGAGTACTATACTAAAGATTTCCTGAAGGGAATGCAAGTGATTCCAAATGTGTATTTTGTATGTGGAAGAAATGCCTACGTGAGACTACCTGACAATTGGTATGGATCATGTTACCTAGCAATTGTCTTCCCCAAAATATATCATGCACAAGACTTAGAGATCATCGAGGGCAAGACATCATCGAGGGGAAGGAGAGGTATAGGAGAGGCAGAAATGGTTGGAGATGTCTTTGGAGCTATGTTCCCTCTTTTGGGACTAATCCTTAATGATGTTAAAATTAGACGACTGGCAACAGTCGTCGACAGGTTGTCTGCCAGCACTGCTCAGTCCTTAATGCTGGTAGAAGGAGAGATGCAATCGATAAGGGCTATGGTTCTTCAGAACCGTCTTGCGTTAGACGTCCTACTAGCAAAAGAGGGCGGAGTCTGTAAGGCTTTGAAGGTCCAGGAATGTTGTACTTACATTCCAGACAATTCAAAGCCCCTTGAGAAAGTTATTAGGAACATAACTGATATTCACAAGGAGATCGAAGACTTGAGTAGAGAAAATGTCTGGGAAAAGGTGGGCCACGGAATGAGTGAAGTTGGAGGGTGGATCTCCACCTTAGGCAAAAGCTTTGTGTGGTATATACTAAAACCTATCATCATAATATTGATCTGTGGGATCATATTGTGGGGATTGGTGAGGGTATTCAAATGGTACAGAGCAAGAAGGTCAGAAAGGGCCCAAAGAGAGCAGCTGCAGAGATTGGCTGCCATACAAGATAATCAGTACAGGAGTCTGAGGGCTCTGGAAGCGCAGAGACAAGTTATGCTAGCAATAACTGCAGTTTAAATGTTAGTGATGACCCCGAGAGGTCATCAAAGGGGGGAACTGAGAGAGCGCAAACTGACCTAAATGTATGAGTGCATCACACTTACCCGTAGTAAGCACAAATCATGAGGAGAAATGCCATGAGTGCTAGTAGTATCTGCAATTATATTCTGAATGTATAGCTAATGTAGAGATTTAAGTAGAAATGGAACTAATACAGAAATGTGTGACACTATACGATTTTATTAGATGTGATTATTCCTGAATCCATGTCGTGTAGCTGCTAAAATGTAAGATGGCATGTGGTTAAACGCAGAATGTGGTAGGCCTCAGGGCCAGAGCTAGAAGGGAAGGGGAAGGTGTTTCTTTTCACGACATAGATTGAACTAATGTTTTGGTCATTGCATTAATGGGTCATGATTTATAGATGTGTTTACTGAATAATAGAATAAGAGTATTAACATGCTTTAATTAATGAAGAAGTTGAATGCTATAATCATTATGAGAAATGCTGTAGGCCTGAAATGTTTTAACATTGATTTACACGTATTGGTCTGGGCCGAGAAATGTTGCGAACCTTTTTGGAAGTCTATGAGAGTTGGGTTCTTGGCTGCAGATGTCTGTCTGCAAGAGAAAAGGGAGGATCCGATTATAAATAATATGAATAGAGGTCTGTTCAGTAGACGGCCCAGACATGGAGGAGGGTTCCGGAATGTTTTAAGGGGTATCAGCGGGCCGGAGAAGAGTCTGAGAAGCAAGGTCAACTCCAACGTATGAGGCCCAATACAAAGCAGCATGGAAAAAGCCAGAAGCTACACCACGTGAGGGGCGTCTCACGAGGGGCGTCTCAAATGTTGTTGACTGTTTTGTATTAGGGACAGCACCCCTGGGTGGAGTTAGAGCAGATGCCTGAGGACCCTTTAGAGAGCGGATGGGTAGGCAGAGAGGGGTCATGACTGGAGAACTATAGGTTTTCACCAAGAGACTAAGAGTGAGTGACTTCCCTTGGGGGTCATTCACTGCTGACACCTTTTGTTAGGTTGAGACTTGGTTAAGTAGGGATACCATCTAGAGCAGGGTAGGGACAGCCTAACCTGTGTGTTTTCCTCCAACTTAAATGAAGGAGAGATCTCAATATGCGTCAATGCTGATAGCTTTATTATTCTTAGAACTTGTGCTGGTAATTTCCGTTGCTCGTCTGAGGGCTTTCAGAGAGCACATGTATGTAGTTGGACCTGTGTATCTCGTGAATCTCATTCTGAGATGCCTGTATTTGCAGCTTATCCTAACCTTACAATAAACTTTGAAAGCTAGAAGTTGTTTGTGATCTTTTGGAGCGGGGTCCTTTATTGGGTGAACTAACTTGGTAGGAGAGGCACTTTCTTCCTTCAATGACAGGCAACAAAGGTTCAGTCGACCAGATCGGGGTTTAGATCTATAGTGATAAGGTATCGATCAAAATCTCGCCCTTCCAGCGTCCCTTGCCCCGAGTCACCTTTCTCAATGTATACGGCGTCCCGCCACCCGTACGTCTCACTCTACGATCAGTCCTTCGCTTTCTCTGCACTGAGACTCAAGGTCTGGCATCCATATGTTGTGTGAGTTATCCTTCCGAATTCAATCCTCTCTGTAGGCGCAGGACCAGCCTCTTCCCTATCCAGGCCCATCCATTTTCTGGGCTTTGAAAAAATGATGTCTTTCCTAAGTATTTGACTTTCAGTTTTGCAGAGTAGCATATATTGGATTTGGAGGGCTCTAAATTTCACTCTGATTGCGTCAGAGGTCCGTCTCTGGCGTTGGACCTCTCAGCTGTAATCCAGGAACAGCATGATTTTAGAGTTTGCATGTCGAATTCCCCTTTTGTGGCACAGTTCTCGCATGATCATGTCTCTGTCAAGGAAATGTAAAAACTTTGCTGTAATCAATCTGGGTGGGGCCCCAGGCGGTGGTCTTGTACTTAGTTTCCAGTGCATCCGCTCTATGATGAAACAGGCAGAGAAATGTTCAGGTGAGATAATGTCTTTTAACCAAGTCGCCAGAAACGTGGGTACATTAGCTCCCTCCATTCCCTCTGGAAAACCCATGAAGCGAAGATCCTCCGTGCCCTATTTTCTGCATCCTCTATGCACCATATTAAATCTTTATTTGTGCTGCGGAGTTCTGACACCCCCTTTTGGAGGCCCCTTACCACGTCTTTCACCTACGAGGCTCGAGTCTCCGCTTCTGTCACTCACTCTGATACCTTGCGTAGGTTCTGACACAAGAGTGCGACTTCAGAGCACACCTCCCCTATCTTGCCCTCCAGGGTCTCTCTTGAGGATTATATTGCCTGAAGTAGTATGGTCGTGTATGGTAGGGACTGTGCGGTCTACACAGCCTTCACTTTTGCAAATCGGTCCATCTTTCCCTGTCTAGGGTGTTTGGGGTCTTTGCCTTTTGCTAACATTGTTGTTGGATGGCAATTCCAATGGTTGCAGAGTATGATCTCCTGCAGGGATTCTGGAGTTCACCCCTGATGGCTGAATAGGGGAGATGTGGACCAACTAGTTACGAGGGTCAGGCAGGAAGGAGCCAGTCACACGAGTCACTCCACTGGTGGAGTTTATTGCCAATGTGCATTGTCAGTTCATGGTCCCACCGAGGCCACCTCCCAAGTAATGTCAATCCTTCGTCTGTTCTCGGCCCCTTCTGTGTCCCTCACTACAGCTGCTCAAGGCCCTGCGCAGTCAGAACACACAGACAAGGTGGCAGATAAATTGTGTCTCCTCTGGGGGAGATCAACATTCGACCTTTTTTGCCCATGCTCCAGGCCCCGGCCTGAGGCCCTCTCATGCAGGTGATCCGAAGTGTTACTCCCTTTTTTTTCTTTTTTTTTTTAACTTGAGGGCAGTCTCCTTCTCAGCCACCAGCACATTTTCAGGCAGCCCCCCAGGGTAAAGCTGCATATTTTATCTTCCAGGGCCCTAAGGCACCCCTTCACTTCGCCCGTCCTGTCGGCAGCTCCACGGTCCTGCAGCCCCCTTTTGGCACCCCCAGCTCAGCCCGGCAGCCACGCCCAGTCACTATCACCCGCGGTGCAGTACACACGCCCAATGGCTCTTACCTCGGAATAAAGGGGGTACCCAGACTGCCAGCACTCGCTCCTTTGGTACCTTGGGGCTGCCACCACTCCCAGCAGGCCACAGGCTGTACGTGGGCCAGGCCATCTTCTCCCCAGGCCCAAGGCAACGCTTCACCTCTTCTCGGCAATCCGGCAACTACAGGTCCCTTACCACCTGGTCTCGCCTAAGTCACCACTGAGTTCCTCCCATTGCATCCATCAGTCACGCGCCTGCCACAACCTGTCCAACAGCTGGGCCTCCGTGTAGCTACTCACTCTGCTCCCTACCGAGGCCCTCTGCCTCAGCTGTGCGGTCCCTCTCACACATAAGGCCTCCGGCAGCTATAGGCCCTTACCGCAGGGGATGGGAGGGCATGATACTAGGATCCGATGGATCACCGTGATCGTCCACACCACAGTCCCCGCAGTGGGATAGCCTCAGGTGAGGCCCTAGAGGCACTTACGCCGGGCAGGCCACCATCTTGCGCCAGACAGTCCGGTCTCGGCGGACAAGGCAGTTTAAAGGCGTCAGCTGTACAATCAGTAGCGTATGCCCACTATGCAGGGCCAAACAGGAGGCTTGGATTCCTTCCCAGGATGGCAGGATAATTGTAGGATTTACTGCTCCGGTCAAAGCTCATGGCGAGTGTGACTTACTCGGCCATGCTGCAGGCCATGCCCCCCCATAATATACATTTTTAAACTAAAGTAAATAAACATTGATTCAAGCGCAGGCCATATTTAACAGAGTAGTGTTCATTTTATACATGTGTGACTCCAGTACTATAATATAGGCAGGTATTGTCAGGTATTGAGTACCGCCACGTCTTTAATTTGAACAGATTACCATCACTTCTCAGGAGAGTACTGTTATACTGGGTCTTGAGTCTGTCTTCTCCCCATACCACTTGTGTCATGTCTTGAGTGGAATGCGGGATTATGGCATCCTTGGGGTAGTGAGTAGTACTGTCGGTTGGTGTCTGGTGCTCCTGGCATGGGGTTTCTATGCTCCAATAAACCTGCACTTTGACTATTACTGATGTGGTTAGAGGATGGGATGTGCCACAGACACCACCATTCAACTGCCAGCTGTGTGAACCTGGAGCCTGCCAACGGAACCCTGTGCCCTTGCCTATGTTGTCTCACCGCTATCCTTGGTGCGGTAGGATCGTTCAATGTTATGACCTCTTTCATTGTGCTGCCCTGCTCATATATTTGTTTTTGCCTCCTTTTTTTTCTGCCGCTCTGTTTTTGCCTCAAGTCGGTTTCCCTGTGCCTCACAGCGAGTGCCGCCTCACGCTGCCTTCCTTGTGCTTAACGTGCTATGTCAATTGAGCGCCACTCTGAATGCGATGTCCCCCTCGCGCTAATTAAGCGCTGTCAATTGAGCCCAAGCTACTGTTAGAGCCACTTTCTCGTGCTGACATCTCGTGCGTCCTTTGTTTGTACACCACAGGGCTTGCGTTCCTCACCAGCGCAGCTCCCTTTCCTTTTCTTCGCTCACTGCGAGCGCAACAGATTGTCAGCCCACAAGTACATATGTTCATTACTCTCGTCCACCGTGCTGTTCTCTTCATCGTCTGTGCTACAAGGGGTGTGCAGTTCTAAGGGGGGAAGGGGAGAGACAGGTCTTTCTTCGTGATACCCTCACACACCGCAAAGGATGTCATGCTTCATCATAGGGCGTTGTTCCTCGCTGGACTGGCGCTGCAATGCCCGACAGGCTCACTGTAAATGGGGCTCTTTGCCAGAGATCTTTTAGAAGAAGCCATGGGGTGGGTTCCGGTAAGAGGGCAAGGATAGTGTAGTGCACAGGAAGAGGATATTAAAATAAGTCTGGATCAGTCCTATTCAAAAGCAATTTTTATGATTCAGGTAGTTCCAGCTAAATTAAAAGGTGCATGGATGCCCTATGTGGATGCAATGTTCCTGAGGGCTATCGCTTTGTGGTGTGTCAAAATGTTTCGTGCCCTTGTCGTTCCTAACGAGTCGCATGGGGTTTCATTGGTCTTTATTCGATTTTTCATCATAAAAGACAGTTACCAACAAGATAAAACATACATGAAAATACATTTAAACCATCATATATACAAAAAACATTTCATCAGTTAAAAAGGATTAAATAATGTGATAAAGACCTAATGTAAGAACACCCAATTAAAATTGAGAATTAAAATACATTTAGATGTCTGGTTCTAATAACCCATGCCCACCCCAAATACTTAGCAACACCCACAACCACCATCCCAGAAGTATTGGTACGTAGCACCCTCAATGCCTCGGTACTCCCTCTAACTTCCAGTCTACGGCATATGGGCCTAATCCATTTGATTCTTGGAGCATGATAGGCAGGACATGCAAAAATAAAATGGCCTACACTCTCCTTGTGGTCAGTACACCAGGGACAAGAATCATTTAAATGGACAGACCAATTCTTTGTAAACGACCTCACTGGCAGGGACCCTACTCGAAACTGATGGTATAGTTTTTTATCTAGGGTCTTGGTGATCACGTCCCAGTAAATCTCCAGAGAGGGATCTAATTTGTGTGCCAAAAATCTGCCCGTCAGGCTAGTAGCATCTGATTGTACCACAGATAAGTATTTGACAGAAGCCCAACAAAGTGCTTTAAAGTCTTGCTTGGAGGGGAAGGGGGGACCCTGGGGAAACCCATAGCTGATTAAGACCCATCTCCTCCAAAACCAGTTTTATCTCCCGTAGCCAAGGAATGTTGGTAGAGCCCCATACTGATCTGACTTCCGCCAATTCGTTGGCAAAAAGGCTTAGGTCCGGTGATGTCCAGATCCGTCTCCATAATGCTACTAACCGATAGCGAGCCATCTTGTTAATGGGCTTACAGCCCAAGTCTAACAAGAGTGGTTTAATCGGTGTAGATTGGGGCAGTCCTACAAGTTTCCGTATAAATTTGTTTTGGGCTGTTACCAATGGTGAAAGATCCATGTAGCCCCATAGGTCAGCCCCATACAGGATTGCAGAGCTAATTTTGGCTTCATAAATCTTGAGAGCTGGTGCAACCCGTTTGGTTAGGGACATTTTTTGCTCCTTAACCAAGCAGCCCGTAAGCCGTGCAAATTTAAGGTGGAGTAGGTCGGCCTGGGGTTTCCAACGAGGGCGGTAGTCTAGGGTCACTCCAAGATATGTCATGACCTCCACTTGTTCAATACTAACGCCATTCAAGCTGACTGTGCTTTTGATGGGACGGTTTTTAGTTAGGACCATAAATTTGGTCTTACTTACATTAATTTGTAAATCATTTAGTTTACAAAACTCCTCGAACCTATTGAGTGCAGTTTGCAGCCCCCTACGTGTTTTAGAGAGGAGTAAAGTGTCGTCAGCAAATATAAGCATTGGGAACTTGGTCCCAACTTAAGAGGGAACGTCAGTGGGGGTGTTGGCAAAAAACTTCACCACCTGGTCAATGAACAATAGAAAAAGGGTGGGAGCCAAAACGCACCCCTGACGGACACCTCGCGTTACAGGAAAACTAGCCGTCACTTGCCCTTGGCCTCCCCATCTCACCCGGGCAAAGTTGTCCTTGTGCAATCTAACCACGAGGTCTAGGAGTTCGGGCGGTAAGGCCAGATTTCTTAGGACATCCCACAATTTTGCCCTGGGCACAAGATCGAAGGCCGACTTAAGGTCCACAAAGGCGGCATAGATGGATCCACCGCCTAATAGCACCACCTTCCAGTAAATCATGGTGAATCTGAAGACCTGGTCGATGGTACTGGTGCCTGATCGAAAGCCAGCCTGTAATGGGGAGAGAATACTTTCCATCTCCATCCACCCCTGGATTCTGACTAGAACCATCCTAGCGACAATTTTTTGTAGGGAGTCGATTAGGCTTATGGGACGGTAGTTTCCCGGAACCGAATGCTCCCCTTTTTTAAAAATTGGGAGAATTTCCGCCCCTTTCCAGGACTCTGGAATCCTTGCCCCCTTTGCGATGGCATTGGCAAGCAGAGTTATAGAGGTAACCCATAATTGAAGATTTGTTTTAAATAGGTCAACAGGGAAAGAATCCATCCCTGGGGCTTTCCCCGATTGTACTGAACTGAGTGCAGACTCGGTATCAGAAGTTGTAAAAACTAACGTGAGATTAGGGACAGCGAGGGGGGATGCACACAGTACTTGACCAATTTGGTGTTCTAGGTCCGGATCTTTAAACTGGCTGGAATAAAAATCCCCCCATACCTCAGCTGGAACATAATTTACAGGAATTTGGGAATCCGGATGCCTACCCCACTTTACAATTTCCCAAAACTTTACTTGGTTAGATGATTGGCAGGCCTCGAAGAGATCGGACCAATGGCGCTCATCCCATTCTCTCTTCGCAATCCACTGTACCTTTTTGTACGTTTGGCGGGCCATTTTAATTTCACTAGAGACCCTAGATTTAATGGCTTTTATTAGGCTGCTATGTGCCACCCTACAGTTCTTGTTATACCATTTTTTCTGGGCACCCAATGCCTTCACTTTCCCACGTTTTAACGGTAGAGTTAAAAGGGCTTTGAGTTTAGTGAAGCACTGGTCGTGAAGATCACTAATATGAGAGACAGCATCCATGGTGGGCGATACGTTTAGAAAGGCACTCAATGTCAACGAGACTTCCTTTGCTATGCCATCTAACAAGGTGTGGTCTTCCACAACCCTACACCAATTGACCCTTCTTCTATCATTGGACAAAACGGCCCCTGCCGTTAGGCAGGATGTTGTTGGGGGCCTACCAGAACCACCTGGAAGCTGCAGACTTAAGGACAATGGGTTATGGTCACTCTCCGGGCAGACCACGACTTCCATATCGACCACGAGTGACCAATATTCCATTTTGACCAAAATATAGTCTATTCGGCTTTTACTGATCCCATTGTCAAAAGTGGGTTGGCCAACCTTGTCAGAGGCCGTTCGCCCATTTGCCGCTCTCAGGCCCCACTCCAGACACAGCCCTAACCAATGGAGAGCAGCCTCAGTGGCCTTCTTACAATTGGTCAAAGATAGGGACGGGATATTCCATACTGCATCTTCCTCAGCCCCCAAATCCTCACCCTCACTAAACAGGGGTCCCCTGCTATAAGGATTAATTTGTCTCTCCCTATCTGCTCACGGTAAGAGTCCAATTCATCCAAAATAGCCGGACAGCGCCCTCCTGGACGACCTCGGGCATAAATATTGATAACTACAATGTCCTGGAGGTTAGCCTTACTGAACTTAATTCCCAGGAGGTCAGGGTTAGACACTACAATTTCTTTTGGTCTATACCCAATAGACTGCCTGACCCAAATTATTAGACCCCCTGAGGCTCTGCCTTTTGGACCCCGGATAGCTGGCTTATAAAAGTTTAAAAACCCTACCCGATATATAGGATCAGGAGCCCAACTCTCTTGAAGGATTACAATATCAAAGGTGTCAATAAAGTCAGCCCATTCCTCCGAGCCTATTCGTCCCTTTAACCCTGCGATGTTCCATGAAACAACTTTAAGCGGCTCAACCTGATTAAGGTATGTGGCTTGATCCAAATCACACAGCTCCTCCTCAATAATACTAACCATGCATGGTTGAGGGCTGGATGACTGGTTTACATCTGTACTGGTCTCAACAACCCTCTCCACAGCCTTCTCCAAATGTCCTCCCGCATAACTCAAACTTATATTACATACTCCATTATTATTGCCATTTACATTATTTCTCAAATCACACCCTCTGCTAAATGCGGGGTACAGTCAATCAATGCCCTCCAGGCCAGAGAGGGAATCATAACGGTTAAACAATTGTGGATAAAATGGAGAATAGGGGATCCTATCCATCTGAGATCTACCTACAGGTCTTCTGGGCATCAGGGAGTTAGAAAAGGGAGCACCATCTCTTTTGGGGTAAAAGTAACCCAAACCCAAGGACTGCACATCCCCCATCCTCCCAAACCTTGCATCCCTGCGTATGTAATCAACTACCCAGGGATCCCTGAAGTTTATAATGATACAATCCCCTTCTAAATCCTTCTCACAATGACCCACCCAATCCACTCTTCTGACATTCAGTATCTCAGTTGAGGAGGAGGGTGGGAGGGGTTGATTTTTGCTTAACCAAAAAACAACTTTGTTTTTAAGGTCACCAAAAGATTCTGTTTGGCCCTCCCTAATGGATGAAACACCCGTTAGGACGATTGTGTATGGAGCTGCATCAATAGGTAGGTCAGTACGAGGGGTACCCCATTTTTTGCCCGTCCGGGGAGAGTTGGCAGAATTACAATTTGCACTCCCAGCTGCTCTGGAACTTGTTTTGGGCTGAGTGGGTGGTTTAAGACCACATTTCACGGAGTTCTGTGCCGAGGTAACAACAGTAGTCTTGGAAGTACTTGGCTGGGGAGCAAGATTTGATTTAGAACTGGCCTTCTTGGGTTTCGAAGCCTGAACTATTGCGGCCAGAGTGGGCACGGGGACTTTTTTTAAGTACTGCCCCTGGAACATATGCCGTTGGGATTATTTATGACTGCCCGGGCAGTGGTGGACTTAGCAATTATTAACTTGGACTGGTTGCTTAATGTAGCTCCTCCCTGGGGTTTTGGAATACTAGAGGTAATGGAGTTAGACGGTGCAGCCTGGACATTAACCAGCTTTTTTAACATACAGGTGTTTATATTAACTAGGTTCTCGAGCATATGGGGAGAGGAATTGGCCTAACGGCTAGGGTGCTCGACCTCGGACCTGGAGGAACTGGGTTCGAGTCTCGGTAACGACGCCAAACATCCTGTGATTCTGGGCAAATCACTTAATCTCCCCGTGCCTAAAATGAATGTGTGTCTGTCCTCATGTAACGTAACTGGTGCTATGTAAAGCGCTCTGATACCTGATTCGGTTCGGGTCTAGTTCGCGCTATATAAAACTCTGCAAAAAAAAAAAAAAGAAATATCTAATTTTAAGTTCATAAGTCTGGTTCTTTCAAGTACAGGCAGCAGGAGAGTTTTAATTAATACTTCCGTCTTAGCCATAAGGCCATCGTCACTGCTACTGCTCGCAGGGCAGAGGTTAGGCGACCCAGATGCAACTTGGGAAAAAAGCCCCTGAGCACTAGAAACCAGGGTAGGCTGTGAGCTAATGGTAGCCTCGGGGTTGGGAGTTAATCGTGGTGTAAGAGCTATTTTGGATGCTTTTGAGACACCTCCCCTCTGCCGACCCGTGTTTCTCTTCCTCTTGCAAGGATGATTCATTGGGGAATCCTCTTCCAAGGATAGATCTAATTGGGATTGACTTACTAGGTGCATACTTCCCCCCCACTCCACTACCAGATGAGTCACTGGAGTTTAAGTCACTACAACTTGATACTAAAAAAGCTCCCACTGCATCACGGTGAACATCCACCAATACAGGAGCCAAGGAATGGTTAGTGCCTGATAGTAATACTTCAGGACTAGACGCTGCGGCAATAGGGCCTAACGAGGAACGTTTCTCACTAACAAGATCTAGTGAGAGCCGTTTCTCGGCAAAAGCTATCTCCTTCTCCAGGATTCCGGTGGCTTTAATAAGGAAGGCATCCAGGGGTCCGGAAACCACCCCCTTTGAGGTTTGCAACTGCACAGTTCGTTCCTTCCCGGAACGTAGAGGCATAATTAGTGCAACCTAGCAACAAAATGGAGAAGGGGAGGGGGTGGGGGGTCTATAATAGGCCAGGGAAGATTCACAATACCTCGTATGTTGAACTGTGAGAGGCAATAAATACTAACAAGCCTAACAAACCAGGGGATATGGCCCAACCCAACCTTGTCCGACCACGGACGGCCACAGACGGCCCCGCCCTTGTCCCGGGCTACTCCCGGGACGCTCCCGCGCAGCAGGTTCTGCTAAACTTGATTATGGGCCGCCCAGGGGGCGGGACTAGCAGGGAGAGCGGGCCAGGTGTAGCGAGTTGGCCAGGCAGGGACTCCTGGGAGATGGAGTCCCCGCGATGTCGCTCGCAGCCCTGCTACGATGCCCCTAGGCTCCCCAGTTGCCACAAGCTGCCACTTGGTCAGCAAGGCCCCCGCAGTCCTCCTTCACGATGCGGGACCCGCAAAGCGGGTCCGGCGAGTTGTTGTCTGTGAGGGCGACGAAAAACAGCCCAGCAGGACGCTCCAGGAAATGAAGAAACTACTCAGGGCAAAGTCACAGTGCAAGGGGTCCCAGCGAGGCAGCGGGCAGGAAGGGTTTAAGAGGTGACCTGTTCACAGGGGGCGGGGCTAGCAGGGAGAGTGGGCCAGGTGTAGCGAGTTGGCCAGGCAGGGACTCCTGGGAGATGGAGTCCCCGCGATGTCGCTCGCAGCCCTGCTACGATGCCCCTAGGCTCCCCAGTTGCCACAAGCCGCCACTTGGTCAGCAAGTCCCCCGCAGTCCTCCTTCACGATGCGGGACCCGTGAAGCGGGTCCGGCGAGTAGTTGTCTGTGAGGGCGATGAAAAACAGCCCAGCAGGTCGCTCCAGGTTATGAAGAAACTACTCAGGGCAAAGTCACAGTGCAAAGGGTCCCAGCGAGGCAGCGGGCAGGAAGGGTTTAAGAGGTGACCTGTTCACAGGGGGCGGGGCTAGCAGGGAGAGCGGGCCAGGTGTAGCGAGTTGGCCAGGCAGGAACTCCTGGGAGATGGAGTCCCCGTGATGTCGCTCGCAGCCCTGCTACGATGCCCCTAGGCTCCCCAGTTGCCACAAGCCGCCACTTGGTCAGCAAGTCCCCCGCAGTCCTCCTTCACGATGCGGGACCCGTGAAGCGGGTCCGGCGAGTAGTTGTCTGTGAGGGCGATGAAAAACAGCCCAGCAGGACGCTCCAGGAAATGAAGAAACTACTCAGGGCAAAGTCACAGTGCAGGGGGTCCCATGGCACTTCATCAGGACCTAAGTGGATAAGTAGTGCACTACTAGAGGTCTGGTTCCTGGGGTATAGGGAGGTGACCAGACACAATATAGTAAAGCCCTAGTAGACCTATACTGGGCAATAGACCTGTGGGGAAGGAAGAACAAGGGAGGTGGGAACAGACAGACATACGACAAAGGAAGTTAAAACCTGAAATGAACAGAGAAAGTCTCTGTAAAATTGTGAGACCTCACAAACTACCACGTAATAGTGGTGCTAGGCACGCACATGGAGTGATAAATTGAAAGCATGCCAGCATTTGTGTGATAGAGGTAATGTCGCGAAAGTTGTGAAGGAGACAACAGTATTAGTGATGGCTACTTGCCAAGTAAAAAGGTTGGAACAAGGGGTGGGGGGCAAGTGAGTTGTGGTTAGGTTAGGTTAGGTTCATATGCTTAGTAGAGGAACCCTCAGTAACAAACGTGCTCATGTATAGCAATTAAGAGTGGTACCTCGCATACCGGGCAACCGTGGAGATACCACGTGCTCAGTTGTGTAACTTGATAGGGTTATATGACTCTTCTGCTTCTAAATCCATCAGGCGGTAGCGTGGACACACTCGGGCACTGCATCTAGTGACACGTGTGCTATGTTGCCGCTCATCCTAGACCACATGCCAGTAGTCTAAAGAAGTGTGAGCCAACAGTAATACAGGTGCATACATACAGTGACGTCCAATCTGGATGTGCCAAAATGTCCTGTGAGGTAATGGTGCCTCAGTGAACTAATGTAGTGGTCTCGTGGTGACGGCATGCACTACAACATGATTCATTCAGGGCACAAATTACCGGGTTTATCATCTTGACAGTTTCAGTATGCGTGATTGACGGCAAATGTGGCGGCCTTAGTGTAGGGAGAGGTTGCCTGAAAACATACCATATAAACGACATGCAACCGATATGACGGAGGTCCCTTACTGGTTAGCATGCGTTTAAAAAGCTTTGTAATGGCTATGGCGGTGAAGGCATTCGCTCGGTCAAATTGCATTAAGGGAAAAACATGACATGTATGGATACAAATAAACATCCTAGTTCATTACAAACTTAGTGGCAAGCGAACGTTGGCGAACTCACCAGACACGGTACTTGCTAAACCAAAGCAACTCACCCCCAGAATAGTGATCTATTATCTGGCGCGGTATACAGAGCATGTCGTTGCTCTGATTCTGAAAAGGAAAGTAGTGGTCCGGTTATAGTACAACAAGGTTACAGGGCTTACCGGGAGGCTTTCACGATTCGCTAGGCGTTGTATACTCACTTCTGGGTGGATGGCAACTAGCTGAAATCCTACCTTCGCTCTAGGCCCCGTGACTGCTTCTTCCAGGATCTTTGTATTTAAGCTCAGCATGTGTTCAGAGTCTAGAACGCTGACTCTTGTTGCCATGTTGGTTGTGTGCAATGTAACTTCTGTGTCAGTTGTGAGGAGCACTGTCGGTTGGTGTCTGGGGCTCCTGGCATGGGGTTCCTGGGCTCCAATAAACCTGCATTTTGAATGTTCCTGATGTGGCGTCTTCATTGATTAGAAGAGTCTACTACAAGTACCTGCACTTCTCAGGGAGAGTTTCAGTGCTTTTAATGAGTGATAATTGCCACTTCTCAGTAGCAAGCATGTACTTGGCTAGTACGAATATCAGCACTTCTGTATTTACATTTAAAGCACTGCTTTACTCTTCTCCCAGCCGTGAAACTATGATCAGCATTCTGGAGCAATAGCTCACTGGGTAGGACATTTGTGTCTTGCTTTTTTTTTTTTGCAAGTCCGGACGCTGGACCCACGTTTCTGGCACTGATATTAACCAGGACGATTGGCTACTACTTTGGCCACCTGTAATACAAGCCACAGAGAAATCTTATTCATTGCATTATTGCGCTTGTTTGGTGGTTGAGGTTTGGACCAACATTCTGGGCCATTAACGCGAATTAAGGCGTTTGGAGGATGGTGGGACATTGTAGAACTTATATGTCCATAACTTATTTTATCAGTGATTTTGGTATTGTTCTTATCGGATTGGATCTCTGGTCACGTTGATTTATGTACACAGACCTTGGACCAGGATTGTACTAATTAAGCCCTGACAAAGTTCCAGCTGTGGAACGAAACGCATTGGCTGATGTCCAATGTTTTAACTTAAAGCACAATAAAGGATATTTTAAATATATTTGGAGCTCTCTGACTACATTCTGGTGCACCTTCCCATATATACAAAAAAAAAGAGTTTGAATGCCCACAAAGCAAACTCCGTTTTTTTCTCATCGAAGATTGTAAATTGAGTATCAGAAGGTGGGAAATAGTAGCTTCTTATATTTTTACTGTACTAAAACAGGGAGACAGGCAGGTGAGCATTTGTAAGATCGTCCACGTCGGATGAGTTAAGAGTTTTGGACAGAAAAAAGGAAAGGACATTCGTTTTTGGGCGAAAGAGCACTGGCATACCTCACAGCTAGGGATCTGCTGCCAAGAGAACTCAACATTCCTGAAACTTCAGATTTTGAAAAACAAAAACCGTGTAGGTTGGTAACTAATACTGCATTGGACCACATAACAAGCATTTGATTAAGCTAAAGAGATTTGATTTGCTAATGGTATCGTATAGCAAAGCAAATGGCTTTAACTTAATGAAAGGCAAGACCTATTGCATTTTTAATGCTTGTTTATTCTTTGTTGACTTGAGTTCTTCTTGCTCGAGGCATTACCAAATGCTGTTCACTGTTTCTCAATGAATTCAAACTTTAAAAAAAAACTGTGGATGCATGGGTCTGTGTGAGTACTAAGCCAGATAACTATTTAAATATCTGTTTTAACTTCATTTCCCATAGTGCGGGTGGAGGTCGCAATACTCAGGGTGGGGGTCTGAACGCTGAGGTGGGGGCATGGGGTTGTGAATGTCAGGATGGGGTTCATATGCTCAGGGCGGGGGCTCAAACGCTTAGGTTGGTCTCTGGACTCTCAGGGGGACACAGATGGGGGCCCCGGGGTTGGGGAAGAAGGAGGTGGTACCAACGCTGAAGGTGATGGGGTTACTGTGCCCAGCAGCACTCAGGGTGGAGGGCCCTTTAATTCTCAGCGAGGGGGAGTGTGGGGGAAGCGGGGGGGAGCACAGAGTCGACGGGTCCAGCTACCCGGACAAATTACCGAAATGTCAAATGAAGTTATTTTCCAAGTGAAAGCAGGGGTCGGTCAGGAGCCCGCACAGACGAGGGTGGCCAGTATTCGATGTCCGGGGGGGAGCAGATGAGGCCCAGACTACCCCCCCCCCTCACACCGCAGCAGACTCGGTTTCTCTGTGCTTTCTCTTCTCTCTGTGGATGTTCCTCATTGTGTCTCTTTTTCTCAGGTTGTTCTCTTTCCTTCCTTCCCTTTCGCTGTGTGTTTCTCTGTCTGCACCTCTACCGTCGTCATTCCCCGCTCTCTTTAAAAGTTATTTCTCAGTGCCCTTCCGTTCTCTCTCCCGCCTGGCACTCCAGTCGTCTCTTTTTGTCACGTGCCCCGCAACCCTGGCCTCTTCTCTAAATTCAAGCAAACATGTGTTACGGGTCATGTTAATGTAAATGTATGTACAGCCAAGGCTGTATAGCTGTTTGGCGTGCATATGTGTGTTATTCCCAGATGCACATAGGGCTTACGAATAAGAAAGGGCCAGAAACAGACACTAGGGGCCTATTGTTCACGGCAAGAATGTGGTTTCAAATACAATACCACATATTCCTTCAATATAGGTTTTCATTCTCCCGTTTGACAGAGCCATGTTATACGGTGACAGGAGCCTTGTGTGTCGATATGTGCTGTTTAATAAAGATAACATAATTACACACATCAAATTCACCATTCTCTTCAAAATAAAAACGCACAAATTGCGAATGTTCACAAATGTAAATGACCTGTTTACTACCGTCTCCGTCCTGCCCCCAGGGCGAAGACCATTTCCCATTTGGTTCTGGGGCCGACTCAGCTACTGGTAGAAAAGATAACTTATACAAAATCTGAGAGATCGCATCAGCTGTTGTTTGTCACTAGGCACAAGGGTACCGTGTATGTCTTAGTGACACTTCTCAAGCACTTCAGTGAGACGACGCCATCGCTGCCGGCCCGGCCCTACGGCCATTACTGCACTTGGCACTACACGGACAGACACATAAAGCCAACACAATGCACTTCGATTCACACAGCCTGCCAGACACACAAGAAGTAGAATAAAGGAAGAAAGCTCTAAAGTCAATACTACATGCACGCCCACTGCAGTATACGAGGAAAGACACACACTCACGCACAAAGGCAACTCAAACAGCAATGCAAGCATTGACACTGAAGGCTCCCGGAAAGCTACTCGGACACACACATATGAAAAGAGACACAGCGATACACACATCTGTTCACTTCAGGTGCGCACACACATTATCACAAAATAGATCCACATTGGTGCTCCCAAAGGTAAACAGACACCACAGACCAACACACACAGCACCGCTTCTTATCTGAGCAAAAAATCTGTGGCAAACATGTTGAGCAATGCACACAGCAGGCGCACTGCTGTATGCGGTAGAGGGCGTGGTGCTGACTGGAGAGGGCGCATTTTAGCATTGCAGGTACAGCAAATTGCCACACAACGCCACTGAAAATAAAACCAAAAGAACAGTGTCTCCCTTATTCAGCGACTCAAGTAACAAACAGAAAACCTCCAGCTACCAGCAGGAGAGTGTAGACGTGCACACACAGGGGATGCCACCCCGCATCCACATTATGTGGAAACAGGTTGTTCAGGTTGTTCTGTTCATGAGAGCAGTTGTGAATCAAAGCACGAGGTTAAGTGAATAAAACTCTCCAGTGACTCCAGGTCCTGCAGGGCCTCACTCCAGACCCCCTCCATGGTGCACCCCAGGATGGGACGGGCCGAACCGCTCAGCCAACTATCCAGGAAAATGAACGCAAAGTATTTATATAGCGCTCCTTAAGGCCACTTGCAGCTTCAGAGCACTCCCAAGTGCACCGGATACAGGAACCAACAAAACTGTGTTTCCAGGATCATACAGCGCAGCTAAACGCAGAAGCCAGGATTAGAACTCGGTCTCTCTAATCCACAGTCCACTGGCACTGGGGTGGGTGCATGTCAGGTCACTTTTTCGGGTGGACAGGCACATTTCCTCGTCATAGGAGATCTGTGCACTTTGAAGATTTAGCTGTGAGGGCTCCGACCTCCACCGAATACATCACAAGAAAAGCAGTGCATGCAGAAAACACAGGCATAGGACAGTCCCGGTCAGAAAGAAATCCAGTGATGGGCTTAAATCGGAAATATTCCAGCGCTTCCCTGCAGTGAAAGGGTTAGCCCAGCAGATATTACCCACAGAAGCCTCGGTGTCCACCTCCCAGCTGCTGGATCATCAAGTCTGGGCGCTTAGCACACAGCTGCCCTTTCAACCGCAGCCCGATGTCTTTCCCATGCACAACCGTGCACTGCAGCCAGGGCTTCTCCCGGGGAGGCTCGACCTTTTCTCCTTGAAGTCAGCTGAGTAAGCCTGCAATGGTCCAGGGTCGGGAGGCCCCGTCCGCCTTTGCAGTCCAAGGCACTGGCAGGGCACTGTGTTTATTTGTAGCATCCTGCTACAAATAAACACAGACACACTTCTTTATGTTACTGGTGCTTTATTCTCTTGCTACCAGCTTCTCCCCTGTCCCTACTCTATCTGCCTCTTCCCTTGTCCGTCCCCTCCTCTTCCTGTCCACCCCCGGGCTCCACCCACAACCACTAGCCTGCTAACTTCATAACATCTCCCCCTTTTGTAACAAAACAAACAAACACACTGACTTCTCAGTCCATTTCTTCAATAAGTCTTTTGGGTGGACGTGTGTCGCGATGAGGCCGTGGCGACCTGGCTCTCGGACTAGTAGTGTTTAGTGTCTCATTGGCCGGACCAGTGTTCTCGCGACCAGCTGAATGTGGTTCTTCTGAACTGGGAGTGTCCACTTCACTCATCATGGTTCCGGTGGTATCTCGTGAAAATTTCTTAAAATGCGAGATGTTTCTCGTGACTCGCCGCTGCTCCGATTCCGTGGTCAGCATAGTTCCTTTCTTTTTCGTGATCAGCAAAGGTTCATCCTTGAACAGGCAGTCGGTCTTCCTCTGCTGCTCTTGCTTGACGAGAACATGGTCCCCTTCATGTAAGGACAGTGACCTCGCTCTTCTCCGGCGGTCTGCATATGACTTCATTTTGTCTTTACTGCGCTTGTCTGTTATCATCATCTCTTGATGGTCTCTTGCAGATGATGATGCTCGCAAAGCCCCTTCCCACGTTGGAATGCGATTCCTCATGGGACGTCCCAGCATGAGTGTCGCCGGGCACTGCCCAGTCGTTGCGTGAGGAGTTGTCCTGTAAGCTCGGAGGACCTCATTGAGGGCCACTTGTAAATCCTTTCCTTCCGCAGTAGCATGTTGAAAAGTCTTTTTGAGTGTGGCCATGAATCTTTCGATTGTTCCATTTGCCTGTGGCCAGAGGGGTGTAATCCTGCGATGATGAAAATCCAGGTGTTTCGCAAATGCCGCAAAGCCTTGCCCATTGAATGGGGGTCCGTTGTCCGTTTTCACCTGTGTGGGAACTCCCCATGTTGCAAAGACTTCATCAAGTACTTTGAGAGTACTAGAGGCGTGTGTAGACGGTACGAAGTATGCCATAGGATATCGAGAATGCTCATCAATGATGGCCAGCACATATTTGCCCGATGACAGGGGTCCATAGAAATCAATGGCGATCTCTTGCCACACTCCAGGTGGCAGGGTGGTCATGTGCAGTGGTGCTGGAGGATCACTCTTGCTTGTGAGCTGACAGAGGTGACAGTCCTTCAGGGTGGCTTCCACCAGTTGATCGAGATACGGAAACCATACTCGTTCCCTTTGCGCACGTTTAGTCGACACAATCCCCCGATGCCCTTCATGTGCAAGGGCAACCACTCCTTGCCTCAGTTGAGTGGGGATTACGATCCGCTGGTCTCGCAGTAGTATGCCATTAGTGGTGGCTGACAGTTCACCACAGACATGCCGGAAGGCTTGCATTTCTTGTTTGATAATGGGATCGGTCTCTTCATCCTGAGGATCATGTCTCCACCTGTTGTTTCGAACCCTGCGAAGGACTTTCTGCAGGACGACGTCTTGGGCCTTACTCTCTCGGATGGTATCCATGGGGATAGCTGGAGGTAGGGCTCGGTCGGTCACAAAATGTATGTACTCTTCCGCGATGGATGAATTAGAGACTGACGATGCAAGTGGGTGCCGGGACATGTAGTCAGCCGGGTTTTCCGACTTTCCAGGCTTGTGAATAATGGTGAATGTGTACTCCTGTAGCCTTAGGCCCCACCTTTCAATCCTCGGGGGCATCTTGGATCGTGGGTTTCCATAAATGGTGACGAGGGCTTGATGGTCTGTGATTAAAGTGAATTGTTTACCGTATATGAAGACATGAAAATGTTCACATGCCCACACTACGGCAAGACTTTCTTTCTCGGGCTGCGAGTATGCCCGTTCCGGGTCAGTCAGGCTACGACTCGCATATGCAATGATACGACGTTGATCTGAGTCATTGTTATATTGTGCTAGGATGGCTCCAAGCCCGACGGGACTGGCATCCACAGTTATCTCAGTCTTTCTTTTTGGGTTAAAATATGACAGGTGATCCGCCGATTCCACCGCCCTCTTGATTTCCTTGAAAGATTGCTCGCATTGGGGAGTCCACTCAAATGGTTGACCTTGTTTGGTCAAGATGCGGAGGGGATGACTGATTGTCGCGTAGTCCCTGATATAGCGAGCACAGTAGCTGGCCATGCCGAGGAACGATCTGAGTTCACTGACATCCTGGTGACTCTTGGTGTTGTTCAGAGTCACAATCTTGTCAGGATCAGGTTTCATGCCAGCGCCTGAGAAAATATGGCCAAAGAATTTCAGTGTGTCCTGGTGGAACTCACACTTCTCTTTGTTTAGAGTCAGGTTTGCCTCCAATAAAGCATGGCAAACACGATTGAGTGCAATATCGTGTTCTCGTAGATCAGAACCATATACGAGGATGTCATCGCTATAGTTGAGCGTGTTGGGAATGTTTTGGATGACTTGCCGAATTGCTTCCTGAAATATTTCGGCCGCTGAGGAAACTCCAAAACTCAGTCTCTTATATCTGAACAACCCCAGATGGGTTGCGAAAGTGGTGATATATCTTGACCTTACATCTAGTTCCAGCTGATGGTAGCCTTTATTTAAGTCCAACTTGGAAAACACCGTGGCCCCATTGAGATCTGAGATCATATCGCTCAAATGTGGTCCCGGATGTCGTTCTCTTTCGATCGAAGTATTGGGCAGGCGCATGTCCACACAGAGTCTGACTTTGTTGGCCGTGCCCTTCTTGGGTACGATAACTACTGGTGACACCCACGGTGTTGGACCATCTGTGCGCTCGATGATGTCAGCAGCTAGCAGATCCTGGAGTTCTTCCTCAACAGCGGTCTGGAGATGGAACGGTACCCGTCGAGGGTGTTGAGCGACGGGTCTGACTTGTTCATTGATATGTAACCGTACTTGGCAGTCTTTCAATTTGCCTAATCCTTGAAATAGTCTGGGAAACTGACGGGTCACATCTTGGTTGCCGCTAACCTTGAAAAGGATTTCCACCAGGTGAAGACGTTCAGCTGTCGGAAGGCTCAGTAGGCAGTCTGCTTCTGGGCCCTTGATAACATGGATGACCGCTGATATGGTTGTGTTGTCATGTTTGAGGGTCGTCGAAAACTTCCCAAGGCAGGGAAGTGGCTTCTTAGCCATCCACGTGAAGACTCTAACTGGTGCAAATGTCAGAGGAGGACGCGGACTCATTCTTTCGTATTCGGTGACCGGAATATAGTTCAGGGATGCACCGGAGTCTAATACGAACTTTGTGTCACGATTGCCAACTGTGATGTCCAACCGAGGATATGTCTTAAGTTGGTCCGGATCTGCCGCTAGGTTCAGGTATTCAATGGTGTATGTTGAGTCTCTGGATGACGGTCTAGATTCCTTGGATGGTGACCTCCGTTCCCACCTGGACCGACGTGACTCTCTGCTGGAGTGTGACGACCCAGAGGACTGCTCAATCTGTTCTTGGACAGCTCGCGCATGGTGTCTTCGAGTGTCGGACCGGGACATTCTCGGGGTGCTGCTTCGTGCGTCAGACTGGGATGTCCTTGTGGCACTACTTCGTCTCTCCTTGTTGTATTCCACACACATCACTTCGAAGTGATTAGTTCGACCGCACTTCCGACATCTCTGACCCATGGGAGGGCAGCTATCCACATGGGGGTAATCATACCCACATCTGTAACATTTCCTCACTCTCTCAGATTTTCTCTCCTTCTTCCACGGCTCTCGCCGCTGATATTTTGACTGTTCCTGACGAGAGGGCGGGCGTGACCTCCATTGTCTGTCTCTCGAACTCCTTCGACTGTCACTTTTGGCGTGCACACGCCGCACTTGTTCACGACTTCCTTTGTGCCCCGTTTCGATGTCAGCTGCATACTCCTCTGCCTGATCATAGACTCGTGTCATCTCCTCTATATCGTCTAGGCTATGTTCTTTTCTCAAGAGTCGCCTCCTCAGTTGGTCGGAATGACATCCGTCTATTATTTGTGACTTTATTGCAGCATCTGTTGAGAAGTTATCAAACTCACAATGCTTGGCTAGTCTCCGCAGGCGCATCATGAAAGCACTCATGGGTTCTTCCTTCCCTTGACGAGCCGAGTGGAATGTATGGCGTTCGTAGTCTACGTTTTTTTTGTGAAGAAATCTTTTATTCAATGCGTCACGCACTTTGTCATAGGTATCCGCCTCAGCAGCAGGAAGGTCCTTGATTATTTTGACTATCTCCCGCCCCGCCAGGTTGCGCAGGGCAATCAACTTCTTTTTGTCCACAGTCACTTCCGATCCTTCGATGTAGTCTTCAAACTCTTCCAGCCATTCTTGCCATCTGGGACCCATGCTTCCCCCAGTGGTCACTTTGAGAGGTTCGGGTGCTCGCAGGTGCGACCCACCTGCACTATCTAAACAACTCGTAAGAGAGGGTCCGAGGGAAATGTTTACCGACAAAACAGGCTAATACCCCCTGTAAGACTACCTAAAAAACAACAGAGCCTGTAAGTCAAAGGTACTTAGGAGTGATAATCAACACTGGTATAATTGCACGGAAGTGAACCTAACTAAAGACCATCAACAGTAGCTGATTAAGTCCTATCAGCCCACCCAATGGCGGAGCCTCATCATGTAGGACTCCAATACCAAGGTAAGTGTGCAATCGCCCAGTTGTCAATTAGCGATGCATTACTCAACCGAGGTAAGGTCACCACCGTTGTTAGACTTGAGTGGGAGACTGATATGTGCAGTGCAGGAAAAGAAAATAAAATAGTGTGTGATTAAAATGGCTATCGAGGCAAACAAAGACCTTTATTAACGTTTGCCTGGACGTCAGGTTAAAAAATAGTGAAAAAACAGTGTGGAAAAAATCACTGTTTGACTTGCTTGATAGAAAACTAAGTGAAATATAAGAGGGCCAACATGTTTCTGCCTTAAATGTGAAGAATCACTGGCATTCGTCAGGGCCGAATTAATATCTGCTACTGCAAGACACTATAATGTGTGTGCAAGAATTAAGGAAATGTACAATATATGAACAAAACGGAACCATCCTACCACATCTTGTCAGTATTGTCGTGGTGATGCGATGGATTTTTCCTGTGAGAAATCAAGAAGGAAAAAAAGAAAGAAGAAAAGAACAATGTAGACATTGCATTTTTACATTGCTCAAAAGTTAAATCTACACCAAACATATTCAAGTGGGATGATTTAACGTGCAAAACCAGTATAGACTCACAAACCTAAGACAGGACCATCACTCATTGGTGATAGTCACATATAAGGTGCATTCTGATACGTCACCCAGTGATTAAAAATAATGTACACAGTATCAACACTTACCCAACAGTGTGTGGGAAGTGGACCTCACCTCACCCGGCAACTGCTCGGACGAATAAGGCACCGCTCTGAACGTAAAAAGACAATATCTCACCAGATGCATGTCTCTGGGGTCTATACTCCCTATGTTCAATAAAACCCAAATGCTTTATCAACTGTCTGTCACGTGTTCCCACCCGGTGTCCTCGGTGGCCACGCATAACTGATATTGCATCTAAGCCTCCAGTTAAATTGAGAAGATGCTCTTGGATTTATGTTAGAAATACCAACTAATTTAACAGCAAAACCAGTCAGTGATGATATTGATTGCTAATGTCTAGAACAAGTAGAAAGAAATCCCCATTATCTAAAGTCCATTTCTTCAGCTACACAAAGAATTAATGTTAAGCTGTTCAAAAGTTAAATGAAGGGAAATCTTGCTGTTCTTAACAGTTAACTGGATGTAAGAATCTACCACTGAAATCCCTAGGTTCGTCCTGGTAATGTAACCCTGACCCTGCTTACCTGTCCGTCGGTACCTTGAGGCTGACAACGAGCCGAAGGGGAGGCACCGAGCGAACAATCTGGCGTCTATTTATAGCGCTGGTATATCACTAATGTGGCTCAGCTGAGTTTCTAAAGTGTGCGCTGCACCTGCGTGATGTACAGGTTACTACATCCTCGCGCGTGTCTTCTGAAACAAACACCTGGCGCGCATGCGCGAACATGAAGACGCCTGTTAGAGCGCACCGCGCATGCGCGTACGAAACAAACAGCTAGCGCGCATGCGCGAACATGAAGATGCCTGTTTGAGCGCACAGCGCATGCGCGTACGAGCAGTGCCAACACACTCCGACCCGGCACAGCGCGAGACACTGCTTGCATGCAGTTGTCTCGCGCATGCGTGTTGTAGCCTCAATCTCGCTTTGTTAATAGATGTTTACCAGCAAGGCAAACGCGTTTGTATTGCATTTGACACTGCGTTAATTTCATGACCTAATAGGACAGAATCTATACAAACAGATGTAATAGAGCAAGGGGATAAGTGAAAAAAATGTTTTTAACCCATGAGGTAATAGCCTTTACACAAAACGTGAAGTGCGCGCTATTGTGCCGCAAGTCAGCAATACTAAATGGTAAAACAGAGGAAGGTGAATAGGTCCTGGGCCAACTGCGCAGGAAGCCTTGCTCCTACAGTGGAAGTACATGTCTAGTAATGATGGGTATACCATGATAGTGTCATTTAGGAGAGACAAAACTAGACAGGAGGACTATGTTTAACTCGGGTACCTACAGGCGGTCAATAGGGGGCCTGGTGTCGCCAACACTCCAAATGGGTGGTAATTAATCACACCAGAAATGGCTCGTTGTAACCACCAGAGGTACACATGGCAAGTGGTCCACCAGAATTGCTCATAGCCAGGGGTCCAATCAGATTAATAGCCACGGAATATTGTCATTCAAGCCAACAACATCAGATTGTAATCTGTGGATCCACCGTTGCTCCTTCACAAACAGAAAGTGGGAGACATTGGTGATATGTGGTGGGATATACGGCTTTTCCAACACTAGCCAAAACATATCCTCAGGTTTGTGTTTCGCTTCCAAAAAGTGATTCGTGAGGCCTGTGGATTGCTTCCTACATCGGATCGTACTTTTATGTTCACTGATGCGAGCCTTGATCATCCGTGTTGTGTGGCCCACATACTGTTTTTTGCATGGGCAGGTGATCAAATAAATTAGTTTGTCTGAGTTACAATTAGTATGTTTTGTCAACTTCCACGGTCTATCGGTACCGATATCCACAGAGAGGGTTTTACGTGTCTGAGGACAGGCTGCACAATTCCCGCAGGGGTAATGGCCTTGGACTGGAGTGCTGTTCCAGATGGTATTGATAGTTTGTCTCATCTCATTGCGTGGTCTGGTATGCACCAGATTGTCCCGAATGGAGGGTCCTCTTCTAAAGGCAAACAGAGGGCGAGGTATGGTGCCTGCTGCTGTGTTTAATATCTTCCAATGCTTTAGTATGATTTTCTTCACCTGATTGGAAGATGTGGTGAACGTTTGGACCATAGTCATCTGGTCACTTCTGGTCTCAGGCCTCTTGTGTTGCAAAAGTGCTTCACGGTTGTTGTGAAAAGCTCTCTTGCGTGCACGGCGAATTAAATGACCCGGGTAATGTCGATCTTTCAGATTGAGCGCTAGTTCCTTCGCATGTTGTTCATATAAGGTGTTGGATGAACAGTTCCTTCTTACCCTCAGAAATTGTCCTACAGGCAAGTTCTCACGTAGGGACTGAGGATGAAAACTATGGTAGGACAAAAGCGAGTTCCGTGCCATTGGTTTTTTGAAGAGCTCACTCTGTAGGCCTGCTTCTGATGGAAAAATCTGAAGATCCAGGTAAGCCAATCTCTCTTTGCTGCTTTCCATGGTAAACTTGAGGAACTGATTCCTCGAGTTTAACCATGTGTGAAAGGCCGAAACCTCCGTCAATGTCCCTCTCCAAACCACCAGAATATCGTCAATATAACGTTTCCACAATCCCACTTGGTGAATAAAGGGGTTATTGTGGTTCAAAGCGTGGTCCTGTTCAAACTGGTGCATGTATAGATTTGCCAAGCTTGGCGCAAATACACTCCCCATTGAGGTCCCTGAGACCTGTAGATAGAGATTATTTTGGTATTGGAAAAAATTCTCCATCATGGCGATCCTCGCACACTCCATAATGAAAGCGACGGGGGTAATTGTGTCCATTTGTCTAGACTCCAAGAGACTCCTAACACAGTCCAGTGTTGCTTGCTGTGGGATTGACGTATACAGCGATTCAACATCGAAGCTTACCAGTAGATCAGTCTCACCATTAAATTCCACATCGGCCAGGAGTCTAAGCACATCACCAGTGTCTTTGAGGTACGTGGGTGTTTCCTGCACAATGGGTTTGAGAAAGAAATCTACAAAAGTAGATAAAGGCTCGAGTAACGAACCTATGCCCGATATAATAGGCCTTCCAGGAGGCGGTCTCTGTGCCTTATGAATTTTAGGAAGGCAGTAAAAATAGGGAATGACCGGATGTAAGGTAATGAGATATCTAGCTTCGTGAGAAGTGATCCATCCTTCTGCCAATCCTTCTTCAACCAGGCTCTTTATTTCATTGGAGACTCTGGGAGTTGGGTCTTCATACAAGAGGCGGTAAGATTTGGTATCATCAAGTTGTCGCTGACATTCTTGTTGGTAAGCCACAGTGTCCTGTAACACGATGGCCCCGCCCTTATCAGCCGGCTTGATGGTAAGGGATCTGTCGTTTGCCAGCGTCGACAAGCAGTGACACATGACGTTATGAACACTGAACAACGACGGAAGATCTTTCATAACATGTCTAATTTGGAGAAATCAGCATACCAAATGATACCAAATCTTACCGCCTCTTGTATGAAGACCCAACTCCCAGAGTCTCCAATGAAATAAAGAGCCTGGTTGAAGAAGGATTGGCAGAAGGATGGATCACTTCTCACGAAGCTAGATATCTCATTACCTTACATCCGGTCATTCCCTATTTTTACTGCCTTCCTAAAATTCATAAGGCACAGAGACCGCCTCCTGGAAGGCCTATTATATCGGGCATAGGTTCGTTACTCGAGCCTTTATCTACTTTTGTAGATTTCTTTCTCAAACCCATTGTGCAGGAAACACCCACGTACCTCAAAGACACTGGTGATGTGCTTAGACTCCTGGCCGATGTGGAATTTAATGGTGAGACTGATCTACTGGTAAGCTTCGATGTTGAATCGCTGTATACGTCAATCCCACAGCAAGCAACACTGGACTGTGTTAGGAGTCTCTTGGAGTCTAGACAAATGGACACAATTACCCCCGTCGCTTTCATTATGGAGTGTGCGAGGATCGCCATGATGGAGAATTTTTTCCAATACCAAAATAATCTCTATCTACAGGTCTCAGGGACCTCAATGGGGAGTGTATTTGCGCCAAGCTTGGCAAATCTATACATGCACCAGTTTGAACAGGACCACGCTTTGAACCACAATAACCCCTTTATTCACCAAGTGGGATTGTGGAAACGTTATATTGACGATATTCTGGTGGTTTGGAGAGGGACATTGACGGAGGTTTCGGCCTTTCACACATGGTTAAACTCGAGGAATCAGTTCCTCAAGTTTACCATGGAAAGCAGCAAAGAGAGATTGGCTTACCTGGATCTTCAGATTTTTCCATCAGAAGCAGGCCTACAGAGTGAGCTCTTCAAAAAACCAATGGCACGGAACTCGCTTTTGTCCTACCATAGTTTTCATCCTCAGTCCCTACGTGAGAACTTGCCTGTAGGACAATTTCTGAGGGTAAGAAGGAACTGTTCATCCAACACCTTATATGAACAACATGCGAAGGAACTAGCGCTCAATCTGAAAGATCGACATTACCCGGGTCATTTAATTCGCCGTGCACGCAAGAGAGCTTTTCACAACAACCGTGAAGCACTTTTGCAACACAAGAGGCCTGAGACCAGAAGTGACCAGATGACTATGGTCCAAACGTTCACCACATCTTCCAATCAGGTGAAGAAAATCATACTAAAGCATTGGAAGATATTAAACACAGCAGCAGGCACCATACCTCGCCCTCTGTTTGCCTTTAGAAGAGGACCCTCCATTCGGGACAATCTGGTGCATACCAGACCACGCAATGAGATGAGACAAACTATCAATACCATCTGGAACAGCACTCCAGTCCAAGGCCATTACCCCTGCGGGAATTGTGCAGCCTGTCCTCAGACACGTAAAACCCTCTCTGTGGATATCGGTACCGATAGACCGTGGAAGTTGACAAAACATACTAATTGTAACTCAGACAAACTAATTTATTTGATCACCTGCCCATGCAAAAAACAGTATGTGGGCCACACAACACGGATGATCAAGGCTCGCATCAGTGAACATAAAAGTACGATCCGATGTAGGAAGCAATCCACAGGCCTCACGAATCACTTTTTGGAAGCGAAACACAAACCTGAGGATATGTTTTGGCTAGTGTTGGAAAAGCCGTATATCCCACCACATATCACCAATGTCTCCCACTTTCTGTTTGTGAAGGAGCAACGGTGGATCCACAGATTACAATCTGATGTTGTTGGCTTGAATGACAATATTCCGTGGCTATTAATCTGATTGGACCCCTGGCTATGAGCAATTCTGGTGGACCACTTGCCATGTGTACCTCTGGTGGTTACAACGAGCCATTTCTGGTGTGATTAATTACCACCCATTTGGAGTGTTGGCGACACCAGGCCCCCTATTGACCGCCTGTAGGTACCCGAGTTAAACATAGTCCTCCTGTCTAGTTTTGTCTCTCCTAAATGACACTATCATGGTATACCCATCATTACTAGACATGTACTTCCACTGTAGGAGCAAGGCTTCCTGCGCAGTTGGCCCAGGACCTATTCACCTTCCTCTGTTTTACCATTTAGTATTGCTGACTTGCGGCACAATAGCGCGCACTTCACGTTTTGTGTAAAGGCTATTACCTCATGGGTTAAAAACATTTTTTTCACTTATCCCCTTGCTCTATTACATCTGTTTGTATAGATTCTGTCCTATTAGGTCATGAAATTAACGCAGTGTCAAATGCAATACAAACGCGTTTGCCTTGCTGGTAAACATCTATTAACAAAGCGAGATTGAGGCTACAACACGCATGCGCGAGACAACTGCATGCAAGCAGTGTCTCGCGCTGTGCCGGGTCGGAGTGTGTTGGCACTGCTCGTACGCGCATGCGCTGTGCGCTCAAACAGGCATCTTCATGTTCGCGCATGCGCGCTAGCTGTTTGTTTCGTACGCGCATGCGCGGTGCGCTCTAACAGGCGTCTTCATGTTCGCGCATGCGCGCCAGGTGTTTGTTTCAGAAGACACGCGCGAGGATGTAGTAACCTGTACATCACGCAGGTGCAGCGCACACTTTAGAAACTCAGCTGAGCCACATTAGTGATATACCAGCGCTATAAATAGACGCCAGATTGTTCGCTCGGTGCCTCCCCTTCGGCTCGTTGTCAGCCTCAAGGTACCGACGGACAGGTAAGCAGGGTCAGGGTTACATTACCAGGACGAACCTAGGGATTTCAGTGGTAGATTCTTACATCCAGTTAACTGTTAAGAACAGCAAGATTTCCCTTCATTTAACTTTTGAACAGCTTAACATTAATTCTTTGTGTAGCTGAAGAAATGGACTTTAGATAATGGGGATTTCTTTCTACTTGTTCTAGACATTAGCAATCAATATCATCACTGACTGGTTTTGCTGTTAAATTAGTTGGTATTTCTAACATAAATCCAAGAGCATCTTCTCAATTTAACTGGAGGCTTAGATGCAATATCAGTTATGCGTGGCCACCGAGGACACCGGGTGGGAACACGTGACAGACAGTTGATAAAGCATTTGGGTTTTATTGAACATAGGGAGTATAGACCCCAGAGACATGCATCTGGTGAGATATTGTCTTTTTACGTTCAGAGCGGTGCCTTATTCGTCCGAGCAGTTGCCGGGTGAGGTGAGGTCCACTTCCCACACACTGTTGGGTAAGTGTTGATACTGTGTACATTATTTTTAATCACTGGGTGACGTATCAGAATGCACCTTATATGTGACTATCACCAATGAGTGATGGTCCTGTCTTAGGTTTGTGAGTCTATACTGGTTTTGCACGTTAAATCATCCCACTTGAATATGTTTGGTGTAGATTTAACTTTTGAGCAATGTAAAAATGCAATGTCTACATTGTTCTTTTCTTCTTTCTTTTTTTCCTTCTTGATTTCTCACAGGAAAAATCCATCGCATCACCACGACAATACTGACAAGATGTGGTAGGATGGTTCCGTTTTGTTCATATATTGTACATTTCCTTAATTCTTGCACACACATTATAGTGTCTTGCAGTAGCAGATATTAATTCGGCCCTGACGAATGCCAGTGATTCTTCACATTTAAGGCAGAAACATGTTGGCCCTCTTATATTTCACTTAGTTTTCTATCAAGCAAGTCAAACAGTGATTTTTTCCACACTGTTTTTTCACTATTTTTTAACCTGACGTCCAGGCAAACGTTAATAAAGGTCTTTGTTTGCCTCGATAGCCATTTTAATCACACACTATTTTATTTTCTTTTCCTGCACTGCACATATCAGTCTCCCACTCAAGTCTAACAACGGTGGTGACCTTACCTCGGTTGAGTAATGCATCGCTAATTGACAACTGGGCGATTGCACACTTACCTTGGTATTGGAGTCCTACATGATGAGGCTCCGCCATTGGGTGGGCTGATAGGACTTAATCAGCTACTGTTGATGGTCTTTAGTTAGGTTCACTTCCGTGCAATTATACCAGTGTTGATTATCACTCCTAAGTACCTTTGACTTACAGGCTCTGTTGTTTTTTAGCGACCCACCTGCAGCCTTGGGCTTGACATCGTCTGGTTGCGACGGATTACCTTCGTTATCAGACACCATTTTGTCGTATGCGTCTCCCGCTTCCTATTTGCCTCTATGCAATGTTTGTTTAGACGTTGAATCCAGTGCTTGTTTGTTTGCCAATGCTTGTTTATTTTCTGGTGCCAATGCTTGTTTATTTGCCAATGCTTGTTTCTTTGCCAATGCTTGTTTATTTTCTGGTGCCAATGCTCGTTTCTTTGCTAATGCTTGTTTATTTTCCAATGTTTGTTTATTTGCCAATGCTTGTTTCTTTGCCAAGGCTTGTTTATTTTCTGGTGCCAATGCTTGTTTCTTTGCCCAGTGCCTGACTTCAAAATGGCCGCCTTCACACTACACAGGGATGTCCTTCCCCGATGCCTGACTTCAAGATGGCCGCCACCAGTCATCCACGAGGCTTGCTCTCCTCAGTCACAGCTCTTCACCAGGCACTTTCTAGGGACAGCACACACCAGGATTCGCTTTCCTCTGCTTGCCACAGCCACCAGTTGAGGTTTGGGTGGGCTCCCGCCTTACGCTGCACGCTTCACGCGCGTCGGCACCGACACCATGCCAACTCTCACGCATCGGGTGTGAGGTTTTTCCGATCACGGGCATTCAAGCCCTGATTCTCCGGCGCTCAGTCGCGCTCTTCAGCCGGTCCTTCAGGGACAGATTCCCCCACCGCTGGGCACCTATTCCAAGTCTCTGGGGGCCTAACAGGGTCGGATTGGGCTCCCGACTCCTGTCTTCATGAGGGCCACTCACGTTACACGCTTCCGGCGTGATTCGCGTTTTTGAGCGCGAAGTACTTCTCTTTGGCGCCGAGCGTTTCAGCGCTCTTCTCAATCACTTTTCTCGGCTCCCTCACGGTCTGCAGAGGGGCCGGGTCGCCTGCTGATGGCCTCTTCAGTTTGGGCGGCAGCTCGGTCGCATTCTGCAGCTCGATCTCGACTGCTGCTCGGGACAGGGTGTTTTCACGACGTGCTGTGGGTTGTGGGTTTTTGCTTATCCCACCCTCGTCGCCAGTTGTAGCATCCTGCTACAAATAAACACAGACACACTTCTTTATGTTACTGGAGCTTTTTTCTCTTGCTACCAGCTTCTCCCCTGTCCCTACTCTATCTGCCTCTTCCCTTGTCCGTCCCCTCCTCTTCCTGTCCACCCCCGGGCTCCACCCACAACCACTAGCCTGCTAACTTCATAACACAAGGCACTGGCAGGGAGTCGTCAGTCTCCGAGAGGCTCCCCCTCTCTCTGTCCCCTTCATGCAGTGATGCACTCCTGGGGCAGTAATCCTGTTTGTGTTGGTCTGTTTGTTTGCTCCCAGGGTCTGAGCTGTGTGATCTGCTGGCCAGGCTTCAGTTGCGTCCCTCCTCCTCTTCAGATCTAGGTCCACCTGCATGAATGAACACGCATCGCGGCACCGACGCTTTACTTTTAATGTTAAAAGTAAAGCGCGGGGCCCGCGATTATAGCAAAAGTAAAGAAATAGATGTTTGTTTCTATTTCTTTACTTTTGGTATGATCGCGGCACCCGCGCTTGACTTAGAACATTAAAAGTAAAGCGCGGGTGCTGCTCGCCATGACACATACTTTTCTGTTTTTCTGCCGTCCCACTTGGACGGCCTCCGCCTGCTTTCTTTCTGGCGTAAAAGGTTTATTATCTTTATGGGGCCATCTGTTTGACCCCATAAAGATAAGAAAGCTTTTACGCCAAAAGGAAGGCAGGCCAGTCCGTCCAAGTGGGACGGCAGAAATAGAGAAAAGTGTACGTCACCACAAGCTCTTTCCCAATGGCTGGCCACAGTTTAGCATAAAAGGTGACGCCGGCCAATGGGAAAGGGGGGCGGGGCTTAAAGCCCGCTAGTGTAAGCACCTCAAAAACAGGCACGCAGGCTGGACCTAAAAACTTGTCTTCCTCTGTGTTTAGTCGACCCTCTCTAAAAACTGGTACATGTGTCTGGAATGTAGTGAAATCTGCCAGAGAGATGATAAAAGATTGGGACTATCCCAGCAAATCCGGGCCTCCTTGTCACTCTACATCAACAACTGCGCAGAAGCCCCTAGCATTTGTCTATGATGCTTACTGCCCACCCTGCATCATCAAACATTTTCTGTATTTCTGTATTTAACAATGTTATCAAGTTTCACTTTTTCAGATTCCATTCTTATTTCTGAATTAAATCACACTCAGATAAGAATAGTAAATGGGTTAAATACGAATGTACTACAATGCTGCACAACTTGAACGAACAACAACATTTTACATTATGGCCTATTGAGAGTACGCACACGCTCCCCTTTGTTGGTTACAAAGTACTTACTGTGTGCTCAAGAAGAACGTGAGCTATTTCATGCCCCAACATAAATGATAACTGGTGAGTATCTTGCACCGCTTCAAGCAAACCAGTATAAACAAAGATTTGACCGTTCTAGAAGACAAAATGTATACAATTAGTGACCAGATAATAATTGTTGCCGCTTTGGGTACAGATTTTAATCGAAATACTTTTATCTCCTTTACCATATAAACTTATTTTGTAGTGCATATAAAGTAACCAAAAAACATACTTTTGAAGATTTCGTGGGAAATTGAAGCTGCCAGTAATATGGATCCTCTTTAAGGTGAGCGGTTCATCACCTCCAAATTAACATTTTAGGAGGGATGTCCACCATTCAGACAGTATGTATCAAACATAAAGAAGTACAAGAGTTTGGATAATACCGGAGTAATCACTCCTGTTAAGAAATAAGGTGTTTTGGGGGCAGATATATCTCATGCATGGTGTATAGACTTGCTCCTCTGCCCTGAATGCCCAATTGCAAGCACCTGGCATCCTGTTTTCTGATTTTACCCAAAGTCTTACCATAATCTAGTGTGTGCACGAAAACCTAGGTGTGTCCCTTGACAGGAGTTAGGTCCTGGAACTGGAAGGGTGCACAAAGTGTGTCCTCGATTGCTTGATAGTGGACTAACATTACTATTACAAGTTTAGCATGTAAATGGGGTATGGCAGCGTATCTGGTTTTGTGAATTAGTAGTTGTGACCAAACCTTTTTATCTAATACAAGCTGATGCTCGCGCACCACTATAACCATTACAGTCCTTAAAATTATTTGCTCAACCTAAGTCTTTTCCCGTAAAAGGTTTTCAATCCCAGGCAAAATGAGTTTTGTCACTCGAGTGTACCCAGTAACTTCATCAGAGCTAGGGAATATATATATATATATATATATATATATATATATATATATATATATATATATATATATATATATATATATATATATATATATATATATATATATATATATATACATATACACTGAAAAAACCATAGGTTATAGACCATATATAGTTAGGAATTAGCATTTACAAAACCTTGAAATTTCACTGAAAAAACCATAGGTTATAGACCATATATAGTTAGGAATTAGCATTTAAAAAACCTTATTTTACTCACACAAAACCATTGAAATTCCATATATAGTTAGTTGCACTAACTATATATCGCGCACCCGCAATCCACTGCTGATCATGTCACATATTACATCATTCATGACATGGTCAGTGACATCACTGATGACATCACTGATGACAACATCCAGTGACTGTATGTTTCTGTAAAGTTAAAATATGTCTTACATATTGAAGAATGAGTGGATGTATAAGTGTCTGGATGAAGGATTTAGTAGGTGCGTGACTGACTGTATGAGTGAGTGATTAAATGTGTCTCACTGAATGCATGGGTTAGTGACTAAACTGTCTTAATTTGTGCATCATTATGTCTGTTGTTCTGTAAACTGCTGCATGTGTTGATCATTAGCTATACGAGAGGCTATATGTGTTATTAATTGGTTGCCCAAGTATTTCTATGGGAGATTGAGTTTGTGTGGGGGTGGCTGGAAGGTGTGTGACTCTATGCATAGATGTGTGAGCAGTTTATTCACTAGGTGTATGAGTTCAAGAGTGCATGTGGAAACAGCTACATGGGCAGTTGACTGTGTGCATGAGTGTATTGATGAGTGAATGGATATCTCAATGCTACATGTCATAGTAAGTACATATGTAAAACACAGTACATGTGAGAGTTGGCATATATAAATAACTGTGCATGAGAGCCACTGAATGAGTGAGTGGTTGTATCGATCATTGTGAACTTGTATCAGGGATTGTATAAGAGAGTAAATATGTGTTAGTATATGTTTCAATAAGTAAGGTGTGTTTAACTGTATAGTTGAAGAAATGGAGGTGAGATTGTTTCTTTGCATGACTGACTGGGTGTGTGAGTAACTCCATGAATGAGTGGCAGTGTGTGAGTGTCTGTATACACTGAGTGTATCTAAGGTTATATTAGAGTCTGAAGAGGTTTATCGTATTAGCACAAGAATGATGTCAAATGAGATGTCATCAGTGATGTCATCAGTGATGTCATTTGAGATGTCATCAGTGATGTCATCAGTGATGTCACTGACCATGTCATGAATGATGTAATATGTGACATGATCAGCAGTGGATTGCGGGTGCGCGATATATAGTTAGTGCAACTAACTATATATGGAATTTCAATGGTTTTGTGTGAGTAAAATAAGGTTTTTTAAATGCTAATTCCTAACTATATATGGTCTATAACCTATGGTTTTTTCAGTGAATTTTCAAGGTTTTGTAAATGCTAATTCCTAACTATATATGGTCTATAACCTATGGTTTTTTCAGTGAATTTCAATGGTTTTTTAATAGCAAATATCATAAGCTGTCGAATGTCAAGTACGTGGTAAGTGAAAACATTTTCGTGTTTATGCACACTGATCTGCTTTGAATGGTGCCCCCCCCCCTCATTTCTATTAGGAGTACTCTCTCTTTGCAGATAGTGAAAGTAGTTAACGCAGGCGTTTGCCCCCGTTGTAATCCGTCGTGCCTGCTTCTCTCTCCATTTGATTGATTGTTATCCAAGTATTTACTGTTTTAGAATTAGTTCTCTTTGGTTCATTCTCTATTTACAAACAAACACAGAGTCGCAATACTCTGTTTAGTCTTTCCAGATAACGAAAAATCGTGTAAAAAAAAAGAAAAGGAATCGAGCAAAATCAGTAGGCCACTAATGGGATCTCTTTTTGACCTCGCTAAAATAGAAACATTAGGAACAACCCCTCATGACAAATACAAAACTAGTGAGATGAACTGAACTCCACACAATGATGGCTGCAAAACAGCTCGGCTCCGCCACCCACCCCGCCCAAAATAACGATAAAGAACGGCTGCCATGATTGGTTGCGGAATGACCACGACGGAGCTACGAAATGGTGCTGCTCTCACGCTAACCCCAGCTTCAGTCTGAAACATCCAGAAACACTGTAGACTACCAATTCGATCAGTTCCGTTAGCGCCCCAATGTAACCCGGTAGAGAAGAACTAGCCCTCCCCTCTTTGACTGATGGTTCTTGTTGCCTGTCCCTTCTGTTGCCATTTAACAGAACTATTTAGCCTGCTGAAAGGGGTTGTGTTCCGACCGCTGGTTGGTGGAGACATTTTGACTATATTCTGTACCTGCGTTGTCGCGTAATGCGTCATATGACGCGCCGCGTTAGCGCATCCGGAAGTCATCCGGGGCGCGCAGCGCGTAACGTAAGCATAACAAGTCATGTGACTTGTTAATAAAACTTTTCATTGGTTCATTTTACTTTTCTTATTGTAATGATGAAAGGCTTGGTCATATGACCTAAAAATTACGCTTTTCATTACTTCCGAACATTATTTTTTCTTAAATATATGTTATAATGTTCCAGGCTAATGTACTTTCCCGGAAATTTTACAACTGTCCTGCAAGTAAAATATATTCTTTTTTCGAAAAAAAGAGCGTTTCTTCGTCCCATGACGGAGCCGTTGAGCAAAAGAGGGTCGACCTGCTGTCTTAGTCGCCGATACGCCTGAATATGAGATTCTTATCGATCACTTTATGTTACAGGAATAGAAAACACAACAGCCCTTGACCATTTATCTTTACTGCGTTCCTTCGTATTATACCTTTTACCCTTCATGTAATTGGTCTGCTTTATTTCACTTGCCTTTTAATGATTCTAAAACAGTCACTATTATTAAAAACTTTACCAATGTATATACTACTACCATGTTTTCTTTTAAAAACCTTTATTGTGAAAATGTCATTATACAAATACGAGCCTATAACCACGTGGGCCTGCCACAGAGCAAACTGTAATCGTATATGATGAATAGACATTTACACTGTAGAGGAACGTAACGGGCGGGCCATTAGGTTGCAAGAACTAAGGTGTCTAACAGTTACGGAATCGGTGGACGTACATTTTATAATTAAAATACGACAGGGCCAGTTACAATAAAATTATCTAGATATACATTTGCGGGCAAGTACCATGGGTGACGTTAATTCGAACTTTCAACAGTACAGTAATCAATAACACATCAGAACTTAATATCAATAGGGATGTCGAAATAGTCAATCAATTCTCGTCCCCGCCCGCCATGTGCTTCAAAACTGCATACGTATCTCGTGATTTCAAGGTTCTGCAACCAGTACACAACAAGGAGTTACGAGTCCCATTTATTCCGGCGCCATTTTGGGCGAGGACGGGCAGGTCCAGGATATAGTCAAAATGTCTCTACCAACTATCGACTATGATGATGTTCATATGCTGTATTTATTAGAGTAACACTCATCTGTCCACATGAAATTAATTTGCCACAATCTAAACATGTCATTTTAATCTTTCCAAAGTTCTTCTAAATATTTGGGACCGTTTCCCTTGCCTCTGAAGCTCTCAGTGCCACTTCTTTGATGAATGTACTAGCAGGTCAGGGGTTCTCCTCCAAATCTCTCTTTTATGCAGCACTATAATTAATTGGTGCCACCTCTCCATATGACGATGCATGGTATAGTTACCACAACTATATTTTTTTTCGGTTCCTCTGGAGAGTTCATCGTGGCAGATGAAGCGTGTAACGTACCGGGCATTTACCTTTTTTTGCATGTACAGGAAAGGAAAAAAAAATCGAGCGTCCGAGTTCTAAGGTGTCCCAGGGCCATTTTAGTGGACCAGGCCCAAATCCAAAGAACAGGCCGCCATTTTGAGAGTCCTCTTGCAGCCGCCTGTCGCTGTAGCATCAAGAGCAGCCGAAACTCAGCTGAATGGCAACTGAAACGGTAAAGGGGCGCCCCACTACAGCAGACGAGCCTCCACCTAGGAAGGCCCATTCACGCCGGCTCCCCCCCCCTTCGGGCACCCCACGCCGTTATTCGGAGCAGTATTGTAGGATGGCCACACCAGTGCAGCAACTTGCTAGACATCACCTCGGTGGTAACCGAATCTCAACGCCTTGTGGTGTCTTCTATTCAAAAAACATTGTTATGCTGCCTTCGACCTATTCGCCGCAAGTGCGCACACAACTCAACTGCATAGCTTGCTAGACACCACCTCGGTGCCATCCGGATCTTGGAATGTCAGCACCTTTTGGTGTCTTCTCTTCAGAAAATATTGTTGCGCTGCCTTTGGCCCCATTCGCACATCAGTCCGCTACTGACGCCATCTCACAGGCTAATGGGGCGCCCCACGCCGACTTTCAGCATTGTAGAATGACCACACCAGTACAGCAACTTGCTAGACATCACCTCGGTGCCATCCGGATCTCGGCGCCCCACTGCAGATGAAGTGCCTCTCAACTATGAAACCACCACGGTGACATCCGGATCTTGGCGCGTTGTGCTGCCTTCGGCCTATTCGCACATCGGTCCGCTACTGACGCCATCTCACAGGCTAATGGGGCGACCCACGCCGAGTTTCAGCATTGTAGGATGACCACACCAGTACAGCAACTTGCTAGACATCACCTCGGTGCCATCCGAATCTTGGCATCTCAACGCCTAGTGGTATCTTCCATACAAAAAATATTGTTACGCTGCCTTTGGCCCCATTCGCACATCAGTCCGCAACTTAGACATCACCTCGGTGCCATCCGGATCTTGGCATCTCAGCGCCTTGTGGTGTCAGTCAGAAAATATTGTTGCGCTGCCTTTGGCCCCATTCGCACATCGGTCCGCTACTGACGCCATCTCACAGGCCAACGGGGCGCCCCACGCCGACTTTCAACATTGTAGGATGGCCACAGAAGTGCGACAACTTACTAGACACCACCTCGGTGCCATCCGGATCTTGGCGCGTTGTGCTGCCTTCGGCCTATTCGCACATCGGTCCGCTACTGACGCCATCTCACAGGCCAACGGGGCGCCCCACGCCGACTTTCAGCATTGTTGGATGGCCACACCAGTGCGGCAACTTACTAGACACCACCTCGGTGCCATCCGGATCTTGGCGCGTTGTGCTGCCTTCGGCCTATTCGCACATCGGTCCGCTACTGACGCAAACTCACAGGCCAACGGGGCGCCCCACGCCGACTTTCAGCATTGTAGGATGGCCACACCAGTGCTGCAACTTGCTGGACACCACCTCGGTGCCATCCGGATCTTGGCGCGTTGTATTGCCTTCGGCCTATTCGCACATCGGTCCGCTACTGACGCCGCCTCACGTGCCAACTTATTTTCTACGCATTTTATACCCTATGCCGCATAACAGGTCATGTGACTTGTTTATAAAACTTTTCATTGGTTCATTTTACTTTTGGTTTCCTAATGATGGAAGGCTTGATCATATGACCTAAAAACAACACTTTTCATTGGATGAAAACTTTTTTTTTTTCCCAAACGATGAAAGCCCCACCTTGTTTCTGGATGTTTCAGACTAAACTGGCGTCAGCATGAGAGCACCACCATCTCGTAGCTCCGTCGTGGTCATTCCGCGAGCAATCATGGCAGCCGCTCCCCACCAGAAGCCTGCAGGAGTCGGGGCCCCCAAAACTTTTGATGAATTCTCAAGGCGGAGGGGACGCTTTCGAGAATGGGGTCCAAGACCTAGCAGACAAGCGTCCGATTTCCAAGGTGTCCCAGGGCCATTTCAGTGGACCAGGCCCAAAAAGGAAAGAGCCTGCCGCCATTTTGAGAGTCCTGTGACAGCCGCCTATCGCTGCACCGCAAGAGTGGGCGCAACTCAGCTGAATTGCGGCTTTTGACACAGTGGACCAAAAACGGACGGAATGGCAACTGAAACGGTAAAGGGGCGCCCCACTACAACAGATGACACTCCACCTGGAGAGGCCCGTTCACGCCGCCTCCCCCGGGGCGCCCCACGCCGTTATTCGGAGCAGCATTGTAGGATACCAAAACCAGTGCGGCAACTTACTGGACATCACCTTGGTGCCATCGTTCTGCTGCCTTGGAACTATTCGCACAACAGTTTGCTACTGATGACCCACCCCCCGCGACGCCCCACGCCGTTATTTGCTGGGTGGCAACTAACTAGACATCACTTTCGTGTCATCTAGATTTCGGCGCGTTCTGCTGCCTTGGAACTATTCGCACAACAGTTTGCTACTGATGACCCACCCCCCGCGACGCCCCACGCCGGAAATCTGGACGTTGTGCTGCGTTGGGACTATTCGCACAGCCGACCGCTACTTCGTTGTTTTTCCCTAAAAATGTTTATATGTTATTACTATTTTTGTTTTCTTGTATATATTTATAAATTATTAAAGTTTTATAATCTTACTACTTTGTCGGAGTGCTATATATTTTTAATGTGACACATAATTGTACAAACTTTGATGTACAAAGAGTCATCCCTGGAATCTTCCGCTTCACGCTCGGTCCCCTCCCCAATCACAATACAGGATAGTTTTCAGATAATAGCAACGCTTCTGCTGTGACGGATCTCATCGAGTGTGGGCCTTGATCTACTATAACTCCTTTGAAGAGGGGTGATTCTTTACAGCTGTGGCCATAAACTACATCTGCAGGGCTAGCTGATAGCCTAGGACCGGCCTGGACAATCGGACACAGAGGAAAAGAAGTGTCAGAGGGTGCGGTAGTGAATAGGGCGAAAGGGAGGTGTCGGGCGGGCACAGGGTGTGATTCTCAGGGAAGAGCAGCGCAGATGGGGGGAGGTTTATTACCCATGCATAAGACAGAGAGCGGGGGTGACCACTGCCTGGGTGAGATGCTTGCGAGGGTGGGGAGCCATGCTAAGGATCGACAGCGTGCACAGAGTGGGTCTGGTCAAGGCATCTAAAATGGCTGCCGTGCACGACAAAAGTGTGGCATTTGAAAAAAGACAAGATGGCGCAGACAATGTTTTTCAACACTTCCTGATTTCCTTCGAATCGAACGTTAACAGACGTTGGGGCATATTACCAAAGTTAAGCGATATTTATCCCTAACGATGCATTGCAAAGATTTTTTTACCGTCAGAAATTATCGCAGATAAACCTTGCTATTATCAAGGTTTATCGCAAATACGATAAAAAACGACCCCAATGCATTAATATCGCTGAAAACTCAGCGATATTCATGCATTACCGAGCTAATGCTCTTAGCCATGTTATCCACCTCCCATTGGATAACATGGCTAAGAACTGCTCAGGGCAGCTGTTACTTTTTGGAGATATTCGCGCTTATCTCGAATATTTCCAAAAGTTGATAATAGGAGATAGCGATGTTAGCGACTGTTTCCAGTCGCTAACATCTTGGCATGCCCACTTTGCATGTCATTAGTGATAAATATCACTCACATGCAAAGTGGGGCCCAAGATGGTCGCTATCTCGTACTAGCCGTCGCTAACTGGTGTTAGCAACAGCTAGGTAATACAGATATAATTTTATCTCCGCGAAGCAGAGCGCTGTTACAGATATATATCTTGTTTTTGAACGTTAATTTCTCAAAATGCACTGAAGCACATATATTGAGACCTAGCAAAGGCACATCGGGCTACCAGTCCCTAATATTTTACCAAGTTTCGTGCAAATCCATTCAGCCGTTCGATTATTATTATTATTTTTTTTTTTTGCCCCGCGGGGCCCTTTTAAAACCTCCACATCAAACCTAGGGGGTCAGCGAGGATCTACTATGCCCCCTTATGGTCATTTGCCCCTTCGCTTTGGCCTCCTCTTGTCTCTCGATCCTACCGAGAGACAAGATGGCGGCCGCTACGTACTGTTTGGAATGTTTACAGACACCGGAGAGCCAATCAGCTTCGCTTCGCAAAGCTCCGTAACGCGAAAAGTACGCGAAGCGGTGCGCTGTTACAGATATATATCTTTTTTTGAACGTTAATTTCTCAAAATCCACTGAAGCACATATATTGAGACCTAGCAAAGGCACATCGGGCTACCAGTCCCTACAATTTTGCCAAGTTTCGTGCAAATCCATTCAGCCGTTCGATTATTATTATTATTATTTTTTTTTGCCCCGCGGGGCCCTTTTAAAACCTCCACATCAAACCTAGGGGGTCAGCGAGGATCTACTATTCCCCCTTATGGTCATTTGCCCCTTCGCTTTGGCCTCCTCTTGTCTCTCGATCCTACCGAGAGACAAGATGGCGGCCGCTACGGACTGTTTGGAATGTTGACAGACGCCGGAGAACCAATCAGCTGCGCTTCACAAAGCTCCGTTGCGCGAAAAGTACGCGTCCTGGAGCGCTGCCCGGTCCGCTGTTACAGATATATATCTTTTTTTAAACGTTAATTTCTCAAAATCCACTGTAGCACATATATTGAGACCTACAAAAGGCACATCGGGCTACCAGTCCCTACAATTTTGCCAAGTTTCGTGCAAATCCATTCAGCCGTTCGGGCTAAAAGTGAGGCCAACCGCCCTATGGAAAACTCAATGTTAAAAACACGTTTTGGGACCCCCCTTTTTTCTCGACCCCCCCTGGACGAACCCCCCCCCAATTTTCAGGGGATGCTCAGAAACAAAATGTGCCATTTTCCTGAAAATTTCAGCCAATTCCGTCCACAAACGCCAAAGTTATTAGACATAGAATTTTCAAAAAACCCATAGAGAAAAAATCCTAACTATATATACCTACTGGCGACCGCCAGTAGGTAATTATATATATATATATATATATATATATATATATATATATATATATATATATATATATATATATATATATATATATATATATATATATGTCAAACAACCAATCTGTGTTGTAATTTGTATGCACATATGCACCATTTTGATACTCCCACCACCCAGGGAGCAGGAATTCCTTTATTGACATACCGCATAGTTTTAATATATCACCCTTGAGCATGCATTAGACCAGGCTTCTCCAACGAGTAGCTCCTGAGCGACTGGTCGCTCTCCACCTACCTGTAAGTAACTCTCTTGTGAGTAGCCCAGCTTACTGTATTAAAAGCTTTTGCTTGGTTGAATTAGTATTAATATATGCGTACCAAAATTGAGTGTGTGTGTTCTATACCAAAATGTGTGTATTCCCAGAACTCATAAGCTAATGTTTGGAGAAAAATGTCTCAATTTCCTAAATATATTCAAAGTTGATATTTAAATTATAAATCATGTGGCGGGGGGATTATTACCTTGGTGCCAAGGGATTGCAGCAATGGCTTGTGTGTGTTATCCATGTAGTCTTATTCCAAAAGGACAACGCCTTTTTCACATTACTGCTTTATCTCTGCCTGATACACTGAGGTGATCACTGCTTGCAATCCTGCATATGGTAGGCTCTAATATAAACTCGTTTTATGTGGTTTCCTTTTGCAACATTAATTATAATAGTAGCCGGCATGATTTTGATTTAATATAACCAGCTATTATTCCTAAAAAGATCGGAGACCCCATGTGTTGGACATTTATATTGGTGTTCTAGATCACAACAAAATAATGTCCAAACATTCATTATTGTAATGCAGTAACATGGAGAGCCCCAAAAAATCTATAATCTGAATCATCCTCTGTATCATACCAGCCAGCAGCATCTTCTAGATTCCACTTCATGTGTTGGGCCTCCTCTCTTTAGTGTATCCAGCAGACATGGAGGCAGATGCCCTGGATGAATTGAGTCCAAATCGGACCAGTGATTTGTTTCTGCAGTCAGCATCTCAGCGACGGGCTCACACTAAAACTGGCATTACTTACTGGGGCCCAAATCAAAACATTTGTGGGTGCAGCCTCTTCTCACTGGTCACACTCTGGCAGATCTAGCCCTGCATCGGTCTGGTAAAATGGGAAGTTGTGGCCATGCACAGGCCAATCACAACACTGGGCTGTTGTGACCATACACAGGCTGATCCCAATACTGGGCAGTTGCAGGTCCACAAAGGCCGATGGCACTGTTCCGCATTAGAGGATACGAACAGGTCGGTCAAATAGAGCAAGCACAGCCACACACAGACTGTCACCTGTCTCCTGTCACTTAATGCCCCGCATAAAAATTTCAAGTATTCCTGTTGCGTTTTGATTTGGTTTTCATTTGTAGAGCGCGACGTATGCCCTAGGGCGTCTTGGCATGCCTGCAACGCAAGGAAAAAGAAGATCAAAATTAAAGAGCCTACAGAGGGAAAGTGAACAGCCAAGTTTAAGAAACTTTCTGAAAACCAGAAAATTGGGGGTATTCCTTAAGTACTCCGGCAAATGATTCCAGAGTCAGGATGTGACGCGAAAGAAGCTTCGACCTCCCCAGGAGGCTTTGTGGATGCGTAAAACGGACAGCTTCTTAGTGGTGGAAGAACATAGTGGTCTGTTTGAGGTGTACCACAAATATTTGCTCATCAGAGATTCAGGGCCTTGAAGGTGCCATGCTTTGTGGGCAATACAGAGTGCTTTACAGGCAACTATTTTTTTTGACAGGCAGACAGCTTTAGTCATGGGTTCAAGCTTCTAAATTGTTTTCAGGACCCTAACTGCTGCATTTTGCATTCTCTGGAGGCTACCCAGAACACCCTGCTGGCTTCGAATACAGAGGGCATTTCAATAATCTAGTTTTGATAGTACCAGTGAGGTAACCACTGTTATTTGTAAGTCTGATGGTAGAAAAGGAAGGCTTTTCCTCAAAATTTTAAGTGTGTGAAAGCATGAGAATGTTGGGTGGTTGGTTTGGTCCCTAAAAGAAAGGTTTGTATCAACAATTATTCAGAGATTCCTAGTTTTAAACACAGGAACAGGAAGTGAGCCAAGGGCTTATGGCCACCAAGACTTGTTAAAAAAAGAGGTGTCCCGCCCGAAAAGGAGAACCTCAGTGTTTCCTGAGTTTAATTTTAGGCAATGGGTGCTCATCCAGTGCATAATGGCACTCATGCATTTGTTGAAATAAGAAGTCACCTTATGAGGATGAGACTGTAGACCGGGATGAACCCCTGAGTAGAGACAATGACATGACCTGAAGAACACACAGTGGGTATGAACACCCGCAAAGATGGCCATCGGTCAGGAAGGTAACAGCCCCATGACATGTTAAAGGGAAAGAACTGCGGCGCATTCTCACTGCAATTTCACCTCCCTCCCGCATGCATTAAAATGCACTAACAGAAATTGGTGTGACATGGAGAGCTAAGCATCGGCTCAACAGGACACCATAAAGATAACCCCCAGGCTCCCACTAACCCTGTGTAAGCCATTCCTCCAGACTGAACTAGAACTACAGTAGTGACTGCCCCCCACAAGTTCCCCCACGTTCATGGTTGTTTGGTTAATCTTAGTTTTATTAAAGACCAAACAGAAGGTACTCCAGTGGACATCCTCAAAAGGTGGGTTGCTTAAATACGAGAAGGCAATTGCACGCAAATATAAATTGTAGACCATAGATGACACCAGGAAACTTCACTGCAATTTATAAGATATTACTGAGGGAGGTGCGGGTATAAGATATGTGTGAAATACAAGTATATATCTCTGTGCATAAGTGTTTCTTGCAATATACCAAAAGCAATGACAACAAAAATGAATGTGTAACAGTGTCAATAACTTAAACGCCAATAAAAATGTTTTGAAAAAAAAAGAAATAAGAAGGCACCACTTCAGTGTTGTTGTGTATGCGAACAATAATTTGAGTGACACCCACATAAGACACAGTAGAAAAACTGTATGACCTTATCAGTCCCATAAGAGGGACCACATAGATATTGCATAAGGTGGGACTAAGCGAGGAGCCCTGCGGGACTTCACAAGGTAAGGAGAAAGATTTTGACCGAAAGTCTTCCATACTTACAGTTTGTTCCCTTTCATCCAAGAAGGTACAAAGAAGCTTGAAAGCAGAGCCTTGGACACCTATGTCTAGCAAACGCTGTTTCAGAATTGCGTGGCTTACTGTATCAAAGGCTGCAATAGATCGAAAAGGACCACTGCAGCCCTCTCTCCACGATCAAGGATATCCCTAACCTCCTTGGATACTGTGATTAGCGCAGTCTCCGTACTCAAATTTATTTTTGAAATAAGTTGCAAGGTTATCGCAAAAAAGTTGTGTGGGGGGTATTATAGGTGAAGCAGACCGAGTAGAGAGGCTAGATCTAATTTAAAACAGCTCCCGGGACGAGTTAGCGGCAGATCTAATTTTATGGGTGAAAAAACTAGTTTTTTTAGAGATGATCAGATTCTTGTATTCCTGAATCTGTAGTTTGTATCCCTGCTTTTCCTCTGGGACTTAATTGCTTCTCCAGATCTTTTCCTGACAACTGCATGTTTTTTCCCCTTAATTTCTCAGAGTACCAGGGGGCTGAGGGCCACTCTCTGTGGCTAATGACTTTCTTGTATGGAGCTAATTTGTTTACTGCTTCATATATTCAGTTAAAGTAACATGAAGCAGCAATATCTGGAGCTACGGTTAACGAGTATTGGGTGGACTCTTATTTCCTGATTAGGTCCTGTACTTTGTTCCATGGCCTGACCAGTTTGGCCTGGTTGGTAGGAATCGAGTCTGCCTTCGTTTGATTAAAACATAAACCAAACTGAACTGCCATGTGATCAGACCATGTAACTGGAAGGGCAGTTCAGTAGGTTCAATTCCAATAAGTTTGTGAAGACTCCATCAAGCGTATGTCCCGCCTGATGAGTTGGAGCATAAACCACTTGCTTTAGCGCAAAACATCAAAAGTTAACGATGAAAGTGTTAGTGTCCGTATTATTGAGATCAGCTAGATGGAAATTCACATCTCCTGGTATTCTGTAGCTGTCTAAAAACACGCTTCCCTCTAGAAAATCATTAAGGGGTCCTAAAATATCGGTCTTAGGCCCTGTGGGGCATATAGATCACGAGTCCATTGAGTTTAATTTGATTCTTCACATTACAGCTGAAAGAGAGGCCTCCACAATCAGCGATTAAAGCTGGATAGAGAGAAATTTCAAGAATGTTTTTATAAATTAAAGCAGGCCCTCACCTCTTTTATCTTTCCTATCAAGCCAAGTGATCCGGCATTCTGTTGGTAATGCAGCATTAATGTCTGGGGCAGTAGTTGAATCAGCCCTTGTTTCTGTAAGAAACATAGGGCCACATGCATCAAGGTAGGCAATTGCGATTCCTTAATTGCGATTATTAAGGAATCGCTATTATGGAATCGTGATTGCCTATAGGTTTCACTAAAATGTTAGCGATTCCTACATATTCCTTAATTGCAAATTGCAATTCGCAATTAAGGAATAGCTTCCTATTCATTCCTATGGGCCTAGAGGCCCATAGGAATGAATAGGAATTGCCAAATAGGTACTCGCAAATTACGCATGCAATTTCAAGGGTGCATGGGGGCCAAAAGGCTACCTTGATGCACCCCTGAAATTGGCATGTGTGCACATGTGGCGCACACACATGCCCCAAGGGCATGTGTGTGCGCCACATGGCACTTTGAAAATGCACCTTTGTGCATTTTTCAAAGTTTTTGCAAATTACCTTCCACTTGCAGTTGACGGTAATTAGCGTTTTCTAAATGAAAAGTCGCATTTAGGAAAGCCTTGTTGCATCCCAAATAGGGAAGCGCAATTTACGATTCCCTAAATACATTCGCAATTTTGGTAATCGCACATTTTGTGATTACCTATTTTGCGAATTTGCATTTGGGTTGATGCAATCCTAATGCCAGAATGCCGGTCGCAAAGGGGCCGATTCTGTGAATCGGCCCATTTGTAACCGGCATTTTCGCTGATGAAGGTGCCCCATGATATCCGGGTTATGAGCTTCTAGTATCCGTTTAGCTCGTACTTGTGTTTTATCATCGACAGAGCATTTAAAAACGTACATTTTATTATTTGTGAAATGGCAGGAAAGTTCAATTTAGATTCTCTTTCTGACGGATTATTTGTGAACTGACACTTAGCACAAATAAATGCTTCTTCTGAATTAAATAAGTCAAAATGATTACAGTCGGAATACAAGCCAATGTCTTTGTATTGATTTAAAAAGTCACTCGAATACTTACAAAAACAGCCAGGGTTCTTGGCGCATGGCGCAGTCCAGCTGAGGACAGGCGCAGATGGGCTTGCCTGTAGTGTGCCTTCAGTGTGCCAGTGGCGCCCACTGCGCGCGGACGCATTGTCATGTGGAAATTATAGTTCTACCGGAGAGGGGGGAGTGCCCGGAGGGCATGGTCAAGGTTAGCTGCAGGATGCAGGAGACCAGAAAAGCAGGTGGGATAAATTAAAGCCCAAACTGGGGACCAGCAACCCCACAAGCCTCCGCAGGCTCCCCTGCGAAAGGCAAGTTACTGGTAAAGTAAATAGAAGTTAAAATAACAGTTCAAAAGTAAATAATAAAAACATTAAAAATGGGTGTATGTAAGCCTGGGCGTAGTTTGCGGAGTAATGCTAAGCGTACCTACGCAAAATGCACTTCGCGAACGCTACACGTAGCTACGTGAACTGCGTAGTGCACTGTACAAAATGCTGTTCGCACTGATTACACAGTGCCGCACTGTACAATCAGCGCAAACTGCATCTTGCACAGTGCAAGTGGTCGTTTTCTGCCGCTCTAGTAGATTTCTACTCGAGCGGCAGCTTTCTCAACGCGGACTGGTAGTTTCTCATTGAGAGCGGTCATGAGCAAACGCGACCACTCGCAATGAGAAACCTGACCTCCCCGCGTTGAGAATCTCGCCGGGAGGTTTATTTTCCACGCTCGCGATCGGCAACTTGATGTTGCTGATCGCGAATGAGGAAAACGTCTTGCTGGGATGTCATTTTGTTTGCTCACGGTCGCCAACTTGACATTGAGGACTGCGAGCAAGAAAAAAATTACCGCTATGCTACTCGTGTTTGCAGTGTGCTACGTGCAATTTGCTTAGTGCGAAGTAGCGGAAAGCTTTGCAGACTACGTGAGCGTAGCGTAGTGCTTTGCCCAGGGTTAGTGTATAGCCCTCTAAAATATGGCGCTTTAGCTACAGGAGCCATGCAACTCCTGAACATGACAAGGAAAATAACAAGTGCAGGTTCAAACCTTTGATTGGGCTGTTTCCTGTTGCAGGCACTATGCCTACCCACAAAGGTGAGGTACCATTTTTGTCAGGTGACTTCAGGGAATGCTTGGTGGAAAGAAGTTTGTGGAAAGCCGCAGATTCCAGAATTTTCAATTACAGAAATTTGAGGAAAACAGGCTTTGAGTCTAAATTCAAACTTTGCAAGGGATTCTGGGTAAAAAAACAAACGGGGGAATGCCATGCAATTCACCACATCCTGGATTGCCCCCGGTGTCTAGTTTTATAGGTTTCCGTAGGTGCCTGTTAAGCTAGGGCGAAAAATCAACAGGTACCCACTTTGCAAAAAAAAGGGACAGTGTTCAGTGGAAAAATGTGATGTGTCTATGTTGTGTTTAGGCCGCTTTGCTGTTGCGGGCACTAGGCCTACCAACACAATTGAGGTACCATTTTTGTTGGCAGACATGTAGGAGCATGGAATAGTAAAGCATTTGTTATTACTAATTGAATTTTGCTGCATCTGTGCCTTCCAAATGTGTAAGAAAGAAGACATTTGAAAAAATATCTTCAAAATCATATGCTCACAAATTCAGAGATGTACAAATAACTACTGCTCCTAAACTCCCTATCTTGTGCCCATTTCATAAAAACATAGATTTCCTTGCAGAATAAAAAAACATTGTACGGTGCACTTCATTTGTTGGCTCTTGGTGCCTTGGATTCTTGGAGAAATCACAAACTCGCAATAAACCCGCAACCAGAAAGGTCTAGCAGATGTAAAGGTACACCTGCTCTCATAAATCTGCTGTTGTGACAAAGTTAAAGATACAAACTTTGTCACAAGTGCCCATTTGTTTGCTCTCATTTTCAAAATTTCTTAATTTCAACAGTTAGTGTCTTGGAGAAAACCTTGGAAGATCTACACATATGACCCCTTGCTTAATTCGAAATGTTGTCTACTTCTCAGAAATCTACAGCTTTTCTGGATCACCCATGGGGTTTACACTGATTTCCACCACAAACAGGAAGTAGGCTGGGAGCACAAAAGATAGGATAAATGAGCTATCTATCTCTAGCTAAAACCGTGATGAAAAATTAGCTTTTTATTTTTTTATTCAGCTCTGCATGTTCCTGAAAGGTGGTAAAGATGGTGACTTTAGCACAGCAAATCGTTTGTTAATGTCATTTTTATGGGAATTTTATCCAGAGTAGTTTTTACCTAATTTTGCCACAAAAAACGAAAGTAAGCTATATCTTGCCTATTTTCTCGGTCCCCTCCAGGGAAATCAACAAACCCTGGGTACCCAGCATGTTGGAAAAAAAGGACACAAATTTGGCATGGATACCTTATGTGGAAAAAAGGTTATAGAGCCCTAAGTGTAAACTACTGCGAATTGCTAAAAAAAAAGATCAGCACTGGGGAGAAAAGTCCCAGCAGTTAAGGGCTAAATATATAATTAAAACATGAATAATAAAAAAGCAAAAACATGCAACTATACAAAGTAGCTCACATTAAACACACATAAAAAAAATTCCATTGCAGTAAAAGCAAAATGCATGTTTTTTATCCATTGCAATCTCTGAAAAATTCAGTCCACAAAATGTCAAAAATAAAAAGTAGGAAACATAAACCAAATATAAAAAATTTAAATGTCCAAAAGAAATCCACCGAAGTAATCCATTCTTTGGAAATCATAAAAAACTAAAGATTTAAAGTAAAAACTGTTCTAGGAAATCTAAAAAACTTTAGGAAATTAAAAAATCATGGTAGCTGCAATTAAACCAAAATAATGTAATTTTAAAAAAGTGCATTAAAAATAGCTACAAACAATGCACTCTGATTTTGTAACTTGTACAAAAAACATAACGTAAACACACTCACAATACACACATCTCGGGAAGCGGTGGAGATCTGGCAAGCAAGATTGGAGCACTGCCCTGAGGCTCCTGCAGGCCGGGGCTTTATCCAACCGCATCCTGCTCTAGATGGCCCCATTGCACAATACAAATAAACTATCCGGCTACTAGATGATACCGGGGGTGGCCTGAGGCTGAATCCGGACACAACAGCTCTGCCTATATGTCATAACCACGCAGCAGAACGACACACCTTCTCTGGGGCTGGATGGCACTAATGCCTGGATGCCGTGGTGAGAAATGGAGCGGGACATTGCCAGGGGATCCCAAAACGTATTGGCCAGCAACCCCATTGGTGTGGGAAGGCTAACTTACGAGCAGCATTGAGAAAGCTCTCCCATGTGGAGACAGCCTGGGGAGCTGAAGAGGAGCTTGGTCAGACCCAACCTACACTCCACACAGTCTGTCGCTGCCGGGTTGCCTGATCCGGCTGGCGGGCGAGATAGGTGACTGCCCTGCACCCTATATTAGGCTGCAGAGGCTTACTTCCCCGCATAGACTTTCAGATTCCTTGTATACTTGGAAATTCTGGGAGAACAATGACAAATTTTGCTGCAGCAGTTCTAGGGACTTAACCAGACGCTGGCGGGGAGGGCTTTGAGTTGGCAGCTGCACACCATAGGCCTTGTCTGGTGACTGCGCAGTGCAGGGCTTTGGAGTACATTCCATGCCACCTGGGCCCTTTACCGCTACCTGTGGACCCCATGGACCAACAGGACAGTGCTTTGTGGCCTCATCCTCGACATCCTGAACCTGGTTGACAACAGAGGGTGGTGATGGATATGGGTGCAAACTCCCGATAAGGCCCTGAACCCCGTCACACCCACAGCAAGGGATGGTACACCCACATCATTTGCCTCAGTATCTGCACTTTCTCTCGAGACGTGGGCCCCATATATTAAACTTGAGTGGGTTGAGTGTCATCTGCAGCGGTTGCACCCTGGCATGGGAGGACTCCTGCTCCTTCACTGGGCTGCTTGCAGGGGAGGTGAACCTACTGCTATCACTAACCTGACTTTGCCTTGACTGTTCAGAACGCGCCCGTGTCTGCTCGTGGCCCTCTGGCCACTAAGCAGAGGTGAGGCAGGACTAGGTGACTGCAACAGCCCATCCTCTTCTCTTGGGAAAGACTGTGAACTTGAAAATATTCTGGGAATGATGTGAGGGACTCTTCTCTACTGCCTGGACACACCACGACTGATTGCAAAAGGGCCCTCTCACTGGGACGCTTTTACGCCTCAAATATGGGCAAGACCGATGGATGGCAAACTAAAATACATTTTGAATTTTGTAGATCCACCCGCACTCCGAGAGGCTACATGGATCAAACCACCATGGATGAACAGCCTATGGCTGATTCAAATGTAGCATCAGACATGAAGACTGTGCTCATCGCCATGCAGCAGAGCCTTAACTCCATTTAATCAAAATTGGACACCTTATGCACCAGAATAGGCTCCATTACACACAAACTGGAGAAACTAGATGGGCGCATAACTGAAACAGAAAACAGAATCTCCGCCGTAGAGAACGCCCGTCTCCAATCAGGTCAAGAAGATGCTCAACATGGAATAGGTACTGAAAGTAATCTCTGCCAATAACTAGAGGCACGATCTTCCAGAATCAATTTGTGGATGATGGGTATCCTGGGATCCACGAACACAGCCTGAATGGAAGACTTTGTTGAGCGCTTGTTGACCACACTATTTGGTACAGAGTCTTTCTCTAAAGCCTAATTGAAGAACGTACGCACCATGCATTCGTGACCTGCCCACCGCCTGATGCTCCCTCAAGGCCTATCATCACTGGAATGCTGAATTATCGTGAGAGGGACACAGCCCTCTGCCTTGCATGGGAAAAACGCTCATTACAATTCAAAGACAACGCAGTGGCCTCCTACCCAGACTTTACCGTTGTGGGTCAGTAGGCTTGGAGGAAATTTACTCGCATCAAACAGAAAATTAAGCCTCCTAATATTCCACCTGCGATGCTCTACCCAGCTTGCCTTCATATTTCATATCTGGGCATGGACCACATCTTTGCTACTCCGCACCAGGCCAGTGAATTCATTGTCACAATATGGCACGCATGTCTCCTTCGAGGTGGTGTCCATCTTTAAAGTCCAGGCCATCATCGCTGCTGTCAGACCCTGACTAACTATCCACGTGATGGAGGTCCTAGGCCCGAGTGACGTTTCTCTGACTTGAACTAAGCCAAGTAATTGCAAAGCAGTACTGATAGTAGGAGATGTCACCCCCATCAAGACTTGATGACAGGATTTAACAAGTAATTCACATTCTGCCTTCGTCCAAATAACTGTTTTGTTCCACACTCTCTGTTGTTACTATAATGGGTGCCTGTGTCGACTAATTTGTGCCCCTGGACACTCTTGTTTGGACGAAGATGACTCTTTGGTTGACTCCTACAGGATACCACTATCTTAAATACTTGGATACACTCAGATCTATCTGTTTCTTTATATATCTTATCTTTCAGTGGTTATTCTCCACTTCACTGCACTGTAACTCTCTGATACTTTCTTCTCACCTCTGTCTCTTCGATCCTATCTACCCTCCTATTCTCATCTTCCCACTCTTCCTTTCCTTCAGCTCTCACTAGCTCTATCTCAGTTGTTTATTCTTACTGACACTCTGGTGCTATATCCATTGTACTAACACAATGATGTATGTTTCATTGATTCAAATGGTTTTGAGTGAGTGGGTGGGTAATGCATTTCTGGTGTAATTGGGCCGCCAGTGTGGGAGGAGGAAGGGCTGGAGTTTGTTCTGTTTGAATTGCTGTGCTCATCTTCTTACATCAATTTTGTCATGATTGCCGACCATTATGTACACTGGTATAGCTCTATGGCTTGGTAAGCCCACACCTTGATGTCCTCTCAACGAAGACAGACGTTGAACCGGTACAGCGCAGTGCAGAAAACGTTAGATATAATTGCCTTACATGGAATGTTAGGGGCCTTGGGGACCTTCGTAAAAGACGACACATATTAGCCTATCTGGATAGACATGGCGTCCAGATTGACCTTTTACAAGAATCCCACTCTACACACTCTTCCTTTGAGCAGTGGTGTAACGAAACTTCAGGGGGCCCCCCTGCAAAGTACATAAAGGGGCCTCCGACGTTCCGATCCTGTTTGGAGTTCTCAGGCCAGAAACTTCTCAGTGCCGAAGAGGGATCCCCAGAACTCGAAGACCCCCCGGCACTGCTTTGTAGCTCGTTGGGCCTCACACCTGCAATTTTCTACATACTCTTCATACATGAGGTGCACCATTACTCTAATCTGAAAAGGCACACAGTACATCTCACAAGGATCTCTTAATGGAGAGGATGTAGCTTTACGGCAAGAGCAGTCGACCTAAAAGCTGAGGTACCGGGTCCGAGTCTCAGCAACGATGCTCAGCATCCTGTGGGGCTAGGCAAATCACTGAATCTCCCTGTGCCTAAAAAAATGAATGTGTCCTCATGTAACGAAACTGGTGCTAATGTAAAGTGCTCTGATACCCGATGTCCCGGGTCTAGTTCGCTCTATATAAAACTCTTTTAAAAACAAAAATGAGCACCAGGGACACTCTACATTGATGTGGGGTAGATTAGCCCTCACACCATTGACCATAGTTAATTGCTATGGGCCAAACACCGATGATACCAACTTTTTTGAAAGGCTGTGGGGGAACAGAGTAGATATTGGTTCCACCCATATACTCTGGGGAGGGGACTTTAATATTGCATTGAACGTGTCCCTAGACAGGCCCCATGCCCAAGCCACCTACCACACCACTGCTGCTCGACATATTCCCGACATAATGGAGGGACATGCGCTACTGGACGCTTGGAGGACACCCCACCCTACAGTGCAAAAGGTCCCTGCTCTCCTGGGGTACATATCAGTTACTGTAAGCTGAATTACTAGCTTATAACTAGAGGACTAGGTACATGTGTAACTAGGGTCACACATTTGTCATGCACCTTTTCAGATCATTCCCAGGTCCTACTGGTGCCGAGTCCCTGAACATCTCAGCCCCATACACCACATGAAGACTCTCCCCTACAGTTATGCTGGACACCTGTTCCAAAAGGAACTAAGCAGGAGACAGTGGACTTTGTTGACAAAAACAAAGACGCATAGAAGCAAAAATTATCACTCTGCTCAAACCAGGGAAACCCCCTGATAACTGTGAGTCCTACCAGCCCTTACATAACTGCCATGGTTTCAGATTGCTTATGTGTAACATTTTCGTAATTTCAGTGTAATTATGAGTGACATTCAACGTCTATGAGTGACAATTTCTCGTGAGCAAAATCAAGCAATGAAGATGAGGGGAAAAAGGGAGAGGATGTGGCCAAGCGGCTAAAGTGGTCGACCTCGAAGCTGGGAACCAGGTTTGTGTCTCGGCAGGGACGCTCAATACCCTGTGATTCTAGGCAAATTACTTAATCTCCCCGTGCCTAACAAAAAATGAATGTGTCCATCTGTAACACAACTGGTGCTCATGTAAAGTGCTCTGATACCTTCGGGTCTAGTTCATGTTATATAAAACTAAACATAAATAAATAAATATCAGAAATTACATACATTTGAGTAACGAGAAACTCTGTTGCAAAGCACCAGCAATGGAAGGGTTCTAAACTAGTGCCCTTGTAACCTGATTTTACTATTTATTTGAGAAAACACAATATCCACACAATAAAATCCTGTACTCCTGGCAACCAACAATGCCAGCCCATAAACAGTATTGCTTTAACATGCAGTAGCATTTCACCCTTAGTACATCAGATTATTTCACTGCATTGAGGAGCATTTATTAAACGAGAGAGTTTTTAAACATGGACTGTGAAATATTCCTGCCATGATGACAATGCTATTAGTGAACTAAGAGGCAAAGTCGGTTGTCATGTGCATCCTGTATGTGGCTAGATTCATATTATACATGGAGCAGTGTCATAAACTAATAAATCAAACACAAGAGGGTTTAGTATAGCTCCAATACTAATCTTACATATTTGAACGTGCTCACGTACATGATAACGAACAAAAAAAGAGGGTAGGTGAAATAAAATATCACACAGTTTGCTCAAGCAGGATTGTCAGGAAGGATCCTAGATTTTCCAGTTTCACACTGAATTCAACCACTAGATTGGTATCTCTTTCTGAGATCAAAAGTTTGTGTTTAATTCTTGGAGGATGAGATAGGAGCATTTTATTTTTGGCAGTCTTACAAAGCACAAAACTTCCCTAAGTACATTGTAAGCTTCATAACAGCAACAAACTATGTCTTCGGCACCAGGAGATTTACTAGAATTTAAAGGATGCTGAGTCAAATGGAATTAAAACCTGGTCCCCCCTGGTTGGCAACTGTAGCCTGTAGGCCACATGGTAGGTTCCAAGGGGAGCCAGGCAAAGCTCATGCTTTTATTGGCTGACCCTCCTCTATCTAACAGAGCAATGACCTGACTCAGAGCAATATGACTGGGTTATGTTTAACCCATGCAGCCTTCAAAGGTACGCTCCTTGCAACGAGAGGTAAACCAAGAAAATCCAATGAAAGGGGGCCTGTTTCTGAAAGAACAGGCTCAAGGAGTTAAATAGGGTAAACTATAAGGCTACAGACTGCATGTGCAATGTCCAAGCACAAACTCAGAACGGGCCAGGGTGTTACACTGCCTGTTTAGACATGGGACAGGACAGAGGAAGCCAGGGCAGAAGAAGATGACACCCGAGGATGTGAAGTACGGCCGATGCCTGCGGAGAGTAACGATGTAAAGCAGCCACCAAGGTGGGTGTCGCCACCCGGATTCTCGTAAGGGCAGTGCCGAGACGATCCGGGTAGGCTGTGACTGACATGGCACGTACTATAGCCTCTGAGGCAACCACGGTAAGATCTCAGATATTTGCTGCTATCATCTATGCCCTGCTGGCTGGAGTTGCCAGTTGGCACCTTAAAATTAATTAAAATACTGAGTGTTAAATGAATGCATTAACTCTTCTACTGACACAGAGGCTGAGGCTGCACTGCTGCGGTTAATACTGTTTGTGCCTCGCAGCATGAAGGTAGATCTAGGGAGCTAATAATGTAGGAGTAAGCATTTTAGTGCGGTGATGTGGACCACCAGGCTAAAATGCGTCTAACCCCTCATCCGTGCTACTTGGCAGGGCTGCCCTTATCACTCATCAATTGCGGTGCCAAAATTCTAGCAAAAATATATGCGAATCGCCTTAGCCTTCTAATGTCTGTTCAGACCTGACCAATTGGGTTTTATCCTTGGGAGATCTACATCATACACTCTGGGCATGTTATTCGCACTCCTACAATACACAGGATGTTGCTGTGGTGGCGATGTTCCTTGACGCCACTAAGGCATTCAAATTTACTGCAGTGGGATTAATTGATGACTGTCCTCCGGTGCATGGGGTTCTCCACGCCCTTCTTGGCATGGATTGCCTTCCTTTATTCCCAACTGGCGGCCAGGGTGCAGATCAACGGTGCCATCTCAACCCTGTTCCCCATCACGCAGGGGACTTGACAGGGGTGTCCTCTTTCTCTGTTGCTTTTCCCTCTGGCTGTGGAGACCCTAGCTGCCAAGCTTCGGAAGCATCACCACAAATATACGATCAGATATCCCACTAGACACTCACTGGTATCATTATACGCTGATTATATCACTGTATACTTGAGGGATCCACAGGACAGCCGGAATGGGGTACTGCGTCAATTTGTGCATTTTGTGGAAGCAGTCAGACATTCAAATTAACTGGAAAAATCCAATTTATTCCCCCTCAGCTCAGCGACACGAGGATTCCACCCTGATTTTGCATTCACATGATGTGATACTGAGCTCAGATACTTGGGGTCAGTGGTGTCACGGGATAGGGAGGAGACTATTCGAGCTAATTATGGCACAGCTCTCTCCACTATAACAGATAAAATTACGCACTAGATATCGCTGCCCCTCTCCCTAGCGGGACGTGTTTCCCTTATAAATCGTAGTAAAAAAACTCCTTATTTCTTATCATTCCTTATTCCGGGGTGACACTTCTTTAAGGCATAAAAAAGCAACTAATTTGACTACCCTGGGCAGGGAAGCAACCGCGTCTCCGATAGGATAGGCTCACACCGCCCTTTTCTAGGGGAGGCTTCTAAGCACCAGACATGGAACACTACCATTTGTGTGCTCAAGCGCATTACCACACCTGGCCATAGAACAGGAATATATGGCCCTGATAGCCCCATCTTCTTATTTCGGCTCACAGGCAGCCTCTGCTGCCTCCTCAGAATCAACGATTGCCGGCACAACTGTGGCATGGAGCAAACTGGCTTAGATCATTACTAAACCGATGCTCTATTCCCCGTTAATTTCTACACACTATCACCCCTCCTTCTCGGTAACACATGAAACAGCATGTAAACACATGCTTCAAAAGGTCGAGGTTTCCACATGTGGTGATCTCTACTCTGGCAGCACATTTTTTACCAGCAAAAAATGATCTACAAAGGGACTGCCGCCCCATTGGATCCATTTCTTTATATCTGGCTGCGACATAATGTAAAAGCTTCTACATCTGATTTCCCTCTGGAGCCACCCAACCTCGACACCCTACATTCGCTGCTCAAAACCTCTACTCTGCAACATATGGTCTTCATCTTATATCATACGGCCCAGATAAAGGCACCAATCCTAACTGTGGGTGCCCGCACCAGTTGGGAACTGGAGCTGGATACACCCCTCACAGATGGGCAATGGCAAGACTGCAGACAGGGTGAAGTGCCTCTAGCAGCAGGCTTCAAATCATACATTAGATATTTCTACATAGAATGTATTACACGCCTGTCAGATTGCACCACTATAATCTCCGTCTGAATGACAATTGCACCCATTGTGGCATGGAGAAAGCAGACTTTCTCCACCTCGCATGTACACGTGGCCCGATACAGGCCTATTGGCAAGCAGTCTCTGGTGCCTTTTCTCTCATGATCGATCAAACGGTCAATATGACCCACCTAGCCGCCCTGTTTGGGACATGCAATAGATGTAGAGCCCAGTTTCAGGGAATATGTGGCACTCTGCCTACCACTAGCTAAATGAAGGATTGTATGCAGATGGAGAAGTATGAGGGCACTGACATTTATAGAATGTCTGAATGATCTAATCAAGTGCAAGTATCTATTGACCACTTATGCTGAACTGCTTCCTCCTGACTCTAGGCTCAAAGGCATTTGGCAACCCTTACAACATTACCTCCTGCCTTAAACATCTGAATCAGCCAATGAAAACTCCTCACGCTCCCATTCTGTCAAATGGAGAAGGGAAAAGAGAGGAAGGGGTGGGTCTGTGTTTGCATTGTTTGTTAACTGTTGTTGGCTGCACAAGCCAGATATACTTTGAAAATCAATAAAGATATTTCTCCAAACCAAAAATAATACACACATCCCAAATACAATCCCAAGATTACATTACAACTCTACAAACACAATACAGTACACCTCAAATCTATAAATACAATAACATACTATTAATACCAAACTATACTTAGGCCTACTGTATTACACAACAAAACAAGGCAACACAAACCACCACTAAACATCCTCACCAAATAAAACTAAACCATAACCCACACTTACTAGATCCATACACATCCTCCATGGCCCTAAAATCCTAAATGAAAACTTAAAAAAAGGTCTTACCTTGTCTGCAATAGGGAACCACGACAGACACAAACTAAATCAACCTCAAAATAGCACTCAGAGTACAAAATACAGGTAGCAGTAACAAAGACTATAGTCCAATAGAAACTAATAGAAATATTACAAATATGTATTAAAGTGTTAAAAATGTATGTAGAATATTTATTGATCTATTTATAAAAAGTTAAACAATGTATTGAACCAATAAAAATATATATCAACTCACCCTAGTCAGTCATACTATTCAGCCTTATTTGATTTGGTGTCTGGAGGGCTTTGACCGTTATTTATTAACTAGATTCAGGTTTGATGTATTTTTTCGTTTAATTTCATTCCCTAAAGTAAATGATTGGGGAAGAAATCTATGTAAATGTCCATGTGACAATTTGTCCACCCAATCTACGCTGCATGTAATTTGTTTTTGTAAATTTTATATGGTGGAAAGGTCTAGATGGATCAAACCACTTTTTAAAAAATATGGTACTTGGAGGCAATGTCGCCCAGCTTTACTGTTTCTAGTATCCTTAAATGATGTAACCTCTGTGGCTGTTATGCTGGGCTTTTTAAAAAGTATCTTAAAGAAAAGGAAAAGCTTAACTATTTCCCAAAATATATGAATTTTTAAATTATTTTTTTATCATGTAATGCACTTGTTGCTTTTATGATTTTATGTATCTTAAAGTGGAATAAAGCTTTTTCATTCATTCATTCATAGATGAAAAGCATAAATTAAATAGTACAATAAGAAAATTATATTAAATCACACTAACATACACTAAAAAATGTATCACAATGTATAAATACTAAGTACAAAAATATATATGAAAAATTATTACGTATCATTTTTATTAAATTTTTAAAAAAATCAATGTCTCAAAAGTGTTAAAACACAGTACATATAATACTGCAGCACATACATAGCAAAAAAGTGTATGTATTAAAACTAAAAATGTACATGAAATAAAATGTAAAAAAGATATAAATAAAAAATATGTAAAAACCATGCTATGTATTAAAAGAGTAACATTTGCTATTTCCACTCCAATCTAAACCCTTTCAGGGAAAATGTTGGACACTAAAGGTTCCATATTTACCAATTCTACTCCAAGTGAAAGCATTCTGGGGGAGTTTAGATTTACTATTCCCACTCCAACATAAACCATTTTGCAGAAGCTGTTGAACAGTAAAATAAGAATTACTATTCCCACTCCAATCTAAGCCATTGTGAAGAATTTGGGGATTGGGTGGTGTTGAAATGTGTTTCATTTGTAAATGAGTGGTAGAGTGCAGAACAATCCCTCCCTGTACTACCAGGTGCACTGAAGGTGTCATAAGCCTTGTTATAAAATCCAACAGAATTAACTTTAAAGAAAAAAATACTGAGAGTTAAAAAAAACTTTGGATAACATGAGCCAGGATTTACTTCCAGTTTACACAATTTCAAACCATAAAAAAACTGAGAAGGTTCCTTTATTTTACAACTAGAAGCCCGCCCCGACGCTGCCCGGGAGCAATTAGGCTTCAGGGCCCCCTCCTGCCCTGCTTTTGTAACCTGCAGACGTCACTTTTTCCTCCTGTAATTTACTTTGCTTCAGGGCCCCCGCCCACCCCACTTTTGTAACCTGCACACGTCACTTTTTCCTCGTGCACACGTCATGGCTACACGTCACTTTTTCCTCCTTTTCCTCCTGTAATGCACCGTTTGTCTGACATTTGTAGTGCACCGTTTGCCTCCTCTTTCTTGTCCTCAGGCTTCGCAGACCGCAGCCCGCCCGTCCCGTCCCCCGCCCGGCCCGTCCCGTCCCGTCCGCTGCCTGCCCCGACCCCCGCCTGCCCCTACATGAGTGCCCTTACCTCTGCCGGCGCTGCTCCCGCCTGTCCGCTCGCACCACCGCTCCTCCCCTGCGCCATGTCCGCCGCTCCTCCTCTGCCGCCGGTCCTCTGCTCCTGACGTCACCGCTCCTCCCCCGCGCCATGTCCGCTGCTCCTCGGACGCCGCTCCTCCCCGTGCTCCTAACGTGACCACGCACGTCGCGGCCGGCGCTACTTTTGAGGGACTACTTTTTTTTTTATCTAAAATTTTAAATAACGTTTATTTTTTTAATTTATGCAGCCTATAACCATCTACACACCCTGCCGATTTCAACGTGTATCGGGTGTGTAGATTGGCGCAGTGGTTCCCGAGTTTACCCGCCTCAAAGCCTGAAAGTTTCTGCTTTATTATAGTAGTATAGATATATTTCAATAATTAATTGGTTGTTCCTTTACTTTCTGGGAGAGTTTGAAGTACTAGTGGTTGGTCATGTGCGGCGCTGGAGGTACTCCAGTGTTGAGCTGGATTACATTTACAACTGTTTTGGGTCATTTTTGGCTGTAATAATTTTAGAAGTGCAGTTTGTGACTAGCAATGGTCTCAGTCTTTTGTGACAGGGTGTTTGCCCCTCCCTAAACCCAACCTTAAACCTGCCAACCCTACTGCCCATCTGACAACAAGGAAATTCCCACTAACAATAGGAAAGATCAAGTCAGTGGCCGGAGCAGGCCCAGTATATACTACTGAAGTGTTCTATTCATGGACTGAAATATAAGCTGCAGGTGTAGGTTTCTTAACACTATGTAATAATAGATCATACAACATATTATGAACCATACATATTCATTGCAGTGCTGTTAGTTTACATAGAACTTATGATGTTTTAACCAAGGGTACTACAGTATGTAACACACCAGAGTACCTAGGATTACCATTGTCAGGTCAGACACAGCACCCTCTAGTTACATATAAAGCTCACCCAGAACGAAGTCAAATAACCATTAGAAGATACTAGGGTCTTGTTGGCAGAGGCACAAGCTATATATAGACAGTTAAGACAGTTAAGGCAGTTTGTATTACAGCAACGGGCCAATGAGGATATAGGCACTGACTCCACATGTGCAAAAACCACTTCAGCAATTCCATAAATTATAAATGCTATGATCGGATGATTACCAGCTGAAGTAAATGAAATTCCATTTTGGGTAGTCAAATGACCTAGCAGTTGAAGGCAGTTAATACTCCTTCAATCCCATAGGATAAACACTGGGTCATTATTATGTGGCTTCCCAGGAGGTTGGTGCCCAAACCACAGCCAGGCCAGTTGTGGAAAAGTAGATTTGCGACTCTTTATATTACTACACATGGCATACCCTTGATAGCTGGGCTGCTCAACATCCTCAAGCATATACAGGGATTGCATGGTGCCTCATCTGTAGTGGATCTGAAATGAATAGGCAATATAGACATTGTACCTAGAATAGTTCTATGTAACATTACATGTGATGAAACTTGTTGGCCACATGCTAAAGATGCGTCTGGTTGAGGGAGTAATGGGAGTGAACTTAAAGGTACTGGTATAAGAGGAGTGGTAAGAGGACGCAAGATAGTGTATTTTAAATACTTGACCTATTAACAAAAAACAGAAGACATCTGCAGCTCAAACAGTACAAGGATGGAGGGACTAGAGCGGGAGCATAATTCGCAGGGCATGTTATTATGTTGTTTGCAATACAATTCAAAAGGGAAGTGCACACGCCGGAGCCGACTGCAAAATTAAAGTCACACACCTTTATAGCATAAGTGCAGAGTGGGCATGATTAAAGTACACATCGGTGCAGGAAACTGAAGGAAAGCAAACACACTATGCAACGCCTGATGCTATATTATGCATAGGTAATAGCCGTGCATGTAGAAAAATATGGAAATGCAGTTCTGCTGACCTAGCCCTAATAATTTCACTCATACTTTCGTAATAGGAATACCGTGTGGCACATCATATGTAAAGTGCAGCTTTTTTGTTACTGAACATGTGGAGTAAACGGAGCAGGATCAGAATATATTAATATGGTGCAAAGACACAGGAAAAATAAAAAAGTCAGATTTTCTTCCCAACAGTAAAGGCATTATAAGACACCTCCAATGCCATGTCGTCAGAAATTTTTGTGGGGCTCAGATCACAAATGTGAAAACGGGGACTATTATACCTGACATCTTTTGACATGGTTTCGTCTGTATTTTTGCTTTAGACATCCTGTTTTTGACAGTGTGCTGAATTTTATTTTTGTTGGCTTTATATTGCAGGTCTGAAAATGCCACTTTTTAGAAAGTTGGCGGTTTCTTACTTAATAATTCTGTGCCTCTATCTGTCCCTAGAATACACGTCTGGGTTGAATGACAGTTGGCATTTGTGAATTCAGTCTATAGTCACAGTTAAAGGGAGCTGAGATGTTCCCTGCATATCCTGATGGCCCATCACTAGGCTGATGAGCCATCCTGAGCTAGAGTGGTGGAAGAAGCTGACACTTGTACCTCAATCGGGCTGTACCTGTCCCCCACACAAAGTCTCCACCCCCTGTAGTGTTTCTGGAGCCAGGGCAAGAAAAGGCAGGGTCTAGTGCACTACAAAGACCTTTCTTTGAAGTCTCCCTACTTCAAAGGCTAAAATGAGTACAAGTACTGGACCTCTGACATCATTTACTCAGAAGACTTCTGGACTGAGGTCATTCTGCCAGGAAGTAGAGCTGTTGTGCTGCCAGGAAGGACTGCCACCTTGTTGTGTTGGCCTGCTGCTTGCTGCTTCTGTCCTGGGAGTGAGAGGACTGGACTGTTCTCTCTACACTCTGCTTTCTAAAGTTTTTCCAAAGGCTTCAGTGGAGCTAGCCTCCTGTTGGAAGTCTCAGGGAATTCAAAGGCTTCACCTGTAGCACCTGGGCAAATCTGCGGATTGCCCTACTCACCAAATGGAGCCAAATTCAGTTCCTGAGCCACTGGAAGTGAGTTTCAGTACTACAAGAAGAAATCAACATCAAACAACTTTGAAACCAACACATGTCTGCATCTTTGATGCTGTGACACTGCCTGCACCAAAGCCATGGTTACTGTTTGACGCAACAACCTCAACTTACAACGCAGGCTCCAGCGACGAAGCAGTGTTTCCGAGGAACACCCACTGAGGGAGTCCCAAGCACCATGCCACAGGCGTCTATGACGCACTGTTCTGATGCTGCAGCTATGGCCCAGTTGTTCGACATCGACGCTGCGGAATCAAAGCCTTGCGGCTGGACCTGCAAGGCCTCATCAACACCACCCAGGAGTAAAGAACAGAGGCTCCCATTAGCAACAACCACATCACCACCCCTGCGCCTCACAATGTCCCCGGGTGTTGACGACTCCACGACTCTGCATTGACACCAGGGATCAATGCCTAAGTTGCTTCAGTGACGCCCCACCTCCTTCGTGCAGCGCACTGTCCTCGAGTGGCAACAACCTACATAGCAAAAAGGAACCGACACGGCACTTGCCTTCCCGCCCCTGCGTCTTTGATTTCCAACACCTACAAGGTACTGTACGAGGATCTGTGTGACTCCTGACGCCGGCCCTTGCTCCATCGAAGTTGAATTGACTTTGAGGAGTTGTTGACATCAAGTGCTACAAGATAGTCCCATTGGAGCTATTGTTTTCTAAAAAGCTATACTTGATTTAATCTTTGAAAATTACCATCTTGACTTGTTTTTGTTAGAGTATGAGTGTGTATGTGTAAATAATTTCCACATTGCATCTATAGTTTAGCCTGACTGCTCTGTGCCAAGATACCAGAGGGCGAGCACAGGTAAACTTTTACCCTGCAAACCAGAAGCCGCAATTCCTAACAGGGACCTTCTCTGGTTTTATGTCTACACGTAGTGGCAGCCCAGACTACTGCCTTATCAAAAGTTTATCACATTAACAGGCCATGCTTCTCTGGCGATATTTAAATACATTTAGCAGTGGCTAATGCATACTATGGGAAGACTATACAAAACATCAGGCATGGGGAATAATTAACAATGAATCCAACAGTGAAACAAAAGGCTGCTGTATTGATGCATTTAATGGTTTATTATGATGCGATTAAAAATATACATTTTTCACCATGAGTGTTGTCTTGAGGAAAGAGAGATCAATTGCTTATTTTAGCTCTATCAATTGTGGCAGCAGGAAACGTTTAAAGCAATTGTGCAAAACTCTCCCGAGGCAGGAATGGCAATATTGGAAGGCGTGTTTTCTGCTAGGCGAAGGCAAACACTCTGCACACACTGTTGAACACACAGCGACAAGGATCTGAAAGCCACGGTGCAAAGGATCAATCAACACGAAAGGTGCATTCCCTTTCGATGCCGAGACCGCTCTGTGGTTTTTTCAAATGAGCATAGATGGGGCATTAAGCTAAACAGAAAAGGGTTCACGTATCCCCTATTCTGAATGAATGCAGTGAAGATAGAAAATTCACACGGAGATGAGCCCCGCCACCATCTTTTTTTAAAAATAAATGTGGTAAATGGTCAATACTTATTTTTTTTTTTAACGGGTTCTAATTTGAGCCACGGTGAGAGACTGCACATGGCGTTGATTCACCACTCTATGTGAACCCATGATATGTAAAGCAGCCCCCATACCTTTTCCATTTTTTAGACAGGACTTCAATGTAGATGTTACTTCCTTTGCTGCTATGCACCAATCCATATTACATCTCAATTCTTGAATCGGAGGTCGGCCTGGCCGTTTCCTACCTTCGCGTTACGTCTTTCTTTGCCATTTTAAGTCCTTAGTTAACAAACAGTCCCTGGTATTGGTATATGCTAACTGGCCACTCCTCAGGAACGTCTTACTATTACATCGGGAAACAAGCATTGGAAATGCAATAGGTCTTGGATTTATTCGAGTTAGAGCTAATGGCATTGTAAATGGCAATGTCTTTTAGCCATGTATTATGGAGTGTATGCATGTGGTGTGTAGTGGAATTATGTGGGTTGGATTGGAATTGTTAGTTTGTGTGATTGTGTGTGTGGTTGTGTGTGTGGTTGTATGTGTGGTGGTATGTGTGGTTGTGGTTGTGTGTGTGTGTGTGGTTGTGTGTGTGAGTGGGTGTGTGTGTGGTTGTGTGTGTGTTGTGTGTGTGGTTGAGTCTTTGTGGGTGTGTCTGGTTGTGTGTGTGTGTGTGTGGTTGTGTGTGTGCTGGTGGTTGTGCGTGTGGTTGTGGTTGTGTGTGTGTGGTTGTGTGTGCGGTTGTGTTTGTGTGTGTGTTTGTGTGTGGCTGTGTGTGGTTGTGCGTGTGGTTGTGTGTGTGGTTGTGTGTGTGTGGTAGTGTGTGTGTGGTTGTGGTTGTGTGTGTGGTTGTGTGTGGTTGTTTGTGTGGTTGTGTGTGGTAGTATGTGTGTTTGTGTGTGTGTGGTTGAGTGTGGTTGTGTCTGTGTGGTTGTAGGTGTGGTTGTGTGTGGTTTTGTGTGTGTGTATGTGTGTGTGTGGTTGTGTGTCCTTCAACTGGGCAGCCTCTGCTTTTAATCAAACACCAGCTTATTTGGGAGATTGATTTTGGTACAGAAAAAGCGCAGACCATCTAAGGACATCACGCTGTATTTTTTCTAGAGCTATTTTCAGAGCCTTTCTCTGTCTGGGTTAGTGGATGGTACAAGATCCTCCGTCCCTAAAATCTAAATTCGGTGATTTTAGAGACAGAGAGATGAAGTCCCAGGATTTCCCTCTATTTGAAAGTCTTTACAGAACATGCAAATGGAAAGACTTGTGGGCTGATTCGTTCAAGTGCATATCCCATGTATGCGCATGACACAGTGCACCTCTTAAATGTGCGGTGACATTCACAATTCACACCTGCGTGCTGTGGCAGCACCAAGCTGTGAGCTTGGGTGCTACATTTGCAAATTGTAGCCAGACCCAGGCATATATAATTGAGGTAGGTCCATACAACTATTCTGATATGCTTTGACTCCTAATATTTACCTTGGTGGGGAATTTAAACATGTCAGCGGGCTCTTGCTCCTCCTGCCCCAAAAAGGACCTGTGGCTGTCAGTGCATTGAAATGCATCTCTACCTCTAAATTAGTAGTAGAAATGTAACCATGCACTCTGCTGCTCCTGGCCTACCTCGGCAGGGGAGAACTTTGGGCCTGTCTGCTTTGTGCATTGCCCAGGCCAGCCCTGTGTCAAGAGTAAGTAGTGCAGAGGATGCGCTTGAAATGGCGTGTTGGATACAACTTTACAGTTGACTTTGCCATAAAGAGCCTTCTGTTCTGCAAGGAGAGTCTCTCTCACCAAAGATGGCAGATTTCTCTTCCTAGTCCTAAGGATAGCCAATAAGGCAATTACACCTTGAATAAAAACTGCTTGTCTTCCATTGTTTCCTAAAGACATCAGACCGCCAAATGGTCTCCTGGCTTACGCACTGTGTGAATGGTTGAGGATTGGAAGCTGCATAAAAACCAAAATCCTATACTGGCGGATGTGTTGCGCATGGGAAACATCCTTTATAACGCAACTTTTACAACGCACTACCATTACGACGCAACTTTTACAACGCAAGTCATTACAACGAATTGCGCTGGAGGGCGCTCTAGGATAGGGAATAGTTTAATTACTATCCAAAACCTTCCCTACTATCCACGGGGACTGGAGTTGGAATAGTAAATTAAATTATTCACTATCCAGCGCCCCCCAACGCAAGTGGTTGTAACGACTTGCGTTGTAAAACCTGCGTCGTAATGGCATGCGTTGTAAAAGCATGCGTTGTAACGTAATACATCCGTTGCGCATCTAATAACCATCCTTTTTGAGTGAGGGCGCACGCACCACGAAATGATTTAAGTCTTGTATTTGCACATATTGTTATTAGCAGAGGCTTGCATGAGCAGCACGACTCGTGTGCCCTTTCTCTTCCAGTTGTGGCTGCAGCGTTATATTCCTCTTATAATTCTCCTTGAAGGTCAACCAGTGCTTTACATGGGCCGGTACTGAGTACCTGCACATCTGTGCTGGCAGGGGTAGAATGAGAAAATCTTAGTACAAGTCATTAAAGTGTATTACATATTATTAAATACTTGCAGCAAAAATGCTATGTGTGCAGGGCCGGACTGGGAACTGAAAGCAGCCCTGGCAAATTTTCCCAGACCAGCCCCCATCCGGCGAGCAAGCGCAACGTGCGAGCCTGACGACTACTAGGGGGTTTGGGGCTGTTCTCCCCCCAAGAAATTTTTGGAAAAAGACAGACCAAAATGGCCAATTTTACAGCACATTTTCCATGACATATTCAATTGTATGATCTTTCAAAGCACGGTAAATAGTAGATGATGACCTTAAAGAGCACCCGGTTACACCCACCCAGTCATATGTACCCATAGACATTCTTTCAGAGAGCACCAAAAATAGACACGAGTAGTGAATCAGAGAGAACAAAGTAAAAGTGAGACCAGCCCCCACATGGTGTGTAGCGAGCAAGAGCAGTGAGCGAGCCCGGCGACTACTAGGCGAGTTTGGGGGGTTCTCCAACCAAGAAAATTTTGGAAAAAGAGAGACCAAAATGGTGAATTTTACAACACATTTTCCATTACATATTCAATTGTATCAACGTTCAAAGCACAGTAAATAGTAGAGGATGACCTTAAAGAGCACCAGGTTACCCACCCAGTCACATTATGTACCTGAAGCACACATGCTGTTTCCATTATTTTTCACATTAAAGCTAGGCCTCCTGAGTTTATCAATGCTTGTTGTCAAATATGTGTCCTAAAGTAGTTGAGAAAACTCAACTTAACTGGATATTTTCATACCTTGCTGCCAGAACCAGAATACCACCAGAAATACCAGTTTGATTCCACAAGCTAGCTGAGAGACAACCCAATATGAAAGTGTTCTCCTTTTCCAAGCTCTTTAAAGAGAGACAAATGATTTCTAAAGAAACGTACATAACGAAGGTGCTGAAACAAGGAGAGACATCGGCAGCGCAGCTCCCACAAGATATGTGGTTGGAGGTGGGAGTAGAACAGAGATGCTTTGAAGAAACCAGGGTTGCCAACTGTGCCCTCTGCACATCTGCCTGTCTCTTGCTTGATCCATGTGACCTGTCTACCCACCTCTTTCCTGTGCAGTCCTAAAATCTTTAGATGTCTCTGTTGACAACACAGCTCTTTCTCAGGGGTGGTTCGGGGCAGTGGTCTTGAAAGTGGCATTGTCTTGCCAATGAATGTGTGTGGTGTGACCTCTGAGGGTCCAGTTGGGGTGACCCAAGGTCTGACGGCAGCTGGGACAGTGCACAGTGATGAAAGGCACAGTTTCTTCTAATCCTGCTATTTTCCAGTATGACACTGTTTGTGTGTTTTGAACAAACCTGAGACTAGCAGGAGGTGTCCTGTTACCATATAGGAAAGAAGACAGATTCATCTATGACCGGAACGAAAGAATAACCAATACACAGGAAGACACACAAATAGGTAGGTCTGCCTGAAGGCCTGCTTGACTTGCAATCACACAAGAAGCCACACAAAGGGCAAATAAAAAACAAAGGAAGATAGAGTGAGGACAGGTAAAGGGGAACACAGACAGAGACACAGATAACAGACAAAGAAGGCAGACTGACATAGAGGAACGACAAAAAGACAAATCTACAGGACAGGTACAGAGGAATACTGACATAATCTCAGATTATAGAGAGGCACCAAGGTTAGACCAATCTTTTGTTCACAACCTAGGGGGAGGTGACACTTCGGCTTAGAGACAGGTGACTCTATGAGGAAGCAGCAATTTACTTTAATACACATCATGTGTCTTTGACGTTTGAACAGATCTTGATCCCAGCCACCCACATCCAGGCGACAACCAGGCAAGAAGGGGTGCTGTGCTAACCGCTGAGTACATGAAGCGGGGGTAGGACTAGCGTAGGCGGACTCTCGGAGTGCCTTAATCATTCTGTGCTAGTCTGTGTGTGTCACTGTCTTGGGTCCGGGAGTCAGGGCCGGCAAGGCCCAGGCAACGCACAATATACAACTAGTCAAGCCCTGGCCATCCCACTCCAATCTACCCTACCCCTCTCCACCTCAAACTAACCTACTCCAATCTATATTGAGATGACCTTACAATGATAACATATAATTGACAAACACTGCTGCCATCTCCTTATTGGGCGTGCGGTACTGGATATGGCAATGGCATGGATACCTTGCTGTATTGCCTTATTATGCCTTGATTTCGTACCGATTGCAATAAAAACATGCTTCAAAAAAAAACCTACTCCATTCTACTGCATCTAATTCCACCCACTTCAATCTACACCACTCCAATTTACCCCAATGTACTCCACTCCAATATACTCCTTTCCAATCTACCCCACCCTAACCCAATCTTATCTACCCCACTCCAATCTACCCCATTCCCATCTACCTCACCCCATTCCCATCTACCTCACCCCATCCCAATCCACCACACGCCTCTCTATCCAACTCCACTGCAATACAATCTATCCCAATCTATCCCACTCCAATCTACCCCACACCTCCCCAATCTACCCACTCCATCCCAATCTACCCTACAATATACCCCACTCCAATCTACCCCTTCCACTCCAGTCGACCCAACTACACTCCAGTATACCCCACTCCAGTCTATCCCACTCCACTCCCATCTACCCCAATCAACCCCAATCAACCCCACTCTACCACACTCTTCCCAATCTATCCCACTCTTCCCAATCTACCCCACTCTTCCCAATCCACCCCACTTCATCCCAATCCACCCCAATCCAATCCACCACACTACAATCTACCAAGCTGATCTACCCAACTACCTAATGCCTCCCCATTACAATCTACCCCACTCCCTTCTACCTCACTCTACCCTCACTACACTCTACTCCAATCTTCCCCACTCCACTCTACCACAATCCACCCTATTCCACTACCCCAAATTACCCCACTCCAATCAACCCTACGCTACTCCACACCACTAACTTTTAGACATGCTGAACAGTAGCCACACTGGTATACAGCATGGCTGAAACACATTGCCAAAGCAAATAGCTCTCGCATAGGCAAGACCTATTGGCTTTGCCAGTGCCTGTTTATTAGTGGCCTGTTGACAATGCATACCAGAATTTCATGATAAAACAGAGGAACGTCTAGTTTTTAAGATAAAAGCCTAGCAGCATTAAGAACGTTTTGGAGAAAACGGCTTTAACCTAAGTATTTTAACTTTCATGCTCCGTGTTACACTAGCATGCTAATTGGTGCCAGATTTTGCAAATATTAAAAACATGTAGGAATTCTTTTATCGCACACCAAGGTATAACGTGCATGTGATCCTAATGGTGACCGATTAATACGTTAGCCACTAAGCTAGCTGATTATGCCTTTCAATGTATATTATATGGTTTTTTTATGTGTTTTTCCCTGCCTTTTTTGGCAGAGCTGTTCATCTCTACAGCCTCATATACCATGACCATGAAAACTGCGCTGTATTTCCTGGTGCCGCCAAGAGACCCATATTAGGCCCAACTGATCATTTTCTGGCGCCGGTCCGGACCTTGCCATCCGAACTCGGCATTCAAGGCGCTCACGAATTCAGCAGATGTTTCTACTTTTGAAACCACTGGTGGTACTGGGCCTTGAATGAGCATTAGCAGGGAGCATTATACATCATGAAATAGAGAGGAAGTACAGGGTCAGTTGGCTTTGGTGGAGTAACCGCCACCAGAAACTCAACCAACTTCAAGCTCCTGATGAATCTGTGGGGCCCAAAGGTGCACCAGAGAGTTCCAAACCATCTGTAAAAACTGCAGCATGGTCGCCCTGAAGTCTGAGATTTGCTGCCGAGCCTAGTGTGGCCGGTGAATTTGCAGCACAGTGGCTACAAAACTGGAATGGGATCAGTCGGACATTAAAGCTAGAATTATTTTATGAGACTCTATTTTAGAGATACCTATTCCCTTTAAATTGGTACACATCTGTCAATGTTACTAAGACAGCCAGTTGTTAACTGAGTCTGTTATTGGTAGGTAAGTTGGGCTTCCTTTTTAACTGTTGAGCTTAACAAACGTCTGAAAGAATAGGGAAAACCTATCCCAATTAACTGCCAGCTGGACGTTGCCTTTTTTTATTTAGAAAAGAGAATGACAGAGCTCAGTTTGAAAGGGTGGTTAGGGTCTATCGAGCCTGCAGTGAGGATACCACAGGCATCATCAAAGACCCTGCCATGGTCAGTAAGGAAACATGGAATAACACCTGCCAAAGACCCAACAAGGAATCTGTAGGTAGGGTTCCATTTGTCAACCCCCAAGTCAGTATACACAGAAAAGCCTGCATCTATAGTGATTTATTATGCACAAGCCCGGTGAAGAAAATATGCAGCATGATTATAGCAACACAGAGTATTCCAACTTCTATGTGGTGGACAGCCCACTTTATAGTAGCCACCCAGTAGTGATTTTTGGTGAAACATAAGCTCATTGCTTTGACTTTCTCAAACTGTAACCTTTTGTTCAGTATTTTCTTAACTTTATGGCTAACAATATCACAGAACATACTATTCCAAAAAGACAAAGGAGAGGAGGTTCGAGCCTCTCTGTGCTAGGTAATTTTAAACAAGTTTGCAAATTATAACCTGGTCCTACCATCTGATCATGACAGAGAAGAGAGCCCCTCTCAAACTGTCCTTTTATCTGCTGTCCCACTGCTACGAGCAACACGTCAGCATGTCTATGGGAAGGCTTGCATCATAGGCCTTTCACCGCCGTTTGTTATTTGAAATTCTGTGAGGAGGCCAGGTTTTTCTAAATTCCTTTTTGCAAGGATGCTTCCGCAAGATTTCCCTCTTCCCCCCACAACTACCTGATAAATACAGCAGTGAGCTCCTGCGATCATATTTCCTTATCTTGCAGCTAGTGAGCCCATAGCGGAGGCTGCTGCACCAAAAAGCCGGGGCCTGGCACCCCCATTTATCCAGCATTCCCAGGCACGTGCTGCGCACCGGGGGCTGAGCGTGCTCAGAGATGTGTGTGGGGGGTTCCGTATTTAGCTCACATCTCTATTCACGATTATTTTCTTGGTATGCAATTAAGATTCAAAAAAGAACATATAAGATACAGAATCAGAAAAAAGGGCCTGCCTACTGCACCCGTTCGTACTCGTTGTAAAAGTTGTGCTCACTACAACACAGGGAGAATGGGCATTTGACATCTGCACACTCTAATACAACCCCCACCCCCGTGCTCGGATCATTATTTCAAATGGCATCGGCCCTGTCTTCCCAAAGTGAATTCATGATCTTAGTCCATGTTTAATATAGGTACGAAACATACTTTGTCATTGTAACAGACCCCCAAATGTAGCTAAGTGTATCTGTTGCTGCAAAGAGGCCAAACTCTGAATGGGCACGTAAACAGGGGTATTGCCTTAGACCGGAATAGGTGTGACGCACATTGGCTCAGAGTGTGGCAGAAGGATGAAGAACTGATCCTGCCCATGTAATGCCTGTATCTGTTTGGTTAGGAAAGATCACATAACTGCCACTGGTGGAAGTGGCCCTCTACACCACAAACATGGGCCCGTATTTTCAAAATGTTTAACTGGTAGCACAAATTCCAAATCACCCGAAATTGTGGGTAATTTGAAATTCACACAAACAAATGTGTCCGTACACGGAGAGAAGCTATTAAGGGCCATGTCGCATGTTATAAAGGAGGGCAGGGTGAGCCATAATTCCCCAAGAGGCCTTACTTCTTCGGGGCCCCATGCCCATGCTACATTTGTTTATAGATTGTAAAGTAAGCCTACTTACTCAATTTATTAATAACAAGTCAACTAACATGGCTAATACCAGTAGACAGTGCCAGATATTCCGAGTTTCTTGACCCGGGCTCCACAAAAACACCTAACATGCCTGAGGGTCATATCTGGGAGTCCACTTTAGACCTAGAAATTTGAACCACTATTGAGGAGTATTAAATAACTCTGTTTTGGTGGAGTTCAGTTTCGCAACGATGGCGGGCATCCAGGCCTGTATTAGGAAGAACTGTGGTCTCGGCCAATAAAAATCCTTGGCAGAAAAGAGTTCGATGGCAGTCATTGTTGAGGCAGGAATGTCACGTGCATGGTAAAATGATCATGTGCTTCCCTACTCTAAGTAATCCAACTGCATATGAAACTAGCATCTTGATTTTGTGTTGACCCTAGCAGGTGTGAAATCTTGCATGCACACAAAGCCCATCGTCCTCACAGCAATGCACTTGACTGCAGTACTTTCGAAGTGCCTGCCGGCTGCAAGGCCGCCTCTATACCTTATGTTTTAATCCCGGCCAGGCTGCGGCCCGGCCCACAGACTAGTGCCAATGCCATGATGAAAATGCAATTTGGAAAAATGCACTCACCTGCGATCGGCGGGCCGTCGGCAGTCTGCAGACAGTCGGTAGCAGCAGCAAGCAGCAGGGAGGGGCAGTGAGACACGCAGGCAGGGGCTACTACAGATAATTAAATTATGGGGTGCGTGCGTGCAACGTGCCTAAGTCTCTGGCTGGCTTAGTTATTCTGGAATGCTCTGACTCACGGGTCACGCGCGTGAACCCCAATGCGCATGTCATGTCACCACCACTGCCGCCCCTCCCCACCCTAAGGTGGGTGAACTGAGACCGCGCAGACGCGGAGACATCTGCGCAGCGCGCGACCCACCCCGTATTTTAAATAATGATTGATATTGATTACATTTGCACTAGTAGAGAAAACAAAAGTACAGATTTATTGATGGTGTGCTTTTTTTCTACCCCCGCACGGAGCGCTGAGCAGCGAGGAAAGTCGCAGACTACTACTAGTAGGTCTCTAGTCTGTACTGAGCTTCAACTTCTCTATTTATTGACTAACACGGCACGCACACCGGACAAAAAAACGTCCCAACAACAAAACCGGCCCCTTGCCAAAAAACCGGCCCCCACGCCTGGCAGCCTACTGGGGGATTGCCTGGTGCCCAGCATTGCCAGTCCGGCCCTGATCCAATATCAAAATAATTCTACAACGAGCTGCAGTTCACCTAGTCGTTACTAGATGTCCCTCACGAGTCAAATGCAACGCATTGAAATTATTCTTACATCAAGCTGCAGGTCCACTAGTCGTTACTAGATGTCCCTCACGAGTCAAATGCAAAACCATTGAAACCCTTTCATCAAGCATTTGCATTTGACTTGTGAGGGACATCTAATAACCACCAGATGAACTGCAGCTCTTTGTAGAATTATTTTGATATTGGATACAATATAATATTCACTGCCCACTGCTAATCTCATCCCATAATGCTTTGCAGGGCCTTTGGTTGGGAATGTTATTTTGCCAATAACTGTGCTTGGGGTGGACCTAAGAGGATGGGACCACCACCAAATCGTTCAATAAGATGTGCTTTTTTGTTTTCAATTAACAAAGAAAAGGGCCAGTGCTGATAATGTTTACTTAGGGCTAGGACTAGTCCTCCATAGACAGAAAATTAATTCCAAAAAGGGTACTGCTGTTTAATCGCAATTTTATTTTAAAGAAAATCAACAAATTATTATAAAATGTATCTTTACAGTAGAGAAGAAAACATTAGAGACAATCAAGCAGAACAAGGACACATCAGGTTGTATAATTGAACACATCAAACATTCAGAACTTCAATCATGTCACATTCACAACACATTCAACACATTCAGACTGACTCTAGCATACCACATATTATTAATGCAAAAAGAGAGAAATATACAAAACTGGGTCTGCATCAATTAGACAAAAATTCAAAAATAATTGTTTAGAAAATAGTACAAAACCATAATTTTTTTACATTTTTAGACATTCATTACAATTTGATACCGATGGTAATATACAAGAAATTTGTACGGAGTAAGCAAGTAGACGTTTTACTCCTATACACCAAAGCAGACCAGTAAAATTGGGCCTACGCGTTTCAAATCCCCTTTAATTCGTCGGAGATTCTCATCAGGGCCTCGGGCAACTGGAGGAAAAGAACAAAAACATGCACAGAAGAAGTTTGTTTAAAAAGGGATTGAAACAATAGTGACGTGTGAAAAAGAAACAAATACAAACATGGCATATACTGTTAGGAACAACGATGACACACACTTATTTAAAGTAAGTAATTTGCATACACTGGAGAGAAAAGGGGGGTTGCATACACCTTTTGGGAAGCTGCACATCCGGAGTCTCGAACTTAGTGAATCAACAGCTGGGGGGAAAAACACCCTTGGCGGGAGGGACACAACAATGGAATGTCTAGTCGTGAAGGGCTGCGGGTAGATCCATGGATGACAGAACGAAACCCTGTACTACACTGGAAGTATACCAGGCAAGAGATAAAAAAATTGGAGGTTTACTTACCACAAGTATTGCTAAAACAGAAAACCTATGTGGGTCCGGATGGAGGAAACTTCTCTATGGTACAAAGCCTATGAATGAACAATGTGATCTAGTAAGTCAGCGGAAGACAACTAATCTGCTATTCTAGCAAACAAAGGCTTAAGAAAAAACTTTTCAGTGAACACTTACCGCTCTGTGAGAAATAACCAACACAGGCGGCAAGAAAGAAAATGTGTCCAGGTAGGCAATCTGTAAGAAAAGCAAAGAACCTTTTAGAAGGGGACCTAATACACACAATGTGCGGAGGTAGAAAATTACGGTGGACATGAACGGCAGGGTAATGCGCCTGCGCGAGTGATCAGTGCCCAGCTGAGATTAGCACTAACTCCACAATAACGGACGCCAAATCATTATTGGAGAAAGTGGAAAAGGAAATCCAAGAGTTTAAGGATTACACTGTAACACAAAAAACTAACCAATTTGAGAAGGACAAGAAGAACTTCTCACTGGATAATACATATCCTTATTTGCAGCCTGATTTTTACACCAAACAGGAATCTAGAAGATACTTACCAGATAATCAGGGTAGATCTAGAAAGCATTTCATTTATTTCGGTGAGACCTCATCTTCTTCAGGGAACGACAGTGACAACAATAGTAACACCAATCAGCCGAATAGGAACAGAAACTGGAACCCCAACCAGCAAAATCGAGGACAGGGCCAGAATTCTTTTTTAGGCAGAGGCCAAACGAGACCCAGAGCCAGGGTGAGATATACGACCCCTTGGGAAATGAAGACCCGTCGACAGCATTACAAGAACTGAAAGTATCCCCAATATTTAATCTCTCACAGAGAGTATTGACTAAAGCAGAAGAGGATATTTTGTCTAAAGGACTATCCTTTGTTCCTTCTAAAAGGACTGATTTTGTACGTATGAAAACGGAATTTATAGAATTCTGCAGAAAACCTAGACTTACAATGTTTTTTCTGGAAAACCCTACACCACACACCACTGAGATAACAGGCCTACGCAATAAGTCAACCTTCTGTCCATCCGGTAATATGATTCCCAAAGATTTGGTAATTTTTGAAAAAAGTGTACTCTCCGCTATTTCCAATATGGAAAAAGAAAACTGTCAAATTCAATACAACGAGAGACGAAATGTCAGCCTTAGCGGGTCTAAAAAACGATCCCACCATTGTGATAAAACAAGCTGATAAAGGCGGTTCTATAGTTCTATGGGATACTGTAGAGTATACCAACGAAGTAAGAAGGCAACTTGATTACCTTAGTTGTTATCGGAAAATCGATAAAGACCCCACAAATGATTTACAAAGCCAACTTTTCATGATTATCCAGGAGGGTTTTGATCAAGGCTTTGTTGGCAAGAAAGAATGTGAGTATCTGCAAATGAAACATCCTAAGGTACCCTTGTTTTATGCACTACCTAAAGTGCATAAAAATCAGAGTAAACCCCCAGGGAGACCCATCGTGGCAGGATGTGGCTCCCTCTTGGAACCTATCTCGAAGTACGTTGATTGTTTCCTTAAACAATTCATGAACCAAGTTGTATCATACTTACAGGACACAACCGACTTTATAAATAAGTTGGAAAGTATAATCTTCTGTGAAGGGACAGATTTGCTGGTCACTCTGGACGTGACATCACTATACACGCAAATCCCCCAGGATGAGGCAGTGGCAGTGCTCTCCTTCTTTTTAGATTCCCGTCCTAGACCTATGCAAGTTCCCACAAACTTCTTGATCGACTTGGCTTCTTTCGCCTTGAAGAAGAACTATTTTTGTTTCAACAAAGAATTCTATTACCAAGTCAAGGGGGTGGCAATGGGGTGTCCTTTTGCCCCAGAGTTGGCAGTGCTGTTTATGTCGATGTACGAGGATAAGTACATACATAACAACAACCCTTTTGGAGAACACATTGGCAAATGGTATCGTTTTATCGACGACGTTTTCATGGTATAGACTGGAGGAATCAACAACCTGACCTTGTTCCATCAATGGCTCAATACCAGAACATCTGACATTCAATTTAGTCTTTCTTATTCTCAAACTAAAATCGCTTTTTTCGATGTCGAGGTGTTCCCTAAAGATGGTAAGCTGGCTACGACTCTGTTCATAAAACCTACAGATCGCAATAAGGCGTTACTTTTCCAAAGCAATCACCCGAGAAGCCTAAGAGAAAATCTGCCCTATGGACAGTTTCTGCGCGTGCGCAGAAATTGCACATACGAGAATGACTTCTCTCACCATGCGGAAAAACTTGTTTCCAAACTCTGTGACAGAGGATACCCCAAAAACTGGTGAAGAATTGTATGAAAAGAGCTAGGTGGACTCCCCGCGAAACATTACTAGAGCGTAAAAAGAAACCAGAACAGAAGCGCCAGGTTTGTGTCACCACTTTTTGTCCCAATGCCAACCAATTGAAACGTATCATTGGACAAAACTGGCACTTGGTGAAAAATTTAGATGTAAGTCTAAGAGACCCACCCCTTTTTGCATTTAAAAGAGAGAACAGTGTCGCAAACCATCTAGTAAGAGCCTCCATGCCAAGTCAAATTCAACCATCTCTCCGCCAAATGATGGGACTGGCACCCATACTAGGTCACCACAAGTGTGGCACATGCCTATGCTGCGATACTACCATACAGGGTTCTGTTTTCCAGCATAAAGGCATATCCTGGAAACATGAGGTATTCAGTAATTGTAAATCCAAATTCGTAGTCTATGGCATAAAGTGCCCATGTGATTGCCTGTACATCGGCAAAACAGAGCAAGAAGTGCGTCAACGCATATCACAACACAAGTCGAGATTGAAGAGAAAAGTTGAAAACGCCCCGCTGGTTAATCATTGGACCAGATTGCGACATGGACTCAATGAGTTCAAATGGACAGTTATCTCTAGGATAGAAAAAGATCCTCGAGGAGGCGATTTGAGCCTCCAACTATCCAAAAGAGAAGCTATGCTAATCGTGAAATTCGACACGGCTGTGTCAGGTCTAAATAAACTATCCGAAATATTCAAATTATAATCTTCCTGCACTTGTTTTCAGGTTTACTTGCCATGTAGGATCTGAGATCTAACTTTAATACACCTCCCAGTCAGCCTGCAATTTTACAACCATTCGTTTTTCATTTTAATTATTTTTCGTTTTTATGTATGCAACTTTGCTTTTGGACTGCATACTTATGCAATATATCCATTTAATCTTCTTTCTCGGACCATTCCACCCTGGTTTGGCCCCCGCGTTAATGTCAGCCCACTTTTATAGAACCGCCTCCTTTTCGAGGCTCCGGTCCTCTCTCAGTGATAAAAGGGAGTTCCTTCCACTCGGCAGGGTAATGCGCCTGCGCGAGTGATCAGTGCCCATTTCGACGACGCCCGGCTCCAGCGTATAGAAGAAACTCTGTGATTCTCTCTTCCCGGTAAGAGCGAGTGCCAGCCTCTCCGTGTGTCCCTGTCTCACGGCATACGTCTGACACGGCCTCCTTGTAATTCCCCTTCTTATTTCTAAACTACTTGCCGTCTTTTTTCTGTATAGCACACGCGATCCAGTCTACATGTGCTGATGCTGCCACCCCCTGTTTACAGTCTAAAACCGACAGAAGCTTTTCACATTCGACTGCTTCGCACAGGTGATGTACACCGTTAAAATTCTGTCGTTTTTTCGTTTTTTTCGTTTTAGAAATTATGCTCAATTTCTACATTCACTAATGTTTGGTCAAATGCCTTACAGAACCCAGAGTGGATATAAGCAAGCAAGAAACGCTGCCACACTTGACTTCGATGCTCCCATTCATTTTATAAGACGACGCTCCTCCTTACGGTTTACTCGACTGTGGCATCCCTTTCACTTTAAGGTAGCCGTTCATGTCCACCGTAATTTTCTACCTCCGTACATTGTGTGTATTAGGTCCCCTTCTAAAAGGTTCTTTGCTTTTCTTACAGATTGCCTACCTGGACACATTTTCTTTCGTGCCGCCTGTGTTGGTTATTTCTCACAGAGCGGTAAGTGTTCACTTAAAAGTTTTTTCTTAAGCCTTTGTTTGCTAGAATAGCAGGTTAGTTGTCTTCCGCTGACTTACTAGATCACATTGTTCATTCATAGGCTTTGTACCATAGAGAAGTTTTCTCCATCTGGACCCACATAGGTTTTCTGTTTTAGCAATACTTGTGGTAAGTAAACCTCCAATTTTTTGATCTCTTGCCTGGTATACTTCCAGTGTAGTACAGGGTTTCGTTCTGTCATCCATGGATCTACCCGCAGCCCTTCACGACTAGACATTCCATTGTTGTGTCCCTCCCGCCAAGGGTGTTTTTTCCCCCAGCTGTTGATTCACTAAGTTCGAGACTCCGGATGTGCAGCTTCCCAAAAGGTGTATGCAACCCCCCTTTTCTCTCCAGTGTATGCAAATTACTTACTTTAAATAAGTGTGTGTCATCGTTGTTCCTAACAGTATATGCCATGTTTGTATTTGTTTCTTTTTCACACGTCACTATTGTTTCAATCCCTTTTTAAACAAACTTCTTCTGTGCATGTTTTTGTTCTTTTCCTCCAGTTGCCCGAGGCCCTGATGAGAATCTCCGACGAATTAAAGGGGATTTGAAACGCGTAGGCCCAATTTTACTGGTCTGCTTTGGTGTATAGGAGTAAAACGTCTACTTGCTTACTCCGTACAAATTTCTTGTATATTACCATCGGTATCAAATTGTAATGAATGTCTAAAAATGTAAAAAATGTATGGTTTTGTACTATTTTCTAAACAATTATTTTTGAATTTTTGTCTAATTGATGCAGACCCAGTTTTGTATATTTCTCTCTTTTTGCATTAATAATATGTGGTATGCTAGAGTCAGTCTGAATGTGTTGAATGTGTTGTGAATATGACATGATTGAAGTTCTGAATGTTTGATGTGTTCAATTATACAACCTGATGTGTCCTTGTTCTGCTTGATTGTCTCTAATGTTTTCTTCTCTAATGTAAAGATAAATTTTATAATAATTTGTTGATTTTCTTTAAAATAAAATTGCGATTAAACAGCAGTATCCTTTTTGGAATTAATTTTCTGTCTATGGAGGACTAGTCCTAGCCCTAAGTAAACATTATCAGCACTGGCCCTTTTCTTTGTTCATTGGTATACAGGCTCAGCCTTGCTGATTAGAGCCAACCCTATTTTTGTTCTTTCTTTTTGTTTTCAAGGCATCTGTTTGGTACTCCCCCTAGGTTAGGGAGGATCCCAAAATCATCATCTCTCTCACTGCTTGCTAATTTCTCAGTTTCACTTTTGTGAAAGTACTATATGCACTTTAGCATATAAAGATAGAGATACTTATTTTATCATAACTGGCACTGTGCAGGATGCTATTTGCAATTATTGTGCAATTTTTTCACAGTGCAGACAAGTACACAGTGTCATTAGCTACGCTACGCAGACTACACTACGTGACGTTCAAAGTATACTACGTGAAGCTACGTCTAGTGCTGCTACGCAAACTACGCCCAGGCCTAGTAAATTCTTGATCATGTTCCATGCAGCGAGGATAGCATTTTTTTCTTTTACCCCCAATCACTGCCTGTATTCAGACCCTTGCCACTGCTTTCTATGCCTCCCACAGTGTGCATGGCGATCTCACCGAACCAGAGTTTTCATCAAAGTACTGTTTGATCGCTTCCTGAACTTGTTTTGAAATTCTAGGTCCTTAGCAGATTCGCTGCCCATGGAATTACCCCGCCGTGCGGGAGGATTCAATGCATGTGCAGTTCGGACGGCCCCCGGCCGTTCTCCGTACACGCCCACCATGATGTCAGATGGCCAGGGGCCGTCTGACGCACAGAAGTGGTTAAACTGCCAGGGGTCAATAAGTGAAGGGAGAGTATGGTCTCGAGTGAGACCTTGTAAAATTGCTTTGTGTTGTGAGTCATGGAAGTGACCCTCGTGCATGTGCTGTGTGAAAAGATAGTCCAACCTGGACTCGCTGCTGTGTGCGGCACAGACATGTGTGTAGTGCCTGGCAGATGGATTTGGTGCCCTCCACAGATCTGTTAGTCCTAGTTTCTCTGCGAACACTCTCAGTGCCTCCGAGACCGTGGCTTGGCATGAGACAGTCATCTTGTCAAGGTCCGGAGACATTGTGGCGTTCATGTCCCCACCCAATATTAGGACACCTGGGAGTATGTCGAGCAGTAGTTTACTTAGTGCCGGGAGAGTTTTGGCATGCAGTTTAGGGGTATATAAGTAGAAGACAGATTAAGGGCCTGTCCCTCCCACGTTCCAGCTATTGCCAAGTATCTGCTCGATAGGTCCTGCCGAGTGCGGCCCGGCAGGAAGGGTACCGTATTTTTTATCAGGATCTCCACTCCTCAAGAACCTGAGGTAAATCCTGCGTGGGCCACAAGAGTGTAGCCAAATCTATTGCGCGCCAGATAGTGGTTACGCCAGAGGTGTGTCTCCTGCAAAAACAACAGGTCAGGAGAGTGCCTGCGCAAATATTGTTGGACAGTGGTATGTTTGACTTTGTCCACAAGGCCATTGACAGTCCACCTTCAGGCCCTCAGAGCTGTTGTGGATTGTGTTGTCATAGTGTAACCTGGGGACTTGCTACCCTACTTCCCAACCCACCGCCCTCCCCTCCTCCCCACCATTCCAGATTAGAGTATTGCGGAACCTACGCAGTAGTGTAAGTACAGCAATAAGAGCAAAACCATGAAACATTCCCAGTTCACTAATACTTAAACACAATCCCCTGAGACCTCCCCTCCATCCCGCTACCCTGCACCGTCGGTCTATAACTACCCACTTCCTCAATTTGTAGAGTGCCTTTTGCCCTTTTCTAACCTTTACAACACACTGGGAGGGCTAGCAGGGTCACCTCCAACCCAAAAGTGGCCCACCCTCTTCTCCCATAGCTTCAGATTTATATTGTGTCCTCATACATATTAGAATCGGGTCCCGGAACGTACTTATCTCTGCACGGCTATGAAGTTCTCAGATTAGTGCCCATCACGGTGTGTCCGTGGCCACTTCATTGGCCAGCATTTTGCACCGGCCAATCAGAATGCCCTCACATTTAAGTGGAGGTTATTGCCCTCCCCATCCCACACTCAGATGGGCTCTTTCAACAATCCTCCAAAAGGGATCTCCCATCGGTGCTATTGTTGTGAAGCCCCCTGGTGGAGCCCTCGCTCTGTTTAAATATTTTCTTTATTTTATCACATTTGCTCTGTGTTTGAAGACAGAGGTCAGGCAAAGTCTTTTGACAAAATGCTCTATATTACCTTAACATGGAGATTGGTGTTTACTTTTCGTTCTCTGACTATAAATTGAGAGGATTTTGTAAAGAGAACTATGTAAAAATCTTGCTGGAGTACAGGCAGCGTGAAAGGAAAGACTGTAGGATGTTATTTGTTTTAATACAACAAAATTTACATAGCTGTAAAGGGACAGTTAAAATATTTCCAAATATATCAGCAGATAATAAAGAACAAATATAGCACTTTTTTGTCATTCTGAAGACATTTTAATAGGTTGAAAATAAATCAAGACAATTAGCTGGTTGTGCCCACGCACCACTGGGATTTGCTACCGCCCGCCTGCCAGATTAAGACTTTAAAGTGGTATGGCAGGTGGGCGATCCCGCGGTGGTGCCTCTTTCAAAGGCTGCTGTGCCTTTCAAAAACACACCATAATGGGGCTGGGCCGCACAGCAAGGTTCCTGCACGGCAGGGACTCAAAAGTCCATGCAGTGCAAGAACTGGTGTGCATGCACACAGGGGGGCACATGTTATGCCCACCTGTGTGCATCCACAAGGGGTGGAGGCACCTTAGTTTTCACTCCACCACGGTGTACATGGAGGAGGAACACCCATGACACCGCCGGCGGAGAGGAAACTCGTATTATGCTTGGTGGGACCGAGGCAGGAGCCCACCACTCTTGCACCTGTAGCTTGGGCTCCCCGCACCTCACATAATGACATTATTGTGTGAGTTGGCAGGTATGTTGGGGTTACACCTGAATGTTTCACAGTCCCTATGAGTTCAGTGATGTAACAGTGATGCCAGCAGCCCAGTATGATAATTATTCCAGCACTACTGATGGTTGAGTAGTTTTGAAGTGAATTGAGAGCATGACTCGACAGATAGCACTCCAATAAGCATCACACCTAATGCAACAGTAACAGACAGGCAAATCTGTTATTGGACCCTGTGGAAGACCAGGATACACAACCGCTAGCAGGAAGAAATCTGCTCCTAGCACAACTGCACTTGTGTTCCTGGCCAGGTCCCAGATAAGAAGAAATCTATAACTAAACAAAGGTGAGGCGTACATGTGTCAGAGCATGCTGGAGTAAAGCTCAGCAGGAAGGGAAAGTTTTAAATGAAGCAAAGACAAGTCTTATCACGCACACACGTGCTCTGATTTGCTTCTCTAATTTGGTTTAAGCTTTTTTTTAAATCATGATGACATGAATTATGCAACGTCCAGATTCATTCATCATACAACCTTTACCAAATATCCTATTAAGGGACCATACTGGAGCCTTTTCTATTTCCCGCTGCCATAAAATACTCACTAGATTTAATTTCACTTGCAGAAAAGAACACCAGTGTAACATTTCACTTAATGCTTGATCTGCAGTTACGCAGTGGCCTGGTGTCTGTGACCTCATTATGCGTATGTGCTCTGAGGGCCTGCTTATTATGGAATCCTGGATGGGGAAATATTCCAATTATATTTGTGCACTGTTTTATCATACTGGCATGTGATTATTCTATATGATAGAAGGAAAGAAAAAGGCAGAGGATGTTTTAACATTTTAGAGCTGCTAATCAATGTCAAACATTTAGCAGTAAATCTGCCAATTAATTGCTAGATCCTGATATAAATGATCTATTATGATCTGACATGGACCCAAGTAGCCTATTATCAAATTTGTTGATTCCCCAATTATCCACACAACCCAGCAATTTTCCTAGTTAGTAAGTGTTTGATTGCAGAGGGTAACATTGTTTGGTGTAGCTGAAGGATTGGAGAATTCTTTGACGATGATGAAGAGTTCTTTGATGTTATTGGAACCTGATTGGAAATATGAGGGTAAGGCATTTTTTTTCGACTCTCTCAACTGTCTGGAGAAGAGGTTGAGAGATGTCTTGAAGGTGGTCTTGTCGGTCGTATCCATGCTGGTGCATGATCTCCTTCCCAGTTGTTTACTGTGCCGTTTAGCGGTTCTGAGATCTTCAGAGTACCCGCTAGCCTGTTTGCTGAACCATCTGTGGGTGTGCTGCTAATGGGAGCGATGATGTTGGCGCAGTTGGTGACCCAGTTGTTGAAGTTTCTGACATTCTCTTCTAGGTTGTTGGGATGAGATGGAGTGGGTAGTGTTGAGGGCTTTTATTCATGTGTCCTTTGAGATTTTGCTCTAGCTGCAGTGGGGGGCGTTAGGCAGACCAGGCGGAGGTCTGTGAACTGGTAATGTTGAAATTGACAATGGATTGATATGTCCAGTGAGTTACGTGGTGTGGCTGTACCTGATGAGGTTACTGGATGTGAAGATGGGGTCTAGCATGTGGTTTGTGGTGTGTGTGGGGTCGTGGAGGAGTTGGGTGAGTCTGATACTGGTTCATGCTGTTGAAAAGGTTAGTAGTGTTGATGTCACTGCCATCATTGTTAGAAAAGGGGGTCTCTACTTGGCAGTGGCTTCCACGATAACCCCAGTCCACCCCCATTGTAGCTTGGCACAAGCAGTCAGGCTTATCTCAGAGACAATGTGTAAAGCATTTGTATATAAACACAAAGTAACATGGTGAAAAGACTACAAATGGACACAACACCAGTTTAGAAAATTAACCTGTTTTTCTAAATAAAACAAGATAACGACGACAAAAATCTTACATAGACAAGCAAAGATATCACTTTTAAAAGGTTCAAACAGTTCAGTCCATAAAAGACTATGAATGCGTCACTTTTTAGCACAAAGTACCTGGAATGCATCAAAATTAAAGCCAAATACAGGGGCGGGGAGATGAGGTGTTGGAAAACAAAGTGATGCATCGATTCCTTACTCCCAGGGGAGGTGATGTGTCGTTTCCTTAATGCCAGAGGAGGTGATGCGTCAATTAAATGCTGCGGTGAAGAGGAGGTGATGCGTCGATTCCGTGCTGTCAGGGGAGGTGATGCATCGAACTCCGGATATGTGGCCTCGGTCCCTTACTGCTGGGCAACATCGAGGATGAATTTTGACGCACAGTTGCGATGCATGGACAATCCGGCTGTGCTGGGTCACTGCGGCAGCGCAACAGGCGCTGCATCGATATTCCAGCTGGGAGCAGGTGATGCATCGATTTCTTCAGCCGCACAGCAGGGTCTGAGTCAGAGCAGGTGCCTCGGACGTCAGAGACACAGTGCCCAGAACTCGGGCTGCATCAATCTATTCAATTGGACGGCAGACGTTGGGTCGATTCTTTGGCCGCGCCTGGTGATGCGTTGGTTTTTCAGCTGCATGCTGGCACTGAAGGTTGATGCATCAATTTTCAGTCTTCTTTGCAGAAAAAAACACCCCCAAAGGACTAAAACTAGAATTGGCACCACTTGGTAGGTCGGGACTCCCAACAGAGGAGTTCAGGGGCTGCAGGTGAAGTCTTTGATGGCCCTGAGGCTTCTTAACTGGAGGCAAGCACACACAAGCCCTTGTAGAACCTTAGCAAACAAGACACACAAAGCAAAGTCCAGTCCTTTCACTGCCCAAGACAGACGCAGCAAGCAGTAGGCCAGTACAACACAGCAACAAGCAGAGTGGCATTTTCAAGTGGTGTCTGTAGTGTGCTCAGGATGGGCAGGTGGGTGGGCTAGTGTGTGCGCTGTAGCAGGTGAAGGGGCAGTGGGTGCAGGTTAAAGGTCCTACCATGGAGAGTGGGTTAGCACAGTGGCAGTGTTTGTTACGGTGTCCAGGTTTGAGGGTATAGAGCTCAACGATAGTGTATTGTTATATTCCAAATATGTACCCTATATAGGCACAGGTAACACTGCAACCTTTCACCTATATCCTTCCCTATATTACATACATAACAGTTCATAGGGACTGACCTTTTACCTAGATACAACACTGCATTCAGAACGCAGATTTTTCCCTAGTTCAAAACTCATACATTATGCATGAGGCTTCTTGGAAGCACAGCAGGACTGACAACAGGACGAACATCTCCTGTATAATATCTATGTATAAAGTACAAGCCCAACGTCATCCTTTAGGCTGATACAGTAACAGTGAGGTAGGACCCCTGGGGAGACCTGTGGGTGTATATATACATCATGTCTTGGTTAGTAAGACAGAGGAGACCGTGAGTTCCCGGCTAACACACTGACCAGAGACGCCGATGTTCCTGCATGCAGACACTCCAGCTCGCAGTGGTCTAACATCCCTCTTGGGGTGTCAAACTCGAGACCAGGACGGGGTCCCATATTCTTTCCTTTCTCAGATAATGGGGTTGACTAGACCTTAGAGGGATTCTTGGCATAACACCTAAATAGATGCTAGGTACATTTAGGTACATCTGGTTAGGGAGACACCGTAGGAGTACGCACTTTCATAATGTATTAAATACTTGTATGTATTCATGATTACTGCACAATGGTAGAACTGTACCATCCCTTTACTTTCATAGTACTGCTAATCATATATCTCTGCTACTGTCTGATGGTTGTTACAGAACATTTATTTTACACTAGAATACCATCTGTTCAATAAATCCTTATTGAAATGCCCAGACTGTTTATTCCACGTATCTCTGAGACAAACTAAGTGGGCACGAGTGACTGTAAAAAAGTAGCATACGGTTTCCACGATCCTGGTGGAATCAGGGTTGTCATGTTCTGAGGTTGCCAGAAACTATTCTCTGCCCGATAAGAGGAGATTCTAGTAGCACTGTGAGCTAGCTTATGCAAACAGGCTAACATATTCAGTGGGGGTGCTTGGAACCAGTCTGCCACCAAACCCACAATTTATGTTATCCAAACATGCAGAGCCTGTATAGGATATATAGGAACTACACAACAGTATCGGCGGGGGTGGGAGGCCCAGAGTTCATGGCGCTGGGGGCAGTCTAATCGCCCGCACTAATTTTAATTTTCAGATTCTTCCTTCCCCTCCTATTCCTGATATAGACTACCTCCTAGCCCGCTCGACTTCACATCAGGCCCCCTTCACTTTTGTTTTAATTTATCGTCCCCCCCAGCTTACCCCTTCCTTCCTCCCCAGTATCCAGACTCTCTTGGCTACCCTGGTGATTAATAACTCATCAGTATTAGTCCTGGGGGATTTCAACTTTTGGCCCAATGATCCTGCTGAGAGCCCTCAATCTAGGGACTTTACCAACCTCATGACCAGTTTAAACTTTTCACCTCTTGTTCACAGTTCGACTCACACGCACGGCCATGTACTAGACCAAATTTGGGTACTAAATATCCCGTCCACACCCCCCATAATTGCCCCTTGTTCCTGGTCGGATCACTCCACCATTACTTTCTCCCTTGCCTTAGCCCCCTTGACCAAACCCCAACTTCCCAAGAACACCTGGGTTAGGAAATGGGGAAAAACTGACATGCCTTCCCTTTGCTCCACTCTGGCCAAAACTAGCCCCGAGCTATCTGGCCTTACAGGCAATTCCCAGCTCTCTGCCATCGACAACTGGTTGACCTTGGCAGGCGACGAGTTTGCTCCTTTAAGGCGACTCACAGTCAGGCGAGCCCATGCAGCCAACCGTTGGTTCACCTTGGATCTAAGAGAAAAGAAACTGGCTGCACGGAGGGCCGAGCGTGCCTGGCGCAGAACTTATAGTTCTGAGCAAAAGACTGCCTACCTGTCTGTCCTACAAGTTTACAAAAAGGGCATCCTTGATGCTAAAACAGAGTTTTATACGAGTAGGGTAATGGCAGCAGAGTCTCATTCGAAAGAAATATTCTCTACTGTCCATGAACTTGCATCATCTGGCAGAGCCACAGCCTCTATTCGCCCTTCCCAGTCCCTCTGTAACTCACTCAATGAGTTTTTTATCGACAAAGTCGCAAAAATTAAACTTAACATCCCCCTTCCTTCCCCTACATTTATAAACCCTTCTCCACCCCTCACGGTTTCCAAACTGTTCTCCTTTCCTTTACTGACCACTGATACTCTCTCTCCGCTGTTGGATCGAGTCAAATCAGGATCTCCTTTGGACTTCGCCCCCGCCCATATCCTTAGGGAAATTTATCTAAATTGTCCTACCCCGCCCCTCACCCTCCTCAATGATTCACTCATATACGGCACCGTTCCTAGCTTACATAAATCAGCGGTTGTCGTTCCAATCTTAAAAAAATCTGGCGTCGATTCATCCTCCCCCTCCAATTATCGTCCTATTTCCCTTCTGCCCTACCTAGCTAAAGTCCTTGAGACTCACGTCACGACTACCCTGAGTGCCCACGTAGAGACAAATCGCTGCCTCTCCTCCTGTCAAGCTGGGTTTAGGCCCCTGCACTCTACGGAGAAGGTAGTAATCTCGGTAATGGACAGGCTACGGGAGGGTATTGATACCAACGTACCACAAGCCCTGATACTTTTAGATCTGTCCGCCGCTTTTGACACGGTGGACCACTCCATCCTCCTCAGCCGTGTCAGGGCGGCGGGCATAGAGGGCTTGGCCCTCTCGTGGCTTGAGTCCTTCCTAACTGGGAGAACTCAAGCGGTCCATCTGGCCGGCTTCGCCGCGGCCTCCCGCAAGGTGGAGTGCGGGGTTCCTCAGGGATCGTCACTTTCCCCCCTTTTATTTAATTTATACATCTACCCCCTCATTTTTATGTTACAGCAGCTGGAGGTCACGGTGTTTAACTATGCCGACGACCTCCAGCTAATCTTCAATCTTTCCCCTTCCCCTTCATCTGCCCAGAATGTCCAGTCAGTTATGACGTTCATCCAGGACTGGATGAGCTGCAACCACCTCAAACTCAATCCAGACAAGACCGAGTTGGTCTTGACCGGAGGTGGTTGCAGTCCGTGGTCCCCTTCCTTTTGGCCCCCCTCTTTTGGTGCCCCTCCACTCCCTGTCTCTAAAGTTAAAACCCTTGGGATTTTCTTAGATTCACAACTTTTTATCCATCCACATATTGGTTCAGTCGTTTCTTCTTGTTTCGTTTCCCTAAGAATAATTAGGAAAGTCTCTCGTTTTTTTTCCCTCCCTGCCCTAAAAATTATTGTCATGGCCATGGTACTGTCTCGTATTGATTATGGTAATGCAATCTACAATGGGGCCCCAGCCTACGCGATCCTTCGTCTGCAGCTGGTGCAGAATCAGGCTGCTCGCCTGATTCATGGCCTCCCTAAATATCATAGGGCCAGTCCATTACTTAAAGCTCTACACTAGCTGCCGGTGCGAGAGCGTGCCCTTTTTAAACTTGGCTGCCTCACGTTTCAGGCTAGGTCAGGCACTGCCCCTAAATTTATATGTTCTGCCATTGTGTCTTACCTCCCAGGCAGAGAGCTACGCTCCTCGCACATGGCCCTCTTAGTCATCCCCCGCTTTAAAAAACAGAGGGCGGGTGGAGCGAGGTTCGCTGTCCTGGCCCCAGCATTCTGGAATTCTCTCCCTGTTGCCCTCCGTACAACACCCTCTTATGCTCAGTTTCGCAGGGAACTCAAAACCCTCTTATTTGCGCAAGCTTACTCTGTCTAAACCCCCTCCAACTGCTACCGTCTACTGCAACTCAAATAGCGCCATGAAACCGCTGGGTGAAAGTGCGCTGTACAAATGTTTTTAAATTCAAATTCAAATTCCAGACACGATTGAGCGCAGAAGGGCCTGCCTTAGGCGTGCCTGCAGCCTACATGAAGTAGTTCCTGGGGTGGTGGGGCTTCTGCCAGCAGGATGAACAGTGTTGTAGGAAAATCAGGTCAGGAAAATCCGGGCGAGAAAACCTGTGCATCACCAGTATCACTGGATCAGGCTGGAACGAGCAGGAACTGGAGGCCATAGGCAAGGGGCAAGCGGGGTGCCCAGGTGTCTACCAACAGAAATATTGGGAAAAGTGTGTCCTAATGTAGACAGGGTGGATTTTGCCAAGTGAGTTTCTTCAGTACTGGCGAATGTCTACATTTTTTCATGCCTACAAGCAATATTATAATTTCTATTGGAATGGGTTGGCCTCTTTCAGATGTTCTGGAGCAGGAAGACACCAAACGAAGTAGGGTATGTTCAGAGGCTTCACCTCAAAATGAGTGTGAGCAGAAAGGCCGTTAGCGCTTGCGTGGAGCAGGAATGCCTGACAGGACGCATGTACCGGTGTGGGAGAGACAAGCTTATGCCTCTGTGAGCTGTGTAGGAGACCGGGAAGCAGCTTATTCCTTTTGATAGAGGAATATGCTGCTTTTGGCACCCTCCAGAAAATCAAACTGTCAACCTGGAACTTGATTCATGAGATGAGGACAAGGTTCAAGTGGGACTGGCTGACCCTATTGGGGTAATGCGCACGTGGTGTTACTACAGATAAAGAAGATAGGAGAGTTGAAAGAGATGTTGTGGGAAAGCTCCAGGGTTGGCTGCTCGCCCTCCCGACTCCCATTGAGATGTTCCTAGAAGTGGTGACTAGAAACTACAGCAGTGACAAGCCATACCTAGGAAGAATGAAGCATGATACTGAATGTTCATCTTCTCTGTCCAATGGCAGGGAGTTGTCTAAGGGGGGGAGGGTGCATAGCCAAGAGGAGAATCCAATTACTATCACACAGCACCTGGGATCAGCTGAAACAGACAAGCATGGGGATGTACAGAAACATGAAGGACCACAGGCAACCAATCCAAGGCCACTCCACCAATATGGCTGTTTAGCATCTGTGAAAACTTTAAACTGTGCACCTAGACACTTCACTTCATTGATAATAAATCACAAACACAGGGCACTAAAGTGTATGACACCATACAGAGACATCCACTGTGGAATTGCTAGAGAGGTGCCATGTCAGCAACATCTTGAATCACCATGACTGGCTACTGTTGCGGCTTTCTATGAAACATGCACAATACTAGTAACCCACTAACTGCAGGAGATAAGCAAACCAAAGGTGAATTGAGACAACTCCCCACAGAGGGCTCCTTTAAAGCCCAGAGGCATTAATGGTAGGAGATGTACCTGAACCATGGCTGGAGCCGAAGTTAGCAGCCGATGGGTAGGTGGCAGTAGATGTCATGTGTTACAATGTTGTTTGGTGATAGTATCCTTGAAGCTGCAATAATGCTGAAAGCCTCTAGTGAGGCTTCTGCTACTAATCAGAGGGGGTGCAGGGTAAACTTTCATGTACTGTTAGTTTGGGACAGGTCAGGGGAGGAGGTTCAGTAAGTGCCTGGACAGTCAGAAAGACCTCAGTGAGAATATTGGTCTTTATCTCGTTGGTAGGGAGCTGCAGGCCAAGGACCTCTGCTACCGTTCACATGACAACAGCGAAAGAAGCAATCTTCTCTGTGGAATGACCAGGGGGAGAGACAAATTCAGTGTCTGAGATGTCCAGACCACTAGCATCATGTTGGCCCTCATACCAATTGTCCTCCTCATACTGTGAGATAAATCAATCCCCTTCATCATTATCATTGTTGTTTGAATCAGATCCAAAGAGCTCATATAATATATGAACTCTGCTGTGTGGTAAAGGCACTGTGTCGGAGCCAGAAGGGTTGTCTATTGGATAGGCTCTGGTAGGATCGGAACAGCCTCAAATTGGGCATCAGAGCCTCTTCTAGCACTGGCGACATTGGTGTCACTGTCAAGGGAGACAGTGCAGAATCTGAAACAGGTTTAAGAGACACAAACGTCACCGAGGTTCAACCTGACGGCAGGACTTTGAATAGTGGCATCCTCAGAGCCGTGGGACCTGTAGGTGTGCCAAAGAGAACTGCAAGTTTGCCAAATACGCGCAGTATGGACTCCCGAAAGGCCTTAACCTGCTGCACCATCCCTGATGGACTTGGAAATTCGGGTAGCATCGGGACCAGATGTGGAATTGGCACTTCAGGAGTTCTGGAGCAAGACTGACTGGTATATTGATGCTCCTGTGCCCTCTCTTGAGTTCGAGAAAGGTGGGAAGAGGCGGATTACCACTTGGATTTGTGTGCTTCTTCTTTGATTTACCTGAAGTCTTCGACCGCGATTCAAACTCTGCTGAAATAAATACTTCAGGAGTGCTAAAGGGACCTTTCTTTCAACTTTGACAAGTCACTAAGTGGAGTCTTCTGATGTTTCTCAACATAAAATTTCGCCTCGAGGTCAAGTATGGCCCTCTGCTCATGTGGGTGCAGTCATCACAGTCCCTGGGAGGCACGCTCCGACCCTAGGCACCCCCGTCATACCTCTCGGGGATCTGTCACAGATATATGCTTGAACAGTATCTACAAGGTTTAAACCCTGCTGTTATGGGAGGTGACATACTTCCCTTTGGGCACTTAGGAAAATAAATATTTTGTGGAAAAAACATGTAGAAGACGAGAGGAGCTCTGGAGCCACGTCTGAAGGAGCGGAAAGAAAGGATGTGACTTCAGCGTGCCTGGTGGTGCTTTCATGCTGCCCCACTCATGACCTACGAAGTGGAGTGATGTCACTACGAGGCCTCAGAACGCTACCGGTTGGCATGCAGGAGTACTGTGTTTACACTCTGATACCTAGGGATACCTTCACAAGGTAAGGAATCTGCAGAAGTATCCTTCAAGATCTTTTTTGTAGTGAATTGTTGAGCCTCTACCCTATTCTATTTTACAGAAGTGCTAGTCGCACATTAAACTTATAGTAAGTTCCAATGAAACATTTTCACAATAAGTAAAGAGTATGCCTGAAACCCAAATGGGGGTATGAATTATGAATTTAAGTAGTACATTTATAGTAGGCAACTGTGGGGATCTTATGACCAAACTATATCATGCCGGTTTATACCTACAGATGCTTGTGGAAAAGATATAGTAGAGAAGCTGACCAAATGTTATTACCATCTAACAGCTATGCGAATATGTCCAATACTTATTAGCTCTGAAAAGCACTGTCAGTAATAGGAATCAATCACCCAGAACCCAATTCTTCCCATACTAAGAACAGAGTAAATTGCCTTCGCTAGCAGAGCTAAAAGTATAGGATGGAATCAGGGCACAAGTCCTAAAAAACACAAGTGGGGGGTACTGACCTACATTGGCAGTATGCAAGTGACATCACGGCACGCGACATCACGGCACACAACATTACACATGGCATCACAGGAATTGACATCCTAGAAAGTGGCATCACAAGCCATGACTTTACAGGAAGTGGCTTCACAAGAAGTGACATCAGATCTTAAGCCCTCACATATATATATATATATATTACCTACTGGCGGTCGCCAGTAGGTATATATAGTTAGGATTTTTTCTCTATGGGATTTTTTAAAATTCTATGTCTAATAACTTTGCCGTTTGTGGACGGAATTGGCTGAAATTTTCAGGAAAATGGCACATTTTGTTTCTGAGCAGCCTTTGAAAATTTGGGGGGGGTTCGTCAAGGGGGGGCCGAGAAAAAAGGGGGGTCCCAAAACGCGTTTTTCCCATGTTAATTTCCATAGGGCGGTTGGCCTCACTTTTAGCCCGAACGGCTGAATGGATTTGCACGAAACTTGGCAAAATTGTAGGGACTGGTAGCCCGATGTGCCTTTTGTAGGTCTCAATATATGTGCTCCAGTGGATTTTGAGAAATTAACGTTTAAAAAAAGATATATATCTGTAACAGCGGACCGGGCAGCGGCCCAGGACGCGTACTTTTCGCGCAACGGAGCTTTGTGAAGCGAAGCTGATTGGTTCTCCGGCGTCTGTCAACATTCCAAACAGTCCGTAGTGGCCGCCATCTTGTCTCTCGGTAGGATCGAGAGACAAGAGGAGGCCAAAGCGAAGGGGCAAATGACCATAAGGGGGAATAGTAGATCCTCGCTGACCCCCTAGGTTTGATGTGGAGGTTTTAAAAGGGCCCCGCGGGGCAAAAAAAAAAAATTATAATAATAATCTTACGGCTGAATGGATTTGCACGAAACTTGGCAAAATTGTAGGGACTGGTAGCCCGATGTGCCTTTGCTAGGTCTCAATATATGTGCTTCAGTGGATTTTGAGAAATTAACGTTCAAAAAAAGATATATCTGTAACAGCGCACCGCTTCGCGTACTTTTCGCGTTACGGAGCTTTGCGAAGCGAAGCTGATTGGCTCTCCGGTGTCTGTAAACATTCCAAACAGTCCGTAGCGGCCGCCATCTTGTCTCTCGGTAGGATCGAGAGACAAGAGGAGGCCAAAGCGAAGGGGCAAATGACCATAAGGGGGCATAGTAGATCCTCGCTGATCCCCTAGGTTTGATGTGGAGGTTTTAAAAGGGCCCCGCGGGGCAAAAAAAATAAATAATAATAATAATCGAACGGCTGAATGGATTTGCACGAAACTTGGTAAAATATTAGGGACTGGTAGCCCGATGTGCCTTTGCTAGGTCTCAATATATGTGCTTCAGTGCATTTTGAGAAATTAACGTTCAAAAACAAGATATATATCTGTAACAGCGCTCCGCTTCGCGGAGATAAAATTATATCTGTATTACCTAGCTGTTGCTAACACCAGTTAGCGACGGCTAGTAGGAGATAGCGACCATCTTGGGCCCCACTTTGCATGTGAGTGATATTTATCACTAATGACATGCAAAGTGGGCATGCCAAGATGTTAGCGACTGGAAACAGTCGCTAACATCGCTATCTCCTATTATCAACTTTTGGAAATATTCGAGATAAGCGCGAATATCTCCAAAAAGTAACAGCTGCCCTGAGCAGTTCTTAGCCATGTTATCCTATGGGAGGTGGATAACATGGCTAAGAGGATTAGCTCGGTAATGCATGAATATCGCTGAGTTTTCAGCGATATTAATGCATTGCGGTCGGTTTTTATCGTATTTGCGATAAACTTTGATAATAGCAAGGTTTATCTGCGATAATTTCTGACGGTAAAAAAATCTTTGCAATGCATCGTTAGGGATAAATATCGCTTAACTTTGGTAATATGCCCCAACGTCTGTTAACGTTCGATTCGAAGGAAATCAGGAAGTGTTGAAAAACATTGTCTGCGCCATCTTGTCTTTTTTCAAATGCCACACTTTTGTCGTGCACGGCAGCCATTTTAGATGCCTTGACCAGACCCACTCTGTGCACGCTGTCGATCCTTAGCATGGCTCCCCACCCTCGCAAGCATCTCCCCCAGGCAGTGGTCACCCCCGCTCTCTGTCTTATGCATGGGTAATAAACCTCCCCCCATCTGCGCTGCTCTTTCCTGAGAATCACACCCTGTGCCCGCCCGACACCTCCCTTTCGCCCTATTCACTACTGCACCCTCTGACACTCCTTTTCCTCTGTGTCCGATTGTCCAGGCTGGTCCTAGGGTATCAGCTAGCCCTGCAGATGTAGTTTATGGCCACAGCTGTAAAGAATCACCCCTCTTCAAAGGAGTTATAGTAGATCAAGGCCCACACTCGATGAGATCCGTCACAGCAGAAGCGTTGCTATTATCTGAAAACCATCCTGTATTGTGATTGGGGAGGGGACCGAGCGTGAAGCGGAAGATTCCAGGGATGACTCTTTGTACATCAAAGTTTTTACAATTATGTGTCACATTAAAAATATATAGCACTCCGACAAAGTAGTAAGATTATAAAACTTTAATAATTTATAAATATATACAAGAAAACAAAAATAGTAATAACATATAAACATTTTTAGGGAAAAACAACGAAGTAGCGGTCGGCTGTGCGAATAGTCCCAACGCAGCACAACGTCCAGATTTCCGGCGTGGGGCGTCGCGGGGGGTGGGTCATCAGTAGCAAACTGTTGTGCGAATAGTTCCAAGGCAGCAGAACGCGCTGAAATCTAGATGACACGAAAGTGATGTCTAGTAAGTTGCCACCCAGCAAATAACGGCGTGGGTGGGTCTTCAGTAGCAAACTGTTGTGCGAATAGTTCCAAGGCAGCAGAACGATGGCACCAAGGTGATGTCCAGTAAGTTGCCGCACTGGTTTTGGTATCCTACAATGCTGCTCCGAATAACGGCGTGGGGCGCCCCGGGGGAGGCGGCGTGAACGGGCCTCTCCAGGTGGAGTGTCATCTGTTGTAGTGGGGCGCCCCTTTACCGTTTCAGTTGCCATTCCGTCCGTTTTTGGTCCACTGTGTCAAAAGCCGCAATTCAGCTGAGTTGCGCCCACTCTTGCGGTGCAGCGATAGGCGGCTGTCACAGGACTCTCAAAATGGCGGCAGGCTCTTTCCTTTTTGGGCCTGGTCCACTGAAATGGCCCTGGGACACCTTGGAAATCGGACGCTTGTCTGCTAGGTCTTGGACCCCATTCTCGAAAGCGTCCCCTCCGCCTTGAGAATTCATCAAAAGTTTTGGGGGCCCCGACTCCTGCAGGCTTCTGGTGGGGAGCGGCTGCCATGATTGCTCGCGGAATGACCACGACGGAGCTACGAGATGGTGGTGCTCTCATGCTGACGCCAGCTTCAGTCTGAAACATCCAGAAACAAGGTGGGGCTTTCATCGTTTGGAAAAAAAAAAAAGTTTTCATCCAATGAAAAGTGTTGTTTTTAGGTCATATGATCAAGCCTTCCATCATTAGGAAACCAAAAGTAAAATGAACCAATGAAAAGTTTTATAAACAAGTCACATGACCTGTTATGCGGCATAAGGTATAAAATGCGGAGAAAATACGTTGGCACGTGAGGCGGCGTCAGTAGCGGACCGATGTGCGAATAGGCCGAAGGCAACACAGCGCGCCAAGATCCGGATGGCACCGAGGTGGTGTCCAGCAAGTTGCAGCACTGGTGTGGCCATCCTACAATGTTGAAAGTCGGCGTGGGGCGCCCCGTTGGCCTGTGAGTTTGCGTCAGTAGCGGACCGATGTGCGAATAGGCCGAAGGCAGCACAACGCGCCAAGATCCGGATGGCACCGAGGTGGTGTCTAGTAAGTTGCCGCACTGGTGTGGCCATCCTACAATGCTGAAAGTCGGCGTGGGGCGCCCTGTTGGCCTGTGAGATGGTGTCAGTAGCGGACTGATGTGCGAATGGGGCCAAAGGCAGCGCAACAATATTTTCTGACTGACACCACAAGGCGCTGAGATGCCAAGATCCGGATGGCACCGAGGTGATGTCTAAGTTGCGGACTGATGTGCGAATGGGGCCAAAGGTAGCGTAACAATATTTTCTGTATGGAAGATACCACTAGGCGTTGAGATGCCAAGATTCGGATGGCACCGAGGTGATGTCTAGCAAGTTGCTGTACTGGTGTGGTCATCCTACAATGCTGAAACTCGGCGTGGGTCGCCCCATTAGCCTGTGAGATGGCGTCAGTAGCGGACCGATGTGCGAATAGGCCGAAGGCAGCACAACGCGCCAAGATCCGGATGTCACAGTGGTGGTTTCATAGTTGAGAGGCACTTCATCTGCAGTGGGGCGCCGAGATCCGGATGGCACCGAGGTGATGTCTAGCAAGTTGCTGTACTGGTGTGGTCATCCTACAATGCTGAAAGTCGGCGTGGGGCGCCCCATTAGCCTGTGAGATGGCGTCAGTAGCGGACTGATGTGCAAATGGGGCCAAAGGCAGCACAACGCGCCAAGATCCGGATGGCACCGAGGTGGTGTCCAGCAAGTTGCCGCACTGGTGTGGCCATCCTACAATGCTGCGCCGAAAGTCGGCGTGGGGCGCCCCGTTGGCCTGTGAGTTCGCGTCAGTCAGTGGGGGCTGTTTGAGGATCTGACTGCATTGGAAAGCAATGTGATGCTGTGTGTCGCCCCCAAGATGGAGGTTCCTCGGCTGCAGTGGGGCGCCCCTTGGTGTTTCACTCGCTATGCAGCTGAGTTGCGTGCGCACTTGTGGCGAATAGGCCGAAGGCAGCACAACGCGCCGAGATCTGGATGGCACCGAGGTGGTGTCCAGCAATTTGCCGCACTGGTGTGGCCATCCTACAATGCTGCGCCGAAAGTCGGCGTGGGGTGCCCCGTTGGCCTGTGAGGTGGCGTCAGTAGCGGACCGATGTGTGAATAGGCCGGAACCAGCACAAGGCGCCAAGATCCGGATGGCACCGAGGTGGTGTCATAGTTGAGAGTTCTGAGCAGCGCTTGTAACACTGTCTGAAGCTTATTTGCACCTGCTGCAGCTTCACTATTGCCCTGGTGTGGCCTAAGATCGCCCATGACATAGGCGGCCACCTCCCGGGGTCCGGCGGAACTTTTTTCCTTTTCCTTTGTGCATCTTGTCCCACAATCCGTTTGACCTGAAGACACGACCAGGTCCCTGAATGTGTGCAGGGGGACGCTATTGATTGAATCAAAATGGCGGCTTCACACAAAGCTGACTCAAGCGTTGCTGCTGATGCTATACAGACAAAAACTGGTTTTCAGTTTGTACATTCTTCAGGATTTTTCCATCCAAGGCTGGTTGAGAGTTTGTATAACAATGGCTTCAGATTTTCAACATACTACTCTTCAACATTCTTCCTAAATGTAACAATGTGAGACTCACTAGGAGAACGGTGTAGTGAGGGCCACAAACGGCTGTTTATCTTTCCTTTCAAAATGCTGCCAACAATATTTTCGGAATGGAAGACAACACAAGGCGCTGAGATTCGGTTGGCACCGAGGTGGTGTCCAGCAAGTTGCCGCACTGGTGTGGCCATCCTACAATGCTGCGCCGAAAGTCGGCGTGGGGTGCCCGAAGGGGGGGGGGGGGGGGAGGCGGCGCAAACGAGCCTCTCCCGCTTCTCCATGTGGAGGCAGTTCATCTGCAGTGGGGCGCCGAGATCCGGATGGCACCGAGGTGGTGTCTAGCAAGTTGCCGCACTGGTGTGGCCATCCTACAATGCTGCGCCGAAAGACGGCGTGGGGTGCCCGAAGGAAGTGTCCTTATCCAGGGCATTATCGCTGTATCATGTCCTCCACTAAAATGGCCCTGGGACACCTTAGAACTCGGACGCTCGATTTTTTTTTCCTTTCCTGTACATGCAAAAAAAGGTAAATGCCCGGTACGTTACACGCTTCATCTGCCACGATGAACTCTCCAGAGGAACCGAAAAAAAATATAGTTGTGGTAACTATACCATGCATCGTCATATGGAGAGGTGGCACCAATTAATTATAGTGCTGCATAAAAGAGAGATTTGGAGGAGAACCCCTGACCTGCTAGTACATTCATCAAAGAAGTGGCACTGAGAGCTTCAGAGGCAAGGGAAACGGTCCCAAATATTTAGAAGAACTTTGGAAAGATTAAAATGACATGTTTAGATTGTGGCAAATTAATTTCATGTGGACAGATGAGTGTTACTCTAATAAATACAGCATATGAACATCATCATAGTCGATGGTTGGTAGAGACATTTTGACTATATCCTGGACCTGCCCGTCCTCGCCCAAAATGGCGCCGGAATAAATGGGACTCGTAACTCCTTGTTGTGTACTGGTTGCAGAACCTTGAAATCACGAGATACGTATGCAGTTTTGAAGCACATGGCGGGCGGGGACGAGAATTGATTGAATATTTCGACATCCCTATTGATATTAAGTTCTGATGTGTTATTGATTACTGTACTGTTGAAAGTTCGAATTAACGTCACCCATGGTACTTGCCCGCAAATGTATATCTAGATAATTTTATTGTAACTGGCCCTGTCGTATTTTAATTATAAAATGTACGTCCACCGATTCCGTAACTGTTAGACACCTTAGTTCTTGCAACCTAATGGCCCGCCCGTTACGTTCCTCTACAGTGTAAATGTCTACTCATCACATACGATTACAGTTTGCTCCGTGGCCGGCCCACGTGGTTATAGGCTCGTATTTGTATAATGAAATTTTCACAATAAAGGTTTTTAAAAGAAAACATGGTAGTAGTATATACATTGGTAAAGTTTGTAATAATAGTCACTGTTTTAGAATCATTAAAAGGCAAGTGAAATAAAGCAGACCAATTACATGAAGGGTAAAAGGTATAATACGAAGGAACGCAGTAAAGATAAATGGTCAAGGGCTGTTGTGTTTTCTATTCTTGCAACATAAAGTGATCGATAAGAATCTCATATTCAGGCGTATCGGCGACTAAGACAGCAGGTCGACCCTCTTTTGCTCAACGGCTCCATCATGGGACGAAGAAACGCTCTTTTTCTCGAAAAAAGAATATATTTTACTTGCAGGACAGTTGTAAAATTTCCGGGAAAGTACATTAGCCTGGAACATTATAACATATATTTAAGAAAAAATAATGTTCGGAAGTAATGAAAAGCGTAATTTTTAGGTCATATGACCAAGCCTTTCATCATTACAATAAGAAAAGTAAAATGAACCAATGAAAAGTTTTATTAACAAGTCACATGACTTGTTATGCTTACGTTACGCGCTGCGCGCCCCGGATGACTTCCGGATGCGCTAACGCGGCGCGTCATATGACGCATTACGCGACAACGCAGGTCCAGAATATAGTCAAAATGTCTCCACCAACCAGCGGTCGGAACACAACCCCTTTCAGCAGGCTAAATAGTTCTGTTAAATGAGAACAGAAGGGACAGGCAACAAGAACCATCAGTCAAAGAGGGGAGGGCTAGTTCTTCTCTACCGGGTTACATTGGGGCGCTACCGGAACTGATCGAATTGGTAGTCTACAGTGTTTCTGGATGTTTCAGACTGAAGCTGGGGTTAGCATGAGAGCAGCATCATTTCGTAGCTCCGTCGTGGCCATTCCGCAACCAATCATGGCAGCCGCTCTTTATCGTTATTTTGGGCGGGGTGGGTGGCGGAGCCGAGCTGTTTTGCAGCCATCATTGTGTGGAGTTCAGTTCATCTCACTAGTTTTGTATTTGTCATGAGGGGTTGTTCCTAATGTTTCTATTTTAGCGAGGTCAAAAAGAGATCCCATTAGTGGCCTACTGATTTTGCTCGATTCCTTTTCTTTTTTTTTACACGATTTTTCGTTATCTGCAAAGACTAAACAGAGTATTGCGACTCTGTGTTTGTTTGTAAATAGAGAATGAACCAAAGAGAACTAATTCTAAAACAGTAAATACTTGGATAACAATCAATCAAATGGAGAGAGAAGCAGGCACGACGGATTACAACGGGGGCAAAGGCCTGCGTTAACTACCTTTCACTATCTGCAAAGAGAGAGTACTCCTAATAGAAATGAGGGGGGGGGGCACCATTCAAAGCAGATCAGTGTGCATAAACACGAAAATGTTTTCACTTACCACGTACTTGACATTCGACAGCTTATGATATTTGCTATTAAAAAACCATTGAAATTCACTGAAAAAACCATAGGTTATAGACCATATATAGTTAGGAATTAGCATTTACAAAACCTTGAAAATTCACTGAAAAAACCATAGGTTATAGACCATATATAGTTAGGAATTAGCATTTAAAAAACCTTATTTTACTCACACAAAACCATTGAAATTCCATATATAGTTAGTTGCACTAACTATATATCGCGCACCCGCAATCCACTGCTGATGATGTCACATATTACATCATTCATGACATGGTCAGTGACATCACTGATGACATCACTGATGACATCTCAAATGACATCACTGATGACATCACTGATGACAACATCCAGTGACTGTATGTTTCTGTAAAGTTAAAATATGTCTTACATATTGAAGAATGAGTGGATGTATAAGTGTCTGGATGAAGGATTTAGTAGGTGCGTGACTGACTGTATGAGTGAGTGAATACATGTGTCGTACTAAATGCATGGGTTAGTGACTAAACTGTCTGAATGTGTGCATCAGTATGTCTGTTGTGATGTAAACTGCTGCATGTGTTGTTCATTAGCTATACGAGAGGCTATATGTGTTATTGATTGGTTGCCCAAGTATTTGTATGGGAGATTGAGTTTGTGTGGGGGTGGCTGGGAGGTGTGTGACTCTGTGCATTGATGTGTGAGAAGTTGATTCACTAGGTGTATGAGTTCAAGAGTGCATGTGGAAACAGCTACATGGGCAGTTGACTGTGTGCATGAGTGTATTGATGAGTGAATGGATATCTCAATGCTACATGTCATAGTAAGTACATATGTAAAACACAATACATGTGAGAGTTGGCACATATAAATAACTGTGCATGAGAGCCACTGAATGTGTGAGTGGCTGTATGGATCATTGTGAACTTGTATCAGGGATTGTATAAGAGAGTAAATATGTGTTAGTATATGTTTGAATAAGTAAGGTGTGTATAACTGTATAGTTGAGGAAATGGAGGTGAGATTGTTTCTTTGCATGACTGACAAGGTGTGTGAGTAACTCCATGGATGAGTGACAGTGTGTGAGTGTCTGTATACACTGTATCTAAGGTTATATTAGAGTCTGAAGAGGTTTATCGTATTAGCACGAGAATGATGTCAAATGAGATGTCATCAGTGATGTCATCAGTGATGTCACTGACCATGTCATGAATGATGTAATATGTGACATCATCAGCAGTGGATTGCGGGTGCGCGATATATAGTTAGTGCAACTAACTATATATGGAATTTCAATGGTTTTGTGTGAGTCAAATAAGGTTTTTTAAATGCTAATTCCTAACTATATATGGTCTATAACCTATGGTTTTTTCAGTGAATATATATATGTTTAGCAGGTCTATCATGTGTTAGTTTGAGCGCATTGCGAGAACAATAGCACAGTGAGCTATGGAAGATGATATGTAACTTCTACACCTTGCAATCCCCCAGTTTTATGTAAAATGTATTGTACATGTAATATGCACATGTTGATGTAAAGCGTTCTGACACCCTGCATTGGAATGCGTAGGGCTATACAAGCCAAGCCGAACTGCCAAGCCATGTCTTTCCTGGACCGGAAACAAGCATCCTGGGAACGGTTTCGGGTTCATAACCCTCTTCAGCCAGGCTACCTTGAATCCAGTGGCAAAGTGAGCAAGGGACCCACGGCTGGGCATACCCTGCCAACTTAGGGCGAATTTAGTAAAACCAAAGGGGATGATGGACGGAGTGATGAACATTGCAAGCACTCACCCCCACCCAAGGTATCTGGGTTTAATCCATCCAGCCATGTCTTCCCCTGACCAGAAACAAGCATCCTGGGACCGGTTTCGGGTTCATAACCCTCATCAGTCAAGCAATCTTGAATCCAATGGCAAAGTTAGCCAGAAACTGTCCCAGAATGCTTGTTTCCGGTCCAGGGAAGACATGGCTTGGCAGTTCGGGCTGGACTGTTCCCATGAGGCACAAGGTCAGGCTGATTTGCATATGGCCATGTCTGAACTGGGGTGGCGGAGTGAGCTAAAGAATGATGATGGATTAAACCCAGATCTGCTGACGGGGGGGGGGGGTGAGTGCTTGCAATGTTCAACACTCCGTCCATCATCCCCTTAGGTTTTGCTTTGTTCGCCCTAAGTTGGCAGGGTACGCCCAGATGTGGGTCCCTTGCTCACTTTGCCACTGGATTCAAGCTAGACTGGATGATGACGTCTGATTAGATAGAAGCCGGTCCCAGAATGCTTGTTTCCGGTCCAGGGAAGACATGGCTTGGCAGTTCGGCCTGGACTGTTCCCATGAGGCAAAGGGTTAGACTGATTTGCATATGGCCATGTCTGAACTGGGGTGGCGGAGTGAGCTAAAGAATGATGATGGATTAAACCCAGATCAGCTGATGGGGGGGGGGGGAGTGCTTGCAATGTTCAACACTCCGTCCATCATTCCCTTTGGTTTTGCTTTGTTATGGGCCCAGCAGGAGTTTTGTATAAGAAAGCCCGTCCCCGCCTGCACCTTGTTGCTTGTTGCAGATGGAAAGCAGACAACATGCAGGCGCTGCTGAAAGTGTCCTGTTGTTTGGATTTTACACCAGGACGAGTTCAGAACATTGTTCAGTGGGGCACAAATTCTTGGAAGGGTGGACAGTGTTCACCTTGTGAAAAGTGGGAGGACGCTGTCCACCCGCGTGTACCCCCGACTCGTGCCCTGGATTTATTGGAGGACATGATGTGCCATTTTAGAAAGGGAAACGTTTAGGCAAATCTAAATAAAACATGAAAAGCAGGCATTTTAAAAGTTCAGTTTTCATTTTGCTTACCGGAAGAACTAAAGCATTAACTTCTGATTTGTCAACCACATGGACAACCCATTTAGTCTCTGAGATTGCTGGCAAGTCCTTGTTGCATTCGGTCAAGTGGTCGACAACATTCTGGACAACAAGATGACGTGGGTCTCTCTCGGGTAGCATTTGGTCTTTGAACTCTTCTATTAACTAAAAAGCAAAGGGTAAAAAGAGATCATGAAATAGTATAGCAGATCTTGTGATGGGTGTATACAGAGAACAGTGCCTCCCCCTCTCCCACCCCGCCCCACCATGCTGCTTCAAATGTTCAGATCTTCATTGTTTTATTGGGAGTTTTGATATTGTATGTATAAGACCTAGGAGCATCAGAGTACTTCACAAAAGGAACACTGTGCAGAGTAGGATCACTTAGGCATTAGCAAGCAGGTAAAAAGACCAAGGTCCATTTGCACATACAGGTGAATGAAAAATCAGTGAACAATTTTATAAAAAGGTTATCAATCTAGTAGTAATCATTCTTAAAACAAAGACCACCATTATACATGGAACAATCTAATATTCCCCTCCAACAATAACATAACAAAACAATTCCATCAGACTCCAAAAAGGGGCAAATTCTGGGAAGAGGATGGAGGGAAGTAAAAGTTTTTGGAAAGCAGATAAAGAGGTGTTGGATAAGTTAGATGAAGGTATTTCCTAGGCTTTTGGAGTACATTCGTAGAAGAACAACTAATTTTCCTTTGGTGACGCTCCTTCTAGTGGATATTCTATCAGCAAATTCCTCACCCTTAGAATATTTTCAGGTCTGAAAGAGGGGAAACAGAGGGATCTGGAAAAAATGTCAGCATTGCTCACAGGCAACGATAGGTGGTGCGATACGGCTCAGCTGTGAAATCAATTCTAGGAAGAGTCTGAGATTGAAGGTCTTACTGTACAATCCCTTGTTGCACCTTTGTTACTTCATAGTGCAACATAGGCCTGGTGGGTGAGGACATTGTTTCGGGAACAGAGACCAGCGTTGTGACTGGATCCAGCGCCGGCAGACTCAGCAGTGGCACTGGAGGAATCGACGGAGACCCTGTGGCTGGGGTGTCAGTCTGCACATCCTTCAGTATGGGCCGGGGAAACAGGGACAATTGTGAAAAATGCATGGGCATGTGTGTATGCGGATTTGGCGTTTTTTCCCAATAGTACGGGAGTTTTTGCTGGACAGATGGACCTATATTTAAGGCTGTATATGTTTGCCAGGTCTGGGAAGTGAATATAGACTACTCTTTTGATTGCGACTTTGTAATTTACATTTGGGAAGAAGATTGTCACTCTAGGTGAAAAACGGATTCATTGAGAAAAGAAAAATAGAATTGGATTGAATCTGTCAGAATATTATGACAGGGACCATATGAAACATGGGATCCATCTTTTGCGCGTTTGAAGAGGAAGTAAATGTAACTGTATGTCCGGATTTGTAATAAAGAACACTATATGCCCTGAAGAAGTTCCGGTTTCAGAACGAAACGAGTTGACTGTGATTGATCAAATGAAAAGAACAATATACAAAAAATTCCAAGAGGAGGAATTGGCATTTATTGGATGGACTGTACAAAATTGTGCTTAATACATATACTATATTGTGAGGAGGTGCAACTTTAATACATTTTTCAAAGCACATGTGCACACATTACCTTTTTGGGGAGGTGCATCAGGGGGGCCTTAGGCCCCCTAAAGCCCTTGGAATAGCATTTGCAATTTGCAATTACCAATTTGGTAATCGCAATTTATGAATGCATTCCCATTCTTTCCAATAGGCCTGCAGTGAATTTGTGAATTGCTATTAGGGAATGTTAAGGATTCACAAGATTATTAGTAATCCTTCATGCATATGCATTTGCGATTACCAAATAGCAAATCTTTAAAATTCGCTATTTGGTAATTGCAAATGATTACCTTGATGTATGTACCCTTAGTTCCTTTGATGAGATCCATTGCCTAATAATTCACATATATAGGCCGAATGGCAATATGTGGTACCTTCTGTTACTTACACATTCCACTTGAGACTACGGTTCTTTCTGAAATCAAGTGGCCAGTGTTCAGCTAGAGTTTCTAGATGGTCTTCTCTAACAGTCTTAGTGTGGCTTTTATTACTGCTACCTGATCCCTCCTGTAGCTTCAGGAGGAGGAAATTTGAGAAATAGAGTACTTTTAAACCAGGCGTGTACCACTAGCCTTAAGTTATCAACTAGTACACTATTACATGATGATGAGCTAAATTTATGAAGTGCGGTTTTGACAAGGGTGTCCAGGCGCTGGGCAGCGGAAAAAGCAATATCATTTACAGACACAGCCATATCTTCAAACATGTACGAAACCGTAGGTGATTTGCTTCAGCTATCAGATGGAGGGGAAGATCATTCCTTAGTTTGGAGGCCAGGAATGAAAAGAGTCTCCCACTCTTTAGGGCAAAATTATTTCGAGGGATTGTCCTTCTGTTGATTGTGAGGCTGCCTTAGAATGTTGAGTGCTTCAGTTTGAGGGCCGAGCGAGACAACGTGGAGATTGATTTATCTAATGAAGTGATTTGGTGGAATTGGGGAGACCGTTTAAAATACTTTTACCTTGTACCTGCGCTTGGAGGCTCCTTCATCTTAACAAGCGTGGCTATCCCAACAAGAGCCCCGTAGTCCAGTTTTGGATTCTGCAACCAGGCTACAGCTTTTATCATTAGCCCTAAATATAAAGCATTGCAGTAAGTTACATGAAACAAGATGAAATGTCGGAGTCTAAATTTCGTAAGATAACCAGAAAACAGACAGTAATCAGATGCTACAGTCAGAAGATAGATGTTGTTTTATGTATGACCCAGGGCTCACCTTTTTTTTTAGGTAATGCCAGATATAGTTCGAGTTGATCATTTCTCTTGTCTCAGTGATAATAGGAACACATGTAAATGGTCTGTCCAGTCCCCAAATAATTAGAAAGATAGCGAGTTTTTTTGAGATGGTGACTAACAGGTGTTTAGTAATTTGACATTAATATATGTATTGATGGCAAACACTTTATATTTGGAAAATGTACACATTTTACTGAGTATACAGTTTGAAGTGGCATCAATTCCTCAACCCTTTGGCTTAGTGGGTATTCCTATTTAAAATAAAGGGATTACCTAAATTTATATACATATGTTAATGTTACGTTGCTTTTGTAAAGCAGTAATCACCAAAGGTCTCTAAGCGCTACAGCATGGGTCAGACAATCCAGAGTCCTATCACGCAGCTCAACTCAACATGGAACAGCGTAAGCACGACTGAACACCTCTGTGAACAGCATCGTCTTGATCTCTTCCAGAACGGAAGTAATCTGGCTTCCTTACGCATACCATCTGGTAGCTTGTTCCAAATCTGGGGGATGGTAACTGAAAAAGCCCGGCCTCCTAAAGTGTCTCTATTGAAACGTGGGCTTGCGAGGAAGCTAGCCTGTGACAAGAGAAGGGGACGTCCAGGCTCATAGGGCTTCAAGTGGTCTTTAATGTATTTGGGTGCTTCACCGACCTGGGATTTATGTGCAGTGCACAGACCCTTGAAGCTAACCCTTTGCTTAATGGGTACCCAATGCAACTGTTGCAACATGGGGGTGGCATGCGCTCTTCAAGGCAATTTATAGATCAACCTCGCTGCGTCATTCATGACCACTTGGAGTTTTGCCATGAGTTTACCAGGGAGACCAATTTAGACTACATTGGTGTAAACAAGGAGGTATAAGATTAATGTAGTCACCGCTGTCTGCATGGTAGAGGGTGACAACAGGAGCGACAATTTCCGGAGTGGCCGCATCAGTCCGATGCAGCTTCCCACTACAGCAGACACCTGGGTCTTTAGGGTCAGTCCAGTGTCCAGCCTAATGCCCAAGCTCTTCATGGCTGGCACAGGTATTGGAGTGGTCCCCAGCTCTTGGGGCCAGAAAAGGCTGGACCAGGGGGAGACCCCTGATGTAAGAACCAATACTTCAGTTTTGTCTGGGTTCACCTTCAGGAAGTTAGAGGTCATCCAGTTCATGGTGAACAGGAGAATATTCTGGACGTTACTCTGTGAGTCAGGGGAATTATCAATACGCACTATTAACTGAGTGTCGTCCGCGCATTAAACACCTGACAGTCTGCTTTTGCCAGAACCTCAATCAGGGGTTGATGGTAAATGTTAAAGAGCAAAGGGGACAGCGTAGAACCCTGCGGAACCCCCCAGCGAAGATTACCCTGCCTGGACATACAGTTAGACCCTTTGAGATCGATCCTCCAAAAAGGAACTGATCCACTGGAGGACCGTCTCAGTGACTCCCAGCCGCCAGACACGAGCAAGTAACTGCACATGGTTCACCGTATCAAAGGCGGCTGGGAGATCAAGTAAGATCAATGCTGAGGGGGTCTTCTTATCGGCTGCGAGTCCCATATCATCCAGCACCGAGTGCATCACTAGCTCAGTGCTGTTGTGGGCCCTAAACCCAGCTTGTCGATTATGTAGCAGCCGCTGTTGTTCAACATAAGACAAGAGGACTCTAGTACATGCTGTTCAAACACTTTAGCCAGGAACGGGAGCTGCGATATAGGGCGGAAGTTTTTAAGATTCCTAATATCTGCCCCTGCTTTTTTCAACAGTGGGATCACTATAGCACCCTTGAATCTCTATGGGACCGTTCCTGTTGTCATAGAGAGATTTATTAAGGACAGCACCTCGGCCTCTACAAAAAGGATGATCATTTTAAACACCTTCGGTGGACAGGGGTCTTTTGATGGCCCGGATTTCACTTTGGCCACAATGTGAGCTAAATCCTGTGGTTCAAGCACAGGGAACCAAGAGAGAGAGATGCCCTGAGGATCAGGGGGGTCCTCCTCCACTGGCAGGAGACAAGGGGTGATGCACATATTATTGATATCAGAGATGATATCTTCGACCTTGGTTAGGAAGAAGTCCTGTATTTTATCACAATCGACTTGATTGGTGACCAGCCTTGGTTTGGTCAGCTGACTCTGCTCCCTGAGTACAGTGAAAGTCTCTTTCTGCGTATATCTTGCCTCGCTAATCCTGGCTTCGTAGTGTGCAGACTTGGTTTTAATAAAGAAGGCTTTATAGAAAGCCAATTTTGCTTTATATATCTCCTTAGACTCGGGGTCGGGGGATTTCCGCCATAATTGCTCATGTTGACAGAGAACTTGTTTTTCACCTCTAAGCTCTTCTGTGTACCATGGCACCCCCTCACACTATGCATTATCCTTACCCTTCTGGCAGGAACTACATTGTCAATAGCTAGCATCAGCCAATGTGAAAGTGCTTCGTACTCTGAGTCCGAGTCATTGGAAAAGGGTCTAGCGGCTAAAGTTCTATTCAGTGCCTCCCTCAGCTTGACTTCTTCTAACTTATGCCAGTTTCGTATTACCCTCCACCCCGCAGGGGCATGTTTAGGGCGACTGTCTACCGGAAGCGAGAGGCTAGCCAAGGAATGGTCAGACCAGCTGCAAGGAGTGCAGTCGGCGTGAAGTTTGGCTGAATCAATCAATCATTTGTAAAGCGCACTAGATACCCGCGCGGGTCTCAAGGCACTGGGGGGGGGGGGGGGCGCTACTGATCGAACAGCCAGGTCTTGAGTATCCTCCTGAAGGTCAGCAGCTCTTGGGTCTTTCGTAGGCTCAGTGGGAGGGTGTTCTGTTCCATGTCTTGGTGGCGAGGTGGGAGAAGGATCTCCCACCAGTGGTTGTTCTTCGGATGCGCGGGACGGTGGCAAGTGAGAGGTCGGCGGAGCGTAGCCGGCGGTTGGGGATGTAGAAGGAGAGCCGTCTGTTGAGGTAGGCTGGGCCGGTCTTGTGGAGTGCCTTGTGTGCGTGGATGAGGAGCTCGAAGGATGTCCTCTTGTAGACGGGGAGCCAGTGCAGGTTTCTCAGATGGGGGGTGATGTGCCCGTGGCGTGGTACGTCCAGGATCAGTCGTGCCGAGGCGTTTTGGATGCGTTGTAGTCGTTTGATGAGCTTGGTCGGGGCTCCCGCGTAGAGGGCATTTCCGTAGTCGAGTCTGCTGCTGACGAGGGCCTGGGTGACTGTCTTTCTTGTATCTGTCGGGATCCATCTGTAGATCTTGCGGAGCATGAGGAGTGTGTTGAAGCAGGAGGAGGAGACGGCGTTGACTTGCTTGGTCATTGAGAGCATTGAGTCGAGGATGATTCCCAGGTTGCGTGCGTGGTCGGTGGGTGTCGGGGCTGCCCCAAGTGCCGTCGGCCACCAGGAGTCGTCCCAGGCTGAAGGGTTGGAACCGAGGATGAGGACCTCCGTCTTGTCCTAGTTCAGCTTCAGACGGCTGGTCTTCATCTAGTCGGCGACGGCCTTCATTCCTTTGTGGAGGCTGGCTTTGGCGATGGTGGGGTCCTTGGTGAGGAAGAGGATCAGCTGAGTGTCGTCGGCGTATGAGATTGTGTTGAGGTCGTGCTGTCGGGCTATGTGTGCGAGCGGGCCATGTAAATGTTGAACAGTGTCAGGCTGAGGGCGGATCCCTGGGGTACACCGCAGATGATCTCGGAGGCTTTGGAATGGAATGGGGGGAGGCGGACACTCTGCGTTCTGCCGGACAGGAAGGAGGTGGTCCAATCCAGAGCTTTGTCTCGGATCCCTGCGGCGTGGAGGCGTGTGGGTAGTGTGTGGTGGCAGATGGTGTCGAAGGCGGCAGAGAGGTCTAGGAGGATGAGTGCTGCGGTCTCGCCGTTGTCCAGCAGGGTCTTGATGTCGACGGTGGCAGCAATGAGGGAAGTCTCGGTGCTGTGGTTGCTGCGGAAACCTGACTGGGAAGGGTCCATCATTCTGTTTTCTTCGAGGTATCGGGTTAGCTGTCTGTTGACGGTTTTCTCGATGACCTTGGCCGGGAAGGGGAGCAGAGAGATGGGCCGAAAGTTCTTGAGGTCTTTTGGGTCTGCCTTAGGTTTTTTGAGTAGGGCGTTGTAGTGACCGGATAATTTCCGAGTAATGGTGACTTTGGTCTACTACCATCCTGGTATAGGGGTTAGATCCCTATTCTTAGCTTATTTGCAGGGTTTACCTATTGGCTTTGGCATGATTCTGTGCCTTCTTTGCCTCTTTTCGGGCCTAGAGGCCTAAACTAGAGGGTAGCCATCTTTGTCTTGCCTCTGCTGACTGAGGCGCTTGCAGGGTAAAGGTGATGTTTATAGTTCAGCCTGTTATGTGCTAGAGAGGAGCCAGTGGAAACTGGTTCTTATCGAAGGAATGTGTTTGTCTCTTAAGATCTAGACGTAACACGCAAGTGGCCACTGCGGTTGCGCAGAGAGCCTTGGAGCTGGCACAGGAATTCGATGGGAGGTAGTTTTCTGTTGGAAATTTCCGAGGGTAGAGAGCATATTATCGAAGTGCAGAGAGGCAGAGCTGTCAGATGGTCGTCAGAGAGCAGTCAGAGAGTTGTCGGATGGTTCCTGGAGCAGTGAGATGGTCTTTGAAGCTGAAGCAGCCAGTTGGTGAGATGAACTTTGGAGTGGACAAAGGCAGATGGTCTTTGGAGATGGAGCTGTTAGCTGGAACTGCCAGTTGGAGCTATTGAAGCAGTTGAACCAGTGGAGTGAAGTCAGCACGTTGGTGATGGTGCAGGAGAGAGAGAGAGTCCTGATTCCACCAGAGAGAGAGAAGAACAGACAGTTGGACCCTTCTTGACAGGGTGAGGTATTCTTAGCTAGTTTGCACTATATATATATATATAATCATTCATTCCCCTTTTTGCTTTCTAGGTGATGTAACTCTTTCCTTTACTTTTCAGGCTATGCTTAGCATAATGCAATGTTTTCCTTTGTCTTGTTCTCTTTCTAATAAACACCCCAATGATTAGCTATAATGGATCCCTTTTCTTTCAGCTATTTGCAGCGGTATGCAGTCATGTTATAATTCATCATTTTCCCTTTCAGCTATCTGCAGTTATCTGCTTGTACATCATAATTAATCACTGTTCTTTCAGCTATATGTGAATGTGTTGGTAATTGCTATTCTAGTAGTAAAGCTTCCTTCTTATTCTTATCATTGTGTAATAAAGGGACCCCAGTTCTTAAAGAACGCATTTGAGTATTACTGTTATAATAAAGTTAACCTTTCTTCGAGCCAGATGCTGATGAATGGAAGGATGGGGACATTCCCTTCCACCAAGGTAACTGTAGACGGGAGGGGGAGTTGGCTGAATTGAACTGTAATGTCCAGATGTGATGATTGGCCATTTGTGTGTGTGTGTGTGTGTGTGTGGACTGGATCTCCTGTCCTGCATATAATAGCAATAATTCATACAAGATATATACTTTTAGTAGGTGTCAGATATCTAGAAAATTCCCCAAGAGAGAGAGAGCACGAGGTATTAATAGGACCAATGAGCTGCCTTCCGAAAAGCGTGAAGGTACAGTAGTTCGAGCAGGAGCCGCGGGGCTACCAATGGAGATATAGAGAGAACTGCTTTCCAAGAAGCGTGGAGGTAGAGTAGTTCAGGCAGGGGCCGTGGAGCTACAAACTGAGGAGAGCTGCCTTCCGAAAAGCGTGGAGGTAGAGTAGTTCGGGCAGGAGCCGCGGGGCTACCAATGGAGATATAGAGAGAGCTGCCTTCCGAGAAGCGAGAAGGTAGAGTAGCTCAGTCTGGATTGTCGTGGGGTCACAAGTGGGGACACTTTAAATCAGCTGCCCCAATGAGAGAGGGGGTAGGTCAACCCGAGCCAGAGTGCTGTGGGGTTGTACAGGTAAGATAATAGGATATAGGATGGAATTCCGTAGTTTCTTTAGGACTTAGTAGTATAGTAGTAGTATAAAAGTGTATATACAGTGGGTTCCCCATTCCCAGGTAAGTACCCCAGGTACTGTTGTAAATAGGGACTGGGAAGGGATGGTGTTACCTAGTGGCTGGGTTTGTGGTATTTAGGGTAGGCTACTAACTTGGTCAGAAAATCCGGCCATTACAGGCGTTGATCTCGGCATGTTTCTAGATCTCTGGGAAGGACGCGGTCTCGAGGGAGAGGTTGATGATGTTGCGCAGGTGGGGTGCGATAGAGCTGCTTGCTCTGTTGAAGACGTGGTGCGGGAATGGATCCGACGGAGAGCTGGAGTAGATTGTACGCATGGTCTTGATGGTGTCCTCGATGCTCACGCTGGCACAGGCTAGCAGGGGGTCATGGACGATGGTATGCGGAGGGTCTGTTGTATAGCTGTCTGTTGGGGCTGTCGTGGATGTCTGCTATCTTGTGGTGGAAGAAGGTGGCGAGGGAGTCACACAGGGCTTGCGACGGCGGGATGTCGTTGCTGTTGAAGCTGGGGTTAGAGAGTTCCTTCACGATGTTGAAGAGCTCCTTGCTATTGTGTGCGTTGTTGTCGAGGCGATTTTTGAAGGAGGTCCTCTAGGCCACCCTGATGAGGTGGTGGTGGTTGCGGATGGCGCCCTTGTGTGCTGCGTGGCTGTCCGGAGTTTGTTCACTGCGCCATTTCTTCTCTAGTTTCCGGCAGGCTTGCTTGGAGGCTAGGAGTTCTGGGGTGAACCAGCTGGCCCTCTTGCTGGTGTCTCTGTGGGGGGGGGGTTCTTCAGCAGGGCGAGGGTGTTGGCGCAGTCCTCGATCCAGCGTCTCAGGCTGTGGGCAGCGTCGTCGGTGTTGGAGGGTTCAGTGGGTGGGCTGAGAGCGAGGTTTGCGTGTAGTTGGTCTTCGGTGATTTTGCTCCAGCAGCGGCCGGGGATCTGTTGGGTGCAATGGTGTGTGGTGGGTTTCCGAAGGCGAAGTGGATGCGCAGTGGTCGGTCCAGAGGAGTTCGGTGGTGTGGTTGATGGAGACGTGCAGGCTTGAGGAGAAGACTGTGTCGAGCGTGTGGCCGGCGGAGTGGGTGGGCGTTTTGACGAGTTGCTTCAGTCCGAGGTTGGTGAGGTTATTGATCAGGGTTGTGGAGTTGTTGTCGTTGTTGTTCTCAAGGTGAAAGTTCAGGTCTCCGAGGAGGATGTAGTCGGTGGAGGTCAGGGCATGCGTGCTGATCAAGTCGACGATGGAGTCGCTGAACTGGGGGCGGGGTTCGAGGGGTCGGTAGACGAGGGTGCCTCTGAGGGTGGAGGTATGGTCTGTGTGGATCTGGAAATACATGTGTTCAGCGTTGCTGAGCGCGTCTTCGGTGCTAGTCAGGACCCTGATGCTGTTCTTGTGGACGATGGTGATTCCTCCTCTGACTCCGTTGGTGCGGTCTCTGCGGGTGATCTTGTAGCCCTCTGGGATGGCTATGGCGATGTCGGGTGCGGAGGAGTCGTTAACCCAGGTCTCTGTCAGGAAGGCGAGGTCCGGGGATGTTGTGTCGAGCAGGTCCCAGAGCTCGACGGCATGCTTGCGTGCAGAGCGGGTGTTCAGTAGTATACATCGGAGGTGGTTGGGGTCTTTCTTGGCGGGTGGTTCATCGGCTATGAGGCTGGTGTAGCTGCAATTCCAGCAGGTGAAGGGGGCTGGTGTGTGTTTCGGGGCGGCCTTGAAGCAGGTGAGGCTCCGCCCGGAGTTGAGTGTGTGCAGAGTGCTGGTGTCGTAGTGGCGGGGGTCATCGTTGCGGGTGCGGGGGCTAGGGTTTCTGGTGCTGTGCGCAGTCCAGGCGCGGACGGGCGCAGACGTGCTTGCCTTAGGCGCGCCTTCGGCACGCCAGCGGCGCTGCCGCACAGCGGCCGGCATATATGGGGAGGTGGGAGGGAGGAACAGGCGGGAGGCGGGGCAGCGAAGGGCAGTGGGCAGTCAGGGGGGCAGGGCTGCAGGGGAAGCAGCAGCGAGGGCGGTGAGTGACAACGAAGGTAACGGACGAAAAAGGGACACAGAAACGAGGGAAAAACGAGTGGCACAGAGGGCAGAAGGGCACACAAATACGAGTGGAACAGAGGGCAGAAGGGCACAAAAACAAGTGAAACAGAAGGCAGAAGGGCACAAAAAATGAGGGAAAAACGAGTGGCACAGAGGGCAGAAGGGCACACAAAAACGAGTGGAACAGAGGGCAGAAGGGCACAAAAAAACGATGGAACAGAAGGCAAAAGGGGCACAAAAACGAGGGAAAAACGAGTGGCACAGAAGGCAAAAAGGGCACAGAAGGCAAAAAGGGCACAGAAAAACCGGAAAAACGAGTGGCGCAGAGGCAAAATACAGAATACAGAAATACAGTGGCAGCTAAGAACAGAAGGAAAGACCGGGCAGAAAGGCACGGGGGCAGCAAGGGGAACAGAGGGAAGAAAAAGGGGCACGGACCACGTACAAGCAGCGGGGGAAGACAGACAACAGCAGTCACAGACACAACAATGAAAATACAGGCAATACAATAAAAGCAATAAAGCGGAGGATGAACAAACCTACCTATGGCCTACCACTGGCCACCAGGGATGAGGCGCAGGTGGTAGCCTGCGGGTGGTGGAGGGCCTCGAACCTCCTCAGCAGGGGCAGCTGGGGCAGGGAGACACCGGCAGTGCTGTGCGGAGGGGGAGCGACCTACCTGGTAGGGTCAAGGGTCGCTGAAGACGTAGCCCAAATCAGGTCCAAGGTGTGACCCTTCTCGTGTGTGGGAGACTCCACAATTTGGTGCAATCCTAATGTAGTCATAGCGTTGTTAAATTTGCAGGACTTGCAATCTCTAGGAGTCAGGTCCCAATGATAATTGAAGTCCCCGAGAACCAAGATTTGTTGGTATCTTGAGCAGAGGTCGCTCATCACTTCGTAGAGCAGATAATTAAATAAGGGGTTGGGTCGAGGAGGACGGTAGACCACTACCACTATCAGGCAAAAAGAAGTGAGTCCGAGCTGGATCCCCAAAACTTCTGCCCGATCCAAACTCTACTCCACTATTCTCTCGTGGCAGGGTTGTAGCGATTTCCAGCAGAAGCACAGGCAGGGCGCAAAAAGGACGAAGTCGCTACTGCACTACAACTCCCAGAACACCCTGGGTCAAGGCAAAACGGAACTCACTTCCGGTGCCGTATAAAAGGGCGTCTCTGATGTAGCCGGGTGCTTGTCAATCCTTCCCGGTGTTGAGACAGAGCTTGAGGTTTGCGCGGACGCTTTCTTTCCCGCTGGAGGACGCTGAAAGGTGGTTTGCGCGGACGCTTTCTTTCCCGCTGGAGGACGCTGAAAGGTGGTTTGCGCGGATGCTTTCTTTCCCGCTGGAGGACGCTGGAAGGTGGGTAGCGCGGACGCTTTCTTTCCCGCTGGAGAACGCCATAGACTCCGAAGACCGGGTGCCGCTTCCTCCTTTCAGACTTGGATAAGGTAGGACCTAGAGTTTAGCACGGCCGTGCTAGTTAGGAAGTCGGAACTCCCGATCTGATACTTTTCTCTGTTAAACTTTGTTGATACATAGTGCCTTGCCCACCAGGAGTGAGTGTAACTACCTGGGGGTATTGGAACGCTCTCCTGTATATGTCGCTGGGCTGTGAAGGAACAGCTCAAGGAATACCGAGACCCTTGAGACCCACGATTAGAAACATTACCGCCGTTCAGGTTTTCAGAGAGTGGGCTAAATGTAAGTGGTTATCCTGCTTCCATATACCTCTCAGTGGGGGTATCTTGAACGAACGTTCTAATCTGTTCTTTTTGTGTCTTATAGACTTGTTGTGCTTCAGAAGAACTCCAAGACCTTTTGACCAGACTAAGAGGGGTGTCTTCTCCACAACTTTCCTGTTCCCTATTCCCTTCCCTTTTCCCAGGAGTACTTTCTATCCCTGGTGTGTATATGCCTAGGGAGGGTTAGTGCTATTGGCAACTGGGAGGACTGTCGTCAAGCTGTGGTCCCCGCTGGCAAGATTCCTAAGGTTAGTGGCAGGTGTGTTCTTTGCTTGGGTTTCTTCACAGCTGCTAACCGTGACAGATTGACAAGCCCAAGGAAAGAAGACTAGCCTGGGCCATGGACGCGAGTGCGGCTTTAGCCTCTCTGCTTGAGAGCTTCGGCGCATTGCAGCAGGAAGTACATGCTTCCCGCTTAGAGAATCAAGAACTCAGAAAGGATATGAATACCATGCGCAGGGAAGTCGCTGGCATGTCCCGCAAAGGTCATGGAGCTGGGTCCTACATCAGGGAAGCCACGCTCCCCCCTCCCGGTCATACTGTATCCCAGCCTACTCCCCCGATGGCTACTGGGGGTGGGTTCTTTGCCCCTACTGCCTTGCCTTCGTCCTCCACCGACCATTCCCCTACGGTGCACGTGATACAGAACACTGGCATTCCTTTGGCCCCTCCTGAGCGGTTCTATGGGGACCCCAAGAAATTCGAGACGTTCCTGAACCAGTGTCGTCTCCACTTCCTATGCAAACCTACTGTGTTCCAAGATGACGCGGCAAAGACAGCGTTTATGATGTCCTATATGGGTGGGAATGCCGCAAGCTGGACGATCCCCCTAATGGAACGAAACGATCCGGTTCTCCATCAATTCCCGGAATTCTGTTCGGCTCTCCGCAAACTGTTTGATCGAAAAACGCACATGTTGTCCTTGGATAAGGAACTCCTTACGCTGCGCCAGGGGTCACAAGACCTCTTGTCTTATATCACGTCCTTTAACAGACTCGTGGCCGAAACCGATTGGCCACAAGATAAACGGACTTCTTTGTTTTACCAAGGATTAAGAGGTGAATTGAAGGACGTCCTATCGCAGGTAGTCCAGATGCCGGCGACTTGCGAGGAACTGATAGATCTCACAATCCAACTAGATCATCGCCTGTTGGAAAGAAGAGGGGATCGGAACAGGAACGAAGGAAAAGGATGGTACCTCAAACCTAAACTCCCGACAGAGGACAACACCAAGGGTACCGACGGGACCGAACCGATGCAAATTGGTGGAATCCGAGGGCCCCTGTCCACAGAAGAAAGAGATCGACGACGCAAATTGAAACTATGCCTTTACTGCGGCAAAGGAGGACATTTCATAAGGGAATGCAAGGCGAGGGCCCAGCAACCAGAAAGGAGCCCGGCTCCACGAAAGCCTGCAGTCATGGGAACCAGAGAGTCGTCGGAAAACTAACACGTCAAAACCAGAAGGAGATCACTGGGTTGGACGATCGGCAAACAACGATCTCCTCGATCCTCGCAAATACGATGATGCCCGCCGTGGCCCATATCAACATGCCCGTGTCCTTGTGGACCTCGGATAATAAGGTCTCACATATGGATGCTCTGCTGGATTCAGGGGCAACGGGCAACTACATGGACATCGACTATGCCACATCCCTAGGGATAGCTTGGGAGAAGAAGGAAGAACCGGAGAACGTGAAGGCAGTGGACGGATCCGCCTTAGCCTCCGGACCGGTAACGATGCATACGCTGCCTCTACGCATGCAGCACGAAGAACACTCGGAGTATATCCAATTTGATTTAATTGCGGCTCCTCAGTTCCGCCTTATATTAGGGATGCCCTGGCTCACGCTACACGATCCTGATGTGAGCTGGTCCGCAAGGACGATATCCTTAAATTCGTCCTACTGTAAGGAACATTGTTACAGCCCTTCCCCCGTGGCCACCGAAGGCGAAGGGACACTCGGTGCGCACCACCTAGCTCTATCATGTCATATGGAACGTTCTTGTAGCGCCACCAGCCTGCCCGAGGTATATGAAGAGTTTAGCTCCCTTTTTGATAAACAGAAGGCTACCCGGTTACCCCCGCATCGGGTGTATGACTGTTGCATCGACCTCGTTCCGGGGGCGGCTGTCCCCTGCAGTCGCGTGTATGCCCTTACTGAAAAAGAAAACCAGTATCTACAGAACTACATTAAGGAGAATCTGGCTTCGGGGTTCATCAGTCATTCCACCTCCCCCGCTTCGTCGCCCATGTTTTTTATACCGAAGAAGGACTGTGATGAGCTGAGACCATGTATCGATTATAGGGCCTTGAATAACATCACGGTCAAGAATCGATATCCCATTCCATTAATCTCGGTGCTGATGGATCAGATAAAAGGAGCCCGATACTTTACCAAGCTGGACCTTCGTGGGGCCTATCATTTAGTCCAGGTCAAACGGGGAGATGAGTGGAAGACAGCATTCCGAACCAAGTTCGGCCTGTTCGAGTATAAGGTGATGCCTTTTGGTCTCTGCAATGCCCCTGCAGCTTTCCAGTACTTTATGGACGAAGTGCTCAGGGGCCTATTGGATACCATATGTATGGTTTATATAGACGACATTCTCGTCTACTCGAGTACCCTTCAAGAACACGAAAAACACGTTAAGGAAGTCCTAAGTCGTTTACAACAACACGACGACTTGTGCGCCAAATTAGAAAAGTGCCTTTTTCATACAACTGAAGTGTCCTTTCTAGGGTACGTGATTAACGCCAACGGCTTTCAGATGGAGAACGGAAAGGTGGAAGCCATCACGAACTGGAAAACTCCGCAGTGCGTCAAATCTGTGCAAAGCTTTTTAGGCTTTGCGAACTACTATAGGCGCTTCATAAAGGACTTCTCCAGGATCATCCACCCCATTTCCAGTTTACTAAGGAAAAACGTTCCATTTGTATGGGGTGACGAAGCCGACCAGTCTTTCCGGATACTCAAGGAACGATTCACCCAAGCCCCCATCCTGCGCCATCCAGATACCCAACTTCCCTTCATATTGGAAACCGATGCGTCCCAGTATGCATTGGGAGGGGTGCTTTCACAACGCCACCCCACAACAGGACAGATCCACCCAGTCGCCTTCTATTCCAAAAAACTCAATCCAAGTGAGACCAATTATTCCATTACCGACAAAGAGTTGCTTGCCATCAAAAGAGGATGTGAGGAATGGCGACACTACTTGCTGGGAGCCCGGCACACCATCGAAATCTACACAGACCATCGGAACTTGTTATTTCTGAAAACAGCAAAGGCCCTCACACCTCGACAACTCAGATGGACCCTCTTTTTCTCGGATTATGATTTCGTCATCAAATACCGACCCGGGCCACAACACGGAAAGGCCGATGCTCTTTCCAGGAATCAAGACTCCAATGACCCTCACCCCACTATCCCAGAGGAACCACCTTCCATCTTGCCTGAACGGTCTTTCCCTGAAGGCACCGTTGCCTTGCTCACGTCCACAGACTTCATCGAGGACATCAGGGTAGCGTTGACGGAGGTCGATATCCAGGCATGGCTTCAGGAAGAACCCCAATGGAGGTCACAGACCGATGAACTCTTGTATTACCGCCATGCCATGTATGTTCCTGATCCGGGCTTACAGATGCAAGTGCTCATTTGGGCTCATGACGCCGTAATGGGGGGACATTGGGGGGTGTACAAAACAATAGCCACAATGGAACGATTGTTTTGGTGGCCTACCTTACGAAACGACGCCAAGAAATACATCAGAAACTGTTCGGTGTGCACCCAGTGTAAAGCCAGCCATACAAGACCTACGGGCCTACTCCGTCAAATACCCATTCCCCCCAAACCATGGCACACGGTCTCGATGGACTTTATTGTAGAAATGCCCGTCTGTCAAGGAAAGACGGTAATCCTGGTTCTCGTGGACCACTTGACCAAAATGGGCCATTTCGTGCCGCTGGATGGATTGCCAACCTCAGCTGACTTAGCCATGGTGATGCTTCAGCATCTCGTCAGAGCTCATGGACTCCCGAGTGTCTTTATTACTGACAGGGGATCGCAATTTACATCACGCTTTTGGAAGGCCCTTTGCAAATCGTTATCCATCGACGCTAGACTCTCAACGAGTTACCATCCTCAAACGGATGGAAAGACAGAACGGCTTAATCAGACTATAGAACAATACCTGAGGTGTTTTACCTTACAGAACTCAACGGACTGGGTCACCCTCCTATGGTTGGCCGAGTTCACATACAATAACTCCGACCACTCCACCCTGGGTTGCTCCCCGTTCTTTTGCCTACTAGGGTATCATCCGAATATCCTCCCCTTCGACTGGCCGGTGTCGTCGACCTTGCCCAGCATTCAGGAACATCATGCGCATCTCCAGGCTGTCCGAATCGATGCGAGGCGGCATTTGTCAGAAGCTCAGAACACTCAGAAACGTTATGCTGACAAGAAACGAAGTCCCGAACCGGTCTACCAGGTGGGGGACAAGGTATGGCTCTCCACAAAACACATACATCTCAGGGGTATCAACAAACTGAAACCTAAATACATTGGTCCCTATAGTGTTGAAAAGGTCATCAACCCTGTAGCGTTGAAGTTGGCTATCCCCGTTTCCTGGCGCCTTCACCCCGTTTTTCACGTCTCTCTGCTCCTACCCTGTCACGGGGACACCAGATTGCCCGATCATCCCCCGCCGGTATTGGTTGAGGGTTTGGAGGAGTATGAGGTGGGGGAGATATTGGATTCCAGGCTGTACCGGGGTGGGGTCCAGTACCTGGTGAGTTGGAAAGGCTTTGGGGTGGAGGAGAGGACCTGGGAACCTGAGCGGAACCTCCATTGCCCTGACTTGGTGGCGCGGTTCCATCGGGTTCACCCGGGGAAGCCTGGTCGACCGCCGGGTCGGCGGTCCTTGAGAGGGGGTTCTGTAGCGATTTCCAGCAGAAGCACAGGCAGGGCGCAAAAAGGACGAAGTCGCTACTGCACTACGACTCCCAGAACGCCCTGGGTCAAGGCAAAACGGAACTCACTTCCGGTGCCGTATAAAAGGGCGTCTCTGATGTAGCCGGGTGCTTGTCAATCCTTCCCGGTGTTGAGACAGAGCTTGAGGTTTGCGCGGACGCTTTCTTTCCCGCTGGAGGACGCTGAAAGGTGGTTTGCGCGGATGATTTCTTTCCCGCTGGAGGACGCTGAAAGGTGGTTTGCGCGGACGCTTTCTTTCCCGCTGGAGGACGCTGGAAGGTGGGTAGCGCGGACGCTTTCTTTCCCGCTGGAGAACGCCATAGACTCCGAAGACCGGGTGCCGCTTCCTCCTTTCAGACTTGGATAAGGTAGGACCTAGAGTTTAGCACGGCAGTGCTAGTTAGGAAGTCGGAACTCCCGATCTGATACTTTTCTCTGTTAAACTTTGTTGATACATAGTACCTTGCCCACCAGGAGTGAGTTTAACTACCTGGGGGTATTGGAACGCTCTCCTGTATTTGTCGCTGGGCTGTGAAGGAACAGCTCAAGGAATACCGAGACCCTTGAGACCCACGATTAGAAACATTACCGCCGTTCAGGTTTTCAGAGAGTGGGCTAAATGTAAGTGGTTATCCTGCTTCCATATACCTCTCAGTGGGGGTATCTTGAACGAACGTTCTAATCTGTTCTTTTTGTGTCTTATAGACTTGTTGTGCTTCAGAAGAACTCCAAGACCTTTTGACCAGACTAAGAGGGGTGTCTTCTCAACAACTTTCCTGTTCCCTATTCCCTTCCCTTTTCCCAGGAGTACTTTCTATCCCTGGTGTGTATATGCCTAGGGAGGGTTAGTGCTATTGGCAACTGGGAGGACTGTCGTCAAGCTGTGGTCCCCGCTGGCGAGATTCCTAAGGTTAGTGGCAGGTGTGTTCTTTGCTTGGGTTTCTTCACAGCTGCTAACCGTGACAAGGGTCCTGCGACTAAGTATTGCAACACCCTACCTCTTTTGTTGCCCTGCTGATTGTAAGTCCAAGCATTATACTCAGGGGGAAGGGAGGCCACTAGGTCAGGCCCTGACATGTCATCTAGCCACGTCTCTGAGAGTGCAAAAATATCCAGCTCTGTCTCCTGCAGAAAGATTTCAAGGCTATGCTTAGTACGGGGTTCTGGTGTTGAGCCTGGTCACCTTAAGGCCGGGTGGGACGTCTGAACAAATGCATGGGGGATCCCTAATGCCTATAAGTAGGTTGTCTGCTCGCAGTCACTTACTGACTAAAGCTGGAAGAGAAGGCCTGTAGGACAGGCTTTTCAAGTTTATAAGTTCTTCCCTATAGTAAATTCACTTTCGACCAGGGCTCCTGGCCCCTGGCCACTGTCGAGTGCGGACGTGCATGGATATGCAGGCTATCCATGTTGTTTTCCAAAATATAGATGAAGGAGCTCTGTGGTAGTCAACCACTAAAGGTGTGGTGGGTGGGGAGCAAATGATAGGACCCTTGAGAAGGCAAGACATTCATTCTTTGATATGTTTCTGTATTACCTAGTGGAGCATACCCAGTACACTACATATTGGTTAAAGCATGGTTCTGAAGAACGACACACCTATAGAATGTTATGGGGCCTTCCAAAGAGTGTTATGTACTCATACTGCTAACACCCCTCAAAGCTCTAGATCCGGTTAAAAATTCAAGATGGGTCACGGATCCTTTAGACTATATTTCAATCCAAGGTTGAAGTAAGGCACTCCTCACAACCTTGATCTGTAGTTTCACAATCAGATTATTGGTAAATGATCAAATGTAAACCTAGCTCCGTGGCAAAACCTTTTGCTGGATGGTGAGATCCACACAAAATATGAACCTGTTGTCTCATCAGGGTATTCTGAAGTGCTTTCGATTTTGGTGATTTACCACAGATCCCGGACTGCATAAGCGCTACTTACGTATATATCACTCTCAGAGCCAAGCGTACCCCCAAATCCGCAAATGACTTTTTTTTGCCATTGACTGTTTAACTCTCCACTGCCCACTAAGCTGGGTCTGTGCTATATGAATGCCACATACATACATTTAGAAGCATGCATCTATCTTTAATCAAGGGACAGCAAAACAACTGGCAGACGATGTGATTTTCTTATACTACATACATCAAATCATTTAGAAACAGTGGGTCTGATAACACATATGAGTACATCTCTGGCTTGCCTATGAATTTTCAAGGATTCTCTAAGGTTATGCCGTTGAAATCTGCCCAAACTGTATATTTCACAGGCACAATCCCGGTTGACAACTTGCCCCAATAAAATGTGCCCTTAGCAAAACAGGCAGCTGAAATTAGCAAAAGTAGTTTATCTTTTTCCCCACGTAGAGAAATCGCTTTGCATAAACTCCATGAAATATGGTAGATACCCTTTCCTACCATCAAAAGACGCTCACTTCAGGGTGTTAAATGACCTGCAAGATGTTTGCGAATACCCACACAAACGAGTTTTTGGCTGGTTGTGCACTTTTTGCAAGCAAATGGCAAAAACAACCCCTTCCTACCCCTTGCCGGAGATTTACTCCAACAGACATTACACAAAACTGTGAACTCTGTGAACCTAGTTCAGGGGATTTCCAATTAGAAAGAATTATTAATCAGTCAGAAATTGTCAGTCAAAACATTCCTCAATTCATTTTTCAAATAAAATAGACGAGCAAATAGGACAAACCCTCTTCCGAAAAACATAGTAACGAGTTTACGTACGCCTTCGTACTCCAGGTTGGTGAGGTAATCATAATGTTCTTTCCTGAACACCAGCAACCGGCTTCGTCCTGTGATCGGGCTTTCTTCCAAGTGAGTGAAATAAAAGAGAATAAAAACAACTCCAAGTGCACCCAGGCTCGTAAGCAACTTCCATTTGTGTCTTCGAACGTTCTCTTTGAACAGATCTTGTTTGTTGGGCGGCAGGGCTTTCCACCATTTTCTAAAACTCCTGCGAACAAAAGATACTATCAGAACTTTAAAAATTAAGGTAAACATCTTGTGCCAAAGCCACGTTACTAAAGATGCTATCGAACAATATGTGCGCACATTATTTCTTGTACTAATATCAAAGTTTTGCATTTCTTTGACAGAGATTATGAATGACATCATGTTTTATTTTCAAGTTTTTTTAGAGGGCTGATGCATTGTGAGATCTGTGATCCTTAGGGTGGCCCTTCCCTGCATTATACCTTTTTACCTCCAGTTTTTTGCGATTCTTTTTGTTGGCTTTAGGGCTATGAGCACTTTACCACTGCTAACTAGTGCTAAAGTGCAGGTGGTTCTCCCCTAAACATGGTGACATTAGAGTATCCCTGACTGGCATTTTTGATTTACTAGTAAGTCCCTTGTAACGTGGTGTAACATATACCTAGGGTCTTTAAGCTAAATGCTGCTAGTGGGATGCAGCACTGATTGAACCACCCACATAGGTAGCCTTTCAAACCTGTCTCAGGCCTGCCGTTGCAGGCCCTGTGTGCTCAGTTTATTGCCAATTCTGCTTGGCATTTAAAACGACTTGGCAAGCCTCAAACACCCCTTTTATTACATATACATCACCCCTAAGGTAGGCCCTAAGTAACCCTAGGGGCTGGGTGCCATGTAAGTAAAGGGTAGGACTTGTGTGTTTAATCTCTACATGCCCTGGTAGTGACAGACCCCCAAATACATTCTTCACTACTGTGAGGTCTACCCTTCTCACAGGCTAGCATTGGGAATTCCTTAATGCACTCTCAAGCTGTAATTCCTGATCAGAGAGAGGAGCATTTTCATGTTTCATATCTTTGGAATGGTAATAAATCCTCCTCACTGGTGAAGTTGGATTTAAAATCACTGTTTTAGAAATGTCACTGTGAGAAAGTGGATATTTCTCTGCCCTTACTGCTCTGTGTGTCTGATAACCTGTCTGCAAAACAAGTGCGGGATGGGTGACAGCTACACTTTGTGCATTTCATCTAGACAACCACAATATAGGAAGGATATGTGTGTCTGAGTATCCATCTACATACATCTGCATTCTAATGGCCTTGACTTGTCAGGATAGACGAGAGGGGTTAGCACTTTACTTGAACAGGGTGTGTTCTGACCCCACACATAGGACTGATTGCCCCACACAGATAGCCTGGCAGACAGTACTGGGTTGAAAAGGATACTTGTGTACTTTAGAGAGCTGCTTTGAAGTCACCTCCACATCAAAGGCACAAACTTGGACTTTGACCAGTCCAGCATCGCCTAAAGTAACCTTTTTGGCGCTACTTGCCTCTAAGCACTTTATTGCATGTATTCTTTTAAAATTCAATACTTAAACTTTTATAGATTTGATTCTTGTTTTTATGGTCTTGTTTTGTTCAGAACACAATAATCTATTTTTCTTAACTTGTGTGGAGTCTTTTTGTGGTGTATTCATTATGTTACTTTGTATGTGTTGCACAAGTACTTTAAACATTACCTCTTTAGATAAGCCTGGCCAAAGCATTGAAGCTTGAACAAGATCATCATTGTTCACAGCTGCCCTCACTAAATTATATCATGATGTATCTTTTCCCATTTTCTAAAATCTGCTTATGTTAAGTGATATTATCACTGGAATAAAAAAAATATTTCATAACCCTAAATTTAAGTAAATGTAACGAACAAAAGGTAGCCTCTGTCCCATTCCTGTGAGTGATATCATAAAAGCTATTCATGACATCTCCAGAGAAGGTAAGATTTTCTATTGTGCCTTGAATAAATCCATCACGTTTGATCTTGACTAACGACTTGGGCAGGGAACTGCAGGTAGATGGCAAATGCATTGTGAAAAAGGGCACAAACCTGCCAGATTACTTCATGTATGTGAAATAACCTGCCACAATCTTAGTTAAACCCCACTCTTGCTTTGGACAAATTATAAAAGATTCTCAAAGGCAAGACAAAGTTTACATTCACAGCCTATGTCCTGCATATTCTCATATAAAATATCATAAACTCTTATCAAACACTGAGCAGATGAAAACATCTTTAAATGTTTTACTACTCAGGCCCATGGTACTCAACCCCCAACCCCAAATCTCTCGAATGAAATGGACAGATTGAAAAGACACCTCTTGCAAAAACTAATTTGGCTATTCTTGAAGTCAGCCCTATTACAAAAATGATCATTGTTTCTAAGGTTAAGGCCTGAAATGCCCCAACTAATGTACTTCAGAAGAAATCTTTGCTTAGCATCATAATTCACTGATTAATAGACTTACAGGATAATATTACATATTTGATATGGCTCATTTTTTTTTCTTGCCAATACCTTTGTATGATGCTCTGTTCAGAGCTTTCCGCTGTTCAGAAACATGTGCACAGGGTAAAAGGATCAGTCTGTTTTTTTAGCCCTTGTCAGTCACACCAAACATGGCATACAATAGCTACTCATTTTATTGCACATCTTCTATTATTTTATGAATGGCTACAATTTTTTCACATATGCAGAAGATGCCAGTAATACTGGAGATGGCTAGAATTTTGTTTCTGGTATTTTTTTAATCAATGCCCTCCGTCACAAGGTAATATATTTCCTTGCTTTAAGGCAATTTTTTCCAAGATGGTACTTAATATGCCTTACTTGTTGAATGCCTTCTCAATCTAAATATGAAAACAAGACATTTACCTCAGGACTAAGAGTAAAATTTACATTTTACGAATACCACTCATACAAATCGGAACGTGGAATGAATATATTAACATTACACAATTTACAATAGGAGTCTTTCGATGTATTTATTGTTTTGCCGACCAAGAGCATATGCTGATGTTCTGCTCCTGGACAGAATATTTATTTGCTGAATCAGTTTTCAACTACCTTACAAATGTAGCACGGTGGGCAATGATTTTCAAGAGACCAACATGTTATTTAAGCTCCAGCTGATTGTTACAGGAATCCTGTTCCTCTTTATTCATCAAGGAAAATATGCGGGTCATCCTGGCTCTTACCATCATATTGTTTATCTACAATAATAGCACTTTTAAAAAAAACGTTTGTGCTGTGACAGCATGATTAATCCCATATCAATCAACATATATTTCACAATCTGGTACAGAAACTGCAACAACTCTTCCTGTGGATCGGAATTGGCAGGGGGAGGCTGAAGCTCCTAAAAAGAATAGGAAAGAATAGGAAAGAAAAAAGAAAAGAGAAGGGAAAGGGGAAAGAATAAAAAAGAAGGAAAAAGAAAAAAAAAAAGGGGAAGGGAAAAAAAAAAGGGGGTGAAATTTGAGAAAACCTCTAAGAGGTTTATCTACCTCTAATATTACTACTCTCTGAATCTTTACACTCATGTTGTCTTCACCTTAATGGATATCATTTTTGATACTGCCGGAATACATCTCATACCAACAACACGTAACATGGCTGGGCGAGGGGGGACTCCTCAGAGAGACAAATCTGGCATCTATGGCCAGGTTAAGTAAGGGGAGGTTTCCAGGGAGGGGAGGGGGGGGGGAAGGGGCAAAACTGCAAAATATCCTCATTTGTCAGACACCGATTTACATTTACAAATCCCATTAAATACATCTCAGTTTTGTTTAATCTGCCTTGGGAGATGTTTTCACCATACTGACTCAATGAGCCGGCGTAGGAGTAAGGATATCAAATGAAGGGAATAAAATTCCTGTCCTGGAATGTCAATGGCCTGCGTGTCAAGAGCAGGAGGTATAGAATACTACAATATTTGAGGGACTCTCCAGCCCAGGTCATCGTCATTCAGGAAACGCATCTTCTCCAACAAGAAGTGAAGGATATGCTGAGGAAAATTAGATGGGTAGATTGTTTTATTTGTACTAATCATAATGCGAACATCCGGGGTATCCTCATCATTTTCAAAAGGGAAGTTAGAGCCCAGATTCTTGCTCATGAGGAAGACTTTAGTGGTAGGTGGCTATATGTCAAAGTAAGTCTAGAGGGCAGACCATACAATCTGGTAGGTTATTATGGACCTAATCAGGACGACCCTTCATATTTGAACAAAATTCAGACCCACCTTTTAACAACTCACGATCCAATAATTTGGATGGGAGATTTTAATTTAATACTTAATTCAAAATTGGACAAATCCCCTAACTCAAGGGCATTAACCTATAAGAAATCCAGGCAGGTGCTGGGGGTTGTCATGTCAACGCTTGGATTGGCGGATCCATGGAGGGAGAGAGCAGGCGACGCACTCGGCGTATCATATCACAATTATAAATACAATCACAAATCGAGAATTGATTATGCTCTTTTTAGCTATTCATTAAGAGACTCCCTGAAGGATTTAGTGTATTTGCCCTCGCACCTATCAGACCATTCTGCCATATCTTTTTCTTTACAATTAGCTCAGCAATCCTCTCATACCTTTTGGTCATTTGACCGTACGATTCTTTTAGAGGAAGAGGAAGTTGACCTCCTCATTCAAGAAACAAAATCCTTTATGGACATCAACATAAATTCTACTCAGTTAGGTATAGTATGGGAGGCTTATAAAGCAAATTTGCGAGGCCACATAACCAACAGGGCCTCTTATCGAGGGAAATTATACAGGGCAAAGATCACCAATATTGAAAAGAAAATCGCCCTCCTGGACCAACGTATAGGCCCTGGAATTGGGACCAATGAAGAGAAGTAACAACGTAAGGAACTAAAGGAGAAGCTAGATAATATTCTTCAAGAGAGGGTCGCATTGAGATGGGCAGTCAGTAAGCTCTCAAACTTTGAATATGGTGAATCCGCGGGTAAGGTTCTCGCATGGAAAATCAAATCTGATCAGGCCAAAAAACATATAAAGCACATCAGCGTAGAGGGGAAGACTCACGTGAGATCTTCTATCAGAGATATCGGAGATGCATTTCTTGAGTTTTTTCAGCAAATTTATAAAGAGGAGATCTTGAATGACTCGAGGTCTAAGCTTCGATGGTTAGAGAAGATTACTCTTCTAACTCTCACTTCGGAACAAAGTGACCGGCGTGATAGACCTATTTCAGAGGAAGAAGTGAGTGAAGCTATTAAAAAGGTGAAGCGGGGCAAGGCAGCGGGCCCTGACGGTCTACCCGGCGAATTATTTCGGGTCTTGGCACCCGAAATAGTCTCAGTACTTACAAAACTCTTTAATGACATCTTAGCCAATGGTGCTACCCCACCTAAATCATGGGGGAGGCAAATATCGTCTTGATCCCGAAACCCGGGAAAGATCCGGCCAAATGTGGCTCTTATAGGCCAATTTCTCTTTTACATTGTGATTATAAGCTTTTTGCAGCTGTGTTGGCGAACCGGCTGGGACGAGAGGTTGGCTCAATAATACACACTGACCAGAAGGGCTTCATACGGGGTAGACAGCTCTCAGACCTCACATATGACCTAATTGGGGCAGTGGATATCGCCTCTATGTTTTCCCTCCCTTTGGCCATTATGACTCTCGACGCTACAAAAGCGTTCGATCGAGTAAATTGGGCATATTTAGCTGAGGTCATGAAGAAATTTGGAATTGGGCCAAACTTTCGGAGATCAATTGGTCTGTTATACGCCAATCCTAGCGCAAGCATTTTGGTCAACGGTTCATGTACCCGGCCCTTTCAGATCAGTAGGGGAACAAGACAAGGGTGTCCACTGTCTCCTTTACTTTTTAACATGTATATCGAACCACTTGCACAATCCTTTAGGGAAGATCCAAGAATTTCTTCATTCGAATTCGGCGGCTGGGAAAGAAAGGTGGGGCTTTACGCCGATGATATAGTAATTTACACCAGTGACCCAGCAAATGCCTTCCCCATTGTGGTTGAAAAGGCCAAAGAATTTGGAAACATATCGGGCTACGACATCAATGCTGAGAAGACTGAGCTAATGACGTGGAATATTGCCAATCCGGGCGTTGGGGTGACACCCTCAATCCGCAACCTTGGAGTTCAAATCACGCAAGACATTGACACCCTAGCAAAAGTTAATTCAGATTTGGTCTTCCGGGAATGTAGGACCCTATTGAAATCCTGGGCGGGTCTTCGATTATCAATCTTTGGGAAAGTCAACATAGTCAAAATGTCTATCCTCCCGAAATTGACTTTCATTTTCAACTCTATTCCTTTGGCTTTTGACTCCAAGCAACTTCTTAAGTGCCAGCAAGAAATTAATTCTTTCATTTGGGGTAATAAAGCTACTAGGTTGGCCTGGAAAAAATTAAGGAGGAGGAGGGAAAAGGGTGGGTTGGCCCTCCCAGACTTGCAGTATTATTCTTGGGCATTCCAACTCTCCCACTCTAGAATGCTCCTGAAGTCACCAGATTTCTCTTCAAATGGGAGATTGTTTAAGGCAATGTTGGTAGGGGCAAACCTTCCACTAGATGGGTTTCTATTTAAGTTTGGAGACCGAAAGTTCTTCAAAAAGGTGAGGCTCAAGATTCTTTTAACACTATTAAACTCATGGGTGCAAATTAAACGTAGAGTGGGGCTGGCATACTTTTCTAATTTTGCTCAGATATGGGACTCTCCTGGGCTCCCATTGTGCCTGCAAGATTCCCTGGCTACCCCTCTAATTACAGCTGGGTTCTCAAGATGGGGTGAATTGACATCTGGAGGCATCTTGATAGAGTGGGAGGAGCTTAGGGAGAAAGTAGGGCCGACCCTGTCAAAATTTAAATACATACAAATCAGTAGTTGGGCTAGAGAATCAATCAGGAAAAATCCTAATATTGGGAGACTGAGCCCCCTAGAACAACATCTAGTAGAAAAACAGGCAGGAGGTAAGGAGGTGGCTCTTTGGTATTGGTCCATATTGGAAGAGATAGATGGGGATTTCAAGCTCCCAATGGAACTGTGGGGAAGAGAAATTGTGTCATTAGATGAGGACTTGTGGACAAAATCCTTTTCCCTTTTGTACAAACTAGTTAAACCCGCCTGGCTTAGACGAAATCATTTGTTAACATTGCACCGGGCGTATCTCTCCCCTCTACGTCTATCTAAATATCAGGACGGGAAATGCTGTAATAAATGCCAATTACCAGCAGCCTCAGACACACATATGTTTTGGGAGTGTCCTCACATATCCGTTTTTTGGAAGGAGATCAAAATTACATTAGATTCAATTCTCAAGACTAATATTTCCTTAACTCTACCACTTGTCATTTTTGGGTTTGATCAAAACATCACTGGGGCAGCGCGGTCCTTCCTATTTTATGCCATTTTGTTGGCAAGACGTCAGATATGTATGCACTGGGCAGATACCATTCCTCCAACTCACTCCGCTTGGCTAACCTCACTCTATGAAACATCTAAGGTAGACTTGAAAAGAACTTGCAATGTCCAGAGCCTCACATTTTGGAAACTTTTGATGGATTGGAAGTAAAGTTTTTTTTTTTTGTTTTTTTTTTCCGTCTCCTCTGGGTTTTTTTTTCTTCCAGAGATCCGATGATTATGCCCATTTACTCCATGGCTTAGTACAGTGGTCTGCCCCGACTCCGCTTTTTACATACTGGCCTTAAAGGCATGAAGTTGCCTAGAGGAGCGTTAATAAGGTGCATTGAATCTCCTACCAACTCGTAATAATTTCTGCCTGATTTGTGTAGCGGCTCAATTTCCAGGGCCTTGCTCCCAATGGCAGTGAGGTGGTTGGGTTGCTTTTTTTGCATCTAAGGAACGTGTGTCGGGCAGATGAGGATCAAAAAGAAAAAAAAAACTCTTCCTGTGGCTGAGATGACAATCCTTAGTTTGAAGTGGAGTAAATTTGTGATGATCATACTTTTGTGTCTTACGATCCATTTTCCCATGTTCTGGTGCCATTGTTGGTGCACCATTAATTCTGTAAATTCTGTAGGTAGTCGGAATGATCAAGGAAGGGTGGGGGATAATATACTATTACTCGCCTCCCCATTATACATTAAGGGGGCTGGCTAACGGTATCACAACGAGGGGGTGGTAATGTCCTGATGGAGAGAGATCTGGACTCAATTACCCCAGTGCACTTGATTATGAACCTGGCTAGCTTGGCCATGAAAGAAAATTTATTTCGCTTCGAAGATACCATCTTTCTACAAACATCGGGGACCAGGATGGGCAGCGTTTTTGCCCCAAGCTTAGCGAACCTGTATGTGCACAAGTTTGAGCAAGATTATGTTCTGACACCCACCAATCCGTATCACGCTTCTGTGCGTACATGGAAAAGATATATTGATGATATCCTGGTTGTGTGGCGAGGCACTATTGAAGACTTACAACAGTTTCCTCAATGGCTTAACACTAGGAATAATTTCCTACGTTTTACAGTAGAACACAACAAACAACAGCTGGCATTTCTGGATCTCCTCATAACGGCGAGCCCGACAGGTCCGAGTTCAGAGCTGTACAAGAAACCCATGGCACGGAACTTCCTATTATGCTATGACAGCTGCCACCCGAAGGCTTTGAAAGACAGTTTACCGTACGGTCAGTTTTTACGGATTCAACGAAACTGCTCGACGAGGGAATCATTCCGCAAACACGTTGAGGCTTTAGAGAAACAACTATGCTCTAGGAAATATCCAAAAAAGTTGGTACATCAATCTATGAAGAGAGCAGCCAACAATAATCTGGAATCTTTGTTAGAACCTCCATTTCCTAAAGAGAAATACCAAAGGATCACATGTGTCAATACGTACAGCACTCAATCAAACAGCATACAAAAAATCATCAAGAAGCATTGGACCATTCTGAATACTGGTTCCGATCAATTACCGCCTCCACTCTTTGCCTTTATACGAGGACCCAACCTGAGAGACAAGCTGGTGCATACGAGACCCAAGACTAAGATCGCACGGTCAGTGGGGGCACTCTGGGACATGCCGAACGTGGAAGGGCATCATCCTTGTGGTAGCTGTGCAGCCTGTCCACAAACTTCCAAGTCAACGAGCTTAGATATCAGGAGCGATCGTCCCTGGCAACAAAGGCGTTTTACAAACTGTAATAGCCAGAACTTGATTTACCTGATCACGTGCCCATGTCATCTTAAATACGTGGGCATGACGACCAGGAAAGTTAAGATTCGCATTTCAGAACATAAGAGCACCATTCGGTGCAGAAAACAGGCCACCCGCCTAACCAATCATTTCCTGGAAGTTGGTCATTCTCCCACAGATTTTACATGGACGGTCATTGAACAACCAATGATCCCTGAACATACTTCGGACATCAGTAAATATCTCTTTAAAAGGGAACAAAAATGGGTGTATATAATTAAACACAGACAAAGAAGGCCTCAATGAGGACATACCTTGGATGTCTCTATAATAACTATACTCCAGTGTCCTCCACTTTCAATGACCATTCTCTCTTATATATCGTGCCATCTCTATGTCGCGTTGTCGACCTATCGTTAATCTGCACTTTCGTCCAAGGTTTATATAGCATGTAGCACTAGATAGCTCAGCACTTCATAGTCATCCTTAACAGTTGACCATCACTGCGTTCGAGCCAAGATATAGAGTCCTTATTTAGGTTCTCATATAGGTATTAATCTAGCTTTACCACCGGTTTTAAGAATAGCGCTCTCACGCTAAGGGTTAACAATGGGATACTCTTTAGGCTTAAATAACAGTCCCCCTTGCTAACAAAACTATTCAGCCGACACACTATAGACATAGGTTTCCCATTCCTGTCTATGCCTCTGTTTTTTTGTAACCCAGATTTTGAAGTATACATCATTGGCAATGATCCATAATAAAAGAACAACCCATGACGAATATACTAACAGGTACGATTTATAACATAAGAGCAACCCATAGCGACCATCTGAGTACTTACTGGTCAATAACATACTTTGTCCGCAGTAAAACCAGTACCGCGCGTGCAAACTACATCTCCTGGCATGCCGCGCGCATAACGTGAGACACGCACGTACGGCGCCGCAGCAAAACCAGGAAATGATAAAACCGGCGTTTAGAAACCTGCTCGGTGGGTATGTTACACCTACAACGCAACTTTTACGTAGCATTCCGTTACAACGCAGATTTTACAACGCGGGATCCATTACATCGGATGTCATTACAATGCATGGCATTACATCGCAGATGCTATTACAACGCATACTATTACATCGTAAGTATTGGTAAGTATTTAATTTTTTTTTATTTCATTTAATATTATTTAATTGATTTAATTATTATTAATTATAAAAAAAAATATTTATTTTAGTTTTTAAATATTATAAATTAAATATAGTGATTTTTTAAATAAGTATGAGTATAGGAGTATATGTTTTGGGGTACTGAGGTATATGTTTTGGGGTGTTTGGGTATTTATAGGTTTTAGGGCAGGGTTTGGGTTTTGGGGTACAGGGGTGCTTTTAGGTTTTAGGGCAGGGTTTGGGTTTTGGGGTACAGGGGTGTTTTTAGGTTTTAGGGTAGGGTTTGGGTTTTGGGGTACAGGGGTGTTTTTAGGTTTTAGGGCAGGGTTTGGGTTTTGGGGTACGGGGGTGTTTTTAGGTTTTAGGGCAGGGTTTGGGTTTTGGGGTACAGGGGTGTTTTTAGGTTTTAGGGTAGGGTTTGGGTTTTGGGGTACAGGGGTGTTTTTAGGTTTTAGGGCAGGGTTTGGGTTTTGGGGTACAGGGGTGTTTTTAGGTTTTAGGGCAGGGTTTGGGTTTTGGGGTACAGGGGTGTTTTTAGGTTTTAGGGCAGGGTTTGGCTTTAGGGATAATTAAATTATATTTACCATTTTAAAATTAATTGAAATATATTTAATAAATTAAATTAATTATTTTACATTAATTACATTTTTTAATTAAATTAATTAAATTAAATAAATTAATATTATTAATTTAATTTAATTTCATTATAAAAAATATGTACATTAAACTAATTACTTTTTTTAATTAAATTAAATTAATTACAATTTTTATTATATTTACATTTATTAAATAGATATTATTTTATTAAATTAAATTAATGACAATTTTTAAATGTCTTTTAATTAAATTATTTAAAAAAAATTAATTACAATAAACTAAATAACATTTTAAAAAAAAAGTCAACTTACCTATACTTACGATGTAATGCCATGCGTTGTAATAGCATCTGCGATGTAATGCCATGCATTGTAATGACATCCGTTGTAATGGATCCCGCGTTGTAAAATCTGCGTTGTAACGGAATGCGTTGTAATACAACGCGTTGTACTGACACCAATCCCTCGGTGGGTCCTGGAGCATGAATTCGTTCCCCTTAGCGGTCTTAAAATAACTCTCACGCTATCGTTAAAGGTAGCGATGGCTTCAAGGTTTTATTCGAGCTAGTGTCTAAGGAGCTGAGTTTCTTTTCGGTACACCGAGAGGATGATACCTAAGAAATTAGATTTGTCATGACACGCACGTATAATAGGTGGAGCATTAACTAGGCCTCCTGTTTTATTATCACGGCCAGGTGGCATGTATGATTTGGTATTTGGAGTGCCTGCCATTTACTATTTCTGTAGCGTGACGTGGTGGTAGAAACGTTACACACTCTCCAATTTTAAATTTTTCACTTAGTTCACACACACTATCACGCACTGCTGTTGCAGTTATCAGGAAACGGTTACCCTTCTAATATCTGAACTGGGGTGGCAGAGTGGGCTAAAGAACGGTGATGGATTAAACCCAGATCTTTTGACTGGGTGTGAGTGTTTGATTGGTTCAGATGCTCCGTCCATTACCACCCCCTTTTGTACCGCTTTTGGCCGCCATAAGTGTGGCAGGGCATGCTCAGACGTGAGTCCCTTGCTCACTTTGTCACTGGATTCAAGCAAGCCGGGCTGAAGACGGCTAGAATGCCAGAAACCAGTCCTCGGAAGCTTGTTTCCGGTCCAGGGAAGACATGGCTTGGCAGTTCGGGCTGGACTGTTCCCATGAGGCACAGGGTCAGACTGATTTGCATATAGCCATGTCTGAACTGGGGTGGCAGAGTGGGCTAAAGAACGGTGATGGATTAAACCCAGATCTTTTGACTGGGTGTGAGTGTTTGATTGGTTCAGATGCTCCGTCCATTACCACCCCCTTTTGTACCGCTTTTGGCCGCCATAAGTGTGGCAGGGCATGCTCAGACGTGAGTCCCTTGCTCACTTTGTCACTGGATTCAAGCAAGCCGGGCTGAAGACGGCTAGAATGCCAGAAACCAGTCCTCGGAAGCTTGTTTCCGGACCAGGGAAGACATGGCTTGGCAGTTCGGGCTGGACTGTTCCCATGAGGCACAGGGTCAGACTGATTTGCATATAGCCATGTCTGAACTGGGGTGGCAGAGTGGGCTAAAGAACGGTGATGGATTAAACCCAGATCTTTTGACTGGGTGTGAGTGTTTGATTGGTTCAGATGCTCCGTCCATTACCACCCCCTTTTGTACCGCTATAAATGTGGCAGGGTATGCTCAGACGTGAGTCCCTTGCTCACTTTGCCACTGGATTCAAGCATGCCGGGCTGAAGACGGCTGGAATGCCAGAAACCAGTCCTCGGAAGCTTGTTTCCGGTCCAGGGAAGACATGGCTTGGCAGTTCGGGATGGACTGTTCCCATGAGGCACAGGGTCAGACTGATTTGCATATAGCCATATCTGAACTGGGGTGGCAGAGTGGGCTAAAGAACGGTGATGGATTAAACCCAGATCTTTTGACTGGGTGTGAGTGTTTGATTGGTTCAGATGCTCCTTCCATTACCACCCCCTTTTGTACCGCTTTTGGCCGCCATAAGTGTGGCAGGGTATGCTCAGACGTGAGTCTCTTGCTCACTTTGCCACTGGATTCAAGCAAGCCGGGCTGAAGACGGCTGGAATGCCAGAAACCAGTCCTCGGAAGCTTGTTTCCGGTCCAGGGAAGACATGGCTTGGCAGTTCAGGCTGGACTGTTCCCATGAGGCACAGGGTCAGACTGATTTGCATATAGCCATGTCTGAACTGGGGTGGCAGAGTGGGCTAAAGAACGGTGATGGATTAAACCCAGATCTTTTGACTGGGTGTGAGTGTTTGATTGGTTCAGATGCTCCGTCCATTACCACCCCCTTTTGTACCGCTTTTGGCCGCCATAAGTGTGGCAGGGTATGCTCAGACGTGAGTCCCTCGCTCACTTTGCCACTGGATTCAAGCAAGCCGGGCTGAAGACGGCTGGAATGCCAGAAACCAGTCCTCAGAAGCTTGTTTCCGGTCCAGGGAAGACATGGCTTGGCAGTTCGGGCTGGACTGTTCCCATGAGGCACAGGGTCAGACTGATTTGCATATAGCCATGTCTGAACTGGGGTGGCAGAGTGGGCTAAAGAGCGGTGATGGATTAAACCCAGATCTTTTGACTGGGTGTGAGTGTTTGATTGGTTCAGATGCTCCGTCCATTACCACCCCCTTTTGTACCGCTTTTGGCCGCCATAAGTGTGGCAGGGTATGCTCAGACGTGAGTCCCTTGCTCACTTTGCCACTGGATTAAAGCAAGCCGGGCTGAAGACGGCTGGAATGCCAGAAACCAGTCCTCGGAAGCTTGTTTCCGGTCCAGGGAAGACATGGCTTGGCAGTTCGGGCTGGACTGTTCCCATGAGGCACAGGGTCAGACTGATTTGCATATAGCCATGTCTGAACTGGGGTGGCAGAGTGGGCTAAAGAACGGTGATGGATTAAACCCAGATCTTTTGACTGGGTGTGAGTGTTTGATTGGTTCAGATGCTCCGTCCATTACCACCCCCTTTTGTTACCCTTCTAATATCTTTATTTACACTGGGGTATCCACCTATATTATCTACACATTGTTTGGATGCAGGTATATCCTCCTTGGTGTAAGGAGTCCCAAGTGATGATTAGGGCGGCACTGATCGATGACTGATGGGTACCTACACACTAGGGAAGTATCCAGTCAAGTTAATTCACTTATCTTTGACATTGTGCACGAGGTGATATTGAGTTTGATGTCAGACTTTAACTAACAACTTGTTTTTCAAGACCCACAGTTACCTTTTATTTTTCAATGGTAATGTCATTGTGCCTTCTGACAAGGAGTGATTCTCGGTGTTTGATCACTAGATCGTGTTTGAAATTTCGACCGACAAAACTATCACATCCACCAAACGTTTATGTGTTTTATTGACACAGGTGTGAGCAGCACTGTTCGGTCCCACATGGCACATTCTGTGTGCCTGGGTAGCAGCAAGAGTCTTGGACTTTAGGTCTAACAAGAGGCTTGCGCTTTGGTTCTTAGTGTACAGGGGATGGTGGGGAAAACCACTTTCATTTGCAAGAGCTTGCTATTCTTTGTGCAAAAACCACTCCCTTGATGATCACACCAAGATTGAGACTTGCCTTTTCATCTCCTAGGTACAAGCAGTGGCATACACAATCTGCAGAGCACCCCTTCCTCCTACAATGCAGGGGGTCGCAATTTCCCTGCTGTGTTATTTTCTCCTAAAATGTACTGTATAGCACTCTCCCACACCATGTATATACTCCCTCCACTGCCACACCGCTATAATATCTTATACATTCAGTAAACATTATGTAAATATATTTGTATCCATGTGTTGGTATTTGTTGAGAGTGAACTTGACTCAAGAGCAACGCAGCACTAAAGAAGGGGTGTGGCAAGATACAATTATTGGGGGGTGTCCAAGAGTAGACAGCTGGGTCAGGGGTAGTCAATAAACCATAACTGTATATTAATTGGAATGTAAATCTAGTATTCTAGATTATTTCCTATCCACACAATTCTTCCGTCAACATGAGTTTTATTTTCTGCCTTTAACATTAAGATTTTTAGAAAATCCTGTAATACTTGAGAGACCTCGCTATTCAAAGGGGTGATATGCCAAAAGTAATCGGGACCAGACATCTTTATGATTATACCCCTACAGTGTCCTGGAGAGTGCCATATATGTCTCTGTAGATCTTCTGTAACCAATGCATTCACCATCCCGAGAGCAAAAGATGTACATGCCAGGTAGGTCCAGGGTACAGGTTGTATGTTATCTCAGGATATGTTTATAAATAACATACATATCCACCATACTGAGAATGACAAGATTTTAATCCCATAATGCCTGAAAGAACAAAAAATATCTTACATCAGGAAGGGTGTGCAAATAACCACTCTGAAAGCTGTATGGTAATTACATTTTATTGCCTGGGAACAGATCATATATTTATGTAAATATCCAAAGTCGTGAACACCCTGAGAAATGTATAGCTACAACACCTATGGTGCAATGCCCAATAATGGACTTTATATCAATGGTACAAGCGTGCCTTACCAAAGCATTCACTATCCTGAAGGCTGCAAAGCTTCTTCCCTTTAGTGACTTGGCCCAGGGCCACATTACCTCAAGACTGGTCTGTAATTAATCAAAGCATTCACCATCCTGGTAGTGGTAAAAATTCAATTCACACAGCTCCTGATAAACAGTCTTACACATTAATGAAGAAACATACTCTGACACCATTTATTTGGCCACAGTGACTTCCAGCCATATGCAAATGAGCCCTGGTCCAGCTTCAGTGGAACGGCCAGGCAACTTCTGAATTGGAACACAAACTGCTCTAGACCTGTTTTGGCAAATTTGGGCCTTCTCAGAGGGATGCATTTTGACTCCTGTGGCATATGAGTACTTAACCCATAGATGGGCTTACCCATCGCACTTAGGGCATCTCACTGAGAAAAACAAAAATGTGATGGACAGATTGTCTGAATTAGTTTCAGTCACTAGCAATAACTCAGGCTGCATTTTTTGCACTGTTTTTGCCCACAGCGTCACCTTTGACAGAAACCAAACATACAGAAATTAGCCTTGGAATAGTCCAGCCCAACTCCCAGGTCATCAATAAATCTGAGCACCAGCAACCGCAAACTGCTTTTGGCCTCCATGAGATTCAAATATATGTTACAGCTTACGATGACACAGTGCAAACCATCGTATGTATTTGCTTGTGTTCATTCATGTCTGAACGTGACCGGTTATATGATGTTACAACGCATTCCGTTGCAACGCATGCCTTTTCCACGCATGCGTTACAACGGAATGCCTTTACCACGCATATGGTTTACCATGAAAATGCCTTTACACGCGTAGTTTAACAACGTTTTTCGTTGTTTAACCAATGCATGATATTTGCATTTTCATGGTAAACCGACTGCATGATTGAATATTCAAATCTATATATGTTTTTTTAATTATGCCTAACCTAATAAAATATTATAATGAAGAAATATACTTACATTTTCTTTCGACGGTATTCTCCTTCTTCTAAAGTGGTCCTTTCTCTATTTTTGATGCAGTACGTAGACGCATGTACGTAATCACGTCTGTTAGGGAGGCTCTTTCCATGAAGGACAGAGGCACAGAAGAACGTGTTTAAGGTACATTTTCTTTCTTTTTTTTTTTTTTTTAAAGCCTCTCGTTTTCGTTTTTTGGGGGGGGGGGGGAGACCCCCCAGGCCCCCCTTTTTTTTTAACCTTTAACTCACATTCCTTTACTACGTATTTCGTAGTATAGGAATGCGTGGTAAAGGTTATAGTGGTTACCACACATGCGTTGTAAAGCATGCGTGTTTAGTGCATTCGTGGAAACAGCTTTGTTGTAGCGGCTGTTTCCCAACGTGACCTAGCTTGGCAGTCAGGCACATGACGGGGCAAAGGGTCAGTCAACTTGTGTCTTTATTGCCAGGGACCCATTGGCCAATGTCTGCTTTTTTTAATTATAAGTTTTAAAAGGTTTTTTTAATCTCCATTTTGCGAGGACCCGCCAGCTGCCAAGATATTACTACTAGGTCCTCGCTGTCCCTTGCACAGTGCTACATCCTGCACAAACAGTTGGTGGCATAAAGTAAAATTAAGGGGTTCCCCTACAGACCGTGCAAAGGGACCACCAGTCTCCCATATCTCACAGATATTCATTGGCTTTGGGCAGAATGGGGCCCCTTATTAGGTTTAGTAGCCCCTGAAGTGTTAGGGCCCTCTGCACTGCAGGTGCTGCAAAGTTCTGTGCTGCATGCACATGCACAAACAGGGCGGCCATCATTTTGTTTTTTGTTTCTTTAAATCTTATCACTGATTTTAAGTCTTAGATCATTGTCATAAAGGGGTAGCCATTTTTTAATGAGATTGAAAACTATTCAAAGACGACTGCCAATGAGTGTGCCTGCGCTACTGTTGGTTTGGATTTGGTCCGAAAATTACATCTATGATTTCTCTTCTTTACTCAAACCCTAAAGCAGCAGATTTTGTCAATGGGATTTCAGCTCCTTATTTCTCCTTAGGCAGAGGGGTTAGGCAAGAATGCCCCTTGTCTCCTTTACTTTATAATTTAGCTTTGGAACCTTTTTTGTCTAAAATACGTCAAACCAGGAAATTAATGGTTTTTAATCTAATGAGTTACAAATGCAATTAGCGGCTTACGTAGATGATGTTTTACTATTTATTTCAACCCCCCTTTCTTCCCTACCTGCCTTCCTACAAGAAGTGAATTCCAACTCTTTTGTTATAAATTAAATAATGATAAATGTGAGATATTGCCCTTAACCAAATATACATTTAAAGATGACTTTGTTAGATCTAATTTCACTTGCAATTCCAAATGCATAAAATATTTGGGGTTATATTTAGCCCCATCTATCAAAACTTACATTTCAACACACATAGAAAAATGTCTACAAAAACTATCCTCTATGATAGATAGATGGCATCCTTTTTATCTCTCATGGTGGGGATGCCTAAGTTACTATCAAAATTATGTTTTCACCTATTATTCTCTACATTATTTCTAACATTCCAATAGCTATATCCTCTAAATCGTTTAAGAAAATCAATTCCATATTAACTTATTTTCTTAGCGCAGGCAAGATGGCGTCCACTGGCTGGACGTGTGAGTGAGGAGCTCCTGACTGTTTCCCCCACCCTGGATATTTTTGCGTTAAATTGGCCGAAAACTAACGGAGGATAATGGAGGAAGATTAACAGAAGAAACGAGCAGGAAAAGTTACAAATAAAATTATTGAAAAGTACGAAAAGAGGCGAAAAGCAATCCAGCAGAAATGCCCGGGATGGGCTTCTCGGCAAGGTGTGCTTACCTGCTTTCGTGCACACCTGTGGAGTTGGAGGAATCGGCTGCGGCACAGCGGAGTAGCACTGGCAGGACTGCAGGGCCGCAGGAAGAGTGCATCGGTGTGTGGAAGAGACAGCGAGGATTTGAAAAGTGGTGAGACGGTAATGTGTGACTGGGCTTGCTGAAAACGGCTGAAAAACAGCTGCGCTAGTAGCGTGCCGTCGCATTTGGAGGCGGTGGCAGTAAAAAGACAGAGGCTGTTTCACACGCCCGAGAACGGTAAATGGCAGACTTGGAGGAAGGCTTCGTAAGTAACTGGAAGTGGGATTAACTGCAGTAGAGGAGTCTGAAAGCGGTCAGGCCGGAGGAGATTTTGACACAGGGGTCGGCCGAGTGGGGCCAGGTCCTTGGTTTAACCTGGACTCTAACAAAAAGCGGAGTTAGTGATCTATGCTTGGTGGGCGGTGTTAATAGGTACTGAGTGCTGCTTGGTGTCGATATGCCCCCCAAAACGGCTCGTAGAGGGAAAACAAAGGTGGTTAATGAAGCGGAGAATGAGGCGGCTTTTGTGGGACGCAGTGCAAAGGGGGCACTGAAGGGAGCAGATGAATGCACAGAGAGTTTGTCGCAAGAAGCAGGGGGTAAAAAAATACCCCAGATATTTTTACCAACAAATTTTAAAAAGCAACCAACTCCGCACATATCTGAGGCTGAAATAGAAGTAGATAATGATGCTGCACAGCGGAAACTAGTGGAAAAAGAATTCACGCAGAGACAAGTAGAGACCAGACAGAGAGTTATGGATGCGGGCCTAGATTCTGGAGAATTAGCGGCACGCTAAATTAAGTATAATGACAATGGGGCCTCAAGAGGAGTACAGACCAATAGAAGCTGAGACTGGACTAAATGCTGAAGCTTCTAGAAGGGAAAGTGACTCCGAGGAGAAATTATTTTCTATGTCAAATCATTCAGATCTAACAGATGATGATGATGGTGAATTAGGACCTAAATCAGCTTCTTTGGAGGGATCAATAATGAGTCTGGGCAGTGACTTAAACAGTACAAATCTTGAAGATGAGAATTTGAAAGTAACAATGGTGCATAAACAGGGGCCAAATAAGGAGAAGGGGAAGCCCCCGGAAGCAATTAAGAACTTGATGTGGGAGTTCACATCTTCAGCTGAGACGACCCCTGAAGCCGCTAAATCTGATGATCAAGGCGATGGGAGTCCAGTAAAAAGCCAGATTATGAGATTTCTCTGGAGTCAATTTATCGATGTATCTCAGATCATAGGGTTGAGACCTGTACGGAGAATGCCAAAACTCATACGGTGTGTTGCAAACTTCAAAATACAGTCAGACTGATTACAAAAATGTGTAATGAATTTACTGAGAGGCTGAATGAGGCTGAGGCTAGAATCTCTACACTAGAGGATGAAATGACGTCACAGAAGGCGGCTACAGATATACGTCTGCATAGAGATGACATACAATCTAAGCTTGGGGACTTGCAGAATACACTTCAGAGGAATATTCTTAGAATTTTAGGGATAACTGAGGGTATTGAGGGGCAGGATATTCGCAAGTTTGTGGTGGAGTTATTCACAGAGGCCTTTCCCGAACTGACAGGGTGGAATTGGGTAATGAAGTGCAAAGGGCACACAGGTTCCATTTAAACAGCGGGCTGCGAAAGCTGGCCAATCAGGCTCAAGACCATGGGCAGTTTTGATTTGTCTGAACAATTTTTTGGCGTGTCAGGCTATATACGATCTTGCACTGCCTGATAGAAAGAGGGTGGGCAAGGATTTTTCAATTTTTTGTATGTCCCGATTACTGTCATCAAACAGTGGAGAAAAGTTGGCAGCTGCGTCAGTTGATCACTCCCTTTCAGGGAAAGGGGGTACAAGCCTTTTTGTTAAATCCTGCCACACTTAAAGTAGTCTCTAAGGGGCAAACGCGTATCTTTATTTTGGAGTTGCAGGCAAGAGTACTTGATGTCTATCTAAGCGGACCCTTGGCTATGTATTGAGGGTTTTCTTTATGTTCTGGCTTTGAAATTATGATACATAGGGGGCATATCAAGATGTATTAGAATGTGGTATTATAGGTTAAGGAAGTAGTGTATGTCTCAGTGTAATACAGTAAATGTTTAGATTTGACTATAAGTAAGTCAAGAAGATGTGGGAAGGATGGGGGAACACAGGGTTGCTAACTCACTTTCCAGCACTATTGCCTACATAAAGGGGAGAGGGAGAAGGGGGGACTACTGGGGCACGTGGGTGGTATTGAGTGCAGAGTGTGGGTTGGGGTATGGGGTAGGAGGGAAGGGAATGGGGGTAAAAATTCAATCCATGATGATAAAAATGTGAATTTTTTTAGCTGTTGTATTGATGTTAAAGTTATGGTGTATACACTGGCAGGTTACCTTATAAGACATGGCAGATAAAATGAAGGATTATGGGCTACGGGTGTGCTCATTTAATGTCTGTGGCCTGAATAATAATAGTAAAAGACAAAGGGCTGCAGCTGATTTACGGCTAATGAAACCTGATATTGTATGTGTACAGGAAACACATTTACCCTGGGGTAGACATATGGTGATGAAAGAGTTGGGATTTAGTCTAGTAGTGACATCCCAACAGTTTGCTATGAAGAGTGGAATGGCAATAATGGTCAGACATGGACTAGGCATGATTGGAACGACTAAGGCAGAACATTTTGGGAGATGGGCTATTGCAGAATGTGTTATAGATGTACTGAAGGTTGTCATATGTACAGTCTACGGATCAAACGTTGATGATGCAGAAATAATAACAGGACTACATGTTGAGCTAGCAATGTGCGACACTCTGTTGATTTTATGCGGAGATTTTAATATACATGTGGAAGGGCAGGAATGGGATTCAAGTAAGAAAAAGTATGTTGGCAGGAAACCTAAGGTTTTTAAAGCGTTACTGCAGCTTATCTTCGATCATGGATTGGCTGATACATGGGCAACCCTAAATTGTACGGATCCGGGATATACTTTTTATTCGTATCCACATCGTAAGTTAGTAAGACTTGATTATGTTTTTTGTCAAGACAATATATGGTAGAAAATATGGAAGGCATATTACGAATCTTTCATGGATTTTATAATTATACTTTCACGAGGAAAGGAGCGAGCAAGCTATTAAGGCTTTCCTGCAGAAAGTAGATTTACCAAAACTATGGCACGAGGAACAGAAAGCACTCGACATGCTGATAACAATGGAAGAGCTATAGCAGGTAGTAGGTTCGCTAGCTCGAGGGAAAGCGGCAGGGCCAAATAAATTGCCTCTTGAGGTATACCAAGTGTTATTTCAGGTATTAAAGAAAGATATGCTGGCTGTCATGCAAGAAGCACAGTCTGGGAAAGCACCGCCTTCATGGTGTGAAGCCAATATAGTGTTATTTAAAAAGAAGGACAAACCTTCAGAACTGCCATGGTCTTATAGGCCCATCTCTAGAGTAGTAGCTTTGATAGACTATGCGAATATTCATCAAGAGAAGCTGGGCTTGATATTCCTTGACGCTGAGAAGGCGTTTGACCGTGTCTCCTGGCGGTTTATGTGGGTAGTTTTATATAAGTTGGGGTTCGGCCCGCGATATATCCGAGCTATTCAAACTATGTACATATCAACCAAGGGGTATACACTCAAAATATCGAGTTTTTAATATCGATTTGCATTAATATCGAATTAAAAATATAGAATGGACACAATATCGAATGGACAGAATATAGACTACAAAAATATCAAACAGAATAGCAGTAATATCGAATTCAAAATATCGAATGGACAAAATATCGAATGGACAGAATATAGACAACAAAAATATAGAATGGACAGAATATAGACAACAAAAATATAGAATTTGAGATAAGTAAGTTAATATACATTTTTTAATATCCAATTTTTTAAAGTGATTTTTTATGTTAGTATATGTCTGAAAAGTGTATATTTATTTTATAATTTATTTTAATTAATTAATTGTATGGTATTTAATTTTTGCGTAATATAATTCTGTAGCGGGTTGTGGGGTTATAGGGGAATAGGGTGGAAAGTAATTTAATTATAATTAATTAAATATGTTAATTTATTTATTGGTATTTATTTTGAATTAATTGTAAATTAATTGTTATTTGGTAATTAATTAAAATATAATTGGTAATTAATTTTAATTAATTGATAATTATGTTAATGTTATTAATTTATTTATTTTTTGTAGCGGGTTGTGGGTTTATACGGGAATGGGGGAAGTAACTTAATTATAAATAACATTTTTTTATGTATTGGTATTTATTTTGAATTAATTGATATTTAAATTTTTAATTGGTAATTGATTAAAATATTATTGTAATTAATTTTAATTAATTGATTAATTGATAATTATGTTAATTTTATTAATTTATTTTCTGTTGCGGGTTGTGTGTTTATAGGGGAATAGGGTGGGAAGTATTTTAATTGTAATTAATATTTTAATTTATTTATTGTTTTTTGTTGTAATTTTGAATTATTTTTAAATTGTTAATTAATTATTTGTTAATTGGTAAATAATTTGTATTAATAGGTAATTTTTCATAATTAATTTTTATTTGCATTTTAAAATGATTAATTATATTATATAAAATTGTTTATTACTTTTAATTAATTTGTAATTGGTATTAATATTTAATTTATTTTATTCATATATGAAATATTTACTTTCCCTACTGTTGCACTCACTGGAGTGGGAATAGTAATATTTACCTCTACCCTATCCAACCTTTCCCTACTGTTGCACTCTCTGGAGTGGGAATAGTAATTTTTACCCTCCCGCTATCCAATGCTTTCCCTACTGTTGCACTCACTGGAGTGGGAATAGTAAATTTTATGCCTACGCTATCCAGCGCTTTCTCTACTGTTGCACTCTCTGAAGTGGGAATAGTACATTTTATGCCTACGCTATCCAATGCTTTCCCTACTGTTGCACTCTCTGGAGTGGGAATAGTAATTTTTACCCCTACGCTATCCAACGCTTTCCCTACTGTTACACTCACTGGAGTGGGAATAGTAATTTTTACCTCTAAGCTATCCAACGCTTTCCCTACTGTTGCACTCTCTGGAGTGGGAATAGTAATTTTTTCCCTCCCGCTATCCAATGCTTTCCCTACTGTTGCACTCTCTGGAGTGGGAATAGTAATTTTTACCCGCCAGCTATCCAATGCTTTCCCTACTGTTGCACTCACTGGAGTGGGAATACTAAATGTTATGCCTACGCTATCCAGCGCTTTCCCTACTGTTGCACTCTCTGGAGTGGGAATAGTAATTTTTACCCCTACGCTATCCAACGCTTTCCCTACTGTTGCACTCACTGGAGTGGGAATAGTAATTTTTACCTCTAAGCTATCCAACGCTTTCCCTACTGTTGCACTCTCTGGAGTGGGAATAGTAAATTGTATGCCTACGCTATCCAACGCTTTCCCTACTGTTGCACTCTCTGGAGTGGGAATAGTAATTTTTACCTCTACGCTATCCAACGCTTTCCCTACTGTTGCACTCTCTATTATTATTATTATTAATTAAATTTATATTGCGCACAGCTACCCTAACAGGGTTTCCCTGCGCAGGTAGATGGAGTACAGTAACTGAGTAACCAGACGACTCATTATTGAGAAAAGAGCCAGGTCTTAAGGTCTCGCCGGAACCTGAGATAACACTGTTCCTGCTTCATAGAACAAGGAAGAGATTTCCATAATTTGGGTCCAAGGAACGCAAAAGAACGACCACCCATTCTAGATAGTCTACAACTAGATGTTGCCAAGTTGCCCTGAGTAGCTGAGCGTAAAGGACGGGAAGGGACATAGGGATGGACAATCTCCTGAAGATAAAGAGGGGCAGACCCTTAGTTGATTTTAAAAATAAGACACAGTGTCTTAAATTTAATCCGACTCTCAATGCGGAGCCAGTGTAAATCCCGCCATACCGGAGAGATGGATGATCTCCTAGGGGTATGACATACCAGACGAGCTGCGGAATTCTGGACTACCTGGAGTTTCTTCAGCACCTCCTGATTTCCTCCAAGGTACAATACGTTCCCAAAGTCCAGGCGTGAGGTAATTAACGCCTGGACCACCGTTCTTTTTGTGAAGTCAGGGAGCATCCAGATAATCTTTCGCAGCCATCTTAGAATAGTAAAACATGTGGAAGCAACACTAACCACCTGTTGTCGCATTGAGAGGGTGTTATCAAGGATAAATCCCAGGTTACAGACTTTTTCAACTGGTTGAGGAAGGGCGCCCATTTCCGTTGGCCAATGTTGGGGCCCCCAAAGATGCCTATGTTTACTTAAGATGACCACCTCAGTTTTCTCTCCATTCAACTTCAACAAATTAGCACTCATTCATTCCGACACCTGCCGTAAACCATCTTGAAGGGGAGAAAAAGACCCTTCCTTGGTAGAGGACAGGGAAAAGATGATTTGCGTGTCATCGGCGTACGAAAAAAGGGACAAGCCTGCCTCCTCTGCAATTGACTGTTGCACTCACTGGAGTGGGAATAGTAATTTTTACCCTCCCGCTATCCAACGCTTTCCCTACTGTTGCACTCACTGGAGTGGGAATAGTAATTTTTACCCTCCCGCTATCCAATGTTTTCCCTACTGTTGCACTCACTGGAGTGGGAATAGTAACTTTTACCCCTACGCTATCCCTACTGTTGCACTCACTAGAGTGGGAATAGTAATTTTTACTGCTACGCTATCCAATGTTTTCTATACTGTTGCACTCACTGGAGTGGTAATAGTAAATTTAACCCTCCCGCTATCCTACAGTAAAAATATTGTATATTTTTTATTAATATTATGTTTAGATATATATATGTATTAAAAAAAAATTCTGTTACATTAATTATTTATTAATTTTAAGGTTATTTAAGTATTTTAAGTATGTTTAAGTTAATTATATTTATTATTTCATTAATTTTCAATTACTTTTAAGACATTTAAAAAATTCGATATTTTGACTAAATATATTTTTTACAACGATATTTTTGATTCGATATTTTTGTACTTATCTGTTTGGAGATAGGGATTCGATATTTTTGCATTCTATATTTTTTACTAGATATTTTGGTAAGTCTATATTTGTGTTATCGATATTCTTTCAGTGATCCCACCCAAGGCAAGAATATGTGTAACAGGTAAAGAATCAGAGTCAGTGTTAATAACTAGGGGAACAAGGCTGGGATGTCCTTGCTCCCCATTGCTATTTGCACTATATATTAATCCGTTTTTATGTATGCTTGAAAGTAGTAATAGGATCAGATCTATGACCTGTGGACAATACTTAGTTTTAGTATTAGCTTACGCAGATGATATTGCCGTGGCAACATCGGACCCACAGCAAACAATTGCAGAGATAGAAAGGCTGGCCCAAGGATTTGGGGAAGTGTCTGGATACAAATTGAATTTTGCAAAAAGTTACATTGTGGCTAGTGAGGTGGAGTGTCCTGGGGACCCACAGGTTGCAGAGGAGGCTACATATTTCGGCATAAAGATAAGAATGGACTTACAGCAGCTAGTAGATGTGAACTGCAGCATTATAGTTGTTGGGGTACAGAAGCTGTTGGACCGAATGCCTTCATTTGACACTAGTGGGAAGGTTTAATGTTCTTAAGATGTGTATATTACCCAAGTTTATGTATTATTTTAGGGCAGTACCACTAGAGCTAACGCAACTGCAACTTCAAAAAGCACAAGATATTGGTGATAGGTTTCTGTGGGGACAAAGAAAAGCTAGGAGGTCTTTTAAGTATATGATGTTACCACGGGATCGCGGCAGTTGGGCTGTTCCTAATTCGCCTTTTTATTGTTATTTTTGTATTCTTCAAAATATGAGGGTCATGTTAACAGGAGAGGAACTGGGATCGTTGGCAGAAGCACCATCAATATACCAGTTTCTGTTGGGCTAAGAGGCGAGAAACTGCTTACTTAAATATTTGAATAATTTACAACAAGGGGTGGTGATGGACAGAGTCTCTGAATTAAGCAGAGTACTCTCACCCAGTCAAGAGATCAGGGCTAGATCCAACACCGTTTTTTAGCTCATTGCACCATCCCAGTTTCAGAACCTGGCTGTATGCAAATTAGTCTGTCCCTGGCCCAGTGCATCATGGGAACAGGGCAGACCAGACTACAAAAGCCAATTCTTACACTGGGAAGGAAACAAGCTTCCGGGGACCGGTTTCTGCCATTTCAGGCGTCTTCGGCCCGGCTTGCTTGAATCCTGATGGTGCAATGAGCAAGGGACTCACATCCGAGTATACCCTTCCACGCTTAGGGTGGACAAAATAATTTACAACAAGGGGTGGTGATGGACAGAGTCTCTGAATTAAGCAGAGTACTCTCACCCAGTCAAGAGATCAGGGCTAGATCCAACACCGTTTTTTAGCTCATTGCACCATCCCAGTTTCAGAACCTGGCTGTATGCAAATTAGTCTGTCCCTGGCCCAGTGCATCATGGGAACAGGGCAGACCAGACTACAAAAGCCAATTCTTACACTGGGAAGGAAACAAGCTTCCGGGGACCGGTTTCTGCCATTTCAGGCGTCTTCGGCCCGGCTTGCTTGAATCCTGATGGTGCAATGAGCAAGGGACTCACATCTGAGTATACCCTTCCACGCTTAGGGTGGACAAAATAATTTACAACAAGGGGTGGTGATGGACAGAGTCTCTGAATTAAGCAGAGTACTCTCACCCAGTCAAGAGATCAGGGCTAGATCCAACACCGTTTTTTAGCTCATTGCACCATCCCAGTTTCAGAACCTGGCTGTATGCAAATTAGTCTGTCCCTGGCCCAGTGCATCATGGGAACAGGGCAGACCAGACTACAAAAGCCAATTCTTACACTGGGAAGGAAACAAGCTTCCGGGGACCGGTTTCTGCCATTTCAGGCGTCTTCGGCCCGGCTTGCTTGAATCCTGATGGTGCAATGAGCAAGGGACTCACATCTGAGTATACCCTTCCACGCTTGTATCCTTTCTGGTGAAGAATTGGCTTGGTAGTTTGGTCTGCCCTGTTCCCATGATGCACTGGGCCAGGGACAGACTAATTTGCATATAGCCAGGTTCTGAGCTGGGATGGGGCAGTGAGCTAAATAACGGTGATGGATCAAGCCCTGATCTTTGGACTGGGTGAGAGTGGTCTGCTTAATTCAGACACTCTGTTCATCACCACCCCCTTTTCTGAATCGTTTTTGGCCACTATAGGTGTGGCAGGGTATACTCAGACATGAGTCCCTTGCTCACTGCTCCATCAGGATTCAAGCAAGCCGGGCCGACGAGGCTGAAATGCCAGAAACCGGTCCCCGGTAGCTTGTATCCTTTCTGGTGAAGAATTGGCTTGGTAGTTTGGTCTGCCCTGTTCCCATGATGCACTAGGCCAGGGACAGACTAAGTTGCATATAGCCAGGTTCTGAGCTGGGATGGGGCAGTGAGCTAAATAACGGTGATGGATCAAGCCCTGATCTTTGGACTGGGTGAGAGTGGTCTGCTTAATTCAGACACTCTGTTCATCACCACCCCCTTTTCTGAATCGTTTTTGGCCACTATAGGTGTGGCAGGGTATACTCAGACATGAGTCCCTTGCTCACTGCTCCATCAGGATTCAAGCAAGCCGGGCCGACGAGGCTGAAATGCCAGAAACCGGTCCCCGGTAGCTTGTCTCCTTTCTGGTGAAGAATTGGCTTGGTAGTTTGGTCTGCCCTGTTCCCATGATGCACTGGGCCAGGGACAGACTAATTTGCATATAGCCAGGTTCTGAGCTGGGATGGGGCAGTGAGATAAATAACGGTGATGGATCAAGCCCTGATCTTTGGACTGGGTAAGAGTGGTCTGCTTAATTCAGACACTCTGTTCATCACCACCCCCTTTTCTGTATCGTTTTTGGCCACTATAGGTGTGGCAGGGTATACTCAGACATGAGTCCCTTTCTCACTGCTCCATCAGGATTCAAGCAAGCCGGGCCGAAGAGGCTGAAATGCCAGAAACCGGTCCCCGGTAGCTTGTCTCCTTTCTGGTGAAGAATTGGCTTGGTAGTTTGGTCTGCCCTGTTCCCATGATGCACTGGGCCAGGGACAGACTAATTTGCATATAGCCAGGTTCTGAGCTGGGATGGGGCAGTGAGATAAATAACGGTGATGGATCAAGCCCTGATCTTTGGACTGGGTAAGAGTGGTCTGCTTAATTCAGACACTCTGTTCATCACCACCCCCTTTTCTGTATCGTTTTTGGCCACTATAGGTGTGGCAGGGTATACTCAGACATGAGTCCCTTTCTCACTGCTCCATCAGGATTCAAGCAAGCCGGGCCGAAGAGGCTGAAATGCCAGAAACCGGTCCCCGGTAGCTTGTCTCCTTTCTGGTGAAGAATTGGCTTGGTAGTTTGGTCTGCCCTGTTCCCATGATGCACTGGGCCAGGGACAGACTAATTTGCATATAGCCAGGTTCTGAGCTGGGATGGGGCAGTGAGATAAATAACGGTGATGGATCAAGCCCTGATCTTTGGACTGGGTAAGAGTGGTCTGCTTAATTCAGACACTCTGTTCATCACCACCCCCTTTTCTGTATCGTTTTTGGCCACTATAGGTGTGGCAGGGTATACTCAGACATGAGTCCCTTTCTCACTGCTCCATCAGGATTCAAGCAAGCCGGGCCGAAGAGGCTGAAATGCCAGAAACCGGTCCCCGGTAGCTTGTCTCCTTTCTGGTGAAGAATTGGCTTGGTAGTTTGGTCTGCCCTGTTCCCATGATGCACTGGGCCAGGGACAGACTAATTTGCATATAGCCAGGTTCTGAGCTGGGATGGGGCAGTGAGATAAATAACGGTGATGGATCAAGCCCTGATCTTTGGACTGGGTAAGAGTGGTCTGCTTAATTCAGACACTCTGTTCATCACCACCCCCTTTTCTGTATCGTTTTTGGCCACTATAGGTGTGGCAGGGTATACTCAGACATGAGTCCCTTTCTCACTGCTCCATCAGGATTCAAGCAAGCCGGGCCGAAGAGGCTGAAATGCCAGAAACCGGTCCCCGGTAGCTTGTCTCCTTTCTGGTGAAGAATTGGCTTGGTAGTTTGGTCTGCCCTGTTCCCATGATGCACTGGGCCAGGGACAGACTAATTTGCATATAGCCAGGTTCTGAGCTGGGATGGGGCAGTGAGATAAATAACGGTGATGGATCAAGCCCTGATCTTTGGACTGGGTAAGAGTGGTCTGCTTAATTCAGACACTCTGTTCATCACCACCCCCTTTTCTACTTAAATATTTGGACCTAAGCTACTACAAAAGGATACGTTTTAAGACAGTTATAACTGTGTACAAAAAATGGAAGGTGGTTAGAAAGAAGATAGGACTAACTGGGATCTGCTATTATACCCCTACAAATACCACATTAATGTTGTCGCCTATATTCTGGGATTTACGGATGGTAAAATGGAGAACAAATGGGATATTTGTCTCATTTAAAACATTATCAGATAGATCTAGACTGCAAAAAAATTAGTTCTTCAAGTATTTGCAAATTCAAGACTACTTTTTGAAGCAGGAAGAGCAGAAGGGGATGTAAATCTGTCCTCTTGTTGAGGCAGTGAGTTGAAATAGGGGCACATATTGATGGATGTACAGCCAATGATATGGAGATGCAAGATAGGAATTGGTCTGTACGATTCAATCAAGATGGATTGTATTTGCAGGAATCAATGGATGTTGTGGGGAAAATCTTGTTATCAGCTAATCTGAAAGCACAACATTTTAAGACGATCTTTAATTTGTATCACACACCATTGAAGATGATGAAATGGGGAGGCACAAATGATGGGAGATGCTTCCGGTGCGACAGAGAGTGTGGATATTACTCATATTTCTTTTGGGTGTGTGCAGTTAAACTCATTGAAGAGGCATATTGAGGGGTTTCTAACTGGAATTACGGGGCTCAATGTACAGATAACAATGGACATTATGCTCAAAGGAATTGGGAAATCTCTGAAACCAGTTGAAGTCTGCTATCCATGTAGATATTTGATATTCATAGCAGTGGCAGTAGCCAGATTTTGTATAGCGCGGTGTGGCTGCAACGGGAAGCTCCCTCTTTTGAAACGTGGTGGGCTAAGTTTTACAATATTTTTAATTTTGGAATTCTGTTTATATTCTCTGAAATCAAGGAAAAAACTAAAACTGGGTACTCAGATATGGGGCTGATGATGGAACATATGAAATAAGAAACTGATATAAGGGATATATCATGTATTGGTTTATCTGATCGATTAGCTCGCTTTTTTGGTTTTGTAAACAGCATATGTGGTATGGTAACCTGAGGTTTTCAAGTAAATTATGTAATCAATTTTGATTGATGTTTGTCATGGATTGAATGAAATTGCTCAATAATTTGTTGTTGTTTTTTTAACTTCTTTTCTTTGGAGCAACAAAAATGCTTGGATGTCTTTATTAGGAGTGAACTTTCCCGATTTTTCTAAATACCAGAAAGCATTTTTGCTACATCAAGCATCTAAATGTATTTCAGATTCTCCGCTAGCTCCCCCACTTTGGGTATTCCTCGAACAATCTTTCTTGTTTTCTTTTTCTTTCCAAGAATTCCTATCTTTTACTCGCAAACCTCAACACCTATCCACTCTCATTTTTAAACACTCAAGTAGATTACTAGATTCGGTTCTATAGTTCACACCTATAGATTCTGAATCGTTTCTCAAGTCTACTTTATGGCATAATAAAATCATATTTATTAAAGATTAACCTTTTTATTCAAAAACCTGGAGACAAAAAGGCCTAATTCAGGTAAGCCAACTATTTGAAAATAGTAACAATAGTAATGTAATGTCTTTTTCTCAAGCTCACCTTTTATTTGACCTTCCTTCCAAAATAAATATAAGCTATTACAAAACGCTTTATGTCAAGTCTTTGCTCAATTTACCCCACCTCCTTCTCATACTCCCCTAAATTTCAATCAATTTTCGCAATCTCCTTCACACCAATCCTAGTGCCTCCACTATATACTCTTTTCTACATAAGTCTAGAAATCACTAGAGACAAAACCAAAGTGGAAATGACCTGGGAACAGGATCTTGGTGAGGAATGGTCAATTCTCACTTATCAAAAACTTCTAGAGCTGCTAACACCACCCAGACACTCTTTTTCATATATAACAGGCTTCTTCTCTCCCCTACGACAATACATAGGATAAATAATGACATATCCGATGTTTGTTGGTCCTGCTCTTCAGCACACGCTGATTTAAAACATTTACTTTTTACATGCCATTTAGTTCATAAGTTTTGGGAAAATGTTTCGGAAGCAAAATTACTGTAATATTTGATTATGCAGCTCCTTTTTCCTTTGCCAATATTTTTTTAGGTTCTCTATCAGACGCCTGTGACAATTGTACCTCAAGTATATAAATGTTGGACTTACTTATAGCAGTAGCGTTTCAACAAATTACCAAACATTGGAAGAATCTTTCTAATCTATGTTTCCAGGCTTGGTGGTACGCAGTATGTCATAACCACATATTAATGAAGTACGATCGTGCACTGCGTGTTTTTAGGTTGAGTTCAATGCGTGGGCCGTGCTCCAGAAAACCGTTCCCCGCTCGGGAGCGTAAGCAATACAAAACCAAGTAGCACCTCCACACTTGTGGAGCGTCTCTCGGCACTGTAGCTTTGGGTGCTGTGGATCACAGCTAGATTAAACTGAAGAAGTTTTCAAGAGCAAATGTTGCTTTATATGATTTTACTCTTCAAAACATAGATCCACAACCGATATCGAAAAGACATATATTGAAGGAGTTGAAAGCTGAACGCTTACCTGTGTGGAAAATAAAACGGCCCTGAGTGTACGCGATGAAACTCATGCTATTTTTTATAGCGCCCGTTATTTGGTATGTTACGCTCGCTTTGAACTTTGATGTTTTTTTACTTTTGGTTCCTTCTTCTTTATTAGTTGCACAACGCACTCATATCTGTTCACTGTGATCTGCCCCTTTAACCACCTTTCACACGCGACGCTATTTTTGCATTTAACCACACCCACTTCACCACATCACACGCCGACCAGTTTGTTCACGGACGGGCTTGGAGCCACCTGTTTCATCGTGTACACTCATGCTGTTTTATTTTTCACATATGTAAGCGTTCAGCTTTCAACTCCTTCAATATATGTCTTTTCGATATCGGTTGCCTTAACACCGAACACAGTTTATCTTGTTACGGCCGGCTTACACAACGGCCGATTAATGTCTCTCTTAGTCACGCTGCGCCGCAGCTCCACATCACTGAGTACTTTTCTTGACCGTAGAGCGTTACCCCGTTCTGTTCACTCACCATTATCGGCAGCATGAACTTCTCTCATTTCACTTTTTCCGGCTAGTGTGATACTTGTTACCATCACACCTTGATATTCGTATTGATCACATCGAGCATGGTTACTGTTCACTGCGTTGTTTTTTCAGTATTCAACCGTACACTTTTCTAAAATGCACGTAGCACTCCATGGTGATGGTCTTATTCAGTGGCTATTCCCTCATAGTTATGTTGGCTGTTCTACATTTATTATAGATATACCCCTGACGAAGGCCCTGCGGCGAAATGCATATTGATGGAATTCATGTGCAAACAACATTGATGATGTATGCTGCAATACTTTAATCGATTTATTTGGAATGAAAACAGCAATGAAGATTTGTTATGGATCTATGTTTTGAAGAGTAAAATCATATAAACCAACATTTTCTTTTGAAAACTTCTTCAGTTTAATTTAGCTGTGATCCACAGCACCCAAAGCTACAGTGCCCAGAGAGACAGCTCCACAAGTGTGGCAGTGCTACTTGGTTTTATAACCACATATTAGACACAGCTTCCTGCCAGACTTGCTGTGAAACGCTTATTATTATGGTCCCCTGTTACAAAATTCCTTGATGTTAATGCAAAATGTTATGCCATGCGTACTCCTGAGGAGCAAGAAGTTTTGAAGCCTCCCTGACATTCATAAATGCATGATCGTAAATACTTACATTTGTTTACCAATCATATATGGTTATAAGTTAGTGCAAACCACCTTGTTTTGTTTTTCCTATGTGTGGCTCTTTCCCTCTTTTTGATATTATACCCACATAATCTGTGTGATATTATGTTGTATTTTTCACTTGAATAAAATTAACTTAAAAAAAGAAGGCCCATGTAAACACTAAGCTTATAACATTGACTGTTCACATAGGCATGGTTAGCCAAGCAAATATTTTTGTTTTTTTACACTAAACGCTTCAGAAGTATCACAGACAACTCCCAAACCAAACACATGTAAGCAACAAGGCAACATAATAAGAAATGGGAATATGCTGGAGCACAATAAATACGATGTAATGGATGATTTGTTTTGAAAGGACGGGAAAATCCTCTCAACGCTAACAATACAGTAATAAGTTCACGGCAATTGCTTGCTTGTAAGTCTGAAAGCAATCTGGGCTTAGGATTTAGTATCCAAAAACGTAGCCCAGCATGCGCGCAGTTTTCTGGTTAAAACGGAACAACAATACGGTGAGTAGTTCCCTGTGAGTGTTTGTTTTCAGGTCCAAAAGCATGAGTGATGATTTCTCTTTCAACGGCATCCAGGAGATGGGTGTCAGATAATAATGCTAGCGCGTATACACCTTTGTCTAATGTTTTTTGCAGAGCAGAGAACAAAAATATCATAACGTAGGTGTAGCAGGGAGACCAGGCAGACCAGGAAGAGAGAAGGAATATCCCCACATACCGAATGGTGGGTCACTGAATCGAATAACCCCCCCTCTTTCCACCTGACCCAGAACGAATGGAGTACTGACTCCCAGGCGCTGTGGAAAGAACACATCGACAAAATGGAGAAAGGTCCCTTTAACTGGGCGTACCTAGAGGAGGAGAACACCCCCCCAGATGACGTGGGTCTTCAAGGATTGGTCAAAAGGGAGGAAGCAAGAAGACCGGCGGGGGACGACACGGAGGAGCGTTTGGTTTGCAGTGGAGATCATGTGGAGTTCGGAGGAGAAGAAGCGTACCGAGCAAAGGAGACGGGAGACGGGAGACCAGTAGCGTCGGCCACGGAGGTTGCAGTGCCTGGAGGCCACCGTCACCACGAGCCGCCCAGCCACACTCACGGAGGAGTGTGGCTCAGCCAGGTACGACAGCGGGTGTCGGGCTGGATGGGGAGGCGGGGAGATACGGTTTTAAAGTAACCTGTCGAACCGGCTACTGCCTGTGGGGCTTACAGTGTAAATACTCCGTTCCTGTTCCTCCCGCTCCCCTAGTTTTCCTTTACCCTCATCACCCTATCCTCACAATCACCACACTCACCTCGTGTATATAAGAGTTTGTATATACACTTGTGCACCGGTGTCCTTTCACTTCTCGGTTCCCCTTGGGTGTTACTGAGAGAGAACAAACCACCTGACAGAAGTATTTTCTTTTCTGCATGTCCTACGGTGGAGCAACCGAGGAAGAGCAAATTGCAGAGGACCACTCATATACAGCACAGGACCGAAGAAAACCCCTGAACTTAGCAGCAAGTACGGATCCTGCTTTCTTGGCCCGTGAGAGACTCACTCTGAGAAAGAAAAAAACCTTTATCAAAATAAAACCATATATACCAAGGTCCAGTCTCCGAGCCCTTCCTTCAACCCCGCCACAGTAGGTCATCAGGAGAGAGAAAAAACAACAACTAGAATACATCCATATTTGACGCAAATACACAGTATATACATTTAACAGCTGAAACCCTTAAAACAGGGATGAACACTTCCTAAAATTAAAAAAAAAGAAAGTCCGGAACACCATATATTTGTAAACATCAAGAAGCAATTGCACCTTCCACTTCCTAAAATACCCTAAAGTGTCTTGTGCCTAATGATCATCAAAATGACAATTTGAATCGATTGGAATATCAATAACCTTCTTCATGTGCAAATTCTGAGCATTATTACAGTACAATACTTTTTCCCCTGTTATATAGGGGCTTAACGTGCTAAGTTTTCTAAAGTGCAATGTGCTAAAGTGCTAAGCTTCCAATGATACATACAAATTGTCAAAAAACTTCCAAACTGCTGAAAACTTTTTTGTTGCCCCAACCCGTTTAGCATATACTTCCTCGAATCTCCTTATCCTAGACGTTTTATTTATCCATTTAGGATAAAATGGAATCTCTTCTGACCTCCAATTTTGAAGAATTAACGAGCGTGCTACTGTAGAACAGATAGAGATGCACGCCTCTTCGGCCTTGGTCAGATCTGACCTAACTTTAGAGAGCCCGAAGAGAGCCACTTCTGTCTCAGGGTTGATTATTTGTTTTAATAGCCTAGCTCATAGCTGGAAAAATGTTACTCCAAACGGCTTCAAGCTTCGGGCATGTAAAAAATATATCAAGCCAGTCTCCCTTGCCATGGGACAGGCATCAAAAGCATTTATTATCCACTTCCGAATGACATTTGTTTAGCTTTTTTGGGGTGTAATAAGCCAGCCACCGTGACAAAAAGGCCATCCTTTTAAAATTTGCTGCTCTCAGGGCCTTACTTCCTACCCGGAATATAGCCTGCCATTCCTGATAAGACAAGGAACAGTTAGTCTCCCGAGTCGTTTTTCCCAAAAATTCATCAACCAGGGGGAGTGCCCTGTGTTTCATCAGTAAGGAATACCAATTTCCTACTCCCTTTAATTTGCTTAAATAGTCCTAGGGGGTCATGTTGAAACAATTCACATGTTTGCTGTTTATGACATATTTTAGTTCTGTAAGGGATTTGAGGAGGCCAAACATGGCTTTTTTCTACTCTGCCTAGCACAACCGGACTCCTATGATAAATTTGTGGTGCTGTTTAGCTCCGTGACCTAACATGGCTTATAAAATAGCAGTATCACTGTATGAAACCTGATTTCACTCAAATATATACACATTCATATACCAATGTAGTGATTAGGCAAAACAGGAGTACGAAATAATGCCCTCCAATGTTCAGGTGTAACTTAACCAGCCAGTTGGTCACTTTTAGAAAAATAAAAATATTTCCCAACTACAGGTAATTACGCTGTGACATGGGGCGACTTTATTCAGATCACTGAAAACAAAGCACGATTCAAATCACGGGCCCTTTATCAACTTACGCTTCCAGCCCTAGACAACACACCACTTTCTTTAACAAGGGATACTAGCGAAATCAGATAAGCCATTACATGCATCGCTGCATTTAGTCAGAGCATTTCTTGTATTGTTAAACACGAGACGGAAGGATAAACATCGTGTTGTCACACTGAGTGAGGTGAACCTCTTGCGATTCTCTCGCACACAGGTGAACATGTACCTCATGTTGTCTCACGGAGTGAAATAATCCACTTACTGGTGAATCGGCTTGGGAGCCAACATTTATTTCCAGATTCAGCACGAAAGAAGCCTCCCATAGTTGTCAATCACTCGTGTAAATAAACCTTGTGAAGTTAAATCTTATATTGTCACGCACAGTGTGGAATAAAGCCCTAATTGGGAAAACCGGGGAAAGAGAAACTATTTTTTATTGCTGGATGTTGACAAAAAAAATAAGTTTGAGCATTGCTTACGTTGGTCTGCAATCTAGTGGACAAATAAATTAGTATTCATTCCTCTGAATTCTTAGTTAAACAAGCATTTGCCGTGCGAGCGAAGCGGACGTGGAGGGAGTGGGAGAAGGCAGGGGGTAGGGGAGGGGATTTACACATGCGCTTGTGCACGTAATAGCAAGCTGGTGGCCAGCCTGGGTAGCACTTTTAAACCACCTACTAAATTTCTCGCAAGAGCAGCACATGTGCACTGACTAGCAAGACCTAAAAAAGCAAACCCAGATGAGTTTGCTTGTTTAAAAAAGGACTGGAGTTGATCGGAATAGTCACAAGTAGTCTTATAACTGGACTTTTTCGGTAGTTTCGATGTTTTAAAAAAAATTGGAATTCGTATGCCAGATTCTTTCAAAAAAATATGTCTCCATCCCCTCGCACTTTGTCCAATGTTAATGTAGTTGTAGTAAAAACACACCAATTTATGGGTCAGTAATGCTGCATAATACACCCACTCAAAGTAAAGGTAGGAGTCATGCCGATAACCATGGAAATAATGAGTGCATAAGCATTGAGAGCCTCCACACATCGGGAATCAATGAGAATGTGGCTTTAGAAAATAACCCTTAGACAGGGCCAGCGAATCCGGCAAATTCAACTACTCTAAATACAATTTTGGGCTCTGTTGCTGACACGGATGTGGTTTTTTGAAAATAACCCCTGTTCTGGACGCGCGAGTACGGCAAATTCAACTACTTTAAACACAATTTTGGATGTGATTGGTAATACTGGCAATAGAGCCTGCACAAGCAGACATGGTGTATTTCCCAAAAATCAATCAATGAATCAATCAGTCAGGGAATTGTAAGCGCGCTACTCACCCGTGAGGGTCTCAAGGCGCTGGGGGGGAGGGGGGGGGGGGGTATCCGCAGATCTGTTTAGCCGAAGAGCCAGGTCTTGAAAAAAAAATGATGTCATTGACTTTGGTAGCCTATTTTGGAATGTGACTTGTTTATCAAACATAGTGCGGAATGATAACTGGCTTAAGTTAGTAAAGGGCTATACTGTCATTTGTCTCCAAGAAACCTGGGCCAGGAAACCTGTCCAAGTAGATGGATTTGTTTCCATTCATACTCCAGCTGGTCAGGCTCTGGGGGCGTCACCATAAAGGGGTTTTATAGACATTCTTAGCAACCACCATACGCAATAAGGTCTACAAGACAGAGCTCAGTTGCCCATGATTTCTAATTATTAATATTATATTCAGGCAAAATATAACTTTGGTTATTGTTAATTTTTACCATAACAACGTTGTTTGTACAAACATTGAAATAGCACAGAAATAGGAACATGCTCTAGGCGACCATTTAAGGGACATTAAGACTGATTATATTTGGCTTTGGGGATGGGATTTCAATTGTAGACTGTGCCCCTATTCCAAGGTGTCTGCTTGTAGCTTCGGGGCTGGGGGCAAGGAAGAAAGGTGCCATTTCAAACATAATCCATGTGGTGATATTTTTAACTCCAAACTCAAAATGTTCCCTTTTTATGATAATTGATTTTTCTATGCAGCCGACACCAGATCAAATTTCTTAGATGGGCAGAGGTCAAGGCAGTCTTATTGATTTTATTGCTTTTTCTGACTATTATAAACTGCAATTGGTGAGATTTTCTATCCTCAAAGAATGCTTTAGTGACCATATTCCGATATCACTCTTTGTTGGAACTCAAGATAAGAAAACCAGTGAGGAACTGAAATTACACCCTATATCATGCCATAATAATAAGAGTATATTACAAAAATGGTCCACTGTAAAACCAAACATTGTTTTGGAACAGATAATGTTGAATAATAGGGCCCGAATAGGGAAGTGTTTGAAGAGTACCATTAATCCAAATTGTATGCTTGCAGACTTTGCTGATATTACTCTGTCAATAAATGTAGCACTACAGGGGGTAGAAGACCTACATCTCGAAGACCTTTCAAAAGGTTTGACAGTAACTGTGCACAGGCAAACAGTAATCTTAGAATGGCTCTGAAGCAAAAGCGCAGGGATAACACAAGGGTAAGATACTGTCACCACTTATATAAACAAGCACTTGTGAGTCAGAAGAGGTCTATTAGACAGTAGGCTTGGGAGAAACTCCATGAAGCCAGTGTCAACAAGCAGACCAGCCAGGATTTAGCGATTTGATAAATAATCGCAAAATTGGCACTTTTGTAAAGAAGCTGTGCTTTTTACAAAAGTGCCAGCTAAATCAGGGCTTGGCAGCTAATTTTATTGGCTGTTTAACTTACATGGTTAAGAAGAGCTCTGTTATGGGATGTCTATTAAGGACAATTAGGGTCAGATTCCACACCATCGTTGAAAGATATTCCCAGACTTTCTTTGAAGCTCCCTCTTGAGCACAGCCACGTGCACTGATCGCTTCACTTCTGAGGCATAGTCACAAGCCTCCAATCAGCAGCTACTCCAGGGACCACTGAGGAATTCCACAGTAATATAATTGGTTGAAATATTGCTCAGATCACACAAAAGAGTCTTAGTTTCCAGGCTGCTAAGTAGATAGTTAAAAGCAAAATAGTAAGCTATTGAACTGTGTCAAGGCAATAGATTTATGACTAGGGATGCTTTTTTGTATTAACTCTCAATGCTGCTGCTTTGCTCGAGCGGTGCAAACCGTTGGCGAGCCATTCCTCAGTTCCGTGAATTGTTTTATAGATAAAGTGGAAATTATTGGCGTAGGTACAAGGGTTTCTCCCTCGTTAGCTACTTGTTACATCTTTTTCTACATAGTCAGCATTACAGTTCCAACTTGGGAGGAAACAGGACAGTGGCGGTGCATCCATTGGGGGCGTTGGGGCGTTGCCCCACTAGACAGCACTAGAAAAATGTTTTCCTCCCTATAGATTTTGTTTTCTAAGGGGTTTCGTTATCTTTCCTTTTTTCAAATTTTTGGTGTCTTTGTTGGTTCTGGGGAGCAGGGTATAGTTTTGTATTGTCGCTTGGAGCAAGTGCTGTGCGGGGATTATTGGAAGTTTGCCAGGGTTGGCAGAGTTTTGTTGTTCATTTTAAAGTTGGGTCATCGACAGGGATTGTTTAGGCAGGTTGATTGTTGTCGCTCGACTCTGGAATTCACTTCCCCGCGACCTGCGACTCGAACCACAATATCTCCGCTTCAGAAAACGGCTTAAAACTCACCTTTTTCCCCAGTGAATCCTACTTCTTCCTTAACATTGATCCTCTTTGCCCTCCCTTCCCCTCCTCTCTCTTTTTCCCTTTTTCTCTTCTGTTCCTCCTATGTCAGGAGATAGGATCTTGCCAGCGCTGGGATACCCCCGGGTGACTACGCGCTTTACAAAAATAAATAATAATAATAATAATAATAATAAAAGAGGTTGGGTGATCGTAAATGGTAAAGGGGCAGGCAGCAGGGGAGGTTGTGTAACAGATGGTTTGGATTTATAGGTTTATATGTTTAGGCATTGATTTATAGTGTTTGTAATTTTGTAATGTTGTAATGTACGGGTGGGAGCGGGCTTTGAGAAAAATGTTAGGGGCGCGGGAGGGGGGACGGGGTTATGTAAGTGTTTTATTTAGTGAGGTGTAGTTTTATAAGGCATTGGCCGAGGAGTATAATTGGTGTGTGCACCTGTTCCATTAAAGCGGCCTTTTACACACAAAAGCTGGTTTGTGGTCTGCTCCCTCCCAAAGCCGACAGTTGCCGTGGAATTAGGGCACGAGGGGGCCCGAGCGAGCCAACATTCTGCGTGTGCAACCTTTGATGCATGCACGCACCAGGAGCCACGAGATCCTAAACCGTTAATTACCCTGGACCCTTCCCCGGTGCTTCAATGCCTTTAATTAACTTCATCTTTCCTGTTCCTTCTCTGAATTCACTTGAGATGCATTTGAAGGCTGACTATAGGTTATAAATCGGAGATTTATATGCGGTGTAAAATAAATAGTGCTGACGGTGTTTAAATGCGTAGAACTGAAAAAAGGACGCACTTGCCCAATAACTATGGACAGAGGAGTCTTGGTGAGCACGAGACTTCTTTATCCCAGATGTATTTCCCATCTCACTTTCTTCGTGTGGTTTTCTTATACTTGATGTAAAGGGGACGCCAGCACATGGTTTGCAACCCTGTTCAATCTGAGTTTAAAGATGGCCTCTGTTATGTTTAGCACACAACTCAAACGCTCAGTGTTGAAGGCTCACTCTCTCTCCGTCGCCTGGTATGTGAATGGTTTATGAGGTTAATGTATTATAGACTAATGTTTTGAGGATCCTGATTTACTCAATAACAAAAGGGAAAGCGGCTGATCAATACACCAAAAAAACAATGTTTGATCTTAAAATCATCGGGAGCCCAGTCGAGGATGGAGTTAGAAACCTGTCAATGTCAATGAGGTTATCTGTTGAGTGCTCAATGAGGGCATCGTTTGTTGTTTCATCAGCAGTGCTCACCATTTCTAGTTGGTTCCACTAAGATGCAAGAGGTGAGCTAACTCGGCAAAAGTCATACAAGTGCGCAGATTTACTGAAGCTAGCCCGATGCAGAGTGGCACAAAGCAACACATGCTGTTTGCTATCCACTGGAAAAAAGGGTATTGCGCTGTGGCAAGGTGAACTTTTCGCAGAGCGAAAAAGGCTTTACATCATTTTGTGCCAACTAATCTCAAGGAGCCATTGCTAGGGTGATCAGCAATAACGCCTTTTGGTTTTAAGGTAAAGCCTGATCTAGCAAGATAGTTGAATGAAATTTACACCAATCACTAATGCCTATTTGAGGCATGTGCAAACACAGGGAAAATATGTTAATTTCTAAATAAAAAATGACACATCCCATGCGTGTTGCAGAGCACAGCACACATCCAATATGTGCAAACCATCTGGGTTTATGTGCACATAGGAATGTGCACTGGAAAAGTATGGTTTCAGTATATATCCTATTCTAGACAGTGCTTACTAGTACCTGATGCGCACACACTGGCATGCCGGTGCTGGCGATACCGGTAAACTGTTTGCATTGTATTTATTAAGGGGTATGGTTGTTGTGATTAGCACACACTCACACACACAGGCTGGGAGAAGAACTCTGTTAGATTGTCTGTTTCAGCTGCTGCCAGCATCTGTGACAGACAAGGATGCCACAGTGCTTTCTGATTACAGCGTTGCCCCAGTGAAGGTAATTGCAATGTCACACAGATAAAACACAGTGGATTATGAGCAGATGTTACTACTTCAACAAGATGGTTCTTATGCAGTGTATTTTACTTGCACCACGGACCGATTGCCGCTAGAAGATCGTTCAAAGAGTAAGCGCCGGAGCATCCGTTTCAAAGCGTACAGGCTTTTAAGTCTTGCTCCCGGCTACGCACTAATGTAAACATTTTCCTCTGTCTAGTATATGACTGAAGCCATGGATGCAATGTAAAGTTCAGGGTTTGTCTGCGAGCAACAGAAATTGACTGTGAATGCCCGTGTGTTCTGAGTTCATTCAGGAGAACACTTATTGGTTGATTCCGTGCAGTAAAGAGTTGGGCGTGGGGTGAGTAAATTACCATAAAAGGCGTTTTTTTACCCTGCTGCATGGTACCACTGCGTAAAACTGATGCACTGCTTCGTGGCCACATGATTCAGGACAACTGACTAGTATTGATCAATGCCAGGACCCAATGGAAAGTGATCAGAAGTTGTTTCTGTCCCTGCGTTTCATGTGCAGGCTAACCAGCATATGTATTTTGTTCATATATTTTTTTGTTTAAATCTTTTTATTAGGGTTTTACATTTCAGGGTCCCATGTGGTACGCCAGACAGATCACAGGTCAGTCATCACACGTGTAATTGCTACACATCAACTACAAATATAATACATCATCAGCATTGTGGTTCCATTCCTCCAAGTAAGGTTACACTTCATCTCTCTAGGACTTGTTACTAGGTCATCACGTTACATGATGCTGTGTCTTCACTGTGTCTGGTCCCTAAGGGTGCATGATGGCAAAGACTGGTGTAGGTGCCTCCCCTCTGCTTGTATATGTGACCCTTTGTTATGTTATGTTATGTTAAATTGCGTTTATATAGCGCTCGGCTACTCTAACAGAGTGTCCCGGCGCTTTCCACAGGCAGCTCAAGTGTAGAACAACATAACAAGAAAAAACAGACTCAAAAGAAAAAGACACCCACTAAACAGAAAGATTAAAAAGCCAGGTCTTCAGATTTTTCCTGAATTGAAGCAGATTGGTGATACTGCGTAGTGCCAACGGAAGCGAATTCCACAGCTGGGGGGCCTTGAGGCTAAAAGAACGCCCCCCGATGCGGGCCTTCCTCACACGCGGAACCACAGCAGTGAAGAGGGATTTAGAGCGCAGTGAGCGGGCAGGGCGATAGAAAGCCAATCTCTTCTGCAAATATCCCGCACCTGAGCCAAACAATGCTTTGTGCATCAGCGTCAGGGATTTAAACATAATCCGCTTCCGGATCGGCAACCAGTGGAGCGTCTGCAGCAACCCAGAGGCTCGTGCTCGCCTATGCAGACCAAAAATCGCACGGGCTGCAGAGTTTTGTACCACCTGCAGGCGCTGGACCAAGTAATCCGGGAGGCCTAAGAAATGGGCATTGGCATAGTCTAACCTGGATCCGATGAGTGCCTGCACCGTAATCCGCCTGTGCTCCGCAGATAATAAAGGAAGAAACTTGCGGAGCATCTTCATAATGCCAAAGCAGGTGCCGGACAGGCCGAGAACGTGCGCTCTCAATGAGAGCTTGTTATCCAGCTTAACGCCAAGGTTCTTGGCAACCAAAGAGGATTGTGCCGGGGGACACATAGCGGCCGGCCACCATTGCCGCCACTCGGGGTCGGTGGCACAGCCAAAGAATAAAACCTCCGACTTGCTGGAGTTGGCCTTCAGACTGTTCCGCTGGAACCATCCAAAAACCATACCCAGGCAGTCCCGAATTCTCTCCCCATCAAATGGCTGTTCTTTACACACATGTGAAGAGGAGTTGCGTGTCGTCGGCGTAGGACACGATCTGGGCTCCGTAAGCCTCCACCGCAGCCGCCAGAGGGGACATAAAGATGTTAAACAACGACGGCCTCAACACAGAACCCTGTGGAACCCCGACTCCCAATGGCGGCATCTCGGCGGAGCTCTGGGAAACCCAGATCGTCTGGCGGTGGCCATCAAAAAAATCTTTGCTATGTGTTCAATCAGTAGTATTCTGTAGGTAAGTCTGTTTCCGAACCACCGACTGGAACTTAACTAGAAACTGTGGGAAGAGACGTCTTCCAAAAGAGTGGGGGAGGGGGAGTACGAAGGGCGGACGAGGGCAAGTGGCTGTGGCGGGTGGGGTGTGGGCTGGCTACTGGCCTGAGGAGTGGGGTCGTGAGGGTCCTGGGGGGGAAAGGGAGCGATCCGTCGCGGAAGTAAATGATAGTCTCAGTGGCGCTGACCGCCTGTCCCTCGCCATCCTCTTACCGGGGGGTTTTACTCATCCGAAATCAGGGCCTGTGGACTGGGGTGTTGGGAGGGGCTGCAAGGCTGGGGTGGTGACGGCTCCGGTGTCTCCTCTGCTGTCGTCTCTTGCTTAAATTGTATTAACAGTTGCGCCCATTCCATAGAGACGTGTACCTTTCACCTCTTCCTCCCGCATGGTTACTTCCTCTGCTGCCCCCCACTTGTTTACCGCTCCTATCCAAGCTGCTTCTGGGGGTCCTGTAGGGGCTCTCCAGTGCATGGCTATGTTTCTTTTTGCTAGGAGAAGAGCTAGGGATGCGAACCGCCACTGTAGTTTTTCAGACTTTTTCTTCCTGTAGATTTCTAAGGCGCACGCCTCCCATGTGGCGATGTGTAACGAGTGGACTATTGTGTGGAGTGTATGGTGTATTTTGGTCCAGTATTGCTGCAGGGATGGGCAGTCCCAGAACATATGTCGGAAGTTCGCCTCCAATGCCTGACATCGGGGGCATTTGAATTGTGTGCCCGGATAGTACCGATGTAGTTTATCTGGTGTGAGATGTGCACGGTGCAGGATATTAAACTGTATGTTTTTGAACCGTGCAATTCTGGAAACCTTTTTAGGGTATTCCAGGTCCTGCGCCCACTCTTTGTCGTGGAAGACTCGGCCCACATCATCCTCCCACGACTGTCTCAATCCGTCTAGGGAGACGTTAGTCAACTCCCGGATTGCTTTGTAGTGCCATGTTACTAGGTGTCTACCTGCCCCCATTCGGTGTATCGTGTGGAGTACCGGGTGTGTTGGGGGTTCCCCATCTCGTAGGTCCCAATGCTGGCGACCGCTATCCAGCGGGTTGCCTATGTGTTAAAAATTGCCCTTGCGGGAGGTCGTACCTTTCGACTAGCTGCTCATATGTTTTCAGTTGCCCCTCGTGGAACAAAGCTTCTATTTCTGTCACATTGTGATCGGTCCATACCTGTAGGGTTCCTGCGGTAAATTATTTTTGCCCTCGGGGGAAGCCCACCAAGGGAAGCAGCGGGGAGTATAGCGGCCGTCCTTTTGACATTCTGTGTACTCGCATCATGCATTTGCGATCTATGGAGACCTGTATCGGACGCGTGTGGACCGGCTTGGTGCCCGGCAAGAGCATTCTTCTAATGGCAGGAAGAGGTAGCCTACCAGTCTCAGGGATCGTTTCTTCTACATGTTTCTCTGCCGTCCAGTGAGACAGCCACTGAAGTTGTGCGGCGAGGAAAAATGTTTCAAAGGACGGGGCTCCTAGACCTCCGCATGTGGTGGGCAGATATAATGTGCGCAATGCTACTCTACGTCAGCCATTCCCCCATATCAGCGTTGTGAGCAGTGTATCCAGTTCTCGGAAGAAGGACCAAGGTGGGATCACTGGAAGATTTGCGAAGTAATACAGCATTCTGGGGACCATTATCATTTTGGCTATGGCCAACCGTCCGATGGGTGCCAGGGGTAGCGTCTTCCAGAAGCTCACCACTGATCGTAGTCCCGCCAACACTTTGCGGTAGTAGAGCTGTACTCCCAGATATCTGGGAGCCGCTTCACTCCATTTCAATGTCTGGGCGCCCGCCCCTATGTCCTGCGGCGCCAATTGAGGACTGAGTGGATAAATCGTCGATTTTTCCCATTTGACTTCGAGACCTGAGGTATCTCCGAATTCCTGCAGGATTTCCCATATCAAGGTGAGATCTCCCGTTACGTCCCGAACATAAATCAGCAGATCATCCACGTATAATGATACGCAGTGCAGTGTTTCCGCGATCGGGATACCCCACAGTTCCCCCTCTCATCGTAACCATATGGCGAGGGACTCCACTGCCAGCGCGAAAAGGAGGGGGGAAAGGGAACATCCTTGCCTGGTCCCCCTCTCCACCGGGAATGGGGCTGAGATGAGTTTGCCAACTCTCACCCTAGAGGTGAGGCCGCTATATAAAAGCTTGGTATACACGATCAGTATGGGGCCGATATTTATTTTCCGAAGGACCGCAAACAGATGGGGCCATGTCAGAGTATCAAACACCTTTCCAAGGCCGAGAATCAGGCACGCCGCTTGAGGGAATCTATCTTTTACACTGTCTTGGATATGAAACAGCATCCGCAGATTATGCGAGTTGTTGCGTCGGGGCACGAAGCTGCACTGGTCTGGGTGCACCAAGGCGGGGAGAATTTGACTGTAGCAATCGGCCAATATCTTTCCCAGGATTTTTCAGTCTGCGTTCAGGCGTGTAATCGGCCTATAAGAGGCCGGGAGAGTGGGGTCTCTATGGGGTTTCGGGAATGTTACCACCAGCGATTCGCGAAACGACTCTGGTAATCTACCTCTGGTTAGGGCGTCTTCGTATGTGGACGCGAGGTGGGGACTACCTGGGCCACGAATGTGCTGTAGTATTCTAGTGGGAATCCCTCCATCCCTGGTGCTTTTTTCCTCGCTAACGACGCAATGGCGTGCTTTATATCTGAGGACGTGACCTTGCTGTCTAATTCTTACCTATATGCCGGGGAGATTGTGGGCAGGGGCGATGGGCCCATAAATTGTGTCAACCCGCATGGCGTCGCCGGTGTTGGGTCGCGGTACACTTCTGCGTAGTAGTCATGGAATATGTACAAGATTTCAAGTGGGAGTGTTTTAGGCACCCAGTCTTGTCTGCGAGCTCTGTGATGGGGTGCAATGTCGTGTCCTGTTTGACTACCCATGCCTGTAATGCTCCTGTTTTATTGCCCTCCCTGTGTGCCCTGGTTACATACGTGCGGAATTTGTATTTGTGCAGGTCTCACAGCGCCTCCGCGTGTGAGAGTTTCGCCACTGAGTCCATACTCCGGAACAGGTCTGCTAATGTTTTCTCCGCTCCGTTTAGTGTCTGTTCCAATCTTCTTCATACCCCCACCACCTGCAGGATACAGTGTCCCCTGGCGCTAACCTTATACGCGTCCCACTCTGTTGATCTAGAGGAGGTTGAGCCAGCATTCTGTATAAAATGTTCCCGGATATATTCCCCGTGTATTTGGCTAAAGGCCTGATCGGTAAGGCATTCCTGAGGTAGTTTCCACGTTGGGACAGGGGGTGGTCTCCATCTAAGGGTCACTATGTGTGCGTTGTGATCTGATACTATCCTTCCCAGATAGTCGGTGTATTGCAACTTGGGTAGGAGGTCTGTGGAACACAGGAACCTGTCCAGTCTAACTCGCAGGTTGTGAGGAATGGAGTGAAATGAGTTTAGCCTGGCATCTGAGTTCTGCGCCCTCCAGGCGTCTACTAATGCTCAGTGAGTGATCCATCCATCTACGGAAGCATTCCATTTGTTTGTGTGCTGGTGAATGTATTGGTGGAGGATGTGACCTATCTAGGTGTAAATCTAGTACACAATTGTAGTCTCCACCCAGGAGCCATGGTATCGCCGTGTGGCGGGCTAGCACTTTGGTAAGTTTGTTCCAGTATTGGTCTTGCTCTACATTGGGGGCGTACACACATCCTAAGAGTATCGGTGGACCCTCCAGTAGGCCTGTCATGATTACATACCACCCTTCTCTGTCTATTAATTGAGTTTGCTCCTTAAACTGCACCCCTGGCCTGATCCATATAAGTGTACCTCTGGCGAAGGCGGAGTATGCTGTGATGCAAACTATGCCCTGCCATTTCTTGTGAAGGCGGCCTACTTCCTATTCTGTCAGATGTGTCTCCTGTAGGAGGGCCAACTGAGCCTGTTGCCTCTTAATATAGGTGTAGACAGAGTACCGTTTATTGGCTGTATGCATACCCCTGACGTTCAATGTTACGATTTTTAAATCTGTGTTTGTTGTTTTATGTGCCATGAACAGACTGTGTTCTTCTCTGGGTGTACTTTCCCCTGCACCCGACCCACACTATCAGCCTTCCTCTGCCCATCCTCTCTGGGAAGTCTGCATTGTCCATTCTCTTCTCCCCTCGCCCGCCTGAGGATATCTGGGAGATTAAGGATATAAAGAAGAACAAACTGTAACTCTGGGGAACATTCCCAACTTGGGGGACCTACTGCTCGGGGCAATATGTCCAAACTGGTTATCATTTGTGGACTTTAGTTCGTTGTTGTGGGGCATTGGCTGTTCATCTCCCCGCTACTGCCGGCGCCGTCGCATGTACATAAGAGACTTCAGGAATGTGCCCTCATGCATCACATCTGTTCTCATTTATTTTCCCGGATTTGGAGCGACTCTGTTCAGTGTGACCACTACCGTGAGTCCTGCCGGCTGTCGTTCTACATCTTGACGCTTGGACGGTATTGCATTTGTGCCCGGTTCTGTCTCTGGCTGAGCTGCTCTCCCTGTGTGTCCTGAGCCTTCATGAGATTGTCATATCAACGTGTCCGCTGTTTGGAGAGTCACTATGGAGGTGTCATTGAGCCTTCTCAAGACGCAGGTACGTCACTGCCCTCATCTTCGGAGCTGAACAGGTGGGGGCCTCCCTTCAAGCCCAATCCCCCCCTGTGGGGCCTAGGGTGGCCACTGCCTGCAACGCCTTCTTGAGTTCTGCGATGATTTGTGTTAGGTCCGGGGAACCGGTCCCAGCCTGGCTAGATCTTGCAATGAGCTGTGTGAGGTTGACTTTACGGAACTGTCCCCCCGACCGTCTCGCTGGTTGTCCGGTTGGTGTGTCCGCTGTATTCGTGTGGCGCGATGTATGCTGTTCTATCCAGGCGCCTGCGTCTTTCGGGTAGGTGAAGAAGTGTGTGGTGCCGTCGTGGATGATCTTGAGCCTGGCAGGGAATAGAAGGTTGTATTGTGTGTTCTTTTGACGCAGTGTGCGCTTTATTGCCTGGAAGGTGGCCCTCTGTTGTTGCACAGCCCGGGAATAGTCCGGGAACGGCATCACCTGTTTATCCTCCACTTGCAGTATTCCTTGTTCCCTGGATGCTCTGAGAATACTGTCTCTATCCTGATAATGTAGAAGTTTCATCAGGAATGGTCGAGGTGGCAGGCCTGGCTTAGGCCTACGCGCTGGGACTCGATGTGCTCTTTCAATGGAGAAGTAGGGGGTCATATCCTTGGTGGTGTGAATGTTGCGATCCAGTCTGTGATGTATTTGATTGGGTCGGCAACTTCCGGTAGATTCATGACTCGAATGTTGCTCCTCCGGGAGCATCCCTCCAAATCGTCCTTTTTATGTTCCAGAGCCTTGATCCGGGATTGTAATTCTTTGATAGCGTGATGGTGTTGCTGCACTTGCGGTTCCACTGCCTGTATAGTCTTCTCAATTCTGATTTACCTTGTCTGTTAGTTCCATGTGGTCGTCTCGAAGAATGTTGAGATCAGTGGCTAGGGTGTCAAATTTGTTTTCCATCGCCACCCTGGAATGCTCTATGGCAGCAAGGACTTGGCCCAGTTTTCTGGACATGGAGTCTTCTCTGGTGGGTTCCTCTCGCCATCTGGTCGGTACTGGCGGCTGGGGCGTTATCTTCTGTTGTTCTGCGGAGTGGGTTGATCCCACCGCGCGTTGGCGACCCATGATGGAGGGTTCCGTGTCCTCCTCTCAGTCCCCTGCGGCTGATGCCGTTCAATTTTGGTCTTGCTTCCGCGATATAACCACTACAACTCTGTGTCTGTTTCTGGTGCAGGACTGGCTAGTAGTGGTGAACTGGAGTGCATCCTCCCTATGAGTCATTATTGCCTATTCCTGGAAGGTGGCCCGGAGTAGCGACGGGGCGGCGGCGCCACGGCAGCGGCTCCGCACTATGAGGGCGCCCAGCGTTAAGCGCTGGTGGGCCTTTCGCTGCGTTGTAGCTGCGTTGATGGTGGAATGCACCTGACAATGGTCTCGGGAGGCTGTCCGGTTCAGGTTCTGCTGCTGCCCCGAGAGAGGCCACTGTACAGTCTTTGTGATCCTCTGTATGGAGGCCTTATGGTCAGCACTGCCACTGCTTTCCCGCCTCCCTGCCACTGCACCTTTTTCCACCCCCTCCTGCGCTTTAGGTTGCGGACGGGGGAAAGGGGGGTCCCATGCGCTTGTGCCCGTGTATTGGGTCTGAATTGGGGTTCTGAACTGTTTGCTCTCTGTCCCCTTAAGAGTAATAGGGGTGAGACGCAGTCAGGTCTAGTGCTGTGTTGGTATAGCAGTGCTTGTCCACTCCTGCTTTTCCTCTGATCTCGTAGGGCTTATCGTGTACACGTGGCCTCAGGATTGGCCCTTCGTATCCCGAAACTTCCTGGGGCACACTGGTGGGATCTTCCCCTTTTTCCCCTCCAACAGGGCCGTGCAGTGTTGCGTTTATCTTCAGGGCCGGTAGGCACCTTTCCCGCTTCGCGGGAGTGTTTCGCCGCCACGGGATCGCTCCCCGGTCTCCACCATGAGCGCTAAAGGCAGTATCAAGGGACGTTCGTAGGAGCCTGGGGTTACCTTGGCTCCCTATCCGCCGCAGCTGCCTTCTCTGTAGCGCGGTCCACTGCGCGCCTCTCCTGCTGCGCCTCCCGCTGTCCCAAACACATCTCCGGCAGGGAGGAGACGCGGCGGGAGCGGGTTCCCCACCGCGGCCTGTCTCAGCGCAGCGGAGCCCCACCCCTCCGTCGCTGGCTCGGGGTCGCCATCTCCTCACCTGGGGTCCGCGGGCTCCGCACCACCACCTGTACTCCTCACTCGTTGGGACCAGTTTGCTTGCTCCGGTCCTCAGCGAGTTATGCCGATCCGCCGCGAGGCCGCCATTTCAGGGGGATCCGCCTCAGGAGCCGCATGCGGGGCGCCAGGTGCGCCGTTGTTGTATGTGCCGGGGTTTCAGGCACAACGGGGTGATCCTTGAGTCTTCCGGGCTCTGATGGTGCTCATGGTGTGGATTTTGGATGCAAGGGGACTACATGAATGCTAGATATGCAGGCCAGCAGCCGGAGCCTCAGGGAGAGGTGTCCGCCATCTTGGCTGGCTTGGCCACGCCCCCATGTATTTGGTTGAGATATATGATAAATATGCTACACCGATATACACATTGGGTCTTTTTCATATGTATTTCATTATTAAACTTAACTTATATATACACTAGGAAATGGCATTCCTTTAGATATAGTGTTCATTTTCCAATGCAGGCTATTTACAAACTTAATTTATAGTTGCCAAAATAGTCATTTAAATAACGTATGCTGCATTCGTCTGTTCATAACGGTATAATGTATGGTGTCAATGGTTGATAAAATACTTATCACAACAAAGAAGGCATACATCACCAGGATCAAACACAGCAGACAACCAAAGGCATATAAACGATAAAGATGAAACTACATGAACACTATCTGCTTCAATGCAATATGTTGGGCATATTGCATTCATTACCATATTGCTAATTGCATGTGAAAATGTTTGTAAAGGCCTTTTCACTATTTGAAACAGATTTCTAGTATGTATCTCTTGAGTGGTCTGGCAGAAGGCTGTCATGCCAGTTTAACCATCATGTAAAATACATCTCCAGCAGCATCATTTACTTTGTATAACACTCCCATGTTGATTGTGTAGGTACAATTAAGAACATCTCATTATGCATTGGAGCTGCGCGATTTAACTTAATGTGTATTGCTTCATAACATATGCATGTAGTTAGTTATTGTGTCAAGAACCCTTTCTGAATACGCAGTCCTTTCCCCTCTAGATTTCCTTCTCAATAGGAGGTTCTCACAATGTTCACGATCAGCAAAACTGATTAACTGTGGCCTAATTAGATGTATTTGCTTGTTCCATTCAAGTACTGGCTTCTAGCCTTGGCGCTACCTCCTGTCATATTCTTGTTCAATATTGCACATTCGGAAACCAGGATGGCTCAGGAAGCTAAATGCTCACCACTGACATCTTCTATAATCTACAGGTCACACGTTGAAATTCATACAAAGCCAAATCATGCTTCTGAGGTTGCGAATTGAGTGCCCCGAGTTGGGTAACATTAACAGGTTATTTGCAAGTGCGGTTTGACGCACTGTAAGAAAAGCCTCTAATATACTAACTTAGATTATATTTTTCAATGACATTTCTTTGTAAAAATATATGTCAAATGGCATTTGATCACCCAATTGTGTGTCCAGTGAGTCAGAGAATGTGTAATGGAAAGGTTTAAGTGGCACGATTTAGTAAATGCATTTCTACTTAAATGAAATACTGAGTAGAAAAAGCCCCCAAAAAATAAACTGCGTAGCACGTAACAGTGTTTATGCAATAAAGGAAAAAATAAGACGTTCACCAAGTGACTCAGTGAAGTTGTTTACTGTGCAGATGGCATAAAGGCATCACGCAAGAAAGTACCTGTTTTCATAGGTGCATTCATTTGCTTTAAAATGCACCATTTGCCAATCTTTTTTTAAATTTCTTTCTCAGGAGAGGGACTCTCCCTAGACCCAAGGTTTGCCCATTGAACTTGTTCACATCGCTAACTAGTTTTTTCTAATGGAAAGGGTAGAGCCAAAGCAGTCTTGCTTAGTACCCTAGCCCTCTTCAGAAGTCAGACTTGCTTGGCAACACAGATATTGTCTGAAATGTATGAGTTTACTTTAATGAATGCCTAGAAGAACAGAATTTTTAGTCCATTTATCACAGAAATGGTGCTGAAAATCGCACCAAAAAGATGACAGGCTTTTTTTTTTTAATTCACGGGGTGAGAACCCTCCCGATCCACTCTTATTGCCATCGCGCTCGCTCACTGCGCTGGCTCGCATACGTTCATTCGTTATGCATACGCCTCACCAGTTTCAAACTCCACCAGCCGCCACTGAAACAGGAGGTTGCATCAAACCAAAATTAGAAGGGACGAGAAACACTGTACCTTATGGTTTTCTCTCATCCACTTTTCACCAGGAAAAACTGATGAAATCTGTTTTGTGTGTGGGAGAGGGAAGCCGGGGGGTGGGGGGGGACAGATCCAGGAATGGAGGAATGGAGTGAAAACCCACAAAAATCAGTACAGACATACTTGTGATGGTAGGGGTCGGGTGCACGGGTACAGACGAGGCGCGAGGCGGCATGAGCATATGGAGACCACAAGCAAACCCCACACACAGATGAGGAAAGCTCGAGCTGGAGGAACTTTAAATCCGGGAATATCTTGAAATGGTGGGAATTACTGAGACTGGACATGCCAATGCATTTCAATCATCTTGACAGTTGACCGCTGTGACTTCACAAAATCAAACCGAAATTCCAATTTCTTCTGGGATGCTGACACCTTTCTTGTCAAAATGATTCCACTCCTGCCCCCTGCTCGACGCTAAAGCTCAAATTGATGTCAAGCCTCCCAGAGACCCAGACACTGAAAACAACTCTCCCAAGGAGATCACTTCCTGTGATCCCACATGCAATGCCTCGAATCGTGGCATCATATGCTATGGAGGCACGCACCATGATGTCACTTGCAAACTACCTAACTTGGTTCGTCCCCCCACTTCTTTTTTTTAGGACTTATTCCCAGGAGGAGAGGGTGGTGGTAGGTCGAAGGTGGGGGCGAGGGAGGTTCAGTCAGTATAATCATGTGTATAACTTGTTGTTTATTGCAGTTTTAGTTGCATGAGCAGCCAGGAGAGATTCAAAGTACAGTAAACCATGGTGTAGGCTTGTAAGCAGATCAGTGGCGGGAGAGTGGAAGGGTTGATGCCACTGGTCAGGGTAGGCGTGCCTGCACCATGTTCTGGGGCTACAGTAGACAGGAGGTGGGGAGCAGCGTTGGGCACCAACACATCCACTATTTTTTGGTTTCGGGAATGAGCAGGGGTGCATTTAGGCTTCCAAGGATGTCTTATACTCCAGCTGGCACGCCAATTTAAAATTAGAGAGTTATGATTGGCCCTGGGATCTTTATTTCCCTCGGGCCATCTCGCTCCTGCGGAGGTCAGAGTCCTGCAAGTTCTCGGATTGGCTGCCAGCAACATGAGAAAAATGTTGCTGCCAGCCATTACAGGACTCGGAGACTTAGCATAGCAAACAAATACTCTCAGATACTTTAAAGATGCCTATTTGAAAGTGGAATACTCTGCTAAAACAGTTTCCATTGATTTAAGACTGAAAAGGAATGATTATGAGTAAAATAAAGTGTTGCAACGATGCAATTTTTGTGCCGCTAAATTTACATTTTTGTGCAGCAAAATTTATAAATGTATGCGGCAATATCCTGGGGACTCTGAACAAGGATGCCAGTCTATTGTGGAATAATTTTTTCAGGAGAGCCATAACAGCACCATTGATGCAGTCATTAGCCCCGATAAATGGGTTGAGCATTTCTCCACAGTATAGGAAGGGGGGAATTACACCAACACCAAAAGGTTATGGGTAATTACCCTAATGTACACGTGGGGTATTTGACAACACCCAGCTACGAGGCAGTCACAAAAGCCTTAAATCAAACTACTGCAAACAAAGCATCGGGACCAGATGGTGTTCCGGCTGATCTCTTTTTGGCCAACCCCGACCTCTGGATTCTAGTATTAACCAATATCTTGAGCTGTGTAGCACATTTGTGCCCACTTAAATCCTGTACCAATGTGAGATTAGCATCCATTTTTAAGAAAGGGGATAGGGCAGATCCCAAATGCTATCGCCAAATCTTGTTGATCGATTGTACCTGTAAATTAATGTCAAGGGTTATATTGGACCACCTAGAAACCCGGGTTGCTGAGAGAGGGAAGATCTCTGAAATCCAATACGGTTTCAGAACAGGCTTGGGCACTGTTGAGCAGTACCTTAATCTTCACTTGCTTAGAAGCAACACCATCAACAGGCTCTACTACACGCCCAAAATAATTGCAAAGTTTGCGACTCACCCTCCATCATGTTCACGATGTGGGTTAGTGGAAGCAGATGACATACATGTCTTTTATGACTGTCCTTCTCTGGGTTCCTTCTGGTCTATGGTTGAGAAGGCCTTAGATGGCATTTTTAAAACACAAGGGACCTTAACGTTAAATTTAGTTAGAGTTATTTCTGGGATGGATATTCAGCTTCTTAGTTATTGGGGGCACAAGTGGCTTTATTTTTTAATCTTATCATAATAGCGCATAGGGAGATCTGCAAACTCTGGAAAGACACTAGCCCTCCCACATATGAAAACTGGTTACGAGCGGCTTTGAGCACTGCACGGTTAGAATTTAGTCTGGCACAAAAAGTAAATAGCACGATATGGGATCCTTTATTAGACTGGGGAAGACAAATGAGGCTGGTCTAAGGCCTGGCTGTCCTATGATTACATCAGGCCTCGGTATAAAGAGGCAGGGCGGGTATGCCCAGGCCATTGCAAGAACGCCAACCCCGGGTGCCCACGACGACGGAATGGGTTGAGAAAGTTTATTTGCACAGCTTTTGGTGGAATGAGGACAACAACAAAAAAAAAAAGAAGCAAGTACATGCTAGCTAAGAACGGAGCCCTCTATCTAGTGTACTGGATTTAACACCCGCCTTTGATTGAGTGGATAGTGGGAAATTGTAGATAAAAATGTTAGATATTGGGATAGATGCCCCCTTGGTCCATTTCTTAGTGCAGATGCACCACGATGTAAGTGGCAGAGTCAGATATGGAGCTGATGGTGAACTCTCCTCCCCTATAAAAATGAACTGTGGAGTTCGCCAAGGATGTGTTTTAGCCTGTTTTTTATTCTGCCTATATATTCATGATTTGGAGAACATTCTAGGACAGGGTCAGGCCGACGTTCCGAGGGTGGGTGCTAGAAATTTACCAGCCTTGCTTTATGCCCACAACTGTGTCTTGATGTCCAGAACTGGTATGGTGCTGCAATTGCTTTTAAGTAGATTTAAGGATTTAATGCGTGAACTTGGATTAAAAACCAACATGGCCAAGTCTTAGGTTATGGTGTCTGGGAAACCCCCACGCCCCTTAAAATCTTGTTTTATTAATAGTGACAAACTGTCTTATGTCCCAACCTTTTTGCATTTAGGCATACCTTTCGATCAGAAAGGAACTTGGTGGCTCCTTGTGGATACTAGGAAAACATGTTTTGATAAGAATGTAGAGGCACTATTTAGGTTTGCCAAAAAAACTGGGTTCCAGAGCTATAGGCTATTTAATTGAAATGTATAAGGCCAGCTCATGCTCTGTTGTTTTAAATGGGGTAGGAGTGTGGGGCTTCTGCAATCTACCATGCCCACAGGCAGCAGAAAATTATTTCTTTAGATGTCTTTTGGCGGTTTCTAAGAGTTTGCCAGCCATATTATGCCACACAGAATTAGGCTTAATTCTTTAGACTCGCAGTTTAAAAATTGCTCCAAAGATGTTGTGGCACTTTTTGTGGGTCAAAGAAGAGTCTGTACTTATTTGAGCAATAATATTAGATTGCATGAGCCTAGACCATATGCACAAACTCCAGTGGCTCAGTTACATCAAAAACCAGTTAGAACAAGTAGGGAGAAAGGACTGCTTTAGTAATCTGCAGTCTTCAACAACATACCCAAACTTCAGCTAAAAAAGAATTTGTTATCTATGTTAAAACTGAATAATGAGCGCATTATTATTATTATTATTATTATTGAATTTCTTGAGCGCACAGCTACCCGTAGGTTTCCCGGCGCTATAGGTGTGAAACAATATTAAAGGTGAGAAGGAAAGGAGATCAGTGAACTTACAAATTAAAAAGCCAGGTTTTGATTCCCTTACGGAAGGTAAGGAGGCACATTTCAGAACGTAAAGAGGGGGGTAGAGAATTCCAAAGAGAGGGCGCCAGCAGAGCAAAAGAGCGACCACCCATTTTTGCTCTCTTGATGCGTGGGATCCTGAGCTTATTCTGGGTGGAGGACCTAAGTGTACGAGGTGGAAGATATTGCTGCACCAAAGCAGATAAATAGGGCGGGGCTTTTCCTGTCAGGATTTTATGTATAAAACATAACGCCTTGAATTTGACCCTGCTCTCAATCCGTAGCCAATGTAGGTTACGTAGGTGGGAAGAGGCTGAGGATCTGGCGGGTAGATTGCAAATCAGGCGGACCGCCATATTTTGTACTACCTGGTACTTCTTAGTGACCTCCTTACAGGCACCTAGAAGTAAGATGTTGCCGTAGTCCAGGCGTGAGATGACAAGAGCCTGGACTACAGATTTCAAGGTGTCAGCCGGCAGCATCCATGAGATTTTCCTAAGCCACCTGATGATGGTAGTACAGGTGGCAGAGACTTTCACGACATGCTGCCTGAAAGACAATTGATTGTACAGGAGGACCCCGAGGTTACGGGCAGACGAAGTTGGAATTGGAGGCGGGCCCATCTCCGGTGGCCAATGATGTGGGCCCCAGAGCGAGGTGTCGGAGCCAAACAGGAGCAGTTCTGTTTTCTCCCCGTTTAGTTTTAATTTATGCTCCAACATCCAAGCCGCAATCTGCTTTAGTCCAGTTTGGAGAGAAGAGAAAGGGAGATGTTTATTGGTGGAGAGAGAGTAGATGACTTGAGTGTCATCAGCGTAAGAGTAAATAGAGAGACCTGCCTGTTCCGCCAAAAAAGCAAGGGGTCTCACATATAAATTGAAAAAGAGAGGACTAAGAATAGATCCCTGAGGGACACCGTGCTTAGAGGAAAAGATAGAAGAGATGGAAGTAGAAGAAAAGACTTGAAACGTGCGATTAGATAAAAAGTTAGAGATCCAGGCCAGGGCAGCACCATCGACACCCACCTCTCTCAGGGTGGACAACAAGATGGAATGGGAGACGGTGTCGAATGCGGCACTCAAGTCAAGCAAAATGAGTGCCACCGTCTCCCCGTTGTCCACTTTCTGTCTGATGGATTCCGACACACCAAGGAGAGTGGTCTCAGTCGAGAAGCCAGCCCTGAACCCGGATTGTGAACCATGAAGAAAGTAAGAAGACTCCACGTGAAGATTAAGCAGAGAATTGACATGTTTCTCCAAAATTTTAGAGAAACATGAAAGCAACGAAATAGGGCGAAAGTTAGAGGGGTTGTTAGGGTCTAAGTTGGTCTTTTTTAATAGTGGGACCACCATAGCGTGCTTCCATTCGTCGGGCACGATCGCTTCAGAGAGGGAGGCATTCAAGACTTTCAAAACAATAAGGAGTAGGGAGGGATCCAAAAAACTCAAGATTTGAGGGGGCATAGGGTCGAGCGGAGACCCAGATTTTATATCCTGTAAATACTTTTTTAAAAGCGGAAGGGAAATGGGATCCCAGGCAAGAAGTTTGGGAGGCATGGGGGTACTACAGAAGGACGAAGCAACTGGGGGGGTATCTACAGATAGGACAACATGAGTAGACACACGGGAGAGGAGTCGAAAGTATCATAGATCTTCTCGATCTTTTCGACGAAGAAGTTGGCCAAAGCTTCACACTGGAGGGTGTCAAGAATAGGGGCCTGGAGCTGGGCAAGAAAAGAGTTGAAGAATACCGCCCATTGGTTTGTACTGAATGCATAGAACCATATTTACTGTTCCCCTTCAGTTATTCGGAAAGGTTTTATCTTGTTAGATGCAGGTTCAGTAGAGCACACCTGTTGGTCTCTTATCCTCAAAAGGCATATTGTGATTCTGAACCTTATCTATGTCCCTGTCATTCTGAATCACAACAGAATATGGTGCACTTTTCCTTATTTTGTCAGTTATATTCTAAACCGCGGAGAGATTTAATCATCCCACCATCAAGTTCTTTCAATATCAGGAAATGCAGGCCGGCCCTGTTTCAGCTACAGCTTTAGAAAACAGGATATATATGTCAATTGGTTTACAAATGTATCTCTGCTGCAGTTTGTTTACGTAAGCAAGTAGGAAAATGATCAATATGACATTCTGCTCAGGGATTATACATATATATTTTTTTGACAATGCACTTTATTCTTTGGGCCTGATGTGTTTATGAATTTATATGTTGTTCATTGATATATGGTGACTTTTGATAGGCTTAAATGGTTTTATATGTATTGTATGTTGCTCATTCTATATGGATTATATCAAGACTTATTGCCCCCTTGTGAATGCACTTTGGCACGTGGGCACTTTGTTTCTTGACTCTGTAATATCATGATGAATTGTTTTTAGTTACAGACAGTGATTATTTATTATTTTATTTGTAAGTTTAATGTACTCTTTTATAGTTATGGAAAGTACCTGAACAAAGAATATTTGACTAATTCCGAAAGCAATCTGGGTTCAGGATTTAGGATAATAAAACAAATCCCAATGTGCGCACGGTGTCCCAGTTAAAACGGAACAAAAACAAACATTCCCAAAAAACGGGCAAAGCTGAAAGCAACGTAAAAAAGGCTTGTTAGGCCAAAAAAACTGCCTTTTAATTAAAATAAGTATAATTTATATTCAACTAAGAAAAGTTCATGTCGAAACTCAATCTTGGATTTCTTTTTTAAAACGCAGCCCAACGTGGTGGGCCAAAAGTGAAATAGGAACAAAAGGGCACATTCCCATAACTCCAGCTAATCTGAAAACACCAAAAAGAAATAGTGTGCACACCAACTGAAATAGTAAAAAGAAAAAGGAGACAAGTAATAGGCCACTGCTCCGCGGGCGTGAGCAAAACACCAAAAGGAGGGACAACAGTCAGATTAGCCACATACATGCACACTTTTTGAAACAACACACAAACAAACAAATCAACAACAATGGGCGGGCTGTAAGCCCACAGATTAGATACAGAATGTCTCGATGAGAAAGCGCATGCACTGCCTAGGCGAGACCTAAAAATATATAACACATTGTTAAAAATACATATACAATAAAATTCATTTTGCCCCAACATTCTTAAATAATGTATCCACTTAAATATTGAGGTTATCCTCACTTTCCTCACGGAACATTACCCGTACCATTTTTTCCCTCATAGTCACAGTGCACCTAATATAACAACATTTAGACTTATTTTAAAATAGGGATAGCAAATCTTTTCCTATGCAGTCTTTATTACAAATCTCAGCAATTTACACAGCAATTATTTAAACTGTCTAACTAAAGTTGCAATTGTAGCATGCATAATACAGTTTTTTGCAGCTGGCATAAAAAACATGTTATGTGAATAGTTTGGAACCGGTGACCAGTATGTCACAAACACACATTTATATGGCAGGCTAAATAACTACAAGCCACCTTTTGAAACTGGAACCTGCAAACAGCAAGTCACAAGCACAGCTCTTTACACAGTGCATTATTCTGAGCTTTCCTGGAACTGGAGTTTGTTATGTGCAGATTACTCCTGGATCACTGACAAAATTGCACTACTAACTCAATGACCTGATTACAAAAGATTTGAATCTGTGCCACGTTTGTTACAGAAGTCTGGAAAAATGCTAAAATTCCTAACCTTAATTATTGGGATTGAAACCGGTGTCATGCAGAGGACTGCAGCATATGTTCTACTCACTGTACATTTTACTGCGTTCATCTCAGTCTGACTGTCTTTCCAACACATGTAATGCTTTATACTCCAAGTAGGATGCTCAAGTTAAATAAAATGACTCTTTATAGTGTGGAAATAAAATCTATAATTATGCCCCTTCGCTGCCCTCTGCGCGATCTAATTATGCCCCTTTGCGCGATCCCCTTTGCGCGATTAATAATTGCCCACATTAAAAGCCGGCACCATTTTGTTTTTAATTCACCCTTTGGTGTCCCAAGACCCCGAGCACGAGCACGACACCCCTGCACCTGGCCTTCCTCATTTTCACCATCTGTCTCTGTGGTTTCTGCCAAGTCCGGGAAACCAGTACATGAGTTCCTGCTCCCCCGCAGAGATGGTTCATGTTTCTGACATGAAGCACGAGCACAAACCCCCAAATGAGGAAGCCTCCCCCTTCCAACTGTCAGACTATTTCACATCGCAAGTCCCCTCACGAAGCCTAAGACACGCCCCCATTTCTTCACACTCTGCTTCTCTTGCTGATCTTTGTTCCTCTATCTGCCATGACCTGTTTGTTCCTCTATTTTGCCTCGTGACCAAGACTGTATAAATATTCTGCTGTTGAAAATAAAGACCCCCCACTTCAAGAGAGGGACTTGAGAGATTGCTCCTGTGCCCGCTTGGTGCTGGAAGCGCTCCCCTTAACTCGAGTTATTGGTCTTTTCCTCCTTCATTTGAGCACCACGGACTCCTTGCTTTGCATTGACAAGAAATTATGATTTATTAAGCATAGAAATTCAGAAATGAGGTAATAAGTAAATGTAATTTACCACATTATTTGGCGCCCGGAACAGGGACATTCCCTTTCCCCCACGCGCCGGCGATATTGGACCCGGTACTGTCCCCTCCTGACCGTTGACGGACTTCAAAAGTGCACAACGCGGGGAATTCCCGCTAACTCCCTCGAGGCGAAGAGGGGGACCGACTGCGGCCCAGCATCTACACGAGGCGGTGAGGAAATAGCGGAACGTCCTGAACCAAAGCCCAACCTGCGAAGCAGATGAGTCCGAGGTTCTACAAATCCCACCTTGAAACTGCGCGCCGCGTTTTCCCAAAATCTTCAAGAGGCCTTCCAGTTATTTTTCGGTGAGTACTGCTGAAAAGTATAAAAACGAACCCACAGCTTTTGTGGGGGCGGTAAAGATACACGTTTTGTTGGTTTCTCACCTATCTTTGGTGAGGACTACTAAAACTAGTATAAAAGACGGACTCACTACCTTGTGGGCACGGTAAAGATACATGTTTTTTGTGGGTTTCTCACTTATTTTGTGAGGACTACTAAACTAGTATAAAAGACGGACTCACCTCTTTCGTGGGTACGGTAAAGATATTTGTTCTGTTTGTGTTTTTCTCACTTCTAAAATCTTTGAAAGTCTTGCCATCATGCCTATTTTCTCGAAAATACGTACGATGGCAACCAAAAGGAGTATTCTTGAGAAGGAAATTCCCCTTCCTCCTCGGGATACTCCAGGACACTTCATGTATGCAAAACATGGTGTCGGTGCACCTATTTATTGTGATCTATGGGTAGAATATACTAAAGACCTAGAACTCAGATATAGATGGCCTGAAAATTGTAGTTTTGATACGGAGTGTATTATGAAATTAGAGGAACAGTTATGGAAGAAAAAGAGAGTCCGCCAGTCACAGAGTGACTCAGTAGAATTATGGAGAAAAGAAGCCCATAGGAGGCAACAGAAGGAATTGCATAAAGTTGAAAAGGGTAAGAGAATGTCAGAGCAGGCCAAGAAAGAACAGTTACAAGAAATAGGGAAATAAGTAGTTAGTGAAAGGAATAAAAGGGAACAATCAGCCATTTCTACTGGTTTTTATCCTGTATTGCCATCTGCACCCGAAAACCTTAACATTGCATCAGCACAGCCTACAGCCCCACTGCCAGAGGATACTTTTACTAATTTTCTCTTAGATACTCCACCACCCTATGAAGTTCCAGTCATTCAACTCCCTCTGCCTCCGCCACCCCTTTCACAACATAACGCACCACCTCTCACTCCAGAAGGGGGTGCCGTAGGTCCAGACCCAGGTAAAACAATTCCCGACTGCCCCTATGACCCGACTCCGAGCAACACAGGGGAGGCGGGCCGAATAAGTAAAATACTTCATGACTCCTGGGAAGAAATAAGACATCTACCAGCAGTTGACACGTTTCTTCAAGCGGCCTCTGAGTTTCTTCGTACTGGAGAGAACTCACGAGCCATTAACGCTATGACTACAAGAAGATCACACCCTGTAAAAATGCACATGTATAGGTTCCTCCTTTGCTGTTTCATAAAACACATACAAGCAGAGGAAAGAAATGTACCAGTTTCACTTTTTGACTTATTAGATTCCGCATCCGACCACACTAGTCTAGAACTTATAAATGATGCACTAGACAGGTTCACCCGTAAGGTGACCCGTATTCTGCAAAACTTGCAAACAAATGAAGAGAATAAGAAACTGGAGGAGGAAATTACTGAACCTACTGAAAAAGTCCTACCCGTTCGTTCTTCCGCCCCTAATTCACGAACACTCCCGCCTACATTCCTCCAAGGTCACTCTGAACGGTCATCTCCAGATGAGTTATTTGAAAATACATCCAATGCATTAGGCTACTGGTTAGACCAGGAACCTCCGCTTACACCGGAGGAGGAGGAAATAGCCAGAACTGCAACCCTAAGGGTCTCTCAATATAAGATATATGACAATGATCTCATAGCCCAACTTTTTCTAGCATTACCACGCTCACATCAAAGACACGTCTCTACATGGTACAACATCTCATCACACTCAATGACACTCATTTTAAACATCATCCAAGACTCGAAGATTTTCTGTCTGACTGCGCTGATAACATGTTCCTCCACAATAGTTCAGTTTTTCTCAACACATTTATAGATTTTAGACAGAAATACCAGAAAGTGATTGGATATAGATCTCCCCCTAATACGTGTGGATCAACTAATAGACTTCCTCAAACACGCCAGTTCCCCATGAGAGAGGTCCACCCCAGAGCTGACACAAATGGAGCGCTACAACGCGTCTTCATTTATGTACCCTTGACAAAACTTGAGTTACTAAGGATGAAAGAGATGGTTCCCTCCCACTCAAACGATCCTGCTGGATTCTTTAAGGAATTAGGAGATGTATTAATGATGGGAACATATACTCTTTCTGATATCACAGCAATTCTGAAATTATTGTTGCCATCAGGTATATATGACAAACTAAGAGAAAAAGATTGGGAAGTAGCAGGTGAACACATTAGATGGACTGAACTTCAGACTGACGAAAATACTAGAGTAGCAGGTCAAGGTATAGGAGACAGACTAAAAGCACTTCCTGGCACTATTTTAAAGGTGCTACCATAGTTACTAACAGTGAAAAAGGAGGACTGGATGCCATTTCCTCCTGCAAACAGAAACGTGGTGAAGACATAGGAGATTATTACACAAGACTTGAAAAGTGTTTTGCGGTAAATAGCGGCCTTACGCCGACAAGTGAAGCTTACCCGCATCTGTTTGTTTCCAAATTAGTAGATAACGCCTTGCCAGCTATTAAGGACAGAGCACTAAAAGTAGAAAGTACCTGGCAAGCACATACACCTCCACAGGTGTTACAAATGCTACAATATCACCAGAATCGCATTAGGGATGAAGAAGAAAATGATAAGAAACGCATGAAAGACACAAAGATGAAAGCATTAGTAGCCCAAACTGCACCCCAGCGTCAACAGACACCAAGTAGCCAGACAAATATAAAAAGCACTTGTAATTATTGCAAAAAGATGGGACACTTCGTTAAAGATTGCCCTGTCTTAAAGCACAATTTGGCTACTGGTAAGACCCAGTCACGCCCATATCAGCCAAAACAGAATGGTTCCCTAGACAGTTCAACACCTTCAGTTCCACTGACAACACAAATGGCCCAAATGAATATTATAGACAGCACCTACACTGAATATTACCCAGATTTCTCATGATGTTGCCCAGAGAGAGAAGATGACAAACTGCCCCTAATCCCCATTCCAGTAGATCCGACATGTCCATTTATAGAGGTCCGACTTCTTGGGTAGGATAGGAAGTTTCTACTAGACACTGGGGCCAGTAAAACAACAATAAGCCATCAAGAGGTCCCAGAGGCTCCTCTCTCGTGTTCAAAAAGTATTTCTCTGGGTTTCTCCGGACAACCTGTGACAAACGCCACATCAAAACCACTGCCCTTGCAGGTTGGTCCCCTCACGACAACTACAGATCTTATATTGACAAAATCATGTCCAGAAAATTTGCTTGGTATAAAAACATTGAAAGAATTAGGAGCTGTTATTGTTTGCTCACCTAAAGATGTCAGATTATTTCTACGAGATTTTAAGGGCCACTACACAAGTAGAGAATTAGACGAGCGTTTGAAAGATTTGCCACACACCCTTTGGGCCACTGATTCCACCACAGTAGGATGTATGGAAATAACACCTCACAAGGTTACAATGAAAGAGGGAGCCCAACTATCACGTATAAGACAATACAAAATTCCACCTCAAGCTGAACAAGCATTAATGTTAATTATTCAGGACCTAATACAGTCAGGTGTGATTAAAGAAACAACTTCGAACATTTGCAATTCCCCTGTTTTACCAGTTCATAGAAAAGTGGAACCAGGAACACCACCTGTCTACAGACTAGTGGTGGATTTGAGAGAGCTCAATAAATGTGTCATTCCACAACACCCTGTGGTCCCAGACATCTCCACTTTACTAACAGCCATAGATGCAGAAGCAACGCATTTTTCTGTCATTGACTTAAAAAATGCATTCTTCAGTATACCCATTCACCCAGACAGTCAATACCTTTTCGGCTTCTCCTTACAAGGACGAAGTTTCCAATTCGCAAGAGCTCCTCAAGGTTTCACCGAAAGTCCAAGTGTATATAGCCAAGCGCTGAAAAGACAATTGGATACTATTCAAATGCCCACGGATACAGCCATACTACAATATGTTGATGATATCCTCATTACGGCCAGATCTGACGCAGCATGTGCTGAAGCATCACTACTAGTACTAGAATTCCTAGCTGCAAATGGCCATAAAGTTTCCCCTGGTAAGCTCCAATTTTGTTTACAGCAAGTGGCATACTTAGGGCACTTGCTGTCAAAGGAGGGTAGGCAGCTTACACAGGAACGCATCCAACTCATACAACAAATACCACAACCAACAACACAGAAACAAGTTCGAGCTTTTGTTGGTCTCACCTCATATTGTAGACAGTGGATCCCACAATTTGCACTAATTTCTAAACCATTAGTGTAGCTGACAACACTCGAAGCTGGCGCTACTCCACAATTACCCTGGACAGATGAACACACGCAAGCCTTTCAGTCTCTTAAAAAAGCTATGTGTCAAGCCCCAGTGCTGGCAACACCTAATTACACCAAAGATTTTACATTATTTGTAACAGTTCTGACCCAACTTCAAGCAGACAAACATAAACCATGTGGTTATTTTTCAAGCACATTAGATCCAGTAGCACAAGCATTGCCTGCATGTCTAAAATCAGTAGCAGCTACTGCACAAGCTATTAGACAGAGCGACTCTATTGTATTGGGACATCATCTGATAGTTCAGGTCCAACACGCTGTAGAACTTCTGTTAAACAGAACACAAACACAGCATCTGACCATAGCCAGACTCACCGGATATGAGATGACACTTCTTCAGCCACACATTGAGATTAGACGCTGCAACATTTTAAACCCAGCAACACTGTTGCCACTGACCTCTCCTACTGAAGAAATTCACGATTGTATTGAGATAATTGATTTAGTGACCAAACCAAGACCAGATTTACAAGATACTCCCCTTGCTAAGGCAGAAATGACACTCTTTGTTGATGGTTCATATATGAGACTCCCCACAGGAGAATTAGCAGCAGCCTATGCCGTCACAAATGGTACAGACACTTTAGAAGCACACAAGATAGAGATACTGTCGGCACAGGCAGCAGAACTCATAGCCCTAACACGAGCATTTCACTTAGCAAAAGGAAAGTCAGTTAACATCTACACTGATTCACAATATGCCTTTGGAGTTGTACACAACTTCGGTACATTATGGAAAGAGAGAGGATTTCTCACATCACATGGGTCCAGAATACAGCATGCTACACTCATCACTGCCCTCTTAGAGGCCAGTCAGTTACCAGAGAAAATCGCAGTGCTAAAATGTAAAGCGCACACAAAAGGAACAGATGAAATATCAAAAGGGAATGATTCTACAGACAGTGCAGCCAAGTTAGCAGCAAACACAGAATTAAGTATACCACACCGCCAATATACAATACGAGACCCCTTTTCTGACATCCAGGATGTCCAAAGTCACGCCACACCACAGGAACTGCTAGAATGGAAGGAAAAAGGAGGGGTCCTTACAGATCAAGGCTGGATGACACCTGAAAGAGCAGTATGGTTTCTACCAGATGCCATGGTACAGGTTATGGTAAACACCATACATGGAGCAGCGCATCTGGGAGAAAAAGCAATGTTAGACAGCATACAGAATATATGGCACAACAAACATTTGAGAGCTGCAGCCAAACAAAAAGTTAAAACGTGCATGATTTGTAATCAGTTCAACCCAGGAAAAGGCACAAAGGTGGAACAGGGAGGATTCCAACCCCCTGACTATTCATTTGAAGTTCTCCAGATGGACTATATCCAGAAGGAGAGATGTAGAGGTCACAAGTATGTGCTAGTTGTAGTGTGTGCTCTGACCAGATGGACAGAAGCCTATCCCGTCCCAGATTACACTGCAACGACAACTGCTAAACAATTAGTTAGAGAGTTTTTCCCGAGGTATGGGTTGCCCCGTGTCATCTACTGAGATAACGGCCAACCTTTTTCCTCTGAACTCATGAAGCAAGTGTCTCTTCTGTTAGGGTACACTTGGAAGTTTCACTGTGTAAGACATCCTCAGGCAGCAGGTCTAGTAGAAAGGCACAACCAAACTTTGAAGACAAAATTGGCCAAAATATGTACTGACAAAGGCGTGGACTGGAAGGTAGCCTTACCGGTTGCCCTTTTCTACGTGCGTATGGTAGCCCATTCCAGAACTGGCTTATCTCCATATGAAGTGGTCTTTGGCAGACCACCAAAAATGTGGGGTACGCCAAGGCCTAAAAGAATAACTGATGTTGACAGTACTATGCTGACTGACTACCTGGCTTCCTTGATGTCTGCACTCCAATCTTGTCGTTCTCAGGTTGCTGCCACCTTCCCTGACAAAACCAACCCGGAAGAACACGCCATCCGACCCGGGGACTGGGTCCTCGTGAGGAACTTCGACCGGACCAGTCCCCTCCAGCCCAGGTGGAAGAAGCCAAGACTCGTACTACTAACAACACGGACAGCAGTGAAGTTCGAGGGCAGGAAGTGCTGGCTCCACGCAAGCCACTGCCGGAAACATTTTGGACAAAAAGACACTGTTGCTGATGGCCCTGCCAATCCCACTGACATTGTGACTGAACAATCTTTATTGCCTTTGAAACTAACCCCACAACAGGATTACAAATCAAAGTTAAGGTCTGCCATTCGGACTCTGGCTAATTAAGTCCATTGGGCGTCGGTCCAGTGGTGAAGCGGTTGGAGCATGGGAATGGATTTTAACACCTTGACTATGTGGGAGAAAAAAAAATGAACTCTAGAAAAAGACATAATGGTCCTATTATATGTTTGACAGTATTATTTTTCCTCATGGCAGTTATGACGTGTCTTGGTTGGATTCTCCACACTGTTTTTCCTCCAACACAACACACCTCTCATACACCCAACAGCACTCAGGAACACACCTATCACGACCTACCCCCTCATGAACAAGCCCATAGACTAGCCTTGCGAAACAATACCTTCATACAGATGCTACCCCACACTCAGCAGGCCAGTAATAGCACCAATTGTTGGATATGTGGCCGCATCCCACCTCATCAGAAAAAAGGAGGGATGCCTCTTTTTCCTTTCCCATTCTCTTATAATGGAACTTGTGAAGCCTGGTTCGCCCTAATAACAGCTGACGATACTACCCCCACCTCCTGCCCTGACGGAAATAATTCATGCAAGAATGGGTGGCCGTGGGGGGATTTAAACAAGGTACTCAATACAGCCTGTTACCCTAATAAGGAGGGAGATCCTCAGGCGACCGGTACAGTCCTAGAAAGTGAAGAATACAAGCAAGGGAACATGACCATGTCCTACAAGATGTTAAATACCAAACCTAAAAAGAATGCTGGTCCCCCTTCCATCTCGGTCTCACCAGTAAAAGGACACCTGTGCATCCAGAAAAATGGCTCTGTTCCATTAGGACACAGTGACTGTCATACCACTATAAGTTTTGAAGACAGAGGAAAATCCTCATTTCTAGCATCTCGCCATACTTATTTCATCTGTGGCCAAACGGCCTATGTGCAGCTGCCCTTGAACTGGGGGGGAACTTGCTATATAGCATTCCTGTTACCCCCTGTCTTTGTGACCCCATCCACTTACCACCGAGACCTCCTAGTGCCCCATGTCAGACATAAAAGAACGATCGATACCTCCTTGGTTGACCAAACGGAAACCTCATACAGATTTTAACAAAGGGTTCTTCTTCTTTGTTGGCCCTGTACAGAACAGCAAGGACCTTAGAGGCCGTTGTAAACCAGACGGCGTCTGCCCTGGGGAGCTTAACCCAGAAGCAGTCTGCCATACGATTGGTTACTCTCCAAAATAGCCTTGTCCTTGACATCATCTTGGCTGACAGAGGCGGAGCCTGTAAAATTATAGGCTCTAGCTGCTGTATATTTATTCCTGATAATTCCCCATCTGTATACACGGCCATAACAAAATTACACAAGATCGTAAGTTTACATCAAGAACCTGGCACTTGGACGTGGTCTGACTGGTTCTGGAAGATAATATCGTCCTGGGGATGGCAACTGCTGTCAGCAGCAGGTATAATGTTCCTGATAATAACTGGATGCTGCCTTTGCATCCAATGTGGTCCTGCCCTGTGCGGTCTATGCGCTGCAAAATGCATTCCTAAACCACTTGTCCAGCAGAGAGAAAGGGAAAGAATCATGTTACAAGAATGTATAAATGATCTCATTCAAATTGAGATATAATGTAGGTATACTCTGGGGCAAGGAGGGAATGTGGAAATAAAATCTATAATTATGCCCCTTCGCTGCCCTCTGCGCGATCTAATTATGCCCCTTTGCGCGATCCCCTTTGCGCGATTAATAATTGCCCACATTAAAAGCCGGCACCATCTTGTTTTTAATTCACCCTTTGGTGTCCCAAGACCCCGAGCACGACACCCCTGCACCTGGCCTTCCTCATTTTCACCATTTGTCTCTGTGGTTTCTGCCAAGTCCGGGAAACCAGTACATGAGTTCCTGCTCCCCCGCAGAGATGGTTCATGTTTCTGACATGAAGCACGAGCACAAACCCCCAAATGAGGAAGCCTCCCCCTTCCAACTGTCAGACTATTTCACATCGCAAGTCCCCTCACGAAGCCTAAGACACGCCCCCATTTCTTCACACTCTGCTCCTCTTGCTGATCTTTGTTCCTCTATCTGCCATGACCTGTTTGTTCCTCTATTTTGCCTCGTGACCAAGACTGTATAAATATTCTGCTGTTGAAAATAAAGACCCCCCACTTCAAGAGAGGGACTTGAGAGATTGCTCCTGTGCCCGCTTGGTGCTGGAAGCGCTCCCCTTAACTCGAGTTATTGGTCTTCTCCTCCTTCATTTGAGCACCACGGACTCCTCGCTTTGCATTGACAAGAAATTATGATTTATTAAGCATAGAAATTCAGAAATGAGGTAATAAGTAAATTTAATTTACCACAATAGTACATTTAAATTGAATTACCTTGAGACGTTTAATAGGAGATTTCATTACTACTCAACACAATAACACTCACTGTATCATACAGGGACGGAAACAAGCACTGGCAAAGCCAATAGGTTTCGCCAATGCTAAATCTTTTGACTTTATCAATGTTTTTTTACATGTTTCCCAGCGGTACGAGAAATGCAAGATAAATGTGAGACAAATGAAAACAGGCACTGCATCGCTACCTTAAGTATTTTTACAACGGTATGTTGAGACATTGATCTGCGTTTAATCTGTTAAAGTTAAGGACATAGATACAGAACCTAAAGGGCGTCCGTTCCAAAGTTACTATCTTATTTAAAGCCCTGGATAAGAGTTTTCTCAGAGCCTAAATGGCACCACTGAAATTAAATTTAGCAAGGTTGTCATCAAGGATATCCAGTGCGGTAGTTAGTGTTTGCACTAAAAAGAAGATATTGTTGCCGTTTTCGCCAGCACTGCATGACCCATAAGTAATACAGGGGGTTCCTGCCCAAGATGATGGATGCGTCTATGGTAAGTAACATATCGCTAAAGCAGTCTCTTCGAACATAGAAATGATTTTTGCAAAAGTACACAAAAGCTATTCATTAGCCATTAAAATGCATTTAAGGAAAATCAGCTGTCGGATATTTAATTTTACGTAAGCAGTAATTATTTATGCTAAATGTAATAGAAAATCGTACGTTTTAAACAACAAATAGTCAATGCAGCCACTGAGGTTTAAGTATGCTTGTTCCCTATATTTTTGTCAATTTCCAACTGCAACAGAATTTTTACAGAAATGCTCTCCCAGAAACAGGAAAACCAACATTGCCCCGCTTATTACGTGATATTCTGAGGTATTTTACAATCTGATGTGGCTTGTTTGATGATGATGCCTTTACCCTGCAGCTGATCTTGGACAATGTGTGCCGAGGTCTGATCTCGGGGCACCTTTAAAGCGGAAAGAATCTGACCAAGGATGTGTGGAGGTAGGGTGGGGTCGGGTGATTCAAAACAAGGGCGAGCAGAAGGGAGGGAGTTGGATGAAAACAACAGCGAGCAGGAGGATCGAGGTATGGGGTGGTGGGTCAAAAAACAACAAGCGGAGAGGGAGGAGGGGTCAAAATAACGACGAGCAATAAAACAATGATGAGTGGGGGATTGAGGGGGTTAAAACAACGATGAGCAGGCGGCGGCAAGGGACAGAAAGAGCCTGCAAACACATGCACTTATATTGAGTGCATGTGTAAAAATAAAAAAGTACCCGTGCAAGCAGGCGGCGAGTGGAAGGACACTGGCTGCAGGCAGAAAACTGTACACTGTCCTAGCTCCATGGAAGACTTGAAGCACTGAAGTGGAAGACCAGAAGAACTGAAGAGAAAGGGGAAGAAGTAGGCGCTGCAGAATGAGAAGCAAGGAAAAGAGAGTGATGTCGGAAACAACCAATGGTAAGTAAAGGTAGGTAATGGGCGGGCTCTAAGCCCATTTTTAGATTTTTTAGTGGTATTTACAAGAGATTTTGTTGCACAGCTCAAGCAGTGTGCAGGGGAAATTTAAAAAGGATGATTATGTCTATTCAGGAGTCAAGCATTTACATTATACAGATCTCTAAGCAAGGTGTTTTATCAGGATGAGCTATTTTTCCACAGAAAGTGGCATGTGATACTAGAACTCTGTGAATGCTGAGAACTGTGATACTCGTTAACTGTGCAGGTCATGATAAAAGTTTAATTGTGGGAGCTCTATTGATAACAGAGGACCGGGCAGTGTCAGTCAGTCAGTCAGTCAAGATTATGTTTATTTAGACCTTAGTCTTTAAATAGTTCAGACGTTTTACAGTTAAAACATTCTACAAAACCATTTATATAAAACTCACAAATTAAAACATTACTTCAAGTAGGTAGCGATAGCAGCAGAGATTCTTTGGGCATACCTATCCTATAAAATTTGCTATACACTTAAAAACAGACAATTTCATAAAAACTTCAAGTTTCATCTATTTATTAAAAAGTTTCTAAAAATGTTTGCTCATAAGTTTTTTAAAAATCTTTGTATTGCCTTTATAAAATTCCCTAGTGCAATTGCAATTTCAATCGTGGGCATTTCTATAAGTAAGTTTGATCGCCTGTATTCGCGTCCTTGTATCATGTTTTAAAAATATATAGGGCGAAGACATAGTTTTCGCTGCTCAAGGATTAAAGTGCAGTCAAGTAGGATGTGCATCATGTCCCCCTTTGTACCCAGCCAGCACCTATAACACCCTTTATGGTCCAACATCTTTGTTTTTATTTCTTCGTTTACCAACCATGGCTTTATACCAATTCGCAATCTTAGGATCTCCTGCCTATACCAATGGTTCGGCAGAAGATCCAAGTAGGGGAACCAATTTTCATTAGACCAAGATTCAATCATAAACTGAACAGATTTTTTCTTGGCCAAGTATTCCATATCTACTCTTCTTGAGACTTCTTGCCCCTGAAACTTCAAATCACTTTTAGTACACTCTACTCGTAGTGATTCTTGGCAAATCTCAACCTTTATACTCACACATGCCTGCTCAATTTTCTTCCTATTCATTTTTGCCCATCTTAAGTTACTGAATTGGATCTCACTTCTGCACCATTGGGATACTTTCTGGCCTTTCTCTTTATCCAGCCGTTTCCAGAACCTTAGCAAAGCTATTTGGGATTGAACCCCCCACGCTGTTATTCCTAGCTCAGATCTAATTGCTTGGATCATTGATGATCGTAGCAAGGACAACAGGGATTTCAGACACTTTCCTTCCTCCAGGTCCCTTTACCGCTCAAATAAAGGACTTCTGCACCATAGAGTACCTGTGGGGGAATCACTGTGCTGAATGCCTTTAACTGCGGTCGGTGAGACATATCACCATAATCGCGGTTAAAGATTTTCAAGCCAGCGATCGATGTGAGGGCTTTCACTTTCTGGGCCTCAAGATGTGTATTCCACTTTAGGGATTCATGAAACCACATCCCTAAGTAGCGATATTCATTAACAGATTCCAATTTCAGGTCGCCTAAAAACCAATTAAGCTTACTGTCTTTTTGTCCAAAACATAAAATTTTTGTCTTTTCCAGATTAATTGTTAAAAATTTCCTTGCACAGTATTGTCTAAAGGAATTCAACTTTCTTTGTAGGCCCGATTCGGTCTGATCTAATATCACCAAATCATCAGCGTACAATAGGCAGGGCACTTTTTTACCGTCCATTTTAGGGCTCGCGCTTCTTTCAACTTCTAAACAGGCCGGCAAGTCCACTACAAATATAGAGAATAACTGGGGGGCCAAAACACAGCCCTGTCTCGGGCCATTTTGAATGGGTATTTTTGGTGTCAATGACCCCTCCGTATCCTTGATTAATTGTGCCCAATTATCACAATGCAGTTCCTTTATTATGGCCAGGAGATCTTTCGGTATATTGTTATTTACGAGTGTTTCCCAAAGATAATTCCGATCTACAGAATCAAATGCTGCACGAAAGTCCACGAAGCAACAGCAAAGCTTCCCATTTTGTTCCGTAGACTTACGCGCTATTGCCCAAAGGGCAAAACAGTGGTCAATCGTAGAGTGCCTTTCTCTAAAGCCCCCCTGCTCAGTAGGGACTATTGAGAACTCCTCTACCCATCCATTTACCCTATTCAGGACTATCTTTGAAAATACTTTTTCGCCAATATCTAGGAGATTAATTAGCCTATAGTTTTGTGGCGCCTCCATGCTCCCTTTTTTATGGATAGGCCTGATTACAGCACCCTTCCAGTTCATTGGCATTCTACCTTCTGACAGTATTATTTGAAACAGCTGGGAAAAGAATTTCGCCCACCACTTAATTTCTTCAGAATTATTCCCGGGAGATTGTCTGGCCCTGCCGCACGTGTTAATTTCAATTTCAGATATTATACTTTTTACATTCTATGCAGAAAAGTCTGTTCTAAATTCTTCCGTTGGCGCTTGCCAAGCTTGGGATTCTTCAACTACCAGGTCACCTCGAGTTCCATACAGTTCCTTCAAATACTTTACCCAGGCTGCCTCACTAATTACACAGTTCAGTGCTCCTGTCGAGTCAGCTGACGCTGTTTTTACCAGCTTCCAAAACGGTCTTAGGTTTTTTGATTCTATTGTTTCTAGTAGGTTCGCCCAATATTGTTCTTTATACGACCTTTTTGCGCTAGTAACCATCTTTTTATATTCCTTTTTTAATTTATTAAGATAGCTTTGTCTTTCTCGATAACATTTTTTCTTTTGGCTTCTAGTTACTGACCTTATCTCCCTTTTTTTATTTTGGCACTCAACCATGAACCATTTAGGTCGGCTAACCGGGATTATTGGCTCTTTTCTTTTGCCGTTTTTTAATTCTATTCTGAGGCATTGGACTACTTGGTCTATCTTCTTCTCATACCATTCCAGATTATTACTCCCTATATCCCCCAGTACAACCTTATTCTGAAATTTCTTTAGTTTCTCCAAATAGACTTCCGTCAGCCTTGTTGAAGCTCGCTTTGGGTAGTCAACTAGTTGTGGGATCACTTTATCTCCATGTTCCCTAGTTCCCCCATCTAAAATCAACTGCAACGGGTTATGGTCGCTGCCTTCACTTTGGGGTATTCTAAATTCTCGCACTAAAGGAAAATTTCAGGCAAATATAAATATGTAATCAATTGGGCAGTTTTGTGAGCCAATTTTAAACGATTTCTTAGCAGGGTAGTCCGCTTTAAATCTGCCATTTAGGCAGAGGAGACCTTTGGTCCCTAAAAAATTCACCAGGTCTCTGTCCTGCCTCAGGATTTCACAATCTGGGAACTTGGCTTGGTTTATTCCGGAAGCATCCAATAGTTCCTTGTGCCAACGGTCAACCTCCTTTGGAATCAACTTATGATTAAAGACCCCCATGATGAGAAACACATCTGCATCATACATTTCACATAGAGAGTCTATATCCTCTTTGAAATTCCCCATCTCAGTTCCATACTCTGCAGCATTCACCCAATGCATGTATACATTTATAACAATTACATTTTCATATTTCTTATCCTGGGTCAACAGGGTTAATCTACATGGCAATAGCCATTTACATTTCACATTTAGCCTAGTTACATTTCCTGTTATCTTTGTCGAAAGAAGGGTCATAATCCCCCCTGCCGGGCGTCCGAATCTTTTTTTCTTAGCTGGGCGATTTATTTGCAGGTAACCATCGAAGATTGGGGTTTCGTCGCATAGCCAGGTCTCTTGCAAGCAAGCAATTTCCGCGTTGTTTACTAATTCCTTTATTTGCTCTTGTTTTAACTCATTTCCTAAACCATTAATATTCCAAGATAAGAGATTTAGGCCATGCAACACCCCCTCTTCCTATTCCACCTCACTTAAGCCGCCATCTTTGTCCATTACCTCCCTATACTTTTGGGAGGGACCTGCGAGACTGCTTCTTTGGCTCCAGTTGCCCCAGGAGTGATCATTTACTGAGTTATTTACTAGTATGTTCAGGACACTACCCACTTCTTCATTATCCCTCAGTAGCCTCACCTGTCTCCTAACTAGGCCAGCATGGCACTTTGAGAAACTACTTCCTAATTGGGAGTTTCCCCTTAGTTCGCTCTCTGGGACTAACCTTATACCTTCCAGAAGTATCTCACTGGATGCTTTATCAATGGGCAGTATAACCAGGTCTGAGTAAAATAGTACTCTTGTGATTTCTTTCCCATTTATCTTTTCTATAAAGCCCACCTGTTTCAGATCTTGAGTGCCTATCCCCCTCAGACTAGGGCATTTAGAGAATGAGAGTAAAATCTGTGCCCTGTTTAAGGGGTTTATCTTCCTTGACTTCTTTCCCCTTAGTCCGGATTGCTCTGGTTCCAAGTACAGCCATTTATTACTACCAACCTCTAACCCCTTCTCAGGTGCTTCAGGAACTTGCTGCCTGAGGTTTATCTCTCTGGTGCCCCCCATTTTGCTTTTTATTTGTGGTTTACCTTGTTGATATAATACTTCTGCTTGGTTATAATACCTCTGGGTGTTCCTGGTTTGTCCTCCTTGGGCGTCTTCTACTATCAGGTGTCTGTTTGGGGTTTTGGGATTTAGTTGCTCCTTTCTTGAACCCTTACTATTCAGACTTTTTACATGGATGATAGGGCCTTTTTCTTAGCCTCTTCTATGGGGATCTTTAAGGGTACAGATGTTCTATCCGAAGAATCTATACTTGATTCTGCATCTTCCTCCCTTTCCTTCATTTTTTCCTCTACTACTACTTTTGTCTTCATCTTCTCACTTATTTTATCTTTTCTTACGACCCCTTACACATTTGCCTCTTCTTTTTATCAGCATCAGCATTGGGCATTTGGAAATATAAACGGTTTGTGGGGGTTCTATTGACTCACTACCTCCGTTCAATTCCGTGGGCTGGGAGTCGGTCACTGGTCTAAGCATATGTGGCATTTGCCCTTTGATTCCTACCAGTCCTTCTTCAATCTTTTTTAAATACATCTTTTGTGATTTTAGGACCCCATTATTCAACATTGTTACTTCCAAAATCCCCTGAAGGGTTTTCTGTAGCCTCAATAATAGGTCCATCATGGAAGTGGAGGGTGAGGCTGAGATGTCCATATCCTGGAGACTATTCCTCTCAGGGTCGGTCGGGCTACCAATTCTTGATGCATCCTGCTGAGTTAAAGTTTTTGACCTATTAGAATGTTGTACTAAGTGATTTAATGAATCTCCCCAAGCACCGCTTAATGCTTGACTGTCATTTTCCATCCGCCCCGAGTCTGCTGGTTCTAGGACATGCCTTGCAAAAACATTTGGGGAAGATGACAACCGCGGGGCCTCTATTTGTTCATCTACACTTTGCGCTGGAGGGGTCTTTTTGGTGGATTTTTCATTTTTCCTCTTCTGGCGTGCCCCTTTACTAATTCCCTTGGGGCTAGCCTGGCTTTCTTGGCTCTCCTCCAGAGTCTTTGACCCCCCTGGTTGCTCTCTCCCAGGGCTTGCCTCCCCTGACTCCTTACTGGTCTTTTGTTTCCTCTTTGGTGCCATGGCCCCTTGCTTCAAAGTTGCTCCTCTTCTAATAGGCACTTTTGGCTATGATAATACGGTGGGAGGTGTAACTCTTCCTTAGTCTCCTGCAATTGCTTCCCAGACGGCCGAATTTCAACAATTTGTTGAACTTTAATAGGAACTGTAGGATACTCTATGATGTACTATTAACCCCTTACAAACGCTCACTACAAGCATTCACTTACCTCTGCTGTGCCATTTGCCCGTGCCTGCCTGCCAGGGGATGTTTAGGAATTGCTTGCTGTCCTCCTTTCCCCCTTATTTGCAAGTTACTCCTCAAGCTTCCAAGGGTTACCGGGGGAGGGAGCTGACGCTTAGTCTCCTTCTGACAGATCCGGGGGTCCCAGTAGTACTTCCACTTCCTACTGCCCCACACGGCCTCTCTTTGGCCCTTCTTTTTTTATTGTGCAGGGTTGATCAGTACAGCACAGTTCTCCTCCTTTGGTGCACAGAGCTTACGCTCTAGCCGCTTAACGCTTTTTCCCTGCGGCACGGCTCGCTCTACTTGGTTGTCCCGGGTGGGCCACGGGTGCGCTTCTTGCCGTGTGAAAATACTGCAGCAACGCTGCGTGGGCCCTCTCCGAGGTTCCCGTGTCCCAGGGCTCCAGCGAGTTCTGCGATCTCCTAGTCGGGCTGCGTACCACGCCCCACGCTGTGCGCTCAGCTCGACACTCTCGGCTCTCGCGTTCTCCAGTCCGTGACGGCAGTGGCAGGCAGGGCGGCAACAGTCAGAAGTCATTCATGACACACCGGGGCAGTGATGCACAGTGTAGATACATATAGAAGGGCATTTTCAAGAATTTTTCAACATTGGCATATTAGGTCCTACTGTAAAAAGAAACAGGAGTGCATTGTGTGAACTCTAGATGTCTCAGTTCTCGATGAAAAGTGAATTATGCAAATAGACATATAGGTGCAGTGTCGTGTAGTTGCCACTAATCAGTAGGAACTGCGGGTTTATGAACAACAAACTTTGGGGAAGGTGACAGACTGATTCTGTGCACCCCAGAGGATATGTTGTCCCTTGGACCAGCTAGCTCACAGTGCCACCATAAGTCCCCCTAACCTAGACAGGGAGTGAATGGTTCTGGCAATTACAGAACATGACAACCCAGACCCCTCAGGGATCGTGGTGCCAGATCTAGAACCTTTTGGTCATCCACTCGTGCTCTCGTTTGCTCAGAGAAAATATACCAAGAATACATATTGAACAGAAGCGATTCTTGTAGAGAATATTTGTACTGCAATGATCAATAGATAGAAGCGGATGAAAGTTATAACAAGCATCAAGACAGTGAATAGAAGAAACAGTTCTACCATCTTTTTAATGCAGTATATATATGCAGGCATATAATAATGATAAAAGTCTAGAGTACTCCAACTATGCCAACCCTAACCTATGTGTCTACGGTGTTGGTGTATGTTCTGCCAAGAATCCCCTTACTGGATGATCCAACCCTCTTATCTGATGGGTAAGAATGGAGGACTCAGTCTTGGTCACGAACTGGAAATCCCTCAGGCAGATGCCAGACAGCTACTGATCAAGCTTTAGCATGTAGGGCCCTCTCGAAGTCAGCAGAAGTGCCTCCTCTGACTATACCCGGAAGCAGATGCTTATATATTTTTTTTTAAAAAGGCATCTTTGCCTCGGGCCGAGTGGCCATATGAATGTGAACAACAAACACATTTGCACAATTATACGTGTAGACCTTGTACACAATGCCAAAGCAGTATGGTAGTGTTGCTGCGAAGGTTATTTGTGTAAGCAAGGTCAGTGTTTCTGAGAAACTAACCCCGATGTCACGAATGCAAATGTGTGTCAAATGTCGATGTGAAAAAGTGAAGGCAACTTTAGGAAAGTTCCATGTACATGTAGAAATGGCAATGTTTCCTACTAGGCCTTACCAGGACACACATGACAGGAGTTGTGGACGTCTCAGTAATAATGGTGCATTTTGTAGGTCAGGATAGGAAAGTATTTTGAGAGTGACTTTGAAAGCTGAGTCCTGGTATAGAGGTACAAGTTGCAGACAGAGGTACATTTTGAGAGATTTGCTTTTTATTTCAATGCTGGTATAACAGTGCACACCCCAAATCAGGACAGAAAAGCACTGTCAGAACTCGTTGGATGGCTTGGTACTTAGTGATCAGTTATACTTTAGGGGAAAGTTAGAGAAAAACTGTGAGAGCTCCTTGGGTGCTTCAGTACCTAGATTCCAGTTTGTTACATAAGCCTTAAAAGAAGTGCAATGTCAGAGCAATACAAATGTAAAGGTTCTTATATAAAAGTGCAGAGCTTGGAAAATGGTGATATAAGACCATGTTCCTTTTTTTCTGGCCATCCCTGTTGATTCCTCTAGTGTACTCAACAATTTGCAAGTTCAATGCAGGTGGTCCACATTCGAACAATGTAATTCCTTAGAAGATCTGGGTTTTGCAATTTGCACCCAAATGGCATTCGCATTTATTTGAGTGCTATTACTGTCCAAGGTTAGGAGGTGAATGGTGCTAGCAGTGGAATTTATAGTTATGGGGTACAGCCCTTTTTCCCTGAGACCCTGGTAGGGAGGCTATCTATCCACTCTCTCCTCTAAAAGTACTTAAACATTTCTCTTTCTATGAGGTCCCTTTCCTATCCCCATGAGTGAGACATGCGTCTGTACTGTGTGCAACATGAGCGAGAGGTTCACCATGGAATGAGAGGTGGGTGTCCAAAGGGACACTATGTATATGGCTGCAAAAGGTGTCTGTCCCCTTTCCGTGCTCAGGATCCCTTCCCATATATCAGTCTCTGTTCCGGCTTAAGGGAGATGGTCTCTCACTATAACTCAGCCTCACTTTTTATACATTTTTCCTTCACTAGGAAGTATTGCTAATATTGTTGTCTGCTCAGCTCAGTTAGGAGTTACTATGTGTGCATATATTCACACATGTTTTATGGCCTGATTTGTAACTAGCTTTATTAGGAACCACCCGTGAAAATTAAGGGCAAAAGCACATAGCAAAACTTTGGCTGAATCAAGAATCCCTCCTGTGCCTCTACGGGGTGTAAATATTAGCACTCTGGAACAAGTAGCATTCACAACTTTCAATCCACCACGCTGGCCAATTGTTTTTCCATTGCAACCATATGTAAGGACCTCTCTTGGCCTTCAAAATTGCCTCTGATAAAGGAATTTATCTTATCCGGAGGACAACTTGCTGATTTGTCTAATCAAGTTGAAACCTCAACACTATACAATTGGTTTATTATAATATAAACCGTTTCATTTACAATGAGTTTAAATATAATATAATATATTACAATTTAACTTAATATAATATAACGATGTGTTAGGTCCTTTGCCCATTACATTTTTTTACCACTTGGACATATTAATCGCCTTCTTGGCCAAAGTATTTTTTTCTAAAACTTTATACATTATTGTTTTGTGCTGTTTTTCACGTGCACTGAACATTCGTCGTCCACACTTTTTCAACACATCGGTATAACATGATACAATATATGAATTGTATATATTGTCATCAGATGGTTTGAAAGATGTTTTTATTTCAAACTAATAGGAATATTCCTACTTGATCATATGTACCCAGGACCACCGTTCCCTCTAGGGCGCGCGCGCACCTCCCCTTACATGACCGCGCACCGACGCACTAGGACCGCGCACACAGGACGTCGCGCGACAGAGTCGCGCCGCCGGCCGCTTTGAAGAAGTGAGCGGCGGGAACATGACGAGTGTAGGTAAGGAGGCGAGGGGCTGGTGGCTATGTGGGAGCGTGGGGCAGACTGTGGCCTTTTGTTCAAATATTGCTGTTAATCGGAGCCCCATCACGGGCTCCGATTAACATCAATACTTAAACAAAAAGCCACAGTCTGCCCCGCGCTTTAATAACAAAAGCGTAGAGACAGTTTCCAAACACAGCGTGTGCTAAAGTACACGCTGTGTTTGGAAAGTGTCTACGCTTTTGTTATTAAAGCGCGGGGCAGACTGTGGCTTTTTGTTTAAGTATTGATGTTAATCGGAGCCCGTGAAGGGGCTCCGATTAACAGCAATATTTAAACAAAAGGCCACAGTGGGCAGTCAGGAGGGCGGGGCCGCAGGGGGCACAGCGGCTGGGTAAACGAGCGGAACGGAAGGCAAGAGGGGCATAAAACAAGGAAAAAAACGAGTGGGACCGAAGGCAAAAGGGCACAAAAATGAGTGGGACAGATGGCAGAAAGGCACAAAATCGAGTGGGACAGAGGGCAGAAAGGCACAAAAACGAGTGGGACAGAGGGCAGAAAGGCACAAAAACGAGTGGGACAGAGGGCAGAAGGGCACAAAAATAAGTGGGACAGAGGGCAGAAGGGCCCAAAAACGAGTGGGACAGAGGGCAGAAGGGCACAAAAACGAGAGGGACAAAAACGAGTGGGACAGAGGGCAGAAGGGCACAAAAACGAGTGGGACAGATGGCAGAAAGGCACAAAAACTAGAGGGACAGAGGGCAGAAGGGCACAAAAACGAGTGGGACAGAGGGCAGAAAGGCACAAAAACGAGTGGGACAGAGGGCAGAAGGGCACAAAAACGAGTGGGACAGATGGCAGAAAGGTACAAAAATGAGTGGGACAGAGGGCAGAAGGGCACAAAAACGAGTGGAACAAAAGGTAAAAGGGGCACAAAAACAAGGAAAAAAACAAGGAGGGCAGAAGGCACAAAAACGAGCGGGACAGATGGCAGAAGTGCACAAAAACGAGTGGGACAGAGGGCAGAAGGGCAAAAAACGAGTGGGCAGATGGCAGAAGGGCACAAAATTGAGTGGGACAGATGGCAGAAGGGCACACAAACGAGTGGAACAGAGGCTAGAAAGGAACAAAAACGAGTGGGACAGAGGGCAGAAGGGACCAAAAACGAGTGGGACAGAGGGCAGAAGGTCGTAAAAAAGAGTGGCACAGAGGGCAGACGGGCACAAAAAACTAATGCCACAGAGGCAAAATACAGAATACAGAAATATAGGGGCAGCTAAGAACAGAAGGCAGAACGGGCAGAGAGGCACGGGGCAGCGAGGGGAACAGAACGGAAAACTGGGCAGAGACACGGGCAGCGAGGGGTACAGAAGGAAAGACCGGGCAGAGAGAGCACAGGGACAGCGAGGGGAACAGAGGGAAGAAAAAGGGGCACGGACCACGTACAGGCGGCGGGGAAGACAGACAACAGCAGTCAGAGACACAACAATGAAAATACAGGCAGTACAATAAATTTGCAAACTGCCTTTAAACCCTAATTTTGGCTCTGTATGTGTGAAAATGCAGCATCTTTTCACTTTTTAAAGTAAACGTTTTGAGTGCCATTTGGCGCCACAGACATGCATAGTTTGGTTCCTGGCGCACATAGCCATGGTTGCAGCGCACAGAGACCCTCCACTGCCGCACACACAGGAAAAAAATTAGAGGGAACATTGCCCAGGACCCTCTTTTCTAGAATCTTCCGTGTTATTTACTATGCAGGTTATCATCAGCAACACAGTCAGATCAGACAGGTTTCAGGTACAGAAAATGTTCGCTTAAATGCTGGTGGCACTGAACCGTAGTCAATGACACCAGCATTTCACTGGCGTCTCAGTGACTGATATGGTGCCTCATAGGCCATGGAGAACATCCCTCTGAGGCCCCAAAATGTAGTTAACAACAGAAAACAGTAACACATATGAATCCATGGAAGGGATCTCGAAATGTTCCTTTTGAGGTGTGCACAGATTATTGTGCGCTGTAAATCTCATTGTTTTCTGCCTTTATGATGTAAAAAGCAAAACAACAAGTTACAAAATGCAAATAAAATCCAGCAGGATCGAGCGAGCAGCAGTGCATGGTTGCCTCACACACAGCACATCCAGCCCAGGCAGCAGAAGGGCACATTTCTCTCACACACAGGTAGGAGCAGTGTAAGCTTCAACCCCACACAGAACTGATACACAATGAGGAGAAGCAGCGAATGCACACAATAGGCAGAGCACTGGAAGCAGCTGTGAAGCAGGGGTGTTGCTGAGGGGGGCTCTTGCCCCAGCTCTAGTTTTCTTGGCTTCCCCTTGGGCGACACCACCACAACTGCTAAAGGTGCAAGAAGGCAACACATAAAAAAAACACAGAGGAAAAAAATAGGCACTGCCCTCTGTCACAAGCATACAGGTTCGCATAAAGTGTTTAAATTTGACTTTCTATATACGTATGCACATATATAATTTATTAATTTTTTTACTGAGAAAAACAAAAAAGTTGAAAACGGATGGTATACTTAGGTGAAGGCGTCACTTAAAACATATCATTTTAAATGAACAAAGCCACTGACATTCACCATTTATGGATATCCTTAGTAACTATAACTCTGGCCCTAAAGTAACTATACCTTGCGCACCTGCCATGCACTTTGTCATCCATTATGTCATTTCCAATTTTGCAGTCAGTGATGTTATCAATGATGTTATCAATGAGGTCATAGAATGTGTAATGAGTGATGTAATAGGTGAGGTCATAAGCAGTGCAGTACGAGGGTGCGAGTTATAGTTACTTTGGGTACAAGTTCTGGTTACTTGAGATAACTATAACTGGTGAAATTCCGTGGCTTTGTTAGTTTAAAACGGTATGATTTGAGTGACATTTCACTTAACTATAACACCCCTTTAAACTTTGCTTATTTCAGTCAATTTCAAAGTTTTTTAATGTAAACTAAGATACAATTACAGTTTAAAATTATAACCACATAAATCTTTTTTTTTAGAACATTTCTATTTATTTTTCAACGTATATTATATTTTATTATCATACGTAAAGTAACACCACTACCCTCCGCGGGCAACCAAACCTCCGCCGCGCAAGGTCTTAAGCTATGTGCGCAAGGGTAGACCTGCAGCCAGGCTCTGCATCGCAGACAGTTACAGGCAAACAACATCACGCTTCACATGGCCTTCTGGCATGTGCAGCGTGCGGTTGGTTTCGCAGGACCTACCTGCCCCCACTAGCTTTGTCAAGGAGTCACAACACCAAAATATAACAAGTATTGGCACACCCAATAGGTCTCGCCTTTGGGACCTTATATGTGTTTAGCCATGCAAGGCCAAGCCAGGCCCGCCCTGGACCGGAAAGAAGCATCCTGGTTTCGGTTTTGGTATATCATCCCTTATCAGCCAAGTTAGCGTCAATCTAGCGGCACAGTGATCAAGGGAACCACGTCTGGGCATACCAAGCCCCCTTAGGGTGACAAAGGCAAAATGAACAAATGATGAATGGAATGCTCAGCAATGGGATTAATCCATTGTTCTTTTGCTCACCACGCAAACCCAGTTTTGACCCAGCCATATGCAAATCTATCTGTACAGCTGTGTACTACCTTCATAAACGTTCACATCAAATGATAATTCCAATTGGTATGTGTGAATATATTTCTGACCCACTGACACTCACAGTGAGAAACTTGCACTACCCTCAACCTCCGCTCCAGAACTCTCAATTGTGCCCCAGCATGAGCACCCGCCCACAACCTCAACTCAACAGATACCTAGAGGAGACTTACTTCACAATATGTGCTATTGAAGAGCCGTACAATGCATGAAAAAACATGATAAAACTACAATATTTGGAAAAGGCAAATACTTATAGGAAAGGCAAGAAGAAATAAAACTTGTGAAATTTAAACAGAGACTGCATTAGTGAGTTGAATTACCCTGTGTGGTTTTGCAAGCAATGTTAAGAAATCGATCAGGGTCTTTGCCTGTGAAGTTGAGGACTTGAATGTGGGGTCCAATAGGGACCTCTTTCAAACTCATTTTTTAATTACTACCAGGTAAGAGCACTTGCGAGACCCGCCCCACAAAAAAGCACTTTATGTCCACTCACTCAAGCCCCCAAGAGAATTCTCCCCGAGGTCTCAGAAATGTCAAGTTCAGCCAGACGTCTGAGACTCCCGTTCACCCAACTTGTTAAACCACTCGATCACAGCAGACACATTGGCAGAGCGACTGAAATTGTGGAATTATGTAGCCCTGGCGATTTTCGCACAATTTTAAATTTGGCACATTTGCAACATAATTGATCATCTGTCGCATAATCTGAAGATTATAGCTCAAACGGTTCAAAAGTTACTAAAAACACAGTGACACTTGCAGTGGAATGCACGTTGCAAAGGGTGACTGGTCACCTTTTTGTAGCTTATTGGGCGTTAAACTGGTATTAATGAGGTGCAACTAGTTCCCTAGACTACTCCCCTGCCTTCCGCGGGAGCCATTCTCAGGAGACCTGAACCCTTTTTAAAATAATAATCGCCCTGATACAGGGCTCGCCTCGCGCTCTTCATTTTAACTTTCCCCTGCATTCTCTGACCCCCTCCTTACCTGAGCACGCCCGCGCAGCCCAGGCAGACGCTGCAGCGGCCCCAGGATCACTCGCTCGCCGCCTTGAGCGAGCCGCGCCCCCAGCCACGCCTACTCTTCCTGGCCACGCCCACCCTGCTTCATAAGAGGAGCTGAATCACGAGCTCGCTACTCGGACTACTCCCCTGCCTTCCGCGGGAGCCATCTTGGAGACCTGAATCCTTTTTTAAAACTTATCCCCCTGAAACAGCGCTCGCCCGCACCTCTCATTCCTAATTCACCCTGCAGTCTTTGGCCACGCCCACTCTTTTTGGCCACGCCCACCCTGCTTCATAAAAGGAGCTGAATCACGAGCTCGCTACTCGGACTACTCCCCTGCCTTCCGCGGGAGCCATTCTCAGGAGACCTGAACCCTTTTTAAAATAATAATCGCCCTGATACAGCGCTCGCCTCGCGCTCTTCATTTTAACTTTCCCCTGCATTCTCTGACCCCCTCCTTACCTGAGCACGCCCGCGCAGCCCAGGCAGACGCTGCAGCGGCCCCAGGATCACTCGCTCGCCGCCTTGAGCGAGCCGCGCCCCCAGCCACGCCTACTCTTCCTGGCCACGCCCACCCTGCTTCATAAGAGGAGCTGAATCACGAGCTCGCTACTCGGACTACTCCCCTGCCTTCCGCGGGAGCCATCTTGGAGACCTGAATCCTTTTTTAAAACTTATCCCCCTGAAACAGCGCTCGCCCGCACCTCTCATTCCTAATTCACCCTGCAGTCTTTGACCACGCCCACTCTTTTTAGCCACGCCCACCCTGCTTCATAAAAGGAGCTGAATCACGAGCTCGCTACTCGGACTACTCCCCTGCCTTCCGCGGGAGCCATTCTCAGGAGACCTGAACCCTTTTTAAAATAATAATCGCCCTGATACAGCGCTCGCCTCGCGCTCTTCATTTTAACTTTCCCCTGCATTCTCTGACCCCCTCCTTACCTGAGCACGCCCGCGCAGCCCAGGCAGACGCTGCAGCGGCCCCAGGATCACTCGCTCGCCACCTTGAGCGAGCCGCGCCCCCAGCCACGCCTACTCTTCCTGGCCACGCCCCTAACGGCATTATAAATCATGTGCTTTCCCCGTACGCGCAGCGGACGGGCGCAGCGGGCACGCCTAAGGCAAGCCCGTCTGCGCCCGTCCGCGACCGCCCGGGACCAGGGGCCACAGACCCTGCCCAACTTGTGTCATACACCTCTGCACAACTATCTGCACTTGTGGTTCCTATCCCTGTCTCTCCTTCGTTAGTCTCACGCCTAGACTCTCTTGGTATTTCTGTGCCCCCATGTCTACCCCCACTCCCTTCTTCTTTCCCCCTCGCTTCCTCTCCCGCGGCTCATCTGGCCACCCCCTCTCTCACACCATCACTTCCCGCAGCTCCCGCTTTACTGCTTAACACCCGGTCAGCAGTTAAGCACCAAATTGAACTTTTCAACCTTCTATCCTCAGACTGTCCCGACTATCTTTTCATCACGGAGACCTGGTTTTCTATAGACTCACTCCCTGACCTTCTTGCTATTCTTCCTGACACACATTATGCCCTCCGCATGGACCGCCCGGCCAGTAAAGCCGGTGGTGGTGTGGCAATGATTATTCGATCCACGCTGAAATTTCAGCTTCTTGATCACTCACCAATACCTAACGTGGACTTTCTGGTCGCCCGGTTCACCAATCTCATCGACCCCCTCACCTTCGTCCTTGTTTATCGGCCCCCTCGGTCCATGCCTCAATTTGTTCCCCTATTACAAGATATCTTGGCCACTTTGGCAGTGAACAACTCGTCAGTTGTCCTACTAGGGGACTTTAATTACTGGCCCGACGACCCCAGAGAATGTCTAGCTTCCAAAGACTTCTCTGCGACTCTCCAGTCACTAAACTTTACTCCTCACATTTTTTCCCCCACTCACTTTAAGGGTCACACTCTGGGCCAAATTTGGTCCCTACGTTGCCCCCTTTCTGTCCTTTCCACTCTCCCTTGTCTTTGGTCGGATCACTCTTTAATATCTTTTATTATTCCCCTTCCCTCTTATGTAAAAACCCCTCTCCCCAAAAATCTGACAGCCCGCTGTTGGAACCAGACAGATCTCTCTCTTCTTTCTTCTTCTCTGGCTTCCACAGTACCCGACATGACGGATTTCCCTCTTGAAGACCAAGCCGATGCTGTTCGTGCCTGGCTTTCTTCCTCCTGTGACCTCGTCGCCCCTCCTAAAAACATCAAATCTGTGCGGCCCCATGAGGCCCACAGATGGTTCACTAGTGAACTCAAACAGCTTAAACTTAACCTTAGGCGATCGGAGCGTCATTGGAGGCGCAACTACTGTCCCCTCCTCCGAATCAAATATAAATCACTGCTCAACAGTTATAAAAAAGCCATTATCTTGGCAAAATCTGATTACTTTTCTGAAAAAGTTGCCCGGTCTTCAAATAAATCCCGAGAGATCTTTTCACTTGTAAAGCAACTCGCCACATCTGATCGTACTAATGTTAGTTTCACTCCATCCCTATCGTTTTGTCTTTCACTCAATAATTACTTTATTGATAAGATCACCATCATTAAAGCTAACATGCCCGCAGTCTCTCAAACCCAGATCATCCCCGCTCCCCCTCCGCCGCCTTATTTGTTAGATCACTTCCCCCCCATCTCTGTTGCACAATTTTCTGCTTTGCTCGTCAAGATCAAGTCGGGCTCTCCAGCTGACTGCGCTCCGGCTCGGATACTTCAAACCCTTTTTGCTCACTGTCCTGGACCCCCGCTTACACTTCTCAATTTGTCCTTGGCCCTCGGATTAGTTCCTTCTTCCTTTAAAACCGCCACCGTTCTACCTATAATAAAAAAACCTGGCTTGGACCCTTCCTCTCCTTCCAACTTCAGGCCCATCTCCCTTCTTCCCTATTTGGGGAAGATTGTGGAAAGCTATGTCACATCCTGCCTGTCCTCACACATTGAGAAGCATGGCCTCCTAGCCTCCCACCAGGCGGGCTTCCGCCCGGGCCACTCTACCGAGACTGTTGTCACCGCTGTCTTGGACGAGCTTAAGGGAAGGGCTGATTCCAATCTCCCCCAGGCGCTGGTGCTCCTCGACTTGTCGGCTGCGTTTGACACGGTTGACCATGCCATTCTTCTCGACCGTGTCAGCGCAGCCGGCATTAGAGGGGTAGCACTTTCCTGGCTGCAGTCCTTCCTCCAGGATAGGTCCCAGGCAGTCCAGCTTGCTGGATTTTCCGCCCCCCGCCCTCTCGTGTGTGGGGTCCCCCAAGGTTCCTCCCTTTCCCCTCTTCTTTTTAATCTTTATATCTACCCTCTTATTTTCTCTCTCCGTGAGCTGGGGGTCTCCGTGTACAACTACGCTGACGACCTCCAGCTCATCTTTGATCTCTCTACTCCTGACTCCTCTTCCTTTTTCAGTTCTACCCTAGTTTTTATTTCGGATTGGATGATCACGAACCACCTTAAGTTAAATCCCGACAAGACGGAGCTTGTCCTCACTGGTGGTCCCTCTAATCCCTGGTCCCCAACTCACTGGCCCCTTTCTCTTGGCACTCCTCCTCTCCCAGTTCCTTCTGTTCGCACTCTAGGCATTAAGGTCAGTAATGACCTCTCTATGCATTCCCAAGTTAGCTCCGTAATTTCATCTTGCTTTCTATCCCTCCGGCTCATCCGCAAAATCTCCCGTTTCTTTTCCACCGATGCCCTCAAATCTATCATTACAGCCCTCATCACTTCCCGTCTTGATTATGGGAACGCCCTCTATTCCGGTATCCCTGCTTTTGAAATGCGCCGGCTTCAGGCCATCCAAAATCAGGCCGCCCGGCTCATTTTTCACCTCCCTAAATTCTCTCATATCACGCCTGTTCTTAAGTCCCTTCACTGGCTTCCCGTACGCTTTCGTTCTTCCTTCAAATTAGCATGCTTAGCCTTCTTAGCCTACACTCATTCCGCCCCTCTTTTCATTGCTTCCTTGATCACCCCCTACAACCCTTCTCGGACTCTTCGCTCATCTTCTCAACTCCTTCTTCAAGTCCACCGCTACAGTAAAACTTGAACCGGCGGCACCCGTTTCTCGGTTTTGGCCCCCCCAGTTTTGGAATAGTCTTCCATTATCCATCCGATCTATCCCTACCTACTCTGCCTTCCGCAAAGCATTAAAAACGTTTCTCTTCCTCCAGGCCTTCCCCGGTTAGCTCCTCCGGCTGCAGTGTAGAATCCGACTCCTTCACCCCTACCCCCCAGCGCCAGGAAGCCGCTTGGCCACAGTGCGCTCAATCAAGTTTCTTTTTCATTCATTCTTTTTCATTCATTCCCTGACAGTGTTAGGTTTAAAATTAATGAAGTAATACGATCACAAGATGGGCCTCAGAATGCCGCATAATTTGCCTTTTCTTGTCGCATAATTTACTCTACCCTGCTGCATAATTTGGCCCTCGCATGCCATGTGATTCCAGCACACTGACAACCCGGTCCTGCACAAGCTGTTGCTTGGGTTTACCCGTCTCCTCTGCCTTCCTCCTACCCGCACCCACACTCGGAATTGCACAGCACTGCCCCCTCGTAGTATCAAAGTGCACTAAGCTCACATCCACCGCCCTAATACTGACATCCACATTACTGACCTGGGCATCGGGCTCACCAACTCACTCACTTGGTAGGGAGGGAAACTTGGACGACTGAAAAAACATTGTTTACACTTTACCGTAAAGTTGCCAGTGCTACTTTAGCAGACTCGCCGGACTTTAGGAATGCCGTCAGATGCTCACATTTCATGCTTCAAAAACACAGTACTGAACTTTTAAAGTATATCCGAATGCACGCTTCTTAGGGCTAGCAGCACGCATCTACCTCTTGGGGCGAGTAGCACATGGTCAATAGTTTAATAAAGCGGACCGGGCTGCAGCCCCATAACGCACATGACACTCACACTTGCGTGTGCGTACACAAGCAGCAGGTGTGCCAACCCACCAAGCTGCCTCGGTAACTGCACGGGGGAATATACAGTGCCTGGCTAGCTACGTAGCATTGCCCATGCTAGTTTAGAAGAAAATGCGAGGGGTGGTTTCCTTAGTGAAAGGCAAGCCACGAAGAGCAGGAGGTGGGGCCACACTGCCTCCACAGTACTAAAAGGCATGTATTGCACAGCGAGCCGAGAGCTTGCACTGCCTGCCGCCCACTGTCACTGTTGCCGCATGCCCACCAACATATCCTCAGACAGAGTGGTCCTGGTTCTGGGAGAGTCTGGCACCGTGGGCTCTAGGATTGTGAAATCGCTTCTGGACAAAGGTAATGAAGCTTCTCATACGCCGGCGCTTTCCCATGCAACTGCTTGCAAAATAGCCCAGTAGGTCAAGCGCCTGCTCCTAGAACCAGTGTGTCCCATAGTAGAAATTCGAGTCGACCGACTGTGAATGAATTAATCTTCTTGTACATTGCATACTGCGAAGTGAACCCTTGCTTGTTGCGCCACCTTTTTGGTTGCTAAAGGGACTAAGGTACGGTGAGATACAGGGATGTGTCTAGGAGCATACGATGTGTTCAAATGGAGAAGCTGAGATTCGGCTGCTGCTTCTTAATTTTCCCCGATCTCTAGTGTGCTTTTGACTGGATTCAACTGTGACATGGGTTTTAAACTTTTCCTCATTAACTGAACAACAGATGAGCAGTGGATAAACAATAAAACTGCAGCATTAGCTAAACGAAAGCACCATCTGACAGCCGTGGAAGCAACTAGAGGAACAAGCGAGCGCGCCTCACGCTGAAAGGAGGAAACAGGGGGAGGGGGGAGAGAGGAGGGGGCCTGCACTTGTTTCCCTTGCGGGAGCAAGCAGGAACCATCTGTTATTACAAACAGATGGTTCTGAAAGCTCACTCCCGCAAGGGAATCGCCAAACGTGCATGCATTGCCATTGAAAGCAATGCAAAGCGTGCAGGTTTCCAAAGGTGTCTCCTATGCAGCGCATGCGTGCTGCTAGGCGAGACCTAAAAAGTGAGCTATCAGCTTTATCAAGGGGTGTACATCCCAACATTTATAAAGCAGATCATCTTTCTCCCAAAATCCCCAATATTTTTAATCTAGTTTATATTTCAGTAATTCACACAATTAAATGTTTAACAATGGTGATTATCATAGAAATGTTAAATAAAGTTTTCATAAAAAAACGTCTGTTAGTCTTTCTTTTAACATATTTTTTATTATTGCATTTTGTGGGCTGAAAATGTTTAAAGAAAGATTCAGAAATATATATATATCTATATATATATATATATATTTTCATGTTTCTGAATCTAGCATTTAACAGCCCACAAAATGTAATCATAAAAACAACCACAATCTGGCCTTGTGCTCCACCTGAAGAACACAATAGCTCCAGCTCGGAATGCTTACAAAAATATAGTAAATTCTCCTTGGGTAATGGATTTAATGGCCCAGGAGACTTACCTAAAAAAAAATTGCTGCTCTCCCTACAGCCCCAAACAACATAAAAAAGGCTTGTTGGTGCCCCTAAGTTTTGCAGGGGTACCACAACGCTAAATAAATATAAATAAAAAAGCCCATGCAGAGCATTATGGAGAACTCCTTCTAGGAGCAGTGAATAATAAATTAGCAGCTCTTGTCACTCATTCATTTTGATGTCCCATTGCTCATCCGAGACACCCTTTTTATAACTATTGGGGAGGGGGTGTACAGTCCCCCCCACCCCTGAGCCATTACAGGACCGGGGACCCAATCTCCTGGGGCTGTATTATTTTTATAGGGGAGGTGAATGCACACCCTCTCCCCGACCCTTTACGGACCCCATTGACCAGGGCCTTTTTTTTTTAGGGCTTGCAAGCGAAAAGCCCTTTTACAAGGATTTCAAAAATGGACCTTGAAATTCCACACAGCTCTTGCATGTACATTTCAAGGTCCATTTTGATTGGGCTTTGTATGCGTGCTGTTTTATAACAGATCACGCAATAGGCCATAGGAGGTCGCGTAGCTCCGCCCATGGCCTATTGGTGTCTGTTACGCGCACCAAAGCACATATGTCTTCAATTATGGCGGACAGACTCGGCCGCCAAAATTAAAGACATATGCTCGCTGTGGAGCCACTCACGAGCTTCTTTTTTTCTTTTTTTGGATCCATTTCACGGCCGAAGTAACTAAACGCTGATGTCTTGTTTTAGTCCTCTTTCCTACCGATGTCTCCCCGACCGTGCAGTAATATCCCAAAGCGTGGGGGGGTGATGTCTCTCTCGTACCGCGCATCTGATCGGTGTTTTATGAGCCATGTTTTTACCCAGATCTCAGAGGCTGCCATAAAGGTATCACTGGAGCGAGAATAATGAGAAATGTGCCAAGGCCTCTGATGAAGTGCGCCTGGACTCGCAGTGCAAGGCATTTTTACAGTCAGTCAGGGAGGGTCTGTACTTGGAAGAGCGGAGCGCTAGAGCCCCGACGCGTGCCTCGTACATTAGGCGCTACGGCGAGTCCTGTAATTGGTTTGTCACGGAGAAGATTGAGGTCTGCTCTAGTGGTAAGTAACGGCTGTCGTGATGCGGGCCTGGAGTGGGGTTACGGGCGTGTCCTCCCCCACCATTACCTCAATTTGTGCGATAATGTTCCTTTGAGTCAAATTTATCAGTGAGTGTACATGCGTGTAAGAGCCCTAGTCATAAAAGCCACAGAGTTTATATCAGTCCTAATTACGAGCTCTTCTTTACTCTTTTACGAGCGAAACCATTCCACTGCCTAAACACTGCACAAAATTAAATGATGTTTGCTCGACTAGTTTTACCGTGACACGCCTTGTCTTTATATATTTAAGATGAATTGATGGCCTTTATAAACTCTTCCCACAATACAAATTTAAAAAAACAGCATTCCGTACTTCACTTTTTTGTATACTTTGATGGTATGTACAGTAATCCTTTCAGGGGCATTCCCATTTTCTTATCTACAGCCCTTTCATCTTTAGTCACCGATAATGTTGCATGTGTTCGTTCCGCTGCGGATATCCAAGCATCCAACAGTACAAAAACTAAAGCATGTGATCACAGGAAACACTGGAGGGCAGAATTTGCTCAGGGAAAAGAACTTGGCACCCTTATTTGTATTCAAGCTGCGACTTTAAACAAAACTTAATGCTGCTCTAGTAAGCACTTTCAGAATTGCTTTTCTAACCGTTCCTCGACGTCTCCGACTTCTCTTTCTCGGCTGTGTGCGCTTGTTTGAACAGCATAATGTAAATGGTGATAAATCCAATTGTAATGCAGTGATTGGATAAATTGAGTACCAGTGAATGTTCAATAGAATTGCAAATGGGATCTATTCAGAATGGAAATAAAGACGTATGTCTAAAAAGTAGACTATTAAACTAAACTACAAGACCTCCAAAAGAGAAGTCCAGTAGTGTTAAGCTCAGTTGGCCGATCAGCAGATCAACAGCTATTATAATGATCTAAAGCTAATCAGCCAGCAGTGAGGGCTGACAGGGAGATTGAGTCTCAACCATTGACAAAGCCAGTGAGACTGGATATGTTGTTAGTGAAAGTGCTATATCATTGCATATCAAATGAGTAATTGCACAAATGGATGAACTGGTGAGGGCATGGATAGATGGATGGGCAACCTGATGAGAGAGCATAAGTGAAAGGAGCTTTTATATGGTTTACCGTCACCAGATTTAGGTGCAAGAGACTTATATTCCTTTCCCTTTCCAAAATTGTGTTAACTCTCCATCCGCGACAAGATTGGCCACTGTGATACCAGGGCAAGCACTGTGCCATCAGTCAGTATCTTCAAGCATTTGTTAAACGCCGCAAACTGACCGCACTGTATTTGCTCGATTACTACACTTAAAAGCACCCATTTGAAATCCCGGAATAAACATCAGTAAAAGGACGATGTTTAGAGCGCTCACCACAAACTGCGGGCTGACCGACACGTCCCCGCAGGGGATACTCATAAGAGGGCGGCCCCCTTAGTGCCACAAGATGGCACACAGGGCAGCCCAGTGTTCCACGACCCTAAACGGTCCTGGACATCACTTACGGCCATGGTGGGAGGCGGGGAGAGGTATATATTCCTCCCCCGCCCACCTGGCGGCCTCTTTGTCCCTTCAACCAGATGCTGTTTCCCTCCCTACCGCTTACATGGCGCTTCAGGGTGGGGGGGATATATGTTCTAATCCCTTTTTTTATTTGTGTTGCAGGCGGAGTTACAGGGCGATCCAGAGGCGGAAAGGTACTCAGGGGTACCCTCTTCAGGAGCACAAAGGGTGCTGAGGCCTAATATCCCCAGAAAGTCTGTGCGGTGGACCCTGGGGTGCGACGGCGCCCTGTCTGTCCTAAGGGCGGTTGGAAACCTGTACAACCGGGGGTCGCTTGAACGCTCCGCCCCTCGTAGGGGGGGGGCGGGAGGGCGTGAGCAAGAGGGTGGACCGATGGTTCATCGGAAGTGGGAGTGGCTATCCACTCACCACAACCGCTAAGCACCGATTGGCTAAGGCCACAATGCAAGTTGGCCCATCAGGTGGTAGGCCGTGAGGGGCGGCTTGCCTTTGGATCGTCTGTAAGATAACCCACCATGTTGACATATGTATATGCTAATAAACCTGCAGCGACCTTATCCCAACAAAAAGTTGTCTTGTCTGCTTATTTACGATACATGCATGTTGCTGCGGGAGGGCTGGTGAGTGGGCCGATAATGGCACTATGCGGGCCGACCGACATGTCCCCGCAGGGGACACTCATAAGAGGGCGGCCCCCTTAGTGCCACAAGATGGCACACGGGGCAGCCCAGTGTTCCACGTCCCTAAAGGGTCCTGGACGTCACTTCCGGCCATGGTGGGAGGCGGGGAGAGGTATATATTCCTCCCCAGCCCACCTGGCGGCCTCTTTGTCCCTTCACCCTGACGCTGTCTCCCTCCCTACCGCTTACCCGGCGCTTCAGGGTGGGGGGGGTATATGTTCTAATCCCTTTTTTATTTGTGTTGCAGGCGGAGTTACAGGGCGATCCAGAGGCGTAAAGGTACTCAGGGGTACCCTCTTCAGGAGCACAAAGGGTGCTGAGGCCTAATATCCCCAGAAAGTCTGTGCGGTGGACCCTGGGGTGCGACGGCGCCCTATCTGTCCTACGGGTGGTTGGAAACCTGTACAACCGGGGGTCGCTTGAACGCTCCGCCCCTTGTAGGGGGGGTGCGTGAGCAAGAAGGTGGATCGATGGTTCATCGGAAGTGGGAGTGGCTATCCACTCACCACAACCGCTAAGCACCGATTGGCTAAGGCCACAATGCAAGTTGGCCCATCAGGTGGTAGGCTGTGAGGGGCGGCTTGCCTTTGGATCGTCTGTAAGATAACCCATCATGTTGCCATATGTATACGCTAATAAACCTGCAGCGACTTTATCCAAACAAAAAGTTGTCTTGTCTGCTTATTTACGATACATGCATGTTGCTGCGGGAGGGCTGGTGAGGGGGCGTATATTGGCACTATGTTCTGTGTTATACTGTGTATGCATATTCCGTCCAAGTTGGAAGGATAAAAGGATGAGCCTTCCCTGCAGGGATTCGAACCATTGAACTTCTGATTACCCGCAGATGCACCGTGTTCTCACCCAGCGGAGTTATTTTCAGCATAGAATATAAATGATTTCAAGGATGTTCCATCTGCAGTTTATTGCTCTAAAAATCCTCTGTTGCCGGTCCCTGCGCCACAAAGTGGTACCTTTGCTTTCGGCCCTAATGAGCGCAGTTTTGGTCTGGGTCCTTACAAAGTTCTTGCCGACTTGTTTTTAATGTTTACTTTGCGCCGTGGCTGCCGGTCGTCAGTGCTTGTTTTATCACTGGTGTCTTTGGCGTGAGCATTGCACAGAAAGCTGTTTTTTTTAGATATTTATTTAACCCCTGCTGCACTCCGGGCTCCGATAGCGGATTCACAAGGGCGGATATGTTTTTCTGTGACCGGATCCATCCCATTATGTAATTTTACATATTGAGACGTTTGTGCGATTAAGCATACACTAGTCACTGGCTGATTTGCTCGTTTTCCCCATCTCTTTTCCTTTCCATCTCCTACCGGCTATGCTTACCTCCCAACCCTTACTATGGAAAAAACATGGGCTTGTTTACCAGCAGATTTTTCATGTTTCGAATGTTTTATTTTACCAGTCGTTTTCTTTTCCCACTTTGGAAAGATGTACATCCTTTGTACTGCGTTTTCTGGAAATGTTTTTCTGTCATATCCCTTAGGCTACTGGCCTTGCATTGCCCCCTGCAGCAGTTGTGACTAGTTAATAGCAGTGGAAGGCGGCAGTGTCTTATCAGAGAAACAAGAATTCATGCCACCAGTGCTGCTTCAGAACTGTACATTCAAAAGAAGTGAAGAAATGAATACAGATCACGCCTTTCTTGTGTTTGTGTTTTCATGAGATCGAGTGCCTTCACGATGGAGGCTTGTTTTTCACTGCTGCAAAGTGGCTTAAGCCTGGCCCATCTCTCTCTACAATTGTGCCCATTGCCAGTACGTGTTTTTGTTGTCTCTGAAGTCAAAGGGGAGCAGCGCCATAAATTAACTAAATTGTTTGCAGGTAGAATGTGGGGTATTGGGGACAGTTTGGAGATAAATCAAGGAACGGGAAATACTATTTTTCATCACCGTTATCAGTGACTGCTGCTGAGATCAGAGAAAGAGTTCACGTGACGTATTCGGTCTCATAAAGATCTTCTCACTCTGACTTCAATCCTTCTGAATCCAATAATGCAGACTACTAGGTTAATGCACATACTGCAGAGCTCAGCATGCAACGTAAAGCTCAGGGTTTGCAATGATGTGGGGGCTAACTGAGCATTTGATCCTTCTTAGGTCGATGGACTGCGCTCCACCTCTTGTTTGGTTAGGCACGGGGAGATTAAATGATTTGCCCAGAATCACAGGATGTTCAGCGTTGAGAGAGCACAAAATCTGAAAAAATGTATAAGTACACCATATTTACAAGCACGTAGTATTAGTTAAATTGTATTGCACAAGAGTGTCAACTTATATGGTGAAAATATATGAGTGTTTGTTTTAATTAGAATAGATGCATATATAAGAGTGGAAAACTAATGTAGAGGTTGTAGAAATGTTAAAATGATGTTGGAGTCACACGTTAGATGAATAAGTGAAAACAAAATGTAATTCTGCAAACCATGAAAATGTGTGGGCCACATGGCATTTCACAGGAAACGAAAGGTGCTGCTACACTTTTAGTGACGTGGATTCTAAAGTCATTCGAGTGCAAATGTATTATTAGGCATAGTATTGAAGTATATGTTTTATATAGATGTGTTGCATTATATTATAGTAATATGTGTTAGTTAAAATACTGTTTAAACCAAAGAAAGGAAATGTTTTAGAGGGCCGAGACCTGCTTTATGTAAATCAATGAGGCCTGAAAAGACCAAGTCATTCTCTTTGATCTAAAATGTGCTCGTTAGGGGAAAGTTGTGCTAGGCACTAACTGAGAATTCTTATACATGTTTTATGGTCCGAGATATGATAGAGACTGGAATCTGGGGCCTACCGAGAGGGTGTCTGTTTGCAGGTGCAAGGGGAACTTAAATCAGAAATAATGAATAGGCCCTTGTTCAGAAGTGCCAGGCACAGGCCTGTAGGAGTCTTCAGGAATTTTAGGGGGTACCGCTTGGACGGAGAGAAGCCTGGGAAGCAAGGTCAACTTTAATGAAGAGTCCAGAGGAGCACCAGGACGGGATTTGCCGCTCAAAACTGCACCACGTGAGAGGCGTCTCAAGGGGCGTGCCTATTGGAAATGTGATTTGGTATTAGGGATAGCACCCCGGGGAGGAGTTAGAGCAGATGATCTGAGAAGCCTTAGAGAGTGGATGGGTAGGCAGATAGAGAACGGAAAAGAATTCAATTGAGACAAAGACTAAGGGAAGTGTGTGATCTTCTTTGGAAGTCACCACTGCTGACACCTTTTTAGGTAAAGATCTTGTTAAGTAGGGATGTCACTTAGTCTAGTGTAGGGACAGATTTAACTTGTATTTTTCCTTTCTGTAAATGACTCTCAGGTTGCAACTCACGGCGATTCTTGCAACACTGATGCTCTTTGAAGTAGTTTTGATAATTTCCTTTTGTCGTTTAAGGATATTCAGAGAGTATCTTTTTGTACTAATACCTGTATACCTTTTGAATCTTATTCTGAGATGTTTGTATCTCCAGATACTTTTGGCTTTGAATTAAAACTTTTTAACCTTTCCCAGTGGTAAGTGGTTCTTTAGAGTGGTCTAAGTTCCTAATTAACTAACCTAGTAGTAGATTGTCTTTTACTCAATGACAGGTACCAACGATTCAGTCGACATGATTAGGGATCTGGTAAGATAACTAGTGACCAGAAACCCCGCGTTAACAGTTGGTAGCAGTTTAGGATGGTTATCTTCTTGAGGAAGGTAATCTAGATTAGGTTAGCTTACCCCAAGGCCCCTAGAGCTAGACATCGAGAGATGAGCAGCGGAAGAATCGCGTGCCGAAGAGGGTGTTGACGGTGCGAGAAAAGCAGCAGTATCGGAGGAGAGTGAGTATAACAAGGGTCATGCGTGAACAGATTGCGGTGTTTTGTGTTGTATTTGTATTGTAATGTCTTGCGGAGTTGAATGCCTGTAGCGTGATTGTGAGAAGGTTGTGAGCGCGCGCAACCTGGTAAAAAAAAAAAAAAAAATCTTAAGTTCAAGGTAGAGCTTAGGTGGTCCGGGTGTATCGAACACTCAAGAGTAATTGCCAACCATAGTACGGAGGTCATGAGGTACCATTGACCGCCGCAGAACCGAGATAGGGGGAGTGCAAGAGTGAGTGTGTGAGTAACGGACGCTGGTCGAAAGTTACTGTGTGTAAGTAACCTATCAGAGAAGGCGATTGTCTGAACGTAAACGGAAAGACATTTCGCCAGTTAAGGTGACAATTACAGATTGACTGTGGGCGTACAGTCAAAGAAAAGTGATCGCTTGGACGGAAGTAATCATTTTTCGAAGTATGAATGGGACGCATGCATAAACGCGGAGACGAGCTGAAAAAGGAGGGGAACTGCTGCGAAGGGGGACGAGTGACGTCGGCAAGAGCCGCGCTGAGATAGGGTGGATAGTGAGGAGCCGCGACGCGATAGGACGGTTGGTGTGACGTCGGCAAGAGCCGCGACGGGATTGGGCGGCTGGTGCGACGTCAGTGAGAAGTCGCGTTCTGATAGGCCAGTTGACGAGAACCGAGCTGAGATTGGTGGATTGTCATCAGGAAGTAAACAAACCGGAGAAAACAGAAACTAGTAGATTGAAAATGAAGTGTTTTAAATGTTTGAAGGATATTTTTAAAAGAAAAAGGAGAGAGTCTTTTTACGGGCAAGAGGCACCGCCAGAGGGTACACCGGCTCATTATATGGCAGCGAATGTTGGGCTGCATACGATATTATGGATTGGAGTTTGGAACAAGCTTACGGAAGAGAATGAGGAAATGTCGTTCCCAAAGTATGGGACGTTTAAATTAGAGGTGTTACATCGGTTAAAAGCAACCATGTCTGCATTGAAACCTCCGCCTAGACCAACCCAGTTTGAGGCCCTTAACGCATGGATTAGGGCGGCGCACGATAGGAATCTGAATAGGCGTCAAGAAAGGCTGACGCGATCGGTAAGAGCAGTGAGAGATTCCAAATGGGATGAGGACGCCAAGAGGTGGAGGGTACAGGCTATTGAGGTGGATAAGTTGTACACAGTGAGAGAGGTGGCAGGTGAAAAGACACTCATGGAAGAAGATGAGGAGAGCGAATCGGAGGACAACGTAATAAATACATTATTGATAGATAGACCGCCTCCGAGAGTTGGGGAGATAGAAAGTAGAGGACTCGCAAGGGAAGATGGGGCTGCCATAGAGGGGTATGTACCACTTCCTACATCGGAATGGACACCTATCAAAGGTGGGGAGACACCTCAACCTAGTACAGCACAGAGTGTAGTCGGAAGGTTTGTGGTACAGAAAACGCCAACCGCAGAGAGGGCGGAACCTTGTAGATTGCCAGATGCTCTCCAAGTACCCGTTACCATAGGACCCATAGTATCGATTTACAACCCAGAGAATGGGAGAGAGGAAGAACAGATACGGTTGGACAGAGAAAGGGTTGAGATGGAAAGGAGGCATAACACGACCAATGCCTGGAAGCAATTGCCAGGACCGGTAACGTGGAACACCCCATTCGAACCAACAGTGAGCCCCGCAACAGAGCAGGGGGGTCAAAGAGGACCGATGGACCTAAGGGGACCACGTCCGAAATCCTTTAAAGAGTTAAGGGTTGACTTGAGAGAATGGGATGGGTCCGCAGAAACGCAGAGCAATAGGTCAAGAGCAGAAGCTGAGTGGGGAAATCGAGGCAATGGGACAGTATCTCACTGCGGGGCTAGCGAAAGCAGTTAGGGACGTGAGGGTCAAAGCCAGGAGAACAGAGGAGTAATACGTCCTAATGATGGGAGGGACCAGCAGGAGCGAGAAGGTAGAAGCATGGAGTGTGAAGAGATGTCTCGGCTCTTTGAAAAGGGTGGAGATCAAATGGTACTAGCATACAGAGATAGGTTTAGGTGCACTCATCACGCGCCAGGGGAGAATGTGCAACACTGGAATAGGGGGAACAATGAAAGATCTTGCCATACATCGGGTGATCAGAGGTCACAGACCAATTGTGAAGAAAGGGAGAGTAATGGAATGTCTTACCATGAACCCAGAGAATCCAGGCATGAAGGGGAAGGTGGGACTATGAGGCACAATGGAGTGTTTCATCATCCACCCAGAGAGGACGGAACAGCATGGGACCTGGAGGGGTGGGAGCATGGGAGGACTCCACATAACTCACCTGAGCCCAGACGTAGGACTCGGAGCTGGGATGGGAAAGATGTGAATGGACCCCCTAGAGCTAGCGTACTGAAAGCTACAATAAAGGCGAAAAGACTTGATGTCACCAGTTTAAAATCTGATTTGGATGAGATTATAGATGGTACGTTGCCATTAGAAAGGATTGAGTTATACGAGCAAGATGAGCTGCTGTTCATAGCAAAGGATGTTACTCGGAAGGCGAGAGCGACTCATGAGAAACTGTCTGAACTGGCAGACAGGTACATGGTAGATTTGTCCAGAGCAAAGACCCTACAGAGTAACCATAGGTTACAATACTCAGATCAAGACTTAGATGAGAAAAGAACTACAGGGTTAAAGACACACATAAGGGAACTAATAGCAGGAATAAGAGCGTGGAGGGATCTGGACAAATGGGAGGAGAGATGGTCCAAAAGGGGAACTGTTAGGCGGTGTGTGAATGGGACGTCTCCTGAGGGAAAGTTAATGCAGATGGAGGCATTCCCTTTGAGAGAAATATCAAATGGGAATTATGTACATGTGCCCTGGAGTAGAGGAGATTTAGCTGCATTTACCAACTCATTTCCGAAGTTAAGGGACAATCCAGTAGAGTGGTATAAGCAGGTAGAAAGGTTTGTAAAGATCTCGAAAGTATTGTGGATTGATTTGAACACTTTGTTTGACATTGTGGTCCCATCTGACTTGTGGACATCGTGCAAGACTAGTGTTGAATGGCCAACTACTGAACCAGTGAGGGATGCTCAGACAAATGGACCGTCTGAAATTGTCATGCAAAAGTATGAAAGGGTAATAGCTTGGCTGAAAGATAAGGTACCACCTCAGGACATAGATTGGGTAAAAATAGACCGAACAAGACAAGAACCAAAAGAGACAGTTCATGAGTTCTATGAAAGGTTGTTGAAAACATTCAAACAATACAGTGGACTCGATGTAATGGATCCCAAAGATATAGGACAGTTTGTGTCAAAGTTTGTTTTGGGGTTGAGACCTGATATTTGTTTGATGATTCAGCAACATTTAATTTGTTGGCAAAACAAACCACTAGATGAAATTTTAAGGTATGCCAGATACTGTAGCGATGAGATAGATTCCAAGACAAAGAAAATGAAGGAGAAGCTGATGGTGGTACAGATGCAGTCAGCCGGAAAGGGCGGACAGCAGAAACAGGGAACGGGGACAATGGGACGGAAGTCGAATGGTCAGAACAAGGATAGTGAAGAAAGTCAGAGACCTAGAATAGATTTTGCCACTTTAAAGAAAACGACAAAGTGCCACCAGTGTCACCAGGTGGGACACTGGAGACGCGAGTGTCCCTTTAACCCTGAAAGTGGAGAACTAGAATTAGAACAGGAAGTTCAGGAGGTTCCAGTTCAAAGGGCGACAGTCTCGGGAAGCAAGGTGGTCAAAGGGGGGACTTCGGCTCCACGAGCTCAGTTTCCACAGCCACCAAAGATCGCGACAGGGGGAAAAGTCTATAAACAAATGCCTCTTTTTATTGAAGAAGAAAAATGTTAATACATTGACCCAATGACCGGTCAACGTGTGAACAGAGAAGAGGACTGTACCCTCGGGGCAGTTCTAGAAGTAGATCAGAGAGGGCCATTTGTTGAGGCAGAGGTAGCAGGGTGCCCGATGACATTCTTGGTGGATACTGGAGCTACTCGATCAACTCTGAGATCAGCAGTGGTTCCTGACCTACCAATGTCGGGGAAAACAATTCAGGTGGTTGGAGTCGCAAATAGAAGAATGACTAGTCCTTTGACAGAACCAGTGTCAGTGAAAATAGGGAATTACACAAATGAACATCAGTTTGTGGTATGTGATTCTAGTCCTGTATGTCTGTTAGGGAGGGACTTGTTGTGCAAATTGAATTGCACCATATACTGCACACCTCAGGGTGTGGAGGTACAGACCGTAGATGATGATGCTACTTTTAAGATTGCCAATGAGAAAACATGTATAGAACTGTATCCTACTCTGACTGTGGAAGACCTTCCTTGGGACCTAAGAGATGCTGTCTCAGCTGAAGTATGGGATTTTACTGGGGAAGAGATAGGACTGATCAAAGGGGTGGAACCAGTGAAGATCATGATAAAACCGAACGCTGAATTTCCAAGAACGCCACAGTACAAACTGTCCCAAGAAACAATTGCAGGAATAAAACCTGTGATTGACTCAATGATTCAACAGGGAATACTGAAAGAAATCGTGGGTAGTCCATGTAACTCCCCGATTATGGGTTTGCAGAAACCTAGTGGGAAGTTCAGAATAGTTCAGGACCTTCGAAAGATTAACAACATTGTGGTTTCATGTTGTCCAGTGGTACCGAATCCATCAGTGATACTGTTTCAAATACCATTCCAAGCTGAGTGGTTTACAGTGATAGACCTTTGTCAAGCCTTCTTTTCCATCCCATTAGATGCGGACAGCCAGTATCTTTTCGCATTTAAAATGGAAGATCGCGCCTTAACATGGTGTCGAATTCCACAAGGGTTCACAGATAGCCCTTCGATCTTCAGTCAGCTGTTGAAGAAAAACCTTGAAAGTCTGGTATTGCCACAGAACTCGGTTCTGGTCCAGTACATAGACGACCTACTTGTTGCGTCAGAAACAGAGGAAGCGTGTAAGGAAGACACCATTGCTTTACTGAATCATTTAGCTGAGAATGGACATAAGGTATCTCCGAACAAATTACAGTACTGTCTGACAGAAGTACAGTATTTGGGTCACCGAATAGAGAAGGGGAAGCGCAAGGTGTCTCCAGACAGGATAGAGGCCATCATGAAAATGAATGCGCCAAAGACACAGAGAGAAGTTAGGATGTTCTTAGGAATGGTTGGTTACTGCCGACAGTGGATAGCTAACTTTTCACTGAAAGCAAAACCTTTACAGAAACTGACGCACAAGGAGGTGAGTGATCCGGTACCATGGGACAACGAGTGCTTAATGGCGTTCCTACAGCTGAGAGAGGATTTGTGTCGTGCTCCGGCTTTGGGAATGCCAGATTATGAGAGAACTTTCTCATTATACTGCTGTGTGAGAGAGGGATGTGCGTTATCAGTGTTGGTGCAAGTACATGGAAATGCCCGTAGACCAGTTGCATATTTTTCGGCTACATTAGATCCGGTAGCCGCAGCGTTGCCCGGATGTCTCAAATCCGTTGCTGCAACAGGTGTCAGCATTGAAAGGTGTGAGAACATTGTTATGGGACATCAATTAGTGGTGTATGTACCGCATTCGGTAGAATTGTTAATGACAAGGACTAAGACGCAGCACTTGACCAATAGTAGGCTCACGCGCTATGAGCAAGTTATTCTTGCTGCAGAGAACGTGACCCTTAAGAGGTGCTCGGTCTTGAATCCTGCTACATTGATGCCACTTCCTAATGATATAGAAGGCGAAGAATGTGAAGATCACGATTGCCTAGATGTGACTGAACTATGCACGAAGCCCAGACCAGATATTGTGGATGAGCCATTGATCGACCCTGACGAAATTTACTTTGTTGATGGTTCATGCTTAAGAGACGATACTGGTCGGTTGAGAGCAGCTTATGCTGTTTGCACCATTACTGGAGTTGTGGAAGCCGCTTGCCTGGAAGGAGTACACTCCGCTCAGGTAGCAGAAATCATTGCATTGACACGTGCCTGTATAGCAGGTAGCAAAAAGAGAGTCACCATCTATACCGATAGCCAATATGGTTTCGGTGTAGTTCGTGATTTCGGGCAATTGTGGTCTCAGAGGGGTTACATGACCTCCTCTGGTTCGCCAATCAGAAATGGGGAATTTGTACGACAACTGTTAGAAGCATTGCAAGGTCCAGCTGAAATTGCAGTGGTCAAGTGTACAGCTCACACTAAAAATACAGATTTTGTGTCACAAGGAAACAGATATGCAGATGAAGTTGCCCGCTATTGTGCGGAGCAAGGGTATACTTTCACGGAGGTGGAAGTAGGCGGGGCAAAAGAAAAAACAGAAGTCCAAATGATGTTAGAGACCGTAGATACATGGGAAGATCTGAAACAAATGCAAGAAAATGCACCTGAGTCAGAGAAAAAGTCCTGGGAAGTAGCAGGTTGTGTGAGAAGTGAAATGGATTTTTGGGTTTCAGCAGATGGAAGAGCAGTGTTACCGGAGGAATTAGTGAATCCAATGGCACGACAAATACATGGTCCGACACACTTAGGAAGGGATGCCATGCTGAGAGTATTTAGGCAAACTTGGTATTGCCCAAAGTTCAGGATTGCAGCAGAAGCAGTTTGTAGGAGATGTGTCACATGTCAGCAACTGAATGTAGGGAAAAGAACACCCGTTACCATGAGTCACATTGGGAGGTCTGGGGGGCCTTTCAACAGAATGCAATTAGATTTCATTGAAATGCCTAGAGTCAACCGCCTTAGGTATGTGTTGGTGGTCGTATGCATATTTTCCAGGTGGGTCGAGGCATACCCTACACGTAGGTGCGATACACTCACCGTAGCAAAACTGTTACTTAGAGAATTGATCCCGCGCTACGGGGTGCCAGGCTCTCTGGAATCTGATCGAGGAACACATTTTAACAGTGAAATTGTGAAGATGCTTTGTGCCGCATTGAACATTGATCAGAAGTTGCACTGTAGCTATCGACCAGAGGCTTCAGGAATTGTGGAGCAGATAAATGGGACACTAAAGTGTCGAATTGCCAAAGTGTGTTCTTCAACTTCCTTGAATTGGCCAGATGCTTTGCCTTTAGTGTTGATGAGCATGCGCAGCACACCCGACCGGAGGACAGGTCTCTCTCCACACGAGGTGCTGATGGGGAGGGCAATGAGGCTTCCTTCTGTACCAACTGCGACACTATTAAACATTACAGATGACCTGATCCTGGATTACTGCAAAGGACTGTCTGACGCCATTCATTCTGTGTCCTTCCAGGTGCAGGCTGCTGAGGTCCCATCTTCAAGAGAGTTGTGTCATGACCTGTGCCCAGGAGAGTGGGTGCTGGTGAAGAAACACGTCCGGAAAAACTGCCTAGACGTGCGCTGGAGAGGACCTTTTCAGGTCATACTGACCACGAATACGGCTATCAAGTGTGGAGGCCTGCCGAATTGGATACACGCTTCCCACACCCGAAGAGTTCCAGCACCCCTGGAAGAAACAGCTCCTCTCACAGATGAGAATCCAGCTGAAGACGGTGAACCATTAGAGGGGATCAGTCAAGCTGTGGGGGTGTCCGAAGAAGTTGGGAGCGTTGCAGATCCAGAAGAAGAAGGGCAAGGCGGTAGCGAAACTGAAGCTGCAACGGAAGGAGAGAGCAGTTGTGAATGTGATTTGGAAACAGATCAGGAACAGAGTGATCGGGAACCGAGCAGGAGGGAAAGCAATAGGAGAACAAGAAGTGGGGCAGCTACTTGGCCTGAAAGAAGAAGGAGGCCGAGCCTGAAGCTAGCTCTAGAAGAAACTCTTGCTCCTATATCCGAAGATTCGGATCTGGAAGAAGGTGTATCGGACCAAGAGCAGGAGGGTCTAAGGAGATCAAGGAGAGTACGAGTGCCTAGCAGAAGATACTCTACACCTGAGTGGACCTACCTCGCTGCAGATGTCCGAGGGACGCAGAGCTGGGAGGGTGAGGGAAGTGACCCTGACCAGAACTGACCCAATCATCACAGGGGAAATAAGATTTCTGTTGCCAGGATTGGAGGTTGAAAGACTGCTGACACTCAACATCGTCTATCCTCCTCTCCTGAGTGGAATAAGAAAATTGATATTTGAGACTGTTGAGTTTCCGTGTTGCTGTTCAAGGAGTCCAATACTGGAGGGAGTCCTTCTCCGTATGGAAATATTTGAGCTAGTGGTGGAACTCCTGGGACCACGCATAGTTTCAGATTGCTAAAAAGACCTTGTAAAGAACTTTGTAAATATTGATTGGAAGATAACCTAGCGCCGAGTGGAAGAAGAAAGAATTAGGGACTTCCCTTTTAGTGGATGGAGAAGGGCTAGGGTTGTCTATTGTTACAGAACTTAATGACTGTTTTTGCGGGAGAGAATTGTCAGCTTCCAAGTGTGGTTAAAAGAAAGACATTGTGGTTCAAATGAAGAGAGTCTTTGTGCAAAGCAAAAAAGACATTGAGAAGAAGTAAGAGACTTTGCTGGGAACGACGACCAGAGCTACACTGTTTGAGATCATGGAGACTGGCAACCCGAACCGCAGGGCAAAATGCATAGTAGGCACACTTTTAGTGGTAGTGATTTCTCTTATAGTTTTAGTAGTTACTGTATCATATATAGTGGGACATGAGAACGTAACAAAGACAAGATTAGAAACAAAGAAAGCATCAACACAAAAGCCTATCACTGTTGCTGAGGTAAAAGGAGAAAACACTGAGAAAGAAAAGGCTTTGTTAGATGCTGAGATCAAAAGATTACATGTTGACTAATCAAAGGGGAACTTTAGGTCAAATGCTTATGCCAAGTTGCTTTACGAATACATTGATGTCATGGAGGCGAAGAATTGCTACGTTTGTATGCAATTACCAGCTTCTGTGGATGAGGGTATCAGATACCATCATCTTCCATTGACGTATGGAATCACATGTAGTTTGTTGTTGAGCATATTTTATGGACGAGAGGGATTCGAGTATTATTTCTCTAATTTTGACTCGACATTGCCAGAGGTCCCAAATTATAAGCATCTGAATAAGTGGGACTATTACAAGAGCGAAGACAGGTTACAGAAATTTTTCATTCCATGGAAAACGTTAGATACTTCACATGCCCGAAGAAATAATCTGACTTGTCAAGTGTCAGAAATTGAGAAAAAGTTTATAGGGCAGGTGGATACTAGATACAGGAGGCAGAAGATTCTAAAAGCTTCAGGACAGTGGGAAACAGATTGGACTAAGGAAGAAAGGATACATCAAAGAAAGGGTAGCTTTGGTCCAATTGCTTTAGACAAGGAGAAATGGGGGAAACTGTGCATTCACAGGAGTTACTCCTATTATGAGAATCTGTATGTAGGTCAAGTCAGTTGCGAACATGCTTTCCAATTGGAGTATTACTCCAAAGATTTTTTGAAAGAGATGCAAGCGATTCCAAATGTATATTTTGTATGTGGAGGAAATGCATATGTGAAGCTACCAGATAATTGGTACGGATCATGTTATTTAGCAATTGTCTTCCCCAAAATATACCATGTTGAGAATTTAGACACGACAAAGAGAGGAATACCAACAAGAGGGAGGAGAGGTCTAGGTGCTGAAGAGGTAATTGGGGATGTATTTGGTGCTGCATTCCCTCTCTTGCGATTGATACTGAATGACATCAAAATTAGAAGATTGGCTACAGTCGTAGATAGGTTATCTGCCAGTACTGCTAGATCCTTAATGCTGGTGGAGGGAGAGATGCAATCGATAAGAGCAATGGTTCTTCAGAACCGACTTGCTTTAGATGTTCTGTTAGCCAAAGAGGGCGGAGTCTGTAAGGCCTTGAAGGTCCAGGAATGTTGCACTTACATTCCAGACAATTCAAAACCTTTAGAGAAGTACATACGAAATATTACTGCGATTCATCATGAAATTGAGGATCTGACAAAGATAAATGTGTGGGAAAAAGTAGGCCAAGGAATGGGTAATGTTGGAGGTTGGTTTGCCAACCTAGTAAAGGGTATCGTTTGGTACATATTGAAACCCATCATCATAATTGTGATTTGTGTAATCACTTTGTGGGGATTGGTGCGACTGTACAAATGGTATAGAGCAAACAAGTTGCAGAGATCCATGAGGGAACAGGAGAAAAGACTGACTGCGATGCAGGATACACAATATAAGAGTCTGAAGGCTCTAGAGACAATGAAACGAGGGGGTATTGCAACAACGTCAGTCTGAAAGAAATACATTTTAGAGATGGTGTTTTGATGGTGATGACTCCTGAAAGTCATCAAAGGGGGGACTGAGAGAGCACAAAATCTGAAAAAATGTATAAGTACACCATATTTACAAGCACGTAGTATTAGTTAAATTGTATTGCACAAGAGTGTCAACTTATATGGTGAAAATATATGAGTGTTTGTTTTAATTAGAATAGATGCATATATAAGAGTGGAAAACTAATGTAGAGGTTGTAGAAATGTTAAAATGATGTTGGAGTCACACGTTAGATGAATAAGTGAAAACAAAATGTAATTCTGCAAACCATGAAAATGTGTAGGCCACATGGCATTTCACAGGAAACGAAAGGTGCTGCTACACTTTTAGTGACGTGGATTCTAAAGTCATTCGAGTGCAAATGTATTATTAGGCATAGTATTGAAGTATATGTTTTATATAGATGTGTTGCATTATATTATAGTAATATGTGTTAGTTAAAATACTGTTTAAACCAAAGAAAGGAAATGTTTTAGAGGGCCGAGACCTGCTTTATGTAAATCAATGAGGCCTGAAAAGACCAAGTCATTCTCTTTGATCTAAAATGTGCTCGTTAGGGGAAAGTTGTGCTAGGCACTAACTGAGAATTCTTATACATGTTTTATGGTCCGAGATATGATAGAGACTGGAATCTGGGGCCTACCGAGAGGGTGTCTGTTTGCAGGTGCAAGGGGAACTTAAATCAGAAATAATGAATAGGCCCTTGTTCAGAAGTGCCAGGCACAGGCCTGTAGGAGTCTTCAGGAATTTTAGGGGGTACCGCTTGGACGGAGAGAAGCCTGGGAAGCAAGGTCAACTTTAATGAAGAGTCCAGAGGAGCACCAGGACGGGATTTGCCGCTCAAAACTGCACCACGTGAGAGGCGTCTCAAGGGGCGTGCCTATTGGAAATGTGATTTGGTATTAGGGATAGCACCCCGGGGAGGAGTTAGAGCAGATGATCTGAGAAGCCTTAGAGAGCGGATGGGTAGGCAGATAGAGAACGGAAAAGAATTCAATTGAGACAAAGACTAAGGGAAGTGTGTGATCTTCTTTGGAAGTCACCACTGCTGACACCTTTTTAGGTAAAGATCTTGTTAAGTAGGGATGTCACTTAGTCTAGTGTAGGGACAGATTTAACTTGTATTTTTCCTTTCTGTAAATGACTCTCAGGTTGCAACTCACGGCGATTCTTGCAACACTGATGCTCTTTGAAGTAGTTTTGATAATTTCCTTTTGTCGTTTAAGGATATTCAGAGAGTATCTTTTTGTACTAATACCTGTATACCTTTTGAATCTTATTCTGAGATGTTTGTATCTCCAGATACTTTTGGCTTTGAATTAAAACTTTTTAACCTTTCCCAGTGGTAAGTGGTTCTTTAGAGTGGTCTAAGTTCCTAATTAACTAACCTAGTAGTAGATTGTCTTTTACTCAATGACAGGTACCAACGATTCAGTCGACATGATTAGGGATCTGGTAAGATAACTAGTGACCAGAAACCCCGCGTTAACAGCGTCATTGCCGAGACTCGAACCCAGTTCCCTAGCATCAAGATGTAATTGGAAATGTGCGCACTATACAATGGCTGTCACATTGATTGAAAAGACAATGGTTAATAGTGCCTGGAGACGCTACTCTAGTGGAATTGGCAAAATTATGCGCACTGTAACTGAATTAGGGCGCAGAGTGCGCCAGACGGACTTGCGGCCGTTATAATATACCACTGAAACACAAACTGTGCAGTCACACTCCAGCATACTTAATGGCTGTTGTTGAATGACAAGCCGAGCTTCCCTTCTAGATAAGGACCCTGCCGGACTTTCGCTGATCACTTTCAAATGCTGGTCTGTGCCAATTTCTCTCCAGTGTCTGCTGTCGCTTCTTGTGGGATAGGAAAACTAATGAAAATTCGGATTTTGGGTAGGTACCTAGGGTCATTTCCTTAACTTCCTTCAAAAAACAGGCAACACAACATCTAAGAAATACGTGGTGTCTTTATAGAGAGGAAATGAACCTGCATTTCTTCGCCAATTAAGGGCAGAGATCTCCACGCAAACACACCACCAGACGTCAGTGCACGCTTTCACCAGGACACAAACACCACCAGCCGTCAGTGCACACTTTTACCGGACACAAACACCACCAGCCATCAGTGCATGCTTCCACCAGGCACACACACCACCAGCCATCAGTGCATGCTTTCACCAGGCACAAACACCACCAGCCGTCTGTGCACGCTTTCACCAGCCACACACCACCAGATGTCACTGCACGCTTCCACCAAGCACACACCACCAGACATCAGTGCACGCTTTCACCAGGCACACACACACCACCAGACGTCAGTGCATGCTTTCACCAGGCACACACACACACCACCAGCCGTCAGTGCACGCTTTCACCAGGCACACACCACCAGCCGCCAGTGCACGCTTTCACCAGGCACAAACACCATCAGCCGTCAGCGCACGCTCCCACCAGGCACACAGAACCAGCCGTCAGTGCATGCTTTCACCAGGCGCACACACACACCACCAGCCGTCAGTGCACGTTTTCACCAGGCACACACACCATCAGCCGTCAGTGCACTCATTCCCCAGGCACAAACACCACCAGCCATCAGTGCACGCTTCCAGCAGGCACACACCACCAGACGTCAGTGCACGCTTTCCCCAGGCACACACCACAAGACATCAGTGCACGCTTTCATCAAGCACACACACCACCAGACGTCAGTGCACGCTTTCACCAGGCACACACACACACACCTCCAGTCGTCACACACCACCAGACGTCAGTGCACACTTCCACCAGGCACACACCACCAGACATCAGTGCACGCTTTCACCAGGCACACACACACACACCACCAGACGTCAGTGCACGCTTTCACCAGGCACACACACACCACCAGCCATCAGTGCACGCTTTCACCAGGCACACACCACCTGCCATCAGTGCACGCTTTCACCAGGCACACACTACCAGCCGTCAGTGCACGCTTTCACCAGGCACACACACCATCAGTGCACGCTTCCACCAGGCACACAACACCAGCCGTCAGTGCACGCTTTCATCAGGCACACACACACACACACCACCAGCCGTCAGTGCATGCTTTCACCAGGCACACACACCCCCAGTCGTCAGTGCACGCTTTCACCAGGCACACACACCACCTGCCGTCAGTGCACGCTTTCAACAGGCATACACACCACCGGCCATCAGTGCACACTTTCATCAGGCACAGACACCATCAGTCGTCAGTGCACGCTTTTACCGGGCACAAACACCACCAGCCGTCAGTGCACGCTTCCACCAGGCACACACCACCAGACATCAGTGCACGCTTTCACCAGGCACACACACCACCAGACGTCAGTGCACGCTTTCACCAGGCACACACACACACACACACACCTCCAGCCGTCACACACCACCAGACGTCAGTGCACGCTTCCACCAGGCACACACCACCAGACGTCAGTGCACGCTTTCACCAGGCACACACACACCACCAGACGTCAGTGAACGCTTTCACCAGGCACACACACACCACCAGATGTCAGTGAAAGCTTTCACCAGGCACACACACACACCGCCAGACGTCAGTGCACGCTTTCACCAGGCACACACACAACACCAGACGTCAGTGCACGCTTTCACCAGGCACACACACCACCAGACGTCAGTGCATGCTTTCACCAGGCACACACACACACCACCAGACGTCAGTGCACGCTTTCACCAGGCACACACACACCACCAGACGTCAGTGCACGCTTTCACCAGGCACACACACACCACCAGCCATCAGTGCACGCTTTCACCAGGCACACACACCACCAGCCATCAGTGCACGCTTTCACCAGGCACACAAACCATCAGCCGTCAGTGCACGCTTCCACCAGGCACACAGCACCAGCCATCAGTGCACTTTCACCAGGCACACACAGACCACCAGCCGTCAGTGCACGCTTTCACCAGGCACACACACCATCAGCCGTCAGTGCACGCTTTCACGAGGCACACACACCACCAGCCGTCAGTGCACGCTTTCAACAGGCATACACCCCACCGGCCGTCAGTGCACTCTTTCACCAAGCAGTATAAGTAACATGACAAAAATATCGATAGTTAAGGAGGTTTCAGCTAAAGGAGCCAAGCAGGATCTTGCCCCTCTCGAAATATCCTATCTACGTCACACATAGAAAACGTGAAGAGGACAAAGAAGGATCCCACTTAAATCAACCATTCCCTATGTACTAGGATGTGGGTACCACCCCTGCTAGGGACTTGCTATATTTCTAAGCAGCCAGGCAACCCACAGAAATCATCTTAATCTGCTGAGATCACCATCAATGGCTGCAGTCCCATTGAGAGATCCATCAGCAACAACCTGTGTGTGGTGAGGAGAAGCAATTTTACCAGCTGGGTGGAATGCCTATGATGGGTACTTCAGTTACTGTTAGTTTGTGTTGAGGGGAGAAAATTGAATTTGACACTAGATGATTCTCCAGTATATGTCAGGGGGCAGACTTAGCCAAATATTGTAGGTGGGGGGCCAGAGACAGCAATCTTTCTGCCTTTAAAAGACCCCGAAATAGCCAAAGTAGTCAAGGACTTATCAGTTGGTATTAACAAGACAACTGCTTGTAAATCAATCTCCTGGCAAGAAACTTTCAATCCTAAAATGAGCATACATTGGCAAGAGAATCTCCCTCGTCTGTCTTTAAGAATTCAGCTAGGTCATGAAGTTAAAGTGTTTTGACCGGACATAGCCTTGCTTGGTCAGGGGTTGAAGCAAGATACTTTAGGAAGTTCAGCAGGCAAGAAGTGTACTGACAGAAAGAAAGAAATGGATTAATACAGTAAGAAGAAAAGCAGGGGGAGGTACAGCTGGAGAGAGGCAATGCGATAGCCTGGGTTCTGCGCTAAATACCAGCTGCTGTTAAAACAACCCAACAATCTTCAGAAGAAAACTGGTGAAGGAGTGTCCAAAATTAAAATCACCTTAGAATACATTTCTCACACCATGGAGAGCACAGCTGACTGTATTACACCTTCTCTTATCAAACTGTCCAGTTCTTTTAATCAATCCTGTCGTGTTCCAAGGCACTTTTATTTCTATGATTACACAGCTTTACTCCGATCCAAAACCACCCCCTTCTTCGAGCATGATTTACTGTCATCTCACTTTTCACCCATTCCGTGTTCAAACTTTACATTCCTTCTGCCCTAACCGCTCCATCCAGAGGACGTTGTAGATGGCAAACACGCAGCCTTGGCCCCACTCTGCTTCTCAACCCAAAGTATACATCTTATCTTACTTGGCCTATGTATTTTATCTGTGTTGACTGCTACCATAAAACCTGTGGGGCTGAAGAATGAGGTAGTGGTGACCGACCTTCAAAAATCAGCATCCAGTGGCTCTCGAAAATGTGGCTATTCCTCCATGGCAGTGGCGGATGGTGACTCTCAAATAGTGGGGCGTTAATAGGGTACTTTCTCCTGATGCTACCGTAACATTGTTTATTTATTTTTGCAGTTTTTACATAATGCGAACTCGCCCAACAGTATTGGAGCACTTTGCATGAGCACCATTACATTACATAAAACACACCACAAGAAGTTATATATTAATATTAATAATAATAAATAGGAGGAGCCAAGATGGCGGCGGAGACGGACGTGTAATCGCCCGGCTCCCCGAGCCTGTTCCGCTAATAATCTATCCTGACCACTATCCTGTGGCAAAGTAGCCACGAAAGGACGAGGGAGGCGCGCTGTTGCTGGTGGCGTTTCTCCGGTGCTCTTACCTGCCCGATTACTGGTTGTAACGGCGGATTTTCTCGACGACCGGTGCCGAGCCCTGGACCAGTGCCCCGGGTCGATGTGCCCAGCTAGAGACGGCCGGAGCTCCTTGGATCCCACCGATGGGTGGTGTGCCTGCGTCCCCCGCTACGATTCATCGCTTGTCAGGTACCCGCACCGATCCCTCCGGAGGAAGTGTTACTCGACCGGCAGTGGGTTTTCATCGCTTTTTCCCCTCAGAGCGGTGTTGAGGTGAGCCGCGCTGTTTTGTACTTGATGAGGCGGAAATGGCCGCTGCGACTAGCCATGGCTCCACGCCGGGACGGGTTTCCATGACGGAACCTACATGATTCATTGCACGCTAATAAGGGGAGCTCAGGATTTTGTATGAGATCGCACCCCAGCTGCCTATCGTGGGACCCACCCATACGAGCGGATACCCCTTTGTTGGTGCACAATATGGCGGTCGTCTCCTCTGCAGCACGAATGGGCTCCGTCTCTACCCCTGAAAGTGTCGCCCTCCATGGCCTCAAGCGGCGGTCGGAATATTTTGCTGAACTCCGCACTGCCGATTCACTAGATCGGCCGCCTAACATCACCCATGCCTCCATCCTCGCAGCGCTAGCCGATTTAAGGGCAGACTGGCATGATCGCTACTGTGCGCTCGGCGCGAAGTTGGAAGCAGCCGCTCTAGGGTCGGAGAGTGCCTCGCCGGCTGGCCCCCCTTGTGGTATCGACCGAGTCTCTCCTGAAATCGAAATGGGGACATTGTTGCCGCGTAACTATCAGCTGGAGCAACATTCTGAGACTGGATTCTCTGCAGGACTGCCGCCAGCCCATGTCGTGGAAGCTACATTGTTTCCTATCCTGCCTCAGCGCTCACTGTCGGCCACTGAACCCCTATCCTCGTTTGTGGCTCAGCTGGGGATGCAACTATGTTTCTACGCTGCTCAGACTGGAGATGCTGTGGGTTTAAGTCGCTGTTTTATGTTGCATTGGGTGGACTTGGGTGCCGCGCTATTCTGGATCATTGCCATGGTTGGTGACTGGGTGTGTACATTTTGTGCAGGGGGACCTTCTCCTTGTAGAGGGCGGCCATCTTACCCCTTTGTTCTATCTGGGGCGGTGTGCTATCCGGGATCATGTTTGGGTGGACGCTTGAAATCTGGCCAGGGTTAGGAGTGATCTTCTTCGTGTTAACTGTGCTTGAGGGGCGGGTGGGGGCCCGGGACGGGACGCCTCCTCGACGCGTGCTGAAGCGATTTCTGATGTCTCTCCCTGCTTTCTTTATGTATGGACGCTCTGATTTTGTTGTTGTGGGTAGGGGAGAGATTTAATGGCCGGGGAGTTCGGGTGATTTAGAATTTGGCCCTCCTCCAGTATTAGGGGATTCTTTTTCTTTTTCTCCCTTTCTTTTCTCTATATTTCGGGTTCTTTAGTGGGCGACAGACACACTGCCGGGGGGGCGTAGGCCGTAGCCTCCGCATTGATGTAGGGTGGGGGGGGGGGTTTAATTTCATACAGTTCATTTCTATGGGCCTTTTCTGTTTTCTGCGCTTTTCTTTACCTATTTCTGTCCTGGGTCCGAGGGGCGGGTTAGTGGGAGTGGGTGGCGCTGTGCGTGGCGTGTCCTTGCCAGTTTACGCTCTTATTGTTCTGCCTTGATCCGCCATGTTGTCTTAGATGCCAGCTTATACGGTTGATTCCATACTATGCGGTTGCCTGCTCATGATGTGACGTAATGATACGGACTCAGTACTCCTTGATCTCTATTCTTCACTGTTTATGTTTTACACTTGCAAAATTTTTAAAATTAACCTTTACTGCTCCTGTTTTCCTGGTGGCGCGTAATCGTTTGCAGAGTTATTCCGTGATTGTTGCTATTTATCCTGATGCCGCTGGGAACTGTATTGTTCGCTTTTGTGCTAAAAGTGTCGTGGCCGGCCTGACGGTTGTGGGCCCGTATTTGTTATTTTTATGCACAATAAAGGTTTAAAAAAAATAAAAAAATAAAAATAAATAAATAAATAATAATAAATAAACATAATAAATATTCAACTTACCTCAGCAGTTGACCTTCTTTGCACGTGTGCGGGCCGACTCTGAAATCCACCCGCATCACGCGCTGAATAGAAGAGCTGAGCAATTCATGCCAGGCGGGTAAAGTGAAACTAAACACCATGCATCCCAGTCAATTATAGCACTGCTTTCATGGTGTTTATAATAGTAAACAGCATAAGTGCAGTGCGAGGATTGGCTGGGACGGGCTACCACAGTGCTCCATCTGAGAACGATGGATCTGTGTATTTGCTTCCCCACCTCCCTGACAGCTATGACTGGAGAAGCCTGAACTGTACATGTTGGGCAGGCCATAAGCAAAATACCAGTCACCCTGACATGCGCAGTTCAGTTAAGAAACCCTAACTGCCGGGTGCCAATAAACAACACCTACTAGTAAAACAAGCATTGGCATCGCCAATAGGTCTCGATTTTATCTAACTCCCTCACTTACTTTTTTGTGTTTCTTCACCCCCTGTGTTTTCCCATTGCTCTTTTGTAATTTAAAAAAATTGTAAGGTATGTTTCCTTCCCTGTACATGCCAACCCACCTCCCACACCTCTCTGTCATGGCATCCACTAACAGTGACATCCCCTCTTGTGTGCATATCTCTGTCTGCGTGTGTTTTTTGCTGGGTGCACGTTTCTGTATCTGTGTCTGTGTGTGCATCTCTATGTGCGTGTTTCTGTCTCTCGGTGCACATCTCTGTCTCGGTGTGCGTGTCTCTATCTCGGTGTATTTTTCTGTATGTGCGTCGCTATCTCTGTGTGTGCATCTCTCTGTGCATTTGTCTCTGTCTCTTCGTGTGCATCTTTGTTTCTATGTGTGTCTCTGTCTGTGTGTGCGTCTCTATACGTGTGTCAGTCCCTATGTGTGCGTGACTGTCTGTGCGTCTCTGTGTGTATGTTTCTATGTGCGTGTCTGTCTCTGTGTGCGTTTGTCTCTATGTGTGAATCGGTGCATGTGTACTCTGTATGTTTGTCTCTGTGTATATGTCTACTGTTAGCCTCACTGGCAATGTAAACATGGCATGGGAACGCTATAATACACATACTTACTCCACAGAAACATACAAACCTGCCATTCCCTAACACACACAGTACACAAACCAGCAAACATATCCAGCTAAATATAAACAATGCCAAATTCTCTAACTCTAACTAATGCAAAACCTGTTGCATTGCAAATGCTTGTTATTTTAAGGGGAGGGTGCACACAGCACCTCTCCATGAGCCTTTATGGCCCCGGCTAACCCCATCTCCTTGGGCCTTAAGTAGGTGCCCCAGTGGAAGTCAGGGAACCCACAAAATACTATGTTGGGGCAGTTGGGAAGCCCAAGGGCCTGCAGGCCCGACATGCCCCCATCCATTGTGCATCAGGAGACGGCATTGCTCTCACTCTGCAGGAGCAGGTGTTTTTCACTCCCGCAAGAACACAGCCAGGGTAACATGCCTGCTCTCATCTAACTGGACCATTTTTAAAGCTACTGCTGGGTGGGAGCAGACATGTAGTGTGGAAAAAGAAAGTACTTGGACAAGGTGAGTGAACCAGCCCCGATGAAGGCTTGGAGGAAGGAGTTGAACGCCCCCCACTCCTTTTAAACATCAGCCTTGGGGAATGGTGTCCCAGGAGCTTTTTTAGGCTTGGGAAGAGAGGCTGCAAAACTGAAATACACCACAGACTGTTAATACATATCTAATAAGAACAGTGCATACTCTGCAACAGCTGTCAAAAAAGACACTATTCGCTAAAAAATAACCAAGATCAAAAGGTGCAAAACATCCTACTACCTGCATACTGTGGTGAAAACTTTACAGATAGCCCATCTTCTAAAGTAGAACAAGCACACTTACATAGATATCGGTGCACACAGTCTTCTATGTTAAGTAGAAATTGTTATTCTATTAATACTACTAAAACTAAGCTAATGACATTATCCCCATCGAAGCGGTTCAGAAATACCATTACCTTTAACGGCACCCCATTAGACTTAGTCGAGTCTTTTGATTATTTGGGAATCCGAGTTAACAATTCAATGAAGTGGAGTTCCCTTATGGCCAAAATGCTACTAAACCACAAGCGGGTGTCCGGGACAATTCAAAGAGAACAACAACTCTCCGTAAGTAAACCAGTAGCCACGGCCCTTGTGGTTTACGATGGGAAAGCGCTACCCTCGTGCCTGTATGGGTCTAAACTGTGGGGCTTCGAGAAAACCACTGATCTAGTAAGATCGGAAAACAAGTTTTTAAGAGGTCTGGTTTCTCTTCCTCCCTCCACCCCACTGAAGCCCCTTTACCAAGATCTGGGTAAATGCTCCATCAAGGACATTGCACGCATCCGTCCCCTTTTATTTTGGGCACGCATAAGAACGATTCCTGAACTGGCTAACTATGCTGCTGCCCTTAGGGAACTCATTAAAGCTGATACAGGCCAGAAGATTAAATTGATTTCCAATATCAGGCGGCTTGTATCTGATATTGGGTACGGGGAGGCATGGGCCAACCAGATCCAGTAACCTAAACAAGATATAAAGAAAGCATACTGGGATTGGGTCGAGGCGGAACTGGTGAGCAGTTCGAATAAGGGGAATCTTACTGAGCAGTTTTTGGAACATAAGCCTGTCCGGAAACTGGAACCTTATTTAGATTTCATTCAAACTCCAAGAGACAGGTCGCTCTATATGAAATTGAGAATTGGAACCCTCCCAATGAACGATTTAACAGCAGGTTGGTTGAGGCGTGGTCCAACGGATGCAGTAGCTACAGCAGCCTTATGTCCTGGCTGTGCGGCCCCAATGGAGTCTATTGCACATTTCCTTTTCGCATGCCCAGCATATAGATGTGCAAGAAACAAATGGATAAAACCTATCTGTATAATGCTGGGATCAAGTAACTACTGGGTAGCCATAGGTATTCTAAAAACCGACACCACCTCCCTCACTCTGGTCTGTGGGGTAGCTAAATACCTGGGCTGTGCATGGTTAACACGCTCGAAGCTCTTAGCGAAAAAAAACATGAGCTAGGCTTTGCACCGGCTAGTTTTGTGATGTACTGTTTTATATTCTTATTCTATTTAAATTTTACTGTTTTTATTGAATATTTATTTATAATGGAAACATTGATGAATTTAATATTGCTAGTTGTTGGAAGAATGAGTTTTAAAATGACTAACTCGGAATGTACATGCTTTTATGATATCTTTTGTATCGAATAAAGTACATACAACAACAACATTCTGAGATGATTCCCTTCAATAACTCAAAGCTACTTACAACACTTTGTATTATGAAGAATCTTTGCCTTGCTAGAAACTTTTTCTGCAGTACCAAAATACTTGTGTGGAACATAATGAACATAAGTCTACTCTCTCCTGTAAACATAGTTACCCTTGAATACAAGGATTTGTAGAGTGTTCAATACCTCTACATTGCTGTGGTGCATTAGGAGCACACATGTTTTGTAAACACTTACTCCTATTAGCTGCACCCAAGCTGTACAAAATTACGTAGAATTTATATAGAAGTGACTGGCCACTATGTAAACTGTAAAACAAACAATCACATTCACTAGATGATGTCATGTAATCTGAAATGTCATCAGTGATGTCATAAATGATGTTATAGTATGTCATGAGTGATGTCATAAGCTGTGCATGGCGGGGGTGCAAGTTATAGTCAGTACTGCTAACAATAACTGGTAAATTTCTATTTTTTAAAAAAAAATTAGCTAAAAACAAAATACATTTAAAATCTGCACAATAGTTATGCCTTAGACATCCCCTATCCAAATCTAGGGGGACAGATGCCCTTCTGCTGACCGCTTATACAGCTTTTTTACTACTAACATTCCAACAGCCAGCCACTCAGAGTGCTTGTTTCACAGGACTTGCAGGAGCCTCTCTCGCCCATGAGAGCGTGAAGGCGCATGAGATAAATTGGCCTCTTGACCAATCACAGTCCTCCATTTTTTATTTTGCGCACTCGCGGGAGGCTTGCAAGCCCAACTGCCAAAATATAAAACTATTTTTCACTCTTAATATCTCAAAAACTACTGAACAGATTTACACCAAATAACAAAAAAGCACAATCTGCGGATGAAGATCTAGCTTCCTGCCGAATTTGGTGTAATTCTGTTCAGCAGTTTTTGCTGTAGTCATGTCTAAAAAAAGTCTATGGAAAATGCATGGGGATTTTATGTTTTGTGACCTCCCGTTTTGACAGATCATCCTGAACCTTTCCAGGAAGGAGCTGTGGTAGATTAACTTGTATTTGAGAATGTATTTTTCAGATTTGTCAAACGAGGCCAAAGTTATTAGCAAATAGGTAAATGCTCCGTCTATGGAAAAGCTGACCTAACTTTAACTACCTACTGGTGACTGCCAGTAGGTATAATATGTATGTTTATATGTGTGTGTGTATGTGTGTATAGATATATTATATATATATATATATATATATATATATATATATATCGTATACTCCAGCACATGAGGGCAATCAGTAATAAGGATGCATCGTATCCAGTAGTCAGGCATTTTTAGGAGGTCCATGGCAGTTGCCTGGATCACCTTATCTATTTTGTGGTGGACACTCAGACGTGGTGGTGACCGAGAGGCCTAGTTGAGGAAATTAGAAACAAGGTACATCCTGGAGTTTGACACAAAGACGCCCAATGGGCTAAACTCGAGTGAGGATTATTTCACCTGCCTGTAAAAAGATCATTAATAGATTTACCAATCTCAGCACATTTGAACTAACAGATATTTGTATGCCTGACTTACTCACCTGTAATTTGAGTCATTTTAAGATCTATTATTAGCGTTTTTTATTAGCACGAGCACTTTTTTTCATAAAAGAACAGACACTAGGCCCATTCGGGCCTTACGCATTTTAATTGATGGCTTAATTAAGTTCAGTCGATTGTTTACAAAACTATCGAACAAATTATAAACTATACTTGATTTTAGGTATTTATGATGTAATAAATATTTATTAAGGTTTTAGGACTCTATTTATACAACTTTTTAAAGATTTCTATGGCAATAGCAAATAATTTGCACGCTAAACTTGATTTTAGATATTTATGACGTAATAAATATGTATTAAGCTTTTTAGCATTTTAGATATTTTGGCAGCCCCCTTTTTTTTTAGAAAAATCTATTTGTCAAGCTGAATTTGTTCGATAGCGAGGTGTATTAGTCGACCCATAGTTGGTGCAATTCCCCACATTGGGTCGAACCACTTATCTGTTTAAATTTATGTATTCAAAAAATTTTGATTTCATTTGAAATGCCATCACTGTTTCCAATATATTTTTTGCAGTATTATAATATTACCGTTATCAATAGGATTACCATATTATATGGAAGTGCACTAGGTGCGGACCCACTAGGGTGTTATTTGGGGCATTATACGCACATATGCAACATACAATGGGATGGCCAACATGCAGAAAAAGAGGAGACTTATCTGTTTAATTCAGTGGGATTCTTCCGCATTTTAATTTAATATATTTATGATTCATTAAGACTGGCTTATTTGCATATAACTACGCAGCACTGAAAGCTCAAATTATTACAGCCTTTGAGGCCACTACTTGTTTTAAAATTTGCGGCAATATATGAGTTTTTCCGCAATTTTGAATCATTATAATTAGGTTCAGTAACATCTGCATATTTGCACATTTCCATTCAGCACTATTTGCTTATTTGCACAATTGTCATAATATATATTAATGTTTGGTACTGTGAAGATTATGAAGAACATAGGATTAGAAGTTATACTTCTTCTATGTCCACCTGCCTTACTTGCACGTGGTATTGCACTGTCACTTTAAATTTGTGGGTCTCTTCTCACAACATATAACAACTCGTGATAAAGAGGGTCTAAGGGAAGTTTATAGAACTGCCCCGGTTATCATCCCCTATATAGTCATAATGAAAAACACAAATAAACCAGGGGGTCTGCTAAGGAATAAAGTGTATTCCAAAACGGTGAGACTCAGAGCCAAACTGTAAGTGCCGGGTATAATACCTTGAAGTCTTCAGAGAAATACTCATAAACCAACACACATATAACCACCAGCAACAGTAGGTGAGACCCAATGTCCAGAGATGGATTCCCATCAAAGTCTTGTTAGTGATCAATATTCTCATCTGGTCATCCACAGTTGGGATGGTACGTCTCTAGATCATTGAGACACTATCCATATCCAACATGCAAGACAGGATTTCAACCCGCAATTGTTAGTAGACCATACATGTGATCACTAAATGGGATATGTGCAGTGCAAAAATTATAAGTGTAATATTGGTGCTTAAAAATAGAATAGAAGACAAACAGCAAACAACTTTAATAGCCGTTGGTCTCTTTCTGGTTAAAAACAAGAACAGCGCAAAAAACAGTTTCAACAAATAACTGTATAGGGGCCGACATGTTTCTGCCAACAAGGGGAACAAACTCCTAAGGCTTTCTTCAGGGCCTCTGTTCTGAATACTTTTTGTCACTGCTTAGATGTGTTAATTACAAATAAACCATACTATTTAATGTGAATAAATCAAACCATAAAGGATATGTGTTAACTATTCCTCCATGTCAAATGGTATCTTGTTCACCCATAATGACAGGGGATAGGACTTCACCTCACCTGGACTAGGCTCAGGATAGAGGAGGCCACGCACTCTCCGTCGTTGCCTCAGACCGAACCTGAGTATAAGGGAGGCTCTTCTCACAACGTCATGTGATCATGGCCTCCCGAAGGCCGAAACGAGTCATGGCGGTGTTGCCTGGTGTTTTGATGAAATAAAGAACCTTGCAGTAAGTCTTTGGGTCTGTGTTCGTCTTTCCAGACCTATTTGGAAGTATCAGGCGGATATATATATATATATATATATATATATATATATATATATATATATATATATATATATATATATATATATATATATATATATATATATATCGCCGGTGGACGAATCTTCGTGAATTTGCCAACAAAATGGCCTGCTCGGTTCCGCTCCTTCCCTGAAAGTTTGGGGGTGATTCATCAAGTGGGGGCTGAGAAAAAAGGGGGGTCCCAAAACGTGTTTTCCCCATGTAATTTTCCATAGGGACCTTTAGCCAGGGCTACAGTCCGAACGGCTGAACGGAATTACACCAAATTTGGCAGAGATGTAGAGTTCGGTTCGTAGATTGTGCTTTTTGTTAAATGGTGTAAATCCGTTCAGTAGTTTCTGAGAAAATTACAAGTAAAATCATAGCGATATCTAGAGACGGAGTTCTACACGCGGACGGAGATCCGTTCAATTACGAGCGCGAGCTGCATGCTGATTGGCTGTGAACTGTCTGTCAACACTCGAAACCAGGAAGTGTTGGCAGCCATGTTGTTTGTCGCAAGAACCGAGTCACAAGAAAACAGTAAAACAAAGTTGAGAAATAAGGGAAGGGGGCAGGCTAGAAACATTCTGACCCTCTAGGCTTGCTCAGGGGGTCGTACATGGATGTTTAGGCTCTATTTTTTTTTTAAAAGAACAATCACGGCATACGCGTCCGGAAATACGTACAATTACGAGCAGGAGCTGCATGCTGATTGGCTGTCAATACTCCAAACCAGGAAGTGTTGGAAGTCATCTTGTTTGTCGGGAGAGTCGGGAAACTGCCGTTTTATCAGCAGTTTCCTGCCAATAAAACGGCGATAATTTTAACACCGGTCCTTGATAATATGCACCTAAGTTTACTGGTCAAAAAAAGAACAATGGGCCATATTATCAACAAAAGGCGATACATTATCATTATCGCCGCTTTTATCGGCAGGAAACTGCCGATAAAGCGGCGATAATGGCCTTGATAATATGCCCTTGTGAATAACCATAGCAGCCCAGGTTAACATCAGAACCTGGGCTGCTATGGGAATTTACAAGGGCCTATGGTTTTTTATTAATGTTGGGAGGGTGGGCTTGATAATACGTCCTTGTTAATTCCCATAGAAGCCTATGTTCTGGTGTTAACATGGGCTTCTATGGGAAATGTACTAATGAAAGGGATCTCGCACAGCTGATCTGATCCAAATAGTAGTCTTTTTTAAGGGATTGTAGTGTGCAGTCGGGGAAACACTGTCTGGCCAAGCAGTGTTGAAAAGTAAGTACTAAAGAGAGGCTCTCCCGCCTAGGGAGAGGACGCCCCTGTGCACAACTGAGGGTGGACCAAGTGGGTCTGATTCATTAAATCCAATATTTCAAAAAATGGTATTCATGACGAAGATGTTTTCATCTTTCCAAGTTTATTAGAATATATTTTTCAGATGCGATCATGTGTATGATACGAATCAAATTTGGTAATCCAAAGCGACATGCATGATTCAAGGTGTGTTCATTATCACACAACCCAATGCATTTCGGGCGGAGCCCATCGTCAGGGGGTTACTCTACAACAAAAAACAGAGTGGCTCGCTATAATCATACTGTAAAAAACAATGGCGGTCAACAACATAAAGAAAAACGCGGTGCATGCAACGTGGTATGTACAATGACACTGTAATCATGCTGGGAGAAACCGGTAGGGGTGTCAGTGTTCCAATCAGTAAGACAAAATGCCTAAAGGTGGTGAACAAAGTAAATAACCAAACTCAGTGCCTAGAACAGTAAAAGCCTTCCCCAAGTAGCGGTCATGTTACAAAAACAGAGTTACACCGTGTCTGAAACCAAACGGGTTGCCCCGCGTGCGTGAAAATCTAAAAAGTCATAACCAGAATAGAGCGTCAAAGCGAGCGTCCCAAAGCAGGGTACTTACTCATGTGATAATTACGAGCGGACTCGGCAGAGTTCCGTGAGGTTGACAGAGCGGCGTGCAAAGATGGGAGATCAAGTAGAATGTGCTAGACAGTGAAAGAGGACTAGAAAGGCTAAACGGCCCGAGGGGTCAGGGTGAGTGGATAACGTGAGCGCCATGATGTAAAGGACAGTGTCACAGGCGGAAAACATGGAAAAGTAATTACAATAGAGATCATATTCGAGTATGCAAGCATAAAAACAAAAACATAAAGTTATAAATAGCACAAAAATTCAATACGGTCATTGAGCCCCAAGGGCGCCATCGTGGACAAATAACGAATCCAGAAATTCTCCCTTTTGAGTAGAAAGTTCTTGTTGTTCAAGGTGATGGGTACTTGTTCAAGTATCTGATATTTTAGTTGGGCCACTGAATGTCTGTTTTCCAAAAAGTGGGTAGCTACCGTGGATTTTAAATTCCCAGTGCGAATGTTGCTCTTATGTTCTAAGATCCTGATGCGGATCTTGCGTTCAGTATGTCCCACATAGCATTTGCCGCAAGGGCATTTCAATACATATATGACATTCTTGCTGTTGCATGTGGCGTTGACTCTTAATTTTATGGGGTTGCCTTTCATGGGATGGTTGATCAGGTTCCCTGGGATACAGTTGTTGCAATTGCTGCAATTGTGACATGGTTTAAGACCGGTATATGAAACGTTAGACTTTGGTCCACTGGTGTTATTCAAAACCTCTTTGAGGTTCTTGCCCCTAGTAAATGCAAAGATGGGGGTTTCTGTGAATAAGCCTTTGAAATCTGCTTCCATAGTCAAGATGGGCCAATGTTTTCGGATGATTTTTTGAAATTGTGCAGATGCTTTAGAGTACTTGGAGACGACCACTAAACGGTCGGAGGGTGTCTTCTGTTTAGGAAGGAGCAACGAGGCTCTGGTGCATTTGTCACTTCTTTCCATAGCCAGGTCTAGTATCGGGGTGGGATATCCACGCGCTCTCAATCGTTCCAAGACTGTTTGGTCGATTGAGAGCGCGTGGATATCCCACCCCGATACTAGACCAGGCTATGGAAAGAAGTGACAAATGCACCAGAGCCTCGTTGCTCACAGAAACCCCCATCTTTGCATTTACTAGGGGCAAGAACCTCAAAGAGGTTTTGAATAACACCAGTGGACCAAAGTCTAACGTTTCATATACCGGTCTTAAACCATGTCACAATTGCAGCAATTGCAACAACTGTATCCCAGGGAACCTGATCAACCATCCCATGAAAGGCAACCCCATAAAATTAAGAGTCAACGCCACATGCAACAGCAAGAATGTCATATATGTATTGAAATGCCCTTGCGGCAAATGCTATGTGGGACATACTGAACGCAAGATCCGCATCAGGATCTTAGAACATAAGAGCAACATTCGCACTGGGAATTTAAAATCCACGGTAGCTACCCACTTTTTGGAAAACAGACATTCAGTGGCCCAACTAAAATATCAGATACTTGAACAAGTACCCATCACCTTGAACAACAAGAACTTTCTACTCAAAAGGGAGAATTTCTGGATTCGTTATTTGTCCACGATGGCGCCCTTGGGGCTCAATGACCGTATTGAATTTTTGTGCTATTTATAACTTTATGTTTTTGTTTTTATGCTTGCATACTCGAATATGATCTCTATTGTAATTACTTTTCCATGTTTTCCGCCTGTGACACTGTCCTTTACATCATGGCGCTCACGTTATCCACTCACCCTGACCCCTCGGGCCGTTTAGCCTTTCTAGTCCTCTTTCACTGTCTAGCACATTCTACTTGATCTCCCATCTTTGCACGCCGCTCTGTCAACCTCACGGAACTCTGCCGAGTCCGCTCGTAATTATCACATGAGTAAGTACCCTGCTTTGGGACGCTCGCTTTGACGCTCTATTCTGGTTATGACTTTTTAGATTTTCACGCACGCGGGGCAACCCGTTTGGTTTCAGACACGGTGTAACTCTGTTTTTGTAACATGACCGCTACTTGGGGAAGGCTTTTACTGTTCTAGGCACTGAGTTTGGTTATTTACTTTGTTCACCACCTTTAGGCATTTTGTCTTACTGATTGGAACACTGACACCCCTACCGGTTTCTCCCAGCATGATTACAGTGTCATTGTACATACCACGTTGCATGCACCGCGTTTTTCTTTATGTTGTTGACCGCCATTGTTTTTTACAGTATGATTATAGCGAGCCACTCTGTTTTTTGTTGTAGAGTAACCCCCTGACGATGGGCTCCGCCCGAAATGCATTGGGTTGTGTGATAATGAACACACCTTGAATCATGCATGTCGCTTTGGATTACCAAATTTGATTCGTATCATACACATGATCGCATCTGAAAAATATATTCTAATAAACTTGGAAAGATGAAAACATCTTCGTCATGAATACCATTTTTTGAAATATTGGATTTAATGAATCAGACCCACTTGGTCCACCCTCAGTTGTGCACAGGGGCGTCCTCTCCCTAGGCGGGAGAGCCTCTCTTTAGTACTTCTATGGGAAATAACAAAGCTGTATTATCAAGCTCATTATCGCCGTTTTATCGGCAGTTTCCTGCCAATAAAACAGCGATAATTTTAACACCGGTCCTTGATAATATGCACCTAAGTTTACTGTTCAAAAAAAGAGCAATGGGCCATATTATCAACAAAAGGCGATACATTATCGCCGCTTTTATCGGCAGGAAACTGCCGATAAAAGCGGCGATAATGTATCGGCTTTTGTTGATAATATGCACCTTCATTTCTATGATAGTATGTAAAACTTTCCTTTTTTGTGTGTAGCAGTTGTACTCTCTACGCATGCGCAGCCTCGTTTCGAAGCTAACGTTTTTTTCTTTTTCTTCAAGTTCAACAAACAAACCTTTCTTTATTTCAGGTAGTAAATTTGTCGCTTTCTTTTCCCGGGTCGTGTGTGTCATCCGCTACTGTACTTTTGTAATATATTAATAATCATATTTTTTCTATATTTATTTGAAAGGTAGTGCAGAGGCGCCAAACGTTGATTACATATTCCATCCACCGCCATTTTAGTAGTTTTTGACCGTTATTTGTATTAGATCTGTTACTTGGAACTCAGTAGTTTTCAATCCTAGTCTTGAATATCTTACTATAGTATTTCAACATTATTTTTATTGTGGACCATCATACCCCCCCCACAAAATAAAAGAAGTATGTATTTTTTTGTATTAACTTTTATTAAAACAATAAATGCAAACGAAAGTCAATTATAACTATATTAGAAGCAACCAGAAAAATAACTTTAAAACAAACAATATTGTAAACAAATTGTTAAATGGACTCCAAAATATGTCAGATTGGTAATCTACAAAACAAAAAAGAAAATTAGAGTTCAGAATTATGTAGATGTGAGTAAATGAGCTGAAGCATTACAAGTCTTGGTAACTCAACGGTTTTACGTGTGCAGTGTGCCTCGTACATTTCAGTTCTGTTATAGTGCCGCGTTCAAGTGGTGTCTATATAGAAGGGTCTACTGCGTTACTGACGCAAAAGTGGCATAACGGGATTTTAAATATGCCGACTTATTTCTAATGCATTGCTATGAAGGCATTTTATATGTAGGCTGCTTTGCTTACCGTTGTATAAACACTGTGGACAAACACTTCGGCCAGTTGAATTCACAACTTATTTTCAGCAATTATTCTACACGTCCAAGCAGACAGCAGTGTCTATAAGTTTAAGAGAGAAAGAGAAATGATGTCACAGAAAGTGAGAGAGAGAGAGAAAACAACATTAAAACTGTGTCGCAGAGTCTGGAGTTGAGTTTTTTTCTTGAAAAGTCAGACGTAGATTTACAAGCTCCTTGCGTCACTTGACTTTACCCATGTTAAAAGTGACTCAAAAGTGGCGTAATAACGTTGTGGATCTGTTTGTCAGACTGTTGTAACCTATCTGTCTTCACTGCTCGAAGGTAATTATAGATTTTACAGAGAAGCTGCTGTACACTTCGCACTCTCTCCTTTCACAAATAAAGGTAACACTACAGTTTTACGAGTGCAGTGTACCTGGGACATTTCACTTGTTATAGCGCCGCGTTCAAGTGGTGTCTATATGGAAGTGTCTACTGCGTTACTGACGCAAAAGTGGCATAACGGGACTGTAAATATGGCAATGCCGACTTATTTCTAATGCATTTCTACAAAGGCTTTGTAGATCTAGGCCTCTGTGCTTACTGTTGTATAAACACTGCGGCCAAACACTTCAGCCAGTTGGATTCACAACTTCTTTTCACCAATTCTTCTATACATCCAAGCAGACAGCAGTGTCTATAACTTTAAGAGAGAAAGAGAAATGATGTCACAGAGAGTGAGAGAGAGAAAGAGAGAGAAAACAACATTAAAACTGTGTCACAGAGACTGGAGTTGAGATTTTTTCTTGAAAAGTCAGATGTAGATTTACAAGCTCCTTGCGTCACTTTACCCATGTTAAAAGTGACTCAAAAGTGGCGTAATAAGGTTGTGGATCTGTTTGTCAGACTGTTGTAACCTATCTGTTGTCACTGCTCGGAGGTAATGGTAGATTTTACAGAGAAGCTGCTGTACACTATGCACTCTGGGCCATATTATCAAGCCTGGACGATAAAATTAGGCTGAATAAAGGGTCTGCATTTTGAATTTGAATTAATTTTAGAATAATTCATAACTCCAGCCAAGAAAGGCAGCAAGTGTGCAAATTTTCCACTGCCTTTGGACGGGGTAGTTTTTACAACAAAAAAGTTTGATAAATGTCTAATAACTAAAGTTAAGGACAGTGACGCTTCTGTTTGTTGTTTTTGATGAGGTTGATAGACTGTTTCGTGTAACACAAAAGTTATTCGCAATAAATGCATAGAAATTTAAGTTTACCAAATTGAAGATCAATATGTGAGTATGGACTGTTTGCCGAAGATGCTGTTGCAGTAGTTGGTGTGCTTGATGCAGCAGCAAGTGGGTTGTTCTGCAATCTCTGTGTTGCAGTGAAGCAAAGTTGTTGGGGGGCTAGTTGTTTAAGTTGTTTAAGTGTTGCAATATATTTGCTGTGCCAAAGGAGGATGTTTTGGATTGATCACACCTTGAAAGAGTTGTTTGGTAAATTTAACAGGTTACTAATGGTTGGTGTGTTTCAGTTAGTATGTGTCTGGACTGTGCTGGAATCTTTAAGGGACACATTAGAGCTTTCATAATACAGAAACACTTTGTACTTAGTGACGTCCAATTATGTTACGATTTGCACAATCCTTTTAGAGTAGGACCAGAGTTCCTCTAACATTCCTACTTAATTTTCTTTTTGAAATTGAGCAATTATTTTGTTTACCTGTTGAAATATACATATAAATCTTCCTCTTTGAAGGTCAAGAAGCAACACCGCTCCTCTACACAATAGTGTTCAATAGTAGTCTAAAAAGTAGTGGTAATTACACTGTCACCAAGGTAGATATCTGACAATAGAATGAATGATATTTTTACACCAGTATTTCATAGTCATAATGCAGCCTTATAGCCCGCCAGAGAAGGCTATACCGGCTATTAAAGGCCCTCTCCAGCGTTAAAGGCCCCGAGCCGAAGGCCTATAACCGGGCTGACCCTGTGATACAACCTCAACTGTAACAAAGCGTCACACATCAATAAGACAGCCTAAACAGCGACTAAAAAATTCAAAATGAATGTGGATAATGAGGCTACTGCCTCGGTATCCAAAAACTCACCACTGTCAGAAGGAATCTGACCGACGAAAACAAGACGGTAGACGTTCAGTGTGCTACTTCATTCATTGCCGAAGGGTATTGTCTGAATGTAGTTCCAACCCATGGAGTCTTAATAAACTTTGTCTTTTCTATTCCAGTTTCCGTGCCAACTTCTATTTTAAGATTCACAGGTTTTAGCGGCATGACTAGGCCTTGCTGAAAGTGGATACAACATTGTGACGCAGAAAGAAACATTTATACTATGTGCATACTATTTAAAACCATTGAGGGGTAGGAAAGCCATATGATGGAGAAAAAAATAGCATCATGCATATACAATTTACAGCGGAGGCTGATGTTTAGACGGCTTCTCTTACCTTTGCTTCTGTCGTGTTTTGTCGTGTCTTGAAAGGCTGTGGTTTTGCTGAGTCTGGGGTGTTTTGGGTGCGGGCGCCGCCGCCTCCGCGCCTATGGTATTGTGGCTGGGCGGCAGCAGCAGTGACACCGCGTCGAGTGTCAGGAGTCCTCCTCCGTTCGAGCAATCAGTTCGTAGTAAAATCGATAACGACACTCTGTTTGTCACCGCAGCACAGGCAGGCAAAAGAGTGCCCACATTATATGGGAACCGCGGGGGCTGACCAAACCAAGCCCAGGGCCTTCATTGGTAGAGTTTTCGCGGTGTATAAGAATGGTGGTCTTGGGAGACATCTCATTGGCTAATGCATTAGTTTCCAGGCTTAGTGATAGCAAGCATGCTAGGTGGTGGCATGTGGGGAGTGTGGGCGGGCATGCACCACGGATGTGCAAGTGTGAGTGTGTGCACTAACAATTAACAACAGAGAGAAATGGGGGCGGTGTTATAATGTACGCAGAGGCAGGCCCAGAATCGGATCTGCAATGAGTGACCACTTCTAATCATTCTCCTTAGCTCGCCCTGAGCTCTGATTTGTCAGTGAGAGGGAGATCGCACCACACTTTGTACTGCTAATCATACTCGGCGCGTACCCGCGCATACGGTACGAATATGCTTTGACGTTACGCGTCGCATTAAAGCTTCCGTATGACATCATGTACAGCGTTCTGTACGCGAAAGGCGGCAATGTTTCTACTTAGTTCAAAACAATTATTTATGTATTTAATGTAGATACTAAGGGCAGACATTTGGGATGACTGATTTTTTATACTTTTAACAATCATATATTACTTTTAAAAACAATTACACAAATCGCGGTAGATCATCATGCGTACTCGTATCGAAAGAGCTGCGCAAGCGCATCATAAGCGTATGAAAAGCCATGTGACTTGAAAAGTAGAGATTTGATTGGTTCGTAACTTTTCCTTTTGCGACTGTTGAAAGTTCCGTTCCATTATGATTATTCGACTTTGACTTTCTAAGAAGAAGTATTTCTTCTGAGAATCTTCTCAAATAGAAGGAAGATCACCATAATAAGAGCAATGGACTCATCTTCCAACAGTTCTTCAGAGGGAGATTTAATTCCTGAAGAACCTCCAAAGAAGAGGAAAGAAGCTCCAATTTGGAAGTTTTTTACTTTTCCAGAAGGGCAAAAAAAGGTTAATGCTCCAAAAGTAAACTGTAAAATTTGCCAAACAACTCTTTCAAGGGGTGATCCATGTAAAAAATACTCCTTTGGCACAGCAAATATGGTGTGACACGTGAAGAACTTGCACCTCAACAACTTTGCTCGAGCTGCAAGGAGCAAGTTGCACGAGAACCCACCTGCTGCTACACCAAGCACATCAACTGCTGCAGCAGCATTTTCAGCAAGCATTCCACACCCACAAATTGATTCTGACTTTGCTAAAGTTAAAATTGTATGCATTTATTGCGATAAACTTTTGTGTTATGGGGAACAGTCGATGGACCTGATAAAACGCAGGATGCAGGATCATTGGTGTCCTCGACATTAGTTGATTTTTTTTTTCATTCTTTTGTTCCGCTTGGAATTTGTTGAGAAAAAAAATACAAAACAAAAAAAACTAAAAAAAACAGTTTGTTTTAGCACTACCTTCACTGGTCAAAGAAAGAACTATATTTCTATGTTCGTGTGTAAAAGTTTGTCAGAATGAATGTGTAGTTCATAAATGAATGAATGAATATATTACTAGTGTATGGAGAATGTTAAAGTGCAGAACTATAAGGAAGTGCTACAGCATAAATCTATAAGGTGTTTACCTATAGTATACTGTAGTATATCCGAAGCACTTGAATGTAACATATGTATATAAATATGTTACAAGTCTATGCTTCAATTTGCGCTGCTGGTGAAACTGCCTTGGTGAATTTGTATGTGTTAGGGGCGGATTTACAATCCCCTTCTGCCTCTTTTACACAGCCGTTGTGTCACTTTTGTGACACAGCGGTGGTGCAAAAGATGTGCCATGGTGTGTGCTATGTGACGCATCTGGAGGGTGCATTACATTGTAAAGCCCTGCGCCAGAAGAGGCTTTCCTGTGCAGAAAGGGGTGCAGCAACGCCTCCTAAAAGTGACTGAGTGAAATGTATAACATTTCATTCAGTCACTTTTGAGCTTAAACTGCGTCAAAACCTTGCACATGCTTGAAGCAGGTGTAAGGATTGATACAGCATTGTGAGCATATGGCCCCAAGAACATTGCTGGAGCTGTGTTATACTTGCAACTGAAGTCGAACAATAATTAATCCAAAAATTAATTTGCGATTTAGTTTTATTATTTTATAATAAGAATATGAAATATAATATAAAAAATGAAATAAATATAAATATTTATATTAAAAATATAAGACATTAGTATGAAAAGAAAGACATAATATTTAATACATTTATAAATTATCATTTACAAAACCTTTGAAATTCACTGAAAAAAACATAGGTTTCACACACGGTATAGTTAGGAATTAGCATTTAAAAAACCTTGCAAATTCATTGAAAAAACCATAGGTTTCACAGACGTTATAGTTAGGAATTAGCATTTAAAAAAACATGCAAATTCATTTAAAAAAACATAGGTTTCACACATGTTATAGTTAGCTGAACATTTCTCTCATACAAAATCTTTGAAATTCCTCCATTATAGTTAGCTCAGCTAACTATAACTTGCGCGCCCGCAATGCACTGCTGATGTGGTCACATACTACATCACTCATGACATGGTCAGTGACATCACTCATGACATCACTGATGACATCTCAAATGACATCACTGATGACATCATCCTTGTGAAAGAGTGGCAGACCTCCTCTTAGCGTAATATAACCCTTAATACACACATTCAAAAATAGAAACTAAAATTTTTAAAAAAATGGAGATACCAATACCAGTTAGAACAACCTATTCAGTTATTCCAAAATCTACATACACATCCAGTCATTCACTATCAGTTCTATATAGGCACTCATACCTGTACTCACTCATCATATGTACTCATACACCTATACATCTTATTACACACCGACACTCATCTATAGAGTTACTCACACACATACTCACACATGCAAATAAACTATCAAACATTGATTTATTTGCATATACAGCTATACACCCACCACTACACTTAATTCGACAGAATCATACACATACTTACTCTCTTAAACAATCACTTATAGAAACACATACTTATTTATGCAGGAACTCTTACAATCTCTCGCTTTCGTATGTACTCACTTATATATATCAATACTCACATGTACTAGTTTAAAACATATGTAGTTACTCATAAAGATACTATTGAGACAGTGATTCACTCACTAACACACCCATACACAAACGCATCCACCCATACAGTCCTGCACACATGCTGTCTTCAAAACACATACAAACAGTGAGTCACCCATTCATGCATCTATGCGGTAAGTAATACCCCCCACCAAACCATACAGACACTCATACTGATACTCTAAAAACCAACTAATAACCCATATCGACACCCATGCACCCACTTATACACAAAGTGAGACACTGATACAGATATTTACATATTTAAACATTACTCGCTAATACATGTATTCACTAAGATACACTTAATAAGTCAGTTATACAATAATTTTTTTTTAAAAACCATCCATTTAGACACTTATTTACACATTTATTCTTCCATCGACCTTTAGATATACATATATAAAACATATTTATTTTTCAGAAAGACACACATTCACTGGATGATGTCATCAGTGATGTCATTTGAGATGTCATCAGTGATGTCATAAGTGATGTCACTGACCATGTCATGAGTGATGTAATATGTGACATCATCAGCAGTGCATTGCGGGCGCGCAAGTTATAGTTAGCTGAGCTAACTATAACGGAGGAATTTCGAAGGTTTTGTATGAGAGAAATGTTCAGCTAAGTATAACATGTGTGAAACCTCTGTTTTTTTCAATGAATTTGCATGGTTTTTTAAATGGTAATTCCTAACTATAACATCTGTGGAACCTATGGTTTTTCAATGAATATATATACATATTTATATATATATATTCACTGAAAAAACCATAGGTTTCAGACATGTTATAGTTAGGAATTAGCATTTAAAAAACCTTTGAAATTCACTAAAAAAACCCTAGGTTTCAGGGGTTCTGGGGTGTTATAGTTAGCTAGACATTTCACTCGTACAAAACCATTGAAATTCTCCCGTTATAGTTAGTTGTACTAACTATAACTCGCGCACCCACAATCCACTGCTCATGATGTCACATATTACATCATTCATGACATGGTCAGTGACATCACTGATGACATCTCAAATTACTTCACTGATGACATAATCCAGCTAATGTGGTTTGGTTCGATATTTAAGTAAGTATTATATATATATAGCAATCGGCATTAAAGACTGAGTGTATGTATAAGTGTCTGGATGGAGGATTTAGTAGCACTATGATTGACTGTCTAATTGACTTTTTTAAAGTGTCTCACTAAATATATGGGATAGAAATTAAACTGTGTGAATATCTGTTTTACTTTATCTCTTGTTGTGTAAACTACTTCATAAGTTGGTTACTAGCTATGTGAAAGTCTATATTAGTTAATAATTAGTTAAGTGAGTATTTGTATGGGATAGTGAATGTGTGTGGTTGGGTGGGAGGTGTGTGACTGTCCAAAGATGTGTAAATACTTGATTTAGTAGGTATACGAGATTACGACTATATGTGGAAACAGTTGTTTGAGTGAGTGAATCTCTTTATGGGTGTGATGATGAGTAAATATATTTCTCAATGATACATGTCCAACAAAGTAGAAATAGAAAAGGCAGTGTATGTGACAGTTGTTGTATATAAATAAGTATACATAAAACTCAGTGATTGTCTGAGTGACTGTATCGAAAACTGTATACTTGTAATAGTGATTTTATAACACACTAAGTATGAGTTATTATCTATATGAATAAACAAAGTGGTGTTTGTATAAGTGTGTAGCTTAGTAAATGTAAGTATGATTAATTGTTTGCATAAGTGAGTAGGATGACTGCATAAGTGAATAAGATGTGTGCTGGTGTGTAATGTTGATGTAGGTGTCTAAGTATATTTAATAGTATTCTATTGATCTTTGTTAGCATGTATGAGTGAATCTATAGGTAAGTGTTTAGATGTGTGTGGAGATGTAGGAATCACTGAGTGAGATCAATGTGAATTTCTATTTAAATGCAATTAGTTACTTAATGGATTACTTTTCTAACCAAAGGACTGGATTCTAGATTCAGTCCTTGGACATCTCCTGTAAACAGTTGAGCATTTTGTTTACAGTAGTGATTTTAAGGAATAATATTGTATTTTAAAAGTTGACACAGAGAAATGTTTTCACATAGAATCACCAATGCTATCCTATGGGAAGAAATTCACTTAGCAGGTAATTAGTCAGTTCAGTTCATACGTCTTTATTTCAAAGTATTTCATTTTAAAAGACAGACATAAAAAAATCTGCTCTCAACTTAACACAATGATGCAATAAATAACATTATTAAAACAGTCGGTCATAACACGTCATAACATTAAGAATTTATGAATAAAAATTAAATCCCAAGCACAATGCACCTCAAGGTAAGTTTACTACAAATGACATACAAAGATGCTTATGTTCAATAGATAAGACATGGTTAAAATTAAAGACGTCAGAAAATGCATAACAACAATATTAAAACAAGTGATCGACTATCTGACAGTTGGATACTTAGCTCTGATGATCCAGGACCACCCCAGAAATGGTGCCACAGCAATAGCCACTAGATCTGTTGTATTGGTCCGTAATAGCCATAGAGCCTCCAACCCCACCCGTGTTCTCATGTTTATACAAATCGGTTTTAACCATTTTCTCCGAGGTGCTGAATATTCGGGGCAAACAAAGAGAACATGGCCTATTGACTCTTTTTGATCCCTGCACCATGGGCAAAGCTCATTTGACTGCCCGCGCCATTTACTAGTAAAAGATGTCAGGGGGAGCGACTCGACCCTAAACTGATGGTATAGCTTTCTATCCACACTCTTTGTGATGATATCCCAGTAGGCCTCTAAAGAGGGATCGAGTTTGTGTACCAGGAATCTACCCGTCAAAGAGGTGGGATCTGTCTGGGTAATGAGTAGCTGTCCTACAGTAGCCCAATATAATGCTTTAAATTCCTTCTTTGTGGGAAAAACGTTTTTGGATGGTGCCGACCACAACTGGCCAAGACCCATTTTTTCCAAAAGTGTTCTTACTTGTTTAAACCAAGGAAGGCTACCTGACCCCACTATGGATCTAAGGTCCGAAATTTCATTTGCAAAGAGTGACAGTTCAGGATTCGTCCAAATTCTCCTCCACAGAGCTACTGTTCCAAAACGGGCAACATCGTCAATAGAGTGGCAACCCAGATCGAGTAACAGGGGCTACTTAATAGGCCTGGATTGGGGAAGGCCAACCAGATTACGGAGAAATTTATTTTGGACTCTGACTAACGAAGAAAGATCCGAGAAAGCCCATACGTCTGCACCATACAAGATTGCTGAACTTATTTTGGCGTTGTATATTTTCAACGCTGGACCTATCCTTTTAGTCAGGGATGTTCTCTGCTCCTTAATTAGGCACCCTGTCAGCTGGGCAAACTTCAATGAAAGTACATCAAGCTGGGGTTTCCATGTAAGCCTGTTTTCCAAAACAACCCCTAGATATGTCATAACACTCACCTGCTCTAGCTCATGACCATTCATGCTAACATGGCCCTTAACTGGCCTATTTTTGGTCAATACCATGAATTTTGATTTGGTGACATTGACCTGAAGGTCACTCTGTTGGCAAAATTCCTCAAACTTATTTAATGCGGTCTGGAGACCCCTCTGGGTTTTTGATAAAATGAGGGTGTCATCTGCAAAAATAAGAAGCGGGAACTTTGTACCACCTAAAGAAGAGGCGTCTGTTGGGGTTTCTGCAAAATACTTCACGACCCTGTTAATGAATAACAAAAACAGTGTTGGTGCAAGAACACACCCCTGTCGTACACCACGGGTGACGGGGAATCTCTCAGTCACCTGCCCCTGGTTACCCCATCTAACCTGTGCAAAGTTTGCCTCGTGTAATCTAATCACTATTTCCAAAAGTTCATGAGGCATTCCCATGGTTCCTAATGCATTCCATAGCTTAGATCTTGGAACTAGATCAAAAGCAGACTTTAAGTTCACAAAAGCTGCAAAAATAGTTCCACCACCCAAAGAAACCACCTTCCAGTAGATTAGAAGGAATCTAAGCACCTGGTCGATCGTACTGACACAGGATCTAAAGCCTGCCTGTAGTGGGGACAGAACGTTCTCTTGATCCATCCAAACCTGAATTCTGGCTAACACCATCCTTGCTATAATTTTCTGAATGGCGTCTATTAAACGGATGGGACGATAATTCCCCGGGGCCGAACGATCCCCCTTTTTAAATATTGGTAATATCTCGGCCCCCCGCCTAGATTCCGGGATTGGAGCCCCCATTACAATGGCATTAGCTAGAAGGGTGATATAAGGCAAACAGGTTGGGGAATCATATTTAAATAAATCGGCCGGAATATAGTCCATACCTGGAGCTTTACCGGCTTGTACCAATCTGAGTGCATTCTCTACATCCTTACAAACAAACACTAAAGGGGAGCACATGGTCGGACCCTTTAGAAAATGGTCAAGAGAAGTATAGGGTGTTTCTGGATCAGGACCCCTAAACTGGGACTCAAAGTGTTTGACCCAATCTACTGCAGACACATGGTTCGCTGGAACCTGCATTTCGTCAGTACTACCCCATTTGACGATCTGCCAAAACTTTATCTGGTTATTCGAACTACTTGCTTCTAATAGATCCTGCCGATGTTGGTCATCCCAGTCCTTCTTGGCCTGCCTTTGAACATTTTTATATTCATACCTTGCTTTCCTGATATTAACAGTAACTCGAGATTTTAAAGCTTTAACCAAGGAACTGTACGCCACACGGCAAGATTTATTGTACCAATTTTTCCCTGATTTATTAAATAATGGTTTACCTGGTTTAGCATTTTTAGTAAAAAGTGTTTTCAAGACACCAAAGAGCTTTTCATGGAGTGCACTAATATTCACTGTCAGGTCCTCCTGTTCGGCCAGTGCGTGTAACACAGTCATAGTGGAAGAGACCTCATAAGAGATCCTTCCTAAAATCATGGGGTCATCTACTACCCTATTCCACCGGACCCTGCGCCTATCATTAGTAAGGAGGGTCTCTGCGGTGGCGATCTCACTAGGTACGTTACTCTCCAGTCTACCCTCAATTTTTAAACTAAGTAGCAGGGGGTTATGGTCGCTCTCCGGGCGAGCGGAGATTATCATATCATCAAGATGTGGCCAGCACTCTGCCTTAATTAAGATATAGTCAATTCGACTAGTATTGATACCATTGTCAAATGTTACCTGACCGGATTTGTCGGAAGTGGATCGTCCGTTGACAGCTCTTAGTCCCCACTCGAGGCACAAACCCAACCACTGTAGAGCAGCCTCCGTCCATTTCTTAATAGGTTTTATATCAAGTCGTGGAATATTCCATAGTTCATCTTCCCCTGCAAATATATCTTCCCCCTCAAGGGGCAGGGGTTCGAAGGTACAATTTAGGTCACCTGCCACAACCACAAACTTTTCCCTCCCGATAAAATCAAGGAAGAGATCAAGCTTGATTAAAATACCCGGGCTTCGCCCCCCTGGTAGCCCACGAACATAAATATTTACTATAATAATCTCCATGTGATTGGGCCCGGTCAACATTACCCCAAGAATGTCCGGGCTGTGCACTAATACTTCCGTAGGTCTAAAGTTAAGCGACTGCCTCACCCAAATAGTTAGACCACCTGACGGTCTACCCCTTAGACCCCTAATAGCGGGTTTGTAAAAGTTTAAATACCCCACGCGGTAGACAGGATCGGGGGCCCAGCTTTCTTGGAAAATTAGGATGTCGTGGTCATCCACAAAATCAGCCCACTCGCTAATAGCAGTTTTACTCTTCAGCCCTGCGATGTTCCACGAAACAATCTTAAGCAAAGCAGCTTGAGTAATTGGCTGAATATATGCAGACACCCTCGGATTTAACCCTGTTTGCATCCCTCCAACTATAAGGGTCTTATCGACCGAGGAACCCAAGGACGGCATATCCACACCCTGGCCATCCTCCCGACCAACCCTGACTCTATCCAAAACATCCAAAGATTGGACTACTGTCTCCACCTCTAAAGAGACACCGGACGTCGTACCATTACCAGCAGTTTCACAACCCACCGGTGTGCCGTCCACTAGATAGTCCCTCTCCCCACCGGATATGCTTCCTTTAGCGTCTCTGCTTATCAGCCGGGACACAGTAGTACCACCAATAGGATGTGTAAGTCAATCTACCCCCTCTACGCCTAAAAAAGGCTCAAATCGATTAGACAGGGGGAGGAAGGGCTCCACCCTGTCAAAAGGCCTTACGCCACATAGTCTCTTATTATGTATATAATGTGGGGGGAAGGATGGGCCACATTTTGCACCAACATAGAAATAGTTTAAGCCTAAGGTTTGGATGTCTCCCTCTCTCCCAAACCTTGGTTCTCCACGAATAAAATAGACTACCCAAGGGTCTCTAAAGTTCACAATGACGCAGTCACCTTCTAGGTCCTTAACACTACTACCCACCCAACTCACCCTCCTAACATTTAATATCTCTATATTGGAGAAGGGGGGGAGTGTTCTATTCTTGTTAAGCCAGAAGATGACTTTATTTTTCAATTCCCTATTTGTTTCAACTTTCTCAGCCCCGATCCCTGGTACTCCCACCAGAATAATCGTATAGGGTACTGACTCGGGGGGAAGATTTACACATGGAAGCCGCTGATGAGTACCCTTGCTACCCACGGAAACAAGCCCACTAGGCTGACTTTCTACTGTTTGAACACACGGTGCGGGTTGCTTACTAACCACCACACCTTTCCCCACACCCTTGTTTCCGGTGGATGCAGATGTAATGCTCACTACAGGGCACTTCTCCACACGGGGTTGGACAGACTGAGTAACAGAGTTTTCAATAGTAATTTGTGTGGCAGCCCTACTGCAACTACTGGGTTATGTGGCTTGGGAAGCAGAAACTGATGCCTTAGGACTCTCAATAACTTTCGCTAGCCTATCCAGCGTGCTGGTGTTCGCTGTAACTAGTTTTTCTAGTTGCTCCAGTTTAGAATTAATCATACTCGTTCTCTCAAATAACAGTAGCATCAAGGATTTGACTAACTTTTCCATTTTCTCTAGAAACCCCTCATTAATGCTACATTGGGCCGCTGATTTTGAAATGTCTGAGGAGGCCATAGGCAGGCAGGGGGGCTGCACAGACTGATGGGGGTGCCTGGTTTAAATTGCATTTTTTCGGGATTTTGGCTGAGGCGCCCTTCTGGGGACCATCCCCTCTTTTTCTTTTACTGGCTATAGAAGTAACTTTCGTATTTAAACTTGCAGGTGACACCGGGGTTATAGCTTTAGGTGGCGAGAGAGATGTAGAAACACTACGTCGCGAGTTACTAGAAACTGTACTAATTGGTGTTGAACTTGGAATGGAGCAAGCCACAGTATTGTCTGTTTCTCCCTGCATAAAACTAGATCTTGGACTCAGAATAACTAAAGGATCTTTTGGTATGGGATGTTCGGGGGTAACAACTGACCCAATTTTACCCAGTGAGGAGCGCTTTCCTGTTAAAAGATTTATAGACAAGCGCTTCTCGGTAAGGGCTATTTCTTTTTCTAACACCACTGCAGCTCGTTTAATAAATTGGTCAATAGTACTTGTAACAACCCCACCCATAGTAGAGAGGGTAACATTACGACCCTTCCTAGAACGTTGAGCCATTTTACCTAGGTACCAACAACTATAAACAAGATAAAAGATACAAAATGATTAAAACAATAAAAACAATACCCAAGACCCAAAGATAAGGGGGGGAGGCCCGACCCGGCCTCGATCGTCCTCGGACGGCCTCGGACGGTCCCGCCCTTGTCCCGGGCTTTGCCCGGGAACGTCCCGCGATGCGTGGTGGAGGCGGGAATAAATACAACAGGTGGGCGGGAAGTTAGCGGGAAGAGGCACCAGCGGTCGGTGTTCAGGGAATGCTGGTCTTCGCAGTCCTGAACTCCCGCGTTTAGAGAAGACCCGAATTCCAGGCACCAAAGTTCACAAAAAGTCACCACGATTCCTTGGAAAGCTGCAGGCAAGAATGAGGGTGAAGACTGAAGCGAGCGGCTCCAGCGGAGCGGGGGCCGCGAGAAGTTATAGCTGACACAGGTAGGCGGGGAGTTAGCGGGAAGAGGCACCAGCTGTGGGTGTTCAGGGAATGCTGGTCCTCGCAGTCCCGAACTCCCGCGTTAAGAGAAGACCCAAATTCCAGGCACCAAAGTTCACAAAAAGTCACCACGATTCCTTGGAAAGCTGCAGGCAAGAATGAGGGTGAAGACTGAAGCGAGCGGCACCCCGTAATTAGTGTTATCATTACTTTTTCTTACTCAGTGGTGGATCCTGGATCCAGCACTGGTGCATCTCCTGTAAACAGTTGGAAGAATGCGTTTAAGTCATACAGGTGATTTTTTAGGAATATTTGTGGTTTGTGAAAATAGACACTTGGAAACTTTTCTGGTGAAAACCAGACAATGGATTCCTATGGAATTAAATACAAGTTACTGGAAGAACGATTAAAATTACTTTTCAGGGTCAGTGCTGGGCTATAAGATGCAACACTGGGTTCTCTCCTGATAACAGGTGAGTAAATCGGAATTCGTTGTTCGGATGATTTTGGGTGAATATTTTAAAGTTCCAAAACTCCACACACAAGAATTTCCAAGTGAAACCAGTCAATGTTAGCCTATGGGAGGAAATTCAAGTTACTGGTAAGTATGGTTAGAATTACTTTTCAGGATTAGTACTGGGCTCAAAGATGCAGCACTGAGGTCTCTCCTGATAACAGGTGAGTAAATCGGAATTCGTAGTACATCCAGTAAGCGCCACAGAGCTGCGTAGCAGCGAGATGTAAAAAGGGGCACGGCCTGCACAACCTCAAGGCAACGCAGTGCAGTGGCGCTTTCTGGAAGCACCTGGTGGGTTTCTTGGCCCTATGGTCCCTTAGGTCTGAAGTGGAAATTTTTCCCCAACTTAAAACGCGCCATAGGGTGTGTTTTCACGCATCATATCAGGCCCCGCCCCCTCCCTTCACCACTGTGTAAACGCGCCCTGTCACCGTTCTAAGTTCAGAGATTAAGTCCCCTTCAATCTTAAGGGTCCCTAGGGTCAAACTAGTCCACTAGGTACCTCCAGTAAGCGCCACAGAGCTGCGTTGCAGAGAGGTGTAAAAAGGGGAGTGGCCCCAGAACACCTCTATGCAACGCAGCTCCTTGGCGCATACTGGAGGTACCTGGTGGGCTAGTTGGCCCCCAGGGACCCTCAAGATTGAAGAGGAATTAATTCCTCAACTTAAAACGCACCACAGGGCACGTTTGCACAATGGTAAAGGAAAGGGGCAGGGCCTGAGGTGACATGTGTGCAAACACGCCCTGTGGTACACTTTAAAATGGGGAATTAATTCCCTGCCCTGTCATTGCAAACGGCAGGGCCCCAACTTTACTATTTAATTGCCCCCAGGATTTGCCCCCCCCCCGGGGGCTAACAAGTAATATAGCGCGTTTTTTTCCATCTGCAAGGTGCGCAGATTTTCCCAATTTTTTTATTTTTTTGGGGGGCCCTTGTAGTCCTTGTGGGAACCCTTGAGCAGGCCTAGGGGGTCAGAGGTTTCTTGTGCCTCGGAGACAGAAATCCACTATAACTTCCCAACACTCCCTCTCTGCATGAAAAGGAAAACACACTTGTGGCCACAACGGAATTAACAGTGATACAAATTTAATTTACCTGGCAAACATAGACCTTACAGATGGGCGTGGTCTCTTCACAGTTATTTAAAGGAGAAAGTGCACATGTGCTCATAAGATTAAAATACATGGTAGAAATAGTGCAGGTGTAATATTGTATCCATTTGTCTATTTATATTTTATCCTTTAATTTCTCAAATACAATTCTCATGCTTGTAAACTCTTTCAAATGGAAACCCTGGAAGATTTGTAGAGATATCTGTACAAAAAAATATTTAAAAGCAGAAACCAACATCCCAAAAAGAATTAGTTTTTACACTTCAAATTCCCTCTTATACAAAGAGTAGATCAGCTATCTTTCAATTCATATACCCACCGCTATTTATACTCATAATGGTAAAACATGGTAAAACATGGCAAACCTCTCATAATCATTAGATTACATATAATTGTATTACAACCGTATACTGGGAGGAATCCTCCAAATGTCTACTCGCTGATTACATAAATATATATACATATCTATATAAATATAGACATACATATATCAGTTTTATCTGCGGCCCTATCTAGGACAAAATGCAGTGGCCAGGCTCTATCCCATCATCTCCTGCCCTGAGATCAGTGACCTGGCTTCCTGTGAACAAAGTAATGAAAGGGGCCTGCGGTGTAGAGAAAAACACAGTTCTTTTTAACCAGCGGGAAGGAAATAAGATCCATTTTACTCTACAAGTAATTTTACAGTAATCAGGTAGTTGTGACATGAAGAACTACTAACGTAAAGCTTACCTGACATTTTCTGTCACCAGAATCTCTGAGTATGCAAATTCTTTTTGGAAAGTGGCAAGTTTTAATAAAGCTACGATCTGAAGGTTGAGTCATTTTAAACATGACTTTCCATACCTAAGACAGGTTGGCACATAGTCACCAATGACATGGCACTTGTTATAAATAATGACATAATTTTATTTAAAAAAGGAAATGTTGATACCCACGGTTTCTGGTTCAAATTAGACTAGATTAAATTGGTAGCATGTAAATGGCTGCAGATGGTTTAAATTACTTTATCAAGAAACAACATGCATATGCATGAACTGCCTGATAAAAGGTTCTATTTTCAGTTCCTCTGGCCACAATCTGAGATTGAGCAAGCAGTGGTGAAAGCCCATTAAAAACCATAATTGGATTTGTCATGTCAAACTTGACACAAGAACTTCTATAGTGAACTGGATTCAATCTTATTTGCTAGGACATGTTATGCAAACCAATCTGACAAAACATCAGAAACTGAAGCAATGACTTAATCACCAATCTGTAATAATGTTTTTTATAATTGCCTATTGGATGTTATCTACTTTCTAATTGCATTTTTTTCTTTAATGAGTATTTTAAATTGGTACCGAAAAAACTAATCACTGAAATGCGCAGGAACTTACATGTTATGAAGGATTTACCCAGAGGCAGCAAATTAAAAAAAAAAAATATTATGTATTCAAGTGTTGGTCCGTAATGCCACAGTGATCCTGGTTGCCCCTAAGCATGAAAAGAATTAAGTGATCAGCAAGCGTCATTTTGCACAGGATTTCTTTTGCTCAACAAATAAATAAAATTACTTTATCCACTTGTATATATTGTAATACAAACAGGGGTAATGCAGAGCCACAAAACAGAGCGATCATTTCATAGGTAAATCTGCCTCATTCCATTTATAAATGTTGTTACTTGGAATTAAGTTGTTTTGTGAAAATAATAAAGTTTTGATGCACCCCTTAATACCGTGTTTTTGCTGTTTCTAAGCGCATTAAAATTGCAGGTTTGTTACCGAGTCTAAGGATACTCGATGCATCATCTGGGAAGGATGAAAGGCGCCACTGCCAGGACTCTAACTTCAGATCTGCAGGACAAAAGCAATTGAGACATGTTGCAGCATAAAGTTAAATACTGCAGAAGTGCACCCATGCCACAGAAAACTATTATTGGCACCACAATACAAATGTGAATATAACTCAAGCGGCTCAAACATCACAAAACGAAATGCTGGCTTGTTCAATTTCCCGAGAGAAATCCTTCTTGGCAGTGACTTAATGATTAGGGCAAATGAAAACAAAATAGAACTCTGAATAAACACTGGAAGCTAAAAAGCCAGCTTTCCAGTTACCTGCTCACTAGTAAAATTCAGTGTTTTAAATGGAAAAACCAGTGCAGGTATTCACCAAAAGAAGCGGTGGAGTGAAGTGCAGGCATAAGGGCAGTGTGAAGGGTGGTACAAGTGGTGGGGCTCGTTTTTCTTTTTTTTTTAATCGGAAGCCTTGTATGCAAACATGTGCATGCATTGTAATAATGTCGGAAGTATCTGTCCATGAGTCTACTAAACTTGTCCTGTCCACTAAAATCTGTCCATGTCCACTAAAAAACCATTTACATTCAATTACTAATAAGTGTTTTTTGCTACCCAAAGTAATCATTTTTAGCAACCTTAAAATAACAACAAATTGAGGAAAAAACTGTAGGGTTTCCAATATATGCCTTGTTGTTTGCCTGCAGCTCCTTTATGCTCCTAAGCTATATGACAGAGCTATCTACGTAGAAAACCAAATCTGTTGCATGCTGTGCTTTTCTAGCACACTGGCCCTCTATGTAATTTTATGAGGAACTTCCAGCAAATGCATAGGCCACTTACTGCATAATATTTCCACTTCAGGGATCAGAATGGCCTCTAGTGTGAAGGAAGCATAATCTGCCAGGAGGATCTTGTCCCTTATCTAACTAGATGCAAAGAGATGAAAGGATTCACTGACTGCCTCGATGAAGGCACACAGCCCGCGCCAAAAGCAGTGCCCTGAAAGGAATCCTTGTAATGAAAAAACATCAAAACTATGGTCATTGTTGATATTTGTTTAAATGGATGTATGTACACCCCAAAGATATATGAACAGGGGCTTGGAAGCTTCCGAATGGCTACATTTTATATGACATGCATGTTCACATTGTCTCTGATTTTTGCCATCAGAGCTTTGCATGTTGCAAATTTTTAAAACCCCTTTCCTACAAGGAGAAGAAAAAAAACTACAAGTTCCAGAATTCAAAGCATCGCCAGTTAAAAACAAGAAATGTCTGAATGTGTCATAAATTCAATGGAGCCTCCTGTCACGTTTGTTTATGCCTGGTTTCCCATGCGAAAAAATAAGTTGTAGGTTTTAAATGCACCAAACCACTCTGTAAAAAACTTTTTTTAAAACCATTTGTTTTGCCTTTTAGGGTTGTCTTCTTTGAGGTTAATCAGAAAATTGCTGTAGAGGGCAAGAATTTACTTTCAAGTAAATTTGTTGAATTGAAATTGCTGGTGGGCACAGTTTTTCAGTCATTTAAAACCAGAGGCATGCTAAAAAGCTGGACTGCCCTGAACAATGCCCACTAAGCCCCTACCCAATAGGTTTTACAGCCACCTCTCCTTCCCCAATGTGCAAGATCAAACAATCTGCACCCACACCCTGATCTGCTGACTTCCAGAGTGTTGAAGGTGCTGACGAGCTATGAGATAATCAGCAGAGCACCACTCTTGTCCGAGGAGATGTTCCAGTACTCTGGTTTTTTGAAAGAGGGGATATTCCTTTGCTTTTATTAAATTCATGCCAGTCGTTTCTTCCCTTGCGGAATCTTGATTTTGACCTATTTCTGGCTCTTACCACCTGATCATCTTCCTGAATAGTAGGCATCCTGGACGGTGGGCTGCCCTGTACCAGGTCTACTCCCTCAGCTGTGGCATTTTCCTTTATTTTTCCTGTGCTTGTGACCTTGGCCAATAGCAGCGGTGTGTCCTTAATGGTTCTGCTCTCGAGCTCACCCTCCTCATCCTCAGAGCTTGATCTTCTAGCTGAGCCCTGCCGTGCTCTCAGCAGGCGTTCCGCCCTTAATGTTGACAACGTTGTCTTACTTTGGGTTGACCGGGTCTTAGATTTTTGCCCACCACTTGTGTCTACGTGGTTTAATCCGTTGGGGAGCTTTCAATCTTTCCCAATATTGAAATCGCTTTCCTTGTCGACCACAGAACTGTAGTTACTTAAGATTTTTGTAGACGCACTAGTATCTCCAACTAAAAAGTGTCTGGAGGCACAGTAAACCTTCGTCGTACAACCAGCGCAAAATATAACCTTGTTTCAGCAGCCAAAATGTCTCCTAGGTTGTATAATTTTGCATAAGGTCAAAAAAAATATATAATACTCTGTCCGTTTTTTCTGCTCCCCTCAATTCATCCCACTCTTTCTGTTCCCGATTCGATGAAGTCTCATGTATCTCATACCCTGTCACCGCCAAAACAATACCATCTTTTTACAATACCTTCACTATCCGGGATTTTTTAAACAAAGTCTGTCGATAAAGAGGAATTCAGCTTTTCCTGCTTGTCCTTGATTACGTAGTACTCGACAGCCAGCAGCCAGCAGTCAGCAGCCCGGTCTTATCTGCAAGCGGCAAGCTTTATTTACGATCTCTAGCTGTTTCCCATTGTAGGAGCAGGATTGTCGGAGCTCTTGAACCAGCTTTATGCACACCATGATCTTATCCTCGACCTTGCCCTTGAGCAGGTAATTGAAATCCGATCGTGTTTCAACACCGTAGCAGGGCCCACAGCACAGCCAGAGACTGAAAGCCATCTCTCTTCTGGAGCCAGCCAGCAAGGAGGTACGAACGCCGCCTCCATTGCAGAGGGAGGGGCCATGGGTCACCTGAGGCTATTCGCAGGCGGGTATTGCAGTAGCCTGCATCCTCCCAAAATACCGCTCGTACCTCTCGTATCCGCTCAGACCCTCTGTGATAAACCATTTCAAGAAGTTGAACCAGAGCAAACATTCCAGCAAGTACCACAGCCAGTGGTAGGATTAAAAACTGACGGATCTCTGGATATTCAAACAGCCACTAGCTCACTATCAGTCTCACCATCTAATCAGCAAAATCAGTTAGGAAAGGATCTGAGGAGTGGACAGGCCCTTCCCTCGACCTCACTGCTGGAAAAAACCACGGAAGCAGAAGATCAAGATCGAACACAGGCAGGCGGTGCGGAGCCACCTGGGACCTCATAATTGGATAATGTGGCCAGCTTTCAATGTGATATTAAATCAATGTTAAACCTTATTTTAGATGAGATTCGCGAAATGAAAACGACTCAAGCAAATGAGATTGCAGCCCTGCACCATCGGTTGGCAAAAATCGAAAAAGCTGTAGCCAGTTTTCTGGGAAGGTTGCAGGAGGCTGAGTCAAGAATATCCCAACTTGAGAATCAGATCACGACGATTCAGCAACAAGTGGACTTGGATAAAAAACAAAAGCTTAGTTTAGAGACCAACATTGAGGAATTGGAGAATCACTCCCGATGTTCAAATATGCGATTGGTGGGGGTGCCAGAAGGCTGCGAGGGGACACAAATGCTTCAGTGGGTGGAGACATTTATTAAAAACAGAGTTCTTACGGGCTTCTCTGGAGATCTAACTATTACAAGAGCACACAGAGTTCCAGCCCAGCCATTTACGAATTCAACATTACCCAGAACTATTCTTGTTAAATTTGCAGATTTTAGAATTAAGGAGTGGGTACTATCTAAGGCTATCGAAATGCGACAGATCTGAACTCGAGAAGTACCAAGCTGTCATATTTTTTCCGACATGCATGTGTGCAAATTTAGAAGAGGTCCAAGAGCTTCTACAGAAAATCACTGTGAGCAAATAATGTTTACAGGATATTGTTAGTTAAGCTTTCTTTTCTCAAGCTTCTAGCTTCTACTAAGAGCGGTGGTGGGGCCAGGGTCACTATAGGATGCAACAACATGGCACCCAGTTGGGGAGGGGCAGCCCCTGGGAGTAGGCAGGGGGTATGGTGGGCAATTCCCCCTTTGCTGGGAGTTTTGGGGTGGGAGCTCAGGGTGAAGAGGTGCAAGGGTTTAGCAAGGGAAAAAATGAACAAGAAAGCAGTATAGTCATTTGGATAAGGGTATTGTGGCACCAGAATTACCTAGGAGATATCCGCCTGAGGGGTGTAACAAAAGGCAGGATGAATCTGGTGATGAGAATAACCATCAGTGAGTTAGGAGAAAATCTAGGATGGAATCAAAAATGGAACCAAAATTGCAGAATATAAAAATAGTTTCATGTAATGTTAATGGATTAGTGAATCCACGAAAAAGTGTGGCTTGTTTAAATTGGATTAATTCTCTTTCCCCAGAAATTATATTTCTTTTCTACAGGAAACTCATTTGAGGTCTGATACCCCGAAAATATCCCTTCCTAAGAAATATACGCAAGCTTACTGCTCATCTGCCAGTCTAGCAGTACGAGGTGTAGGGATTTTATTCTCTAATTCACTGGATTGACAGGTTAAAGAGGTACGACGGGATGGTAAAGGGAGATAGATCTGGGTAAAAGTAAAGTTAGACAAAACAGTCTTGAACCTGGTTAATTACTACGGCCCAATAGACGATGACACGGTGGCCTTAGAGCAAATCTATCAGTTGATAGCAGAAATGGAAGGTATACTAATTTTGGGTGGGGACTTTATCCAGAATTTGGTATTGGATACATCAACTAAAGCAAAGCGTCAGTTAAACCCCAAAACCATAAAATTAATAAGTAGATTAACAGAAATGTTTTCTTTATCAGACCCCTGGAGGTTGGGACATCCCGGCCTTCAGCAGTATACCTGCTACTCAGCTAGATTTAGATCAGCATCTCGACTGGATTTTTTCTTAGTAGATAAATTATTCGCTAACTGACTCAGAGAAATACTTTCCAACTCCTTTTCAGACCACTCCGTAGTCTCATTTATATTAAGGATAAGAATTACTCCAAAAAACAGGCCTGGATGGCAATCTGATAAATCCCTACTACGAGATTCTACCTAGATAGCAGAAACCAAAGTATTTATAAAGGAGTTTAATTCAGCGCAATGAGAATTCTGCATCCATGTTTATGGTATGGGAGGCATTTAAGGCGACCTTTAGAGGTCACACAATATCATAAGGCTAGAATAAATAAACAAAGAAAAGATTCAAGAGTTACAGACAGAAGTAGAGAAAGCAAGACGAAATGTCGATTCAGAAAATACTACTGAGTCCACTTTTAGAATAAATCAGCAGGAATTAGTTAAAGTAAAGGAACAGTTGAATGATTTTTTTTATTGGAAGAAATATCAGGGAGTAGGGCTTATCAACAGAAACTTTATGAAGAAAGTCAACAGATTGGGAGATTCTTGGCTTGGTCCACAAAAAAAATCAGAAAGCAACCCAAATAATTGCCCAAGTTAAGAATCCCTCAACTGGTATATTAGTTGACGATCAGCACGTTATTTCCGAGATAATCCTTTCACATTTTAACCAAATTTATGCAGAAACACAGGGGGTAGATGTAGCAGATTTGGTGGATTATTTTGAATTTTTTGAGTTACCCTAGGTACCCTCACAAGCTTCTGAGATATTGAATAGCACAATTGGGACTACAGAAATCAGTGTTAAAAAGTATGCCCAATGCTAAGGCGAGTGGTGCAGATGGAATCCCAGTGGAAGTTTTTAATGCATTTCAGGAAGAAATTCTCCCTTTTCTGGGAAAATTGTTTAACCAGATAAAAGGATATTCCAAAAAGTTTTAAGGAATCGGTTTTAGTAATTTTTCTTAAAAAAAAGAAAGATCCCTATGATCCTAATTCATACCGCCCATTAGTCTTTTAAATACGGATTATAAATTACTCATGAAGATCTGGGCAAAAAGAATAGTTCCATGTGTACAACAGGTGGTACATGAGGACCAAAATGGTTTTATCCCGGGCCGATTGATGGCAGTTAATACATACTTCTTAGCACAAGCCATTGACTATTTTTCCACTAATAAGATGGATGCGGTGATCATGATGATGGATGCCGAAAAGGCCTTTGATCTAGTAAATTGCAGTGCTTTATTCTGTATTCTGGATAAATTTGGGTTTCCGTCACATTTTTTACGAATGGTAAAAGAACTTTATAGTTGTGCGGAGGCCAAAGTTGTCGTAAATGGTGAAGAGGCTGATAGGGTAAAAATTAAGCGAGGTATACGTCAAGGTTGTCCTCTATCCCCCCTTTTGTTTTCTTTATTTATTGAACCTTTAGCTGTTAAGATACGGAAGAGTTTGATGATTTTGCCTCCAATTGAGGGGATGGCAAAAGTCAAACTCTATGCAGATGATATTATTTTATATCTTAAAGCTGGGGATTCCAATGTGCAAAATGCACTAGATGAAATACAGAAATTTACGCAGGTGGGGGGTATAAATAAATCAAGCAAAAACCAAAATCCTTTTATTTAACTCCACTTTAGCGGATATTCCTGCATCTATCGCCATAAGACCACCACATTCAATTAGATACTTAGGGATATACGTTACACAGGATTTTAGTCAACTATAACAGAATGCTAACAAAAGTGAAAAATGTATTGGATAAATGGACTCTGCTTAATCTATCACTAATAGGACGGATCTTGATGATTAAGATGTCGATACTCCCACTGTTTTTATTTCTTTTTAGTAATCTTCCTTTGAAAATTCCGAGCTCTTATTTTAAGGAATTAGATCAAATAATGCGGAAATTTGCCTGGAATAACAAACATCCCTGAGTGAATTTTACCACACTACAATTGGATGTAGCTTCAGGCGGTTTAGCTTTACCACATTTTCCAATATATTACCAGGCATCATTAGTAAATTTATTTGCACAATTGGGTGTGGAAAATTCAGTATTTGATCATTTTATCTTGGTACAGATGCTGAAAGAGAGTGCAATAAGGCTCCCGAATTTCTTACGGCTGGTAAAGTTGCCTAAAAAGGATCAGATACAAAGTCATCTTAACATTAATAGAAAGAATGCAGCTTTTTTTTACATTACAAGATATTCCAGTATTTCATGCTTTTACTCCTATTGAGGACTGTGCAGTAGGTGGTCTTATATTATCTAAAGGCCTTTATCAACAGTGGCAAGAATTAGGCTTTAGTCGGTTTGGAAATTTCTTTAATCATGAGACTTTAATAACTTGGGAAACAGTCCGATTACAAGCTAATTTTTTAACAACAGCACTCTCTCTGAGCTTTTATCAGTTAATTAACTTTCTTAAAAACAATTATGTAACATTGAATAAGATGCCAGGTAAATGGCGAACAAAATGTTGGGGGTAGGAGGCTGGTACCGGCTATGGCATCAAAAAGCCCATTCAGAAGAGATTCGGACAATAGAACTTCAAAAAATCTATTCAGAGACCGGTTGTAAGTTTAATATAAGGGAATGGCAACAACTTAATGAGTTAGCAAAAAAAGCACTCAGAGCGCTAATTACGAGAGGATGCAGTTTTCATCTAGATGGCTTGCCTACTATACCCCCCTGAAATTGCATAAGATGTACCCAACACACCCAAACCGTTGCTTCAGATGTAAGACCCAGGAGGAGGGCAGATGGGTACATATTTTCTATGAATGCAATTAGCTACGACTTTTTTGGGATGGGGTTTTTGCTAAGATCTCCTAATCTCTGTCTCTGAGAATTCAACCATCCGTTATGCTGGTTTTATTTGGCACTTCGGGGGAGGTGAAAGAGTTAACTAAACATCAGCAGTATTTCATACTAATTGCCATACCTGTCGCAAGATCTCTAGTCCTACAAAATTGGAATACAGCTAAACAACCCAGGATTGATCACTAGCTTAAAAAATTAACATAACTTTTAAGTTTGAGGAGGCCTATGCGAGACGGGTAGGAGCAACCAAAAGATTTAGAGCTATCTGGCATGAGTACTCCGATCAGACTGAGAGGGAAGGAGAAGGAGCATAAAGGCAAGGTATTCCAGAGTCCCCAACCCTCCCATTTTGAAATAAGGTGAGATAGATTATAGATATTAGCATTACGCTTGAGATAGTAGAGGAGCAAGGCGATTAAAATAGAGCTTAAATATCATGCACTTTATTTAAGAACTGCTGCTTTTTTTAATTTTGCACTTTAAATAGCTCTTGCATGACATTTTTCCTAAGAGCTGCTGCTATTAGCACTATGCACTTTAAATATTTTGATGCTCCTCTATTTATGAAATACAAGAATCATGATACTTCCTGACTGTTTTACTTAAGTCCTAAATAATAAGCACTTTATTTAAGAACTGCTGCTAATCATTCGAAGGTCTTTAAGGTGTATATACGGCTTTTATGCTAGCTGTGTATGGTATTTTAATAACGAACTGTTGCTATTTGCATTATGCACTTTAAATAGCTCTTGTCTTTATCTAATTTAAGCATGGCATGCTAGTCTATATCTTTCAGGGTAGAAGTTAGGAGTATTGCACTCTCAATATTCACTTTCTCTGTTTGTTTTATGGTTATAATATAGTACTAGTTGTGCCACTACTCAGATAAATATTATTACTGTTTAATATGTGTAATTTAGATGATGCCATGTGTTTTGAATGTCTATTTGTTGTCTTACTACTTTCTTGTTCAAATAAAATAAAAAATAAAAAAAAGATGTTCCGGTACTCAAGAGTATAAAATGAAAAAGTTCCGGTACTCAGTCCATGTGAGTATCAACCCATTTAAAGCATTGGTAACATTCTATACAAATATTCACAACATAAGGAAGTAGGTCGGTCACCTGCCAATGATGATTACAAAGAGTTTCTGTGCTGGTTTGAGGAGCAGCCACACCTGAGGAGGTATCAGGAGATTTGCTCGCGGTGAAGTATGGATATGCCGGTTGATCTGAATCTGAAAAGCTTTTGAAGCCAATGCACCATGAAGTTCCATTTGAAAGCTGAGGCTTGGTGGTGGAGCATGTCTGCCAGTTAGTGAGGACAGGAAGCCGGGGCTTCTACAGATGTTAGATGTGCTCAGACCCAGTGGCACACCGCTATGACTTGGAGGTAGTTTAGGATTTGAAAGAAACTGCTTGGAGAAGCAAGACTTGTCCCATGGTTCAACACAAAACCTACTGCTCCTGCTTGATTTCTGCTGCTGATTGCTGTGAGCAGGGCCTGTCATTTTTTGAAGATATCGTCTTGGCACCCCAGACATAGCGCAGTGAGGACGACAGCATTTTCCCACGTTAAGCAAAGGACCTAAGCGAAAGAAAGAGCACTTTATATTTCCAAGCAGGTGAAAGCCTAGAGGTCCCATTCTTTATGCTTCTTTAGTCTGAAATAAGAAAAGAACATATCAGGATTACTAAAGTGATGGAGGTAACAATTGAGACTATTATCCTGGGATAAATTCTGGTCTACGGAAGTGCAAGAGACCCAACAGGTATGAAGGGATGACAAGTCGAGAGAGCTCACCGGGGGCCAGAGGAAAAGTACTGATGCCTGGCCAACTACAAATGTAAAACAAGCATTTGTAAATACAATTGATTTGTCCCACTGAGAGGGTAAAGCCACACTCTTTTCAACACCAACTATCCCTTTCACACCAACTGAGCAACAGGACAGGTCACGGCCTCCATTTGCATTCGGGAAACCAACAATCCTTGGCAGGGTGTCACCTGAGGTATGCTGCAGAGGGAGTTAAGAACTGGGAAGGGGAGAAGACACCAGCCTGAGCAACGAAGCAGCACAGGCAGCCAACAGGGGACAAGAGCAGTACACAATGTAGTCCAAGCAGCTATCCCCGCTGCCTCAAGAACAGCGCTGTGGTGCCTTATGCAACACTGTGCCTATGGTCAGGAGTGTGGGTGGAACTCTTGAGTGTAGACGTGATTCGGGGAGGATTCAGCCAGGTCAGTGATTAACCTCACCACCGTGAGTTGGTCCTAACCTTTAAAGTTTCTTCCCAATGCTGTCACATTTTACCTTATTGTGATAGCCCACGTGCATGCCCCACAGTACATACATTAATTTGCAGATCCCATCAACACTAGTAATTTTTTAGACTCACATTTTTTAGCACTGTCCATACATTTCCCAATGATCAGACAAAAATCTTTCCCAAGTTTCACAGATCATTGCATGACTAGCTGTTCCAATCCAGGGTTTCAGGCCTCACTTACAGACAACTGCCTGTTGTCGAAAAACCAAGTGTTCAATGCCAATACTTGCACTGGATTGTGGGTCTGCCTGTTACTTCATTGGCTGGTTCTCTTGTCAATCTCATTTGCATACTTTTTATTCAATCATTTTATTCCTCTTGCATTTTCCCAAGCCATGAGGCATAGCTTTTTCAACATCCTTTTGATTGGAAGACTTGTATCCTTCCACTGCATTCAGGAAACTTATTTTTTTGTTTTGCTTTCAAAACTCCACAGGAGTGCATTTATTTTCTTGGTCTCTTTCCCATGCTTCCCCTAGCCCTTCCCAACTCTTCACGCTCTTCATGTTTATATCACAACCTTGTGCATCCGTCGCTTCCCCGTCCCTCTCTGTCGGCGCAATGTTGTATATCGTAGGCGTACAACCCAAACTGCAGATCAGCAGTACAACACACCACAGACATTGCTGAAGCTCTACTCGCTGAAGAAATAGACATCGCTTTCCTCACAGAATCCTGGCTCAATGTCCACTCCACCCTCATTCTTGACATTCTCACCCTTCCAGGGCACAACATAATCAGACAAGACAGGGAGATCAAAACTGGTGGGGGACTAACCATCATTCACAAAGCTGGAATACAGATTACCAAACTTTAACCTGCAGAATACCTATCATTTGAATACCTGGATGTCGAACTCACTGCCAAGGGTACCTAACCCATCAGATTTCACACCATCTACCATCCTCCTGGAGAGCGTACAATCTTCTCTGAAGAACTAACAGACCTAATAACACGTTTCTCCCTGACAGACACAAAAGACGTGTTTGGGGTGACCTCAATATCCACTGGAACGACCCAGAAGACTCCACTGTCCAGAACCTATCCAACCTACTTGAAATATACAACCTCAAACAACTTTGCAATGAACCAACTCACATCAAAGGTGCAACACTGAATGCGATCATTACTAAAAATGAACTGGTCTCTCGGAGGGCAATTTCTCCCATTGACTGGTCCGATAACCACCTCACTCTGTTCAAGATTGACGCACTAGTCATCCAACAAACTATTCGTGATGACAAACCTAAGCACTGGACAAGAAACATCGAAGAAGTCCCTTTAACCGAACTTGAATCCAGGATTCATGCCCATCTACAACTCCAACACTCCACCTGGACGGCCGATGACCTCACTACACACTTTAATTCAATAATGACAGAGGTTTTAGACCAAGTAGCTCCACTCAAACTCAAACAAATGAGGCGAACCAAATGTAAACCCTGGTTCAACGTGGATCTTAATAATGAAAAGTGTCAACTCAGACAAACGGTAAGGTCTTGGAGACTAAACCCTTCGACCTTGCACCTAGCGCAACTTAGAACTGCTCGGCTGGCACACAAAAAACAAATTTTTAGTGAAAAGGCGTTTTTCCTCCGCAGCCAACTAGATCTGGCGAAAAACAGACCGAGAGAACTCTTCAACATTGTCAAAAGCCAAACAAACTGAACTCCCTCTCATGAAATCAAAGCCACCAAAGAGCGATGTGAAGAAATTGCCACCTTCTTTAATAAAGTCTAAAAAGTTGATCAATCCTTCATCCAAAACTCAAATTCTCTTTTCCCTCTTAACCTGCCCCCCTTTCATCACCCTTGACCAATCAGAAAGAGTTCTTACCAAGGACAATCAGGTCTGCCTCCAGCTAAAAAACAATGCGCATTGGTCCGCCTTTGAGCTAATGTCGGAAAACGAGGTCTTGAGTATAATTTCAAACCTAAAACCGTCTTCCCACACTATGGACCCCCTCTTATCCACAATTATAAAAGAACTCAACCACACCATTTCCACTTTCTGGACAAAAATCACCAATGCCTCTCTCATCTCAGGCTGTGTCCCAGACTTCCTTCAACTAGGACAAATCACACCCATACTCAAGAAACCAGAGGCCAACCCTAACAATCTCAACAACCTCAGACCTATCTCCAACCTCCCGTTCCTTGCGAAAACAATGGAGAAATGCGTTCTCCACCAACTCAAAAAACACATTGATGAGTTCAACCTCCTCGACACCTTTCAATCAGGATTCAGGAAAGGCTGTAGCACTGAAACAGCTATGCTCAACACCTCTGACGATATTCACAGGGCTTTAGATGAAGGTGATGCCTGCCTACTCATTCTTATCGACCTACCTGCGGCATTCGACACAGTAAATCATCCAGCTCTTCTGGAGACCTTAAGGAAGCGCTCCAGCATTAATGGCACAGTACTAAAATGGTTTACCTCCTTCCTTCAACACCGCTCACAACAAATTAAACTCAACTACTGTCTCTCGAAGCCAACAAAAGTTGCACTTGGGGTCCCACAACGCTCGATAATCTCCCCGTCCCTCTACAATCACTTCATGGAGCCCCTCATAATCATCTTGAAAAAAGCAGGAGTGAATTACCACCTTTACGCTGATGACACCCAAATCTATTACTAAATCAAATCACTGCGTAACATCCGACACCTCAATGTCACTCTAACCAAGATCCAAACTTGGTTCAACGCTAACCACTTAAAGCTCAACTCAGATAAAACGGAACTAATCCTATTCTGTCCAAAAATTACCCACTGTCCAATCCAAGAGTGGCTCAAGAATCTTGTTTCCCTAAACTGCCCCCTCGTCCTATCCGACTCAGTTAAATCTCTAGGCATTAGCCTTGACCAGAACTTATTAATGGAGGCTCACATCAAAAACTCTGCAAAAGGTGCGCTTTTCTCACTAAAAAACCTTAAGAAATTGAATCCTTTTCTCCCCATGATGACCTCAAAACAATAGTTCAATCCCTAGTTCTCTCTAAAATTGACTATGGAAATGCCATCCTAACAGGGACTTCAAAAGCTCACCTAGCCCCACTAAGTGCAGTGCTGAACATGGCCGCTCGACTCATATCTGGAGTAAACAGACTTGAACACATCACTCCAGCTCTCAACTCCCTCAACTGACTTCCCATGGAAGGGAGGTGTATTTACAAGCTGGGCTGCATCACACGCAAAACCCTTCACTCTCCGTCCCCCAACTACCTAAACAACAAACTGGTGAGAGGAAAATCCATAACTCTGAGAAGCTCCAACTCACTCCTTCTTATCCCTCCGAAACTAAAAAGGAAAACCACTCAGTATCGATCGTTTTCTGGCAACGCTCCCAGGATGGGGAACCCTCTCCCTAGAGTCCTCAGATGCAACCCCTCCTTCTCCTGTTTCAAAAGGGACCTGAAACTCCATCTCCTCAACAAATACTTTCCCGACCAATGTCAACGAACCTAGACCTCAATACCAGAGTTGACTCCTCTCTCTCTTGACATTCAAGGATAGTTTGTGACCGGACTGTGTTAGCCACATTCGTTTGTTTGTTCTCCCTCCCCGGCACTGTTTACCTATTTTTCATGTTGTATTTTTTATCTCTGTTTTGCTTCCTTACCACCTGCCTACTATGTAATGAAATTTTCTCCTGTCTTTACTGTGTGTATGTAAAGCGCTCTGATACCCACAGGTCAAGCTAGCGCTATATAAAAGTTTTAAAATAAAAAATAAAAAATAACCTAAGTCTACAGATTTAAATCCCCTAACCCTATAACACAAAGAATGTTTTTATATGTAAGGAAGGCGAATCTGGTAAACTGGAGACCCACACCTTGCCCCTTCTAATGGGGAGAGGTGTTTTCTAGAAAACAAACAGTCACTTTGTTTTCAGGGACGCAGTGGTAATTGGGAACCCCACATTTTGTGGCAGATTATGATGGCGGACGGACCTGAGTCCGTCCGCCACCATAGAGTAGGGGGGAACGTCCGAATGGGCAGCGGCGTTCCCCCCGTGAAGATTAGGATGTGACCGCCATCCTCTATCCTTAACATTGCGGCGGGTGCAGCTTCAAGCTGCACCCGCCGCAATGTAAAAAATGCATACTTTGCTTTTGTATGCAGAAAGCGGCAGGCACCGTGCGGTGCCTGCCGATCTCTGCATACAAATGCAGGGGGGTACCATAGGTACCCCCCATGTGCACCCCCACCCCCCCTTCACCTAGGGGGCCCGCAACGGGCCCCCGCAGTGAAGTTCAACATGCTTTTCCACGGCGGAAAATCCGCCGCGGAGAAGCATCTTCTCAAGCATTTCCTAATATGGTGGACGGTGTCTGAGAGACACCTCCACCATATTAGAGCTTTTCCGCCGCAGTTGTAAGCCAACCGCGGCGGAATTGCTGCGGACAGAAAACAGGACCCACCAGCCATCCTAATGTGGCGGTGGGTCTCTGGTGGGTCCGCTGCGGTTTTTCCGCATCCTCTGGGCCGGCGGTGACTTCCGCCAGCCCGTAGGATGCGGAAAAACCGCAATCCTAATAGGCCCCTTTGTGCTTAGAATGTCACACTGGAGCAGCTGTACTAATAATGGCACAATGTAGGTTTCAAAACATTTATTACAATAACTTGCTACTTAGTACATGCATTGCGCCCACAAAACATAAAACATATTGCTATAATTAGGGTTACAAGTAATGTGAAAAAGACAAACATTTCTACCATGTTTCTTAGGAATAGGTTTCCTAGATTTTACACCCTACTCTTATTCACTACTCTCACAGCATTAGGTAAACTAACTGTGCCTAATAGGTGATAATTTGGATTGTAACTCTGCATACCTAAACACAGTATCACACTCTCAGCAGGAGCAGTAGGAGGAAGGAACGCAGATGCTTAATGAAAACATGGCAGCGGAGCTCAACTGAACTCTGCTCCTGTCCCACCTCTCCCTGCCCACGGTCACTCATCATGGACTTGCTCCCCCACCAAATACTCTGCTGCTTTCGCACCATTCCCTGTTTCTTTTTTAAATATTTAATATATACACAAATACATTATCACATTCGGGTCGAAAGCAAAACTGGCTGTCACGTATGATGAAATTAAAAAAGTGATGGGCGGAATACTTGATGTAATCTCAGCTACATGTATTTACTTTGGCCACATCCCAGGCCATCGCTTTTTTGCCCAACATGCCACCTCAGACAGGAACCAGCCATTTTAGTTTTGGGACTGCTCCACTAGCAACTATCAGGCTAGATCCTATCTGATTGTAAACACAAGCAACCCTAGACAGGTTTCGGCAAAGTTGGGCTTTGTTAGCAGGGTGCAGCTCGAACCCTATGGTTCAGTGAGCACCGCATCCGCATCTGGGTATAGCTATCGCACTGTAAGAACCTGGATCCGCATCACAAGTCTGTCATTTGTTTGTCCACCATGCCACCAGAAACAGGAACCAACAATATGCACATCATTCTTGGAAGCTAATCCACATTCTACCATAATGCTGGTGTCAAATTGTGGCTTTTTTTGCTGATGCTCTTCAGCTTCTGTATTATTTTATTTTTAGGGTGCTGCTGTTCAGCATACAGAACAAGCACTGGAATACAATGCGGAAATTCTTGGGTTTTTTTGTATTCTGGAAATTGTAGTCTTGATTATCCCATTATAAAAAAGGGATTCAAAATCCAGAATGCAAACAAGAAGAAACCTGAACTAAAGCAGCGAGTCACACATGTACCAGGGAAACTTGGTAGATGTGCCAATACTGCGAACTGTTAATTATTAATAAGTGAAATACGTTGGAATAATGTTTTGCTCAGGGAGTGATGTTTTGCTCAAAACAAAATATGCACGAGTACCTCACTTTATGTCTTGCAAGCGACAGCGCATGCACTGTCTCAGGCGAGACCTAATAAAACACTGAGCCCAGACAGTCCAAGACATTATAAACAGCCCAGTACAAGGTGATGTACAGACGGGGAACAAGAGAGATATTAGAGTAGAGAAAAACGCATGAGGAATAACAAAAATAGAAGACAACTCAGAGAAAGATGATGAGAGATGTGGAGGGAGAGGTAGAGAGAGTTCAGAGAGAGAGAGAGAGAGAAAGATAAGGATAAAAAGACAGGTGGAGACTTAGACAGGTGTTGGCAGAGATAGGGGGTCAATATGAAAAGACAGAACGAGACAGAAATTATGCTGTAAGAAAAGGGCACTATTCTGTATCAGTATTTCTGCGTCATTTTGTCAATTTAACACAGTTTACTAAATAGGAGCAAGCATTTTCAATGCAAAAGGTCTCGCATTTGCGAGAGTTTCAGCTATTGGCACTGTAAATGACAGCGCCTTTTATTTATGTTTTAAAAACCAGCACGTAAATAAAAGGCAGTGTCATTTACAATGGCAATAGCTCAAATTCTCACAAATCCGAGACCTAGTGCATTGTAAAGGCTTGCGTAGTGCCATGCATATGAAATAAAGAGGGCGCCGCGATTAAGCACAGCATCCATGCATATATTAAAAAAAATAATAGAATGATCTCATGGGCGCAGTGTAACAACATCATGTGCGGAGCCTATCAAATTAAGGGGGGGGGGGCCGCAATCATGCATATATTTTTTAAAACTAATGATCAAATGAGCACCGTGAGACAACATCATGCGCGGCGCCCGTGCATATATTAAAAATAATGATAAAAAAAGGTGTGGTGCAACATCATGTGTATGTATGTATGTATGTGTATATATATATATATATATATATATATTCACTGAAAAAACCATAGGTTATAGACCATATATAGTTGGGAATTAGCATTTAAAAAACCTTATTTTACTCACACAAAACCATTGAAATTCCATATATAGTTAGTTGTACTAACTATATATCGCGCACCCGCAATCCACTGCTGATCATGTCACATATTACATCATTCATGACATGGTCAGTGACATCACTGATGACATCACTGATGACATCTCAAATGACATCACTGATGACATCACTGATGACATCACTGATGACATCACTGATGACATCTCAAATGACATCACTGATGACATCACTGATGACAACATCCAGTGACTGTATTTTTCTGTAAAGTTAAAATATGTCTTGAGTGGATGTATAAGTGTCTGGATGAAGGATTTAGTAGGTGCATGACTGACTGTATGAGTGAGCGATTAAATGTGTCTCACTGAGTGCATGGGTTAGTGACTAAACTGTCTTAATTTGTGCATCATTATGTCTGTTGTTCTGAAAACTGCTGCATGTGTTGTTCAGTAGCTATATGAGTAACTATATGGGTTATTGATTGGTTGCCCAAGTATTTGTATGGGAGACTGAGTGTATGTGTGGGTGGCTGGGAGGTGTATGACTCTGTGCATAGATGTGTGAGCAGTTGATTCACTAGATGTATGGGTTCAAAAGTGCATGTGGAAACAGCTGTATGGGCGGTTGACTGTGTGCATCAGTGTATTGGTGAGTGAATGGATATCTCAGTGCTACATGTCAAAGTAAGTACATATGTAAAACACAGTACATGTGAGACTTGACATATATAAATAACTGTGCATAAGAGCCAGTGAATGTGTGAGTGGCTGTATGCATCATTGTGAACTTGTATCCAGGATTGTATAAGAGAGTAAATATGTTTTAGTATATGTTTGAATAAGTAAGGTGTGTATAACTGTATAGTTGGGAAAATGGAGGTGTGATTGATTGTTTGCATGACTGACTAGGTGTGTGTGTGTAACTTCATGGATGAATGACAATCTGTGAGTCTGTGTTTACACTGAGTGTATCTAAGGTTATATTAGAGTCTGAAGAGGTTCATCGTATTATCACATGAATGATGTCATCAGTGATGTGATCAGTAATGTCAAATGAGATGTCATCAGTGATGTCATCAGTGATGTCATTTGAGATGTCATCAGTGATGTCATCAGTGATGTCATTTGAGATGTCATCAGTGATGTCATCAGTGATGTCATCAGTGATGTCACTGACCATGTCATGAATGATGTAATATGTGACATGATCAGCAGTGGATTGCGGGTGCGCGACATATAGTTAGTACAACTAACTATATATGGAATTTCAATGGTTTTGTGTGAGTAAAATAAGGTTTTTTAAATGCTAATTCCTAACTATATATGGTCTATAACCTATGGTTTTTTCAGTGAATTTTCAAGGTTTTGTAAATGCTAATTCCTAACTATATATGGTCTATAACCTATGGTTTTTTCAGTGAATTTCAATGGTTTTTTAATAGCAAATATCATAAGCTGTCGATTGTCAAGTACGTGGTAAGAAAAAACATTTTCGTGTTTATGCACACTGATCTGCTTTCAATGCTGCCCCCCTCCCCTCATTTCTATTAGGAGTACTCTCTCTTTGCAGATAGTGAAGGGTAGTTAACGCAGGCCTTTGCCCCCGTTGTAATCCGTCGTGCCTGCTTCTCTCTCCATTTGATTGATTGTTATCCAAGCATTTACTGTTTCAGAATTGGTTCTCTTTGGTTCATTCTCTATTTACAAACAAGCACAGAGTCGCAATACTCTGTTTAGTCTTTGCAGATAGCAAAAAATCGTGTAAAAAAACAAAAGGAATCGAGCAAAATCCGTAGGCCACTAATGGGATCTCTTTTTGACCTCGCTAAAATAGAAACATTAGGAACAACCTGTTGAAAATAGCAATGTGTATGTACATAAGCGGCGTTCATTTGTGTTCACAGTACCCCTTGTTGATTGTTTGAATCGAGCATTGAATTGTTCGAAGTTGGTTCTCTTAAGGATCTTCTCTGCCTGCAAACGGGGAAGAATAGGAATATTCTCTCTCCCTTTGCAGATAGTGAAGGGTAGGTAACGCAAACCTTTAACACGTCGTGCCTATTTCGTTCCTCATTGATTGATTGTTTGCCCGAACATTGACTGTTTGGGAATTGGTTCTTTTTGGAGGTATTCCCTGTTTGCAAATAAACGTAGGAAAATCTTTGCAAGTAGTGAAAGGGTAGGTAATGCGGACCTTTCTCCCCCGTTGTAATCTGTCATGCCTATCTACTCCCCACTGATTGATGCACCTGTTTCACCCAGACCATTTACTAGAGATAGGTCATCTGGCCCGACCAGAGAGCACCCCTAGTGAAAAGGACATATGCAATAATAACGAAGTGATCACTGTATCCTGTTAACAGAAACTTTAGCATGAAACAACCTGGAAAGAAAGGAATAGGAAAACGAAAATCAGTAGGCCACTGATGAACTTTTTATTAAATAACAAACAAAGAAACGATAACAATACGTAATGATAAAACCTATTATTGTCCTAGAAACAAGAAACGTTAGAAGTAAGCCCGTAATAAGAAACCTGAAAACAGTAAGAGAAACCAAGTCTGACATTGCAACGGCCACAAGGCAACGAGGCTTCATCGCCCCTCACTGCCCCAAAACGTGTCTGTCCCACCGCCTGCCACGGCCAAATAACGGCAAACTGGGAAAGATACAAGTCAGCAGACATCCGCCCCATTCTGGAAACTTCCAAAGTGCAACAGGTTTGCGGCTACGCCCAGCCGGAAGCAACACATATAAGGCAGCTCCAGCTGCCAACCGTCGGCAGAAGATCATCACGTAGGGTGTAGCCGGAGGAAAGGCCGAGGCCAATGGGACCCGGCCAGGGAGATTGCTACGACAACCCTGGAGAGTTGCAAGGGGGGGAATGTCTGTGTCCTCGACCCTCCCCTCTCTCTCCCAGTCCGGCCACCATCAACCAGAGGCCGAGGCCGACGGGATCCGGCCGCGGTGGCGGAAACCCTGGAGAATTGCAGGTTAGACCTTCTCTCTCCCAGTCTGGGCCAGCATCCATGGAGGGCCTGGGAGTGGAGAGGCCACTGCACGAAAGGCCCAGGAGAGGCACCACACGCCAAGGCCTGCCCCACCGGATGAGCCAAGGAACCCGTTCATGGGGCCAGAGCAAAGGGCGTCCGGCCGCCATCCACCGGAGGTCCGGCCCAAAGACGGACGGGACATTTCTTCTTTCTTTTATAATGGCTGCGACAACACTGGGGGGGGATGTCTTGCACATGCCTCCGACCCCCCCCCCCTCGTCCTCATCGCCTGGTCCGGCCATAACAAATGTCAAGCGAGACGCCGTGGGGTGCACTGGGAGGGAGAGACGGTGCGAACAGGCCTCTCCCGCCTCCCCAGGTGGAGGCTTCCCTGCCGCACCCTCAGCGCTCCAGGCGCCCGGAAAAGGGTTCTTCCACTGTGGAGATGCTGCAACGTCTCGCCCGGCAGGGTGGAGCCCGTCCGCTCATTTGACCCCGCGATCGCCGGTAGCTACCGAACTCTCAAAATGGCGGTCGACCTGGCAAGAGCGGGCCCAGCATAAAGAAATGGCCCGGTCACTGGTTGACTCCACCACCGTAGTCCTCCACGACCTTGAAGATTCTAGAGGAGCCGCGGGAGTCCCCGACCCCCGCAGACACCCCCGATGGGGAATGACTGCCATGATCGCCCGTGGAGTGACGAAACTGTAGCCGCGGGACGTCGGCGCTCCTATGCTGGCGCCAGCCTCAGTTTGAATGACTAGAATCCTGCAGACCACAGTTCGGATCAGTTCCGGTGAAAGCACAGTGTGACCCGGTAGGAAAAATTGTTGCACCCCCTCCCCTTTTTGACTGATGGTTCAAACCACCGATCCTTTCCTTTGCCCTTTTAACAGAACTTTGGACTGCCTCCCATCCCCCCCCGGGGCGCCCCACGCCGTTATTCGGAGGGCGGCAACTTACTGGACATCACCTTGGTGCCATCCACATTTCAGCGCGTTCTGCTGCCTTGGAACTATTCGCACAACAGACCGCTACTGACGACCCACCCCCCGGGACGCCCCACGCCGGATACCCAAATCAGTGCGGCACCCAGGCAACATCACCTGGGTGCCGTCCAGAAATCTGGACGTTGTGCTGCCTTGGGACTATTCGCACAACCGACCGCTACTGACCATTGTTCCTTCTTTTTCCCTAAAAATGTTTAAATGTTTTTACTGTTTTTGTTTTGTTGTATATATTTATAAGTTATTAAAGTTTTATATTCCTACTACTTTGTTGGAGTGCTATATATTTTTAATGTGACACATAATTGTAAAAACTTTGATGTACAAAGAGTCATCCCTGGAATCTTCCGCTTCAGGCTCGGTCCCCTCCCCAATCACAATACAGGATGGTTTTCAGATAGTAGGAACGCGTGTGGTGTGACGGATCTCATCGGGTGTGGGCCTTGATCTACTATAACTCCTTTGAAGAGGGGTGATTCTTTACAGCTGGGGCCATAAACTACATCTGCAGGGCTAGCTGATAGCCTGGGACCGGCCTGGACAATCGGACACAGAGGAAGAGGAGTGTCAGATGGTGCGGTAGTGAATAGGGCGAAAGGGAGGTGTCGGGCGGGCACAGAGTGTGATTCTCAGGGAAGAGCAGCGCAGATGGGGGGAGGTTTATTGCCCATGCATAAGACAGAGAGCGGGGGTGACCAGTGCCTGGGGGAGATGCTTGCGAGGGTGGGGAGCCATGCTACGGATCGACAGCGTGCAGAGAGTGGGTCTGGTCAAGGCATCTAAAATGGCTGCCGTGCACGACAAAAGTGTGGCATTTGAAAAAAGGCAAGATGGCGCAGACAATGTTTTTCAACACTTCCTGATTTCCTTCGAATCGAACGTTAACAGACGTTGGGGCATATTACCAAAGTTAAGCGATATTTATCGCTAACGATGCTTAGCAACTAATTTTTTACCGCTAAGCATCGTCAGAAATTATCGCAGATAAACCTTGCTATTATCAAGGTTTATCGCAAATGTGATAAAAAACGGCCGCAATGCATGAATATCGCTGAAGAGTCAGCGATATTCATGCATTACCGAGCTAATGCTCTTAGCCATGTTATCCACCTCCCATTGGATAACATGGCTAAGAACTGCTCAGAGCAGGTGTTACTTTTTGGAGATATTCGCGCTTAGCGCAAATATCTCCAAAAGTTGGTAATAGGAGATAGCGATGTTAGCGACTGTTTCCAGTCGCTAACATCTTGGCATGCCCACTTTGCATGTCATTAGTGATAAATATCACTGACATGCAAAGTGGGGCCCCCTTGATAATATGCCCCGTTATCTCTCCCACACTACCGGTCCCCCTGGGCTTAAACGCCGAGATGGTAGGGACTGCATCCCGTGGAGATAGGCCGAGACGTCACTCAGCAGAAAAAAAAGTAAAAAAAAAAGTCTATAAACATACAATAAGTTAAAAGTCAATCATTCTTCTTTCCTTGTAGTACGCTCCCCAGTCCGCTTCCCGTTACGCTAACCGGGCGCACCCCACCAAAAAAACGATTTTTTTTTTTGATTTTTTTTTGCCCCGCGTAGCTTTTTTAAAGCCTCCACATCAAACCTATGGGGTCAGGGAGGATCTACTATGCCCCCTTATTGTCATTTGCCCCTTCGCTTAGGCCTCCTCTTGTCTCTCGATCCTACCGAGAGACAAGATGGCGGCCGCTACGGACTGTTTGGAATGTTTACAGACGCCGGAGAATCAATCAGCTTCGCTTCACAAAGCTCCGTAACGCGAAAAGTACGCGAAGTGGAGCGCTGCCCGGTGGGCTGTTACAGATATATATCTTTTTTTGAACGTTAATTTCTCAAAATCCACTGGAGCACATATATTGAGACCTAGCAAAGGCACATCGGGCTACCAGTCCCTACAATTTTGCTAAGTTTCATGCAAATCCATTCACCCGTTCGATTATTTTTTTTTTTTTTTTTTTGCCCCGCGGGGCCCTTTTAAAACCTCCACATCAAACCTAGGGGGTCAGGGAGGATCTACTATGCCCCCTTATGGTCATTTGCCCCTTCGCTTTGGCCTCCTCTTGTCTCTCGATCCTACCGAGAGACAAGATGGCGGCCGCTACGGACTGTTTGGAATGTTTACAGACGCCGGAGAACCAATCAGCTTCGCTTCACAAAGCTCCGTAACGCGAAAAGTACGCGAACTGGAGCGCTGCCCGGTCCGCTGTTACAGATATATATCTTTTTTTGAACGTTAATTTCTTAAAATCCACTGGAGCACATATATTGAGACCTAGCAAAGGCACATCGGGCTACCAGTCCCTACAATTTTGCCAAGTTTCGTGCAAATCCATTCAGCCGTTCGGGCTAAAAGTGAGGCCAACCGCCCTATGGAAAACTCAATGTTAAAAACACGTTTTGGGACCCCCCTTTTTTCTCGGCCCCCCCTTGACGAAACCCCCCCAAATTTTCAGGGGCTGCTCAGAAACTAAATGTTCCATTTTCCTGAAAATTTCAGCCAATTCCGTCCACAAACGCCAAAGTTATTAGACATAGAATTTTCAAAAATCCCATAGAGAAAAAATCCTAACTATATATACCTACTGGCGACCGCCAGTAGGTAATATATATATATATATATATATATATATATATATATATATATATATATAAATATATGTGTAGGCTTGCAGTGTAAGTAGAAATGGCCTCTTGACCCTGTTGTATCTATAAAATGGCCTGGTCAGAATCCAAAAACTGGCTCACAGGCAAGAACTGGTCCTGACTGCACAGTCTGGCACGAAGAAACTAATCAGGTGCGTCTTAGTATACCTTTATGAATTTTAACTCGTCAATACACTCCAAAAGCCTTCCAGCGTTATGGTGTTCTATGCTGGTCAAATCAATTTGTATAGGTGATTAGCGGTCTAGTAACTATACAATGTCGTTCATAACCTATGACATGTTATCGGTGACTAATGGGGCACGCTGCTATCCATGCTAATAAGCATGCTGTGGCGAACGATGAAACGAGTCTTACAAAATGTGGCATATAAACCAAGTGAGCCTTTTACTGGCTATTAATAGACACGACAAAAACAAATTGCTCAGATAGCTTAACATAGCCTTAGGGACGCTGTACTGCACAATAGGAGGCCCTGTGATAGTTTTAAATCTATTGGAATAGTGCTTTCCTCCCGAGCTGGTCAAGAGGGTCAACGTGGTGCCGTCGCATGTATCCAAATGCAGCGCCACTGCCGCTCGACTCTTTAAATATAGCGAGAGTGGCAACTTTTATTTCCCACATTTGCGGATAAACATAAAGAAAGGACTATTGTCATGGTGCCATAATGGGAGGGTGAAACTTGTACATCACTAGGCAGATGCAGGTCTAGAGAGTACGGGAGCAGGATTCCCATTTCCTCTTAAAAGTGTGGAAACATACCAGGCGCACATACCTACTAATAAAGTTGGAGCTGTAATAATATACTGTCGCAAGGGCTGCATGTTGCAGTCTGAATAAACATTGGTGGGCTGATGAAAAAATACTACAGTACTGGTAAGGACAAACAAGCCCAGGAGTTGTGTGTGCGCGCGCACTAAAAGGAAAGAAAAAAACACCAGGGAGTAGAGCACACGCATGGCAAAGAATATCAGGAATGCAGCTGGCACAGTGCGGGCCGCTGCTCGCTCCCGAGCACCCTAGGCCAGGGAAAAAAGAAGGCGGGACAATCACTCGCCTTGGACCAACTGCGTTCTGTCTTTTTAAGAAAGACGCATGCAGAGGCCAATTGCGGGTTAATAAAAAAAAAAGCATACGGAGTTCAAAAGCCCTTACTAAATGCCTCGCAGAGCAGCGCATGCGTGCTGTTATGTAGGAGCCCAAATGGGTCCCATTACGCAGTCCATACAGTCACACAGGGTATAGAACACTGTCAACCATACACATAAGGTAAGAAAAAAGGAAAATGCCACTTATCTGGGCTGCAAGCAGTGAAGAAAGAGGCAGTGGGAACATAGGATAGGGACTATGATGTAGACGCTACCCTGTGATTGGGTACCTGTTGGACTTTGGGCCTCTTTTCCCTATTGTTTGTTTTTACCATTCCCAATGTTCCATGGGAAATGCGGTTCTTGTTTGATTGAAATAAAAGGGCTGCTGTGAATAAAGTGAAGAAGGTGTAAAGCATAATCCTCACCTCCGGTCCTAACATAGAATTATGCCCCATAGCCCAATTCTGTGCTAACTGGTTTTGTAATAATATAGAATGCCCGGAGCTCTGATTTCAGAAATCTTGAGCGTAGACTCCATATATAATAAGCAACACAAGACAAGGGGCATAATGACGTGGTGTTACTCCACGCGTCCCAGCATATTGTAAGATGGGAAACATATGCTAACCTGAGGATGGTAGTGAAATATGGCCCGTCAAGTGTTAAAGAAGGATAAAATACAAATAAAAAATATATATAACAAATGATAAACCTGTGTGTGAGCCCTCTTTCTGGTAAATAATGCTAATGTTAGCACCGCTCGTAAAGTTGTGGCCTATTTAGTCATCTGTAGGCCACTTAATAGAGGTGCTGGTGCTCTCTCTAAATGTAGCTGTAGGTGCTGCTATTAACATGCAACTTTATTCATTATAATTAGCCTAATCAGAATGCGTTAGAGATAAAACCTTGTACAAAGGGAGTCATGACGCAATATATATGTCTTGAAAACATGTGAATGGCATCTTCACATATAAGCTGTTGTGAATTTCGGTTTCTTTTACAGGGTGACTCTTGGGTGGTAGCAATTTTCAAGATCCAAACTCTACAAATTGTTACACTATCAATTGACAGCGGAAGAGATATTTCAGTAAAGGGCGTTTTGCTTGTATGTGAAATGAGAGAAATAGAATAAGGCAGTGTTAGACGCAGGAGAAGGTTATTGAGTATATGTGACTAAGGGGAAATGGCCTGAACAAAGCAGGAGAAGCCACATGTGCCGTTCTAATGCAAGCGCAACACACAAGCCTTAACCACGCATATGCCTTACGCATATGCCTTAACCAACGCATATGCATGGTTATTATAATGCACAGTCCAGATGCTCAGTTGGGTCAACCAAGGAATAAGAAGGATCAGGAGAGGATGTGGTGAGGCAAGTGGGTCTGGGGCCGGGTTTTGGAAGGTGGGGGTAGTTTTTAAAGTTTGGGGGTAGATTTTAGGGCTCAGGGTTAGAGCTGGGGGTGGACTTGTTTTTAAGGCTAAGGGGGGTTGGGTTGCTTTTAGGGCTCATGGGGCATCAGGATAGTTTATAGGGCTTGGGGGGTCAGGGTAGTTTTTAGGGCTCAGGGTGGGGTAGGGGTACTTTTTAGGGCTTGGGGGGTCGTGATTGTTGTTAGGGCTAAGGTGACATTGGGTGTGATCTTTACCACACATCCCTATACCAGTCAAACCTTTACCACAAGATTGCATGGTAAAGGCATGCGTGGTAAAGGAATTTATGCAGCGTAGTAGAGACATGTGTGGTTTAACCATGCATGCCTTTGTCATAGAACATTTGAAGAACCGCGATAACCCACTTACTGGGTCTCGGCAGCGGGGGCACCGCCCAAGTCTTCCATACCTTCCATACTTAGTAAAAAGAGACACAGGAGCCTTCGTCTGCAGGAGGAACCCAGATTTATTTCAATAGCCCGGGCTATGGAACAGAGTCCCAAGCTAGTCAGAAACAAGACAGAGGAGGCTGCTACTTCACTCTGTAGCTTACAAGCCTTTTATGCATTTTTCATCCCAGTATTTTGGTTGTTAGTCCATTGTTCAATCAGGGCAGTGTTTGCAGTTGATAACCAGATCCAGACGATGTTTGTATTGGTGACCTGGTCAAGGCTTGGTACACAGATCATTGTTCACTTGGCTTGATCAAAGCCGTTCTTTCAAGTCATTGTTTAATCAGCCTGATCAGGGCCCAACAGTCAGACCATTGTCCAGATAATCTGATCACGGTGTTAAGGATGTTTACCAGGCTGGGAGCTGGATATGGAAAACAAGCTTGTTTACACAGAGTGTGAGTGTCTCATGGCTTTCTGTTGAACTGCAAAGAACAGGGGGTTGGATGTGCGACAGTTCCTGGGCAGAAATGCAGGCTGCAAGATGGTCTCTGTCGTGTCAGTTCAGATTTTCCTCAGGCATCAGCAGAAACGACCAGGTGGGTCGTGTGGAAGTGTTTGACACAAGATGGCAATGAAAAAACAATGGAGTCCTGGTACAAATGATGCCGATCAGAAAAAAACACTTTTCCTCACAACCGTGACTAAGAAAAGGACAGAGCATGAAATATACAGCAACATTGTATTTTTCAATTATCAAGAAAAAACTAGACTCGGTGGTAGACTCTGCTGTATGCATACGATTATGCTAGAAAATCTGTTTGAAGCTTTCTGTCTGAACACCTCTTTGATCCTAAAGACATGAATGAATGTTACCCAGTATCAAACGAAGTTAAATAAACGTCTTAGGGTATTTGTGGTCAGACGTTATATATAGGGATAAACTGATTAAGGAAAAAATTTACATGGTGAACAAGGGCCTATCCACCTTGGGATGGGTCCACCAATATGATATACATATTATCATCAATCTCGGGGCACTGAGACAAGTTATGGTAGTCGAATTCCATAACATTGAGATCTTACAGAATGCAAAATAAGTGTTTGAAGAGAGACTGGAGGCACGGAAGATATGTGCATCAAATAATTATGAAAGAACAAGCATAGCGAATTATTGAACAAAAAATATTAACAAATGGGTATCTATTAAATTTAAATGGGTATCTGTTACATTTAGTCGTAGATCTACTGGCCTACAGGGACTGAGAAAACCAAGAAACAAATGAAAAAACACAAACAAACAAGCACACGCATACACTCTTTACTGCACTTTAAAAACATGTGCACAGCAGAGTCAATGAGATTTTCGTGTCTGGCTAATACGTATGTGTATCTCTTTATGTGTTTTACATAGAACAAACCAGGATCTACGGCAAATGAGACATCTAGGCCTGTCGAGTTATTCTGAACTTCAGCATGACTGGAGCAGGCCCTACCTAGCAGGGTGGAAACTGATTATCCCCATAACATCTAGAATGTTTCCTTCTTAAAGACTTAATGTTAACTTACCAGCTGTGAGTATGCAATTTACACTTTCCAAACTGGTATTTGGCTTTGCAGTACAGATGGCTGAGCCAATGAAGGCTTTATTGAGCACAGTGTTTCACTTCTGGCTCTGCTCAATGTCCTCTTGGACCCCCAAGTCAGAAACGAGCCCACCCTTTGTGTGGCTTCAGCAAACTGCCTAGTTCTTAACTCATCCACAAGCACTGCCCCTAAGGGTAATTTAAAAGCTGGCAGGTTTTGAGCTCAGAGTCAAAGACTCTTTGCAGCGGAGGTCTGTCCTAGACATTTGTTTTAAGGAGTGTAATTGTCTTTATTGAATGTGTTCTGCCTTTCCATAAATCTCTGCAAACAGATTAAAACTAACACTGGGCAATAAACTCCGCTCCGATTTCGGAGTTTTGTTCACTATGCATTTCATGAAAAACATGTAGAGAGGCAACAAAATCTTCTCCACGAAGCGGAGTCAGCTTCTAAACTGCACCCACAAATGCTTTGATAAAGCAACTTTACATGTTAAAAAGCATATAACCAATTCACAACAGTGAACTTTGAGATTGATAAATATCAGACAATGAGAGAGGTGATGATTTTCGGGTCCCTCCTAACCTAGGGGAGGACCAAGCAGATACACAAAGAACACATCATGCTGAACGATTCAGTGGTTGTCCCATCCTCTTAGGACCACCCCAAGCACAGTTATTATGGGCTAAAATACAATCCCAACCAAAGGCCCTGCATAGCATTATGGGATGAGATTAGCAGTAGGCAGTAAATATTATAGTATCCATTATCAAAATAATTCTACAAAGAGCTGCAGTTCAACTCGTCGTTACTAGGTGTCTCTCACTAGTGAAATGCAAAAGCATTGAATCAAGCTGCAGTTCCACTAGTTGTTACAAGATGACCCTCACGAGTCAAACACAAAAGCATTGAAACCCTTACATGAAGCTGTAAGGAGTCCATAATAGTGGGGCTTCTCCGAAGAGCATGACTTCAGTCTTCCCGGCATTCAGTTGTAGGAAATTGTTTCTCATCCACTGTGAGATAGCCAGCATGCCAGAGGAGAAGGAGGATTGGGCTGTGTGGGATGTCATATTAAAGGAGAAGGTAAGTTGGGTGTCATGTGCATAGGATAGTGGGACTAACATATATTCCTCAGTAGAGCCGCCAAGGGAGCAATGTATATATTAAACATATCTGGGCTTAAACATGAGCCTTGAGGTTCTCCCTTGGTCAGTTCTTTCGAATTGTATTGGTATGGGCCCAAGTTAATGGTCTGAGTGCGAATAGAGAGGAAACTAATCAACCATTGCAGTGCCAGTCCACGATCCCGGCTTCCCTCAGTCTAATGAGCATAGTCTGGTGGTCGACCATATTGAAAGCGGTGGAAAGATCTAATAACACCAGGAGGGTAGGTTGGCCCTGGTCTAGTGCAAGTCTGATGTTGTTGGTAACGGCCACTAGGGCAGTTTCCGTGCTATGTTTGGGCCGGAAGCCTGATTGAGATGGATCCAGGTTGACGGCCGATTCGATATGGTCTGATAGATGAATGTTGACATGTTTTTCCAAGACTTTGCTCAGGTAAGGTAAGAGGGAGATAGGGCGGAGGTTTGAGAGATTTTCCATGGACGCTTTGGCATTTTTTCAGATTGGGATGACATGAGCCGCCTTCCATGTTAAGGGTAGGTTGCCTTCCTTCAGGGATTGGTTTAATAAAGAGCTGATGGGGACTGATAGTGTTTTTGCAAGAGAAGCTGAGATACTTGCAGGTAAGACATCGAGAGGGGAACCAGATTTTACTTTGCACATTAGTATTTCTGTACCTTCCTGCGATAAAAGAGGGAAATTCAGCAGCGTTTTTTCCTAGTGCCAGGAGGAGATCCTGTTATGGTGTCTGTCAGCAGAGGACAGCTGGCCACGGTGATCTTATTATAGATGGTATCTATTTTCTGCATAAAGAAAGCTCCTATTTTATCGCAGAGAGATTGAGAGAAGCTTTCTTCCAATTTGCAGGCTTTGGAGCTGGTAAAAGCTTTCAGAATTTGATACAGGGCTTAAGGGGTGTTTTCAGCTTGGCTAAGTTGTTGAGCCATATGGGTTTTCCGAGTGTGATACATGAAGGTGAGATGAGGACATGCCCTTGGTGCGATCTACAAGATGCTGACTTTATCCACATGGTTTGGAAATGCCCAATACTGACGTCCTAATGGACAGAGGTAGTGCAGAGGAAAAGGGCGACGCTGGGGAGGGAGTTGAATAGCTCTGTGGAGGTCTGCTTGCTGGGTCTCTTTTCCCGCCCATTGAAGGGAAAAGTAGGAAATAAATTCATTGACCTAGCCATGGCCCTTGCTAAGAGGTGGGTGGCTCTGTCTTGGAAAGATGGAAGAGAGCCACAAATAGAGAAATGGAAAAGAGACTTTACGGACTGGGCCAAAGCAGAGGGGCGGGCACTCCTTAGGGAAGAAGCGAAGGGAGTGCGCAAGTGACCTATTGAGGACCAATAGAGGGAGCTAGCAAGTGCTTGGGAGAGTCTAGACCTAAAAATGAAGATCCAGGCAGTGAGGGAGCTGTAGGGGCATTGACTAGAAAACCTGAACACACATAGTGGAGTGGGGATGCTTAAAACAGGCAGGGAATCTCAACTAGGATGAAACATTTAGTATGCAGCGTGTCATAAATTAGGCTAGTGTAAGGCTGACAGAGGGGAGACACACCACGGACCCAGAGCCCAGCATGGATCCTACACACACACCCAGGTACACCAATACATAGACTAGCATTTAAAACACCTGTATTCGGAAACAAGTTAAGTAAGTTACTCTGGGGTTGGTTAAGTTTATGACTGGTTTCCAGATTATGCGAAGATACAGGAAAACGAACACAGGGTAACCGCAGAAAAGGACAAAAGAGAATTAGACAGCAAAGAAGACAACAACCCCCAAACTAACGGGCGTATTGCATGAACCTGCACCCCCTAACATCTTGAAACTAGTCAGACCAACAATTGCCCCCACTGCTACACGCATGGTTAATGCTTCATTATTGTCGGGCTCGGTTCTCCCTAAGTGGAAAAGGGCAATGGTAAGAGCGTTACTAAAAAAAAAAAAACTTGGACCCAGCCGACTTGGACAACTATCGCCCTATCTCGCGGATAAATATGTTTACCACATTCTCTCTGCGTTCTTTGAATCCAGAGGCCTGCTCCATCCCTCCCAAACAGGCTTTCGCCCTCACCAAGGCACTGAATCTGCCTTAATATCAGTGGTGGAAGAATCTAGAAAGATTCTGGATTTAGGAGGGTCATCAGCCATAATCCTCCTTGACCTAAATGCGGCCTTCGATACGGTGAACCACCGAATTTTGATCCACCGACTCAGGAGTGATTGGAACAGCCCTACTTTGGCTACAATCTTTCCTAGAAGAAAGGTGTTTCGAGGTTTTTGAAGGCAGTTTCACATCAAATCCTATACCTTTACAGTGTGGAGTTCCTCTGGGCTCATTCCTGAGTCCCACTCTTTTTAATGTCTATATGGCCCCATTGGCGAACATTGTATGCCCCTTCGGGATTCATATAGTAACATACGCCGATGACACTCAGCTGGTCATAGCATTGAACCATCCTAACCAGCCGTCCAATGATCTCCACTCCTCAGGGCTCGACAAATCCGAAAAATGGTACTAGTCCGGCAGGTCTAGTACCATGGAAAATCCCCTCGACCTGACTGCAACCCACTTGACCTCCGTCTCTGAAAACGGAGCAAAAGTGACAAGATAACAAGATTTAAAGGCATCTTTATTGCTCATTTCCTTTGTAAGCAATAAAAATGCCTTTAAATCGTGTTATCTTGTCACTTTTGCTCTGTTTTCAAAGACAGAGGACAAAAGTTAGTTTGACTTCCTACTCGCCAGAAAGGGCGAGTAGGACCTAAAAATACCTCGTCCTCATCCATTCTCCCTCGCAAATGCGAGCGGGCGAGTGGATTTGTCGAGCCCTGCTCCTGTCTCGAGGAAGTCGCCAAGTGGATTAGTCTGTCTCACCTAAAACTCAATGGCGAAAAAAAACGAGCTTATGATCCTCGGCAACTCTCTAAGCTTTAAAGCAAGCATCATGTGGCCAACTATCATGGGCCCGGTGCCGGAACCTAAAACAGAGATTAACAGTCTGAGAATTTGGCTAGACCAAGATCTCACTTTTAAAGCACAGGCCAGGAAGACCACTGCCTCATGTTATGGCCTGCTTAGAATGACCTATAAAAGCCTCCTACCTTTCCAAGCAAGAAAACTACTGATCCAAGCACTAATTCTATCAAGGACAGACTACAGCAATGCCATTTACCTAGGGGCCCTGAATTCTGTTGTCGCGAAACTGCAAGTCGCAAACAATTGTGCAGCAAGACTTCTTATGGGGACCCCCAACCATTTTTCATCAAGGCCCGAGTTACGCTCCCTTCACTGGCTCCCGGTGCAAGAGAGAATCAACTTCAAGGCCCTTTGCATTGCCCATAAGTCCCTGGATGGGAGTGGACCTCCTATCAACAAAGCCATGATTCACCCCACAGGGCTAACAGAAAACTCTGCTCAGAGGAGCTTCACCTAGCAGTGGTCCCTAGGATCACGAAGGCCAGAAGCGGCGGACGGCTCTTCTCATATAATGCATCCAGACTCTGGAATGCCCTTCTGCTGCATCTCCGCAGGGAACCCAACCACCTCACTTTCCGGAAGCAGTTAAAACCCTGGCTCTTCCCCTAGGGTGTCTGTCCTTTAGTTATGGTCTCCAGCGCTGCGATGCTTCCGGGTAGCCATGAGCTATATAAAAGCCAATTCATTCATTCATGGTCATGAATACATTTGAGAAAGTCTGACCAGAGTGGATATGAGGCACTGGGTATATAATGCTGTTGAGTAGTAAAGTGTATAACCACAAAAATGTCACAAAAAAGTCTTGATTGATATGCATGTATCCGGAGATGTGTTGAAATAATATTGGAAATGCCAATAAACAAATGTTTATGAAAATTATATGAGGATCGAGTTCTTTTACAGAAATTAGTTAACAACTGCAAAACAGAAGCCATGTACCTGGTAAGATTTGTTACACCATGATTACTTTATTATCTTATACTATTTATGATGATGCCACTGACATTACTTTATTATTCTTCTTTTAAATTTTTCTTCATTTTGTTGTTATGTCACCCTGATGGAAAGTTCATACACCCGTCCGTGTGGACCCACTTTTTCTCCGTTATGTCCTGAGTTCCGGTGTGTCATTTTCCTCATGTGATTTCATCATCCCCGATTTTTTGTCTGTATTTTAGGTATGTGGTATATGTTTTTCTAAGTTTTCAGTAAGCAGATTCCGTTTTATTTGCTTCTACCCTTTTCTCTTCATTATTCTCTCCCAACTTCTTTCTTCTCAAATGCTTTTCTAAGTCATTTAATTTTCTTATTGTTATGTTTAACTTGAATATACAGCAGTCTTCTTAAACTTCTTATATCGCTTATGTTATTTATATTATAGCTGGAGTTGTGGGTTTATGACTTTAGGAATAATGTCACTGAATGTTAGGGGGCTAATTTCACCAATTAAGCGTAAATGTGTATTATTCCATCTGGCGAGGCTGGGAACTAATGTGGCTCTACTACAAGAAACACATATTGTTCAAATTGAGATTAACAAACTTGCTCTGTCATGGGTGGACCAAGTATTTTCCTCCCCTGGCTCAGGTAAGAACAATTGTGTTGTTGTGCTTTGTAAAAAATCTCTGTCTGTCCGACTAGTCCGACTAGTCTCTCAAGATTGTGATATGGAAGAGCACTGACTCATTGTTAAATTGTTCGTAAACACAATCCCTTTCACAATATTTAACTTATATGCGCCTACACAACCGGACAAGGGTTTTTGGCCTGATATTTCCAAAAAATTAATGTTTTGATCAGAGTATTACTTAATTCTAGGAGGTCACTGTGTTCTAGTTATGGAACCATTTATAGCAAAACAATCCAAAGTTCCTTTTAATCCTTCCATCATCTATAAACAATTTGTATCTGCAATTAAACAAAGTTCTATTGTAGGTGCTTGGAGACAGTGTAATCTAACGCTACGAGAATACACCTTCATTTCTTCAGTACACTTTTTACAATGTAGATTAGTACTTCTGTCTAAAATTTTACCCTAACGTCTTTTGAGGTCAGAAATTGGTTCTATATTAATTTCTGACCAGTTACTATAGATTTGGACTTACTTCCGGATTCTAAGGGAAATGAAAGATGGCGATTCAATAATTCTCTTTTCTTAAATGCTCAATTTACGCAGAGTTGTGAATCTTTTATTCAGGAGTTTTCTTTATTAATTATATCCCTAAAATTTTAGCTTAAATTGGATGAGACCCTTTTAAAGCTTTGGCAAGAAACGTTATCAGCTCGGTTGTATCAAAACAACGTAATTCAAATCTTCAAAAATCATCTGCCGTAATGAGAAATATTAAACGATTAGAACATCTATTCTTCACTACTAAATCCAAAGTATGTCTAGATGACTTAATTGAATTTCAATTTATTAAACACTCCACAGAAGATGCACCATCATATTTACTTCGTTCTATCGCTAAATATTATGGAGGCCAAAACAAGGAAGGAAAACTCTTAGCTAATTATTTTAAGATTAAGAAGGAGAGAACAAAGATCGAGTCAATTTTAACAGCAGGTAACATTTCCCTTCTCAGAGATTTAGACATTTTTATGGAATTCAAATCCTATTATTCTAAAATATACATACCTGAAGCAACCGCATCTTCAGATTTTACTTCCCAACATTTAACACAGATTCCTAAAGATAATCACGTGCCTACAGATTTTTCCATTCTAGAAGATGAAATTACTATTACGGAAATATTTTTAGCAATGAATTTGATTAAAAAAGTGAAAGCCCCCGGCCCAGAAGGATTTTCAATAGAATTTTATCTCTATTTCTCTGAATCATTTCTCCCTAAATTGTTTTAATTATTTTCCATCTTTATTACAAAACACATGCAGAAGGTATATTCCAATGCCCTTATTTGTTTAATTCCAAAGGAAGGTAAGGATCTTACATTGTGTAAAATTTGTAGACCTATTTCTTTGGTCAACACTGATTATAATTTATTTTTCTAAGCTTATTGCATTACGGCTTGAAACACTGTTGCCAAGACTTATAGGCCGCTAGAAAACAGGTTTTGTTAAAGGTCAACTCTAGATTATTTTTAAACATTTTAAGTAAATTCCATAAATATAAATATTAATTTCTTAAAGCAGAAAAGGTATTTGACAGAATGAGTCTGTCATTTATTTTACAGTCGCTCAGATTGTTTGGATTTGGTCCCTTAATCTAGTTTCTTTATGATATTCCTCACCGACCGCTTCTATATTTGCAAATCAGTTGATATCCTCTTCTTCCCCCCTGAATAGGCGGGTTAGCCAGCGTTGTCCTCTTTACTCATTGCTTCTTCTCCTGGCAATGGAACCTTTCTTACTTAAAATCAGACATAATCTGAATATTGTGTAATTTCCATGTGGGGATAAGCAGATTAAATTGGCAGCATATGCTGACGATTTTAGATTTTAATTTCTATTCTGACCTCATCGATTCCAGCATTTCTTGAGGTAATATCTCAGGATGTAAGATTTATCCAAATAGGTGTGAAATTCTCCCTTTTAATAAATGTTGTTCAAACATGAGTTTGACTCCATCAACTTCGCATGGAACCCTCATAAAATTAAATATCTGGGGCTAGTTTACAGATAATATCAAAGACATTAATTTAATTAATTTTAAATCAATACTATCACAAATGTATTTTCAAACTTCTAGATAGAATTCATTAGTTTTATCTTGGTGAGGAAGGCTAAATTCAAATAAAATTATGATTGCGCCTGGTATTCATTTTATTCTGTCTACTCTCCTGGTGCACATCCGAGCCATTATTTTAAAACAATTAACAATATTCTTTTGAAGACTTTATAGCATAATAAACATCCTTGCATGTCTCTTTCTAAATTACAGCGCCCTAAAAAATTAGGGGGAGGGGTCTACTTTCTAATTTCATAGTGCTGTTTTCTTAAATAAATCCAAATATTTTATTCAGATGGCAATCCTTTTTCTCTACCTCTTTAGATTGATACTGAATTACCATTTCGTATACCATTTTCTATGGAAGAATTTCCAAAATTTTCCTAGAAACTTGTGCACGTATCTCTTCCTATTCTCCATAAAACATTAAACAAATTTCTAGTAGTTCCTCAATCTGAACTTGATACATTTTTAGAGTGCTCCCTTTGTTATAATCAGTTCATTAAGATTAGAGGTAGGACTATTTTTTGGAAGCCTGGAGAGAGAAAGGTCTCGTTTGGGTTAAACTTTTTGATAAAAATATCTGTATAACATTTCAGCAATCTCAGTCTTGTTTTCATCTACATAATTCCTTTTTACAAAAATATCCCTTGCAAAGAGAAGTTATCTCTCATACAATACAGTCCCTCCCATCTTCCCAAAAATTTGATAGAGCCTAAAGTTAATTGGTATGTCCCATAGATATGTCTTTCAATGCCATTATTCTGTACAAGACCATTAATTTGCCCAATGTTTCACCTTCAAGAAAGAAAACACAAATAGAACTACAATGGGAAAAGGATTTCAACATTGTTTGATCATTTAAAATCTAGAAGACAATCTGGCTTAAAATTCATAAATCATCTAGGGTTTCAAACCTTGCTTAAACATAATTTTTCATATATAATAGACTTTTAATCATACCCTTGGTGAAGCGCAAAGCTTCTACTCTTTACGCATCACAAAACATGATAGAAAGTGTTCACAGAAATGTGACATGATCATGCACCTTGCACACGTTTCTTACTTTATTCAATGATTTATGAGAAAAGTTACAATACACATCATTAAATAAGTGTATTCATTGTAGAATTAGAGATTGTACTCCTAAGAATATGTTTAGCCATGCTGATTAAGATGTTTTAATGAAGCTTGGTTAATAAGAATAAAACCATCCACGCTCAATAAATATACTCTAACTGATGAAGAAATCGGACTTTCCTAAACGTGTGCTACATTGTCTATCCAACAATGTAATAATTAGTACATCCGTTAACATTCATCCTCACATGTGTACATGACTATTGGGATGAACGATAATGGAAATGTAATGTATGTACTAATGTTACATTTATGCACATTCAAACGTAGTTCTCAGCCATACTTACCTTTGACTAATTTGATTATTTACAGTATGATTTATGCAAATGAACTAAAATGTCTTAATTAACTTATGTTCCTTTATAATAATGTGCACACGTATATTGAATGTGCACCATTGAATTGAATGTTTAACTTGACTCTTTGTAGTCTTCAACGTAGAGAAAGAAACAAAGACAATGGACATTTGTTGATGATGTGACCAAAGGGGTGTCATCGAAGAACTTTTGGATATAATTTACTGTTTGTGTTGGCTGTTTTGAGCTGATTGTCTTGGACCTTTTTTGAGGACTTTTGTGCGGACGGCTTTTCTGAACCGTTTTCCACTGACTATGCAGGACCTTTCTTGGACTTTTTGCTGACCCTTGAATGGACTTTGAGAAGTCTAAACTTCCATGTTCCCTTTGATTTCCGTCCTAAGCATGGCTTATACTAACACATGTTCCTGACCTACTGAAGACCCTTGGCCGAGCTTCTGTGATGCCAACACTAGTTCTACCGATACTCCAGTGCCCTGTCATTTTTTATATGGAACTCTTCGATTTCTGAAATTCTGTAGACACTCAAACTATTCTGGTGCCTTGGACTGTGCCTGGAAGATTTAGATTACTAATGTATAGACAAGACCAATTAAGATTGTTTTCAGAACATCAGAGCTTAATGTTATTATTATTTATTACAACTACAGAGTTGCGTGTCTGTTTAATCCTAGTTCCCCTCAACTTGCTCCTGAGGCTATAATTGGCTGTTGTCATTTTGTATCTTTATAGCACAGTCTTAAGAGTGATCTATTTGAACCTGATTACTAATTTGTAATAAACATTCTTAAATTTGGCTACCAATTCCTGATCCTCATTGTGTGCCAAATGGGTTATACTGTTAAATATGTGACTAAAATGGGACATAGAAAAGATTACCTCTCTTTTCCCACACTGCGACAAAGAAAAGATCTATCGGAAGGTAAATATAGAGAGCAAGTAGATAAGACAGAGGAACTAAAAGGAGAGAAAAAGAAAATAAATGTAGCGGGCCCAGATATGCTGGATTAAATCTGGTAGCATGTTGGATGGTTTGTCCATTGACATGAGAGAGTTAGCTTGTCCTATCTAGAAATTTTCCAAGACCAGTCCAAACCCAAATGCCCATGGTTCAGTCGGGAGATTGATGGAGTATCACTGGTGCAGAAACAACTTCTAGCAGCGGGGGAGTGTGTTGTATTTGCTAATGCTTAGATTGTGGTGCTTTGTGATAACAGTGTGGTGTCAAGCAGAGCTGATTTAAATCGATGTGTGAATATAGCGATTAATGAAGACATGTTGCAGTGGTTATCGAGTCCATCCTGGCCTAAGACCCCGGGATAAGTGACGTAAAGTCAAGTTTCAGTGTAGAAGACACTGTGTGTAGTTGAATGCTGTGTTGTGGTGCTTGCTGTGAGACATCGTCAACAGCATCTTTGAGATAAGGACTTAATCTCTGCATGGGTGTGAGTTGTGGTTGGAATAGTGGATCTCAGTGCACCAGGAATTAATGTATCAATTCAAGTGAGCGCAGCCCGTTGGTCGAGATTTCACTTGAAGTGAATGCTAGGATAGGTCAGAAGGTATTGTTCCGAATTGTGTCTTGTGTGTATGAAAAATACTTAATTTCTTTAGTGAAGCAGATAGAGTTGGTTTTTGAAGTTGCTTGCATTGTTTTGCGTGAATTGCTTAGAAAACACACTTGAAAAAAACTGTAGAGGAGGGTGAGCTGCTGTGAGGAGCGAGATTGACGGCACAGTGTGCTGCGCTGGCGTAGGTCAGTTGTTGTAAATCTGCACTGGTATTGGTTGAATATGTCATAGAGAGTCATGCTGGGATTGGTTGCCGTCGCTGAACAAAGAATAGTGGGTGAAAATGTAATTCCATTTCGAAAAGTAATTTGTGAATCTCGAGTATTCTGATCTGATATTAAATTCTTTAAAGCATTGCAAAGCCTATTGAAGGGAGATATGACCGTGCCAGTTAGAAAAGGAGTAGAGTCACCACCTGACGGTACGCCAGATCGAATTATGGCAGTAGATGTGGGTTTCCACACCTATATTTGGGTCAAACAAGGGCACATGATCCCTGAGAATGGTAGTCCTTTAGCATTTCCTCTGTATGGGACACTCAATTTGAGAATCACGGAGCATTTAACCTCATGCGCGCTAGCGGTTTTCCCGCTGTGCGATGTTTTTTTTTTTAAACGGGTTACATGACGAGCTCAGCTCGTCATGAGCGTACGACAGGCGTAACTCATGCAGACTGAGCTCGTCATCAGCCTCGAAGGGGTTAAGGAAGAAGCTGTATAAAATGAAGCCACCTCCTAGACCTACACAATGTGAAGCACTTAATGCCTGAGAACATATAACTCATCTTAGGCAGAGAGAGATCAAGGGAAAGTCATGAAAGCTATACGCACTTGTGCAGATGCTAGATGGGATGTAGGACAGAAAGCCTGGAGAACTGACATAATGGAGGGAGCTAGAATGTGTCCTGCAATGACAAGTGAATGAGATGCGAAAGGTAAATGTAAGGAAAAGAAAAGGAATAAAGAACCAGAAGACACAGAGAACAGAGTTCACGGAAAGTGACAGCGAACCAGATGATGATTTTGTGACTGAGTTATTGCTGAATTGTCCACCTCCATATAATGAAACACAGACTGGTGAAATGAGTAATGTACCTATGAGTGGGACTTTTGATGTGCCTTTAGCACCAGTAAATATGAATCTAAGTTCAGTTGGTGAAAATTCGGCAAGGACAGTCCCTTTGAATTCACACGCTCTAAACATCCTAGAGGCAATGGCCATTCCCGTCACTAAAGGTCCCGTGGTTTCTTTGTATAAGCCTGGAGTAACAGGAAATTCTGCACATACTTTGGCTATTTCTACTGGGACAAATATAGTAGCGGTCAATGGGACAGGATCAATGCTGAGACAGATTCCCTCAAACTTCTAGTACTGATTGATGCAAGTGAACACCCCAGGTGTTTCAAGAGCAAACCCTACCACTAATCAGACTGGGAATGATTGGTCCAGAAAATTTTCTCAGAAATGACCACCCTTTTTTCTACCCAATGAGAATGCACCTCCAAATGTGAATTACAGTATCCCTATGACAGAGGTGCCTAGGGGAACGCCAACTTCTGACATGTCCCTTTTGCATTCACTGCCTGGTACCTACAGTGGAGAAATAATTCTTCATAGCCCAGCTGAACAACCAGGTCTGACATCCCAAGATTATGATGATTGGCTCAGAGGTATTTGGCTCCAACAATTAATACAAATCCTGGAATGAGTTGGATATCCACTCTCGTCCCAGAGAGAGAAAGTCATGGATGTGGCTAAATTGAAAATAGATTTAGAAGACATGATAGATGCCTAGCTGGATGACGAACTGTTATTCCTGTGTGAAGACATAACTCGGCATGCTGGACAGGTTCATAACAAATTATCAGAATTAGCTTATAGAGACATGGAATCGATATACAGAGGTCCAAAGTACTGCAGAGAAGCTACAGATGGAGTTTCAGTGATCGAGATATTGCAAACATGCACCCACCTGGAATAAAATTACAGTTTAGAGAATTAATTTCTTATGTCCGAAAATGGAGTGAGCTGGCTAAATGGGAAGGGAGATGGTCAAAGAAAAAGGAGCCAAACAAAGTCAGGTTACAAATGCCTCCCTCTGGGACAGATGAGGACAGTGGAGATATACATATGCTTTCCCTGAGAGAGTGCCTGGAGAAGGGTATGTACATATACCATGGAGTAGATCTGATCTTGCATTCTTCACAAATGATTTCCTGAAATTGCGAGAGAATCCAGTAGAATGGTACAAACAAGTTGACAGCTCTGTGAAAATTTCAAAGATTTCATGGTAAGATATGGATACCTTATTTGAAATTGTGGTTCCGGCTGATCTGGGGATTGACCTGTTTTAGAGCAAATGAGACATCCTGAATCAAATGCCCCGTCCTCATTGGTCATGAAGAAATACAATTCGGCGATTACATTTTGTAAATAGAAAATCTCTCCTAAAGAGATTGATTAGGACACAGAATTGGGCCAAACAGTCAGGGGGACTAGACCCCTGTAAAACACATCAGCCCAGCCCAGGGGGACTTCTGGAGCCACAATTCATAGCCTCTGGAGATGCTGCATCGCATGCGGACATGGCAGGGCCAACAACACCGTCGCACTTATAACGCTACAGGGCCTCCCGCAGCGAGGTGGCTCCCCGGACAAGGGCGGGCCCATCTGCCCCCTCCGCATTTGACTAAGGCTGGGCCCACTCACGAAGCCCTCACCGTTTCGACCTCACAGCCAAATACAACTGCTAGCTTGCCAACTTTGGGCAGACTTTGAACTGAGCTGGAAACTCATCTCCATGCCTGTAAACCATTAGGGGAGTGGGTCCCCTAAGGATATCTGTTGGCGCACTCTAAGCAGTGAGAACTTACCCTAGGCTGTAACTGGCCAGAGGAGGCCCCAGGGATCTTTGACTGCGTTATCTTGCACATTTGGCTTCTTGCAGTTTGCCCGATATTGACCAGAAGAGGACACCCCCCTTTTCGCACCCAAAGTTTGGTGATCTTGGTGAGTCCTGTAGCCTATAGGCATTATCTTTGGTTACCAAGGGTTGTTCCAAGTGTATGCGGAAAACATGGAAAAGAGGACCCTGGAAGCAGAAAAAACTGGTGCTACAAACAAGACACAAATTGGGACCAAGCTTGAACTTTCCTTGCCCGTGCAGAGGGTGTGGTCACAAAAGAGATAAGACTTGGCGGTGATGCGACTGACTCTCGCACCGGGGTGTGCGTTGTACCATCCTGCCCTACGTCACCACTCCTAGACACTTCCAATTCGGCATCTTAGTCCTTCCAGCCCGCACAGCATAGCACACCCTGGCCAATCTTCACTGCCTTCTCCAAATAAGGCACTTGTCATTGTTGATCCCTGTGAGCAATAGCAGCTGTAATTCTTCTGTAAGGACGAAAAGGAAAATCAAGCAAGGGCCTGCTCCAGGCCCGACTTAAAAACAAGTGTTGAGGTCTCCCTAATTCGGTACATGCTGCCCATACTCACAGAGTCCTGTGTCCCCTTGATTGTATACCAGCACCTGTTCCTGATGCACTGGCAGTTACAGTGAGACTGAGCGAGCAGGGTAGCCAAGCTGTTGGGGGATCAGCAGGCAACAGGGAAAGCACTTGTTCGGCCTGAGGGGGGTCTGAGAGAGTCAATTGTTGTCGGTACAGAAGGGTCCCATCCAGTAATATTGATAGTGCCAGATTCAGACCCTAGCAAAGGGCCTAGTGGTATAGTAATGCGAGTTGTACCTGGAGACAGATAGCCCAGAGAGAAAGATGCTGCATGACTGAAGTGCATGTAACACGCACTATCCCAGAGGGCGCCGACAGATTTGGCTTGAGCGACAGTGATGAAGAAGGGCCTGCAGAGAGGAGATTGTTGTATTGGGCTTTAAGTACTGTGGCTCAGGCATATTGTTAAATCTCATGGCCATGAGATTCAACAGGTTTTTTAGGTCGAGCTAGAGTGCGCATGCGAAGCATGCGTCTAGCTCGACAACAATTGTTTTCAGTCTCCTGGGAATCTGAGACAGCGTTCGGCCACGCACTTCTGCTGTCTCAGATTTGTCCTCGTGAGCGCGCTTTTGCTGCTGGCTGCTTGCTGTGTGTGCGCTGTTTCGCTTTTGGTTTTGTCTTTCTCAAGACGTGTAGTGCTGGGTGGTGGCGTTCTGCTGTTTGGGGCGCGCTTGTAAACATGACATGTGTCAGAGCTACAGGTATGTTCCTATCACAACGTTCACGTACACCTCAAAATTAAAGCCAGCATTTTATGAAAGTTGTTTTACAATCTGCGGAGAGACTTTGCAAACCGCTTTTAAACAGCGTGCATCTTCTAGAAAGTGGCGTCATGCTATGCTAGGCAGACAGACACTCGCGTACACACCCCCTCCCCCCCCACCAACCAGTCATCGGGCTCTTTTAACACACACACACGCATACATACACACGCATACACACACGCGCGCGGACACAGACACACGCGCGCACACACTTCCCCCTCACACCCTACTCACCAGGTTCTTCCCGCGTGTCCCTCGGCAGCCAGCGGGTCATTCTGGTTAACAGGCGGGGGCCGCGGGGCTCTCCACGAGCACGGGAGCCCCGCTAGCTGAGACGCAAATCTTCCGGCGGGCACAGGAGCGCGGGGTAGGCGCCCGTCTGCTTCCTGTATTTGTCCGGCCCCGCCTCAACAAAGGTTGCCTGGCTTCCTGTTGAAGCCGGGCTGCGGCGGTGAGTTTGCTTGTTCACCATGTGAACTGTCCGCAGTAATAGGGCAAGGTGACAGACACCCGGACACCCCAATAAGGTAATATAATTGTAACTGCAGGTGACGCATGCTTTCTTTTTTAGTGTAGGTGCTGTGAAGTTTTTCCGATGATATAACCCGTTTCTATGTAATTTATGACTTTTAATTCATAATAATTCATGCATTTCCTAAGTTTGATTTCAAACAGTGAAAGGGGGGATTTGTATTACATGGTGTTCGCATGTCCTCTTGCGAAGATCTCCACCTTCCGGCACCCAGGTTAGAATGAATTGGCAGTCCCACACAGGCCCCATGCTGTGAGAGGAGCTCCCACTGATCCGCAATTGAGCGGCGGCCTGGCTGCTTCCACTGCACCGTGGTGATGCTAAAGTCAGTGGTCCACCCTGTGGTTGCGTCTCGCGTGACGTGCTGTCTTGAAGGAATGGCGGAGGGATTTGCGCCCATACCACCACCCTGTATGTCACCAGCCGTCAATGCACCGGACACGATTTTTAAAATACCAACAACAGAGGTATTTGCGCCTAGAGAGATTTTTGGCCCACAAGTCGGAAATGTAATTGAGTGCGGTGTTGGGCATATGCAGCTAGAAAGATTTTTGAGATCGTTCCATGCCGATTAAAATATTGGATGGAGATTGACCGAGCAGTCAAACTGACCGTCCCTTAAGATTGAGAAGCCAGGCGAATGTCAGGTTCGTGGAATGCTGGTGACTTCATAGATGAGAAATTATTTCATTTCTCATGGTAATTGCGGAGCTGCCAAGCGCTTAGACCTCGGAGAGCAGATTGCGCGATAAAGGTGAAGTCATACATGCATCCCTCCGGGTGAGGGACATGGACACCCCTGCAGGCGTCAGTGCATACTTGCCTCATTGCCGCGCGCTCTCGGTGGGAACGCGGCCTCGCGTTTCTGCCTTCTCAGGCATCACCAGTCCGCCTTTGCTATTACATACTTTATTTAACGTTCGCAGCGATGTTTTCTTAGCACAGCTGAGCAGTTCAACTAAACTGCTTTCCCATTACTATTTTCTGGTGTTATTTACTGTTTTAAAAAAATAACCTGCTAGAAGCATTTTGAGGTCGTGAACGAACATATTAATATAGAGCTGCTTCGTTAATTAGGGCAATAAGGCACAACACGGCAAGTTTTTTTGGGTCATCGAGTATTGTAACATGTTTTCTGAAGTGCGTCGAAAAAGTAATATTATGTGCACCCTAACATAGTGACCTGCTGAACTCACCTTGCTCTGTATGGTCGAGAGGGCGCTGCTATTTTCAGGACCTTCCTTGTCCAATGGCCGCCCTCCTCTGTCATGAGTGTTGCCACGAGCAGCAGCTGATGACTTCCAGCAGACGGTCACACTGTGCCTCGATTGGCAGCTCACATGTAGCCATTTAGGGCCCAGGGTGCCGTTCTCTGCTCCCGCTTACTCACACTGACACTCTCCAACACTCACTCTCTCACTTACTAACTCTCCCACTCACTCACTCACTCACTAACTGACTCTCCCACTCACTGTCACTAACAGACTCTCACTGACCGACTCGCCCACTCTCACTCACTCACTGTCCAGACTCTCACTGACCGACTCACCCACTCTCTCTTACTCACTAACTGACTCGCCCACTCACTGACTGACTTCCCCACTCACTGACTCCCCCACTCATTCTCACGCACTGACTCACTCACTCACTCTCAACACATATTGCATTACAAATGCAATAGTTGTCACATTTGCAAACGTTTAAGCTATTGGCATTGTAAATGACAATGCTATTAATGTATCTATTTTCAAAACCAACACATAAATACAAAATTTGTCATTTACAATGCCAATAGCTCAAACTTTCCTAATGCGAGACCTATTGCATTGCAAATGCTTGTTTTTAAAAAGCGGACATTCCTTGATGGTCAGTTTGTCTCTGGCCAGCAAGGGAGAGTCGCTCCATGCTGTTGCTGTTAATAAATTTACCTGTTTGAGTAACCCATGTCATTCTCTGAGTGATCCTTTGTAACAAAGTTGCCGATCAGCTGGCTAGTACAGAGTACAGACAAATGGGGGGTGACCTTTGTGCACAGCAGCAGTGGGGTGTAGTAGAAAAGAATCTGCACACCAGTGGGCAACCAGTGTAAAAATCGATGCGTGGGAGCCGATGTGCCATCTTGAGGAAGCTATTTCCTGGTAAGTAGCCCTACCAAGTAAGTTGATGGCCTTGTGAGGCTGGCTGGATCACGGACGAACAAGGCCTTTCATTCGTGTGACGTTTCATGCGGACGTAGTATTGAGCGGCCATCTTGAGGGCTTAAAGTACATTGGGAGAGTGCTGGCTAGTCTTCCACTGGCATTAGACACATTCTCTACGTTATATAAGCAGCCATCTTACAGTTGACACTGTAATTTTCAGTTGTTTTAACGAAACACCTGTGGTCTATGGCAACATAAGGGCAGCTGCAGTGGAAGTTTCTGTGATGCGCACATCATTTGTAACACCGTATTCTTCAGTTTCCTCATCATTTGGTATATTCTTTGGGCTGCATTTTCGTGTGCATATTCATAGGTGATATGCACACCTTAAAGTACTGTTTTACCTCGGCAAAGCGTGCACGTTGGAGTGTTGATTTCAGACAAGAATGGATAAAACATCATTACGGACCCACCTTTGAACAGTTTTACTGTGATACCCACACTTGAGAACAGAGCTTTTTGACACTCTGCATGTATATTTGTTTTTTGGCGTCTGTAATGTTTTGGTTTTAGCGTGGTGCATTTTGCATTCATAGTGATGGAAGCTTCAGAGAGTTCCCAAAGTGATATTTTGCTGGTTGTTCCACCCTCTCATGTCTGTTATTCTGCCACCAGGTTTTTCATAAAAGAAGGTTCTCCACCAATGCCCTAGGAGGATTGTTTTTTAATGTTTGACAACTACTTAGAAGATCTGGATGGGCAAGAATTTCTCCCTACTAGGGAAGAAATCATTGTTGAATGCTTTGGGAAGAGAGAGAGGGTCAGCGTGTTTTTAGATATCTTCCCCAAGCCATGGAACCTAATGCGCAACCATTTCAAGATGTTTCAAAGAGACCAGACACAGGTTAGAAGTTTGATTTGCTGAGGAAGAGAATTTAGTTATAACAAGGTATATATTTTATACACAACATCAAAACGTTGAGGAGTCTATTAATGGGTTTGTAGCTAGACTATGGGAGGTGTCGACCAAATGTAAGTTTGCGGTTAAGGACGATGAACTCATCAGGGACCAACTCATTGTTTAATGCAAAAACAAAAATTCAAGATGGGTTGTGGGCAGCTAAGAACCCCACATTGAAAGAAGCAACAGATATTGCCAAAGTCCTTGAGCAATCTGATTTATGCATGAGGGAAGTGAAAAAAGAATCAGAATACTGAAGTTTCCGCGGTAGGGGCAGTAGGCACATCAGATACGGAGGGGGTAGCAGAGTCAAATCCAACAGTAAACCTGCAAAAAATATGGTGCCACCTAAACAGTATGCAAGGGGGTGCCACTTAGGTGGGAGTAACACTCATGCCTCTGACTCAAAATGTTGTTTTGCCAAAACAAAGAATGTAGAAGGTGTGGACGTGTAGGCCATTTTGCCAGGATGTGTAGAAATGCCAATTGCAGCAAAGTTATTTACAACAAGGGGTGGTGATGGACAGAGTCTCTGAATTAAGCAGAGTACTCTCACCCAGTCAAGAGATCAGGGCTAGATCCAACACCGTTTTTTAGCTCATTGCACCATCCCAGTTTCAGAACCTGGCTGTATGCAAATTAGTCTGTCCCTGGCCCAGTGCATCATGGGAACAGGGCTGACCAGACTACAAAAGCCAATTCTTACACTGGGAAGGAAACAAGCTTCCGGGGACCGGTTTCTGGCATTACAGCCGTCTTCGGCCCGGCTTGCTTGAATCCTGATGGTGCAATGAGCAAGGGACTCACATCTGAGTATACCCTTCCACACTTAGGGTGGACAAAATTATTTACAACAAGGGGTGGTGATGGACAGAGTCTCTGAATTAAGCAGAGTACTCTCACCCAGTCAAGAGATCAGGGCTAGATCCAACACCGTTTTTTAGCTCATTGCACCATCCCAGTTTCAGAACCTGGCTGTATGCAAATTAGTCTGTCCCTGGCCCAGTGCATCATGGGAACAGGGCTGACCAGACTACAAAAGCCAATTCTTACACTGGGAAGGAAACAAGCTTCCGGGGACCGGTTTCTGGCATTACAGCCGTCTTCGGCCCGGCTTGCTTGAATCCTGATGGTGCAATGAGCAAGGGACTCACATCTGAGTATACCCTTCCACGCTTAGGGTGGACAAAATTATTTACAACAAGGGGTGGTGATGGACAGAGTCTCTGAATTAAGCAGAGTACTCTCACCCAGTCAAGAGATCAGGGCTAGATCCAACACCGTTTTTTAGCTCATTGCACCATCCCAGTTTCAGAACCTGGCTGTATGCAAATTAGTCTGTCCCTGGCCCAGTGCATCATGGGAACAGGGCTGACCAGACTACAAAAGCCAATTCTTACACTGGGAAGGAAACAAGCTTCCGGGGACCGGTTTCTGGCATTACAGCCGTCTTCGGCCCGGCTTGCTTGAATCCTGATGGTGCAATGAGCAAGGGACTCACATCTGAGTATACCCTTCCACGCTTAGGGTGGACAAAATTATTTACAACAAGGGGTGGTGATGGACAGAGTCTCTGAATTAAGCAGAGTACTCTCACCCAGTCAAGAGATCAGTGGTAGATCCAACACCGTTTTTTAGCTCATTGCACCATCCCAGTTTCAGAACCTGGCTGTATGCAAATTAGTCTGTCCCTGGCCCAGTGCATCATGGGAACAGGGCTGACCAGACTACAAAAGCCAATTCTTACACTGGGAAGGAAACAAGCTTCCGGGGACCGGTTTCTGGCATTACAGCCGTCATCGGCCCGGCTTGCTTGAATCCTGATGGTGCAATGAGCAAGGGACTCACATCTGAGTATACCCTTCCACGCTTAGGGTGGACAAAATTATTTACAACAAGGGGTGGTGATGGACAGAGTCTCTGAATTAAGCAGAGTACTCTCACCCAGTCAAGAGATCAGGGCTAGATCCAACACCGTTTTTTAGCTCATTTATGCAAATTAGTCTGTCCCTGGCCCAGTGCATCATGGGAACAGGGCTGACCAGACTACAAAAGCCATTTACGCTCCTGACTCACCCCCAGTCACAGATCTGGGTTGAATCCATCATCGTTCTTTTGCTCACTTTGCCACCTCTGTTCAGACCCAGGTATATGCAAATCAGTCTTGACCCTGTGCCTCATGGAAACAGTCCAGCCCAAACTGCCAAGCCAGGTCTTCCCTGAACCGGACACATGCATCCTGTGACCGGTTTCGGGGCAATTACCAATGCAGCGTTGTGATTGGTCTGAGGTTCGGCGCTCAGACGAGAATGGGAGCCTGGGCATGTTCCTTACCAGGCCTTGTAATGCAGCCTGGTTGGAAACATGCAAATTGCACATGACTGTTTAAGCACTCCTAAGGAGTGCAAATCACTCCTTCCCCTGTAACCCCAGTTCCACCCTGCCCTACCCTAGCCTCATAGTGAAAAATACTATGATAATAAAAGGGTGATTATCATTTTATTTTTATTTTCTCCTGCTGTCAGAGCAGTAGGGCGATGCTCCTCTGGCTTATCTGAAGAGCCGTTCCTGGTGAAACTATCAATATCTTGGGGTTTATGGAAGCGCACATTACGTTTGAAAAGAGGGACAACCAAGGGAAAGTGTGTGTGGCACAGCAGGCTGCTCCGTTTTTAGGGTGGGTACACCAATATGACCGACACATAATTGCAAACCCAAGGGTTCCTTCTCAAGTGATCGTGGTGGAGGACGAGTCTCTGTCAGGAATTCTGGAAAGTGTAAGCATATATTCGATGATAAGCTAGGTTTGTTGAAAGGTTATTTTCAGAAGCTTTTGCTCAAGAAAGGAAGTGCTCCAGTTTGGCAAAACATCAGGAGAGATCAGTAGTGGGTCGGGAGGAAGTCATGAAATGTATTCATGAAATGTTGCAATAAGGGATCACAGAACCTGTTTAAGCGTCCGATTGGGTAACGCCTGTAGTAATCACAAAGAAATCTGATGGGTGTCTAAGGTTCTGTGTGGACTTAAGACATTGTAGCAAACACCTTTCCCTTACCTAACATTGATAAATTAGTTCTATTGTTTAAAGGTAGAAAGTATGTTTCCAAATTGGACTTAAACAGTGCTTACTATGCGATCGAGGCCCACGAGGACTTTCATAAACGATGGAGGGAACATTTAGTTTCACTCGTATGCCATTCAGTCTGTCATCGCCAGCGAGTTTTCTTCAGCGCATGATTACTGAAGTTTTTAAAAGGCCTTGAGAATATATTGTATTTTTAAGATGATATATTGATCTTTGGCAAAACTATCAAAGAACATAACATTGTATTGAAACAGGCTTTACATAGAATAGCTGAGGTGGGTGTCAGTCTGTGTAAGGAGAAGTGTTTCTTTTGAAGGTGGAATACTTGGGGTTCACGCTATCAGCAGATGGGGTTAAACCAAGGTAAGATGTGTTGGAGGCAATTGAATTGGGACCGGCATCTCAATATAAGGAGCAGTTGAGATACTTTATGTGTCTAATAGAGTGTTTTGTGAAGTTTGTTGAGAAGTTTGTAGATAAAACACAGACTTTGAGGTCTTTGCTTAGGAAGGGACAGCTTTTTAAGGGGCTCAAGAACAGAATGAATGGTTTAATGTGATAAAAAGATACATTTGTTAGGCGAGGATCTTGTTACCATTGGACATCAAGCTCAGTTCAGTCATACCTGTTGATGCAAGTGCCACAGTTGTGGGTGCTATTCTCTCTCAAAAACAGAGTAATGGTGAGAAAACTGTAGCATTTGTGTAAAGGACTTTAAGAAGTGATGAAATACATTGCTCTGTTATTGAGAGAGAAGCGTTGGCAACTGCCTGAATTACTGAACATATGTCTGGGATACAATCCTGAGATCAGATCACAAGTCGTTTGTCAAGATTTAACTTCCTGGAGATGCTGGTAAGGGCTCAGCAAGATTAGAAAGAATGGCTGCCAGACTCCAAGAGTATCAATACATAGTAGAACATATTCAGGGCTAGAAGAATACACAGGCTGACTGTCTTTCCAGAATGGAATGTCAGTTGGTTGAAGGTCTAGCTGTATCAAGTGGATAAAATGAATGTTCAGTGGCTTCAGTGCAAGATGCTGCATTAGATGGAGCTGGTGATTTTACTATAGGTGATTGGTATCAGGAAATGGAAGCGGATAAGACTCTTATGGAAGTTGTACGCATGGTGATTTCAGGGAAAAGAAGAGAGAGTTGAGTAGCAATATCTGTGTGGCCATTTGTCAAGATTTTGGATAAAATGTCCATGTCTGGAGATAAATTATGGATGAGAAGTGATAGGTGTGTTCCACTGTTGGGTTTAAGGTCTAGGCTTGCAGCTATGCCTCCTAAAGGTCATTTGGGGCAAATTTTGACCCAACGCTGCCTCAAAGCGCAACTCTGGTGACCAGGCCAGGACGACCAAGATACTTCCTGGGTTGAGAGGTGCATTTTATATAAAGAGGGCGAGAAAAGACTTAGAGGAGGGGCGAAAGCAGTCATGGGACGTATTATGAATCATGGAAAAGCTTGACATAAAGTATGCATCGATTTTCTTGGTCCAATGTCGGAGTTACACAGTGAGTGCAGGTTTGCTTTGGCGTGTATTGATGTCTTCTCAAAGTGGCTGTGTGTAAAGTTTATGAGGAAGGTTACCACAGAAGCCACTATACGAAATTAGGGAAAGTTGTTCCTAGAAGAAGGTGTTCCATCCATACTTATTTCCGGTAATGGCACACAACTGTTCTCTCATGAAATGTAGGTGTTTCTGCTGGGTCATTTTATCACACAATGTTGCACCACTCTTTACAATTCACAAGGAAATGGCCCTGTGGAAAGTGCTATCCGTTTGGTGAAGGGTGTTATTCAAATGGTGAATGTTTTGGGTCAGAATGCAGAGAAAGCAGTGGAGGAAATGGTGTGGGCATATTGCACCACTAAGTAAGAGATTACCCTAAAATCTCCTTTGAGTTGATGAGGGGTATAGTTCCGGGTACCAAGGTGGTAACATCTTGTATGAAGGAGTGGATGGCATGTGGTGGTAATTGGAAAGCGAGTGATGAAAAGAGTGTTGTAACTTCAATGAGTGTAACTGTGGTTTGTGATTGGTTGAAGATCAGAGCAATGAGGGGTTTGTCAAGAAGTAAAGGCCTGTACAAAGTTGCACATGTGCGTCCGCTTCATGTACTCTTAGAGAATGGTGAACTATGGAATCGATGCAAAGTTGCGCTGAATCAGAAAGGGGAGACTGTCCAGTAAAGAGAGTGGAAACATGCAATAGATACATGTCGATGGAAGATGAAGACTTTGAAAAAAAGAGAGGGGATAAGTTCCCAAAATGAAAGGACGGTGAGGAGGAATAATCCTTTGTCTACTTTCACGGAGGAGAGAAGTACAGGGGAATTGTCGAAATCCAGAAAAAGTAGATGCTTCAAGTGGAGATTACTCACTGAATGTTTATTCTAAACTGCTTTCTAAATATGTTGACAATATGGATGCTCGGGATTACTTCGTATGTATACAATTACCTGCATCAGTTGCTGAGGGGATTACTCATTATCATCTCGCCATGGCATATGGAGTTTGATGTAGCTTATTGCTGAGCTTATTCTACAGGAAAGGTCATTTTCAATACCATTACTCGAATCATGACTTAGTTCTTTCAGAAGCTCCTGTGCTAAAGCATTTGAATAGACAGCCTGATGCTTAGAATTCAGAGATAGTGGGACATTTCTTTAGACCCACAATGACACTGAACATGGCTTATGCACACAGACACAAATTGACTTGTTTTTTTAATGGCTGGAGAAAAGAATTTCATAGATTCAGTAGAAGAGAGAAGAAGAGACATTGAAAAGTGCCACAATGGGATACAGATTAGAGTGAACATAGATTTGTGGGAAACATGGCAGCACTAGCTTTAGACTGGCAACATCAAGGGAGATTATGCATTTTTGTGACAAAATCCACAACTGATACAAATTTCGTAGGGACTAGTGAATGTGACCATTGTTAGACCTGGGATCCCTGGTTGACTGAGGTAGGTACCTTAGGCCAATTAGGGACCCGCGTTCCAAAGTCAGGGAAATGAAGGTCACCTTCTTAGATAGCCCCGCTCACCCCCTCGGTAGCTTGGCACGAGCAGCCAGGCTCATCTTCAAGACAAGTGGGTAAAGTATTCACAACCACGATCACAATAATCCAATGATGACACCACAAATAGACTCCACACGAGTTTTATAAAACGAGTATAAATGTTATGTAAAAAGATATATGATAAGACCACCCGAAATAAAACCAACATATGAGGTTGTGTAATATTTCTCCTGGCCGGTTGTTAGGCCAGCCACCCCTTGTAAGTTATGGCAATGTCAATGAGCACTTCTACAGATTCTCCTGTACTCCTAATAACATGTCATACAGTTCGTAATGCTAGAATCAGGTACTTTTGCAATGTAAAAATACTGTACTGTGTAACGTAGCAATCAGACACTCTGCAATGAAAAGAATGCAATGCGTAACGCAACAATCAGGCACTTTGCAAGGTAAAACAATTCAATGCATAATCCAACCACCAGTTATGTCGTTCTGCAATAATAAGGCAATGCATATACACTAATCAGGTAATTTATTATGCAGGAATAATGCAATGTTCAATACGCTAATCAGGTGGCTCGTTATGCAGGAACAAGGCAATGCGTTATACGACAATCGAGTAGTTTGTTATACAGAAATGTTGAAATGTGTAATACGTCAGTCAGGTACTCCGCTCTCAGAAATGGAATACTACGTAGTACACTCAGGCCCCGATCACTGGGCCTTAGGCGGTCTCTCCGCCTCCTCTTCTGATCTCTAGTCAGCCTCTCACAGTTGCCCCCAACACAGTACGATGTAATTCCAAAGTGCAGCTTCGCACTCCGGCCCCTGTACCGCCACTCCCTTTGGGAATACCGGCCGAGACACGAGCCGAAGCAGAGGCTAGCACTGCCAACACGAAAGAGAGGCTGAGAACTTCTCCCTCCGAGCCCAGGTCCCGCCCCAAGAGTCGACACACATTACTTGGGGGGGCGCAAACGCACTCTCCTCTCCTTATCCAGATGCTGTGCCTCCAAGCAACTTTGTGAAATGGCAACGGCGGCTCGGGCCGGCAACACAGCTCCTCTGGGACTGCCGGTCTGGGCCCTTCGCTTACGAAGATCTCAGGCTGCCACAAAGCACACGCACAGTGTCGCTGAGTCTTCCTTCACTCCGGGGGCACGATCACTGAGCACTCCACACACAGGTCTCAGGCTGCACGAAGAGCACATGCACAGCGTCGCTGTGACTCCCTTTACTCCGGTGTACACAATAACACGGCAAATCCTCATGAAAGTCTCCCGGTGCGCCACGCACCTGCACACAGCGGCGATGAGACTCACTTGGATTCCGGTGCACTAGATAACAAGGCAAATCCTCACTTAGGTCTCACAGTGCACAACGCACATGCTCACAGCGTCGATGAGACTCACTTGGATTCCAGTGCACACAAAAACAAGGCAAACCCTCATGAAGGTCTCACAGTGCACTACGTACATGGCGTCAATGAGACTCAATTGGATTCCGGTGCACACGATCAATGGAAAATCCTCACAACGGGGTTCAGGTTGCACAAAGCACACTCACACAGTGTCGCTAATCCTTGCTTGGATTCCAGGTGCCCCTGATTACAGGCCGATCCTCCTGAAGGTCTCAGTGCTGCACAAAGCACATTCACACACCTTCACTGAGACTCACTTGGACACCAGGCGCTCACAATCACAGGCAGTTCTTACAAGGGTCTCAGACTGCAACAGGCACGCTCCCACAGTGCCACTGAGACTTTCCTAGATACTTTTATGTTTCTGTGTTTCCAAACAGGGATCTAGATCACCTCAGGCCCTTGGGGATAGTTACTTCAGGACACACGACACAGCAAAGTCCTTCAAGCAGGGGGACACAGCACACAGCAAAGTCCCTTTAGCCTTTCCTTGGTAAAAACAGCAAACTGCAGGCCAGCCCCAGAACACACAGCAAGGGTCAGTCCTATCCTTCAGTCTCTTCAGTGGTTTCTTCCTTGGCGGAGGTCCTCTTGACCACAAAGTGGCTCTAGTCTTGTTCACACTTGATTAAGCTATTCTCCAAAGTTCAGGGTCTTCAGCTCTCATAGTTATACCCCTCAATGGCTTTGAAGTCTTTGTGCTTCAGGGGGCACTGACCCTTGTTCAAACCAGTTATGGGTGCCTCCCTGCCAGAGACACCTTTCTTCCTTTGATTAGTGGGGGTGTGGATTCTCAATCACTCAGCAGGAGATGAGCCAATTGTTTTATAGCAGCAACCCAGGCCTCTTCACTTCCAAGGACTTCTCCTCCCCCTAAGCTCCAGATGCTGGACATCCTGTTGCTGTCTCACTTCCTCCCCTGGGTCAAGACATTCCCCAGATCCTATTGCTTTCAAATCCAGACAGTCAATCCACAGCCAGGCAGAGACACACAGAAATGTAAGAGCACAAAACTCAGCCACTTCTAAAAAAGTGGCTTCTAAACACACAATGCAAAAACCCACCTTCATAAAAAGATGTGTTATTACATTGTGAGTTCAGGCATATTAAACTTCACCTTTCCATCTTAAGACCTTGGGAAGATAGGCTGGAAAACATATCCCATTCTATCCTATGGGCAAGATGGCCTTTCAACAGTGAAAAAAGAAAATGGAAATTATTTCACTTTCAGAACATGACACACACCTTAGTACGTTTTACCTTCCACATGCACTACACCCTGTCCAGGGGGTACCCTAGACCTACCATAGGGGTGCCTGATGTACACAGAAAGAGATGGATAAGGTCTGGCAAGTGAATGCACTTAACAGAACATGGCAGTTTAACAAACTGAACACAGGCCCTGCAATGGCAGGCCTGAGTTCCCTTTTTAAGGCTACTTGTGTGGGTGGCACAAACAGTGCTGCAGGCCCACTAGTAGCAATTGCATTACCAGCCCTGGCACACATAGTGCACTTTACCAGGGACTTCATTAGTAAGGCAAACATACCAATCAATGACAACCAATTACCATTACCTTATACAGGTGACACTTACACTTTGACACTGTTTAGCAGTGGCAAAGTGTCCAAAGCATCTAAGTTGGCAACACTATGTCAGAAAAAGGTCTGGGGGAAAGCAAAAAGTTTAGGGACTTTAGCCACAAAGGGCCAAGTCCTACAACCATATATTTGAAGTTCAAGGACATTGGGATATATATTTAGATGGGGGAGATCCTGTGTTCCCTGGAGTTCATTACATGTGTGGAAAACATGCATTTTACAGGTTACCTAGGAAATGGTATGGAACATGTGGGACAAATTAATGATTCAACGAGGGAACAACACATGAGAAAAAAAGAGGTGCTAATGCCAATGAGAGTGTAGGAGACATTTTCAGTACTTTGATACCAACTGTAGGAGTGAAACTCAACTCACACAAGATTAGAAAGCTTTCTACTGTAGTTCATAAACTATCTACTAGTACTGCTGGAGGATTCTTAGTTATATATAAAGACATGGTTGCCATCCGATTAATGGTTTTACAGAATCGACTTGCTTTAGGCGTCCTTCTCGTAGTCTGCAGGACGTTAAAAGTTCAACAATGTTGTACTTGTATCCCAAACAAGAGTAAAGACCTGAAGAAGTAAATTAGCAACATTACTGACTTAAAGATAGATTTGAAAGGGTTGACAGTAACAGGTGCTTGGGAAGCAGTAGGGAAAGGATTTTCTGTGATAGGCAGATGTTTCGAAAACATGGGGAGTGGAATTAATGGAAGCATCTTGAGACCCTTAGTGATAATTGCTCTTTGTGGATTATTCTTGTTCGTGAGCATTAAGATATACAAACGTGCAGAAGTGAAAAAGGGACTAAACAGAAAGAGAGGAGATATGGAACTGGAGGACAGACAGAGTAAATACTATGAAGACATGAAAGTCCTAAAGGATTCCAGAAGAAAAATTATGAAACAACCAGATTGTAATTTGATTATAGCGGCGAAGCGTTGGAATCAACTTCCAGATCATATTCGGGTCGAGACCATCCACCTCTCTTCTTTCCGTAAATCTCTGAAGACCCTGCTGTTCCCTTGATGCCCTTTGTGCCGGTATTTGGCTCTGTCGCTAGCGCTGGGAGGCCTTTGGTAGCCATGCGCTTTACAAGTACATATTCATTCATTCATTCATTCATTATCTGATATAATATTGATGTGATGGCTTGATCAGAGGAGGGATTGGTGTAGTGCCAAACTCTCCACTCTTTACGCGTCACAAAATATGGAAGTGTTCAGAGATGTGACCTGAACATGCAGCTTTCTTACTTTTTTATGTGAATTTTGAGAAAACGTACACGCGAAACCATTTAAAGAATGCATTTATTGTAGAATTTGAGAATTAAAATGTTTAACCATGCTCATTAAGATTTTTAATGAAGCTTGATTATCAGGAATAAAACCATCCTCGTTCATAACAATGTACTTTAAATCGATGAAGAAATCTGACTTTCTTAAACGTGGGATACATTTTTTGTATAATATGTAATTATTTGGAAAACCATTAATCACCATCCTCATATGTGTACAAGACTACTGTGAGCTGAACGATAATGGAAATGTAATGTATGCACTAATGTTACATGTATGCACATTCAAACTTAGTTCTCAGTCATTCTTACCTTTGACTAATTTGAATATTTACAGTATGATTTATGCAATATGAACCAAAATGTCTTAATGAATTTATGTTTGGTTATAAGAATTTATGTGCACGTGTATTAAATGTGCCCCACTGAATTGAATGCTTAACTTAGCTCAATTCTAAAGGTCTGTTTTTCTGCAGGCAGTATTTCATCAATTACTGTGTCACCACATTTGCTAACTCGACATTTCTTGAAGGTATTCACATGCATTGTTAGTTTAGAATAGATACATTTCTGTATTAGAGATAGATACATAGCCTTAGAAACGGACCTTGTCAACGTTTACATGGAAAACCTACAGGCAAAAGAATAGTTCTTTATGGACCTAAGTGTGAGAAGGTGATGCTCTTCCCATCTCTAGAGTTGGACTTTGCCTGGATGTTGCAATCTGCAATGTGGAGAAAGAAACAAAGACAATGGACATTTGTTGATGATGTGACCAATGGGTCTCACGTATGAACGTTTGGATATAATTTACTGTTCGTCTTGGCTGTTTTTAGCAGATCGTTTTGGACCTTTGAGGACTTTTGTGCGGACTCCTTTGCTGAGCCCTTTTTCACAGACTCTATGCAGAACCTTCCTTGAGCTTTTGGCTGACCCTTTCATGATTCCCAACTGCCCCTTGAATGGACTTTGAGAAGTCTAAACTTCCATTTTCTCTTTGATTTCTGCCCAGAGTGTGGTTTAGGCAAATACGTATTCCTGATCTACTGAAGAAACTTGTTTTCTTTGTTGAAAATCTGCTTCTTATTTTCAACATGAAAACAAAGATGCCCAAGTAAATTACAAAAGCAGTTGTACACTGCCGTACAATATTGAAAAGAAAAATAGGCAGAAGCTAGCTTTGCTGCCATCAGCTACACATTACATACATCAACGCAGTCCACCATTTCCTCATTGTCATACCCCGTAGGACCATGAACAGTCAACAATTCCACAGTAGATATAGCAAACATTTTCTCATTTCAGTGCGCAGCCTTTCCCTTTGTAGACCACCCTTACGGCACACATGCACCAATCTTGTCATTTTTCCAGTTCCTGAAGTGTGATAGAAAGCCCCTTTCCACTGAGCTCCACTGAGCATGCAATATTTGGTTTGGTCATCAACATAAGCCCCAGTGTGAGCCATAAACGGTCCATGGTGTATAAGTACGATGCGTCCTATATGTTGAGGAGACACCATTTAGCTGTAGGCTCCAAGGTACATTCACAGACAGCACCTATACATGTAACCACAGCATTTCAATATTGTCGCAGCACGGGCAGTCCCATATGATATGAAAAAAGTTACCTTTCTGATTACAGTGTCTCCGACTTTGGTAACCAGTCGCTCTGGATCTGCCACGGAGTCCACGTGGGGGTAGGTGTTGCAGGCTGAGACCGCACACCGTTGGGGTTCCTGACTCCCCGGTGCAGGTCCCACAGGAGCAGACTGCGGGGCACCTTAGGGATCATCCCAGGGTCGCATTATTCGAAGCAGGACCAATTGGCCTGCTCCACAGACCAACCAAGTTAAGGTTGTATATAAACTCTATGTTTCACTGTGTAGTACTAGTCACCATGGTCCTGAAGAATTGCTAGTTTAGCATGAAACATGTCGACCACACCAGAGGGTTGTAGATAGTCCTGCCTGAAACTACCAAAGCGTTCTATCTCCCCTCTCACCATTTTAATCAAGGGGGTCAGCCACGCTAATAAAACTCCTTGTGGATTGACCAACCTTTTTTATTATCACCACCTTCTCACGACTACACCTTTTTGCCCTCTCACACGCATGCACCATATGGCAGGAACAAAAGATCTCCGCTAAAGAGCCCCTTCGCGGGTGCCCGTCGGACATTGCAGCGCCAGTCCGACGAGGAGCAGGACCCATATGATGAAGCATGACACCTAGCTTGCTGGGTGTGTGAGGGTTCTAGTTCCCAAGAGGGGTTTCCCCCCACCTTCCCTTCCCCTCTTGGTTTCCCTATACACTTTCACACTCATCCATCTCAGCCTTTCCGGGGAACTTTGTGCCTAATTTTGCTTAACTAGTAGCCCTGCCAATCCTCAAGACCCTCAAGATCCCGTTCCCACTGGTCCTTCTAATGATGCAGTGTACCAGCGGAGATATGCAATATTTTTTAGTAAGTGAGAGAGATTGCCTTACAAGGCATATAGGCGTCAAGGAGTACAGTGGGGGAAGACTCTGGAAGGATCATACCTACTAGTAGCTCTGTTTGTAAGGCACGGCTGATCTGCAGCTAGTGATAGGCCTTGCTGGGTGCCAACTGATACGCTGCAAATTAGAGAATGGGATAATTTCTCCCTGTACCCAGAGATCCCCCACTCGGGATACTCCGATAAGATCAGACTTATCTAAACCAGGGTCCCCAGACCTGCCGTATCTCATAAGGGTGTGACTTGGGCCAGTTTATCTTTCCCTCCCGGGGCTCAGTGTGTCGTTTGTATGGAGTGGTGTGGCTCACTGGTTAGAGGCGGCAGACCCGTAAGCAGAGAACGGCCCGGGACCAGGGTTCAATTCCCGACGCGGGAGGGTCGTGGACCAGGGTCAAAACGGACTCGATAATTCTCGCCTCGGTGCCTACTCTAACCAGGGAACACACTCGGCAACTCTGGGCATTAAGCTTGCCTCATCTCTACAACGGCCCCCCACAGATGCCGGGGATGCCTGGTTTCACCTTGGAGATATTGGACCATCACACAGGGAAAACTAGGACGGGTTCCCCAGCGGTCTTCAGCGCCAGGATACTCCTTGGAGTCACAGTGCACTTTACAAGTACACCCACATTTACATTTGCCATATATTTAGTGTCACTGCAATGGGGTTTTTAGGGGTTGCATGTCTGGTATTGCTGTATAGCTCACAAAGGCATCTCCCTATACTCATCATTAGTCTGTCCAACTGGTAGGCTGTTCGGTCAACAGAAGATGCACCCAATGGTGTACCACTGTCAGTTGTGCTGCCCAATATTACTTTTGAATGTTTGGCAGTGCTATATCGCCATCATACCAGCCTTTCTGAAGGGCAATGCGTTGGGGGTTCCACTCCAGAAGAAAGTGTGGCTCACACTTTTAATATATTTAAAGTAGGAATTTGGAATTGGGTAGGGATCATTGTGCAATCCATATATAGAAAGAAGGACAGGGCCATCATCTTAAATAAGGCTGCTCAACCTAGCAACAAAAGTGTCAGGGTTCGCTAATGCTGACCATCATGTTTAAGGCAGGTGAGTGGTGGCAGTAAGTTGTTCACATAGAATCTGTGAGAATCAGTTGTAGCACTTTATACCCAGGTATGTAAAATCGTCCCTTACCACCTTGGCCTCACAATCACGAGGCAGGTGAGACATACCTCCCCGAAGGGGATTGTGAACAGAATACGGTCCCTACCTCGCGTGCCCCGACGTTTCCCTCGAGGTCTCGAACCTTGCGGTCCGATCCGTCGGCGTCCCTGGCAACCCGGACTTCATTCTTGTCTCCCTCATTGCAGAAACCAATCAGGAAGAACGGAAAACTGGAAGGACTCCTGAGTAAGCCCGGAAGTCCCTCCCCCTACTCAGAGACGGAGGACGGAAAAGCCGGAAACGAAGACGGCGGGGTGTGCAGAGAGTTCGACTCGTGGCCGGAGACGGACTGCGGTGACCCTGTGAAGCCGAACGGAAAAGAGGGAGAAGACGACGAAGTCTGGACGGAGGACTGGTGGAGTCCTGTGGAGAACGCTGGAGAGCGGCCATGACTCGCGGGAGAGTTGCGGCGGGGGCATGTGGGTAACGAACCCCTTTGTATACCTAGCGTGTAAATAGCCCTAGTGTAAACTGACACCACCTCCCTTCTTCTCACCGATCACTGTATAAAGTGTAGAGCAGTCACTCTCGGTCACCGGCACTTGTATAAAATTCCCCGCACTGATTCAGCCCTCCAGCACACTCCTCTCCTCCCCAACTGTATCGTTTCCCTCCTCATACCTCCCTCACGGTCCGCTTTCCCTTCTGCACTCCTGGTGACGGTATTAGGCATCAACGCCGTAAAAGCAGTCAGACTAACGGCCCTTTCTTCTTTCTCTTCTTGCCCACCTCCGAGGATCCACCACCCGCTGCAGGAACCACACGACTGGTGGACGACGCCCAAACCAACGTCCGGCCGGGTTACAGCGCACTTCGAGGAACCGTCGTTGAGACCTCCAGCCAAGCACCTTCCCTGTCGGAGCTACCCCTGTCCTTCCTTTCGTCTTATCAAAAGACTCTGTACACGGATAAATAAAGAGACATAGCCCACTATATACAGCCTCCACGCCTGTTATTCCGACCTGCACACCCCCCACGACAACAGGGATACAAGATGGATTTCTTCCAATTGATCATATACCAGACCTACTGAAGACTCCTGACCGAGCTTCTGAGATGCTAACATTAGTCCTACCTATATTCCAGTGCCTTGTCCCTATTTCTTTCATGGAACTCTTCGATTTCTGAAACTCTGTAGATACTCAAACTATTCCTGCGCCTTGGACTGTGCTTGGACGATGTAGATTACTTTTGTATAGAAAAAACTAATTGAGATTGTTTTCTGAGCATCATGTTATTGTTCTGTATTGCAACTACAGAGTTGCTCATCTAATCCTAATTTGCTTCAATTTCTTCAGGAGGCTAAGCTTGCTGGTTGTCATTTTGTATCTTTATAGCATGGTCTTAAGAGAGATCTATTTGAACCTGATTACTAATTTGTAATAAACCTTTTTACACTTGGCTACTGGTTCCTGGTCCTCATTGTGTAGCCAAATGGGTTGCACTGTTAAATATGTGATTAAGATTAGACATAAAAAAGACTAACTCTCTTTCCCCGCAGTACCACAAAGAAAAGATCTATCAGAGGACCACGATAGAGAGTAAGTAGATGAGACAGAGAAAATAAAAGGAGAGAAAAAGAATATAAATGCTGTGGTCCAGAAATGCTGGATCACCCTCTACATTACATAAAATAAATCCCAACACCACGACTAATTGTTGGTGTTGCAAATCACCTTCAGCATATCTACATCAAATGTTATTATCTTGCCCTCATCAGTTCTGGCTCAAACTATAAAATCAAATAAACAATATTTTTCAAACAAATGCTACTTTTTCATTTTCTAATATATTTTCAGGAAGCTTATTGAAAATGTTCTACGTATAATGTTGACATTATTGACTTGCTACTGGTAGATACATTTCTTCAAAAAGTTACCAAGCTTGGAAAGACACCTCTATTATTTCCTCTCAAGGGTGGTGGTATATGGTATTTGCTCCAACTAATATCTAGACAGAGCTTATGTTCATCCATTGACCTTAGCAATATGAAGAGATATTATTTGGTCACCTGTCACGATTGATATACGCACAGCTGCTCAATCCTCTACTATTCATTACCCATCAATTGAAGAAGTTAACAAAACCCCTTGAATGTTCCAGTATATATCTTTAATCTTTGTATTTATTCTTATTTCTTATACTCTCTATATTTACTAACGTGATAAATTAGTTGTATTCATTATTACACTTTGTATTCTCTATGTATGCTATTGTATATTAACTTCACCATCTGATTTAATATATTTTGTTTCTTTCTGTTATTCTTTATCCTCTTATGTGTTCCTTTTTCAGTCCTCAATTCCGACGTGATATTTATTTAATTGCCATCTATATTTAATAGAAATTGATAGGAGCGTTTACATTTGATGACTTGTAGTTTGTTTTCTTTTTCTCTTTATTTGATAAACTTTTCTTTAACTTTAAAAAAACAAGTATACAAAAAGCAATAACTTTTTTTATCTAAAAAGGTGATGAACTGCACAATATGAGAGCAGGAATCCTGGCATCAATGTCAGACCTCTCCTATAATCACAACACATATAAAGTGCACCTGACAACAGACTTGCCACTTTGTTCAGTAAAGGCATTACTGTCAGAGCAGTGCCGTGGGGAGGCATGCATGTGTGTAAGCTCATATTTAGAAACTATCACTACTAATAAATGCCACTCAGTGCAGAGATTTAATGTGCGCAAGTAAAACAATCATGCTAAAGAAATACACATTTTTTTAACAAGCATTTGCAATGCAATAGAGATCTTGCATTTGTTAAAGTTAGCGTTGTTGGCATTGAAAATTATAATTGTTTGCTTTTTTATACCAATGGCAATAGTACAATGCAAATATAATTACTTCATCCAGCAAACAAAAACACAAAAGTAAAAAATATTGTCATTTTTAACTCAAACAGATTTAACTTTAACAAATGCGAGACCTATTGCATGGTAAATGCTAGCTTAATTTACCAATCCAAAAAGTTTTTAAATTGATCATTAAAACAAGCATTTGCAATGCAATAGATCTCGCAATTACGCGACTTTGAGCTATTGCCAAAGTAAACGACAATGCCTTTTTTTGTTTTGCTTTTTAAATCATAATCTCTCTTTTCTGTTGTTAACAGGTTACAAATGCAGACAAAGACGGTACTAAGGAGGGATTACTAAGCCTATTCATGAATCAAAAGCAACCATTAAGAAAGGACAGTAGCAGGAGCCAATTGAAAAGATGGGTGGAGCTTCAAGTCCATACCTTAATACAGCATGCCTCGCAGAGCAGTAAATGTGCTGCCCAGGCTCGGCCTAAAAAAATGTGCAGTCTTTATCGTATTTTATCATATATGTTGAAGGCTCTGTAATAATAGTTCTTAAGAGTCAAGTCAGACTATGAGTTTGGCTCCATAACGGCTCTCCTTAATTAGATGATATGCCCACTACAGCATATAGAGTATTTACAGAGCACATACCTCAGGTCAATTGCTTCAACAATTGTGTGTGAGGTAATGAAATGTTTTATATGAGAGCCCCTATGCAGCACAGATCAACCAGTGGTAGAAGTGGGCGGGATCGGAAGGGCACAGCGAGCCCCTACTTTTAAAAAGGATTTCAGTCCATTCCCTTACTTCTTTCATTCAAAAAAGCATCCCGGGACAGCAAGAATAGTCCTACTTAAAAACGATAACTTTTTCATTCAGCTTGTGTGGTGCCAGGGGCGGCTCACACTTCTCTGTTGAACTCCAGCGGCTGCAGCAGCTATTCCCGGAGTACTCACAGACTGTGGGCAGGCCCATTGTCATTCCGATTGAGGCTGATTATCTCCTTTCGAATAACAATGCGCTCGCGGTTGCCTTTAGCATATCATGTGCCAGTGAGGTCAGAGTTAGTGATTACAGAAGAGCTTTCCCCAGAGTACTGTGGGGAGCTTGCCCCCTTGTGTAATTTGTCAATGTTGTACACAGAGTGAACTAGGCAGGAGAAGTGACAGGAAAGGAGAGGTGACGGGGCAGGAGAGGTGACGGGGCAGGAGAGGTGACGGGGCAGGAGAGGTGACGGGGCAGGAGAGGTGACGGGGCAGGAGAGGTGACGGGGCAGGAGCGGTGACGGGTCAGGAGCGGTGACGGGTCAGAAGCAGTGACGGGTCAGGAGCAGTGACGGGTCAGGAGCAGTGACGGGTCAGAAGCAGTGACGGGTCAGGAGCAGTGACGGGTCAGGAGCAGTGACGGGATAGGAGAGGCGACAGGAAAGGAGAAGTGATGGGGCAGGAGTGGTGACTAGGCATGAGCAGGAGCAGTAACTGGGCGGGAGAGGTAAACAGGGCAGGAGCAGAGAACGGGGCAGGAGCAGAGAACGGGGCAGGAGCAGAGAGGTGACAGGGCAGGAGAGGTGACAGGGCAGGAGCAGTGACGGGTCAGGAGCAGTGACGGGTCAGGAGCAGTGACGGGTCAGGAGCAGTGACGGGTCAGGAGAGGCGACAGGAAAGGAGAAGTGATGGGGCAGGAGTGGTGACTAGGCATGAGCAGGAGCGGTAACTGGGCGGGAGAGGTAAACAGGGAAGGAGCAGAGAACGGGGCAGGAGCAGAGAACGGGGCAGGAGCAGAGAGGTGACAGGGCAGGAGAGGTGACAGGGCAGGAGCAGTGACGGGTCAGGAGCAGTGACGGGTCAGGAGCAGTGACGGGTCAGGAGCAGTGACGGGTCAGGAGCAGTGATGGGTCAGGAGCAGTGACGGGTCAGGAGAGGCGACAGGAAAGGAGAAGTGATGGGGCAGGAGTGGTGACTAGGCATGAGCAGGAGCGGTAACTGGGCGGGAGAGGTAAACAGGGAAGGAGCAGAGAACGGGGCAGGAGCAGAGAACGGGGCAGGAGCAGAGAGGTGACAGGGCAGGAGAGGTGACAGGGCAGGAGCAGTGACGGGTCAGGAGCAGTGACGGGTCAGGAGCAGTGACGGGTCAGGAGCAGTGACGGGACAGGAGAGGCGACAGGAAAGGAGAAGTGATGGGGCAGGAGTGGTGACTAGGCATGAGCAGGAGCGGTAACTGGGCGGGAGAGGTAAACAGGGCAATAGCAGAGAACGGGGCAGGAGCAGAGAACGGGGCAGGAACAGAGAACGGGGCAGGAACAGAGAACGGGGCAGGAACAGAGAACGGGGCAGGAACAGAGAACGGGGCAGGAACAGAGAACGGGGCAGGAACAGAGAACGGGGCAGGAGCAGAGAACGGGGCAGGAGCAGAGAACGGGGCAGGAGCAGAGAACGGGGCAGGAGCAGAGAACGGGGCAGGAGCAGAGAACAGGGCAGAAGCAGAGAACGGGGTAGGAGCAGAGAACGGGGCAGGAGCAGAGAACGGGGCAGGAGCAGAGAACGAGACAGGAGCAGTGAACGAGGCAGAAGCAGGGAACGAGGCAGGAGAGGCGATGGGGCAGGTGACGTGGCGGGGCAGGTGACGTGGCGGGCAGGTGATGTGGCGGGGCAGGAGACGTGGCGGGGCAGGAGACGTGGCGGGGCAGGAGACGTGGCGGGGCAGGAGACGTGGCGGGGCAGGAGACGTGGCGGCGCAGGTGACGTGGCGGGGCAGGTGACGTGGCGGGGCAGGAGACGTGGCGGGGCAGGTGATGTGGCGGGCAGGAGAAGTGACGGGCAGGAGCGGTGATTAGGCATGAGCAGGAGCGGTGAACGGGGTAAAAGCGGTGAACGGGGCAGGAGCGGGAAAACGGGGCAGGAGCGGGAAAACGGGGCAGGAGCGGGAAAACGGGGCAGGAGCGGGAAAACGGGGCAGGAGCGGGAAAACGGGGCAGGAGCGGGAAAACGGGGCAGGAGCGGAAAACGGGGCAGGAGCGGTGACCGGGCAGGAGCGGTGACCGGGCAGGTGACGTGACGGGGCAGGTGACGTGACGGGGCAGGTGACGTGACGGGGCAGGTGACGTGACGGGGCAGGTGACGTGACGGGGCAGGTGACGTGACGGGGCAGGTGACGTGACGGGGCAGGTGACGTGACGGGGCAGGTGACGTGACGGGGCAGGTGACGTGACGGGGCAGGTGACGTGACGGGGCAGGTGACGTGACGGGGCAGGTGACGTGACGGGGCAGGAGAAGTGACGGGGCAGGAGAAGTGACGGGGCAGGAGAAGTGACGGGGCAGGAGGGGTGACGGGGCAGGAGAGGTGACGGGGCAGGAGAAGTGACGGGGCAGGAGAGGTGACGGGGCAGGGGCGGTGATTAGGCAAAACAATGGATTTAGGCCCAGATCTCTGTACTAGGGTGAATGTATGACACTGTTCTGAATTATGTCCATCAGTTGTTCTTTTTGCTTTTGTCACCCTGGGTGGGACGGGTATGCCCAGACGTGGGCCCATGCTCTCCATGCCACTGGAATCAAGATATCCTGGCTGATGAGGGCTGAAAGCCCGAAACCGGTCCTAGGATGCTTGTTTCCAGTCCTGTGAGGACCTGGCCTGGCAGTTCAGGCTGAACTGTTCCCATTGGGGGCAGGATCAAGACTGATTTGCATATGTCTGGGTCCAAACTGGAATGGCACGGTGAGCAAAAAACCAATGGATTTAGGCCCAGATCTCGGTACGGGGTGAATGTATGACATTGTTCTGCATTCTGTCCATCAGTTGTTCTTTTTCCTATATTATGATTGAGTAGCTAACTGGCTGACATGAATATGAAGGAGCCTTTATGGGTTTCCGTGAGTCTAGATTCTCCTGAAGAGTCCCTTTATCTTCTGAGCCCTGCTTACCACATACAGGAGGAGCCCTGTATTCATGTCCTCAATGTTTGAGACAAAAAATACTCATGGATTTCGGAAAACAATGAGAGTAAAAGCATTAAGGTAACATGTTGATCCTGCTTATATTTCGCATGCTTTACATAAACTTGCATTCCCTACGAGTGTTTGCTTTTTCCTTAATTAAACCTCAAATAAACATGTTTATGCATCGTTTAAATTAAATAATGTTATAGTTATAAGCTGTAACTGGTCAGTGAAATGCTAAATGTACTCAAAATTGGTATGTTTTGCTATTTATAGCCACACCCTGTAGTGTTTACGGACTAGTTGTTCCGCCTTGCGTGATGACGCAAGGCGGTGGCGGCCATCTTTGGCGGCTGTGCGCATGCGCGCACGAGGTGGCGCGAACGCCGAGCGAGAAAGCCATCGGCTCGGCGCTCTCCGGAGCGATACAAAAATAAACACCCTAGAGCCCCCAACCCGATTCAGTGTCATCATTGGGGAGAAAGGGCAAACATTACACACCCTTAACTCCGCCCACTGATCCAATCTTCAGTTATTCCGCCCCCTGATTCTCCAACCACAGTTCCCCTACTTTTTCCCCCCCACTTCGACCACTGAGGTCAACTTAATGTTGTCACCCAACTGGGTGCATGCATGGGAGTGTTGGAAGGTTTCTGGTATGCAACATTTGAGCAACTTCAACTGACGTTTTAGTTATGGAATTTTAGTCAAGTGTAATACCCCCAGGCTAGAACCATAATTGGGCACTATTGCAAGTGCAAACTCATTATTTCTAGTCCTACAAAGAATAAAAGGCATTGATTTATGTGGTCGGAAACTTCGCCCCATACTCCACACCAAGCCATACAACAATAATTACTATAACTTTGCAACTAGGCGCAGAAAATCACCAGTGTGGTGTTAGTTCAGCCAAGTTTGGCTGCAGTGGATGTCCTCGATAACTTACTTGGATCCAAAAGCAATGTCCCGGAACGGGCGCTGTCATTGGGAAATTGTGTATCTCTCCATAACAATACACTAACAAGAAAAGCAGGACATCCTCATGTCTTCTGACCACAAAACCCCTTTCTAACACCACGGGCGCAACTGACATCCTCGCTTCAAGGTAGCCCGGGTCGTTCGTTGAAGCCTGTGAACGTGAGCGCCATCTTTCAATGGGACGTCCTCAGTTCATAACAAGAAGGGGGCTTAAATATTTACAGACTTTTCCCGTCAATTCAAGTAGAAAACATTTAAATCAATATTTAAAAATAAACAGATTAATGTGAAACCAAAATGTTATTTTATTTAAAGCTAAAATACAGTGCAATTCGTTTCATACTACCTGTTTTTCTTTGTTACATTCACATACTCGGCATTTATTTTTTGTTAATGCAAACATTTAGGGGCATATTTTGGCACACTTTCTGCAATTGTATGAATTAACTGTGCATTCCAAGAGGGCTGCTACAGTCCACAAGTAACAATGCGGTCAGCGTTGGGCACGAAATACGGCATATTTAGAGACTTTAAGTAACGCCCAGTATTAATAAACGTGCACATTAGTATTCCGAATCCATTTTCAAGACGCAGAATCGGGCTCTCCAGAGAAATGCAGCGTGCATTAAAAGCGTTATATTGCTTCAAGGTTGTAAGGTCGTCCTTCTTCTGTGTCTATTGTGAAGTGCAATGTTTTGCACCCTATTGGTTCTTTGCTGTACTTCCTGCGTCTGTCTGTTGTGGCCTCTGAGCAATGGAAGCGTGTTTGCTTTTTCTGACAACACAGTTTGTGGTGCTGTAACTTGCTGCCCTTACGCAGTGGTCTTATTCATGGCCAGCTTGCCTCCTCGCCGCGATCGAAAGGAGTTGTAAAGGAAGGCTGCCATGGCAGAAGAAGCAGACGTTGACATTGAAGGAGATGAGGTGTCTGAAATAGGTGCAGGCGGGTGAGTAATTGTAATTGTATTTATATAGCACATTCTACCCCCTTGTCCGGATTTTTGGACAGGTACAATATTCCGCTTCCTGGCCAGATGTTTTTCTTAAAATTTGTTACACGCTCGCTCTGTCCTGGTTTGATGGTATGCAGCACTGTGCATTCTGGGAATTGTAGTTTTGTGTAGTAATGGGGTCTTATTCCTTATTGTAATTTGTAGGAACGTAGAACTTCATGATGTAAAATAGAGCGTGTGGTTCTGTATTAAAGCACTCGTATAGAATGTTATTAGATCAGTGATGAGTAGCTGCTGCAGCTGTGGACATCCTAGTACCTACCAAGCTACTTGGAGAAATAAAGGAAGAATAAATATTCTTTGTATACGTGATGACTTCATTTTGCTTCTCATATTCTAAGTATTGACCAAAGAGTCACTTACGAAAGGATAAGGGTTCTGAGTGGGCTTTCTATGTGTACAGGAAAAAAATGGCGCCTGTGCTGGTAGCGGTAAGTATAAGATGTAAAGAAATCTTGTTGGATGGTGCTACAAGTCAGAGGAGACCCCAAGAAACCGCTGTATAGAGCGCCCAGGGCCCACTCAGTAAAGTACAACAAAAGGTTCTGTGCACATGTACTGCTAGATACGTTTAGAGAGTCATCAATGGTACAAGGCAAAGAAAAATCAAATGAAACAATGTAGACCATATGTGAGGTTTCTTTCAAAATTGTAGTGTATTAACTCTTCTTTTTTGGAAGAGTGACACCAATGTAAGACCAAAAAACAACCAGCTGACACGTGTTTCGTCAAGCGGGCTCTTGGCCCGTGACTCTTCAGGGCTGTAAAATTCCAACCCGGCAATTCCGGGTAAAAGGACGGTACCAAAGAGGAATAATCCTGGTACTGGGTGAAGAGCGGCGGGTACGGCTGTCTTCACAGTGATCTGAGTAGCGCCTGGGGATAAGACGGGTGATGTCTTTGATCAGAATCCGCGTATTCTGATCAAAGACATCACCCGCTCTGCTGTACCCCAACGTGATACTGGAACTAGAGCGTTAACCTTTGCTGCACAAGTTTTCAACATGTACGTCACCTTCATCTCTATTGTTTACCTCTAGATGCTCGTGCTTGCTCTACTGTTTCTAGCCTGAAACTGGAACTAGAATGATAACCTTTGCTGCACACGTCTTCAGACATTTTTTGGTACTGAAGGAGCTAGATTTCATCAAGATTAAGCATTGCTCTGTGTTGTGTTTCAGACAGACTGCATTTAAAATGGCATGCAGATTTTGGTGCAAGTAAAAACGCATGGTATATGAAACTTGAAATGAGGCCTAGTCAAATGCTTTTTAAAAGTGGCACTTTTGGTGTATGCAAAGTGAAAGACATGAAATGAGGCCTGGTCAAAATGCTTTCAGTCTGAAATGCTTTCATTTAAAACCATGCTTAATTAATTTATCATGGATGTTAATGTGTTACTTTAGATTAAACCTCACTATAGAATGTACATTTAAATTAGAGAATGTTTTTTTTTTGGTGGAACTTTTAAAGTAGCACATAATTGTGCTGAATTAAGCTATGTTTTTGCAGTGTAGAAAAACTCGTGATTTCAGTGGCCTCTTTAGCTTTGAAGATAAGCATGGAATGTGTTCTCTCCTCCCAGCTCCTTTTCTTTGTAATTTGCAACCCCTGTTCTCATCTCAAAAGACTTTGACTTTTTTGCATATTTAGACAATGCAAATTCAGTTCATAATACATCTTTCTCATAATGTGTATTAATTAATCAACCATGCACCAACACCACACATGGGGCAAACGCATTTTGCATGAAAAGCTATCTAAAACATTAGAGCATGTTGCTATGAGCATGTGTTAACTGTTTGTGTTTTGAAAATTTGCACTGGTGCATGTTTATGCTACGTTGTACATTGCACATTTTGCAATGTTGTGCACAAATAATAGAAAAGCTGCTTTAAAATGATAGCTGTTGCTAGGTAATAATTAATAAGGCTACTAGTATCTGGGAGCTAAACAATATAGGTTTTATTTAATAAATTAATATTATTTTGTGTTTGTTTTGTTTTTGGGCCCAAAATAAAATGGATGCCTAAGAATCCAGCATGGCTGAGAATTGTTTGCAGTGTGCTGAATGAGAGACGCATGCGCAGAAGATTGTGCCAGTTGCATGAACTGCCAAGTGCCTCAAGTGAAAACACATGGGTCAAGCCCACAATGAACTGTACACTCCTGTCATCGTTCCAATGTACTAGTGTTTGTGGGAGAGTGTCATCCCTGTGTGCGATGTGAAAGCGAGAAGGAAGTGGACTAATACATTTTTCCACCTAAATGTTGCAATATTTGTATAATTATTGATGGTGAAACATATGACTGTATTAAGCTTTAACGCTTCCTTTGCAAATCCAACTCATACCAGTTTTAACAATGAGAAAAGGATGGTGAGACCCTCATGTCGCCTATGCTAACCAATCACAGTACTAGTTTCTACTGAAACTGCAACATTATTAGTGTAGTCAGCCAAGAATTAGAGTATAAATAATGACCCTTAGGGGGCGTTTCAGGTCATAGAGGAGAGAAGGGGAGAGGAGCAGATCTGACCAGACATCATATGGGTTAGGTACGTGAACGTCGCAGGTGCAGCCTGGGAGGAGATTGTGTCTCAGGAGAGACAGAGGGAGGAGAGGGCAGAGAGGCATAGGCTAGCCTTGCACGTCATATTTTTGGCAAGGCAGATTACATTCCTCTGTGGTCTTGTGAAGGGAGGGCAGCCTCTCTGTGTGAAACACAGAGAGACAGATCAACAGACCTGGGCAGAGAGAGCAGCTGATGGAACAGGTTTAGATTTAGATGCTAAAAGTCAAAGTTTATGCTTGACTAACTAACTAGCTTTGAAAAGATTTATTTATCTTATGCATTTATTTCTCCTTATGGGAGATTTTTGCCAATTATTAATTATTGATTAGCCTTTCAAAACTCACTCTTGGATGATATTTTCCTGAACTCTTTAAAGAATTCTGACTGACATTTGATGCCTCATTCCCTTCCTTTATGGAGTGCTTTGTATGCACCATATAATATGTTATGTATTATATGTTTTCTATTTTCAATTCTGTAACCTGATTGATATTTGACTAATGAATAAAGGGTCAGAGAACCTTAACCTTTAACTAGAAAATGAAACCCTTTAAACACTCACAATTCTTTTTATTGGCTTAACTATTAATTGCATTTTGATTTTCCATGTTTATTTAAAGTCTCCTTAAAGTGATACACGGTGGCAAAGACCCATCACCTTTAAAGCGGTAAACTAGAGGTAAATGATGTTTTGTATTGAGAAATTACCGTGAAATTATCAGTACACAACGCATCTGGATCAGTGACAGGCACACTTATATTTTGACCTGTCATCTTCGTGCCTCTCACTGTTCAGTGACTGGTACACTAGCGCTTTTAACCTCTTGAGACAACTGCAATTCATACTTTATTGACAGTAACTTTATGACTTCTTATTGTATTTTTTTCTTGTCAATTGTAGTGGTGGGTTTTGGTAACCTCTGAATTTAAAGCCTTGATTCTAGTGGTGTGAATAATAATTTTTGAGAATCGTAACCTGGGGGTACTCTAGAACATTAACCATCCTTTATATTCTACAATGCAGAAAGGTCCGGCACCACCAGTGGGTTGAAAAGCAATATGATTTTGCGCAAATGGTTTAGGTGTTATAAGACTGATCATCTGGCTAATGATAAAGTGTGTTCAGTTTTGTTCCAAGTGTAACAAGCATTGGCCTAGCCAATAGGGCTTGCATTCGGGACCTTATAAGTGTTTAGCCATGCAACAGTTGGTGTTGTTGCACCAAGGATATTCTGCTGCATAACTACATACTTCTAGGGTCCAGAAAGCGAGACCTAATGGCTATGCCAGTGCTTGTTTGTTTTTTGTTGCTGTTTTGTTTAAGTTGCCAGATCTACAATAGCTAGACATAGTTTTCTGTTAACAGTTGTTTGCATCAAATGAACTTGTTTTCATTGCTCTGAATGTTGTTTCCATTCTGGTTGTAGGAAGCAGTAATTCCCGGGGATGTGGGGGCTGCCTAGCTGTGCGCATGCGCCGAACTTTACCAATGAGAAAAGCCTGGTGCAGGCGCAATTTACAAGTGTGGAGTGAGTGAGCCCCAGGCAGCATGACTCACACAGGAGTTCATGCTCTGCACCTTCAAACTCAGCATGGTTTAAGGAAACTCGACCCTCTCCCTCCCAGGCATCAAACTCATATTTACCAAGAAACTCTGAGAAGAGCCTGCCTGCTGCACTGACGGCTGGTGGTGTGTGTGCCTGGTGAAAGCGTGCACTGACGGCTGGTGGTGTGTGTGCCTGATGAAAGCGTGCACTGACGGCTGGTGGTGTGTGTGCCCGGTGAAAGCGTGCACTGACAGTTGGTGGTGTGTTTGCCTGGTGGAAGTGTGCACTGATGGCTGGTGGTGTGTGTGCCTGGTGAAAGCGTGCACTGACGGCTGGTGGTGTGTGTGCCTTGTGAAAGCGTGCACTGACAGCTGGTGGTGCGTGTGCCTGGTGAAAGCGTGCATGACGACTGGTGGTGTGTGTGTGTGTGCCTGGTGAAAGTGTGCACTGGTGACTGGTGGTGTGTTCCTGGTGGAAGCGTGCACCGAAGGCTGGTAGTGTGTGACAGCTGGTAGTGTGCGTGCCTGGTGGAAGCGTGCACTGACGGCTGGTGATGTGTGTGTGGTGGAAGCGTGCACTGACGGCTGGTGGTGTGTGTGCCTGGTGGAAGCGTGCACTGACGGCTGGTGATGTGTGTGCCTGGTGAAAGCGTGTACTGACGACTGATGGTGTGTGTGCGTGGTGGAAGCAGGAGCATTCATAGTGATAGAAGACTCAAATTAAACTGACGATAAGGAAGGGGAGAAGGGAGGGGGAGTGCGAGCAGAGTAGCATGATTCACAGCTAGAAGACCCAAATGAAGCTGAACAGGAGGGAGGGGGAAAAGGGAGGGAGGTATTGCCAGCAGAGGAGTCTGATTAGAGCAATAAAAACACAGATGGCAGCTGTGGACGTGCACAAGCTCGTGAACGCAAGCTGTAGGCCAGCAAAAGCCTCTGGTGGCACTTTCAAAAGCCACTTACTAAATGTCTCGGAGAGACAGCAGGCGCTGTCTCAGGCGAGACCTAATAAACAAGCATTGGCATGGCCAATAGGTCTCACATTTGGGCATGCAGCACAATATCCTTGGTGCAACAACATCAACTGTTGCGTGGCTAACCCCTTCTAAGGTCCGAAAGGTGAGACCTATTGGCTATGCCAATGCTTGTTGTTTTTGTTCTTGGGGGAAACCGGGCTAGTGCCAGGAGGGACAAGGGTGACTGTCAGGCCATGAGGGTGAAGGGTGAGTGCCAGGGAGGGGAAGGGTGAGTGCCGAGAAGGGAAAATATGAGTGCCAGGGGTGAGGGGTAGCTGCCAGGCAGGGAGGTGAAGGGCTAGTGCCACAGAGGTGAAGGTTGAGTGTCAGGTCAGGGGGATGAAGAGTGAGTGCCAGGGAGATGAAGGTTGAGTGCCATGGAGGTGAGATGTAAGGGTCAGGAGGGGCAAAGGTGAGTGCCAGGGAGGGGAAGGGTGAGTGCAAGGGCTGAAGGGTAGCTGCCAGGCCAGGGGGATGAAGGGCTAGTGCCATGGAGGTGAAGGGTGAGTGCCGAAGGGGGCGAGTAGTGAATGCCTGGAGGGACATGGGTGAGTGTCAGGAAGGTGAAGGATATGTGCCAGGGAGAGGAAGTATGAGTACCAGGAGGGTCAAGGGTGAGTGTCAGGGAGGAGACAGTTGAGTGTCACAGACAGTGAATGCTGAGTGCCAGAGAGGGAGAAGGGTGAGTGCCAGGTGCGAGGAGTGACTGCCAGGCCTGAGGGGTGAAGGGTGAGTGCCAGGGAGGTGACGGGTGAGTGACAGACTGCAAACAGTAGTGGGCTGGGGTCTAGGAGGAGGTGCGGAGATCATCACCCGGTGTGTGCTAGGCTGGGACGCACCAGTGCCAGGTCACACTTGGGTGGATGCAAGAACCTCTGAAAGGCAGGTGCCAAGTCACTCGTAACCTTACTACAGGAGTGGGGTGCGCAGGAGAGAGTAACATCTTCAAACAAGAAACTATGCAAAATCCTGAAAACTCCTCTTTATGTTCCTGCTACCATATGTGGAAAATAATTAGCAAATGAATGGGCTTACGTAGCGGACTTGCAGCTTGTTACAGTAACTTATTGAGATAAAGTTTGCATTGCAAATAAGCCAAAGCTAACACAATTTGAATTAGTAATGGTAAGATTCTCAATGAACTAGCAACAAGTTGAAAAAGCATCCCAGAATGGAACCGAGGATAAAGAATAATAAAAATGGGGGCAATATTGATCTCCTTTTCACAGCTAACAGCCAAAAAAACAGGGTGTTGTGGAGGACTCGGATTCTGGTGGAATCAGAATTTTGAAAAGAGTCAATTTTTCATAATTTTTTTTTTTTTAACAACTCTTTTGAACACCCTAGCGTATAGTGCCATGCGAGTGCCACTGCCCTTCTCCTAAGACACAACAACCTCTGTGAAACAAACCGATTAGAATAACTGTTTGCTGTTTAAAACTAAATGGGGCACGAATGCAGTTTAGTATTCTGGTTATTGCTTGAAGGAAGGATAAGAAACCTGGTTACATTTGTCTGTACCACTGATATCCATGTGGATCGAAGAAAATGCACGGAGTGGTATGGTTGACAGGAGACATGCAGGCTGCTTAAATATTGTAGAGATTGGATTGTCAAGCACTACGAAACAAAAGTGAATGCTGAATAAAACTAGAAACGCGAACACTTTCACGGCGAAAGCGGCCGTGAAAGTGAAACTGATCGCGCTACTTGGCTGAGAGGAGGCTGAAAGGCAGTGAGGGGGCGGGGTGTGTGGTTGTGTGTGGTTGTGGTTGGGTGTGTGTTTGTGTGGTTGGTTGTGTGTGTGGTTGTGTGTGTGACTGGAGTACAGAAACTGCTCTACTGGTGGTCGTTGAGGAAAGCAGGAAACTGCTAGATGCAGGAGGTGCAGCAGCCATAATTTTATTAGATCTGAGCGCAGCCTTCGACACAGTGAATCACCAGGTCTTGCCCTGAGCTGGCTGCGCTCCTTCATGAAAGGCCATACGTTTTAGGTCTTTGAAGACGGTATGAGTTCCAAACCCCGGCTCCTCCGGTGCGGCGTCCCTCAGGGTTCGTCGCTGAGTCTGACACTTTTTAACTTATATATGGTCCCCCTGTCATCCATTGTAGCACCTTTTGGGATCCATATGGTTACCTATGCCGACGACACCCAACTGGTCGTAGCCCTAAATCAATCTTCCCTCCCCACTCCTCAACCTTGAATGCCTGTCTTACGGAAGTGGTAAACTGGATGGGGTCCTCCCACCTGAAACTGAACGGAGGAAAAACCGAGATCATGACCCTGGGTAACTTCGATAACTCTGCTGTTAGAACCATCTGGCCAGCCTGCATGGGTCCAGTTCCATCCCCTAAGCCCGAAATTAAAAGCCTGTGCATCTGGTTGGATCATAATCTGACGTTCCAAGCTCAGGCCAGCAAGACAGTGGCAACCTGTTTTGGCTTAATCGGAATTGCTAGGAAAGTGCTCCCCTTGCTCCCTCCCCAAGCTAAAAAAAAGCATGGTTGAGTCTATACTGCTCTCTAGACTGGACTATGGTAATGCACTCTACCTAGGTTCCCCCGCCGCCGTGATCAACAAACTGCAGGTCATTCAGAACTATGCAGCCAGACTGTTGACGGGAACGTCAAAACTGTCTTCCGCCAAACCCGCTCTCCGTCTCTTACACTGGCTCCCAGTGAGAGAGCGAATCAGTTTCAAATCCCTTTGTATTGTTCACAAATCACTTTACGGGTTAGGCCCTCCCTTGATCTCAGCCATGGTTCAACCCTACAAAGCTAGGAGACAGTTGCGATCGGATGACCTCCACCTCATCGCATCCCCCAGAATAAAACGTGCTAGACGTGGTGGCAGACTCTTCTCCCTGAACGCAGGCAGACTCTGGAACGCTCTGCCTCTCCATCTCCGGTCCAAACCCAGCCACCACTCCTTCAGGAAACAGTTAAAAACCTTCCTATTTCCTTAAAGCACTCCTCTTCGTTCTGTCAACCGGACCAGTATGTACAGCCTAGCGCTGGGAGGCCTCTGGCTAGCCATGCCCTCTATAAATGTCCCTTCATTCATTCGTTCTGTGGGGTTGTGTGTGGGGTTGTGGTTGTGTGTGGTTTGGTGGTTATGTGTGTGTGTGTGTGTCTGTGTGTCGTGTGTGGTGGTTGTGTGTGTGTGGTGGTTGTGTGGTTGTGTGTGTGTGGTTGTGTGTGCGTGGTTGTGTATGTGGTTGTGTGTGTATGTGGTTGTGTGTGTATGTGGTTGTGTGTGTATGTGGTTGTGTTTGTGTGTGTGGTTGGGTGTGGTTGTATGTGTGGTTGTATGTGTGGTTGTGTGTGTGTTGTTTTTGTGGTTGTGTGTGGTTGTGTGTGTGTGGTTGGGTGGTTGGACGTGGTTGTATGTGTGGTGGTTGTGTGTGTGTTTGTGTGGGTGGTTGTGTGTGTGTTTTTGTTGTGTGTGTGTGTTTGTGTGGTTGTGTGTGTGGTGGTTGTGTGTGTGTGTTTGTGGTTGTGTGTGTAGTTGTGTGGTTGGGTGGGGTTGTGTGTGGTTGGTTGTGTGTGGTTGTGTGGTGTGGTTGTGTGTGGTTGTGTGTGGTTGTGTGTGGTTGTGTGTGGTTGTGTGTGGTTGTGTGTGGTTTGTGTGTGATTGTGTGGTTGTGTGTGCGTGGTTGTGTGTGTGTGGCTGTGTGTGTGGCTGTGTGTGTGGCTGTGTGTGTGGCTGTGTGTGTGGCTGTGTGTGTGGCTGTGTGTGTGGCTGTGTGTGTGGTTGTGCGTGTGGTTGTGTGTGCGTGTGGTTGTGTGTGCATGGTTGTGTGTGCGTGTGGTTGTGTGTGTATGGTTGTGTGTGTGTTGTGTTTGAGTGTGTTGTGTCTATGTGTATGGTTGTGTGTGTGGGGTTGGGAGTGTGTGGTGTTGTGTGTGGTGTTTTGTGTGTGTGGTTGTGTGGTTGTGTGTGTGGTTGTGTGTATGTATATTACCCCAGAGGGGCCTTTTTGCTGTCTACACTGTGGCTTTAACTCCTGGGCTTCCCCTGTTTCACCTGGCCCTGTACTCAGCACCAGCCCCAGTATAAAACTTCTTAGTCTCAACTGCCGTTCCTTGGTTAAACACCACGCCAGTGTCTACGACCTGTTACAGGATGAAGAGCCTGATGCCCTTTTCCTAACTGAGACATGGTTGTCAGATGACAATGTGGCAGAACCGGGTCTGGCGCTCCCTCCGGGTTTTAGTATCAAGACACTCAACAGAGGGTCTGGGGGGTGGTATTGCAGTTATCGTTAAATCTTCTTATTTCTGCAACTTTGATAGGAAGCCACTTGCTGGATGTGAAGCAGCTCACTTCAGGATCTCACTCAACGCTAATTATACTCTGTCGGGCTTATTAATCTATCGCCCACCTGGGCCTTCCAAAGAATTTAGAACTGCCCTCATTGATGTTGCGGGTCCTTTGGCTATGAGAGCGGCTAATTGTAGTAAACTTGGGGACCTAAATCTGCATTTGGACAATCCTCAGGATGCTGACATGGGCAACTTTCTGGATGATCTTGCGGCATGTCAGCTAGTTCAACTTGTGCACCCTCTGCAGGTCATTTACTGGACCCAGTTTTTACTAATCTTGCACTCCTGACTGTTCACCCTCCTTCTCCTACGTGCTGGTCGGATCATTTTCTGATAACAATGACTCTTCCTGGGGTTGTACCTCTGTGCAGGGCGTCCCAGAAGTGCACATTTAGGCGCCTTGGGCATAAACTTAATATTGCACAATTCCAAGCTCTTCTTTCTTCATATCTTCCTAGTTTTCCAGCCAACCCAGATTCTGCTGATAAACTGTTGTCAGACTGGATCCTTGGTGCCCTTAACCTCCTTATTCCAGCTAAATGGTCTAAAAGCCACAGTTCCAAATCTAGTCCCTGGTATAATTCTACGCTCACTTACATGCGCAAAGAGTGCAAGAGGTTGGAGAGAGTATGGAGAAGGGATTATGACCCCAACTTGAAGAGGCCATATCAAACTGCGATTAAGCAATACCATAGGTCAATACAGTTGGTACGGGCCGCTTAATATGCGGAGGAGATTAAGAGCAGTGCTAACCCTTCTAAAAGTATCTTCTCGATACTGAAGGAACTGAAAACATCTACAGTCCTGACTGCTACGCCGATATCTTCGGACAACAAAGTGGACACTCTAGCCTCCTTTTTTGTCGAGAAGGTAGAGAAGATCTATCTATCCTTCCCCCAGGTCGCATCAGGCTCTGACCCAGTGTCCTCTCTCACTCTGACTCAATGCACACTGACCACTCTCCCTATTATCTCTCAAGAGAAGCTGAGTTAACTTTGCATCAAAGTCAAATCTGGTTCCATCACTGACCCTCTCATGCCAGCCTATTCATTGAAAATCCTACCTGTGCTCATCCCTCCTCTGAGTCATGTGATCAACCTATCCCTCTCGTCAGCTGCTGTTCCAAGTTCTTGGAAACGTGCGAGGGTCGTACCCTTGTTAAAAAACCCAATCTGGATGCGGCCAAACCCGAGAATTTTCGGCCCACCTCTCTCCTGCCCTGGGTCTCTAAGATCACCGAGGCCCACGTCAATACCATCTTGGCGGACTATCTGGAAGATAATAATATACTGGACCCCTCTCAGAATGGTTTCCGTCCTGGGCACCTTACGGAGTCTGCCCTTCTTGCTGTCACTGAGCATCTGAGATGGGCCCTAGACGAGGGTCATTCTTCGGCACTGATTTTGCTCGACCTCAGTGCCGCGTTCGACATGGTCTCCTACCAGATTCTGTTGAGGCGCTTGGAGAAGTTGGGCATAGTGGATTCCGCCCTGAAGTGGTTTGCCTCTTTTCTTGCCAAGAGGGCTTTCCAGGTAGCCGCCCCTCCCTTTGTCTCCAGAGTTTATGCCACCATGTATGGGGTACCGCAGGGCTCATCTCTGAGCCCTACCCTCTTTAACCTTTATGTCCAACCACTGGCGACGGTTGCTAAGAAAAGAGGGCTTACGTTAGTATCGTATGCGGACAATATTCAGCTGGTAGTCTCACTCACCGACAACATTACTCTGGACGCCTGTAAGTACCGGAGCGATCTTGAAGCTGTCGCGGGGTGGATGACGACCAACTTTCTCCAGCTCAATGCCAGTAAGTCAGAGATACTGTTGGTTGGGAGAGACTCAGGGCTGTGTAGTGAGCTTTGGTGGCCGGCCTCGTTAGGGGATGGCGCCTGCCCCTAAACAGGTAGTAAAAAAACCTGGGGGTTTGGATCGACAATGCTCTTAGTTTCCGCACCCAAACCAAGAAAGTGGCCGGGACCTGTTTTGGACTTTTGCGGGGGCTCTCACCTTTGCTGGGCTTTTTTGATCTCCCAATCAGGCAGGTTATTGTCCAGGCTTTCATTATGTCAAAACTGGACTATGCCAGTTCCCTGTATTTGGTGTCCCACCAGACTGAGATTGTCAGACTACAAAGGGTTCAGAATGCGGCTGCCCGAGCCTGCACCGCTTCTAACGCCATCCGTCGCCTCCATTGGCTGCCGGTGGCCAAGCGTATAGAATTTAAGACCCTCTGCATTACGTTTAAAATCTTGCATTTCTCTTCTCCTGGTATCTTGGCCAATCTGCACCCCTTTTATACCCCCTCTCGCCTACTCCGGTCTATGGGACAGAATCTTGTGGCTGTCCCCAGGATGAGGAGGCTCCGAGCTGGAGGGCGCTCCTTCCGAGTGTTGGCCTCGAAACTTTGGAATGCGCTCCCTTCTTCCATCCGCAGTATTAGTCCTATTTCCCTTTTCGTAAAGCTGTCAAAACATTCCTCTTCCCTCTGCTGTAAGTTGCTTCTGCCACTAGCTACGCAGTTTTCTGCATCCGCGCCGGGACGCCCCTTTGCTGGGGCAGCTGTGCACTCTACAAGCCATTATAACATAACATAACATATGTGTGTGGTTGTGTGTGTGGTTGTGTGTGGTTGTGGATGTATGTGTTTGCGGTTGTGTGTGTGTGTGGTTGTGTGTGTGACAGTAATACGTAAAGCCTCTCAAAATAAAGGAACACAAACATCGAGTTTGTGGAAAGAGAAAGCACGTTGAGGCAGCGATGGAAGAGAAATTTAAGGTGGGCGTGATATTGCCTGACGGAGATGCACCCACTGGGAGAATCCTTGTAAGCGGGGTTAGGGGCGGAGGCAGGGAGCAAGCAAGAGGAAAGACAGATGGCGCTTGTCGCCAACCAGCAGCATTTTGAAAACTCACCTACTTAAGTCTCCCCGAGCAGCACATGCGCTCTGACTCCGCAAGACCTAAAAAGGACTCTACGCAAGTGTGTGTAAAGCAAAAATGCGGACTTCTAACGTTAAGTCTATGGAAATCAATGATGCACAGGTTGATGAGGATTTTGCATGTGGTCATAATATTTTGCAGGTATCTGGCACTAGTGATGACAATGAAACCTCCCCGATTGATATATATTGGTTGGAGGGGAGACCACCAAGGTTTTATTTGATTTAGGGTCTAAAATCACAATTGTTTCCTAAAAAAACAATTTCAAAGATAAATCGGAAGGCCTGATATCAATTCTTATGCATATGAAGGTGAACCCAAACGATTGAGGAGTTATTTCAAAGGGTTGATACAATATAAAGGTCTGTATACCTCAGGCAAAATGTATGTTTCGGAAAAAGGAGAGAGTATCCTAAGCTGGATCCATCAAGGTGACCTAGGTGGAGAGGTGTGGTGCAGTGGCCAGGGCAGCTGACTTCGGAGCACAGGGTTCACGGTTCGATCCCAGGCGGCAGCTCAGCACAATGTGACTCTGGGCAATAGCTCACTTTTCACGACGGTCCCCAACGCCTTGAAACTTGTAAGAGTGAGTAGTTTGCACTTTACAAATAAGGATTTAACAGATTTTAGGTGTCCTACTGAAAACGAGTGGTAGCCCCTCCATTTTTATGATGGAGTGTGTGTGTGAGACCCTTCACTTCACCTCGGGTAGTTGTAACGTTGAGGCTGAGATTAGAAAGGAGAGCCCCAATGTATCCAGATAGGAGTTAGGATGTTTGAGAGGCTTTCAGATACGTTTGAGTTCTGGCACACAGCCTGTGTGTTGTAAAGTGATTAATGTCCCCATAGCTCTTAGAGATGAGATGCAAGCAGAAATAGAGAAACTAAAAAAAGGGTGAATAATTGAGGAAGTTGATGGCACGGAGTGGCTAGCTCCGGTCGTTGCTGCACGAAAGTCCAATGGTAGTTTACGTCCATGTGTGGACTTGAGGAATTTGAATAAGTGTGTCATTGTGGACAGGTATCCCTTTCCTAATATTTCTGAGTTGCTGGTGCTTGGTGGGGCCAGAATCTTTCGTACGATTGACCTCACATCTGCGTACCATCAGGTGGTATTGAAGGAGTCCTCTATGGACTAGACGGCATTCATCACTCCCTTTGGCACTTTCAGATTTGTTTGTATGCCTTTCGGTTTAGTTTCAGCAGCCTCCGTTTTCCAGCGTGCCATGGAGAAGGTATTAAAAGGCATTGAGGCAGTATGTGTCTCCCAAGATGACATCCTTGTTTATGGAAAAGATGGCGAAGAACATGATGTGCATCTTTGTAATGTGTTAAAGAAACTTGAGGACTTCAATTTGACCACCAGGCTGCTTAATGTCATTTTACCACCACAGCAATCAATTATCTAGCCCATACCATCACCGGTGATGGAATCATGCCCAAGGATGAGTTGGTTGGTACCATTTCCAAGATGAAGTCTCCTACATCACAGGAGGAGGTGATGAAGCTCTTGAGGATGGCTGAGTATTATAACCTGGTTGTGGAAAATGTTGCTGAGTTGAGTACGAACATAAGGTTGTTGTTGAAGAAGGGAGTTTGTTTTGTGTGGGAATAGGCATGTGAGCAAGAGTTTGTTGCTTTGAAACAGAAACCTAGTATGTCTCCTAAGTTGAAAAGCTTTGATCCACGTAAAGAATCCATTGTTACAATGGATGCTAGTGCTAAGGGTTGAGGTGTACTACTGCAGGAGGAGGGGAGCGAAGGAATGAAAACCATCATATTTCTTTCACGTAAATTGAATGATGCTGAGTCACGTTATTCAGTCATTTAAAGAGAGGCCATTGCTGTGTTTTGGGCTGTAAAAAAATTGAACAGGTTTTTGTGGGGTGTCAAGTTTGAAGTAAGGACGGATCACAAGCCCTTGTGTGAGACATTCATGAGAAAAGGTATTGATTTGGTGTCAAGGAGGATAACCAAGTGGGTGATCGCCTTACCAGAATATGAGTTTGTGATGAGATACATACCAGGGGTTGAGAATGGAGTTGCGGACACACTGTCAATGCTTGTCTCTAAGGATTATGAGATGCAGGATGATTCTGAGTCTTGAGGTCATGAAACAGAATTTGCATGTGCAGTTGAAAGTGCAGTCGTTCCTGAAGAGCAGTGGCGAGAAGAATCGCAAAATGATCCTGTACTGTCAGAAATAATTGTAAGGAACAGTTGGCACTCTTGAAAGAAAGCCTCAGAAGATGGCAAGATTTATTGGGGTGTGAAGAACAAATTGAATACATGTGAAAATCTCTTATGTCGTGGTACACGACTTGTTCCCCCAGTCAAGCTCTGGGAAAGGCTATAGGTCTGGCAAACAAATTTAATCTTGGTATGTCTAAAACCAATGAAAGTCTCCGCTTCCCTTACTGGTGGCCAGGGATGGATTTACAGATTGAGAGGTTGTGCATGAGTGCTTATCTTGCTCCTTGAGTGAGAAATCTAAGAATCAGGGCCATGGAGAGAAATTTCTCTCAACATTCTTGGTCCAATTCATGGTGATTGTCTACAAGCCTGTGTAATTGTGGTTATAGATGTATCAACAAAAAAAGAGGTCAGTGGTGTTTTGGGAAACCACACTAAAGGAGCAAGACCAGAAAGAACACTATCTGGCCCGACTTGGGTAGGTAAGAAAGCCCTCACACACCGACCTGGTCGGTGTCATGCTTCATGATCGGGCCCCACCAAAAAGGCCGAGTGCCTTTTTGGTGTGCTGCGACGCCAGACTACTGCGGAGCTGGTTTAGTGAAAGAGGCGTGCAGTGAGAATAAATTAAGAGTGTCTTATGAGTATCAAAAGAAGAAAAAAAAAATTATTAGTAGATCACTAAGACACGGATAAAAAACTATGTGTTTGGGAATTTGGCCAAAAGTTAATTGTTTGGTTAATTCCAGATTCATTTGTAATATCAGTCGACATGTTTCAGCCTACGAAACGGTGTAAGATTACCAGGCATTCTTCAGGACAAGTATATTGTGTTAAACCCTGGCGGTATGAGTACCCTAAGGCTCACCCTGACCTAGGGACGTGAAAGTGAAAAAAATAGTTATGAAAAAGTGAAAAAGTGCAAAAAGGAAAGAGCATCTGCTCTCTCACAATGACTCCTGGTTTAGGAGTGATTACCGCACCTAGAAAAGAAGAAACAAACATACATAAAAGACAAAACAAACATTTAGTTGTTGGTCTATGAACGTATATTTATCGGTGCTCCAAATCTGTGGCAAGTCATTGTGGATGGCAATTAGATGGTATAGTTATCACCAACCAAACTAACCCTAAGGAAGATACCGCTAATACTCAGGGGTGGGGTGAACTAGTGGTGCGCTATATGTGGCTAGTAGGTAAAAAGGTTAAAATAAGGCGAAGTGTCCTCATGTCGTCTGATCAATGGACCAAAGGTCTGTGACCCCACAACAATTGAAAACCTAAGATTAAAAATTGTCTCACTTTTTCTATGATGCTACGTGCACCATGGGTCTCAGGAGGGGGGTGGAGGCTTACTCGGCACACCATAGATGCAAAAATCAGCAGAGTAGTACGATTAAGGAAAGGTTACTTAGCTCAGTTTAGCAGCGTGATCACGAGCGCTGTCAGGCAAGACTTACGCCCTCAAAGCCTGGCACCCGTGTGGAACCTAGCTTCTCCCTCGATCCGGACCCTGAAGATAGAATGCGGGGCCGGTAGCGGTGTTTAAAAAAACTGTGTCGTTTCCCTCACCGGGTTTCCGGGTTGGGCGTGCCTCGTGTCGTCAGTGGGCGTGCTTCTGACGTCTGAGAGGTGGGTTGGCCATCGTTTACCAATGGCTGCGCAGGGTATGTGTGACGCGAACCATCGCGTCATGAGAATGAAATCTAAGCTATGGAGTGTCAGTCAGCCCTCAATCGAAGTAAACACTTTATTGTCCATTGAACATGAACAAAAGTTGCGGCATGAGCCCCTAAGCAGACTATGCGGTATGCTTCAATTACTACTCGTAGTCTTGCCGTTTCGCAAGCTGGCTTGCAGTGGTAAACAGGCCATTCGCAGAGTTATATTCTCGACTCAATCATAGCGTGTACATATGAGAATACAGTCGGCAGTTCTAATTTGAATTAATACGGCGCAATACCAATTGTAGTGTGAACTGGCGACCTGCGCACTGCTAAATGGCAGCGGTTAGATAGCGGATCAAGCTGTAAGTCTCTCATCTCAAAGGCAGAGCGCGGGTGTCAAGAGCCGATGAACAGATACGTCAGGCCATTGCTGTCAGTCAAACAGACACGTCTGTACGTCATTGTTGATGGCAAAGTATAGGCTAAGAGACAGATAAGAGGGTGTCCCTACTCTCCCTACCTCTCTTTGTGTTAACACGTAATTGTGGTTATAGACATGTTCTCTAGGTGGCCTGAAGTGCGTTTTGGGTATGGGAATAGAAACCAAGCATATGGTTTTATTTCTGAGTGAGTTGATGACCAGTGAGGGTTATCCTGTGGTGCTCTTGACGGACAATCAGTTTCAATTTGTTTTGCAAGAGATGGAAGAGATTCTAGGGTCGAGCTGTAAGACATAAAAGGTGTGCTCTGTACAACCCAAAAACGAATGGAATGGTAGAGAGATTAAATGGGTTGCACCAGGAGACCATATCTCTGGCAAAAGCTAATGGTTTGAATTGGAAGGAAGAGTTGAGAAAGAAAGTGGCGCTATATAGTTATATAGGATGACGCCCGACATCACAACGGGCAAATCCCCTTTTAAGCTATTTAGCGGTAGCTCCTCCATCACTGCTATTGAACCCGCATGGGTGAAAAACTTAAGAGAAGGTGGTGATGATGGTGCACCTGCAGACATTTGGCGTGAGAGGGAGGCTAAGAAGGTGCTGCCAAGAAAAGTGAATTTTGATTGCAGGAAAGTAGTAGAAAAGACATTTGTGGCGGTGGGGGACATGGTGATGATCAAACGTCCTGTGTCGCGTGGTGGTGGATCTAAGTTCTCGAAACCCATCTGTGTCATCAAGGTGTTTGACAATGCTGTAAAGACGCAAGACCATCACATCTGGAACCTTGGGAGGATTGTTGTGTACAATGGTCCGAGACTGGCCTTTGAGGGTGTGGATTGTGATGGTATTGCATGCAAGGAGAATCTTCTTAATCCCAATACTAAGAGTAACCTCAGAAGGTCTTCTAGGGAAGTGAAGAACCCTTCATATAGGAAAGATTTTGTGTAAATGAGTGTAACATCTGCAGGTTCCTGTGCAGATGAGGTTGGTACAAACTTTTGTTTTTGTGTTTGAAATTCTCTTTCTTCAGACTATGTTGCAAATACTATGATGTACTTAACTTTAAGCTGTGTTTACAGGAGGGAGGTGTTTGGTATCTGGTTCTCCTCCCTGGCTTGCTTCTGCTGACATGGTGGAATGTTGTCATTGGAACTTCACCATGTCAGTGAGGGGACTGGAATGTGATGAGAAGAAACTGGCAGTTGATTGAGGGTGCTGCTGGGTTGTAAATGGGATCTTCTACGGAGAATAAACTACACGTTGTAACTCAAGCTGACTGGACTCCTCTTCTTGCTTCTAGCCGCGAAAACTACAAACTGCTTATTAATGTCACCTTGGGTGACCATTTGTCACTATTTGTCAGGTTGTCCCAAACAGGACGCTTAAGCCCTACGAGTCTTCAGCGCTGTGGCCTTTTACAACATATCTTCTTGTCCAAGGGACAGTATGCTTCGAAAATATATGGTGCGAGAAGCTAGGGTTTTAGTATAGAGGAGTTAATGGAGCTCTGCAAGGTTTACGGTAGTCAGTCCGACACAGTTCTGAATCCTAATGGTGCTAACAGGAAAGGGGTGACTCTACAAACCCCTTACTTGTGATTGTAGAACAACCACATATAACAATTGCAACAGTCCTGTCCACACATATAATCAATGATATACAACAAGTATTGGTATATGAAACAACAACAAAACACAATCTGGTTGAGATTTCCTCTGTTCTTTTAATGTGTGTTGGCGCAGAGAACAGCCAGCCGACACGTGTTTCGTCTGAGAAAAATAATCTCTGACTCTTCAGGGCTCAGGTCACAATGGACCGCGTAATAATCCCTTTTTGTTGTTGTTTCATATACCAATACTTGTTGTATATCATTGATTATATGTGTGCACAGGACTGTTGCTATTGCTTCAGAAAAATACTTGCCTTGTAAAATAAACTCCACTTTTCCATTTGGTGCCACACCCATGGAGACCAGATTATGGAAGCATTCATATTCTATCAGAACGCTAAGAATAGCCTCTCAGATTGTTAGTGTGCGTATTATATCAGAGTTTGGATTCTAGCACAGCTCTGACTTTGCCACCCCTCTGCAAATCTACAGGTAGTGGCTGGGAATGGGCTGGAAGCCATAGTTTCAGTATTGTAATGTTCTTTGAGTCTGTGCACACCTACAAACTAACAGATTTTGGGTATTCACCAACTCCCTCTACACTTGAAAAGGTTGGAAATTTACTCTTGACCAGGGCAGGAGTTTATTTAAGACCCAGGCTCCTACTTTATTTTACTGTTGCCCTGGTGATGCTTAGAATGGTTATACATTAATTGTCCATTATAATTTTTTTATTAAATATACGCATGCATCAAACTTGTTTTACTAAATTATACTTCTGTGAAATGGTTTTTAGAACTTTAGCAGTAGTTTAGCAATTTTCTTTCAAGTTTGTTGTGGTGTGTATATTGTTTCAAAAGCAAATAATCCTTTGCCAGTGGTCCAAACTGCGGTGCTGTAAAGTAGCAACCAAAGGGTTTGTCCTTTTTTCATCCAGAAGGCTAAACCTACTTGCCCAATCAATATGCTCTGGGCGTTGTGTGATGGGTATTTCACACCCTTGATTCCCTCTTGTGTGCATTCCATTACTTGCAGTTTTGTTTTTTCTTTAATGCATGGCCGCAGCCAGAAGAATACAAAATCAAACAACCTGGAAAAATCTCACTGGGTACGAATGTGACTAGACTGCATTTAACACGTTTCCAAGCAGCCTCTAGCTCCTCCTCTTACCCCATGATTGTGAGTTTTGTTGCTCAAGGAAGTTTTTATTAAACACTACGGACGTGCAGCACAAAGAAACAGGTCTGAGGACTGACTCAAAGTACAATAGTTTTGAATGTATTTTATACATTTCTTGACGCATCATAAAAACAGTTTATAGACCCTGTTTCGGGAGTGGAATGTGGGTATTGTCATTAAGCCATAAATTACTCCCACCTGATGACAAATGCAGGTGGGTCTCGACAATGCTTGGACACAATGAGGGCCAGTGGGTAATGTGTACAGATGTCCGGCATGTGGAGCGCGTGATCACTGCGTACTGTGTCTTGACTGGCTGAGTGTTCCTGACTAGCGTTTATGATGTTTTGGGAACGTGCGCCCCTCCAGCCAGTGCGTTTTATTGCTGCCAATCTCCCAGGACCATTGTGGTGTCACTGCCTCTCTGTGGGACTAATCTGTGTTTTTCCTGTTCATGCATTTGTCCTGCTGGTTACGTGCCACCCCACCAGTGATCTGTCAATTAGTAGCCTCAGGCCTAGGGTGCCCGGCCTGCCAGACCACGTATTTCTGACTTGGGGTTGATGAAGAGGTCATATCGGGGGATTTCGACTACAGTGATTCAATTTTGTTTTTGTGCATAAACGTATCATCGCATACATCAATATTAACAGATTCAACTGTTCTCTCTTCCGGATCATTGAGTACCTCTTGCCAGACTCGGAACATATTGCCTCTCATTCCTGGACCACAGAGTCTGTTGGTCCAGCCTCAGTGTGGATTACTTTGCACCAGCCTCTGCCTCTCCCAGGCCCTTTGGCTCCTGCCTCCAACTCCTCATCTGAGGCAAAGAAGGCAGACAAGCTTATGCATGACATTCATTCAGGAAAGGGTCCAAAGAACAGGCACCAAACAAAAATGCACAGTAAATATTGCCAGTAGTACATAGGAATTAGGGATTAATTTGCATGCCGTGCTGGTGGAAGGACTTTTCTGCATTCATATCAGTGACAGATATTCTTTAACACTAACTTGGATCATCTGTTACACTTACCAGGGCTCATTGCAGAGAGAACACAAACATAATGTTTCCAAATAAAGGTCAATCCTAAATATTTTCTCCCACAATACAAAAAACACCACAAGTAATTTTGAAGAAAATGATCAGCTCCCTGTAGACTCCTGGGGAGACAAAGGGCCAGCGAATTGTATTTATCAAGTAAGACCTGTCACAGAAAGATAGTTAATCTTATAACATCAACGTCACTATTTTTGTCCTCTTGTCCGGTAAAGCCCTACTGTAGGAGAGTAGGGTCTGCTATCCTATGGTCACCCCAAATTTTTGCTTTTTGCTTCACTGGTTTATGACTTAATGTGGCTGTGGGCCTGCTAATCAGACCCACAGCCTGCTGTTCTCTCTCTAAATTGTAACCCATGTACTTTAGGTGCACAACGAAATTGGAACTGGTTCACCTTATTGGCCCCTGTAACAGAGTACCCAGGTACCCAGGGCATAGGTGCTTCCAAGGCCTACCAGGGGCTGCAGCATGTATTGTGCCACCCCTGGCCTGGCTTCCATATTTGACACAACTGGCTGATCACTCAGCTGGGGTAAGTCGGTGTAACCACCCCTTACTTAGGTGTAGTATGCCTATACCTAACCTAAAATGGACACATATGTTCCTATCAGCCACTCCTATGGAAGGCCTCATCAATCCTGGAGGCAGAGTGCTTGGAAATATGTGAGATGGTGCTCTGGCATGAGCTGAGCCTGTCTGCAGCTTTCGGAACCATGTCCTTTAACTGTTTCATGATATTGCCATACCATATACTCTTAAGTGCATTATGAACCTCGCGGTTAAATGCTATCTTGGGTTTGGCTTTATCAAAACATGTCGAGTAAGGTGTCATACGAATTGGAATACTACCCCCTCGCCAGTTCTGGCGACGGGGGTAGCATTCCACCCTTCTAGAAGGACACGACATGTACCTAGCCTGAACCCCGGTTAAAGTTAAACAGAGCCTTAGCATCACAAAATGGATGCTGCCACCACAGACACAAGTCTGACCTCCTGCTGCTGGGAGTCCTTCCAGCGAGGGCAGCTTGGACAAAGGGTTTCCTGCCTGGGGAGGTGCTAGCACCACTCCAGACAGGATTTTGTGTATTGGGTAGGACAGGGCTGAATAGAATCAGACATGCCTGGGGCACACAAGGTGTCCCTGTGCATAGGCCAGTTCAAACCGGTGCTGGGGCTTTCCAGCCCCAGTCCTGGCACGAAACTGGACAAAGGAAAGGGGGTGTAACCACCCCCCTTCCTGGTTCCACCCAGAGGAGGGACCTAGTAGGTGATCCGGCCCCCCAGATTCGAATAAGAGTGGGAGCTGTGTCCTGAGACTTCAGATCATCCTGAATCAACTTGAAATACAGAAGAAGACTGGACTTCGACATTCTGCTGCACAGAAGACGGAAGAGAATCTCCCTTGTGGCCAAGGAGTGACCACCCTGTGAACACAGGCACCAACCAGCAACTCGACGTCTGCTTTGCCGCCGCCTCCCGCCGGAGCCCGAACCCAGAGCCTGACAAGACCCAGACTCCCAGACTTCTCACAGCCCGATCCACAGTCCCTGCAAAGAAGGGACCCGTGGAGGCACCGAGAGACGTGGGACCGGACCTCTTGGAAGACCCCCGAAACGCTGACTGCGCAGCATCAGAGGCACCCTCGACGCTGTGCTTTGGGGTTTGAGAAGCCCCAACCTCGAGCAGCCCTTGCACCGAAGATCAGCCCCCGAGCATCTCCACGATCTGCGTGGGGCCCTTTTGCACTGTGCCACTCGACGCGCCATCCCGGCCACTTGCCACGTGGCTAGCGGCCATCTTGGCGACGAAACCTTCCATTTACACTGCGGGTCTGGTTGCTCCAGACTTGCCCTCGCTCCTGTAAAAAGGAGCCCCTGCTCTGACCTTGCTGGTCCGAGTAACAAGCCTTTTTCGATTCCTGCGTGGCTTGCATTAGCCAAGGCCTGTTTGCTCCAATCAAGTTGCCGACACCGCCAACAGCGAGAAGCCTGCGTGGGACAGCTCGTGACCGACTCCTGGACGTCTTCGACCCCTCGTGTCCACGTGGCTGCAGAGAGAAGCTACACCTCGACGCCTGTTTGCACCCGACATCGCCTGGTTCCACTCTGGTTCCACGGTAGTCACTGGCTAGTGACTTTGAACATTGTCACCTCTGCTTTCAGGTCTTCACCTCTTCAGATCCACCGGAACTCTTCACATCGAGCCGCCTGCAGCATCTTCAGCTCCAAGCACCATCGACCTGCGTGACGAAACCCGACACTATTTCGACCCTGTGCACCCGCTTCCTGTGGGTGAGGTATTTCAGCTCCGCCGGTGTTCCCACACTGGTACACACCTCTAGGGTCTGTGTCTAAAGTTTCATCCTTCTAGGTCACTCGGAAGGTTCCTTTTTAACTAACTTTGTAACTTTTACGCACCATTGACATTGCATTGGTAAAGCGTGCACTTTCCGCACTGCACCCGAGTCCCGCGGGCCTTTCCCGACTTCTTCACTGCTAGTCCCGAACAGCTCCAGCGATTCCCCAGGCCCTAGGCCTCTTCACTTTCCCCATAGTGGTTCTTATACCACTATTTTAGTATATGGTTTAGGTGGCCCCTAGGGCTCATCCATAATTGTGCAACTTTTGTGTATTTAAACTGTGTTTTGTTTTAACGCATTTGCTTCTGTGCTCATAAAGAGTATCAGGGTTATTTGTAGAAATAAATCTATATATATTTTCAATATATATCTGTGTGGTGTCCTTTCATTTGGTATTCAAGGGATTGTGTATGGTAAAACAGCTTGCTTCACATGCCTTTACAGAGTTTAGCCTAAGACTGCTTAGTCCATGCTACCCCTAGGATAGCTTGTCTATAAGGTTGACTTTACAACCTGCACCATAAGGGTTGCTTGGCATGGTACAAGGTGATCACTAGAACTAGTGAGCATCATATACCAGGCCAACTTCTCACACCTACCACTTCCATATTGTAGGAATATGGCTCTGTGTATTGTATACTACTAGGTGGTTATATCGTGCACAGAGTCCAGAGATTTCCCCAGAAGTGTACATTGCTCAATGCAAACCCAAAGTGCTCTATTTGTGCTAGTGTGGGGAGCAGCCTTAGGCCTAACACAGAGGAGTGCAAGACATTTGATGTGCCCTCAATGACCAATAAATGACACATGACTCAAAAAGGAGATCCAGACCAATAAAAAAAGCTATACTCAAGATTTATTTTAAGACTAAGATCTTCACTGAAAGGTAATTTTGTTTTTAGATAGACATTCTTTTCAGTTTCAAAAGTGGACACAGTGCAACTTTCAGTCTCTGCAATGATTACCCATGGAGGAAAACAATAATGCCGTTTTACATTTATGTAACTAACTTACAAATCCAGTCTTCAGGATGCATGGTCAGCAGAGGGCAAGATTCAGGTAAGCACAAACACTGCACGGCCAGCAGCACAGGGGCGACCTGGTGCAGAGGTCAAAGTTTATGATCAGGCCCAATGTTGCCCAATGGAGACTGAGGATGCTCGAAGCCACACTGCTTGCAGATAAGTAAAGCGTCTGTAGGTTCAAGTTTTGGAGGTTTAGGTAACCACGGGTGACACAAGTCAGCACCAAACATACACCACCAACAGCACAGGGACGGTCGGTTGCAGGGGGAAAACACGATGTCGGGCGCCAAATGCAATTCAATGGAGAAACTGTGTTTGGAAAACAGGCTGAAGGCGATGAATTGGAGGCTGCACAAAGCGTACCAATGACAGCAGAGGTAACATGTCTGGTGGTAACAGGCTTCCTAGTGCAGTCTGAGACCACACCAGGGTTGGTAGGATTTCAGGGGGCACCTCTGAGGTGCCCTCTGAGTACATGTAGCAATACATCCCATACTGGCATCAGTGTGGGTTTATTGAGAGTAGTAGTTTGGTACTAGACACTCCTGTGTTTAGGGAAGCAATCATGGAGTGAGGAACTCAAGTTATCGAGCTTCCAGACCATGTTCTCTCTATGACTTCCCTGGCTTTTACAATATAAAGTAATACCATGCCATGCCATATTGTATGGGCATATTTGCTCATGCGGATATGCCCACACTTGGGATAAATTAAACTAACCAGCTGTAACAAACTGGTACAGCAGTTATTGAGACATAATTGAAGCCACTGGGAATAATTTCACTGCTTCATAGTCCCCATAACTGAACATAATTGTAATTGAGCAGATCATATGCATTTTGCTAATAACTTATGATATGCTAGTTATACATTTCTTTTCAGCTTTCATTGGCAGCCTGGAGTTCTGACCTTTTGTGAAGCTACATGTGAAGCTCACAGAACTGTAAGAAGGAAAAAAAAGATTTGAACTAAACAAGCACTTACAAATCCAATAGATCTGGCATTGGTTGCCAGCATGTTGGCAATTCTTATTTTGTTTAGATTGTCCGGGTCATCTTGGGCCTTCATTAGTCTTAAAAAGAAAAATAAGAAAAATTGGCTAAAGGCAAAAAATGTGTTTGGTTTAAAAAAAAACACACACACATAAGTACTTCCCGGCCCTGAAGGGAACTACTTTGTGTAGGGGGGTGCTCCTTGTGAAAGGCAGTATGCCGTAATTCATAGTGAAGCCAGCCAATGGCTGAAGTAGGCCAATGCATTGCCGCTTGATGCATGCTCATGTGTGTGGAAGAAAAATGTGAATAACAGAACCATATGCGAGTGGGTGATATTTGGCTGAAACCCCCCTATAAGTAACTATGCTATACACATGATTTTAGTAAATTCAAAAGATCTTGGCTAGCACAGACCTAAAAAAGCCAGTTGTTCTGCCAACCTCCTACCTTTGAGAAAGAAGGAAGGAAGGAAGGAAAGAAAAAAGGAAAGAAAGAGGAAAATAATGTTCTAAGGAAGGCTAGGAAGAAAGTGAAAAGAAGGAAATAAAGAATGCTAAAGCGAAAAAAAAGAGGAAAAGAAAGGTAAAGGTCAGTAAGAAAAAGGAAGGAAAGAGAAAATGCAAGAGGAAGGGAAAGAAGGCAAGAAAATGAAACAAGAATGAAGGAAAGAAGACCGAGAAGGAAAGAGAGTGCAAGAAGAAACGAAAGTAGGCAAGAAGAAAAGACAGGAAAGTAGGCAAGAAGAACTGAAAAGAAGGCAAAAGAGAAGAAAGCAATAATGAAAAGAAAGCAATGGTACGGAAAAGAAAGTTAAAAGAAGGAAATAAAGGCAAATGAGAAGGAAAAAAGAATGCAAGATTGAAGAAAAGTAGGGAAGTAAGAATATGGAAAGAATGCAAGTGAGAAAGAAAGCAAGAAACGAAAAAAAGAAGGGAAAGAAGTAAAGTAAGAAGAATGACAGAAGGCAGTAAAAGACAAAACACGAAAAGGAAAGAAAAGGCAAGAGAAAGAAAGTAGAAGGAAGAAAGAAAGAAATAATTGAAATAAAGTTAGCAAGAGAGAAAAAAGGAAAGAAACAAAGAAGGAAAGAAGAAAGTGCTGCAAGTGCTTCAAATTAAACCGAATAAAGACTGGTTCTCTCACTGAGCAAAGTTTATTAAAGAACCATTGGGGAAACTGAGTCCAGAATAAACATGCTCTGAAGAATTGTCTGATTATGAATTCACATCATATAACATTGTACTGCATACACTGTAAAAAGATAATACCTCCATACAGAACAGTTTCGAATGAAAGCTGTCATTATTTTGTGAAATATTGGCAGTCAGGTAAACAAAAGACACTCCAAAAGGAATTTACAACAGCCTTGGCAGGAGACAGAAACATATATTTGGAATGTGCCCTGTGAAAGTCAACATTAAAGTAATAAGTAAAAACAAAAACACTGGCACTGAAATTAACTACCTTGTCTGCGGATGTGCTTCTTGTGAGAGTGCAAAATGCCAGCACTTCAAGTGAAGTTAATGGAAACTAAAATGGGAATGACACAACAATCGTTGAAGAGAGGTGGCTGAACGTTCCTTTAAGTAAATGTATTATAAATATAATTTCAGTAAAATCAAAACGTATTGGCTAATGGACTATTGTAATGGCCTGTTGATCTCGACGAACGATGCCTCACTTAGGAGACTGCAGGTAGTTCAGAACACGTCAGCACGGCTGGTCCTTAATGTTCCACCTCGGACCCCTTTTTGTAAAGCTGCATTGGCTTCCTGTCCATCAACGAATTAAATTTAAAACATGCTGCACTATCCACAAGCGGTACAAAAGGGGGTGGTGATGGACGGAGCATCTGAATCAATCAAACACTCTCACCCAGTCCACAAGGCACTGCTCAACCTGGTCCCTTTCTATCTCTCAGAGAAATTCTTGCCCTATGTACCTCCAAGATCCCTCGCTCAAGTGTTAAACACCTTCTGGTGGTACCTCTAATAAGAAGGGTTAGATTAGGAGGAAAAGCTCTCTCCTATCTCGGCCCCTGCCTCTAAAACGAGCTTCCTCTCCCTCTAAGACAGTGTCCAGAACATCTGCAATTCATAAAGTTGCTTAAGACCTTCCTGTTCTGTGTTCGCTAATCCTGTTGGAAACTGCCGCTTCTCCTCAAAGTCTGCTCCAAGCGCAGAGATACCCCTTCGGGGGTCGATTCTAGCGCTATACAAACAAATAAATAAATAAATGTCAGACCTAAAAATTAGTTTTTTTGCAAGGGTTTCTTATCCTTTACTGCTGAATTAAGCACCAGATTTGTCTTAGCCTGTGTGTTATTGTGAAGAATGTTGCTTCATTAAAGAAGTAAATCAACGCAGTCGAAGCAGGAAGCGTTGTAAATCAAATACGATTTATTCTTCTTAAGTATGACAGCATAACCACTGGAGCAGTTCCCTTCAGAAGGATGTCCAACTGCTGAATGGAGGATTCAGCGGTTGGAGTCCTTTGACAAGCATGAACCACGAGCGATGCATCTTTGAAGGAAAACATTCCTTCAAGGTACGCGCTGTGGAATGTATGTTACACAAAACATTAATGGAAATGGAAGAGACACAATAATGAATAAACTACTTAAAGACTGTAAGGAATGAAGGAACACATTACAGTTATGTCAGGTATTGGTGAATTGGAGTTTGTTGAAGATATTTTTTACCAGGTACAGCTAACAATGGACACTGATTGGAATTAGAATGTGTATGTTTCATATAGATTTTTGTTATGACCATATGGTTAATAAAACAATGAACAATGACCAGGACATCGGATTTACATGATTGTGGCCTAATTATGGATATACCATCCTAATGAAGTACCTCATAACATGCAGATTTCAACAAAAGTTTCTAGCTCAAATCCCCTAATGTAACATTGTTTGTTTTTTCTTGCTGCATAAGTTGGCTAACTTTTCTCTAACGTGATCCATTGGTGCATACATCTATCAGCCATAACAATGGTGAAGCCCTTGTTGATGTGGCGGTCTGTGATTATGATGATGAAACCCATATTTCAAATTGAACCGCAACGTTTTGCATATTTCAGGAATTATTGTGCAATACGGGGATTTTGAATCTCTGCTGTTTATGAAATAAAATCATCCACTCATGTAATTTTTGGGCTGGTTGGGTTTTACTCGTTTTCATACATTTGTTTGCTTTTTACAGTCATAGAGTCCACTTAAAAAGATTTAGCACTTTTCAGCTGTGCCCTGGTCTTGTACTTTCAAGGTACTCTAGATCCAGGTTTCTGGCTTACTCCTGGAATTTGGGATGAAACCAGGAGTATACAAATGCAGGTTACAGCAAAATTATTGAAATCCAGGCTCATTGTCTGCATTACTGATTAGAAATAGTTTTTTTTGTTCTGTGAAAACTAGAGGTACTTATTTTCTGGGCGTTAACAGAAGACACTCAATAGTTATTGCAAATGAACAAGAGGTCCTCACTTAACCACTGTGCGTGCCTTGTCCTAAAGGACAAGAAATAAAGCGCATCAATACTTTTGGAATCTATTGTGTTTGTATTCTTACTCATCATGTTTTGTTAGTATCCTTTAAATATTAGGTAACAATTTTCTGATGTATGTATTTGCTTTTTTACTGACCATGCTTAATGTCTTTGTGAAATACATAAAGGATCATCTCTTTGCATTCCAGGTGCTATGGAGACCTTGCTGGTGGCTTAGTACAGGATCCATTCCTTGATTCAGCCTGGAAAGTGGATCATAGTATCATTGTAAGTGTTTTGTGCAAAACAGCCACTGTATCCCTTCTCTTACTAAATATTTTTCCTCTCAATCTCATCACTTTATGGCATCAGTTGTAGAAGGAGCAATTCCTTTGGTTTGTGGACACATTTGGAATGATCTGCAATAATCTTTTGCTATGAAGATGATGTTAATTTTGCAGACTTTGATATTAGCAACTTGGGCATGTTAGTTCAATTCTTTGAACTCCTGAAATTAAATATCAGTAGTATTAAATGGATTTCATTTGGAGGGACGATTCTTATTCAATCAGCAAGTGATAGAGACAAAATATGTGTGTTGACTGCATTTAACACTTCCGGTGTCAATAGCACAATGTTCCTCATGCAACAAGGGGCTCAAATGATTTGGATTGGATATAAATAGGGTTTATAAAGTTAGCTGCTCAAATTACTTAATCGTATTAGTTAAAGGTTGACCAAATTAACGCTTTAATATTTGTTCAATGTATCTTTCATATATGTAAAGCAAACCATTTTATTTGTAGCATTTTAATAATTTTCCTTTACAATGGCATAGATCTTCAGTGCGTGGATTAGTGCAGTGCATCTAGTACCCATTTGCTGGTATCAGTATGATTTTTTATCAATAACTAAAACAAAAGAAATCTGATTGAAAGCCACCCACCGTAGTTGGGATGTAGAGAAGCCAATCACAAATATATTTTATTGATATTAGTAGCAGCAAAATGCTTGCGAACAGTATGCTTGATTTGTGCATTCATTATCAGATCATGGCAGCATGAACATGGCATAGTGGCACAATTGTATGCATATTAAGGATGCTCTTTACTGATAACTGGCAGATTAAGAAGAAGCGAAAATGGCCTACAGTTACAACATTCCACCCATTATTTACCACAAGGGAGAGAAACATTATAGATTACTTCGGTCACAGACAAGTTGAAGGTTCCCATCAGCCAATTCACAGTTGGCACGTAGTTCAAGCGAGTGTGTAGGTAACAGTGAAGCTGTGACTGCTTCTTTATTGTGTGTGTGTGTTTTTTCTTGCTGGATAATTCATTTCCCCTTACAAGGAAGTCAGTTTAAGAGTACGTAAAATATCATATGATAGTTTTCGTATAAAAACTGAAATCATGAATAGGTAGAGCCACCACTTTAAACCAGTCTCTAAACTGACAGTCATTCGCATCCACCTTTCGTCTCTAAATGCCTACACGTCACCAAACGTTGTGTAGACATACTTAAGACAGCTCCCCGCCATCAACCTTTTCTTACGATCTAATATGACTGTGTTTTGTCACAATGGCTGTGATGGTGCCTTTCATCTATGACCGTGATAGGACTGATCCAGCGGAAGCATGTGCAAATATTTTGGTAAGCTCAGACATAAACTACCTTACACACCGTAAACTCAAGCCTCAGCAACACTATTCACAATGACACAGAGTTTGGCCTTGAGAAACTCTATAATAAATCACAACCATATGGTCCTTCAGTGGATCTTTGTATGAGCTAATAGGGACTCAGATAATTTGAGCCAGAAAGCGACTTCTTCATTAGGACCTGGAGAAAAAAGGTGCCAAGCTAATAATAATATTTTTACAATATCAATAATATCATTAATAAGAAACACAAACACATGAAATAGTCATTAGATGCTTTTACCTAAACTTCAGGATGAATGGTCAAAGCACAACAACACATTAGAATCATTTGTTAATCATCATTTTCTTTAGTAATACAGGTACATCACAATACATCACAGCTAAGAACAAATACATTATCAAATATCATTTTGTGTGAGGGAGAGAAAGAAAGGTAACATTGCAAAATACAAAATGCAATTGGAAATCATACAAACCAAAGCTCCGTTGTAGATTTTTCAGAGGCAGGACACAAGATGAGTCCAATAGAATGTTAGAGTACAGCGTACAAGCAGCTAGACCTGCTCAACTTCACCAGCCGGTAAAGTGCAGGGGAATCAAGAGAGTTCATGTAAAAGAGTCATACCGACACAGTGAATATAATTTAGCAATATCTTTTAATGGAGCTTGTAAATCAGCATCCATGTTCATCTCAATACATCTATTGAATGCCCCCTGTGCATTCCTTAAGCCTTAACATTCTTTTAGAGCTAATAACATCATAATGTCATTTACACATCATTGCATTCTCCCCCGACCCCCTAAAATAAATAAAACAAAATAAACAATATAGATTAAGTAAATAGATCAACATTGTTCAATTACTCTTTCCGGTCTTCTTGAAATTCTTTCTGATTTTCTCCGTATCCATTCATCTTGTTGATCATTTGAGTGTATAATTCTTTGTTTAATATTTGGTGTAATTTTTCTAAAGAAAGACTTATTGCTTGTTATTGTTCTGTTATCATTTCCTACAGTCATTGCTGAACCTCGTTTTCTTATAATTTCCAAAGGTGTAGGGTGAAATCTGTTTGTGATTTTTTGTTTTTTACTTGTTGTTGTCGAACTAATACCAGGTCACCAACTTGATAGTCTTGACTTTGATATTTTTTTACTTTTTCTGCGTAATATTTCATTTTTTCTTTGCTTCTTTGTCCTTTTCTAGTACTTCGTTGTGTACCTTTGGAGGAATTGAGGGTAACTGTGGTAAACGAGTTTGCATTGATTGCCCAAACATTAAATCTGAAGGACACTTTCCAGTTGATGCATGTGGAGTACTTCTATAGTCTCTTAAAACTTGACATAACGCTTGATTTATTGAAATTTGTGAAAGTTTCTCTCTTTGTACTGCTTTTTTAATTGTTGCCATCAATCTTTCTACCATTCCATTTGCTCTAGGCCACATTGGAGTTACCTTTCTTTGTATTGTTCCCAAATAGATCATACATTTTCCAAATTCCTCTCCGATAAACGGTGGTCCATTGTCTGTCTTCAATATATTAGGTATTCCCCATGTTGAGAATATCTCATCTAATACTGGAAGTACCATTGAAGTGGATGTAGAAGATATTAATTGTACGATCGGAAAACGAGAATACTTATCTACTATAGCTAGCAAATAATGTCCTTAGTCTAATGGCCCATAAAAATCTGCTGCTACATTTGACCATACAGCATCTAGTAGATCTGACCTATGTAATTCTTCAACTCCTTATTCTTTCACAGTGCATTGACAGACATAACAATTTCTTCTACTTGTTTATCCAGCCTTGGAAACCATAACTTTTCTCTTAGAATTGTTTTTGTTGCTGAGACACCTCAATGACTTTCGTGAGCCAAATCAATCACACGACATTGAAGACTCTCTGGTATTATTTTAGTTCCGCTGAATAGTATTCCTAACGAAGTTACAGATAGTTCTGAACTTAGGTTTTTGAACGCTAGTATGTCATTTTTTTTTACATTCCTTTGAAATGGACTTCCATTGGTTATCAATCTCCACTTGTTTTCATGCAAGATTATTTTCATTTCTTGAAGGGTACTGTCTTTTTCTGTTTCCTGAATTAGTTCACTTTCTTTAAAAATTCCTTCAACTGCTGATCTTACTATAAAATCTATGTATTCTTCCACCTCTATTTCTTGCTCATCTATTGCTGTAGATGGATGCCTGGATAAATAATTTGCTGGATTATGTGCTTTTCCAGATTTAGGAATAATTTTAAAATCATAATCCATGAGTCTCATTCCCCATCTTTCAATTCAGGGTGGCATTTTTGTTTTAGGATTTCCAAAAATAGAAACTAATGCCTGATGATCAGTGATAATCACAAATGATTTTCCATAAATAAAATCATGAACATGTTCACATGCCCAAACAACAGGTAAACTTTCTTTCTCTGGCTGCGAATACCTTTGCTCTATTTCAGATAAGCTTTTACTAGCATGTGAAACTACATATCTTGGAGTTTCTCTTCCAGGTTTATGCTGTACTAATATTGCTCCTAAGCCTACAGGACTGACATCCACTATTAGTTCTTTACATAGATGTGGGTCAAAATATTTTACATTTGCTGCATTTGTTATTTCCATCTTTATTTTTTCAAATGCTTGTTCACAGTCAATATTCCATTGAAATTGTTTTCCTTTCTTTGTTAATTCCCTTAGAGGTGAACCTATAGCTGCAATTTTTTTTATATATCTTGCGCAGTAACTTGCCATTCCAAGAAAAGTCTTCACTTTTTATAGGTGTTCGTCTCCCTTCATCGCCATTGTAAAAGTCATCCAGACACAGTGAATATAATTTAGTAATATCTTTTAATGGAGCTTGTAAATCAGCATCCATGTTCATCTCAATACATCAATTGAATGCCCCCTGTGCATTCCTGAAGCCTTAACATTATTTTAGAACTAATTACATCATAATGTCATTTACACATCATTACAGTTCAGGGAAAATCAGGGTTCAAACCGACAGCATGTCAAGCTCGAGTTTTGCAAAGGAAAAAATCCAGAAGAGAAAGCACCCGTCCTTTTCCCACGGGGTAATTATACCTCCTTATATTATCAGTTCCTTTTCACAAAATATCTTTTTCGCAGTTTGCATGATTTCCATTGGTCAAAATCTGAGGTGCCACTGTGGTGTGATCGTTTTCTATCCCAAATCCTCCAGAACCCATACGTAATGTCTTTGTTCAGTGTTCACTGTTTTCTAAGAATGTATAATATCACTTCCCTTCGTAGGAAATGTATTTGAAACTTTTCATGTCCGCTCAACACGCTCTCCCTTGAGCTTGCAACAAGGTCGAATCCGTTGTTTTAGTTACAGAGAAAATGTCCATTATTCAAACTGTAGACAAGAAACTTCAACAATAATATTCATCACTACAATGCAATCAGGTCAACATTTCTAAACCATCCGAAGAAAGTACAAGAACTAAATAAATTTCGAAATTTGAGGCCTACATGGAAAACTACTAAATCATCATTTGCTAATGAATAAACAGGCTGTTATTGAACACGTTTAGAGAAATAAAAATGCATAATAAATATAATAAAAGGCTTACTAAATTAAACTTATAAGCATGGTCTGATTATGTTTCATTAAAAATATAAGCAAGCATTTTCTCTTTAGATTCTCATGTCAAGGAAACTATAAGCAGGATTAATTTTATTCAAGCGTTTTCATAATCCTATTTTGCTAAAGTACAATTTTCATTAATATTTTTCACATTATCACAGTACATTAGTAGGTTTTTCTCTCCGTCATGAATGACTTAACCTCCAACCAGTTTTTGACTCTTTTGCATGCTTTTACGATGCAGTTTTAAACTTTCCCATATTCACAAGACTCTCAGTAATGTTTCTTAAGTAGGTATTAGTATCACACCCTATGAGCAGGATTTGACCAAGTCTGATCTTAAATAATCAGACTCCATCAGGACTGTCTGCAAAAACAGTTTCAAAACCCCTTACTATTTAACATATGATCATCTGTACACATTACATAGCGACAAATTCTCATAGGCGCCACTGCAGTCAACTTTGTCCCAAGATGTAGTGCAAACATGTCCATATGTAGTTTGTACGTGGTGATAATCCAAGAACATTGACACTGTACGTTGATCAAGTCTCCCAGAAACCAGGAAACCGATCCCACTACCGACTGACCCGCTTAACTCCTGGTAACGCGGATTTTAACCATTGATGCGCGGTCTAACTGAATTGCGCCCGATTCTGGGGTGCTTCCCCAGGCTTCCAATTCTTTAGCCTCTGCCCGCACCGACCGGGTTAATTCCACCCCGGCATTAGAGGCTTATAATGTCAAAGGCAATTACTAAATGTCCTGATGATGGTCCCCATGACTAAGTAGCGGGACCGAAACGCCTTCGACTTGTTGTGCACCTTATACAAAAACTTGATTTATATATTATATGTAATGGTGCTTACCTGATATTTCTGTACACTCACAATTTTTACAGAAATCGCTGCTTTTGCCTTGAAAAGCCCTGTGTTTGTCCTCTGTCAACCTTCTGTACTGATCTGATTGTGTCTGGGTACAGGCTTGTGCCCCACACTGGTGATTTGTTCAAGGTATTCCTTCTGTAAAAAACTTTCAATTGAGTAAAAAATTGAAGACCTCTGTCCGGCTGGACATGTCGCTCCAAATATAGAATTGATTCTGTCTATATTCATTGTATCTCATATAATTCCTATGCATGGACCACTGTTGTTTCACAAAAGATCAAGTCTCCCAGCACAAAATATCCTAGCCAATGCCAAGGCACATTTCATCATTGCAATGCCCAAAAACCATGTTGTAAGCCTTGATTTCCAATGCAACTATGACAGCCAGGTGATGGACTTAAGCAATATATACTATCCCATTCCTTTCCACAAAATCCGTGCTAACCTGATTATTGCAACAGCCTCCTGGTTAGCCTAACTTAAAATGCATATCTATTATTAGGTGGTGTAACCATCTTTGGTGTGTTTATCACTCAATCTCTCTAGAAAAAATCTTGCCTCCATTCTCATCGCTAGACTGACTGTCACTAAGAGCAGTGGCAGTGTGCACATTAGTGTTCCTGGTATTAACAGCAATGTTTTTAACTAAACCTTTTCCTTCTACACCTTTCCATAAAACTTGTGGTCCACTGCCCAAAACCTATTTAAATATAGAAAACAATCCCTCACTTTCACCTTTCAAGACTGCTTTAACAATTCAACTTATCTGATTGGAGAAACAGATAAGGTACTCACCCCTTCTCCACTGATCCCCACCCACCTAACTCTTTCTTTCTTGGTAATGTAACAGACCATGTTGAATAATGTGCATTAGGTGTGTATATATAATATCTGTACATTACATTTGTCTTTTTTCCTTTCTTCAACCAACCACCTGTCTTACTACATCCAGTACGTCTGGTACTAATGTTACTTTTCAGTAAATACAAATAGAAACTTGAAATATTGTATACATCATATTGAAGCTACTGGACCTCGGATTTACACGTTAATTGGGCATGACCAGTGTTTTGGACAAATGAGGCAGCAGCAAGGATGAATACTGAAGACTTTTAAGACATCATGCAAGGCCCGATATTCTAACCCTACCTTATTTAAGATCGGGAACAGTTGCTTTAGAAATTGTTTGCCAACCATGGTTATTGTAATACTAACCAGCAAATGACAAAAAAAGTGAACATCTTGTTCTTTTCCTTGCTTTAGCCGTGGACCCTGGACAGCTCTATCAGTGAGGAGAACCGGGCTGTCATTGAGAAGATGTTGCTGGAAGAACAGTATCCTTTTGATATATTTTTGATTTTTCATTGCTCCGTATTTTGCAATACTAACATGTAATCGTGTCATTTTATTTTAACCAGTTTGGTCATTAACAACCTACATTCTAGCAATCGTCAGTAAGTGATTTGTAATAGTTTCTTTGAGAACATCAATAGAGGTGTATAATTTTGCGATACTGCCAAGAGTAGGAATATATTTTACTCAACATGTGGGATCAAATTATCAAGCAAAGAGCTAGCCAATTCATTGGATGTAAACTAAAACAGTTGTAGAACAAGAAAATGAGAAGGCAACTAATAATGGTCCTCGTCATGCTTTATGTATAATGTGTATAGTTTTAGGCTTGCTATATTTTAATGGTGTATTGCTTCAGTTAAAATGAAATAGAATTGCCAGTAACGTATACCATGGACAACATGTTTCACAAGAGTTTAAGACATAAAAGGAGAACATTTTGCCATATTTTATATGGGCAGTTCCTTGTATTTAAAATGGGACTAAATAACTAAAAAGAACAGAAACCCCATTTAAACACAAACTGAATCAACACATTAAAGAATAGTCTGCAGAAAAGGCAAATGGTAAAAAAATAATTCCATCCAATAAGTATGTCAGTACCCTAACTTGACAACCAGCCACATATTCCTCCAGTCATGTTGCTGTTAGTGAGGTGTAGCAGTGGTGTGAGCTTTGGTTATGCCATCAAACAACTATATCAAATAAATGTGCCTATCGGCGGATTTGTGCTGTAGTTAACACCTTTCAGCATGGTGCACCAATAAAGGGAGTCTTGGCACTCCTATACAGACATAACTGCGCCAGTCGAGGAAGAATGAAGCCCATAACAATGATGGGTCTCGTACACTCACCTACCAGGCAACAGTAGAGTATGTCCTGCACTCTCATTTTGATATTTCTGGATTTTGTTACAACAACAGTTGATGTCAGTAGAGGGAGGGGAGGGAGTGTCAGACAACAGAAGGAGAAAATGGAGAGGTGGCGAGTTCAAACCTTTTCCACAGAAGTAGTAGGTTTCAATTTTGTACCTCGTCCTACTACAGACTCTTGAGCTTCACACCCATCACCATACACGAATACCTTTCTGCCCTGCCAGGTGTCACACTTGTGAGGTTAGATTAATACATTTCTTAATTATCTGCAAAAGCCAATTTGCCAAACAGTTAAGGACCATCAATCTCTCTGTGATATGTCTGATGATGATTGATGTAAGCGCCAGTGGTGACAACTTGTGCTTTCCCTTCGTGGCATTTTTCTGGGATCTTAAAGGGACTGGCAGCAGGCAGGATTCGACACTTGGCGCCCTGACTTGGAGTGATGCACTTGGTTTTTTCGCAACTCTGCTGCAACCATCGTTACCTGCACGGGACTTCAAGTCCCAGGACTCTTTGCTACTCCTCATCTGGGCCGGAGCCCGGTCACGCCCTCAGCCCCAGGCGTGATTTAAAAAATCCATTACACCCGCTGCGCGGGAACGTCTCGGGAGAAGCCCGGGACAAGGGCGGGACCGTTTCTGACCGTTTCTGACCGTTTCTGACCGTTTCTGGCCGTTTCTGGCCGGGCTGGGCCCCCCCTCTTGGCTCTTTGTATTCGTACTTTGGGTATTTGCTATCTGTTATTTCAAATCAGGGTTTTTGCTTGTGTAATATCAGCGGTCAAAGGCTATAAAAGTTACATATTTACTGTCCATAGTGTTACGTGCAGTCTGATATCATAAGGATTAGGAAAGGGGAAGCGCAACCCTGTAATACCTATCCCTGCTCCAGCCCCAAAGCAAAAAGAAGTTACAAAACCTCAGCTCCCTAGTTTAACAGCTATAGATCGCATGCTCCAAAAAACTATAGGGGTGGTGGTCAATGCCATAGAAAGCACTGAGCGTCGTCTCTCGCTTCCTGTTGGCTCTGTGCCCCCCTTACTCCCTGCAAATGTATTGTTGTTCTCTACCAATTCCCAGGATTCGTTATTGGCACCGTCCTTTGTTGCTCTTCCAGGTGGTGGTTATCCCCCGATGCTACAGAATTTAACCCCCACGGCGGTCAACTCATCCCCAGAGACTCCCCCCTCCTTTGTTAGATTATTGTTGACCCCTCCCATTTTTCAAATCCAGGCTACTGTTGATTCTTCATCTCAGGTTGGGGTTCTTATCGATAATGGGAGTTGTAATACGCCTGTTAACACTAGCTCAGCTTCTGACTCGCAGTCAAGCGTAAGCAGTGATAGTCCTAGCGTAAGAACTAGAGGGCAGATGGCTAGGCGTAAGTCCAAATACGCTGCTAAAGATTGTCCAACTGTAAGAAGCTGTAAGGGGCTAGCGCAGGGAACCAAGAAAAAGAAAGCGCCCGTTAGAAATGGTGAAATAAGGGGCAAGATTACTGAGAACAATGCAGCTAGGGATGCTCCGGTTGTTACTGAGGTCCAAGGTCTATTTCTTGATGCATGCCCACAGGAAAGAATAGAGACTCCCCTGGATAAATCCCCTGATATCCAGGAATGCAACGATCCTGCTAGTGGCAATACCATCTTGCCGTGCCCCCCCAATTCTGAGAGGGATATGCCCCCGATTGCTTGTATTGAGCATATCCTGAAGTCTTTTATTTTGCCTTTGACTGAGAGGTTGAAAGAGCTAACAGCAAGACTTGACCGATTTGAGCAGGGAACTTTGGACAATTTTTTTCTCCATAAAGGCCCTAATCAAGCTACATTCTAAAAATAGCCCAGGATAGATGCCCAGAAACAATCTTCACTGGTAGCCCCTCCTGAAGTGGCCAAATGCTCATCCATAAAGCTGGATGGCGCCTTACAGAGACCCCGAGAGGAACTAATCCCCCGGATAGAACGGCGCCAACGAGCAAAGCTCCAGCGACAGCCACAAAACCAAATAAGGTTAGTAATCCAACGCAAAAGTATAATAAAAACAGATTTAAAAAAAAATAATAATCCAACGCACCAATTACCAACTAAAGGGGATAAGGGGACCCGTGATAGCGCACCTACCCAGGTACAGAAGGACAAACAGAATTGTAGTAATATAGACAGACAAAGCAATGATCCATCTTCAAATCTTGACTTAGCTCATAGTAGAGAAATTAACCCTCCATGTATTAATTTGCCTCCAGCTTGTATGCCCTATGTAGCTGTATTGGCAGGAGTCCCTTGTTTAAAGCAGGGAAAAACTGAATCATACACTGAACTTAAAAATAAAGCTACATTTTGGCTAAACAATAACAGGCCACTTCCGAGGGGCTTAGATGGCAGGATTATCCTTGTTAGACGAGTTAGCTGGGTGGGAAGAAGGACAAAGGACATCCAAGGGGATTGCATCCTAGTTAATTTTAAAGACAGCAGAGTAGCAAGGACTATTTGTAGCCAGCAGAACATGCATGGTGAGGGTGGAATCGGCACCCGTGACCTGGGGTATTTTTACCCGTGGCCACTAAGCTGGCACCAGAGACAGAGCATTGGCAACCAACTGTGGGGAGGGCAAGCTGATAACTTTGGATTCTACCCAAACCCTGCTTTTGTTAGAGGAGATATTCATCTCGGAAAAAATACCAGGTATTGACGTAGAGACTACTTGCCTTTGAATCCCTTGTCAGCCCCAGATGATAGCAGAAGGCCCAAAGGGTGCAGGTCCCCAACTACTTCTCCTGGGATTTCTCCTAAACCCCCGATTTCAGTCCAACCTGAGGCAATTTATAGGGGGGGATAGACTCGAGTTAGCATCTCGAGTGGAGGCAACCAGTAATTGCATAGCAATCGTGGGGGAGTGTGTTAATAATTCTCCCTCCGGATTTGGTTTATCGCACTGTAACAATAGATCTGTTACCCCCCTAGGGACTTCCATCTTTCCAGCAGCTATTTCTGTCCGGAAGAGCAAGGCTTCTCCATCGCATGCTCTCCTGCCATTATATATGGCAATTAATTCTGGAGGTGAATCACCAACACCACTTAGTGATCACTTTATCTGTCTGCAGGATAAGGTGAGGCAGTTGGGCCTAACCTGAGGATCATGAGCTGGAATAAAGCAGGAATTGCCAGGAAAATAGCTCTTCCAGACTGGAATACCCAGGTGGAGTCTTACACTATATGCATTTTCCAGGAAATATGGAGCCTTGAACCTAACCATCTGGGAGGGGTCGGCCTTCGGGGGGGCTCCTCATATGGGTGAGCATTTCCCTGGGCTGCAGCATCACTCAAAAACATAGTATCTCACCTGATATCCTCAGGATTTCACTGAGAGGATCAGGCAGCGGGAAGTCTCTTGACATATTTAATGTATATGCCAGGGATACCAAAGGTAGCTCTTTATCCCCCACAGTAGCACTGCTGGAAAAAGCTCTTGGCAATACCTGTGATGGCACACAAGCACTGATCGCGGGGGACTTTAACTGTACGTTTGAGCCCCTTGCGGCTGAAGACATTCTAGATGTCACTCAGGACGACTCCAGGAGGGGTATACCCATACTAGCGATCCAACCAATTAAAAGATGGACACAGAGGGCGATTCAGTTGAATGCTATGACCCTGGAGTATGGCTTACGAGCATTAAATGGCAGAACTACTTCAGATCCTTTGGGCGCCCACACATACAATAGGGCGAACCACACGTCTAGGATTCACTACATTCTCCTTGACTTATCTCTTTGGCGATTTGTCTTAGATATGGTAGTAATACCCACTGTAGACAGCGATCACAACTTGCTGTCCTTAACCCTAAAGCATCTATGGGTAAAACATAATAGCTTAGCTTCACCGTGCAACCTAAAGTCCACATCTACAATTATCCCATCCAATTGTGGAAGGCGCCTTAAATGGCGCAAAGTTGCCCTAGATGAGGCAAAAGTTCAGGCTATGGGACAACTTGTGGATGCCTCGCTAAGTGAGATGGGGATGTACTCTTTAGAACATTCTGACCCCTCTAGAGTTACGTCACTGTTCCAGGAGACCCTAAAATCAGTAGGTAACCTATTCGTGGTGCATTCACATGGGGGTAGGGCAACAGGGCGCCAGAGGCCCAATGTGAAGCAGGGATGGTACACACTCAAATGTAGACAGAAGAAATCTGCCCTAATTGAGGCTCTCAAGGCGAAGTTACAATCCCTGATCCAGCAAGCCAGGAAAGAATATAATTGGGTGGTTGCAAATGCCAAAAAAGAGTGGGAGGATGCATATTGGCATACACTTAGAGAGGCCAGTGCTGGGGGGGATGCAGGTCGTTTTTGGAGCGCTATAAGGGCAAGGAACAGGCCCGATAGCGAACTTATTACTTGTAACATTACTGGGCAGACCTGGTTTGACCATTTTTCAAGCCTGTATTCTTGTCAGTTAGGAACCGCTCCTTGCAGCTCCCTAATACTACCTGGAGAAAACACCGTATTCCCATTTACAGCTAAGGAGGTTGAATACGCGATTAGCTGCATTGTGCCCCAAAAGGCAGCTGGCCCTGATGGCATCCCTGGGGACTTGCTTCGGTCTATTCTGCCACAATGGGGGAAGCTTATTCATACCCTACTCACTGCAATTGATAAAGGTGCCGCTATCCCCGAATCCTGGAAGGGGGCTGAGGTCGTCCCCATTTTTAAAAAGGGCCAGAGGGAGGACCCAGCCAATTATCGCCCTATAAGCTTATTAGACTCGACCCAGAAGGTTGTGGGGAAGGTGCTGCTCGAGAGAATTTTTCAATGGGCTAAAGATAATGAGGTTCTCTCTGATTATCAAGCGGGTTTTAGGGCTGGCACCGGCACTATAGAGCAGGCTTTCAGCCTATTGTTGATTTATTGGAAAGTGGTTGTCGTAGGCAACGGCAGTCTTTATCTTGCATTCATTGACTTAAAGACTGCCTTTGACCTTGTGCCCAGAGGACAACTATGGAGAGTGTTGGCAGATATGGGGATTCCCCCTAATATCTTGTCTATTCTAGTGAGGCTACATAAAGGTAACTTCGCGCAAGTGAGGTGGGGCACCAAGGGGCAGAAAACAAATAGGATACCGGTGGGGAGAGGGGTCCGCCAGGGATGTGTTCTTGCTCCAACCCTTTTCTCACTATATGTGAATGGGGTTGTTGAGCATCTACTCGAAAATCCATCAGATGCACCATCCCTGGCGGGGGAGCGAATCCCTACCCTCTTATTCGCCGACGATACGCTCCTAATATCAAAGACCACGGTGGGCCTTCAAGCCTCCTAGATAATCTTCAGGCCTTTTGCGATCAACATGGCCTAGTTATAAACACAGACAAGACCAAGTATTTAGTGCTAAATCCCCCGAAAAAACTTGGGCGATCCTCCGTACTTAACAATGTATCCCTGGAGAGGGTCACTGTATTTGATTATTTAGGTATGCGTATCTCAGATACCATGCAGTGGACCCCACATCTCCAAAAATTCTGTTAAATCATAAGAGGGTAACAGGGGCGCTGTATAAGGAGCAGCGATCTGCCACGACTCGACCTATTGCACCTGTTATTGACATTTATAAGGCTAAGGGTGTTAGTTCTGCCCTCTACGGTGCAGAGCTTTGGGGCACATCCAACACAGATTTACTGACAAGGTCTGAGAATAATTTTTTGAGGGTCATTATGTCACTTCCGCAGAGTACCCCAGTTGCTTGACCTACGTTGCCAACCCATCAATGATCTGGCAAAACTCCGGCCGTTGCTTCTATGGGCTAGACTGTGGCTAGTCCCAGAACTTGCTAAGTATGCGAAGGGGCTAGCGGAAGTAATGTCAATGGTGGGATTCCAAAAAATAAAATGGCTTAAAGATGTTAAACATCTCCTTGGTAAGCTAGGTCTTAGCGAAGCCTCGGATAGTCGGTCCTCTCCCCCGAAAGCGACTATAAAGACCCTCTACTGAAATTGGGTCACCAATAGAGTTAGTACTGACCCAACCCTTGGCAGGCTAACGGGAGAGTTCCTAAGACATAAGGATTTTCCATCTCGGGAACTCTTCCTAGATCTGGTATGGAAATCTCATGATAGGGCCCTATATTTTAGGTTTAGGATAGGCTCTCTTCCAGTGCGCCCCTTAACTGCCCATTGGAAGCCCCCGTCCCAGACAACTCCTTTTTGCCCCTTTTGCCAAACTAGTGTAGAGACTGTAGCGCATATCTTGTTTGTCTGTCCGGCCTATGTGCGCCCAAGGCAAGCGTGGCTCAAACCTATATGTCGGGCTGTGGGCACTAGGCACTCAAGTGAGGCACTTCGTATTTTAACATCGGACACTCGGCCACTGTATGTTTGTGGTCTTTCAAAATTTTTATCGTGGACATGGTCCATTAGAGTCAAAAGGCTAGCATCTAATGTTTAATTTGCTTCTTAATCGAAGGATTAGCCTCAAATTTTAAATTTTTAACTCTGTTTTTATTCTTCTTGATATTTAAAGAATTAAAAAAAAAATGTTTAAAAATGTTTTGGATTTTTTTTAAAACTAATGGTTAATTTAAATTTGGTTTTGTATAAATGTCTTTTTGTATTAATGTGATGCTTTTATGATTTGATTTATTGAAATAAAGCCTTTGAACTTGATTTATGTAAAAATCTAGTGACTGCCCTGAGCAAATGCTTCGTTGAGGCTTTGACTGGTCTCCCCGTATGAAGCACTGCTTGGTTAACCATGGGCAACCCATGTGCATTACATTGTGTATTGTGCATAGACTCAGTGAGAGAACTGTTGCCTGATCTGGGGAGTGATGGACATGTGTCCCAAATTGATTACCATCCCCCTGCCACCTGCCTCAGCCTGGACTGGCAGTTTGCCTTGCACAGCACCTAGAGGAAGTATGAAATTGGATCAACAGACAGCCAACGGCGATGTGCCATCAGCTACATCAAGCAGTAGCACCAGTGGCTGCAAAGAGTAAGTAGGACTGCACAGCACACTAGCTTCCAGGCAAGCAGGCATGTTGCTCGTTCACCCAAGGCCAACTGCCAAGAGCCGGACTACTGCTAGCAGCTGAAAGCCTGCGAGGATCTCTCAACAATCACGGTTGTACCTTGTAGACATTAGCACTCGGTGAGCTCTCACTGATTGAACTCAAACTGCTGTATTCATTGTAGGAGAGTAGGGTCTGCTTCCTATGGTTACCCCCACTATTTGCTGTGATTCTCTGGTTTTTCGACTTTAGTATGGCTGTGGTCCTGCTAATCAGGCCCACAGCCTAGCTGTTCTCTCTCTAAATTGATACCATGTACTTTAGGTACATACCAGATTGATTACTGGGCCACCCTTGTGAGTCCCTGTATAGTGTACCCTAGGTACCCAGGGCATAGGTGCACCCTAGGCCTACCAGGGGCTGCAGCATGTATTGTGCCACCCCTGGTTAGCCTTCCAAACTGACACCACAGGTCTGTTCTTACAGCCTGGGTAAGGTGGTGTAATCACCCCTTACTTAGATATAGTATACCTATATCTACCTTATATATAGACACATAGTAACCTATAAGTCACTCCTATGGCAGGCCTTAACAATCCTGGAGGCATAGTGCTTCGTTTTATGTGAGAGGGAGCCCTAGCATGAGCTGAGCCCCTCTGCAGCTTTCGGAACCATCTCCTTATAGCTGTTCTATGATATAGCCATACCATATACTCTTAAGTGCATTATAATGCTCGTGGTTAATGCTAACTTTGGTTTCACTTTATCAAAATATCTTGTGTAAGGTGTCAAACACTTTGAAATACTACCCCCCCCCCCACCAGTCCTGGCGGCGGGAGAAGACCTGTAGTTACTAGTAAACCCAGTTAAAGGTAAACAGAGCCCCACCATCACAAAATGGATGCTGCTGCCGCAGACACAAGTCTGCCCTCCTGCTACTGGACGAAACTCCGGCAGGGGAGGCCTGGACAATAGGTTTCCTGCCCAAGGAGGTGCTGGCATCTCCCCAGACAGGCTTTAGTGTATTGGGGCAGGGAGGGCTGCATTCAGTGAATGCTTTCCAGACACTTCCTGGGGCACACAAGGTGCTCCATGCATTTCCCAGTTCAAACCGGTTGCTGGGGCACTCAGCCCCAGCACTGGCGCGAAACTGGACAAAGGGGAAGGGGTGTAACTACCCCCTCCCCAGGTCCACCCATAGGAGGGACCTTAGAGTTAGTCCAACCTCTAAACTTACTATAAGTATAGAACCCCGGTCCCTAGGACTTTAGATTACCCTGGACGAAACTCTGCAACATATATCTTGGACCTTCGACATTTCATATCGACTGGAAGATGGAAGAAATCTCCCTTGTGGTCAAGGAGTGACTACCCTGTTCAAACAGGCACCAACAGCATCTTTGCCGGTCTGCATTTTCGAGGCTCCCGCCGGATCCCGAAGAATCTGCAACACAGGACACGGACTTACAGACATCTCTGACGCTGATCTGCGCTCCGAGCAAAGCTTAGACCTATGGCGGACACGAGAGACGTGGGACCGGAACTCCTGCATTTTGCTACCTGCACCGACTTCCAGAGGTATCCCGAAGTCGTGCATTGGGGTGCATGAAGCCCCAGCCCCGAGCACCTTTTGCACCGAAGCTCAGAGGGCCACACTCCACGAGTGTCCCGTGAGCCCGCTTTGTGCATTTCAGCTCAACGCTTCTTTGCGGTTCCTAGCCCGTTGGCTAGTGAGCCCCCAAGAAGACCAATTTACTTTGCTTTCCTGGTTGCTCCAGGCTTGCTCCAACTTCTCCCCAAAAGAGAAGTTCCTCAGACCTTGCTGTTCTGCAGCGAAGTCAATCTCGACATACTGCATGGATTGCATTTGCCAAGGCTTGCTGGGTCCAATCCGGATACCGACACCGCAGTCAACTAGATCCGTCGTGGGACAGCTCGAATCTAGCTCCTGGTCATCGTCGACGCCTCCTGGCCCTCGTGGCTGAAGAGGCAAGCTTCACCTTTTTACCTGAAATCACTTGACATCTGGTGGCATCTTCCTATCGCCGCCCTGGTCACTGGCTAGTGGCCCAGACTCTGTATCCTCTGCTTTCGGGTATTTCACATCTCTGATCCACCCTTGGATCCACTCAGACACTTTTCCTTTGGTCTCCTGCACCACTTCTTCGCAGCTCTCCATTGGAATCGACGACAAAACCCGACACCAAAAGGCACCTATGCACCCGGCTTCCCTGGGTGAGGTAACACGAGTACTCCGGTGCTCCCGTGGGTCTTGACTCGCGAAGTGTCCTAGTCTAAAAGGGTTCCATCGTAGTTCACCTAGAAGTGTCCTTAAATTGCAAATTTGTTACTTGTTAGTTTCCCATAGAAAGTCAATGGTAACCCGTGGCTGTGTTTAGACACTGCATGGGTCTCCCAAGGGCCTCCTACATCCTAACCTTTGGTTGTTTCTAGAAGCCCAGTGATTCCACAGGCCCCAGGCCTGCTTTCTAACTCTCACGTGGTTCTTATACCGCTATTTTAGTATATTGTTTGTGAGGCCCCTAGGGCATAACGTATACTGTGCAACTTATCGTATGCTAATTAAGTTCCTTGTATTGTACTTTTACCTCTGACCTCATAAAGAGTGCAGAGTGGTTGTGTTAAGAATAAATACATATATATTTGATATGTACCTTGTGTGGTGTGCTTTCATTTGGTACTCAAGGGATTATAAATGGTAAAACAACTTCTTTAACTCGTCTCCAAGTCTTAGCCTGAAGGCTACTCTCCACAGCTACCACTAGGATAGCTTTCTATAAGGTTGACTTTATAACCTACCATCAATACGGGTCGATGGGACTGGTGCAAGGTGCCCACTAGAATAGTGGACATCATATACCAGGCCGACATCTCACATTGGTGTGCAGCGGATGGGATAAGAGCTTGCACTTGTTTTACCAAATAATCTTGAGAATATCATTTGAAAATCACATTAAGGTACTTGTAGGTACATATGAATCAAGACTTATAATACGTAAGTTCTACTGAACTTGGCAGTTGTAGGTGGTAAGGGCTTAGTACACCCTGACTACACTTCTAGAGAGGTTCTAGTGGAAAACAAATAGTGTAGGTAAGTGCACACACCACACCTAACTAGTCATGGCTTTAAGGGCAGGAGCTAGTGCCTCTCTGCCAGATGTCAGCAAGGAGCAGACATCTAAATATGACACATTCTCTCACCAAGAGTTGAGAGGTTTGTGTGCCATAAGAAAATTAAAGCAAGGACAGAGTCCAACCACCCAACACCTCATAGATATCCTGGTGGCAGATGACTTGGCAAAAGCATCAGAACCAGATACACTAGGTAGTAGGGAGGGGGGGCCACCCCTCATCTGAGAAAGATCCTAGTGGGGCACCCCACCAGGACTCTGAGGATGATTAGGGTGCAGACCAGGAAGTGGTTGATGAACCAACCTGGAAGACACAGGGCTACCTCGAGATGGCCATAGTGGGCCTTCCTTCATCCCCTCAAGTAGGCCTACTGGTGGACCTAGAAGATGGAGATCTCTCTCAGGAGAATCTCACCATTCTAATTCATCAATAGGGTCCTCTGCCTCATCTCACAGGAGAACATCCCCGGAGAGAAGAGAGCATGAAGCTAGAATGAGAGAAGTCACGTTTAAGATCAAGAGGCAAGACGTTGTCCTTGAGAAAGAGACCCTAGCTCTTGAGAGAGAGAGAGAAAATTAGCAGGGCCAGAGCCCTCTGGTGGAAGCATAATCCCTAGTGGTAGGGATAGGTCTTATGACCATAAAAGCAAGATTGTCCCTCCCTATCAGACTGGGGATGACATCCACAAATGGATAACTGCTCTGGAAAGCGCTTGCAAAGTACAGCAGGTACCCCCTAAGCAGTGGGCAGCAATCCTGTTGCTCTCCTTTGCAGACAAAGGTTGAGATAAGCTCCTCACTGTTAGAGAAGAGGATGCTGAAAATTACAATGTCCTGAAGTGTGCTCTAATAGATGGGTTTGGCTAGCCACTGAACAGTATAGGTTGATGTTCAGAGATACCCAGAAGACAGAGACTCAGGACTGGACTGACTTTGTTGATTGTGCTACTAAGGCTCTGGAAGGCTGGTTACTAGGCAGTAAAGTAAGTGACTATACAGGATTGTATAACCTTATAATGAGAGAACAGATTCTTAATAATTGTCAGAACCAGTTATTGCATCAGCACCTGGTTGACTCTGATTTGACCTCTCCACAAGAATTGGGTAAGAGGGCAGACAAATGGGTCAGAACCAGGGTGAAGCAGAAGGTACAGAGAGCCAAGGTGCTGACCAGACGAAGTAAGACCAAAAGGTTGGGGAGAAATCAAAAGACCAGAAGTCTTCTCAAGGTCCCCAAAAAGCTTCTAATGGTGGGAATCGCCAACAATCCAAAAAGAAAGAAGGCCCAAAGAAACCCTGGTGCAAGGTCTGTAAGACTAATACTCACTGGACCAGTGAATGCACCAAAAAGGAGACCGCTCCAGCCACCATTGTCCCTAAGGCAACTGTTCGCCCTAGTTCCGCTCCAAGTGGTGGTTCTCAACATAAGGGTGTAGTAGGGTTAACCCTGGGAACTGAGATGGGTTCTGGCCTAGTCAGAACACCAACTCATGCTGTTTTGATCTGTGATGGAGGCATGAATATGTCCTCCTCTGTGAGTCCCAGTAATCTGGGCAAGTACAGACAAACTCCTTTAGTCAATGAAAAAGAGGCTCAGGCCTACAGGGTCACAGGTGCCAGTGTCACAATGGTGATACATGACTTTGTGGACCATGGACAGATCATACTTGGTGAAACCTACCAAGTGACCAATGCTAGCAATGTCACTACCACATATAGTATGGCAGTTGTTAATTTCTCCTGGGGAGGGGTAACTGGCCTTAAGGTTGTTGTTAGTTCAGACCTCCCTGTAGAATGTTTGCTTGGCAATGACCTAGAGACTTCGCCTGGTCTGAAGTGGAGTTTAAGACACATGCAGAAATGTTAGTCATCTCAGCACATGTTCTTTCTGTGACTAGGTCACAGGTCAAAAATTGCAACACTGAACAGGCACTGTATTCTGGAATAATGGACCAGTTGCCTACCAGGAAAAGGAGCAGTGGGGTTAAGGCTGTGCCTTCCCCCCCTGCGTCAGAGTGAGGATCAGCCTTCTGAGGAAACTGGTTATGAGCCTGAAGAAGGAACTGTCCTAGAAGAGCTTGAACCTGATCAGGTTGAGTTTCTTGGGACAGGGGGACCTTCCAGGGCAGATCTGAGTCGGGCACAGTTGGACCGCCCTTCTCTTGAACCCCTCAGACAGCAAGCTGCTGCTGAGGCTGCAGGGAATGCTAATGGAACCCATAAAGTTTACTGGGATGAAGGGTTCCTGTATTCAGAGGGTAGAGACCCCAAGCCTGGTGCTTCCAGGAGGTTGGTCATACCTTTGGCATTCAGGGGCTTCCTTTTGACACTAGCCCATGATATTCCCTTAGCAGGATATCTTGGCCAGAACAAAACTTAGGACAGGCTTGTCCCTCATTTTCACTGGCCCCACATGTCAGAAGACACAAAGTAGTTTTGTTGCTCCTGTGTAACCTGCCAAGCCAGTGGCAAAGCAGGTGGCACTACAAAGGCCCCCCTTATACCACTACCTGTGGTGAGGGTTCCCTTTGCAAGAGTTGGGATTGACATTGTTGGACCAATGGATCCCCAAACAGCCTCTGGGCACAGGTTTATTCTGATGGTAGTGGATCATGCCACCAGATACCCAGAAGCTATACCACTAAGGACCACTACAGCACCTGTTGTGGCAAGAGCCCTCTTGGGTGTTTTCTCAAGAGTGGGTTTCCCTAAGGAGGTTGTATCAGACAGAGGTGCAAACTTTATGTCTAGTTACTTGACTGCAATGTGAAAGGAGTGTGGAGTGAACTATAAGTTCACCACACCATATCACCCACAGTGCAATGGTCTAGTTGAAATGTTCAACAAGACCTTAAATGGTATGATTAAGGATCTCCCAGAAAAGCTCAGGCGGAGTTGGGATATCTTGCTACCCTGCCTTTTGTTTGCATACAGGAAGGTTCCTCAGAAAGGGGTTGGCTACAGCCTATTTGAACTTCTGTTTGGGCACCCTGTCAGAGGTCCATTGTGTCTAGTGAAGGAGGGATGGGATTTAACTCTCAAAACCCCTAAACATGACATTGTGGACTATGTATTGGTCTCCGCTCCCGGATGGCTGAGTACATGAAAAAGGCAACCAAAAACCTGGAGGCCAGTCAGGAATTACAGAAAGCCTGGCATGACCAAAAGGCTGTGCTGACTGTTTACCAGCCAGGACAGAAAGTGTGGGTATTGGAGCCTGTGGCCCCAGCAGCTCTCCAAGACAAGTGGAGTGGGCCCCACACTATTGTTGAACAGAAGGGAGAGGTCACCTGTTTAGTTGATCATGGAACTCCCAGGAGCCCCCACAGGGTGCTTCATGTCAACAGACTGAAACCATATGTTGACAGGGCAGACATGGGCTTGCTCATGGCTACTGATGAAGGACAGGAGGAAGAGAGTGACCCTCTCCCAGACCTGCTCTCTCAGAACCCTGATGATGGGTCAGTTGATGGTGTAGCCTTGGCAGGTAGCCTCACTGACCATCAGCAGAGTGACTGCAGACAAGTTCTGCACTCATACAGACATATGTTTTCACTGACTCCAAGTCAGACTACCTGGTGCACTCATGAAGTGGACACTGGGGACAGTCTGCCTGTTAAAAATAAGATTTACAGGCAACCTGATCATGTCAGGGACTGTATCAGGACAGAAGTCCAGAAAATTTTGGAATTGGGAGTTATTGAACCTTCAGATAGCCCTTGGCTAGTCCAGTAGTCCGAGTACCACAACCTCACACCCAGGGTGGTAAGAGATAGATGAGGTTTTGTGTGGACTACAGAGGTCTCAATGCTGTCACTAAGACATATACCCAGAGCAGATGAGCTCAGATAAGTTGGCCTCGGCCAAATATCTGAGCACATTTGATCTGACAGCTGGCTACTGGCAAATCAGGTTAGCTGAGGATGCCAAGCCAAAGACAGCATTTTCAACCCCTAGTGGGCATTATCAATTTGTGGTGATGCCCTTTGGTCTGAAAAATGTACCTGCCACATTTCAAAGGTTGGTGAACAAAGTCCTCTCAGGCCTGCATGACTACAGTGCAGCTTATCTTGATGATATTGCTGTATTTAGCTCCACCTTGGAAGATCACCTGATCCACCTGAAACATGTTTTGGAGACCCTGCAAAAATCAGGCCTAACTATCAAGGCTACTAAGTGCCAGATAGGGCAGAGTCAGGTTGTATACATGGGCCACCTTGTAGGTGGAGGCCAGGTTCAACCATTGCAGAGCAAAATCCAGACCATAATGGACTGGGTTGCTCCAACCACCCAGACTCCGGTCAGAGCTTTCTTGGGCCTGACTGGGTACTATAGGAGAAATCTCCTATAGTACCCAGTGGTTCTATTGTGACACCCCTGAATGACTTACCTTCTAAAAGAATGCCTAAGAAAGTTCAGTGGACAGCCAGCTGTCAAAAGGCATCTGATGACCTGAAGCAGGCCATGTGCACTGCACCCATTCTGCAAAGTCCTAACTACTCCAAAGAATTCATTGTACAAATAGATGCTTCTGAGTTGGGGGTAAGGGCTGTGCTATCACAAATGAATAAAGGATGTCAGGACCAACCAGTAGCTTTTATTAGCTGAAGGCTGACCCATAGAGAGAAACGTTGGTCAGCTATTAAGAGGGAGGCCTTTGCTGTCATTTGGGCCCTGAAGAAGCTGAGGCCGTACTTGTTTGGTACTCACTTCACAGTTCAGACAGACCATACGCCACTCTTGTGGCTAAAACAGATGAAGGGTGAAAATCCCAAACTGCTCAGGTGGTCCATTTCCCTGCAGGGGATGGACTATACAGTGAAACATAGACCTGGGAGTAACCATGCCAATACAGATGGACTCTCCAGATATTTCCACTTAGAACATGAAGACTCAACTGGTCAAGGTTATTTTAAATGTCCCTGCGTTGGGGGGTGGGGAGGGGGTGGTTGTGTAGGAGAGTAGGGTCTGCTTCCTATGGTTACCCCCACTATTTGCTGTGATTCTCTGTTTTTTCGACTTTAATATGGCTGTGGTCCTGCTAATCAGGCCCACAGCCTAGCTGTTCTCTCTGTAAATTGATACCATGTACTTTAGGTACATACCAGATTGGTTACTGGGTCATCCTTGTGAGCCCCTGTATAGTGTACCGTAGGTACCCAGGGCATGAGTGCACCCTAGGCCTACCAGGGGCTGCAGCATGTATTGTGCCACCCCTGGTTAGCCTTCCAAACTGACACTACAGGTCTGTTCTTACAGCCTGGGTAAGGTGGTGTAATCACCCCTTACTTAGATATAGTATACCTATATCTGGATGTATAACGTTATAACGCATGCATTTACAACGCATGCCATCACAACGCAACTTTTACATCGCAGGTGCCATTACAACGCATGGCATTACAACGCAGGTATTTACAACGCAGGGGCTATTACAACGCATGCCATTACAACGTAAGTATAGGTAAGTATATAATTTAAATTACAAATGTAAATAATTCTAATTTAATTAATTTAATTTAATATAAATTTAATTTTACTTTATTTTTACCCTGTACCCTTTTACCCAAAAACCCATAACTGACCCAGAACCCTAAAAATGCCCCTTTACCCAAAAACCCCAAACTGACCCTGAACCCTAAAAATACCCCTTTACCCAAAAACTGAAAACTGACCCTGAACCCTAAAAATCCCCCTTTACCCAAAAACCCAAAACTGACCCTGAACCCTAAAAATGCCCCTTTACCCAAAAACTGAAAACTGACCCTGAACCCTAAAAATACCCCTTTACCCATAAACTGAAAACTGACCCTGAACCCTAAAAATACCCCTTTACCCAAAAACCCAAAACTGACCCTGAATCCTAAAAATACCCCTTTACCCAAAAACTGAAAACTGACCCTGAACCCTAAAAATACCCCTTTACCTGAAAACTGACCCTGAACCCTAAAAATACCCCTTTTCCCAAAAACTGAAAACTGACCCTGAACCCTAAAAATACCCCTTTACCCAAAAACTGAAAACTGACCCTGAACCTTAAAAATACCCCTTTACCCAAAAACTGAAAACTGACCCTGAACCCTAAAAATACCCCTTTACCCAAAAACTGAAAACTGACCCTGAACCCTAAAAATACCCCTTTACCCAAAAACTGAAAACTGACCCTGAACCCTAAAAATACCCCTTTACCCAAAAACCCAAAACTGACCCTGAACCCTAAAAATACCCCTTTACCCAAAAACTGAAAACTGACCCTGAACCCTAAAAATACCCTTTACCCAAAAACCCATAACTGACCCTGAACCCTAAAAATACCCCTTTACCAAAAAACCCAAAACTGACCCGTAACCCAAAAAATACCCCATTAAAAAAACAACATATAACAATTTAAATATAATTATATACTTACCAATACTTACGTTGTAATGGTATGCGTTGTAATAGCACCTGCGTTGTAAATACCTGCGTTGTAAATACCCGCGTTGTAATGGTTTTTGCGTTGTAAAAGTTTCGTTGTAATGGTAGTGCGTTGTAAAAGTTGCGATGTAATGGTTGTTTCCCCTATATCTACCTTCTATATAGACACATCGTAACCTATAAGTCACTCCTATGGCAGGCCTTAACAATCCTGGAGGCAGAGTGCTTGGTTTTATGTGAGAGGGTGCCCTAGCATGAGGTGAGCCCCTCTGCAGCTTTCAGAACCATCTCCTTATAGCTGTTTAATGATATGCCATACCATAGACCCTGCATTATAATCCTCACCATTAATGCTAACTTTGGTTTGGCTTTATCAAAACATGTCATGTAAGGTGTCAAACACTTTGGAATACTACCCCCTGCCAGTCCTGGCGACGGGGGTAGCATTCCACCCTTCTAGAGGGAGAAGACATGGTAAACCCGGTTAAAGTTAAACAGAGCCTCAGCATCACAAAATGGATGCTGCTGCCACAGACACGAGTCTGCCCTCCTGCTGCTGGACGAAAGTCCGGCAGGGGAGGCCTGGAAAACAGGTTTCCTGCCCAGGGAGGTGCTGGCACCTCCCCAGACAGGCTTTAGTGTATTGGGGCAGGGAGGGCTGCATTCAGTGAATGCTTTCCAGACACTGCCTGGGGCACAAAAGGTGCTCCATGCATTTCCCAGTTCAAACCAGTTGCTGGGGCACTCGGCCCCAGCTCTGGCGCGAAACTGGACAAAGGGGAAGGGGTGTAACTACCCCCTCCACAGGTCCACTCATAGGAGGGGCCTTAGAGTTAGTCCAACCTCTAAACTTACTAGAAGTATAGAACCCCAGTCCCTAGCACTTTAGATTACCCTGGACGAAACTCTGCAACATGGAGATTGGACATTCGACATTCCATATCGACTGGAAGACGGAAGAAATCTCCCTTGTGGTCAAGGAGTGACCACCCTGTTCAAACAGGCACCAACAGCATCTTTGCCGGTCTGCATTTTCGAGGCTCCCGCCGGATCCCGAAGAATCTGCGACACAGGACATGGACTTCCAGACATCTGACGCTGACCTGCGCTCCCAGCAAAGCTGAGACCTGTGGTGGACACGAGAGACGTGGGACCGGAACTCCTGGACATCTGCATTTTGCTACCTGCACCGACTTCCCGAGGTATCCCGAAATTGTGCATTGGGGTGCTTGAAGCCCCAGCCCCGAGCACCGTTTGCACCAAAACTCAGAGGCCCACACTCCACGAGTGTCCCGTGGACCAGCTTTGTGCATTTCAGCTCAACGCGTCTTCGCGGTTCCCAGTCCGTTGGCTAGTGAGCCCCCAAGAAGACCAATCCTTGATTTACTTTGCTTTCCTGGTTGCTCCAAGCTTGCTCCAACTTCTCCCCAAAAGAGAAGTTCCTCAGACCTTGCTGGTCTGCACCTAAGCCAATCTCTGCATCCTGCATGGATTGCAACGGCCAAGGCTTGTTGGGTCTAATCCGGATACCGACACCGCAGTCAACTAGATCCGTCGTGGGACAGCTCAAATCCAGCTCCTGGTCGTCGTCAACGCCTCCTGGTCCTCGTGGCTGAAGAGACAAGCTTCACCTTTTTACCTGAAATCACCCGACATCTGGTGGCATCTTCCTATCGACGCCCTGGTTACTGGCTAGTGGCCCCGACCCTGTCGCCTCTGCTTTCGGGTTCTTCACATCTCCGATCCATCCTTGGATCCACCTGGACACTTTTCCTCTGGTCGCCTGCAGCACTTCTTCGCAGCTCTCCATTAGAATCGACAACGAATCCAGACACCAAAAGGCACCTATGTACCCGGCTTCCCTTGGTGAGGTAACACGAGTACTCCGGTGCTCCCGAGGGTCTTGACTCTCGAAGTGTCCTAGTCTAAAAGGGTTCCATCGTAGTTCACCTAGAAGTGTCCTTAAATTGTAAATTTGTACCTTGTTCGTTTCCCATAGAAAGTCAATGGTAACCCGCTGCTGTGTTTAGACACTGCACGCGTCTCCCGTGGGCCTCCTACATCCTAACCTTTGGTTGTTCCTAGAAGCCCCAGCGATTCCACAGGCCCCAGGCCTGCTTTCTAAACTCTCACGTGGTTCTAAAACCACTATTTTAGTATATGGTTTTGAGGCCCCTTGGGCATAACATATACTGTGCAACTTATCGTATTCTAATTAAGTTCCTTGTATTGTACTTTTACCTCTGACCTCATAAAAAGTGCAGAGGGGTTGTGTTTAGAATAAATACATATATATTTGATATATACCTTGTGTGGTGTGCTTTCATTTGGTACTCAAGGGATTATAAATGGTAAAACAACTTCTTTAACTCGTCTCCAAGTCTTAGCCTGAAGGCTACTCTCCACAGCTACCACTAGCATAGCTTTCTATAAGGTTGACTTTATAACCTACCATCAATAAGGGTCGATTGGACTGGTGCAAGGTGCCCACTAGAATAGTGGACATCATATACCAGGCCAACTTCTCACACTCATCTTGGCTGAAATGTGAAAGCACACATTTCCACTAGGTATAATTCAATTTGAGATGCTTGTATGATACGAATGTCAATGAGTTGCCCCAAAGTAATAGCCCTCTTTTAAATCTACTTAATTCAACTGGTAGGGAGGTCAATTCCGATAATCATTTGACTCAAATTCACTGTTAATTTATTTATTTTATTTATTTTCGGTTTTATAGAGTGCATAGCTGCCCCAGCGACGAGGCGTTCCAGCGCTATCAGAAACCCCAAGGACCGTAGCCAGTAGTGAAGACCCACATATAGGCTACTTACAGGGAAAAAAGCAAGGTTTTTAAGGTTTTGCGAAAAGCCAGATGATTTGATGTGACTCTCATGGGAAAAGGGAGTGAGTTCCAGAGTTTTGCGGCCAGGTAGCCAAAGGAACGACCACCGGCCCTCGCTCTCCAGATGCGTGGGACACGGACCAAGGCAAGATCGGCAGAACGCAGTGGACGGCTCGGCGCATAGTACTCCAGCAGATGGAGTAGCCCCACCGGGGCCTGTCGTGCCAGAATCCTATGGGAGTAACACAGTGCTTTAAACTCGATGCGACGATCGACTGGCAGCCAATGCAGCCTCGGAAGCACATGAGCAACCAAATGTGATCTTGGCAGAGCAACTAGAAGCCGAGCCGCCGCGTTCTGGGCCCTCTGTAGGCGTTTAATGCTTGCTTTGTTAGCGCCCAGGTAGAGACAGTTAGCATAGTCCAGTCTGGACATAATGGACGCCTGGATGATGATCTGACGCACCTTGGGAGGAAAGAACCTGAGCAGTGGTCTAAGGCCACGTAAAAGTCCGAAGCAAGTCCCTGCAACAGCCTTAGATTGTTTTTCAAAGGACAAGTTACTGTCGAACCATGCGCCCAGTTTCTTCACTGCCTCTTCGGGACTAGGGGAGGGCTTAAGGCAATCCGGCCAGCATTGGTCGCACCACAGCTCGCGATCCCTGCCACAGAGGAGAATCTCAGACTTGCTGGGGTTCAACTGTAGACAGTTAGCCGCCATCCAGTCCGAGATTGCCAGGAGATTGTCCTTAAACTTGACCAGTGTGTTATCGCTCTTCTTCGAGAAACCCAACACCAGTTGTGTGTTGTCGGTGTAGGACACCAGGGACAGTCCTCTGCTCTTTGCCACCTCTGCTTGGGGTCTAACATACAAGTTGAACAACAAGGGACTCAAAACTGAGCCCTGCGGGACTCCCCGATGTAGAGCCGCCTCTCGAGAGTGATATGGAGGGACCAGCACCTGGAAAGACCTGTCCTCAAGAAAAGACCGCAGCCAGGCCAGTGCCAAGTCTCCCAATCCCACTTCCCTGAGACGCTTCAAAAGGATGTCGTGAGAAATCGTATCAAATGCGGCACTGAGGTCCAAGAGGACCAGTGCCGCAGAGTCCCCGATGTCCAGACTCCCTCGGATGCTCTCTGACACGGTAAGTAGGGCAGACACTGTGCTGTGCCGCGGCCGAAAGCCATGCTGCGTTACATCAATGATGGCGTTCTGCTCAAGGAATCCTGCCAGGATGGAGTTCACATGGGATTCCATCAGCTTATCCAGGAATGGAAGCTGGGAAATTGGTCGATAGTTCCCAGGGTCGCTCGGGCCCAGAGAAGGCTTTTTTAATAATGGGACCACTTTGGCGTGTTTCCATGCCCGGGGGACAGAGGCTGTACTCAAGGATAGATTGATCAACTCAAGACTTAGCGGAGAAATGGGAGAATATAGTTGGCGATGGAGGGCAGGTGGCAGAGGATCCGCCGGGGAGCCAGATCTGATTTTAGAGCTCAAGATCTCATAACCGGACAGAGTCAAAGGAGGAAATGAGGACAGACTACCTGCCCCTAGGTTGCCAGCAACACATGACAACTCAGCTTCGGAGTTGAGGGACAGCGTCGGTAGCCCCCTGTAAATAAGCTCCCCTTTATTCAAAAAAAGTACTGGGCGAGCTCTTCACAGTGTTGGTTGGAGGTGATAGACGAAGCCCTCTTACGGCTAAGTATCTATTACTCATTCAGGCAGAAAGTAAACAATATTAAAATTGCCTATGATGCCTGTCCTGTACTTGCACATATACCAGGAAGAAGTCTGCCTTTGCCATTGCTTTAAACGACAGTTGGGACCGCAATTTAACTGCTCTTCAAGTCTGCAAATGGCAGGCTGGGAGTCTTGTTTTACTAGTGTCCCACCCTCGTTGCCACAACCAGTGCTGCAATCCCTGGGGTCCAGCCAATTGGATAGAAGCAAATTCGTCATATCAGTCTATGTATAATGGTACAGGCCCTGAGGTCTAGTTAGCTGGTCTCAGAGCACTCTCCTAGTCCAAAAACCAGCAGCATCAGGCCAAAAACCTGAGGGGTGACCATGCAAAAAGGGGCATTCCCTACATGGCCCCCTCTACAGATAAAAGGTAATAAGCAACTCACTCTTGTCCTGGTGGTTCTCATCATCTGAGTGGGAGTTCCTGGAAAGGCCGCCTGCATTGGCATGGTGAGTCCCAGTGTCTGTGGAGAAGTGTGGCTCACTGGTTAGAGGAGGCAGACCTGGAAGCAGAGGTCAGCCTGGGACCAGGGTTCAATTCCCGGCTCGGCGGGGTCTTGAGTCCTAAAATGTCCATGGACTCGACAATTCTCGTTCCGGTGCCTACTCGATTCACGGGTTCACACTCTGCGACTCTGGGCAATAGCTTGCTTAATCTCCACAACGGCCCCTCGCGGCGGGATGCCTGGCTTTCACCTTGCGGATACCCTGCCGGGGTTATCTCACAGGGGAATACCAGGACGGGTTCCCTAAGCAAGCGCTTAGAAACCGCTTGGTGATTTGCGCTATATAAATTCCTGTACATTTACATTTACATGTGTTCCACTGTGACGTCCATACCTGTAGGGAAATGGACCACCTTAACAACTTGGGATTCAGGCCTCTCTTCTGCATCAGCCAAAAGGCCTGTGGTCAGTTTGAACTCTAAATGAACAGGTAGGGTCTTGGCTTCATCAGGTACGAACACTTTCCACAACTATGATCTAGACCAAGTGGGCACCTACAAAGTAATTATTTCAATGGTGTATCTTACGTTGCAAAACCATTACAACTAACTCCCCTATTTTAATTGATGGGGTAGGAGGTACATCCAGGTTGTGCCACATTTAAAAATTGCCCAATCCCTTTTGTAAAACAACCGTTGTGAGACAGACAACACACACCCATGTGTCAGACTCAGACAAAGAAAAAAGTGTGTGTGAGCGAGATGGCACCTCACGGGCGCACCACCGACGGGAACCTGGCAAGTACTCACCAGGATTGCCCTGATCTCATCATTGGCACCATCAAGCTCAAAAGAAAAGATGTGTCCAAAAACAAACAAACAATGTGTTTGTGAAGATATGCAGTGTAGAAAAACCACGGACAACACATATAGTGTCAAAACAACATATAAACCACAAACAACACGGATCGTTAACTTTATTCTGTCTCTTTCGTGTTGGTTGTGGACTCTAAAAAAGTAAGTATGGCTACTACTTATACAACCATACTCTACTTGCAGCCGACATGTTTCATTGCCATTCAAATTTTAGGCAATTTCTTCAGGGCGTCACAATTTAAGCCACTGCATTGGACAAATGTAGTCTTCACAACTGTAGATAAACATATAAAAACACATGATTGTCAACCTGCCTTATAAAAACACCTATTTAGGTGTAGGTAGACCCAAATGCACATAACTACACAATATTTACCCTCAATCGGCCAACTCGACTCATACCGGCCGAGAGGACGGAACCCTCGTGTTTTTTTTTTAAAGACTCCGGATGTGAGTCACTTCTCCTCCCCTTCGGTTACTTTCACTGCAAGGGATAGAGCATATCCAATTTACATGCATATTTTCTCTCTCTTCTGTCATACATTCTAGGTTTTCACCTGCTTTTACTGCCGATTGTTTGATACACGCTATCTCCCATTTCTTACTACGACATTTGCGTTTATGTAAAAAAGGCCTTTCTCTGTTTCGCTCATGGCCGAACCCACATAGTCCACGAGTGTTCGATTAGCAGAGCAAATCACCTCCATGTTAAATAAGGATTCCTACATGTCTGGATGTTATTCTTCCCATCCCAAATCTCGGCCCCCATACTCCTTACCGATAGGGTGACGGACATTTAGCGTTTCATCAGCCTGTATGCCTCCCCGGCAAAAACTCCTTTCTTTATTTACACCCGGCTTATGCGCGTTCTGTGATTGGCGTTTGACGCGCGTAATCACGCAAGATGATGTGGCCGCCATCTTGGAGGAGGACCAAACTAAGTCTGTTAAATGGAAATACCGCTGTCTTTGCAGTCTCGCGAGATCTCGCGATCTCTTCAAGGTTTCCCATAAAACCTTTATTCACACTTTGGAAACGATCTTTATTAGTGGAAAAAAGGCTGCACAACAAAGAAAATTCACTCGGGGCAAGAAAGTATGCATAATTATAATTTATGCTTAGCCACAGGTTCACATTGAGAATGCAGATTGTTTAAAAAAAAAAAATTAATAAATAAATAAAAAACATTTCAAAGACTGCACACAACCACAGCCTCCCTTATTTAGTATATTGTTCACTTGCTAGATAATAAGGTAAACGATTATTGGGGACAATTAGTGTCCACTCACATATAACCCCAACTCATATAGACCATCTATTTTGCACCCTCCGCAAACCTGTATTTTCTTTATATTGGGTTCAATATCTATGCCCGCTGGAACAGGGCAACTGATGGTTGTCTATTGCACAAAGTATAGAATGTATTTTCTCAGGGGAAATTTTTCGCTTGAACACCTTCACCAATGCAAAAGCAATCCTAACCCTCTATCAAAGCACAATACAGGTGAAAATTACATTAGTGTACTTTATTCCATTCCAGAAGTTCATTAAGCCCCATTCTTTCACTTTTCTCCTGGAAAATCCATCCCGCCTCCTTGGTGGTAAGCAGCCGTTCTACTGATCTGGAATCTCCTGTCACTTTTTCTAACACTACCCACTTAAATGTGTGCTTATTGCTGTAACAATGTTGAACAAGCTTCGGGTCCGTTTTCCTGCCCGTATTGTGCTCAAATGTTCTTGAATCTGTGTTTTTATTTTGCGTGTGGTTAGTCCAATGTATTGTAAACCACACTCGCAGTCTAGCCTATATACCACATTAGTGGTGTTGCAGTTACTAAACTGCCTCAAAAACCATTCCTTGCCAGATTGTAGCCTTACACTTGTCACCTTAGATGTTAAAGGGCAAACGGAGCATGTACCACAAGGGTAATGTCCCCGAGGGACCGTGCTGTTCCTTGCTGCATTACAAAATTGTGTACGTGAGGGCACCAATTTATCTTTAAGATTGCATGAACGCTTGACAGCGAACCTGGGCGGTGGCATTTTAAAGTCTTTATTAGACAGCAGCGACCAATGCTTCCGTATTGACTGCCTTATTTTTGTAGCTAGTGGATCAAATGTCATTACTACTGGATGACAATCCTCCTTTTCCTTGTGCTTAACCTCCAAATGTACACTCCTGGGTGTATTTAGTGCTCTCTTCTTGGCTTGTTTTATGATTTTAGCAGGGTAATTTCTTTTTTCCAATTTATCACACAGAACCTGTGCTTGCTCATTATAAACCTCAGTTGTAGAGCAGTTTCATCAGGTACGAAGCCAAAGCAAAGCCTTCTCTGTCATTCACACTCCAATCCTGCTCCCTGGGAACGAGTTGCCTGCAAATGAAGGCAACTGGCTGAAATCATTCACGTGGGACTACACTGCCCCACCCCATGTTCAGAGTTATCTGTCTCTAAACAATGAATTGCCTACTGAAGTTTGGTGCCTTCAGGTTAGGTGCTGAACACAGAGCTTCCTTTAGGGTGTCAACAGCCTTCTGACGCTGCTCAGTCCAGAAAACCTTTTTGGGCTGTTTCTTGGAAATTAGTTAGTGGTGCCACTATGGCACAATAACCATTCACAAATCTCCTTAAGTACCCAGTCAGGCCAAGAAAGGCTCTTGACTTGGACCTGGGTCTTAAGAGCTTCCAAGGCCCGAATTGTCTGGATCTTGGGCTGGAGAGGTTGTACATTGCGTCTATCAACGTGGTGGCACACGTACACAACTGGGCCGTGCCCTATCTGGCACGTACTTGTTGTGACAGTCAGGGCTGCCTGCCGCAGGGCCTGAAGCACTTCTTTGAGGTGAACTTGGTGATCCTCCCAGGTGGACCTAAATACTGCTATATCATCAAGATAAGTTGTACTGAAAGTTCTCTGTTCACGAATGGCTGGAAGGTGGCTGGTGCATATTTCAACCCAAAGAGCATCATTTTAAACTGAAAGTAGCCTTCAGGTGTAGACAAAGCCGGCCATTCCTTGTCCTTGGTCAAAGGTACTCAGATATTTGGTTGGCACTATCAATGAGCTCATCAGCTCCTGTTATGGGGTGGGCATCAATCTTAGTGGCTACATTGAAGCTCCTGTAGTCCACACAGAACCTCATCTCTGGCTTTCACCCTTTGGGATTGTGCTTGGGCACCAGTAACACTGAGCTAGCCCATGGACTACTAGAGGGCTCATTTAACCCGAACTCCAGCATCAGCTTTGATGAAGGCCTTGACCTGGTCAGACAACCTGTTTATTTTGCTTTTGACAGGTAGGCTGTGACTGGTACCCCCCTGATTGGTAGACTATGTTGTCAGACCTGGGGTCAAAGAGAACAGTCCAGCAAGCTGCCTCAGTATCTGACGACAGTCCCTTTGTTGCAGTTCTGTTAAGATGACAGAGAGTACTGCTCTTTCCACACTTCCTTCCTGGGCTTTAGAGGGTAAGAGACCAGGGAGAGGTTCACTCTCCTCTTCTCTACCCCATGTATCACCATCAACATGGTGAGTTCTGCCCTGTCATGTTGCAGCTTGAGCCTATTGAGTAATCTACAGGGATGGCAGGGGACACCGCTACTTTCTTTGGGCCAGTACCTCTTCCCCACTCAAAGTCAACCACAGCCATAGGGTGTGACTTTGTGACATTATCAGCATTGACAATGTCATGCACCTGCTGTGGTGGGATGTGGTTGGGGGAACATGTTTGGTCATAACCAATGTCACACTGGGACCTGTATCGCCTCCACGCCATTGATTTTTGGCCACTGTTGGTATTTTTCCATACTTGGAGGCCAGTGAGCTGCCAAAGGTTCAATGTTCCCCCCACCCAGAAACACTTAGGTGGCCTCTGTGTACCCTGTGAGATTTCTAGGGACAGTGTTCAACCCCATTCCTACACTGGCCAAACCCTTGACCTGGTTATCAGTGGGTGCCTTTTAGGGCACACTACATCTCCTATCTTGTGCCCTGGCAAATTGCAGTCAAAACACACCCCGGCCTTCCAGAGGTTAAACTTCCTTCCTTGATACCCCAACCCCTTTGAGTGGGTTATGGCTTGTGAATCCCCTCCTTTGGCACCTTTCGTGGACTCGTTGGGGCTATCTTTCTTTTTATAAAAATTAGTACCAATGAGTTGGGTAATAATAAACATCTGTTATTCAGCAACAAAGATACCCTTGGGGGCCTAACCACACTTTTTTTGGTCACCATCAAGGAGGACCTATGTGGGGACCCTGGTATGAACCCTGGTATGAACCCACTCATCAGCTGTCTTGTCCAGTTCCCTGCGGCTAGACAGCTTAGAGTCCACCAGATGCTGGTGCAACGTCTCCAAGTGACAGTTTGTCAAAATGTGCTCCTTAACAATCAAATTGTAGAGCACTTCAAATGTGTCTACTTTTGTTTCCTTTACTCCAATCATCTAGTGCCTTAACAGAAGTATCAACAAAGTCCACCCCGGTTTGTGTCCCCTCATTTTTTTTTGTCCTGAGTTCCTGTCTGTACTCTTCAAGAGTGAGATCAAACACCTTGACAGGTGTTGCCTTCATGTGTGGGTAGGATTCATCCTCAAGTGTAAGCAGTCTGTCCTTACAATTTACTGGCACTAACTCCCAGAATAGGTTTCACCGGTGTTGTGTACCCACCTTCCTCATCTTGAAAGCTCTCTCGTATGAGGCCAGCCACTTGTCTATGTCATCCCCCTGAACATAATTCAGTGACAATCCCTTTGGGCAACCTCACACCATTGGCACCCCGGTCAACTCCTCCAGTGACCATTCTGCTGCCACCATGTTCCTAGGAGTCCACCTCCAGTCTGGACCTCCTCTCACCCAGTGCCAATCCGCCTAGCCTATGGCTCTTTCCTCTAGGTCCAGTGCTGCAAGGCTATCTTGCAGGGATCTCTGGCTAGTGATGGAGCCTGCTCTAGAAGCCATCATTGATCTGGTGTAGGGGGAGAAGGTTTCCACCTGCCCCCTCCTCCCCACCAGGACACTGTGGGCATCATCATCATCAGCTTAAATATATGAGAGAGACCCCCTATGAACACCAGGGGGTTGGAGTACTTAAACAGTAAAAGAAGGTTTATCCCTTGGCTCACACACTTATACTTTCATATCTATCCACAGTTATTTCTATACAAACATTGTATACATTACAATCTTATCCACACATTTGTTTTATGATTTAGACCATTTATTTAAAAAAAAAAAACTTCCTTTTGTACAAAATTGATTAAAAAAAATGTTGTAGTCCCAAAGCAATATCACAATGTTACATTAAAAAAATCATAAACATAATATTATACACTTCAATAATTAAAAAGAGCAATAGGAAAATTATTTGCACTAGGTTATAAAAAAGGAGAAAATCACAACGAAGGAGAGACATACACGAGACACAAACAATTAGTCATTGAAAGTTACACATCTAAGACTCTAATATTTATCAAAATCTAAACCTAGACCCGTTATTTTCTGGACTCCAGGGTAGATTAGTTCTCTTGATTGTGTATATACAGCGTCAACGCGTTTCGATGTCTATCGTTGGTACTCTGCCATCTTTTTCAAGACTATATGGTTAGTCTCTCCTAGATTCTGGGCACTGGATGGTTGCCAATTACAGTAATTCTCCTGGGAATAGACAATACACTATCAGAATTCTATACATGGAGATCAATCCCAATTCATAAAATCTCAACTTGCATGTTCGTTCTATACATGAGGACAACGTTATGCTAAAGGACAACATTTCCTAGGTCATATCAATATATGAACTATCATTCTTAATTTAACACATTTTCTGATGTTTATATGGGGTCCATCTCACTTATATACCTCCGTCGTTGTGCACCCGGTGGTCTGCTGATACATATTTTTAAAAAAAATCTTTTTAGCAGTTATATTGTTTTAATAGGACAGTAGTCTCTATCTGGTTATTTCGAATGGAGAGGATTTGGCCAATATTATGATGTATTAAGGGCTACAAGATGTAACTATGGGACTTGGTGATTCCTCCTCATATTTACTTAAACCACCCAGTTTTATTTATTGTTAGGACATACTATCCATCTTGTCTTAAGTATGGTGTCCTTCCCCATTTATCATAGCAAAGGGCCTTTTCCTCTTTTTTTACCTGTTTACATGATAGTTCGAATCTTGAGCGATTCGTTCACGGTCTCAAAGCTTCGGACGTTGTTTTTTCACAATACTGTATTCTTTATAAACATAAAATCAGCATATTAGTTACCTAATATTATTTGACTTTATAAGTGGGTACTTAAAAATATCTAAGCCACTGTTTTCTTTCAGACGTAATAAAACCCTGCGGACTGCTCTGGTGCACACTTATAATAATCAAGTTACCAATTCCCAAACTACCCTGACAGGACAAGTACGGGCAGTAGGAAACTATAGATGTGGGTCCTGTTCAATCTGCCCAAACTGCCTGGAAAGTAAGACTCTTAATTTCAATGGCAAAACAATGACCCCGAAAAACCTGACGAATTGCAGAAGTAAAAGCGTAATCTACCTCATTATCTGCCCATGCGGGCTAGGCTATGTAGGTGAAACTGGGAGAGAATTACGCATAAGACTATTAGAACATAGATCAGCAATCAAAAACAAAAAGGAAAATGCTCCACTACCTGACCATTTTGTAACAAACAACCATGAATGTAATCAATTCTCCTGGTTCATTTTAGAGAAGGTCAGTATCAGTAGGAGGGGAGGGAACCTAGAAGCCCTCAGAAAGAAACGTGAGCAGTGGTTTATATGCCCCCTTGATACAATCAAGAAAGGTCTTAACTCACGAGAAGACTGGATGACAATAGTAGCAAATAACTAGTAGCTAAAAATGTGGCTGATTATAATAAGAGCGAACTCCCGATTTATCTGATAAGCAATAACAATCTTTGCCATTTGTACATTATAAAATAGATCGCCATAGCCTTCATGTTTAAATAGGTAGGTATACATTACTCAGAATAACAATGAATATATTGAGATATGACAACTGAAATGAATTTATTATATCAGAATGATTGACTTAAGGACAAAATATTTTAAAATATTTTTTAGTGCAAAAAAAGAAAACATTTCTTTTCTTTTTTCTCTTATATAAATATGTGACCGGGGATTCGCGAAATAAATTCGAAGCTCCTAAGATAGTGGTCGAAATATGATTAAAACAGAAGGATATATTGAGATATAATATTGAGCTGACAGAGAAACATTTGATAATGCCTATAAAAACATGATTACGTCCTATTCTCGACCGGGCAAGCCACAAAATAACAAAATATGGCCGCGAGTGACAACGAGGCTTGGAACCCGCCAAACCATTATTAGAGTGAGGCCAAGATCGGGACCGGGATTGAAAAGGAGGCTTGGAACACGCTAGCGAAAATAAGGCTTGGTACTCGCGCTACTCTAAACCAATGGAAACAATGGTATTGAAGCGCGGGAACCGCTAATGGGTGTAAACAGCTGTCGGCACTTAGAGGCAGCCAATAGCAAGCCTCAGCATTGGGTTCAAAAACCAATAGGGAGAACAGCAAGGGAATTTTCATGCCGGGACCATGAGCCCAGAAGACCGAAGCTAGAGGGAGTGGACGTTCACGTTGAAAGATAAAGCTGGTAAGAGAACTGCCCCACCCCGACCCCCTGAAATGCACTAGAAATGCGGGCTACGCGACTACTAATAGTCCCTGCATTTTGTCACAATTTTTTTTAGATTGCTCACTGTCCAAAGAAGTTCGTCAACGAACCCACTCTCCATTAGGGGGTTTCGCCCCAAATAATACGGTAAGACACGGGGGTGAGACTGGGAAGGTTAGTCCGAGTAATATGTTTATTTAGTGTAGGACAGGTGATCATAATAATGTCTTTTAAATGTCCATTTTAGAACCAATTCCGGGGAATTTCGGAAAATCCAAATAAGATCTAGAGTCCGCCAGACATCAGTCCAATCATTAATTAACACGGAACAGAGGTAAATGTTAATAAGGGAATAAGAGAAGCCCAGTATGTAAGAAACTAAATGGGACAGTATGTCTGATATTAAAAAATTACAAATATATTTCCTAGGCATCAGAGTGCATAGACCCAAGAAACAAATAGACAGGCGGACTCGAGGAATTACCATATCCATCATAAGGTAATCCTTAGATATTTTTAAGTACCCACTTATAAAGTCAAATAATATTAGGTAACTTATATGCTGATTTTATGTTCACAAAGAATACAGTATTGTGAAAAAACAACGTCCGAAGCTTTGAGACCGTGAACGAATCGCTCAAGATTCGAACTATCATGTAAACAGGTAAAAAAAGGGGAAAAGGCCCTTTCCTATGATAAATGGGGAAGGACACCATACTTAAGACAAGATGGATAGTATGTCCTAACAATAAATAAAAATGGGTGGTTTAAGTAAATATGAGGAGGAATCACCAAGTCCCATAGTTACATCTTGTAGCCCTTAATACATCATACCATTGGCCAAATCCTCTCCATTCGAAATAACCAGATAGACTACTGTCCTATTAAAACAATATAACTGCTAAAAAGATTATTTTTTTTAATATGTATCAGCAGACCACCGGGGTGCACAACGACATGGAGGTATATAAGTGAGATGGACCCCATATAAACATCAGAAAATGTGTTAAATTAAGAATGATAGTTCATATATTGATATGACCTAGGAAATTTTGTCCTTTAGCATAACGTTGTCCTCATGTATAGAACGAACATGCAAGTTGAGATTTTATGAATTGGGATTGATCTCCATGTATAGAATTCTGATAGTGTATTGTCTATTCCCAGGAGAATTACTGTAATTGGCAACCATCCAGTGCCCAGAATCTAGGAGAGACAAACAATATAGTCTTGAAAAAGATGGCAGAGTACCAACAATAGCCATTGAAACGCGTCGACGCCGTATATACACGATCAAGAGAACTAGTCTACCCTGGAGTCCAGAAAATAACGGGCCTAGGTTTAGATTTTGATAAATATTAGAGTCTCCGATGTGTAACTTCCAATGACAAATTGTTTGTGTCTCGTGTATGTCTCTCCTTCGTTGTGATTTTCTCCTTTTTTATAACCTAGTGCAAATAATTTTCCTATTGCTCTTTTTAATTATTGAAGTGTATACTATTATGTTTATGAATTTTTTAATGTAACATTGTGATATTGCTTTGTGACTACAAAAAAACTTTTTTTTTTCAATTTTGTACGAAAGGAAGACATTTTTTTTTTAATAAATGGTCTAAATCATAAAACAAATGTGTGGATAAGATTGTAATGTATACAATGTTTGTATAGAAATAACTGTGGATAGATATGAAAGTATAAGTGTGTGAGCCAAGGGATAAACCTTCTTTTATCATCATCATCATCATCATCCACATTATCTTCTGCCCCACTACTTTGAGGCAATTCCCTCTCCAGGTGTGGATGTGCTCTGTGGGCCTCTTGCCCAAGCAGGCTTCTCAGCTGCTTTGTCCCTGTGCTGTGACTAGGAGGCCAGCTCATTGTCCTTTGGAGTCTCTTGACTCAACTTGACTCAACAAGAGGATATCCTTCAAGCTCCTCACCCACGCACACAAGGCACTCCATAAGACCGGCCCAGCCTACATCAACAGATGGCTCTCCTTCTACATCCCCATCCGCCAGCTCCACTCCGCCGACCTCTCACTCGCCACTGTCCCGCGCATCCGAAGAACAACCACCGGTGGGAGATCCTTCTCCCACCTCGCCGCCAAGACATGGAACACCCTCTACGACAGATCCAAGACCTGCTGACCTTCAGAAGGATACTCAAGACCTGGTTGTTCGATCAGCAGCGCGCGCCCCCCAGCGCCTTGAGACCCTCGCGGGTATGTAGTGCGCTTTACAAATGAATGATTAATTGAGTGATTGATTGGCTTTAGCCGGGCTCATGAGCAAGACTCTGCAGGTACCCTCCCTCTACTTTGCTAGTCACCATATTTAGCAGGTGCAGTCTCTCTTTGCTGGTTCCACGTTGCAGCAGAGTAGTCCATCTTTGGTCCTCGTCAAGTCGCAATATGATTTCAGGGTGCCAGATTGCCCTACTGATGCGCATAAAATGCCCTCTGGCCAGGACGCCATTTGTAGACCATGAGCTACCAGGTTTCCTTCCACATGATGACTTCTCCCTGGGAAGTGTGGCATCTAGGCATCCCAGGGTGCACCATTATGCCCACTTCAATATGGCAGGACCCCTCTCCCAGCGTGTTGAGCTCCCTAACTCAGCCTAGTGGTGTGGCCACCAGGAGGGCTACACTACCCTGAAAAACTGGTTTTGCAACTGGCTTTCCCTGTGCTGTCCCAAGTACCAACCTGCCTCCCTGAACAATTGGGCAGCCCCTCTCCCAAGTGTTTCCCATTTGCCTATCAATGATGGCTTCTCCTTTTGAAGCTCGCCTTTTGGGCCAACAACCATTGGCTTTCCTGTAGGTGGAAAGTGACACCACCTTCTAGAGCAGGATCCTACACTATCCTTTCCTGGGAGTGGATAGCAAGTCTCCCCAGAAGGGCAGAAAGATGTCTCATCTACAGAATCCATGTGCAACCTGTATGGGCACGGGACTGGAGGCAACAAAGGGGCAGCTTTGCGGAAGTTGAACACTGCAACTTGTTACAATAATTTTTATTTGAGAATGAAGTGGGGCTTAATGTAACAAGTTGTTTGGTCCCTTGCATGACCCACTTTGGTCTCACTGTTCCATAGTTAGCACAGTTGAGGGGTCAGCGTGTAACTCTGCACTCGCCAATTGAGGGACCGAGTTTTTTCATAGTAAAAAATCAAGGTTGACCAATTTTACTATCAGTATATGTAAAATACATGACATATGTTGCGCCCTGCCTTAGGAATCGCTAGGCCTGCCAAAAGGCTTACTTTCACATAAAACACAGGAGTTCTGGCTTTGCCATTGCTTTAAATGGTAAAGTTGGGTCAGCAGTTGATCTGCTCTTCCAGTCAGTAAATGACGGGCTGGGAGTCTCGTTTTACTCGTTTCCCACTGAGGGTGGCACAACCATAGTTGCAGTCTCTTTGGGGAACTGTCTAACCTGAATGCCCTGAATACCATTTACTAGGTATTTACAGGTAAGCTAGCTCAGCCAAATTGATATAAGACAATTCATCATATCAGTGTAAGGGTAAGGGCACAGGCACTGAGGTCTAGTTAACAGGCCTCTGTGCACTCTCTGTCGAAAAACCAGCTATCAGTCGAAATACTTGATGGTGACCATACAAAAAGGGGCATTTCCTACAGTTTGCATGAGGGCAAGCCCACAGCAAATATGCCACATGCTCTTGTTTTGTGTGTGTGAAATTCTTTTGGCCAAGCACACTTCACGTTATTAGCTCTTTTGAGACATTTTCTAGAACATTAAATTGTCCAAAATGTAATAATTTGGATAGATTTCATGGTGTGGTTGAGTTCAGTGAAGGGTGAATATATTTATTTTATTTATAAAATTTCTAGAGCGCACAAATACCTTCCGGTGTCTCGGCGCTAGAGTTCATTAAGATTGCAGAGGGTTCCTACAAGGCTTACTGGTTAAAAAGCCACGTTTTAAGTTGTTTCCGAAATATAAGTAAGGAGGAGCTTAATTTAATATGAGGGGGGAGCTTGTTCCACAATTTAGGGGCAGCAACTGTGAAGCGTTTATCGCCCCATGTTGCTTTCTTAGTGCGTGGGATGTCAAGTGACTGAGATGCTGCAGAGCGTAAAGATCGAGTGGGTTTGTAAACATTGATGGACTTTTTTAAAAAGTCCGGTCCAGTATTGTTCAATGTTTTGTAAATAATGCACAAGGCCTTAGACATAGGATGTCATTGTGTTGTTAAGTGAATCCGGTACAGTGATGACCTAGCCGTTATATCACGTACTGACTATCAGGGAGCTGAGGGTTTGTTTGTGAGTGTTGTTGAGAAACTCCTTGAAAGGGTATTGCTTGTGTTCGCAGGGTGTGCAGTTTCTAGGCTGTGTGGTTGAGGATCAGGAAAACAAATTGGTTTGTCCAGTCCAATGCCATCAGGAAGTGTCATTTGCGGTATAGGCTAGTGGTGAAATTAATTGGTTAGTGCAGCGATGAGTTATATGTTATGATGTGCAGGAGCTGGAGAGTGCTTCCTACAATGTTTTGGTGGAGTGTTGTCCTGAGATTATCATGCCTCTGATAGCCTTAGAAAATATTTTGTCTCAACATGGAGGCAGACTGCTGTGTAGAGGGTTGCAGTCTCAGAGGCAGTAAGTTGTAGAGGCAGGTGAAGACCTCTTGACATCAGTGGGGTCTTGAAGAGTGCAGGCCTGGGAGGAATATGGATGGCTGTCAGGGTGCTTACAGCTATTTGTGTGTGATTGATGTGATGTAGTTAGATATGATCATGATTAGAGGGAATGGCTAGGGCAGGTTTCAGTGATGAAAATTTAATTTTGTATGTATTCCTGATTCCTGAGTAGATGATGTGATATTTAAGCAGGTGACAAAAGACTGACCGCCCAGGGCATTGGGCAGGTCTTCAACTTCTGCTTTATTGTAGCAGGGTTTGCAGTCTTTTATCAACACTGGTGTTCAAGATCATGTAATTCAAGTGGTAAAAGTTTGATTAATCCTGAATGGATAGTAGGTCCTCTGCTCATGTTTTCCTTTAAAATGTACAGCATTGGCACACATTTGTTACTGCACCCTGCTGTATTGGTAGTTAACAGGTACAATGACTTCTTGCTGAGTTTAGCTTAGAGTCTGAAAAAAGTAAGCGGACCAGTCTCAATTTTGGAGAAGCTTGATAAGAAACCTGTTCTGGCACAAAGAAATAAAATATGAATTTGTACATTGATTTTTTTTGCCTTTGCTTTTGTTTTTAGTAAAGGTCTTATTATATTAAGTCAGTGTTTAAGAATGATTTATATCTCAAAATGAAGTTAGGCATTCTCAAAAGATGGCATAGGGTTAGGTGCTTGGATTTTGCTCCACTGGAAAAATGTGTACAATAAACTCATTCCGAAGTGTATGACCTCACTATGTTACCCATTGGACACTATGGTTAAATCTAGTTTTCAGCTCATATGAAGGTATACCTGTTATTAAAGTATAGATTTCTGCAAATAAACGGAGTGTAAAGTAGCAAAAATTGATGGATTACAATAGCTCTGGTAGGCATGAGCAACATAAAATGGATATCTCAGAGCTCAAACTGTTTGGACCAAATTATAGATGTTATGAGTTGAATAAGAACATGCTGCTGAAAAGGAAATGTGTATAGCATCTGGGTTCTCCTAATATGGAAGTGCAAGTATATTGTTCATTTTGCAGTTTCCACTTTAAAAAGGTGCAAAAAAAACATTGAGAAAGTTTTTATGTATCTATTGATTTTAAAAATGTTTTTATTGTTTCTGTTAAAAGAATTATATCAATAAATCAGAATTTTCTTTAGTGACTTTTCAGATATTACTCCTCTGGTAGGCCACGTTCAGAAAAATTTTGTCCGGATTCCAATGAAGCTGCAAAAAGGAACTTTAAAAGGTAAAACCTTCACTATGATTTTGAATGACTCAATACTACCCTGCATTCGTTGAAGCCATCTCAAATGTATTTTGTTAGGTAGATACAACACGTTTGTATTTAATTGTGTACAATTATTGTTGGGTGATGGTTATGACTCTTAGCCAAATTTGAAGAAAAAACCCAATGCCAAGGGCGTTCATGATTGACTTGTTCATGTAGAAGTACGAATATTTACATGCTGCAAATCTAGCAAAGTCTCTGTAGAATGGTATGTCAAAGGATAAACTGTTAGACAATTACTCATGACTTCTGTGACTGAAATTGTCTGGCTCTTTTTATTTGATTTATGTTTTCTATTCTCTTTTTCATTAGTTTGTTTAGGTGTTCAAAATTTCCTATAACGTTTTTAGGTATTAATTACTTAATTAAAAAAAAGAACAGTGAAAGTACTACATAAGAAGATATGCAGTGCATGGGAAAGCAGATTAAAGCAAGTAGTCCAAAATTATTGCAAGCTTGCTAGAATAAACCAAGACTACCGAGTTTGAACTGAATATAAAATGTATTCCATGTTCACTGTTACAAAGATCATTTAATTCTGTTTTGCATAGTCATGGTCAATAATAGCCAGATTGCTGTGTCCTACTCTCATAAACATTTGGAATTGGGTATAACTATTAAGTCATAAACTAACTATTTTGAGGCTATATATGTAATGCTAAAATATTTCAAAAGGGCCCATGCTCTGCTAGGTAATGTTCACTGAATATGTGCTTCAAATCCCAAACAACAAAGGGAACTAGGTGATACCACACAGAGTACCTCACCATTCTTTCCCCATCTGTTGTGTATTTTGAATGAGGGGTAAACGGATCCTATAATGTTTTCAATCGTCCTCACTCATTACATCTACAAGGATTACCGACACTCCGGAGTCTAGTGCAGTCAGTTTATGAAAGTGCGGCTGTGATGCAGCCTGAATCACATTGAGAGGCGCCATTGTAGTATCTTCCAAGTAATCAATCACTCAGAAAGCTTTGAGAAAAATCCTTGTCTTTATTGCCAACCCACAGACTTCAGCATAACACACCAGTAGAACGTAACATCTTACTTTAACATTCTACACCAGCACATTTATAGATAGAATATAGAACTAAACATGAATAGTTCTACCTTCTGTATTCTAAAGGAATACTGATATCCACATTAAATTAATACAAAGCAAACATATTGAAACATCTTACCATATACTACACATCCTCCCCCTTATGAAATGAAAGAAAAATTAAAATAATGAAATTATTGAAACACATTAAACATCTTACCATATACCACACAATATTCTCCCCCTTAAGAAATGGAATGTTTACATTTTTTTTATTCACATACAAAAGTCATTGAAATGAGAAGGTGTCTTAATAACTCTACCACTGGAAGTTTTTGACTCATTAAACACAGAGCAATCGTCAACAATCCAAAGGAGTTTGCGCAGGCATAGATTGAGGAATTATCATGTGCAATACCTTGGGAACCAAATGAAGTTCCTTCACCCGGACTTGGTTGAACATTGTCATGAACAAAAATTTGAGAACTAGAGGAAGAAGGATCATAGAACTAGAACACAAATCACAATCCCACAACCACCAAACATTTCCTTGAGGAGTAACACATGAATTTGGACAGGCATTATTAGTGAGAGCCACACAACTCATATGCCACACTTCACCATCATCAAGCACAACAGTATTATTATTCCCTTTAACAACTCTGAGGTTCGCTAAACCTGCTAACTCCATTGAGAGTTTTTTTTGCGAGTTTAATACAAACCTATTGACCAATGGAAATGTTGGTTTGTTTGCTACCATGTTTTTTCTATCAAAATATGTCTTATTCTTGCATTGAGACAATCTAATGTGATGTTTAATACTATCCCATTCACAATGAACACATTTGTTTCTTTGCATCCAACTGGGATTATCCTTAGAAAATGGAATTCTGTCTCTCATGATAGAAAAAGGACTGCAATTAATAGAAGAATGATTGGTCACCCTGTAAGACCAATAATTTTCATCAATTAATTTTCCCAAACCAAATTAGATTTATTTGAAAGTTGAATAATCCCTTTAATAGTTCTATTAATTCTTTCTACAACTCTATTCCCAGAGGGGTTATAAAGTGCAGAGAATTTTTGCTCAATACCTGCAGAGCACAAGAACTGGACCCTTTCATTAGATGTAAACTGAACCCTATTGTCTGTGAGGATAGATGTGGGGAAACCTTCTCTAAGGAACACAGCATCTACAAATTTGATAACATTCAAGGAATTTACACTATCCACAATATTCAGTTCAAACCATTTAGAAAATACGTCAACAAGAACAATAATGTACTTGGTAGAACCATCTTGCCAAGAAATGGGTCCCATGAAATCCAAAGCAACTTCTTGCCAAGAAGCATTTGGACAATGTAAAAGAAAAGAAGGTGGTTTAAGAGTTTTATGAGATTCATCTGCAACCTCACAACTAACACATTCTCTAACAAGTCGTTCTACAGCAATATCTGCACCTGGCCACCAATACAAGGCTTTAAGTCTTAGTTTTGTGCGTGTGATACCAGGATGTCCATCATGACCTAATCCAATTATTTTCTTTCTTAATGTATTGGGAGGAACAACTTTATCCCCTCTCAACAAAAATTGACCATCCATACATAATTCATTTCTCACCTCCCAAAATCCTCTGAATTCATCTGTAAGATTCTTTTTTTCAACATCAGACCAACCATTAGTAACCTTAGACTTGACTTCAAGAAGAATGGTATCCTCAGCTTCAGCATTAACCCATTCTGAACGTTCAATGCTCCCTTGTAACACATCAACATAAGACACTGGCAACAGAAAACTCATTCCTTGAATTACAATCTATCTCAGTCAAAGGTAAAGCCATTCTGCTTAAAAAATCGGCAGTTCTATTTTTAACTCCAGGAACATATTTAACAGAGTATGAAAAATCTTGAAGTCGCATAGAAAATCTAGCGATCCTAGAAGTGGCTTTGTATAAACCTTCTGTGGTAAGGAGTTTACTTAAAGGTTTATGGTCTGATCTTAAAACAAACTGTCTACCTCTCAAAACATTTCTAAAGTGCACCATGGCCCAAACACAGGCTAAGGTCTCTCTTTCAATTACTGAATACTTTTCTTCTGAAGGAGATAATGACCTTGATACAAATGCAATGACAACTTCTCTATTGTTTCCATCAATCTGAGTGAGCACAGCACCCAACCCTTTAGAGCCTGCATCAGTAGTGACAAACACGACTGCAGGCGGATCAAAACCTTGCAAATTGGGGGCTTTACTGATAGCATTTTTTATGGTTTGAAAAGCCTGTTGACATTCATCGGACCAATCAAAACTGTCTTAATTTTTTTTTAAGAACCCTCATAGGATGAGTTTTTTTCTGAAAAGTTTTCAAGAAACTTTGAGTAAAATTCCGCTAAGCCCAAAATGATCGCAGACTTAGGGGAAGGGGCATCAACAATAGCACTGATTTTCAATTTAGTTTTGATACCACTGTGACTTACTTCATGACCTGAATAAGTCCGCAATCCTTAACGTCCTGGACGATCTTCACATGTCGCTCGACTCCAACCAATGCAGCCTTCTCATCCTCTTAGACCTATCGGCTGCATTTGACACAGTTGATCATGCCCTACTAATCAATGTCCTAAAGGAGCGAGCAGGCCTCGAAAAGACTGTCCTAAAATGGTTCTCCTCCTTTCTCTACAACCGCACACAAAGAATTAAAATTAAAAGCTGCGAATCAGACATTCTTCCCATCAGCAGAGGAGTCCCTCAAGGGTCAGTACTCTCTCCTTAACTCTTCAACATCTACATGGAGCCCCTCACCTCAATTCTAAGGAAAGCTAACATCCCCTTCCACCTTTATGCGGACGACACGCAACTCTATCTGGAAACCACATCGATCTCGGACATCCACAGACTGAACCACACACTTACCGAAGTTCAGCTCTGGCTCTCTTCCAACCACCTAAAACTCAATGAGGAAAAAACTGAAGTGCTCCTCATCTCTAACAAAGTAGAAAACCCCCAAATTCTTGAATGGCTCAAAGCCTTAAACGCCCTGAATGTTCCTCTTGTTCCATCGAACTCCATAAAATCTCTAGGGATCACCCTTGACCCCAAACTGGATATGAAAGAACACGTCTCAAAAACTGCCAAAAGTGCCTTCCTGAACCTGAAACTGCTCTACAAACTTAAACCATTTCTCCCCACAAAAGACTTGAAACAGGCCACGCAGGCTTTGGTTCTCTCCAGAATTGACTACGGCATTGCCACTCTGACTGGAACAGCCAAATCATACCTGCGACCTCTGACCTCTACCCTAAATGCCGCTGCAAGAATGATCACGGGAACAAAGAAATATGAACACATCACACCAGCTCTTAAGGATCTGAAGTGGCTCCCTATTGACCAACGAGCTAGCTTCCGCACAGCTTGTCTCACACATAAAGCCCTGCATACGGGCAAACCGGAATACCTGGCCAACAAGCTCAAAAGGGCCGGTCAGTCTAGAAACCTCAGAAGCACCAACACGCTCCTACTCATTCCTCTGAAATCCCAGAAACTTTCAACATCTAGCAAATCCTTTGCGGGCAATGCTCCCAAGATATGGAACTCCATCCCCCCACACATCAGAATGACCGCATCCTTCCCGAAATTCAAGAAGCTACTCAAAGTCCTCTTCCTCGAGCGTTCCGGAACCAACTAGAACCCAACCTAGACTTTATAGTTCCATGTTCTCGTTCACCCCAGAGCTGATTGACTTGCCTACGACTCTCCTCCCTGTTTCACGCCTGGCTGCTATTGTACAGACTGTACTCACTCCTGTGCTCATTGCCTTGTTTTTTTTTGTCCGCATTGTCTGTCTAAACGCCTTTACTCTTGCTGTGAAGCGCTCTGATACCCTCGGGTCCAGCTAGCGCTATACAAAACTTTAATAAATAAATAAAAAATAAAAAAATGAATCTCCTTCAATCCATAGTTTGTCTTGTATGCTTTTGTTTTTTTGGCAAACAACTAATTGATCTCTTATCATGTCGTCATGAAGTATTCCAAATTTGCAAGGAACAGTAAGAGTTTTTAAGTTAGAAGTATAATCTTCCATGGACTCATTCTGTTGTTGTTTTTTTTTGTAAAGTGTATGCCTAGGTATGGCTACGCAGACGATAGGTGAAAAATAATTATCCAAGTCTAAAATTGCACATTTAAAAACATCATTGTCACCAGCTCTTTCTGGTTTCTGCATCTGGTTATAAATTCTTAAACTTTCAGGACCCAGATAATGCATAAGAATATTTTTTTTTCTATCAGGAGATAAAGTACCACTATTTTCTTCCAACGTAGCAATATAATTACGGAAATATTTCTTCCATTCAGTACATTTTACTATAGGTTCACCAGGATTGGTGAGAAATTCTTGAGGTGTTTAAATTAATGCCAACAATTAAATTGTTAATAACATTTGCAGTAGAAGTATTACTTACTGAACTCCCTCCCATGTCAGTAAATTCACGTGCACAGAAATAATAAAAAAAATAATAAACTAACCAGAATGTAATAGTCACAGAAGATTAAATACTTGACTCCGTTGATGAAATACTTGAACGCGTCGAAAATGTAGTACACAAAAGGAACGCTTATCTTGTAGAAACTGACACAAAATCACTCGTAGCGTTGCTAAGTGACATGAGAGGCAAAAATACATTTTTGTGCAAACAAAATGGTGGCACGTAAAGGTCACTTAGTGTGACCTGCATGAAAGTCCCAGGATACCTAGCGCGTATGCTAGTTCGTCAACAGAAGGAATGAAAATGCCAAAATGCTCGGAGAAGAGAATGTTGACAATTGAAGGTGAGTGCGAGGCAGCTATTTCAAAAGATGCAAAAAGTAACAGTAAGTGCAACTGAGCTGCAGCCAAAGTAAATATTGTAGGGATAACATTTTTTTTTTTACCCGATTTAGTAGAATCTGATGATGACGATAAAAGCATTCATTAAAATCGTCAGAAGTAGAGACAGTAAATATGTATAGTCTTCGAAACGAAGAGAAGGAGAAGTCTTCCAGAAAAAACACCGTGGGTCAGGGTTGGCAGAAAACGATCCCAAATCGTCGCCAATTTTCGGTAGTATATTCCAAGTAATCAATCACTCGGTAAGCCTTGAGATAAATCCTTGTCTTTATTACCAACCCGCAGACTTCAGCATAATACACCAGGAGAACGTAACATCTGACTTTAACATTCTACACCAGCACATTTATAGGTAGAGTATAGAACTAAACATGAATAGTTCTACCTTCTGTATTCTAAAGGAATACTGATATCCACATTAAATGAATACAAAGCAAACATATTAAAACATCCTACCATGTACTATAGCCAAATCAAACAAAGAAATGTTTAAATACTTATAACTTTAAATTTCAAGCAACAACTCCACAAGTTATTAGGAATTGAAACCACATTAAGCCACAGTGGGCAACCTTTCTCCACCTTCCTTCCACTGTCCTTCTATATTAAACGTCAGCACAAAGAATACACATCTTGATATTGTTCTCCAATGGAGTCTCCAAATAATCTTATTGTTCCTGTTATAACAATCCCATGCTGTCCGATCCTAAAGCAACTACGTACTGGTAATGTGTGAAGCTTATAGCTTGGATATGTTTTTTAAGCTACCTTACAAAACACACAGGAGCAGCAGGCTGAATATCCCTCTAATACAGGGCCTGGGCACCTGTATAATTTTACAATTGATTTTACCTCAAGGGGCTGAAACGTCACTTCTGGTTGTCTAAATGACTTATAGCAAACAAATTATGGACGGAATGCTGACAATGCAAACATTCTCCCCCAGTCAAAAGATCTCGGTTAAATGCATCATTATTTTGCCCACTATGCCACCCCAGTTTGGACTCAGCCATATGCAAATCAGTCTTGACCCTGTTTCTCATGGGAACAGTCCAGACTGAACTCGCAGGCCAGGTCCTCCCTGGACTTTAAACTAGCATCCTGGTACCGGTTTCAGGGTGTATGTCACCCTTCAGCCAAGCTAGCTTGAATCCAGTGGCACAGTGAGCAAGGGTCCCACAGTAAGTAAGATTAGTCTTTCCTTGGTTCCCATCCAGGCTGATTATTGGTCAAAAACATAAGGTCCCTGCTTTCACACAAATAATAACTGGCTGTCACTTTCTACAGTCAGGCTGATGCCATACTGAATTTGAATTTAAACACGTTTGTATAGCGCCCGTATACCGGGCGGTTTCATGGCGCTGTGGGGTAGCTCAATTCAAATTACATACTCCAAGCTGGCTTAGGCTGGAAATGCCTGCAAAAAAAGAAAAGTTTTGAGTCTCCCTCGGAACTCCATGTAGGAAGCTGAGGAACGAATAGGTAGGGGTAGGGAGTTCCAAAAGGACGGGGCAAGGACAGCAAACTTGCATCCTCCCGACCTCTTCCTCCTAAAGCGGGGGACCACCAGAAGAGAGAGGGCGGAGGATCGTAGTTGTCTGCTGGGAACATAAGGATGAATAAGAGATGTCATAAAGGCCGGAGCTGTTCCCGCCAGGGCTTGGAAGGCAAGGCAGCCAAGTTTGAACAGAGCTCTCTCTTTAATTGGGAGCCAGTGGAGGGAGCATAGAGCGGGGGTGATGTGCTGAGATCTAGGTAAACCAAAGACCAGGCGGGCCGCTTGGTTTTGCACAAGCTGGAGTCGGCGTAAAGCATAATTGGGGATACCATTGTAAAGTGCATTACCGTAGTCTAAACGTGAAAGGACCAACGCCATAAGGATAAGTTTGAGGGCTGACAATGTAAAAAAACGAGAGATTTTACGAATAGTGCGTAAAACAAAAAAACAGGCCGAAACCATCGTGCTCACATGTGAATGAAGAGTGAGGTGTTGATTCAGAGTAATCCCCAAGGTTTTAACAGAAAAAGAAGGGAGAGGGGGGGAGCCGAGCAAAGGGGGCCAAAAAACAGAGGACCAAGGGTTGAGTTTCCCACCAGTCAGGACAAGCTCGGTCTTATCAGGGTTAAGTTTTAGATGATTGGTATTCATCCAATCCCTGATGAATACCATCACTGACTGGAAGGTAAAGATAGAGGAGGAAGAATCAGATAAGTTAAAGATGAGCTGGAGGTCATCAGCGTAATTGAACACTGACACCTCCATCTGCTGTAACGCAAAAATAAGAGGAAAAATATAAAGATTAAAAAGGAGAGGGGAAAGAGAAGAACCCTGAGGGACACCACATTGTACCTTGTGAGCTGTGGAAGAAAAGTCCGCTAAGTGAACGGCCTGGGTACGATCGTTGAGAAACGATCCAACCCAAGACAGGGTGGAACCCCCAACGCCTGCCGCCTCGACACGGGAAAGAAGGATGGTATGGTCAACCGTGTCGAAGGCGGCAGAAAGATCAAGAAGGATCAGCGCCTGTGGAAGATTGAAGTCCAGCCCCTCTCTAAGTGTGTCCATCACGGATACCACCACCATACTGAGGGGGGATATCACCTGTGCTTTGTGTGTTCTTCAACATTGACATTTTTCAGTAAATTTTACTGGGCTGGCATAATGATCAATTTATCAGCAAAGTACAAACATTTAATAATCGTGTGAAAGTATCATAAAGAACTTAGCTGTTTGTTCAGAGGCGTTTTGGTCTGATTTCCACCAGGAGCTAGTGAGACATCTTTATAATGAAAAAAGAGGCTTCTTGGTATTGGATGCGATGTTGCAGGATTTAGAGTACCAATGCAGATATAAATGTATTCTCATAAACGCTTGTTATTTTTGTCATGTTAACAAATGAATAAAAAAAAAAAAGTAATTTGCCTACTACAAATGCGAAGGCTACCCTTTCTTTGCCACACTACTGTTTGATGTTGATCTGGGTTTGAGAGTCTATCTATATAGTGTGATTTTCCCAGGTCATCATACGACATTTCTCTTTTGAATGCCAGTTGAGTATCCAGGTTTTTGCGCTGATGCATATACAGAGTTGGTATTTTTCTTACATTATGTTTGGTGAAAACAGAGGCCACTTCCATGAAAAACAATGGTCACCCTCCGATCATTGAGCAGGTGAGGATGATGGATGGTAGATGTGTGTTTGTCAATAAAAATAACCCTTCTGTGAAATTCTCAATGACCAGAAGATAGAGAGAGAGATCCTCCAACAGCCGCTCCGGTATAAGACTGGGCTCTGACACTGCTCGGGTACTCAGCTGGTGAGTTTTAGTTCACCACCTTAACATTAAATACATTCTTTTCAGTGCGCTGTTCCTAAAAACACCTGGCCGACTCATTGCGGCTGATTACCTTCTTCAATGCCAGTTTCATGTGGGAAGTTGTCAGCTGTAGGGGTTTTAAAATCTCTCTTGTTGACTCCCATTGGAGAATATTGAGTGGTCATAGAGATAGGACTACAGGTTCAAGTAAAATACTGAATCTGTCAGCATCATCCATACAATAATGTTAGACCTAGATTACCCAAGCCTACATATGGTAGCTTGGCACAGTAGTGGTCTACAGCTAACTCAAGGCGTTGGCTAAGTACTTACAAGTCTCACCCACAGTAACACAGTGATGAACCACTAAAATAAAGACACAACACCTCTGTTTGGAAAAATACCGTTACCTTTTATAAAAATAATATGTCTCTTTGGATTCAAGTTATACACGATACAACATTAGTTTCTTTCAGGAGAAAACATTCCACTTTTACTTTAAGAAATTACTTTTCACTCCTCAGCTGTGGAAAAAGGGCAATAAACCACATTCTTTTGTCAATGGTACAGTAAAGCATAAGGGTAACTCTTTGGTTGGTTAAGAGAATCTCATTAGCTTCACACTCTGTAAGGTTACCTCACATTATTATACAATGACACATTACTCCACCAATAAATCTACTGAAAAGAAGATGCCGACTGTTAGTGCAATACGTTTTTACAGGTTCATTAATAGGTACTTTACCCCACAGCACTTAAGCACTGCCCAACTCAACAGCAAGACCTGAATGTAGATTTTCACTGTATGACCCACCAGTTATGTGCTAGAAGGGAAGACACAATAATATTAGTAAGGTTCCTCTCCCTCTGATTGACAGGCACACCTAGCTGGTAGAGAATCTACTTCTTCACTTATCACTAATCTGTAGGGGATTTTACCCAGGAACCCTGTGGTTCCCTGCACCATTTCCACCTTTCTTTTCTGAGTCAGATAACGGATAAGTTTTATTCTATGTTATTCAGTTCACTAACTCGTTTTCCTCGAGTCAGGTTCCCCTTGACAAGTCAGTCACTCGCGTGGGTCGTAGCCCCACTGTTCTGCTTCATTCACCTGGCTCTGCCGCCTCCCGTTCCCACGCTACCCGGCTTACTTGTGAGGTTGGGGGCGTGTCGCGGGTGTTTCCTCTACACGCGCTGGAGCCCGGTAACAGACGGGCTGAAGGGGGAAGGCAGGGAAGGCTTTCCCGGCCCAGGGCTCCCTACCGAGTCATCCGTTGTGGCGCTTCTGCCTCCTCTGAGGGGATCGACCTCCTGGAGCTCCGACGCGGCGCTCCTCAGCTGGCGCGATGACTTTCCTTCCGCTGGCACTACTCGGCGGAGCATGCGCGGAAGCGCTCGTTCCTCTTCCGCCTCGGCGCACCTGCTCCCAGGAAGGACGCTGTTCTCCACAGGGACGCTGCTCGGTCTCTTCTGGGCCTGCTCGATCCTAGGCCCCTCCTGCCTCGCAAAAGCGTTCAGTCGCTGGTCATGCGCGGAAGCGCCTACCTCTTCGTGTGACGCGGCCGGTGCCCCCGGGGTCCCGACGCCGATCGGAGCAGCGCCACTGCTTCTCCTCAGGCACTTCTCACTCCGGCTTCACAGGAAGGATGTGCACACACGGCGTCCTCGCTCTTCAGGGTGCTAAGGTGCCACAGACGCCCACCTTCACTACAGCTACTCCACGACACCGGTGAGCACAGCGCTGGGTATTGACAAACAGGAATACCCCCAATTAAGGGTGTTCTGAGTGGTTTTACTGGGGCTCTGAGATAAAAGGATCTTCTTCCTCCAGTAACTCGATTTCCTTGTCAGTAGTTGTTGTCTTGATAGAGGGATCGGTCAAAGGCTGAAGGGGGAACAATCCTCTGAAGTAACTGTCAGCCTCAGTGACAAACTAGCTGCTCTCAGTGTGTCCACCTCCTCTCACCACTGCCTCACTCCTCTACTCTGGGGTCAGCACCAAATGGCTGCTGGTCACTGGCCTTATATAGGGTGGCCTGAGACCTGCAGAAGTCTCTAGTCAATTCTAGAAAGTTCCCTAATGTTATCCTATGGACCTGTCCTCCAGTAGTGTCCGTTATGGCAGTTGGTGGACACCATCTTAGGTTTCTGGAGATCCCTAGATTTTCAAGGGGGCTGACTAGGCCTCACAGGTTATGAGGGAAAAATGGCGTCATCGCCAAGGAACACCTAGCCCCCTGACAGCATTAAAAAAATTCCTGATGGACATATGTAAAAATAAAAATAGAAACTCTGGGAGGCTAAGGGGGACAAAAATAAATAATAATGGTTAGAGTCTCTCCAGAAGCAGACAGGTCTAACACGCGTCCCCCCCAGCTGAAAGTGGGGAGAACTACCCAACCCCTTGGGAGTCCTCATCACTAAGGCGGAAATACCTGGATAGACCGTCTGCGTTGGCATGGTCTGCCCCAGGTCGGTGTTCCACCCTAAAGTCCATTCCCTGTAGGGAGATGGACCACCTTAGCAACTTGGGATTCTCCCCCTTCATTTGCCTCAGCCAACGAAGGGGGCGATGGTCAGTCTGAACTAGGAAGTGCGAACCAAACAGGTATGGTCGCAGCTTCTTCAGAGCCCAGACCACCGCAAAGGCTTCTCTCTCAATTGTACTCCACCTCCTTTCCCTGGGGAGTAGCCTTCTGGACAGGAAGACCACGGGTTGATCCAAGCCCTCATCATTTAGCTGCGATAACACTGCCCCAATGCCATGTTCTGACGCATCTGTTTGGACAATGAATTCTCTAGCAAAATTAGGGGCCTTGAGAATGGGAGCGGAACACAATGCTTGTTTCAAGGTCATGAAGGCTCGCTGGCAAGCCTCTGTCCAGACTACCCGTCGGGGTTGCTTCTTGGAAGTAAGTTCAGTGAGGGGGGCCACGATAGTGCCATACCCCTTCACGAAGCGACGGTAGTATCCAGTGAGGCCCAGGAAGGCTCGGACCTCTGTTTGAGTCTTGGGGGGCTCCCAGGCGATGATAGCCTCAATCTTTGCCTGGAGGGGCTGCACCGTCCCTCTGCCCACCAAGTGACCTAGGTACACCACCGACCCCTGTCCGATCTGACACTTGCTGGCCTTGATGGTCAAGCCAGCCTGTTGCAGGGCATGAAGAACAGCTTGCAGGTGCTGCAAATGGTCCTCCCAGCTGCTACTGAAGACAGCAATGTCGTCCAGGTATGCAGCAGAAAAAGCTTCCATTCCCGAAAGGACCCTGTTCACCAGCCGCTGAAAAGTGGCAGGGGCATTCTTGAGCCCAAAGGGCATCACACGAAATTGGTAGTGTCCCTCAGGTGTAGAGAAGGCTGACCTTTCCTTCGCCTCCTTGGTAAGGGAAATCTGCCAGTACCCTGAAGTTAGGTCAAAGGTACTTAAGTATTGAGCAGCTCCCAGCCGGTCAATAAGCTCATCCGCCCGTGGGATAGGATGTGCATCAGTTTTAGTCACTGAGTTCAAGCCTCGGTAGTCCACACAGAATCTCAATTCAGGTGTGGTGCCTGGTGGGGCAGCTTTTGGTACCAAAACCACCGGGCTAGACCAAGGGCTACCAGAAGGTTCAATCACCCCTAGCTCCAGCATCTTGGCGACTTCACTTTTGATGTTGGCCATCACCTTGTCCGACAGCCGGTAGATTTTAGATTTCACAGGTGGGCTGTCTCCTGTGTCCACGTCATGGGTACACAGGTGGGTCCTACCTGGGACAAGGGAGAACAGGGGAGAAAATTGCTCCAGGATCTGGCGGCAATCACTTTGCTGTTCAGAAGTCAGGGATGGCGAGAGAATCACTCCCTCCACTGATCCATCTTTTTCTTTGTACGAGAGAAGATCAGGGAGAGGTTCACTTTCTTCTTCCTCTGCTCCATCGGTCACCAGCATTAAGACAACCTCGGGCCTCTCATGATGTGGCTTGAGACGATTGGCATGCAGCACCCTGAGGGGCTGCCTCGGGGTCTTAAGATCCACCAAATAGGTAGACTTCCCCTTTTTCTCCAAAACCTCAAAGGGGCCTGTCTAACGGTCCTGGAGGGCATTTAGCTCTCCAGGTTCCATTACCCACACTTTCTGTCCAGGCTCCAGTTCCACTGGGTGAGCGTTGTGGTCATACCACTCTTTCATAACTGCTTGGCTGGCCTCCAAGTTGTCTGAAGCCTGCTTCCACAACTTAGCCATTTGGCTCCGGAAGGCCAGCATGTAGCTCACCACGTCCTGGGGAAGCTTCCTGGGAGTCTGTTCCCATCCGTCTTTCACCAGGCTGAGAGGTCCCCTTACAGGGTGCCCGTACAAAAGTTCGAAGGGGCTGAAGCCCACTCCCTTCTGTGGCACTTCCCTGTAGGAAAACAAGAGACAGGGTAGGAGGATGTCCCATTTCCTCCGTAGGCTCTCAGGTAGACTCCGTATCATACCTTTCAAGGTTTTGTTAAACCTTTCCACAAGACCATTGGTTTGTGGGTGATAGGGAGTGGTAAACCGATAGGTAACGCCGCACTCCTTCCACATGGCCCGCATGTATGCTGAAAGGAAGTTAGTCCCCCTGTCGGAAATGACCTCCTTGGGGAAACCCACTCTGGTGAAGATCCCCATCAGGGCCCTTGCCACTGCAGGTGCAGTGATGGTCCTCAGAGGTATTGCCTCTGGGTACCGGGTGGCATGATCCACCAAAACCAGTATGAACCGGTGTCCAGCTGAAGTTGGTGGATCCAATGGCCCTACAATGTCGATGCCCACCCTCTCAAAGGGGGTACTAACGACAGGTAGTGGTTCCAGGGGAGCTTTTAGCTTCACCCCAGTTTTCCCACTGGCTTGGCAAGACACACACGTCCGACAATATGTATCCGACGCCACTTTCATTCGAGGCCAGTAGAAATGGGGGACAAGCCGGGCAAAGGTCTTGTCCTGTCCTAGGTGTCCTGCCAATGGTATCTCATGAGCCAGTTCCAGTAGAAAGGCTTTAAAGCATTGAGGGACCACCAAGGCTCTGGCTGAACCGTGGCCAGGTGCCTTGGGCTCACTGTAGAGGAGTCCATCCTCCCAGTAAATCTGGTAGCTCCCTTCACTGTTTCCCGCTGCCTGGGCGTTGGCCTGTTGCCGCAGCCCCTCGAGAGTAGGACACTCTTTCTGAGCTTTGCAGAACTCTTCCCGGGAAGGACCTCCCTCCACATGCCATTCAGTTGGGATGGGTAGGTTTTCCAGGGAAGCAACATTCTCCCCGGTGGACTCCAGATCCACCTCCGCAGGTGGTCCAGCTGTCTCACTAGGTGGAGATGTCGAGGCAGGGTCCTCCGGCCTCCTGTCCTTCTCCTCTCTGGCAACCGGCTGGGCCATTGTTCCAGGCTCCAGCGTCAATGAACTCCCCCTTCGGGCAGTCGCGGACCTTGTGCTGACACAAGTCCAGTCAGGGGGTCCCAGCATCTCAGAGTGAGTCTGGTACTCCACCCTCCTCCAAGCATTGTGCTCCATATCATTCCCTAACAGGCAGTCAACAGGCACGGCAGGGCTTACGGCAACTCGAAGTGGACCTGCAACCCCTCCCCACTCAAAGGGAACCTCAGCCACAGGGTAGTGGCCCAATCTGCCGTCAGCCATTACGGCGGGATGGAGTACATCTGGGATGACCTGCTCTGGAGACACCAGCTGACTCCTTACCATAGTCATGCTGGCTCCTGTGTCTCTCAGAGCCTCCCCTCTACGGCCATTGATGGTGACCCACTGCTCATACTTAGTAGTATTAGAGGGCAGCTGGGTCTTGGGAACCATCTCCTTATCTCCCAGGGACACTAAGGTGACACCCGCCCGCTCCCCTCCATTAACCAAAGGTATCTCCTCCCCGAGCACTACACTAGTGATTCCCGGGGCTTTTCCTCCAGTGGGAGGGGGTGGTCTTTTTGGGCATCTCACATCTCCTTTATAGTGTCCCACACCACCACACTCAAAACAATGAACAACCCTTGGCTGCTGGCTTTGGCCAGGGGTAGGGTTGCGAGGGGGGTTACTCTTGGGGATGAATCCTCTGCCCCTTCCTTGCGAAGTATTTTGTGGCCCTTTTGAGAACTCCCTCTTAGTTTCCCCTCCCTCTTTCCTCTGGGGGGCGCCCTGTCCTTGCTTCTGGGAATTCCCTCCAGTCCCCTTAGTCGACACCCGGGTACTAACCCAGATGTCTGCCTCCTCAGCAAGCTTCCTGGGGCTGGTCAGCTTGCTGTCCACCAGATGCTGTCTTAGTTCGGGAAGACACTTCTCGAGTAGGTGTTCCTTGAGTATGAGGTCATATAGTCCCTCATAGTCTCCTACTTCGCTGCCTCTTACCCAACCCTCCAGGGCCTTCCTGGAGTAGTCCAAGAAATCTACCCAGTTTTGCGTGCCCAGCTTGTAGCTGCCCCGGAACTTTTGCCTATATTTCTCAGGGGTCAACCCAAACTTCTTGAGCAGCGCTGATTTCATAGCCGGATAGTAGGTCTGTTCACTCTGGTCAAGAGCCAACAAAGTATCCCTGCCAGTGGGGGGCATGTATTTGTATAACCCACCTCTCCAGTGGACTTCCAGAATCCCATGGGCCCTTAGCGAGACCTCGTAGGCGGCTAGCCACTTAGCAATGTCGTCACTGGGTACATAACAAGCCATAATATCTTTTGGTAGGTACGGTCTAGGTTCTTTGATGTTGGTCTGGGTATCGCTGCCACCATTCTCTGATTTGGGGGATCCTCGGTTTAGGGCTTGTAAATCCATCTCTTTGATGGTTCGCTCATGCGCCAACCTCCTATCCTCCCTTTCCATGTCCATCCTGGCTAGTTCTATTTTCAACCTCCTCTCCTCCCTCCTATCTTCCAGCTCGGCTTCGGTTAAGCCCCTGTCTGAAACGCTGCTGCTTGCCCTTGAAGGTAGCCTGGGACCTGTCAGAAGATTCCCTCTCCCCATTTGGTTCAGCAATGCAGCCTCAGTAACAGTGTCCCCATCACCCACTTCCGTTTCTGGTTCCTCCCTTAGACGAGCTTCTAACCATGCCCTTATGCTTGTCAGCAACTCTCCTTTCTTGGCACCTTTATTAAAAAATACCCCGTTCTGCTGACACCAATCCCTGAGTTGGGCCACAGTATTGGCTTCCAGCTCTTTAAGATTCACCTCCAGCTTTGCCATGGTATAAAATTACTCACAGGAGCAAACCACGAAGTGACCTGAGGTTAACCTCCACCCACCTCCAGAAATAAATTTAGAAAAAACAAAAATTAGATTAGGAGGGCCGCAGGGAGAAAACTCCAGGTGGGGTCCCGTGGTTGGCACTGCGTTACTACTAAGTGAGTGTAAGCACAAATCCGTTATCCCACCGCTGAAACACCAATTATGTTAGACCTAGATTACCCAAGCCTACATATGGTAGCTTGGCACAGTAGTGGTCTACAGCTAACTCAAGGCGTTGGCTAAGTACTTACAAGTCTCACCCACAGTAACACAGTGATGAACCACTAAAATAAAGACACAACACCTCTGTTTGGAAAAATACCGTTACCTTTTATAAAAATAATATGTCTCTTTGGATTCAAGTTATACACGATACAACATTAGTTTCTTTCAGGAGAAAACATTCCACTTTTACTTTAAGAAATTACTTTTCACTCCTCAGCTGTGGAAAAAGGGCAATAAACCACATTCTTTTGTCAATGGTACAGTAAAGCATAAGGGTAACTCTTTGGTTGGTTAAGAGAATCTCATTAGCTTCACACTCTGTAAGGTTACCTCACATTATTATACAATGACACATTACTCCACCAATAAATCTACTGAAAAGAAGATGCAGACTGTTAGTGCAATACGTTTTTACAGGTTCATTAATAGGTACTTTACCCCACAGCACTTAAGCACTGCCCAACTCAACAGCAAGACCTGAATGTAGATTTTCACTGTATGACCCATCAGTTATGTGCTAGAAGGGAAGACACAATAATATTAGTAAGGTTCCTCTCCCTCTGATTGACAGGCACACCTAGCTGGTAGAGAATCTACTTCTTCACTTATCACTAATCTGTAGGGGATTTTACCCAGGAACCCTGTGGTTCCCTGCACCATTTCCACCTTTCTTTTCTGAGTCAGATAACGGATAAGTTTTATTCTATGTTATTCAGTTCACTAACTCGTTTTCCTCGAGTCAGGTTCCCCTTGACAAGTCAGTCACTCGCGTGGGTCGTAGCCCCACTGTTCTGCTTCATTCACCTGGCTCTGCCGCCTCCCGTTCCCACGCTACCCGGCTTACTTGTGAGGTTGGGGGCGTGTCGCGGGTGTTTCCTCTACACGCGCTGGAGCCCGGTAACAGACGGGCTGAAGGGGGAAGGCAGGGAAGGCTTTCCCGGCCCAGGGCTCCCTACCGAGTCATCCGTTGTGGCGCTTCTGCCTCCTCTGAGGGGATCGACCTCCTGGAGCTCCGACGCGGCGCTCCTCAGCTGGCGCGATGACTTTCCTTCCGCTGGCACTACTCGGCGGAGCATGCGCGGAAGCGCTCGTTCCTCTTCCGCCTCGGCGCACCTGCTCCCAGGAAGGACGCTGTTCTCCACAGGGACGCTGCTCGGTCTCTTCTGGGCCTGCTCGATCCTAGGCCCCTCCTGCCTCGCAAAAGCGTTCAGTCGCTGGTCATGCGCGGAAGCGCCTACCTCTTCGTGTGACGCGGCCGGTGCCCCCGGGGTCCCGACGCCGATCGGAGCAGCGCCACTGCTTCTCCTCAGGCACTTCTCACTCCGGCTTCACAGGAAGGATGTGCACACACGGCGTCCTCGCTCTTCAGGGTGCTAAGGTGCCACAGACGCCCACCTTCACTACAGCTACTCCACGACACCGGTGAGCACAGCGCTGGGTATTGACAAACAGGAATACCCCCAATTAAGGGTGTTCTGAGTGGTTTTACTGGGGCTCTGAGATAAAAGGATCTTCTTCCTCCAGTAACTCGATTTCCTTGTCAGTAGTTGTTGTCTTGATAGAGGGATCGGTCAAAGGCTGAAGGGGGAACAATCCTCTGAAGTAACTGTCAGCCTCAGTGACAAACTAGCTGCTCTCAGTGTGTCCACCTCCTCTCACCACTGCCTCACTCCTCTACTCTGGGGTCAGCACCAAATGGCTGCTGGTCACTGGCCTTATATAGGGTGGCCTGAGACCTGCAGAAGTCTCTAGTCAATTCTAGAAAGTTCCCTAATGTTATCCTATGGACCTGTCCTCCAGTAGTGTCCGTTATGGCAGTTGGTGGACACCATCTTAGGTTTCTGGAGATCCCTAGATTTTCAAGGGGGCTGACTAGGCCTCACAGGTTATGAGGGAAAAATGGCGTCATCGCCAAGGAACACCTAGCCCCCTGACAGCATTAAAAAAATTCCTGATGGACATATGTAAAAATAAAAATAGAAACTCTGGGAGGCTAAGGGGGACAAAAATAAATAATAATGGTTAGAGTCTCTCCAGAAGCAGACAGGTCTAACACTGTCGGCATCATCCATACAATCCTCTCAATCCATAACAGTCTCTTCACTACAGTGTCCCTTATAAAACAGCTCAGCGCGCCTTGTATTCAACCACAAATAAATATTAAGTAGTTCAAATCTGCCAGCGGGGGTTAAGTAACCCCAACTTGTGCACATAATAATGCCCCGACTTTGGGCAGCTGCTGGACTGCAAAATCACCATTGCTGCAAAGTCTATGGTGGTTTTACTCCCATCGGCTGTGCCCAGATACACAGCAATACTGCCTTTCTCTCTCCCCACTGCAACCATGGAATCATCACTGCCGGAGGGTGGTGCACCATACCGAGAGGCATGTCAGATTCCAGTGCCAGCCTCTCAGACACACATAACCTCCAACAACCGCTTCCATATAAGAAGGGGCTCTGACAAAGCTCAGGTACACAGCCAGTGAGTTGTATTTCACCACCTTTTTTTCGTTAGTTTTATATAGCGCGAACTTGACCCAAAGGTATTGGGTATCAGAGCACTTTACATAGCACCAGTTGCATTACATGAGGAAACGTTCATTTTTGTTAGGCAAAGGCAAGTGATTTGCCCAGAATCACAGGCTGTTCAGCGCCTTTGCCGAGACTTGAACCCGGTTCCCCAGATTCGAGGTCGACTGCACTAGCCGTTAGGCCAACTCCTCTCCCTTAACATTGATGATATTCTTTTCAGTGCGCCGTTCCTAAAAACATCTGGCAGACTGGGAATGATCTTATCACGCCAAGAGCTGGACCCTGGAGGCCACCGTCCTGTACACGATCAATCAGAATATCATGGTCGACCGTGTCAAATGCCGCGGAAAGATCCAACAGCACCAGGACTTGGGGGGAAACCTTTATCGGCTTCCTTCAGAAGAGTGTCCAGCACAGTCAGTATCACTGCCTCTGTTGAGTGGGCTGGACGAAATCCTGCTTGGTGGGGGTCAAGAAATTCCGATTGTTCAATAAAGTCACAGAGGCATTTAGGTACATGGGGTTCTAGTACCTTGGCCAGATAGGGTAGAGGAGGAATTGGGCGGTAGTTAGTCAAGGTCTGAGGGTCAACCCCTGACTTTTTAAAAGGAGAACAACTATCGCTTCTTTAAAAGCTCTTGGAACGATGCCCTGAGACCGTGACATATTAAGCAAGGAGAGGGCAGGCCTAGGTATATAAGAGAACTTCTCACAAGATGTGGGGCTGGCAACTGTCAGTGGGTGACCCAGATTTTACTTTAGACAGGAGGCCCAAATATATTGGACGGTCTATTGACGGAAACTGGTCAAGGGAAGAGGAATTGTCTGTCGTAGATGGTGGTGTCTTGGATAAGGGGTTCCAGTGCAAGTAAGAATAATGAAGGGGATAGTGGACATCCCTGTCTAGTACCTTGTTGCAGTGTAAAGGGCTCAGAGAGTGAACCATTAACGTCAATACGGGCTGAAGGTTCCCCGTACAGGGCCATAACCATCGTACAAATTGCGCCCCTAAGTTGAACGATTGCATGCAGCCTTCCAGGAAAGCCGAGGAGACTCTATCAAAGGCTTTCTCGGCATCTAATGTGATAGCTACTGCCGGTTCAGATTTAGTGACCACATGCTCTAACATGTGGCAGAGAAGTCGGGTGTTGTCATTAGACATTCGAGTACGTAGGAATCTAACCTGGGAGTTGCTTATTAGTTTGGGGAGAAAAGAGTTGACTCTTACTGCCAATATCTTCGCATATATTTTGCAGTCCACGTTAATAAGGGATATGGGTCTGTAGTTTTTGGGTAACAGTTGGTCTTTCCCCTCCTTTAGAATGACTATTATGTTAGCTTCTGACATGGTTTGTGATACCGCCCACCTAGATGCTGAGTGGTTAAAAACTTGTTTCATAGTTGGTTTCAGCTGATTTAAGAAAGTCTTGTAGAAAGCGGCTGTAAACCCGTCCGGCCCGGGAGCTTTATTTTCTTTCAATGATTTGACTGCCATTTCAATTTCAATATAATTAATTTCTTGACCTAGCCTAAGTGTGTCCTCTGTGCTTAGCTGCGGTAACTCGGGTCTATAGAGGTATTTTGTACACTCCTCTAAATTAAGGTTCTGATCGTTTTTGTAAAGTTCTTGATAGAACTCTTGAAAGGTCTTGATGATGTCTTTGTGTCTTGTGTGCGTTTGGTTGTTAGAGTCTGTGATGGAAGAGATGGCAAACTGGTTGCGTTTGTGTTTGAGGTAGGAGGCAAGGGGTTTCCCTGCCTTATTGGCTTCGCAAAGGCTAAGGGTTTGTATTTATTAATCCACAGTCTCGCCCTCTAACTCAGGATTTTGTTGTATTCGTACTTATTTTGTGTTAATTTTGTGAGGATCTTGCTATCATGTAAGGACTTTGCATGGGCCATTTCTAAACTCTTGATCTCCTGCTCAAGCTGTGTTACACCTTTCCATGTTAGTCTCACGTTTGTACTCTTGTTTATATTTGTCTCTGGTGAGTCGTTGTGTTTGAGGTAGTCTATTATGGTCTCCTCAATCTTTTTTTTTTTTTCCTTGGGCTGAAAGTACATCACTATTAAAACGCCATCTCCGAGGGACCGCTTTGATGTGAGACCTGCTCAAATGGCATGGCTGCCTGATTCCGTTGCTCCTCTGGATTGGAGAAAAGAACTTTGAATCACCAGATGAGTACATGGCGTGAAGAAGCCGCAATTGAGGATCTGACCAGCGGAGGAGTCCCTTCTAAGGTTGCTGACCTCGTGAGAATCAAGCTTATGGCACGGACTTGAAGGGTGAGACGCAAGGGCAAAATGGCAGCGAACAGGCTCATCAAAGAATTAAACCAAGCACAAAGCGGTGAAACACAATCTGATTGGTACACCGGAGCCCTACTGAAGCCGCCCACCAATATCGACCGACACCTACCAGCATCTGCATCGGCCAGCACCCACCCAAGGAAAACTCGAGGTGCGCGCGGCGTACCGCTCAGAAAGGAGGGGTTCGAGAGAGTGAGAGCGAGTGTGAATGGGTCTAGATGCGAGAGAAAATCACCGAAGGCGGTTAAGGCGGCCAACGAGGGTCAAAAAGAGTGCTCCCGGTGAGGTTATATAGCGCACTAGCATAACAATGCCAAGAGCTTTGGCGAGAAGCATCAAGCCCGGTTCTCAGCCCGGACTTTAGTGTACCTCTAAACGCTAACGAACCAACAGTGCGAGCAAAAGCGGAGGTGCCCTACAAGGCGAGATTATTGCGAGGGTAGAACTGATAACAGGGGGCCAGCAATCAATAAAGAAAACTGGGAAAAAAACCGCAGAAAACCGAAACTGAAAGCATCACAGGGGACAGCGAGGAAGAGAGCTAAATTGGCACCCACCGGACCAAAGGCATGGGGAGGCAGTGATTCCGCCGACACACTCGCCCATGCAAGTTGATGTCTTGCTTTGTGTCATGCTGGCAGCCCACAGTTAGATCTGTTGACACAACGTAAGGGAGCTGCCTGGACATCCTTAATGCAAAGAGTGCGCAGCACGTATGCCTGGCACCAACGCAGCAGCTCAGCTCACAGTCTGAGCAGGCAACCCAGAGGAATCTTTGCCAGCATGCACGACAACCACATTAAGAGGGGGCACAGCGGCAGATACTGAAGTGCTCCGGAAGAGCCAATACTAGTCAGCCACTGCCAAAAAAGTACAGGGCACTGCCGATCGCCGGTGCGCCGCGTTCCTCCTCGGACAAAGTGCAGCAAAAATCCGCAAAAGCCCCAGCAAATAAACAGATAGCACTGCTGTGTGTCCCCTAAAACGGCACCATAGGAAAGGCATTGGCACCGCATTGACACCGCTGGCTCAGCCGTCTGCGCAAAGTGGGCGCTAATCAAGTGAATCAGGCTGCATCTAGATTGGGCGACGAAATACTGCCTTGAGAACAAGGACCTTCTATAGAGGTGCAGCACAGAGGGCAGACCGAAAATGAAACTGAAAGCAACGCAGAGCGGAGGACACCTAAAAATGACACTCGCCACAACAAAGAAATAGACGTAGGGAAGGCGCGGTTACCGCTGACAACCCACAGCTAGACCTGACGACCCAATCTGACACCCTGTAAGCAAAAGGATCTGTAGGTGGATGAAACTCTCCCACCTCAAACTAAATGGTGACAAGACTGAGCTCATGTCTTGGGCAAACTGCCATCCCCCCTGTCTGTACATCTATGGCCCACCTGCCTCAAGCCAATGCCCCCTCCAAAACAGCAGATTAAGAGCCTCGGCATATGGTTTGACAGCTCTCTGTGCTTTGGCCACCAGGCCACTAGGCCACTAAGCTAGCTGCTACCTGCTTCGGCATGCCGAGGATGCTTAAGAAAGTTCTCCCCCTGCTTCCCCTCAAGGCCAGAAGGATCATGGTTCAGGCCTTAATCCTATCACGCCTCGATTACGGGAATGCACTGTACCTGGGCGCCCCACAGGCAACCTTACAAAGACTCCTGGTAATCCAGAACAGCGCAGCCCGCCTTTTGCTCCAAATTCCTCGGAGACAATCGGCTAAACCCGCCCTAAGGATGCTGCACTGGCTCCCTATTCGGGCCAGAGTCCAGTTCAAATCCATGTGCCTGGCTCACAGAGCCATGTGAAACGCTGGTCCAGCCATTATACACTCCCTGATCACTCCCTATCAACCCTCAAGAAACCTCCGGTCCAGCTCAGCCTTCCTTGCCGCCACCACCAGGAAAGTCCGCCGCGCAAAGTGGAGTGGCCACTCTTTCTCCCTGAACGCCTCGAAACTATGGAACTCCCAGTCCCCCTCTCTCCGCAGCAAACCAAACATACTGGCCTTCCGCAAGCTCCTCAAAACCCACCTGTTCCGCAATGTGCCCTAATTGACCTGTCGTCCCCAAGCAGTCCACAAGCGCTACGAGGCCTTAGGGTAGAAACGCGCTATATACATTTAATTTTGTTCATTCATTCATTCATTTCATTCAGGTGACACGTGTCCTGACGCCAGGATACTCACACCAGGGCATATCCACCACGCAAGAGAGGGGTGTCTTAAAGATATTACAGGTAGGAATGCGAATTACAAAGTTCTTGAGATGGTGTTGGTTTTACTGTAACTCTGTCGGGGTTAGATAGTTAATTGATGATAGAAAATCAAGAGCTGTAGGGCTTTTATAATCTCGCTTGTTGACTCCCATTGCGTGGTCATAGAGCGAGTACTGCAGGCTCAAGTAAAATACTGAATCTGCCGTCATCATCAATATACATATATATTTAATTTTTATGAGGGGGTCTTGAACAAGGAGAGCGTGTCCTGCTTTCCTGACGAATGACACAAAGTACAGGCTCATCCTGGCCAGCCCGATGCACAGAAAGATGCACAGTTGGACCCTGATGTAAATCCAAGGCTTCCACCATGGAACCCGTGGCAATCTCATCCACACTGCTCAATTCGTGTCACTCGCGGAAGAATGGGAGAAGGAGTGTCAATCAGAGACTGTGAAGAAGGCAGTTAAAGTAGAAAATGAGTCATACACTGAATACATTGGCAGGTCATAGAACGCAGTAAGGTTGTTGTACAGACAGCTCCTACAAGGAAGCCAGACCACAGATTAATATCATGGCTCTATTGGGTCAAGTGTAAATATTAAAGACCCATGTGGACGTTTGCTTACCAGGAACAATGCAATTTCCAGGGATAGTGCAGCCTTGAACTACAAGGCCCCCAGGATACAGCCCGTAACCTGAAATAAGTGTAAGAATTGCAGTGAAAACCAATACAAAATGTATTCAGGAACTAGGATTTCAGAGCAGTAAGCTAAGGTCCTAAAACGAAACCCCAAGTTAAAAACAAAACAGAGAATCCAGGACGAGTGGAAATCAATATGAATGCCAAGCCCACAACTAGTGATGCTGCTGAGTGTTTTCGTGCTCGTCTTTTAATTTGACATAGAAGTCCCTCCAAAAGATGATGTTATGTGATGCATAGGTGCGCACCAAGCGACAGCCTCTAATTCTCCAGCAGCGCCATCACAGGAATACTTAAGCATAAACCACAGTTCTCTTCTTTAACAAGAATTTGGAAGAAGATACATCAGCCCTGACTGCGCCACTCCATTAATTGTCTATCGTTCTTGCTGGACCAATCAGTCCTTTGTACAACATGTTACTCCTAGAGGCACTCTAGACCAGTGGAGGGGGAAATTACAGCTGTTACACACTGTATGTTATCAGATGTAATATCCTCTTCTCATCGCTACAGCAACACACTTATTGCCTGGCAGACTCTACAGCTTCTTGCTTCGTCTGGTAGTAGGTAGATCTACATTCTAGTGACCATAAAAAACTTCAATGCCCATTTGTACCAAAAATATTGTGTGCATTGCTCTGGTTTGCATATTGTTTTTCTTTTTGTGCCTTTGCCCTGGCTCTGCTACATGGAGTAGCCTAACATCACCTACCAGGCGATCCAGACAAAATCATCCAATCGCTTTCTTCTACTCATTACCTTACGTGTACACAGTTGATCCAATCTGAAGCTCGAATGTTGAGCTTACATTTTTAGGTCTCGCCTGGCGTTGGAGCGCCCATGCGCTCCTCGCCTGCGAGAGCTATAGTAAACAAGATTTAGAAAGGGACTTGAATCCCCGGCCCTCTTTCCGATTGGCTCCGTCATCCATTATGGTAAACGGTGGTGCATGATTGGATATTGGGCTTTGTTGTTACCGCACCTGTTGCCTTTTGGGACGACCCATGGTGACTGGCCCACGCCATCTTTGTTTGTGTAGCTTGTTTTGTATGTATTGACAGCGCGCCAGGCGCACTTTCACTTTCATAATGCATTCTTTTGCCGCATGTTTTACTGCACACAGGGATATCACGGTAAGTTTGGGGGATGCAGCAGAGAGTATGAGGTTCTGCACACAACTGCCATCTCCCTAATTCATTTAAGTACAAGACCAGCTTTCATTTAGACTGTGAGCACTATTATTGACTTTCTCTTACTGCATGCACGACGTGTTTAAATGTAAGCAAAGCACATCATGCCTGCAGTAAGCAGCCGGGACAGTGGCGGCGGCATTCCAGTGCCGTAGGTCTCGCATTGACATGCGATACCTATTGCATTGCAAATATTTTTTTGTTCAAAGTGCAGGCTGGTGTTCCTGCAAAATGGAGGCCACTACCTCCGAACCTCTTGTGGCGCCCGCTTCACGTCATTCATGCTTGTTTTTATACTGTTTGTGCTGCTGTGGGCAAAAAGTCAGAATCAATCAGCCAAGATTCCCGGTCGTCCTATTCTTGCATCAAGTGATTTGACCAGAAACACAGAATGTTAAGCTGATGCCGAGACTAGAATTTGGTTGCATAAGGCTAAAGTCAGCAGCTCTGGGCATTACGACACATTCTCTCCCCTTGTAAACTATAATTGCATTAACCATTTACCCCTCGCCTCCTCTCTGTTCCGCTGAAAATTTACATTATAGCATTAGCTAAAACACACTGAAACAGGCATCACTTCGGAGCCCACAGGAACTGAAGAAAGACTGGTAGGCCAAAACCTGTGGCCATCTTGCCATAGCAATATTTTATGGACAACAAAAGGAAAGGTCGGCACAGGCAACAACAAAGCTATTAAAACTCAGACTCCCCAAGACATTAGGAGGTCTCAACATAACGAATTTCAAAATATTTCAAACAGCTTGCTCAGCGAAACAAGGCTTGTACTGGCTCACTCCGAAGAACGACTACACCCCGGGCTGGCTTTCATTAGAAAGGAGACTGTTAGGCGGCATGGAACCCATAGCCCTGCTCACGGCAACCAAACACCCTGTAATCAAACACAACCCGATCCTAAGGAACACAAGAGGGGCCCTACTAAGAATAGATAAGCTACTAGACACTAGTATTAGAAACACCCAACTGGAATCCCTATGGCACAACCCTAAAATAAAATACAGGAACAGCACACTAGACATGCACACATGGTACCGGCATGGCATCTCCACAGTAAGTCAGCTGCAGCACAAAGGTACGCAGACAACCTTTGATTCACTCAAAGAACAACATAAGCTAGACAGCACAGAGCTGTACAACTTCTTAAAGATCAGAGTGACAATCACCAAAGCAGACATAAACAAACTCACCCCCTCATTACTACAATATGCCACTAGCCTGAACATAATAGGACACCAAGTAGCGCACCTGTACAAAGCCCTGTGCCCCAAGGCCTCTAAACTAAATAACAAGATCACGACCCACTGGGGTACTGCGGCGGGTAGAGAGCTAAGCGAGGAAGAGAGGGCCGACCTCTGGTCCTCCACATCAAGAAGGAAGGTGACAACAACCCTAGACCTGACAAAATTCTGTCTGATACACAAGGCCTACTGGACCCCAGCCCGCTTAGGCTCCATGGGTATCCGAGAAAACGATTCCTGCTGGAACTGCAATAAGCAAAAAGGGGATCTTGCACACCTCCTCTTCCACTGCGCCAAGGTTAGGAAATTCTGGGACTCAATAAACACACTAATCAACGACGTAGCAGGAGCTACACTATCACTTGACGTCCACTATCTGGCCCTGGGATACACCGATCCATCCATAACATCAGAAGAAGACAGGGACCTGATTGACCTCCTGCTCACAGCGGCGGTCAAGACGGTATTGAATAACTGGAAAGACACCGCGAAAGCCACCTTCAAGGCCTGGTTCAATTGGGTCATATTCCTGCGGGGGGCTGACACCATAACGACCAACAGCCTACCGAACTCACGAAAGAAAAGCGAAATGTGGCTCTCGCTGGACAACTACCTGGGGGTCAAGAAATTCCGATTGTTCAATAAAGTCACAGAGGCATTTAGGTACATGGGGTTCTAGTACCTTGGCCAGATAGGGTAGAGGAGGAATTGGGCGGTAGTTAGTCAAGGTCTGAGGGTCAACCCCTGACTTTTTAAAAGGGGAACAACTATCGCTTCTTTAAAAGCTCTTGGAACGATGCCCTGAGACCGTGACATATTAAGCAAGGAGAGGGCAGGCCTAGGTATATAAGAGAGAACTTCTCGCAAGATGTGGGGCTGGCAACTGTCAGTGGGTGACCCAGATTTTACTTTAGACAGGAGGTCCAAATATATTGGACGGTCTATTGACGGAAACTGGTCAAGGGAAGAGGAATTGTCTGTCGTAGATGGTGGTGTCTTGGATAAGGGGTTCCAGTGCAAGTAAGAATAATGAAGGGGATAGTGGACATCCCTGTCTAGTACCTTGTTGCAGTGTAAAGGGCTCAGAGAGTGAACCATTAACGTCAATACAGGCTGAAGGTTCCCCGTACAGGGCCATAACCATCGTACAAATTGCGCCCCTAAGTTGAACGATTGCATGCAGCCTTCCAGGAAAGCTGAGGGGACTCTATCAAAGGTTTTCTCGGCATCTAATGTGATAGCTACTGCCGGTTCAGATTTAGTGACCACATGCTCTAACATGTGGCAGAGAAGTCGGGTGTTTGTCATTAGACATTCGAGTACGTAGGAATCTAACCTGGGAGTTGCTTATTAGTTTGGGGAGAAAAGAGTTGACTCTGACTGCCAATATCTTCGCATATATTTTGCAGTCCACGTTAATAAGGGATATGTGTCTGTAGTTTTTGGGTAACAGTTGGTCTTTCCCCTCCTTTAGAATGACTATTATGTTAGCTTCTGACATGGTTTGTGATACCGCCCACCTAGATGCTGAGTGGTTAAACTTGTTTCATAGTTGGTTTCAGCTGATTTAAGAAAGTCTTGTAGAAAGCGGCTGTAAACCCGTCCGGCCCGGGAGCTTTATTTTCTTTCAATGATTTGACTGCCATTTCAATTTCAATATAATTAATTTCTTGACCTAGCCTAAGTGTGTCCTCTGTGCTTAGCTGCGGTAACTCGGGTCTATAAGAGGTATTTTGTACACTCCTCTAAATTAAGGTTCTGATCGTTTTTGTAAAGTTCTTGATAGAACTCTTGAAAGGTCTTGATGATGTCTATGTGTCTTGTGTGCGTTTGGTTGTTAGAGTCTGTGATGGAAGAGATGGCAAACTGGTTGCGTTTGTGTTTGAGGTAGGAGGCAAGGGGTTTCCCTGCCTTATTGGCTTCGCAAAGGCTAAGGGTTTGTATTTATTAATCCACAGTCTCGCCCTCTAACTCAGGATTTTGTTGTATTCGTACTTATTTTGTGAGGATCTTGCTATCATGTAGGGACTTTGCATGGGCCATTTCTAAACTCTTGATCTCCTGCTCAAGCTGTGTTACTCTCACGTTTTTACTCTTGTTTATATTTGTCTTAATTTCAATTATCGTGCCTCTGATGGTTGCCTTCAGGGCATCACAGAGTGTGGTGGTGCTAGTCTCTGGTGAGTCGTTGTGTTTGAGGTAGTCTATTATGGTCTCCTCAATCTTTTTTTTGTTTTTCCTTGGGCTGAAAGTACATCACTATTAAAACGCCATCTCCGAGGGACCGCTTTGATGTGAGACTTGCTCACATGGCATGGCTGCCTGATTCCGTTGCTCCTCTGGATTGGAGAAAAGAACTTTGAATCACCAGATGAGTACATGGCGTGAAGAAGCCGCAATTGAGGATCTGACCAGCGGAGGAGTCCCTTCTAAGGTTGCTGACCTCGTGAGAATCAAGCTTATGGCACGGACTTGAAGGGTGAGACGCAAGGGCAAAATGGCAGCGAACAGGCTCATCAAAGAATTAAACCAAGCACGAAGCGGTGAAACACAGTCTGATTGGTACACTGGAGCCCTACTGAAGCCGCCCACCAATATCGACCGACACCTACCAGCATCTGCATTGGCCAGCACCCACCCAAGGAAAACTCGAGGTAGGCGCGGCGTACCGCTCAGAAAGGAGGGGTTCGAGAGAGTGAGAGCGAGTGTGAATGGGTCTAGATGCGAGAGAAAATCACCGAAGGCGGTGAAGGCGGCCAACGAGGGTCAAAAAGAGTGCTCCCGGTGAGGTTATATAGCGCACTAGCATAACAATGCCAAGAGCTTTGGCGAGAAGCATCAAGCCCGGTTCTCAGCCCGGACTTTAGTGTACCTCTAAACGCTAACGAACCAACAGTGCGAGCAAAAGCGGAGGTGCCCTACAAGGCGAGATTATTGCGAGGGTAGAACTGATAACAGGGGGCCAGCAATCAATAAAGAAAACTGGAAAAAAATACGCAGAAAACCGAAACTGAAAGCATCACAGGGGACAGCGAGGAAGAGAGCTAAATTGGCACCCACCGGAACAAAGGCATGGGGAGGCAGTGATTCCGCCGACACACTCGCCCATGCAAGTTGATGTCTTGCTTTGTGTCATGCTGGCAGCCCACAGTTAGTCTGTTGACACAACGTAAGGGAGCTGCCTGGACATCCTTAATGCAAAGAGTGCGCAGCACGTATGCCTGGCACCAACGCAGCAGCTCAGCTCACAGTCTGAGCAGGCAATCCAGAGGAATCTTTGCCAGCATGCAGGACAGCCACATTAAGAGGGGGCACAGCAGCAGATACTGAAGTGCTCCGGAAGAGCCAATACTAGTCAGCCACTGCCAAAAAAGTACAGGGCACTGCCGATCGCCGGTGCGCCGCGTTCCTCCTCGGACAAAGTGCAGCAAAAATCCGCAAAAGCCTCAGCAAATAAACAGATAGCACTGCTGTGTGTCCCCTAAAACGGCACCATAGGAAAGGCATTGGCACCGCATTGACACCGCTGGCTCAGCCGTCTGCGCAAAGTGGGCGCTAATCAAGTGAATCAGGCTGCATCTATATTGGGCGACGAAATACTGCCTTGAGAACAAGGGCCTTCTATAGAGGTGCAGCACAGAGGGCAGACCGAAAATGAAACTGAAAGCAACGCAGAGCGGAGGACACCTAAAAATGACACTCGCCACAACAAAGAAATAGACGTAGGGAAGGCGCGGTTACCGCTGACAACCCACAGCTAGACCTGACGACCCAATCTGACACCCTGTAAGCAAAAGGATCTGTAGGTGGATGAAACTCTCCCACCTCAAACTAAATGGTGACAAGACTGAGCTCATGTTCTTGGGCAAACTGCCATCCCCCCTGTCTGTACATCTATGGCCCACCTGCCTCAAGCCAATGCCCCCTCCAAAACAGCAGATTAAGAGCCTCGGCATATGGTTTGACAGCGCTCTGTGCTTTGGCCACCAGGCCACTAGGCCACTAAGCTAGCTGCTACCTGCTTCGGCATGCTGAGGATGCTTAGGAAAGTTCTCCCCCTGCTTCCCCTCAAGGCCAGAAGGATCATGGTTCAGGCCTTAATCCATTCACGCCTCGATTACGGGAATGCACTGTACCTGGGCGCCCCACAGGCAACCTTACAAAGACTCCTGGTGATCCAGAACAGCGCAGCCCGCCTTTTGCTCCAAATTCCTCGGAGACAATCGGCTAAACCCGCCCTAAGGATGCTGCACTGGCTCCATATTCGGGCCAGAGTCCAGTTCAAATCCATGTGCCTGGCTCACAGAGCCATGTGAAACGCTGGTCGAGCCATTATACACTCCCTGATCACTCCCTATCAACCCTCAAGAAACCTCCGGTCCAGCTCAGCCTTCCTTGCCACCACCAGGAAAGTCCGCCGCGCAAAGTGGGGTGGCCGCTCTTTCTCCCTGAACGCCTCGAAACTATGGAACTCCCAGTCCCCCTCTCTCCACAGCAAACCAAAAATACTGGCCTTCTGCAAGCTCCTCAAAACCCACCTGTTCCGCAATGTGCCCTAATTGACCTGTCGTCCCCAAGAAGTCCACAAGCGCTACGAGGCCTTAGGGTAGAAACGCGCTATATACATTTAATTTTGTTCGTTCATTCATTCATTTCATTCAGGTGACACGTGTCCTGACGCCAGGATACTCACACCAGGGCATATCCACCACGCAAGAGGGGGGTGTCTTAAAGATATTACAGGTAGGAATGCGAATTACAAAGTTCTTGAAATGGTGTTGGTTTTACTGTAACTCTGTCGGGGTTAGATAGTTAATTGATGATAGAAAATCAAGAGCTGTAGGGCTTTTAAAATCTCGCTTGTTGACTCCCATTGCGTGGTCATAGAGCGAGTACTGCAGGCTCAAGTAAAATACTGAATCTGCCGTCATCATCAATATACATATATATTTAATTTTTATGAGGGGGTCTTGAACAAGGAGAGCGTGTCCTGCTTTCCTGACGAATGACACAATGTACAGGCTCATCCTGGCCAGCCCGATGCACAGAAAGATGCACAGTTGGACCCTGATGTAAATCCAAGGCTTCCACCATGGAACCCGTGGCAATCTCATCCACACTGCTCAATTCGTGTCACTCGCGGAAGAATGGGAGAAGGAGTGTCAATCAGAGACTGTGAAGAAGGCAGTTCAAGTAGAAAATGAGTCATACACTGAATACATTGGCAGGTCATAGAACGCAGTAAGGTTGTTGTACAGACAGCTCCTACAAGGAAGCCAGACCACAGATTAATATCATGGCTCTATTGGGTCAAGTGTAAATATTAAAGACCCATGTGGACGTTTGCTTACCAGGAACAATGCAATTTCCAGGGATAGTGCAGCCTTGAACTACAAGGCCCCCAGGATACAGCCCGTAGCCTGAAATAAGTGTAAGAACTGCAGTGAAAACCAATACAAAATGTATTCAGAATCTAGGATTTCAGAGCAGTAAGCTAAGGTCCTAAAACGAAACCCCAAGTTAAAAGCAAAACAGAGAATCCAGGACGAGTGGAAATCAATATGAATGCCAAGCCCACAACTAGTGATGCTGCTAAGTGTTTTCGTGCTCGTCTTTTATTTTGACATAGAAGTCCCTCCAAAAGATGATGTTATGTGATGCATAGGTGCGCACCAAGCGACAGCCTCTAATTCTCCAGCAGCGCCATCACAGGAATACTTAATCATAAACCACAGTTCTCTTCTTTAACAAGAATTTGGAAGAAGATACATCAGCCCTGACTGCGCCACTCCATTAATTGTCTATCGTTCTTGCTGGACCAATCAGTCCTTTGTACAACATGTTACTCCTAGAGGCACTCTAGACCAGTGGAGGGGGAAATTACAGCTGTTACACACTGTATGTTATCAGATGTAATATCCTCTTCTCATCGCTACAGCAACACACTTATTGCCTGGCAGACTCTACAGCTTCTTGCTTCGTCTGGTAGTAGGTAGATCTACATTCTAGTGACCATAAAAAACTTTAATGCCCATTTGTACCAAAAATATTGTGTGCATTGCTCTGGTTTGCATATTGTTTTTCTTTTTGTGCCTTTGCCCTGGCTCTGCTACATGGAGTAGCCTAACATCACCTACCAGGCGATCCAGACAAAATCATCCAATCGCTTTCTTCTACTCATTACCTTACGTGTACACAGTTGATCCAATCTGAAGCTCGAATGTTGAGCTTACATTTTTAGGTCTCGCCTGACGTTGGAGCGCCCATGACTCCTCGCCTGCGAGAGCTATAGTAAACAAGATTTAGAAAGGGACTTGAATCCCCGGCCCTCTTTCCGATTGGCTCCGTCATCCATTATGGTAAACGGTGGTGCATGATTGGATATTGGGCTTTGTTGTTACCGCACCTGTTGCCTTTTGGGACGACCCATGGTGACTGGCCCACGCCATCTTTGTTTGTGTAGCTTGTTTTGTATGTATTGACAGCGCGCCAGGCGCACTTTCACTTTCATAATGCATTCTTTTGCCGCGTGTTTTACTGCACACAGGGATATCACGGTAAGTTTGGGGGATGCAGCAGAGAGTATGAGGTTCTGCACACAACTGCCATCTCCCTAATTCATTTAAGTACAAGACCAGCTTTCATTTAGACTGTGAGCACTATTATTGACTTTCTCTTACTGCATGCACGACGTGTTTAAATGTAAGCAAAGCACATCATGCCTGCAGTAAGCAGCCGGGACAATGGCGGCGGCATTCCAGTGCCGTAGGTCTCGCATTGACATGCGATACCTATTGCATTGCAAATATTTTTTTGTTCAAAGTGCAGGCTGGTGTTCCTGCAAAATAGAGGCCACTACCTCCGAACCTCTTGTGGCGCCCGCTTCACGTCATTCATGCTTGTTTTTATACTGTTTGTGCTGCTGTGGGCAAAAAGTCAGAATCAATCCGCCAAGATTCCCGGTCGTCCTATTCTTGCATCAAGTGATTTGACCAGGAACACAGAATGTTAAGCTGATGCCGAGACTAGAATTTGGTTGCATAAGGCTAAAGTCAGCAGCTCTGGGCGTTACAACACATTCTCTCCCCTTGTAAACTATAATTGCATTAACCATTTACCCCTCGCCTCCTCTCTGTTCCGCTGAAAATTTACATTATAGCATTAGCTAAAACACCCTGAAACAGGCATCACTTCGGAGCCCACAGGAACTGAAGAAAGACTGGTCAGCCAAAACCTGTGGCCATCTTGCCATAGCAATATTTTATGGACAACAAAAGGAAAGGTCGGCACAGGCAACAACAAAGCTATTAAAACTCAGACTCCCCAAGACATTAGGAGGTCTCAACATAACTAATTTCAAAATATTTCAAACAGCTTGCTCAGCGAAACAAGGCTTGTACTGGCTCACTCCGAAGAACGACTACACCCCGGCCTGGCTTTTATTAGAAAGGAGACTGTTAGGCGGCATGGAACCCATAGCCCTGCTCACGGCAACCAAACACCCTGCAATCAAACACAACCCGATCCTAAGGAACACAAGAGGGGCCCTACTAAGAATAGATAAGCTACTAGACACTAGTATTAGAAACACCCAACTGGAATCCCTATGGCACAACCCTAAAATAAAATACAGGAACAGCACACTAGACATGCACACATGGTACCGGCATGGCATCTCCACAGTAAGTCAGCTGTAGCACAAAGGTACGCAGACAACCTTTGATTCACTCAAAGAACAACATAAGCTAGACAGCGCAGAGCTGTACAACTTCTTAAAGATCAGAGTGGCTATCACTAAAGCAGACATAAACAAACTCACCCCCTCATTACTACAATATGCCACTAGCCTGAACACAATAGGACACCAAGTAGCGCACCTGTACAAAACCCTGTGCCCCAAGGCCTCTAAACTAAATACCAAGATCACGACCCACTGGGGTACTGCGGCGGGTAGAGAGCTAAGCGAGGAAGAGAGGGCCGACCTCTGGTCCTCCACAACAAGAAGGAAGGTGACAACAACCCTAGACCAGACAAAATTCCGGCTGATACACAAGGCCTACTGGACCCCAGCCCGCTTAGCCTCCATGGGTATCCGAGAAAACGATTCCTGCTGGAACTGCAATAAGCAAAAAGGGGATCTTGCACACCTCCTCTTCCACTGCGCCAAGGTTAGGAAATTCTGGGACTCAATAAACACACTAATCAACGACGTAACAGGAGCTACACTAACACTTGACTTCTACTATCTGGCCCTGGGATACACTGATCCATCCATAACATCAGAAGAAGACAGGGACCTGATTGACCTCCTGCTCACAGCGGCGGTCAAGACGGTATTGAATAACTGGAAAGACACAGCGAAAGCCACCTTCAAGGCCTGGTTCAATTGGGTCATATTCCTGCGGGGGGCTGACACCATAACTACCAACAGCCTACCGAACTCACGAAAGAAAAGCGAAATGTGGCTCTCGCTGGACAACTACCTGTCCTCACACAAGCCACCCTGAACGTTATGGGGGCGACCGGGGAAGATATCCCAGAGGGTAGATATCGCAGCCCTACACAGAGCGCCTATCCATCCTGAAAAACACTGTGCTTCTATACTCTCTTTACTCTCTATACCTCATTCTCTCTACGCCACCAGGGGTGCGGAAAAACAATCAAAAGTCCAAAGGGGGGAACCGGGGAACGCCGAAAGGAACCACAAGAAGAAGTAACAAGAGTGAATGATGGACAAATAGCCCGCGAACCAATGCTTGACCCCCGGGGCGCCTTTTTCCCTGTTTTCCCATGTATATCCTCTGCACCATGTAAATATAATTTTTCAATAAAAAATTACTGAAATAAAAACAAAAAAACAAACAAAAAAATATATATATATATATTAATAAAGAGTTGCTTTGAGTCTTATTTTCTAACCAACTGTTTAAGAATGCGTGGATGTTTTAGTGCTAGATGTGTATAGGTTTGCAACCGCAATCATTTCTGTGCAACACGGGAAAAAATTATAACTATTACATTTAGAACTATACAAAAACTAGGTTCTTTCCCTTCTATAGTCCATCTATTTTCAATAAAAGCGTACACATTAAAAAATGGCCATCAGTTATTAAGCAAATATTCCATTTGAACAAGGAAATGTAGAATGACGCCCCTAATAGTCTTCAAAACGAGGCTTGCAGCACACTTCTTTGTCGTCTTTACGCACATCGCCTGACTGTATACCACAGTATCTCTGCCACGCGGTTGCGCGACAAGAAGAGTTTTGGAGGTCATGATCACATGCCAAATAAAAAAAAAACTTTCAGTGAAAATGACGTTCTTCCGGACTTTTACTTGTTATCGCAGTCATTATGAGTTAGACTAGGGACGCTGAAACGGCGAATATGTGCTGTTTGTTAATTGCTCAACTTTTGTAGGCTTTTATCTGTGCATCACCTAGTGGTAAGTTTATGTAGATTGAAACTGTTAAGAGAATGAAGCACCATACAACCCAACCTATTTACCCTCAAGTGTCATAGAAAACCGATCCCTCAGGCATCTTATGCAAACACAGTACGACATCCTTGCTTGGTTGGGTGACCAAGCCTGCCTTTCCTAACAAATACTTATTTACATCGGTTAGGCAAGCATAAACTATTGGCATAGTGTAGTGAACAGTCGTGTCTGCGTCCGAGGGAATTCATCACTGCCTGAAGGTCTACAGACTTTCTTTCTCTTGTTCTTTTTTTTTTTTTCCCTGCCCAATTTTTCCTGTAGGCATATCCCCCATCCCAAATTTGGTAGAAAATCAGAGGAAAGAAGGTTAATTTGCTTTGGTTGGTGCTGATTACTTTCCTTACATACATTCCCAGTGCATGACAGCACCCAAAGCTGAACTCGCATGAAATTATGATTAAATGCCAGTTTGAGAATAGATATTCTTCTCTCATTGTGTTGCATTAAACGTCCGGGGACAGCATGTCAAGAGCGTCCACCTGCAGCATACCATCACACCAAAACTGTAAAACACAAGAAATGATTTTAACAACTTCGATTTGTTTTGTTTTTTTGCCACTGAGAATTGAACTGAGCCTGCTTTTTTGTTGGATTTAGGGCCATATGTATCATTCCAAATTGCAATCACAAATGCCAAAATTCTGCGAATTTCGGCGTTTGTGATCGCAATTTAGCTCAGTGGTATGTATGAAAGCAAAACTGCCTCACAAAATAAGGAATCGCAAAATTTGCTATTCCTTAAATGCAATGTAAGAAGCACAGAAGAAGTGTGATTTGGGCGTAAGGAATCGCAAATTACCACCTACTTCAAGTATGTGGTAATTTGCGATTTCTTTGAAAAATTCACTTTTTTGCATTTTTCAAAGTGCCATGTGGCACACATACATGCCCTTAGGGCATGTGTGCCACATGTGCACACATGCACATTTCAAGGGTGCAACTGGGTGTCCTTTTGACACCCTGGCACCCTTGAAATTGCATTCTCAATTTGCGATTCTCTAATTGAGAATCGCAAATTGAGAATGTCTTCCGATTCATTCCTATGGGCCTCTAGGCCCATAGAAATGAATGGGGAGGTATTCCTTAATTGCGAATTGCAATTTGCGATTCGCAATTAAGGAATATGTAGGATTCGCAAAATTATTTGCAAATCCTACATACATAGCCTTTTGCGATTCTCAAATAGCGATTCACTAAAAATCGCTATTTGAGAATCGCAAAACCTGAGTATTATACATATGGCCCTTAGTGTCTGTTTTTAGACTGTGAATTCCAGTGGTTGTCGATACCATAAACATTTTATTTGGTGTCACTCACAATTAGGCAAGACGAAAAGTAAAGGATGGAATGCTTGAAGTAAGCTAAATCACTAGAAATTATTTTAACTACATCAGTGTGGTGGGGTTATAGGAACAGGACGGAGGCCAGGTCTGCTTATATAGAGTTTTATTTTGCCAAATACACGTTTATGTCTGGTTGTCCGTCTTTTGGGGGCAAACGAGGCAGGATCCGTCTTGCGCGTGGTCCTTTGGGTTCTTCCTAGGCTGTTCTGTTCTGCCTCCTGGAACCCGGTTTGTCTGTACGCTGTCCTCTCCATGATGATGATGAGTAGGAAAAAGAAAGGAGAATGGGTGTAAGGAATCTGGACTGTGATGGTGAGAAAGGGGCCAGGGGGTGAAGGAGCCCGCACACACTTGTGATACACTATAAAGGACAAGTGAGGGTGCTCGGGGTAGGGGTGCAAGCAGGAACGACTGCGAGGCTCCTACAATTCCCGTTTAGCTATTCGAGCTGTCCCTCCTCCCGATCCACCCCGTGAACCGCACCCATACCTGAGAATGCAACGCTTCTCCTGGAGCGTGGCCCAGCGAAGCGTGGTGATGATGGCCTCTTGGCTCAGCCTGGGTTCCTGATGGTCTCGTCGAGCCGCCCACGCTGTAATCTCCTGCTTCTCCTCTTCCGTATTCCGCAGCCTTCTCTGGTCTTCTTCCTCCACTCCGATATTGGCGCACACCCATTTCTGGGAATCATTGCTCCTTATTGCGGCAAACGCATTGACGTCACGCGGGGGTGGAGTCTCGTCATCCTGGAAACCCCAGTTAAAGGAGCCGTTGTGATGTTTGTCTATATATTCCGACAGAGGGTGAATTGGAGGACTCCACTCATCCTGCTGAGGAGAAATAAGAGGGGGAGAGAGTGGCTTTGCAGTCCACCAGTCTGAAATGTGTTCTCGCCCTAAGCTTGTCGGCCCTCCTTGCCACATACCATCCCACATCCCCCTTGGATTCTCCCGATCGGAGAGAGGAAATACTCGGGACAGATAGTCAGCATTCCCGTTCTCTTTTCCCTTTCGGTGGCGCACCTCAAAGGAAAAAGGCTGTAATGATCAGAACCAGCGGAGAACCCTGGGGTTTTGTGCCTTATTTCTGCACATCCACTGCAGGGGGCATGGTCTGTGAACAGAATGAATGGTCGCCCCTCCAGATAGTATCTTAACTTGTCTACTGCCCATTTTATAGCCAAACACTCCTTTTCTATCATATGGGTATCTAGTCTCCGTAGGGAGCTGTTTCCGTTCTACGGTATAGGACAGGATGCTCTAACACATCTTCCGCTTCCGCTATCTGGGACAGTACTGCTCCCAACCCACAGTTAGAGGCATCAGTGGAAAATATGAAGGTCTTGCTAAAATCTGGGGAGGCTAGTACAGGACCAGTGGTGATGGTATCTTTTAAGCTCTGGAAGGCCTCTTGCATCTCCCTGGTGGGATGTAGTAACTGCTGAGGTCGAGAGTATTTATGTAAGACATTCGTCTATGGGGAGGCCACCTCCGAAAATTGTGGGACAAAGCGTCGGTAGTATCCCACTAATCTCAGGAAGGCATGCAGCTCTCTTTTGGTGGTGGGGAAAGGCGTCTCTACTATGGCCCTTTACTTTTTCCGCCTGGGTAGCTATCGCCCCATGTCCCAGAACGTATCCAAGATACTTCACCCTCTGATAGGCCACTCGGGACTTCCTGGAATTGATGTGGAGACCGTCATGCTCCAGGGCTTGGGGACGATTTTCAGATGTAGGTGCTCTTCCTAGTATGCACTGAATACGACTACGTCGTCTAGGTATGCTGAACAAAAGGAGGGGTAGTCCTGGAAGACAGTGTTCATAAGACTCTGGAATGTGGCAGGTGCTCTGTGGAGGCTGAAAGGAAGGACGTTAAATTCAAAGAGACCTTCGTCCGTTGCGAATGCTGTCTTCTTTCGGTCCTCCTCTCGCAGTGGCACCTGCCAATAACCCTTGGTTAGGTCAAACGTAGTGATGTTCATGAGAGTCCCCTAATTTTTCGATTAGCTCATCGACCCTTGGGATTGGGTAGGCATCGAACGTTGATATCGAATTCAAGGCTCGGAAGTCCATTCAGAAACGAGTTGATCCTTCCGGTTTGGGGACCATCACTATTGGTGAGGACCAATCACTGTTTGAAGGGCGTATAACCCCTGACCGTAGCATCTCTTGTACTTCTTTTCTTACTGCTGCCCTTTCTGTGGCTTGTATTCTGTATGGTCTTTGCTTCACGGTTTTTCCACTTTGTGTTTCAATACGATGTTCGGCCAGAGCGGTTTTCCCGGGTGTATCCGAAAATATGGATGAAAACTGGATTAATGTCTTGAGGAGGTCAGCCCTTTCTTCCTCAGTGAGTTCTTCGTTGACTACGAGTTGGTTGAGGGTGGTGCCTCCTGATGAAGAGGTCGGTAATGTCAGGTGGGCCGCTTTAGGTAAGGGTCCCAGCCATTTCTTTAACAGGTTGATGTGATAACACTGTTTCCGAGTTGGCGAGATCTGGACCCGGTATGTGGTATTACCAAGGACCCCTACTACCTTATACTGGCTCAAACACTCGGTATGTAATTTTCTGGTTGATGAAGGGAGTAGGACAAGTACCCAATCCCCGACCGATAACCTCCTCCACTTCTTTCTTTTATTCGAACAGCTCTTCCTTTTTTCCCTGGTCTTCTCCAGGTTGTAGTATGCTAGGTCCCTCAGTTTCCCTAATTTAGATCTTAGTTGTTGCGTGTATTCCAGTAGGGACCTCTTGTCTTCTCCTTCCTTCTCCCATGCGTCATTGGTCATTTCCTGGAGGGATCTGGGCATTTCCAGCAGGGATCTGGGTTGTCGGCCATACAGAATCTCGAACGACGAGCAACCCAGGCTGCTCTGGACTTGAGCTCGAAGTACGTATAATGCCAGCGGCAGTAGACAATCCCAGTCTCTACCCTCCACTAACAGCATCTTTTTCAAGGTGGTTTTTAGCGTTGTTATACCTCTTGACGAGGCCGTCGGTCTGTGGGTGGTACACAGACATCCGAAGGTGGGCTGGTTCTTTAGGGCTCCTTTTTCGGTATAGCAGGTTGTCTTTAATCAGGACGTGGGGGTAAGAAGGGGATGGGTTATCTTGGCTAACGTGTGCTGCTTCCCAGGCATTAAACAGGGTGGCTTCATTAGCCTGGGCAAACCGAAAGCTCCTGTCGAGTAGCCATGGCTCTAAGGTAACGAGGGCAGGGTTTTAGGCGCTGTGGTCTCCCGCCTTTCTTTCTATGATATTTTAGAATAGTGACAGGAAGTCCGGATTATCGGTCCCCAGAATAAGTTCTTTGGGTAATGTATCAAGTACCCCCACCCGTACGGTGCAAGGGGACCCCGGTATGGGAGCAAGGGGAACAGACGCAAGAGGATAGGGTTTGACATCCCTGTGTACACACCAGATGTGCACTAATGTCTTGGGGACATACTGGGAGGGCAGAATGAGGCTCTTCTGTACAACGGATTACCTGCAACCTGAGTCTAAGGCCCCGACTATCGTCCTATTCACCTGTACACTGACATAAAAGGAGGTCCCCATTTCGGCAGTATACAGCACTGACTTAGGGATGTAGCCCACTTCCATGGGTTCATCCGCTGGTTTACATTTGGTACAGAGGCGGGCGATATGTCCCCAATCACCACATTCGAAACATTGTGGCCCTCTAAATGTTGGTATCTCTGTGGTTGGTTTTGGAGCGTCCATCAGGTGTTTGTTTTCTTTCAGTCTTTGTGGGGATGCCTCTGTTTTGTTTCTCGTTGTCCCATACCAAAGTCCGTGGCTGAGCTTGTGAGTAAGTGGTGGCCATCTCAATGGCCTATTCCGGGGAGAGGTGCGAGTGCTGCCTTAACCACCTCTGTGTACCATATGGGAGAGCCTCTAGAAACGTTTCCAGGTACACACAATTCAGAATTTCTTCTTTAGTGCTGGTAGCTGGTCTCAACCATTTATCGGCGGCCATCTTTAGACAGAACAATGTCTTTGGGTTTTCCCCTGGTATACCCCTCTCCTTTCTGAAGGGGGGCGTGGCCAAGTACGCGATGTGAGGAGACGTGCCAGAGCTGAGCTCCGAGCGCGGCTCCCCTTCCACGGGCTATTTCTCCTCCATTTCTAGTGCTACCGGGCCCAAACTCGAACCGAGTGCACCTGGGGACCTGGTCAGCCATCACCGAAATTTTCGGAAGGATCGGAGTACTTGACCCTCCGACCGCCGACTGCCACGGCGCCTGCCCGCCCGGGGCTCACTTCCGGTCGGCGGCCCCGTCTACTCGAGACCGGGGATCCAACCCATCGAGGTAGGCCGCGGCAAGTGTGCACTCCCCGGCGCGCTCAAGTGGGGGAAGGAGATCGCGCCGCAACGCTGGCTGCCCACCGGCGCACCAGCTGCGCAGGAGCCCCAGCCACTACTGTAAGGCACACCACCCTGGCTTGCAACTGGCGGTGAAATCGGCCCGCCCTGCCCACCGGCTCTGGAGGCATCCTGCCAAGCCCTGTGACCACCAGAGAAGGGTTGCACTCGGGTCTCTGGGGGCCCATTTGGACAGCATTGCCCCTGGCTCCCGACAGGCTACAGCGAGGACTGACCCGCTCTGCCCCCCTGGGCCCTTGCACCCGCCCACCGCCTCGACGCTGGCCCAGCAAAAGGGAAGGGACCGTACCACAACGCCCGGTGCCCCCCGGCGAGCCCACAGCGCAGGGATCCCAGAAGCTACCAGCGGGCACGCCACTCTGGCCCGCGGCGCCCTGTGCCACTGACCCGCCTTGCCTGCCGGCACTGGGGACTTCCCGCCACAATTAGCGGATACCGGAGGTCGGTCGTGCTCCACTGTTTGGAGGCCCGCACTGGCGACATCCCCCCCTGGGCCTGAACAACCAGCGACGGAGACTGTGCGGCCCCACCTCCTAGACACCAGCACCCGCCCGCTGTTCAAGTATAGCCGCTGGTCGACGCAGGACCCATCCAGCGCCGAAGAGCCCGGCCCGCACGACACACGAACTGCGGCCACGCTGCAACGGCCCATCTCACAGTCGGCCCTGTCCACAGTGGCCTACCCGGGCCCACGCGGGTGAGCTCCCAGGACAGCCCCGCATTCTCCACTCCGGCTGCCCCGGTGCTGACCTCCACGGTGCCCCACACATCGCTAGGTGGCGTCTAGAATCCTGCGCGCCACCCGGCAAGGGCGGAGCTGACGGCCTGACCGGGAGAGACCAGAGCACACGGACCCCGTCAGTGTTCACCGCAAGTGCCTGCCCACTCGGCTGCCTACCCGTGACGACCACCCTCATGTCAGGAGGGACCAGAGCAAAGTCCGGCACCGGTGGGACACTGAGCAAAGGGAAGATGGTGAAGAACACAGAGACTGACCAAACCACCTCCAAACTGGACACTATGCTGGCGGCCATGGAACGCCTGGAGGAATCCATGCAGCTGACCCGTACGTCGTTGGAGAACAGGATCGATAAGGTGGCTGTGGACCTGACGCTCCTTCGCGCGGACCACAAGAAACTGTCCGACCGCACCACGACCTTGGAACAGACGATGGCGGAGACCACGCCCAAGCTGTCGCAGACGGAGAAGCATGTCCGTGACCTACTCAACCGGGTGGAGTTCCTCGAGGACAGGGCGGAGGATGCAGAAGGACGGGCCAGAAGGAACAATGTGCGCATAGTGGGCCTGCCGGAACGATGGGAACGGAGGGAGACGGCGGAACATATGGAGACCTGGCTCAGAGGGCTCCTACCAGAAGGCACACTGTCTCCACATTTTGTGGTGGAAAGGGCGCACAGGGTACCATCCCGTCCACCCCCGGAGGGCTCCAACCCGAGGCCTATGCTTATGCGGGTGCTGAACTACCGTGACCGGGACGCCATTCTCCGCGAAACGCGGAAACTATCGGACATACTGGTAGACAACGCCAAAGTGATGTTCTTCCCTGATTACACCATCCTAGTCCAGCGTCGGCGTCAATCGTTCCTCGAGGTGAAACATCGGCTCAGGCGCCTGGCTCTCAAGTACTCCTTGCTGTTCCCAGCACGTCTCAGAGTGGTGGCGCAGGACAAAACCCACTTCTTCGATACTCCAGAGGCGGCGGCGGCCTGGCTGGATTCAGGAATAGATCCGAACCACGTACCCGCGCCGAAGGAGCAGCGCCGAAATCGAGGTACTCGTAGGCGGAGACAACGACACGCCTCGAGGGCTGGGTCGACAACCACGGACGCGGAAATCGGACCCACTCCGGAGCAAATACACGCTGAACAGCAGGGGGCCATTCGAATAGTAGCTGAGATCAGTGGATCACAATCACCCATCCTGATCTCCAACGCAAGCCCAAGATCACGCGGGAGCGAAGACGACGACTTCATGTACGGACTGCCAGATGACACGAACACGGAGGGCCTGCCGGATGTCACACCCCAAACATCGGATCAGATTGTATAAGCCACTCCCCTCAACCTAGTCCGGGCTAGGCCGTTGCAACTGGCATCTTGGAACAGCTTGATCACCTCTAAGGCAGGCTCGGCCGGAGGTCCACGACGGCACTACTGGGAACCACGGCAGCTATGTTCAGCCCCTCCTCCGGGATCTGAGCTCCACTCCTGATCCCCCCCCCTGCCGATCCGTCACGGACCCCCCGTGACAACGAGAGCGGAGCCGGAGCGGTCCCTATGGCACATCACCGGGTGCGAGTGTCTGAAGGGGTGGACGGACCCCCAGAGGTGAGTGTCCCCCCCGAGGGAATGGCAGATGGGATCCCCCTTCTGGGGTGGACTGTCTGAGACCAGTGACATTGGGAACTCTGATCTGTCTGCGGACGCTGCCACTGACTTTTGGTGACCCTTGACCCACTGCCCGTGGTGGGGAGCCGCCACGGCTCTCTTGGCGACTTGAACTAACTTGTTCATCCAAGTGCTAAACTTCGTCATCCCCCCATTGAACTCACGGATTGATTGAGCTCGATTGAGCGTTTGGGCGGCGACTTGTTCTGTTGTCGCCCTTTTGGTATTATGTTTCTGTTAAAGTTCTTCCTTATGAGACTAGTGTGGACATTGATAAGTTACGACGTGCATCCCTGGGCCTGTGTGGGTGGGCGGGGGGAAACAATGGTCGCTGTTCGCGGCTGCTGTGCGTGTGTGGGTGGGGCGGGCTGGGGGTTGGGGGGGGGGGCGGGCGCTTGGGCACGAGGCACACTGTGATGGCTGCGGTTAAATTTTGTACCTGGAATGTCAGGGGCATGCACACACCCTCACGTAGATACCAGGTGTACTCATACCTTAGGCGACATCAGGTCCAGATTGCACTACTACAGGAGACGCACCTGGTCACCGCTGAGGTAGCCGCACTTCGCCGTAGGTGGAGGGGGCAGATATTCGCCACCACCTTTTCAGCGTTCGCACGGGGGACCCTGATCTGGGTCAGACCCGGGGTTCCATTCGCACTAACACACAGCAATATCGACACTGAGGGACGCTACGTCTTCATACAGGGCAGGCTAGACGGGCAACAGATTGTCATAGCCTCCATATATGCACCTAATGTAGAGCAGGGGAAATTCTTCACGCGCTTGTCAGCAGTAATTGCGCCCTGGCCAGACGTACCTTTGCTGGTGGGTGGGGATTACAACTGCGTACTGGATGTTTCCCTTGACCGCTCGTCCCCCCCAGCAGCGATCGCCCCAGCGCAAGCAACTTCCAAGGCCCTGCTTGATTGGGTAACGCAATGGAACTTACACGATGCCTGGCGAGTCAGAAATCCCACCGCCCGGGTGTATTCTTATTACTCGGGAGCCCATTCACTACATGTCCGGTTGGATCGATACATGCTGTCCCGCGCCCTGATTTCCTCCGTGACTGACGCAGATTATCTGGGACGGACGCACTCGGACCATAACCCGCACACACTGGTCTATGGATGGCGGCGCCCGCGTCCGCCCGTACCCACATGGCGCTTGCAACCGGACCTCCTGCTTGACACACCTTTCCGGGAGGAGATGTCCAGGAGAATCATACAATATTTCGAAGACAACGACGACTCGACCTCCTCACCGAGAGTTGTGTGGGACGCCTTCAAGGCGGTCACCCGGGGAGGCTGCCTCAGTGTGCAGGCGGGCATACGAGGTCAGGTGGAGAGGGATCTGATAAGGGCGGAGGAGGCACTACTAGATAAGGAGCGGGAGGCGACGATTCCCAACTGATTTCGGCCAGAGCGGCTCACGCTGTATTGCTAGAGCGCCTAAAGAACGTTAACTTCGCAGCCCACTCCGCGCGCACTCACAACGCGGGGGACAAACCTGGTAGGCTGCTGTCGTGGCTGATACGGCAGGACACGCAATCCGCGTCGGTCCTGTCGATCCGCACGACCCAGGGCGTCGAGGTCTATACCCAGACGCAGATCCACGAGGCGTTCACGTCACATTACAAGTCCCTGTATAGCTCACGGCTGCGGGCCACTGTGGTGGAGATTGTGGACTATCTAACGACTCTACGGCTCCCAACAGCTACTGCTGCCCACCAGACTGAATTGGGCGCTGCGCTCACCGGTGAGGAATTACGGGAAGTGGTTTTCTCCCTTCCCAATAGCAAAGCGCCGGGCCCTGACGGGCTCCCGGCAGAATTCTATAAAGCCTACTCACTGGTTTTGATACCGGAACTGCTGAAAATGTATAAGGCGGCATTGGAGGATGCTGAGCTCCCGGCGTCCCTAAACAAAGCTAATGTGGTCTCTCTACTGAAGCCGGGTAGGGACGCGTCCGAACTTGGCTCATATAGACCCTTGGCACTCCTCAACACCGATTATAAAATATTGGCCGCGACGCTGGCTCGGAGACTTGCACCGCTAGTCCCCACGCTGGTACACGCTGATCAAAATGGCTTCGTGCCCACCCGGAGCACGTCCTACAATCTACGCCGCTTTTTTAGGATCCAACGGTATGCAATCCCCACCTGGCCACGTTCATGGTGTATCGTGCTCGATCTGGAAAAAGCATTTGATTCGGTGGAATGGCCGTATCTCCTCCGAGTCCTCGAGAAATACGAACTAGGCGAGGCCTATATCCAGATGGTGGGGCTCCTTTATCAGGCGCCCGAGGTGCGCGTCCGGACTGGACGGTTGTTCTCTGACAGGATCCGCATAGGGCGGGGTACCAGGCAGGGCTGCCCCCTCTCCCCTATGATATTCGCCCTGGCGATGGAGCCATTGGCGGAGCTGCTCCGCACCTCCGGCGCCACATGGGGCATCCCGCTAGCGGACGGCGTACACTCGGTGTCTCTGTATGCCGACGATCTACTACTGTATGTCAGGGACCTCACGCATGTACCCGAGGCAATCACGGACATCTTCCGTACATTCGGGGATATGTCGGGCCTCCACGTTAACTGGGCCAAATCGGGAACTTATGCATTCAGTAGCGAGCTGCCGCAATGTGAGGTGCGCATGATGGGGGAGACGCTCCGGTGGCACCCGACGGTATTCAGGTACCTAGGGATCTTGATATATCGAGACCCCGTGGATCTCCTGGAGGGTAACCTGGTGAGAGCTATATCCTCGCTCACGGCCCAGGTCACGTTCTGGAACTCCCTCCCACTGAATGTGCCGGCCAGAGTGGCGCTGACCAAAATGATAATGCTCCCCCGGCTCCTTTATTATTATGCTAACCTGCCAGTGTATGTGCCAACGCACATCTTCAGAGGACTGGAAACTCTCACCAGGCGCCTCATTTGGAGCAAAGGGAGGCCCCGGGTAGCGTTAAGGACCTTATATGCTGCCACGGACGCTGGAGGCTTGGCAGTCCCCAATCAAGAGCTATATTACTTAGCGGCCCAGCTACAATGGGTCGCTTACTGGCTGAGCGGCAAGAACCTGATGGACACGGCCACGGCCGACACCATACTGTCCCCCGTGCGGGTGCTAACACTCTTCCACCCCCTAACGCAGGGACGGCACCTCACACAAGTCCATGTGGCGCTTGCAAGGCGGTGCTTTACGCGGGCCCTCAGACTCACCAAAGGTACCATACCCTATGCCCCGAACCTACCTCTACTAGGGACTCCCTTGGGCACGGGCATACTGTCCTCGACTGAGCTACGCAGCTGGACTGCGGCAGACCTAGACGACCTGAGCGGCCTGTATAGCGACGGAGAGCTGCTGCCCTTCGAGACCCTGGCCGCAGATACCGAGCTACCGGTGGGTCAATTCCTGACACATGCCAGACTCCTCCATGAGCTGACGAAGGCATGGGGTGACATGAGCCAAGAACCGCCCACTCATCTGCTCATCCAGTACCTACACGTGATGGGCAATGGGTCTCACATAGTGCACTGGCTGGCACAGGCTCTACACACCCATACCCAATTCTCCTCCCAAAGATTGAGGGAGAAATGGACGGCCGACCGGGGCTCCGGCTGGACGGACAAACAATGGGTCGCGTTACTAGCGGGCGCTAGAAATGTTCCCCGCAACGCGCGCTTTCAAACCATCCAGTATTATATCGTTCACCGAGCGTATTTGTCTCCTGACAAACTGAATCGCTATTTTGGACTCACTTCGTCGGCGTGTCCCCGATGCGGCCTCCTGGACTCAGACTTCCTACACGCACTCTGGAATTGTGCCCACCTCGCCTCGTACTGGTCAGCGGTCACTGACACGCTGTCAGCGGCCACAGGCGAAACTCTCCCCAGGACGTGGGAAGTATGCCTATTGGGACTCTACAAGAGATCCAAGCAGACCAAGCTGCGGGCACGTTTTTGGGACTTAGGCCTCATCACGGCCAAGCGCCTCATAACGAAACGGTGGAAAAGCGCCACTCCACCACGCCCTGCGGACTGGCGTCGCTCTTTTGGCAACTGGGCCTGTGCGGAGAGTGTGTCACTGCACAGGGAGGAGACCGCTGGCCTACGGAAATACCCGATCGCCCAAGACTGGGACGCTACCCTGATCGCGTACCATCGGGCGTGCGCCCAGGCCGGTATAGAATGCCGCCTCGACGCAGACTAGACAGGACCCAGTTCATTGCTGTCCATGTAGGGCACGGACTTTACCCCCCCCCCCGCTGCCGCGCCCCCCCTCCCCCCCCCCCTCCCCCCCCGCCGCCTGCCCTGACTGCTGAGATTTTACACAACGTGGGATGTCCCCTGCCGCTCCCCGCCGCTGCCCTTCCCCCCCCCCCCCCCCGCCTCCCCCCCCTCCCTCCGCCCTGCAGCAGCAGCGACCCCACATCCTCATTTACACCCGCCCCCGCGCAGCCCACATAGGGTGCACCACATACAGCTAGGGACCTAGATACACACTACCACACACACATATACTAGTCCAACAGTTGTTGAAATATTTTTCCCTTTCCCTCTTCTCTTATTTCCCAGTTATATCTTTTGGTTGACACAGAGATTGTTGATAACCAGGGAACACAACTTCATACAATGACTGTTGGACTTCTCGGACACCCTGGCCTTTGCGCAGTGCTACGAGTTGCGAGCACTGCGACACGAGACATTTCCTAGCACTGCCACTTGTGAACTAATGCCTCTCCACTGGCTACTGTTTATTTTCACTTGTATATAATTGACATGTCATTTTGTGCTGATAGCCAAGTACCGTTTGTAGTAATGTTTCATTGGTATGACACTGTATGATTACTGCTTACCTCATCTGTGAAACTAAATAAAGTTTGGGACCGTTGGTCTTAAAAAAAAAAAAAATACCCCTCTCCTTTCTGAAACGCACCCGATAGGCCTCAGCATCTGGGCCAAGGTGATCCAGAATGACATCTTTTATCTTCTGATACGGGGTGTTCCCAATGGCGTTGGCCGTTTGATAGGCGGATTGGGCCTCTCCCATTGAGAGGTGCCAGAAAGAAGGGCCAATATTCTTCAGGCTAGCCGCAGGCTCTAGCAGCCCATTCAAAGTTCAATAGAAATGCTTCCGGGTACTCCCGGCCGCATACTTATGCAGGGATATACCAGAAGAACCGTGTGTTGGGTCTCTGGGCTTTCTTGGTACTGGGTTTCCAGGTTCTTGTACCATCTTTTGTAGACCCTCCATTTGCGCTGCGATGGTATTCTTAAGCACCTCCCGTTCAGCCTGAGCGGAAGACATCTGTCGCTCTATGGCCCATTACAGTTTCTCCTGGCCTTATATAAGGTGCTGGATAACAGCGTCCATCATGGGATTCCTGATGGACTGGGACGATGATCCTACTTCTGACACCAGTAGTGGCGGGGTCGTAGGAACAGGACGGAGGCCAGGTCTGCTTATATAGGGTTTTATTTTGCCAAATACACGTTTATGTCTGGTTGTCAGTCTTTCGGGGACAAACGAGCCCTGATCCGTCTTGCACGCAGTCCTTTGGTATCTTCCTAGGCTGTTTTGTTCTGCCTCCCAGAACCCGGTTCGTCTGTACGCTATCCTCTCAGTGATGATGATGAGTAGGAAAAAGAAAGGAGAATGGGTGTAAGGAATCTGGACTGTGATGGTGAGAAAGGGGCCAGGGGGTGAAGGGGCACTGCACACACTTGTGATACACCATAAAGGATGAGTGAGGGTGCTCAGGGTAGGGGTGCAAGCAGGAACGACTGCGAGGCTCCTACAATTCCCGTTTAGCTGTTCCAGCTGTCCCTCCTCCCGATCCACCCCGTGAACCGCTCCCGTACCTGAGCAAGCCACGCTCCTCCTGGAGCGTGGCCCGGCGAAGCGTGGTGACGATGGCCTCCTGGCTCAGCCAGGGTTCCTGATGGTCTTGTCGAGCCACCCACGCTGTAATCTCCTGCTTCTCCTCTTCCGTATTCCGCAGCCTTCTCTCTCGAGTCTTCTTCCTCCACTCCAGTGTCGGCGCACACCCATTTCCGGGAATCATTGCTCCTTATTGCGGCGAACGCGTTGACGTCACTCGGGGGTGGAGTATCGTCATCCGGGACACCCCAGTTAAAGGAGCCATCGTGATGTTCATCTGTAAATTCAGACAGAGGGTGAATTGGAGGACTCCACTCATCCTGCTGAGGAGAAATAAGAGGAGGAGAGAATGGCGTTGCAGTCCACCAATCTGAAATGTGTTCTCGCCCCATGCTTGTCGGCTCCGCCTTGCCACAGTCAGTGATTTATTTTCTTTGCAACTGTAAATTATCAGAGTGTAACCACCCCTCAACTCCCAAATTAGTCAGTTGTAATGCTTACCCTGCTCTAGAACATAGCTTACACACATTGGCAAAGCCAATATCTCTGGCTTGCATTTTCAATAGTTTGACTTATTGGCATTATAAATGATAATGGCTTTTATTTATGTGTTTTGAAAACCTGCAAGCGGTGTGTAAACATGCAATTTGTACTTAAATTCCTTACTTACGCTTGCAGATTATCAAAACACATAAATAAAAGGCATTGTCATTTGCAATGGCAATAGCTCAAAATCACAAATGCGAGACCTCTTGCACTGCAAATGCTTGTTACATGAGGCACCAGCGCTCACCTCATTCATCTTTGAGGGTGATTTTTTTATAAGAAACTGGGTTTCCTCTTTCGTGCAAGGAAAAATGCAGAGCCCTGGTCACCAGAACGAGTAAACAATTGGTTTGAAAGTTTTGTGGTATGCCAGCTGACGTGATACTGCTTTGCATGAGCATGGCTTGTGTGCCACAGCCACTTTCTTGGGAACTGCTGCAGAGAGCTTAGGGCTGTATAATTGTGACAGAGCACATTGATATTCTAACATTATAATGCTTTCGTATTGTAGTCTTTGGTGCAGTGCATTAGATTTTCTCTTGCATTTGTGGACCATGTGGTAGTATTGAGCAGATATATATTCTTGGCTGCATGCAGAATGGAGGTCTGCAGGTTGGCCAGCTTGCTGTATTTGAGACCTTTCATTTGTTTTACTCCGGTCTTCACAAGATTTTCATGTCCAGATTTCCATACCTTCGTTTGCTCAATCCTACCGAACGCAGTTCAATTTTCGATGGTTTGCTGATGTGGATTACATGATGTTCTGTCCGCTTTCCTGTCAATCGAGGGGTGTGCTCGACTGGACTAGTTCTGTCCAGTAGATTAGGCCTGTGTACAAGTTGGAGGAGAAAAACATTGTGATTTACTGAATATAGATTCTAAAGATGGCAAGGCACATATGCTTGAAATGTTTCAGGGATCATCTTTTTTTATATGTAGTTTGTTTGCTTGCTGAGCTGCTGTTAATGTTCAGTAATAATTTCCGCAAATCACTTTGCATAAAAAAAGTGTTGAAATATTCTGGCTATGTGGAATCAGTTTATGGTTTTATTTTGTCTTATTGCTTGGTGCTCAAATGAATATATTTCTCCCGTTATTGTTCATGCACTTGCTGGTATTGGACCGGCACATGCTTTCCCTATCTTGTCTATATGGTTGCTTGTAGAATATTTTCGTTGTTCAAATGTTTGACTCTTTTTCTGTAGTTATTTAGGTTTCTTTTACCCACGACCCGTACCACATAAGTTGCAACCGGGTAGGGCTATTCACCATGGAAACCCTATTCATGCCCCCTGCCCTAGCTCCTGGGCCACGCAAACAACAGGCATGTTACCAAAATCCTGTGATAACCTTGAAAGTGAACTAAGGGCTGGGTTGGTGCTAACAAACAGGTTTTCTGCCCTATCACATCTGGAGGAAAACGATTGACTGACTTCCCCTGGTAGCACCCTAAAACCGTCACAATCCATTTTGCCTAGTGTAGATGGAAAAGGTAAAACAGTGAAAATGATGAGTCGGAATATCGCAGGCTTACGCTCAAAAAGGGGTGACATATGATGGCTTGAATTGCTAAAAGAATGTGATGTGGTGGCTCTACAGGAGACGTGGGACAGGGATTGTGACTTTTGGTTAGATGGATACACATCCTATTTTTTAGCTGCCCAGGCATCGAGCTCAGGTCGAAATAAAGGGGGGTTGCTGTTCTTAATATCTGTCAATGTGAGGGGCACTGTAAAGGTATTAAACACACCATCCCAAAACTACCTAGTTTTGGAAGTCATTATGCCTAACAATTATAAATGTGTTTATATCAATTTTTATAATGCCATACAAAGCACACCTCAAAATGACAACATTAACTCCCTGACAGAGTTTTTATGTAAATATAAGGAGGGTCAAACCACTTTTGTATATTTTACCCTGATGGGGGATTTTAATATACATCTATGCCAGCAGAATTGCCAGTTTAGAGATACCACAAACATAGATATGCTGCCCCTTTCACATTTTGAACACTCTGTAAAGGGGACTGCCCTAGAAGAACTTCTCTTAGAGAATTATTTATCTGAACCAGAGTTCTTCGATACTAACGAGAGGGTGTCAACTTACAGTGCCAGGGATAGTAACATTATTATTGATTATATATTTATCTCTTCGGGCATGCTACATAATGTAATCTTTTACAATGCTATACATACTACATTCAGTGATCATAATCCTGTAGTGTTAGAACTAGACAACATTAACTTGTTTTTATTTAATAAAGTAGCAAACGCAGAAATATCTACAGAGTTCATTGATAAGGACCAGGGGAGACGGGTTAAATGGAGCAAAATCATCCCAGAGGACTTTTTTAATTCCCTAAACTTAAAGGTGGGTAAAGAAATTAATATTTGTAGGGAACCACTTAAATTTGAGGGGGATATAATTTTGTCATTTGAAACTATCTGCCATCAAGTGGCGGATGATTTAAAGTGCAAAATGAAAAATAAGGAGAGAGAGGCAAAGGGGTGGTTTGATTATGAATGCTCCAAATCTCATAGAGAATTACATAAAGCACTAAAAAAGACACCCCGAGATAGACAGGAGGTGGCCAGGCTAAGGAAAAAGTATCATTTGAATACGTTAAGGCGAAAAAATGAAATTAAAAGACAACCTTGGGATGACTTACATGAGAAGGCTATTCTGAGGGATAGCGCTAAATTCTGGTCAATTGTTAACACTCCCTTATTTAATGGGAAAGAAAATGCGCCACTAGAGGTAAATATCCCCGAACAGGATTGGCTGGACCATTTTCAAAAAATCTATGGCAGTAATCGCGAGCTAGGCTCCTTAGACCCAATACTGATTGAGACGCAGGAGATTTTACCTAGATTCACCATAAAGGAGGTACAGAAGGCCATTGAGGACACGGCGGGCCAGAAGGCCCCAGGCCCAGTTGGCGTACCGGCCGACATGTTCAAAGCAAACTCAGGCATGTGGTCAGTGGTCCTCACTAATGTCTTTAATGTAGTTAGTGTAGATAAGTCAAGAGCCCCAGCGTCCTGGTCACAGTCCATTATAATCCCCATATTTAAGAAGGGTCAAAGGGGGGACCCAAGATGCTATAGGCCCATATCGCTGTTAGATTCCTCTTTTAAAATACTGGGTAAGGTCATCCTAGAAAGAATCTCAGCCTGGGCCAGTAATAAAGATATTCTGTGTGAGGCTCAGTATGGCTTTCGATCCGGGAGAGGTACAGAGGATCAATGCCTGAATCTACATCTTACACTGAGTAAATACACAGTAGCGTCTAACGGGATGATGTACCTGGCATTCATGGACTTGTCCACAGCTTTTGACCTAGTTAATAGGTCAAAGCTGTGGACAATACTCCTGGATAGGGGCCTTGATCGGGCACTTGTGAACTTTTTGGCGCATCTCCACAGAGACCTGAGGGCGACTGTTCGCATGACTCAAGAGGGAAACTGTACCGCATTTTTTAAATCTGGAAGGGGGGTGCGCCAAGGGTGCATTTTAGCCCCCATGCTTTTTTCCCTTTATATTAACTCACTAGGAAAGTCTCTTGAAGCAGCATCTTCTGATGTACCGCGCATGGGTGGCTCCTTGATGCCGGTTCTATTATATGCCGACGACACGGTGTTTTTGTCAAGAACCCCTAATGGCTTACAACACCTACTCAATTCCTTTGGGGCTTTCATGCAAGACCTGGATCTACTAGTAAACATAGAAAAATCACATGTAATGGCAGTAGGCAAACGCAAGAATAGTATTAAAACCCTCTCCTGTAATGGCTCAGTGCTTTCCAAAGTCAAAGTTTTTACCTACCTAGGAGTGGTGTTTGATGAGAAAGGGTCGTGGGCACCACAAATTTCTAGCAAAGTAGCGGCAGTAAAGAGATCGGCGGCCGCTATCCTGGGTTTTGCGAAACGACTAGGTGGGAAACCAGCCGAGGCTATATTGTCCATCTATAGAGCCAAAACCCTGGCCATCGCTAGGTATGGGGCCTCGATATGGGGTTTTAAAAACTTGACTTCGATTCAAACAGAGGAAAACAGATTCTTGCGATCCCTCATGGGCCTCCCCCAATCAACACCAGCTTTTGCAGTTCACATGGAATTGGGGATGGGATACATTGAAGACACGCTGTCCTTGGCCCCGCTTTTGTCATGGATTAGAACATGGCTCAATCCAGATTTAACTTTAAACCACAAGATCATCAGGGATTGTATGGGGCGGGACAATGTGGCGGAGATTGGATGGTTAACACATATTAAATCATCAGCAAGATACCTGGGCCGCCCTGATTTATATAAAAACCCTGAGAACCTGATAAGAGAGGACATTAAATGGGTTAAGATCCACTTTGTAAAGAAAAAGGAAGCAGAAAGAGAGGCTAGTGAAATTATGAAGCCAACTGTAAGGTCTCACTACATGATGATTTCATCGTTATCTATACAATCATACCTAACGATAGTTATTAAACCATTTCATCGGTGGCTCCTTACAAAATTTCGCTTTAACCAAGTTCACTTTCCGCTGGGAGATTATGCTAAGTGGTGTAAGCCTCACGAGAATGTTCCCTGCAAATGTGATGATTTTTCTGACCAGGACATATTGCATTTCGTGTTTTTCTGCCCCTTTTTTAAGAGCGGCAGGGATACATTTATTAAGCCAATTCTAAAGGATGAAGAGTTTAAGCAGGTAAAACCGGCTTTATTGTACCTGCAGCTTATGGAATCACCACTAATAATGTATGGGGTAGTTAACTTCTTGACAGTCTCTATACGGTCCAGGCAAAATAGACTTCGCCCGTCTGTGGTTCTACATCATGGAAATGATGAATGACCCAAAAAATTTTAGGCTAATAGTTTTGTAACAACTGAACTGTAGTAAATATCAATTTATGAATTTTGCAAGGTTTGCACATTTTTTCTATGGTTGTAAATTTTTTTTGAATACTGTGATTCATCGGATGTATAGTTACCCTGATCACCACTGAAGATGCGTTTACATGGAACCTTTGTTTTTAACAATTTTATTGTGTCTTTGATGATTAAATGTGACCGTATAGCATACTTTTATGATTTTAAAATAATCGAATAAAGTGTTTTTTGACTTTACTTGACTTGTAGTTATTTGAAAAAAATGCAATATTCAATAAGGTTGTTTCTTGTACCAAATTATTTTACCTGCTTTCTCTTCCACAATACAGATTGCACTGTATAAACTAATAGTATAGCGGTGTTTAAGTTTTGTTACAACTTCCTTCTTTTTTTCTTTTTGTGTTTTAGCAGTCCACAGAAGAACACCGGGAAACTCGTGTATGTACTTTTTAGCAAATTGTGTCTGAAAATGTTGCTGAGTTTGAATGCAAGGAAATGTAACGCTTAAGAAAATATTGAAAGCTTTCTCTGTACTGAAAAGTTTATCGGTTTATGGTAAGAGAATTTCGTAGCTAATGCAAGAGACATTAACATGCCTCTCTGGTGCTTACAAGCCTTCATCATTCCACTTCACATAAATCATAAGGATGAAATACTTGAGTAAGCCTGGCAGTGTTACACCATGAAAAACGTTTCTAATTTTCTGTCATTCAGTACTTTTATTGGAAAGTAGTACTCTGCTACCCCAATGTCCTAGTACAAATGTACAACTATACTCAAAGTTTTGCTCTTCTCTTCAGAAGTTTATGCTAGATCTACTTAATTTCTCACTCTTTGCCATTCGTGGAGTTTGCCAGGGTGTCTGTATTTGTATTTCAAAGTTTGACTCACCTGCCCAGCTAGGGAACCTTTCCCATGAAACTGGGTCTAGACGTTGGAACCTAATACAAACAGCAACAACCAGCTCCTTATTGTCTACCTCAAGGACCTTCTGTTCAGTGCTGTCTGAAATGCTATGAAGAATGATTGACCAGTGCCCCAGGTGGATGATGTTTTCTCGGTTTCCACGGTCTGACCTTGTTTGGGAACTCAAGGACCACTGCCTAATGTTAAAAAACGAAACTTGAATGTTTATATTTTTTTCTTTTCAAATTCATCCCATATTAAAAAAAATAAAAAAATCGCAGATGGTGACAAACTCATAAACTCATTAATATTCATGATTTAGGTGTATCTGTGACCCCATTCGGAATCGCTAAATGAAACTAGATGTGTTTCATACATTAGGAATTGCAATGTCTGAATTGCGATTTGCTGAAAATCGCAATTAAGTAATGTAGGAAAGTGCCCTTTTTGCATGATCACCCCCCACTTTTTGCTGTGGATGGTTTTAGAACTGAAAGTGCACTGGGACATGCTAACCAGGCCTCAGTGCTCTTTCCCTCCAAAGGTAATGTGAATTGGTACACCCAATTGGCAAGATACTTTAACCTCCCCTGTAAGTCCCTAGTATTTGGGACCAGTGGTACCCAGGGCCAGGGTGTTGAAGGTATCACCAGGGCTGCAGCACTATTTGTGTCACCCCATGTGACCAGAGTAAAAGAAAAGTCTGCAGGAGTGCTACCACAGCTGTACAAGCAGCTCCTATGCTCAAGTGTGACTTTGCACACACCATGCATGACTGGGTCGCCTCACTGCAGTAAGGTATGTAAGTCACCCATAAGGTAAGCCTCCCAAAGCCCAGGAGGCAGGGTGCGTTATCTTAATGGTGAGGGCATAAATGTGCAGACATATATGCTTATACTGTAACCTTGCCAGTCAAGCTTACTGTAAGTATACAACAGGCCATAGATAAACGTGGACTGGCTATGGGACAAACCCGAGATAGCCATCTCCCTGATGGTACCACCGAGTTTAGTTGTGTTTGGTATCAAACACCTTGTCTTTTCACCCTGACACGATTCTCATATTGAGCGTAAACTGGCTTGCACACAGGTGACCCCCTTAGAGTGCCAACCAAGATACCGAGTTCCTTTGTGCCTTGGCGGGCTCTTTGAGCCGTTTGATGCCAACACAGAGGTCTGACCTCCTACTGGCGAGTGGTATCTCTCCCAGAGGATGTGAGGCAAAAGGCCTCAGCAGTAAGGAGATCACACCTCCACCCTCCCATGATGTCTAGTGAATGACCCTTCAGGGTGGTGAGCCTCAAAGGCTACACCACCTCCTATATGTAAGTGACTTGTCTGCCAGTGGAGACAAAGGCACGTCCTTGTCCCCAGGGCTTCATGGGCGCGTACAGGGAGGAAATTAGGTACGCAGAAGGAGTACACCCCCCAAAGGCTAGCCACACCTCTAGGGTGGGCTAGTGGGTCCGTATCGCCGAGGATGCTCCATGCCATCTTGAAATCTCCTAAAAATAGTGGGTTCTGGGTTACACCCACCAAATGTTGTCACCTCAGGGTTTTTATGAGCCGCAGCACTAGTAGCCTATTGGCTTCAAGCCCTCACACACCCCAATTCCAGGATTTAAGGGGTACCCCTGACACCAGAATACCGGATCTACGCTTAAGAAGAAGAGGACAAAAAGAAGCTGTGTCTGCACAAGCAGGACTCCACAAAGAAGAGGCGTGTAGTACCGCGCCTGTGGCAGCTCCCCTGCAAGTGCCGAACTACGACGTGTCCAGGACCAGAGACTGGTTCCAAAGGAAGGCGAGCCCCTCTGCAAGACAAAGACTTCATCAGGACTCCCTAGGGTTAGAGGTTTTAGTTCGCTGCAGTCGGCAGACACAAACCTCACTTCCACATCCGAAAGCAGGACCGACCGGCAAGCTCCGTCGTGGAACGGCCCGAAAGTAACTGGCCAGGTGCCTTCTGGGAACCGTAGTCCTGATGCTTACCGAGTCTCAGTCCTCTACAGCATTCCCAGGACCTCTGGAAGAAGATTGACTTAGCTGTGACATTTGCCAAGACCAAGGATTTTTGGTGGTCAAGTTGACTGCTCACTGTTTTACTCGACGCCCCACGCTGAGGGAGCCTTCTGCGTTGCCCCAGCTCGATTTCTGTGGTGCAGTTGTTGAATTCTTGCATCAGAAAGAAGGCTTTGTTGGCAGCCTGGTAAAGTCATCAGCTGCATCCCGGTTCAGCTCTACAGATTGCCAGGCACACCTCTGCACCAAGACGCCTGGGCCAGGTAGAACTGTTCTACCTGGTGATTCCTGATCCCGGGGTCCCTCCAAGCTTCACCTCCAAGTGACTTCTCTGAACTCAACCTGCAAGCATCATTTTGTCAAGTGTCGTTTTGACAGCTCCCGTGGCTCCCGTTCAGCACCAAGGACAGCCAAGTCCCTTCTGCACCCGGACTCCCTGGGCAATGTAAAAATTTCTGACTATCGCCGCTTGGTCTGTGGACTCGCAAGACCCTAACTCCAAGTGGGTTCCATTTAACTCATCTCAAAAGTGACTGAGTGTTACCGTAGATTTTCTTTATTGATTGCAATGGTAAATATTTGACAGTTCTATGAAGTATTGATTTGTTGAGTACTTAAAAGTCGATAACTCCGGTGATCCGCCTTGTATTGATTTAGTTTTGGTGTAAAGAAATTGTATATAAATATGCTCTATTGTTATAAATTGGTGTTGGATTTCTTTTGAGTAGTGTCAATTACTTATAGTCACTGTTGGTACTGTACAATGCTTTACATATTTTCTCTGAGTCACCCTGTCTGCTCTTTTGCCACTTGACCAGGACTGAGAGAAGGATTACTAGTGTGAATCTGAGGTCCACTTTTAAGTATTTTGTCTATATTACATGCCATACCACATAATATTACCACCTTGCTAAAAAGGTCATCATGGTTCCTAAAATCTATACAGATAGCCCTGAGTTTTATTCTTTTGGTCATGCATTTTCTTCATGTTGCATATGAAGGCTAGTTAGTTTTTTTTTATCCTGTGCAGTTCGAGGCCTGCTTTTACCATAGGGTTGTGCATACGTTTTCACATTATTGCAGTCCAGCGAGGATCAAAGAATTGGTTGTTTCTAGCATCCTCAATTCAAAGATGAGGAAATCAAGGGAAGCCTATCAAGGTTATTATTGGCAAGCATAAACATATAAATAAAAATGAAATCGGACCCACTAGCATATTCTATAAGACAAAGATATACCAGTGTTGAAAAAGCCATGAATCTGAATATTAAGAACAGGAGACCTACTTATTGAGCTCTACTCTTGATGATATATGTGGCCCTTTTTTACTGGAAAAGGAAATGGTCTAAATAGTATACCAGGCCTACGAATTCGAAATTGTTGCTATCTATTGCTATCACTATTTTCCAGTACCCCTTTTCAGTAGGTTATTGGTGTTGATGGTTGACTTGTATGTGGGAGGGCAAGGACATTCTGGTGGACATGGGTGGCTCCTCCATGCGGGCGGAGGAGCGTTGCCCCACTGCTTTCTCGCAGTGCGAGAAGTAGTAACATAAAATGGTATAAATACCATTTTATGTTACTGCTTCTTGCACTGGGAGAAAGCAGAAGAATTTGGTTGGGGGCAGGTGGGTGGGTGGTCCTGCAACAGGGCGGGGGAGGAGTGGCTAGCCCAATGTTGTGGGCACTGACTGTTTTGTCGGCCCTCTGGGGCCAACCAAACCAGTCAAGCGCTCTGCCTTTTTCTCCATGTAGGCTGAGCCTACATGGAGAAAATGCCCCCCTCCCCATAGGTGCTTGGCTGGGCGTCATCCTCACCAATCGTCATTGGCTTAGGGCAGGAAGGCTTTCTGCTTCCTGCAAGGAGCAAAGACGACATGGGACCAGATCCGGATCGGGCAGGCCAAGGTAAATGTATCTTTTTCATTGAAATTAGCCCCCACCTGTGCGAATCAGCCCCCCCACTCACCCTGTACCCTCCCACCCGCCCTCACCCCCCTCACTCCACCCCACCAACCCCCCCCCACTGCGCCCCACCTCCCTGTCCCCCACCTCCCTCCCCCCCACTCCACCCCACCTCCCTCCACCCCACCTCCCTCCCCACTTTGACTCGCGAGTCATGTCGGCCGCAGTTGCTGTTGGAAGTTATGAAGAAGAATATATATATATATTAATATATAATATAAAATATATAAGAAGAAGGTATGCAAATAGCCTTGCAAACCGGTAGCCACAATAGGTTATTTTTTCCTCTTTTTGGTTTTGATCTTTCAATCACCCTGATTTGTAATTTGTAACAATAGATGGCGGTGATCCTCCTTGTTTTTTCCTCCCCCTCTTGCAGGATCTCATTTGGGAGGATTAGGTGCCTAAGACTCCCTCCTTATCATATTTTCTATCCTCCCCTACTTGTGATGTGTTTAAGGAGTTACCTGTTGCTGCTTGAGGGATGGTTCTAGGACAACATAATTTGTCTTTATTATATCTTGAATAATAATAACAAACGAAGAATCGGGTCGTATGTAATTAAAGACCTACTTCGGGTTCAGTCCCCAACCTCAACATATGAACTAACCTGAAAAACCCGGGGGTCTAACAGTCTGCACAAAGTGTGCCTATAGTGATCATAAATTCATATCCACACAGAAAGAGTTGCAGAGTAGAAAAAGACCCTTATGAGTGGTTGGATTCCCATCAAACACGTAAACTTGATCACACTTATCATCTGGGTTTCCATCTTTCCATCCACTTGCCCTCTTGATCATAGAGGGATAAACCGTGGATTATATCATGAAGGGGGTCTTCAGGAGAGCCCACGAAAACGATCAGGTATGGACAGACCCTACAGAAGTAGTCCTACAAACAGGTGTCAAAGTGGAAATATTAAGTGCTGTGGAAATGTGTAAGTGAGAATTAAATAGGATTTATACCAGAGAAATATTTTATTAGGGTATCTGTTGCAATCCTAGTTAAAAACAGTGCATAAAGGCAGTTGCATACATCACTGCCTATTTCTATGGTCAATATGTTTCAGCCCTCGGGATTGTTAGTCCCTGGCTTTCATCAGGACCTACTTTTTATTTTGCAACTGCGTATGTATCTAATGTGTAATAAGTGCAAAAAATGAACATAAAAAAATTATCTCAAAGTGCAGATTGGAATCAATACAACCTCACCTACTCTTTCTGTGTAGATATGAATTTATGATCACTATAGGCACACTTTGTGTAGAATGTTAGATCGTTAGTAGACCCCCAGGTTTTATTGTATCTCGCACATTGAGAATATTGCATGGGTTCGGAGAGTAAGATTGGAAGTCTGAATCTTTGGGTACTGCCGGTGATAAAGGAGCCTGTCAAGGGCGGTTCCCTGTATGCCAGTGTCATGGAGTCTGACGGTGAGTGTGCGGTGGGAGACTGTGTCGAAGGCTGCAGAGCGGTCGAGTAGGATCAGGGCGGCCTTGTGTCCTAGGTCAAGGAGGGTGCGGATGTCTGCTGTGACGGCGAGTAGAGCCGTCTCGGTGCTGTGGTGTTGCAGAATCCGGATTGGGAGGGGCCAAGGATGGAGTTTTCTTCAATGAATTTCATTAGTTGAACATTGACAGTCTTCTCGGTTGCTTTGGCTGCAAAGGGGCAGTGGAACATGGGTCTGTAGTTCTTGAGGTTCGTGGGATCAGCTGAGGGCTTCTTGAGTAAGGGGCTGATTTATGTGTTTTTCCATTCGTTGGGAAAGATGGCAGTTTCGAAGGTGGTGTTGATGGTGCTTCGTAGTACCAGTGCGGCGGCTCTGTGGAAGATATGTGGGGGCAAGAGTCCATGGGGGCTCCTGAGTGGATACCTTTCCTGGTTGATGCGCTGTCTTCGGTGGTGACTGGGGCCCAGGAGGAGATGGTGGGCTGGCTTGCATTGCTTGAGGAGGGAGTGGTTTCGTAGTCCGGTATCTGGTTGTTGAAGTTGTCGTAGAGGGCCTTGATTTTCAGATGGAAGTAGGAGCCAAGCTTGTTGCAAAGGTCCTGGCAGGGGATGATGTCCGTGGTTTCGCTGGGGGTGGGTTTGGTGAATTCCTGGATGATGCTGAAGAGTTCCTTAGAGTTGCTGTAGATGGCGAGGATCTTGTTTTGGATGAAGGTCTTTTTGGTGGCTCTGATGCGTTGGTGGTATTCTATCATTGCTATTTTGTAGGTGGTGCACTCTTCCTAGGATTTGCTGTTTCTCCAGTTCTTCTTTAGACGTCTGCAAGTGCGTCTAGATTCCTGGAGCTGGGTGGTAAAATAGGTGGCCTTTCTGGGTCGCTGTCGGTCGGGGTTACATAGGGGTGCGAGCTTGTCTGTGCAGTTGGTGATCCATCTTTCGAGATCTTTGGCTGGGAGGTTGGCATCGGTTGAGGTGGAGGGGCTTCACGGTTGAGGGTGGAGTTGAGCTGTTTCTCAGTGACCTTGATCCAGTTCCTTCATGAAAGGCTGGGTGCAGGTTTGGGCACGGTGTGTCCTGCCTTGTGGGTGGGGTTGGTGATGAGTTGTCTCAGTCCGAGGTTGGCGAGGTTGACCAGGTCTGGTGGTGGATTTGGGGTTGCTGAGGTTTTCAAGGGGGAAGTTTAGGTCTCCGATGAGCATGTAGTCCATGGAGGCTGACGTGTGGCACGATGAGGTCAGCGATGGTAGTGGTGAACGCAGATCGAGGTCCGGGAGGTCTGTAGGCGAGTGTGCCTCTTCGGGTTGTTTTGGGGCTGGTCTGGATCTAGAGGTGGAGGTGTCCGGTGGTGGGTGGGCTGTCGCACGAGCTGGAGGTCATGAGTTGGAGGAAGCTCTTGTGTGCGATGGCAAGTCCTCCTCCTAGGCGGTTGGGGCGATCCTTCCTCTTGATCTTTTATCCGTCGGGTATGCAGTGGCGATGTTGGAGATGGATGTGTATTTGGTCCAAGTTTCCGTGAAGAAGGCAACATCTGGCGAGAGGATGTCGAGTAGGTCCCAGACCTCTGCAGCATGTCTGTGCAGGAAGCATACGTTGAGGAGGATGCACCTCAGGGCTTCAGTGGTGTTGGCGTCCGGCGTGGGGACGATGGCTGTAGGGGTGCGGAGGGTGGTGAATTCTTGGCGGCTCTGATGGAAGAAGAACTGGCCGTGGGTGGTAATTGGTGTGGACAGCTGCCAGTTGTTCCTTTCGGGGTTGAGTGCGAGAAGGGCAACTGAGTCGTAGCGGTGGGTGGCCAGAGACCCAGGGTCCCTGCCGCTGGTTACTGCCGTGCACCGGAAGGGTGCAGATAGGCTTGCCTTTGGCGCGCCATCAGCGCATCCCCCGCGTAGCTGTGCAGCAATCGCCATTAAATAGCGAAGGGGGAAAGAAGCGCAGATGGGGAGGCAGGAGTGGGAACCGGACAGGGGGGAGGGGCCGCAGGGGCTGCAGCAGTGGGAAAGGGTGGTTAAAACAGGCACCGAGAGCACAATGAAGGGAACAAGACAACAGTATAAAAATAGTATAAAACAGGCTAAATGAAACAAAATAAAAAGAGACAAGTTACTGGCACAAGAACAAAAGACGGACATACAGAAAGATGGGCACAAAACAGGACAGACAACAGTGGACCAGCAGAACAGCATGACTCTCCCACTGGACCACCAGAGATGAGGCACAGGAAGGAGCCTGCGAGTGGAGGAGGGCCTCAAACACCTAACAGATTAGGTGAGCAGGGTTCAGCGGAGGAAGTTCAACAGCAGAGCTGCTGGGGGAGAGAGCAGGTCTCTGGCCAGGAGGTCTTCTTAGAGTTTCCCATTGTCCAGATGGGTTTAATCCATACTAATATTATAAAGAGAGAGCCCAAACCTTTGAGGTGGGTAATCTCAGTAACCACAGCACCAATCACAACACCCAATACAGCGTTGGAAAGTGCAGTTGCAGCAGAAGGACATAGGCTATGCAGACGGCCACCATATACATTTAAAAGGTAAAAGAACCGTGCCAGCAAAGTAGTCCCTTGTGGGCGTGTCTGCGTTGTGCTGTGGGCGTGTGCTGAGGCCGTGTCAAACGCTGGGGGCGTAACAAACACTGGGGGCGTGTGTCCTCCCTTCATGCCATGTGAGTCGTACATACAAGCGCCAATTACGTTGCTGCGTAGCATCAAGGGGCACGCTGTGGGCGTGACACACTGGGGGCGTGTGTCCGGCCTTCATGCCATGTGAACGCAATTGCACGCTGGGGCACGCTGGGGGCCTGAGAAACGCTGGGGGCGTGTGCTACGTTCCGCCCTTCATGCCATGTGGGTCGTACATTAATCAGAAGATCGTCTGCTGTGGTCGTGAGCTGGGGGCATGACAAACGCGTTCAGCTGGAGGCGTGGTAAGTAACGTTACTGCAGCCTCTCCTGCGCGCTGTTACTGAACTCTCTCATTCAACGAAATTACTCGCGCCTGCTACCATCAACCAGGGCTCTAGCCGGGCTCAGGCGGCGGATCAGTACACTAATTACACGCGCCTGATAACATCAACCAGGGCTGCCGCTGGGCCTGAAGCGGGGGAACACGCGCCTGCTAACATCAAACAGGCCTGCATCTGGGCCTCAAGCGGGGAACACGCAAATGAGCGTGTCTGCGGGGACAATTACTGCAGCCTCTCCTACTCGCTGTCACTCAACTCTCTCATTAAACTGATTTACCTGCGGCTGATGACTCTCTCATTCAACGACATTACACGCACCTGCTAACATCAACCAGGGCTGTAGCCGGGCTCAGGCGGCGGATCACTACACCAAGTACATGCGCCTGCTAACATCAACCAGGGCTGCAGCTGGGCCTTCTCCGTCCTGATTCTAATGAAACAAAAAATGTTGTCTACCGCGAGATTTTAAAATAAATTGCCCTTGTCAAATACACACTTTACACACATTCTATTTCATACCCGGTCAACGTCGGGACGGGCTGCTAGTGTCTGATATAAATAGACACACTTGTTGTAAAGTGCTTCATAGAATGTTTCACAGCAGCGTGTAATTGATTTATTGTCGCCAGCAGTCACAATGTGTGATGTAATGTTATTGTACCCTTTCCATGCATGATGTTGGAGTGTCAACTAGTTCAAAGATTGTTACCCAAAGTGTGTGGATAATTCTCAGCGTTTACACATATTGTAGTTACTCTGAATGCATTTACCTGCCACTGTCAGTATACAAACATACTTTAAGTGTAGATATCAGAGCACGCAGACTGGTCCTTCTTGACCTCAACACTATAAAGTACATGTTAGCTTCAGGGGCCCTGACAGTTCACAGGTGACTTCTCTTTCTGATATTCAGCCTTCAAGTACTAGACTGTGAAAGTGGTGATCTCTTTCTTCTTTATGTTACTTTCTTGTGATTATCCAAACTCTGTGTAGGTAACAGAATCTCAATTTATGAAAACGCCCTTAAAATGCATAATTGCGATAGTTAGGACTTTACTAGGTTTCTATTAATAATGGTTCTTTATTTTTTCTTCTAGAGAAAGATCACCAGCAAAGTCAGGCAGCTGTTCTTTAAAATGGACAACTGAAGAGAAACAGCTTTTTGAGGAAGGACTGGTAAAACTTGTATAGAATAGTTTTTGTTTTAATGTTTTTCTTCATTATGGTTTTAAGACATAGAGTGGCAACCTTAAATTTCCATAAAGCTTTACATTCTAGGATTGCTTGAAAAGTTCATTTCTGGATTTGGCTTGTTATACCACCCTAGTAACATCAATATTTACCTTAAAGTCAAATCAAAATCTAACTCTACAACCTCGAGAAAAAATTGTTAAGTGTGCGTGAGAGAGTGAAATAAGACTGTGGTCAGTACGATCTCAGGCTAAGAAGTAGAACGAGGGGCCAGATAAATTAAATACTCTTATTTACTGTTTGTGACGGCTGAAATGTTATTTGCAATAGACTAAATCCATTTTGTAAGTAGGAAAACATTTACTGACTCCTAAAATGGGTTTCCAAATTGTTGCTGAATTGAACTTTGGAAGAGGCATTTTGTGGGAGTCACTTTCAAATTGCGAGTTGCTACCAAATATGTCAATGGATTGCGACTGGAAATCCAGCCATAAATCATTGAAAACTAACTGACTCCCTCGTGGGGGTGGTGACTCATTCATAAAAAGAAAGTGGTCCCCTGCCCCTCTCTGTTAATTGAGATACAATTTACAGAGAGAGATAGCAGTGGTCCTGGGGACCATTGCCAACCCACTCAAACTTTTAAAATAAGGAAAACAAAATCAATCAATCAATATCTTTATTCGGTCTGATAAAAATAAACCATAAAATCACATAAATATCAAATACAAATCCATAATATGAAAAACGTGAATACAATATGACATTTAATTAAAACAATTAAAAATGTGATCACGTAATCTAAGTTGATTCTTGAATTTCATCAAATATACAAGTTAAAAAGAGCACCAAATATTTTTCCATAAAATTGTCATTAACATCAACTTCTCACATGTCGCTGTTGGCAGAGGTTGAGCTGGAATAGTGCAATATTGGCGAACAAAAACCTCAAAAATGGTCCGCTGTGTACTCCCATTGAAACAAAACTGAAAAAAGGAACACTTCTGCCTAACTCGACTATCAAATGTATGATAAGCAAGCCAAGACCTAGATAAATCAGAGGGTTAGCCTTTCATATATTTTGTAGCCCGGGTAGCTACAAAGTAAGTGGTTACATGCGAGTTTAAGAATTGGAAGTGGAACAAAGCTGCTCTACACCGACAAAAAACCCAACTTACGTAGTAAAGAATTCAGAAAATGCTTACGTGCAAAGCTATAAAATCTACAAAATAACATAAAATAAAGAAGTGATTGAGTGGATTGATTATCGCAGGGGCAGATCAATTCTGTAATTCCCTCTGGGTCTGGGGGATTTTTAAAAAACAAGGACCAGAAAATTGATCCTGCTCGGAAACGAAAAGGAAGTGATCGCTCCCACCTTGTGAAATCTAAAGACAGGTACACCGCGGGTTCGACTGTGAGTAACTATCTGCAGTAATTCAAAACTGAAAGTTTTGCTAACTCTGTGTTGAATCGAATGTCTGCACAGTACTCCATAAATGCTGCTTTCACCTCTACCTTAGCAGTTTTAGCAATAGTCTTAGGTTTGGTAAACCAAGCAGATAAACCAAGGGTGACCCGTATATATCTTAACCAAGGGACTATGAAAAATATATATATATCTGTATATATGTGGGGGGGGTGTGTGTGTGTGTGTATTTTTATTGTTTTTTTTGTTTTTTTATAAATGTAGTCACAGACATGGTGGTCTGCTGATTCTTGCAAGTCACCATGTCAAGATTTTGACCAAGCAGACTAAGCCACAAAATTTGCAATATACCTAATAAAATTAATTCGGTAAGTTGGACTGTGATCTACTTGGATTCTAAATTTTACAAACTGACCTATTGCAATTACTTTTTGTGGCCATTATCTTTTGTACATATGGCCTTAGGTGTTCCGTCCGTATTCTCAACTCTGCTTTATTCTTGGAAATAAGATGACATTGAATGCTAATCTGTTATAGTCATAAGGAAGACAAAAACAAAGCATTGCCAAAGGTTATGTATTACTCCAGTATTGGAACTTTCATAGATTCACATGCTTGAATCATTCCCCGTCGTTGAGATGGGAGTCCCCGGTAAATCAAAATAGCAATGCAAAGCTACCACAAACTAGAAACTAGGCATAGGCCATTTCATGTTTTATAACATATCCACCTCTTTTTGTAAAAGAGACCAAATAAAACACACAACCAATCAGAACAGCCTCACCCTTTAGAACCTTTCTGAGAGAACCTCAGACATTCAGATTTTCTACCGCACATTGTGCTAGGGAGTCTCCACTGAGCTCTGCTCAGTTATTCCTTATTTGACTACTTTATATTTTTCAAGATGACTTTACAATTTTGGTCTTCTCTATTTATCGTGGCAGACAAGGAGAACAAGCATCAGGCATCCACTCTGCCCTTCTCTGCTCCACCCAAGCCTCCTCTCTCTGTCCAGCCCTCTCTCCTCCACCCAAGCCTCCTCTCTCTGTCCAGCCCTTCTCTGCTCCACCCAAACCTCCTCTGTCCAGCCCTTCTCTGCTCCACCCAAGCCTCCTCTCTCTGTCCAGCCCTTCTCTGCTCCACCCAAGTCTCCTCTGTCCAGTTCTTCTCTGCTCCACCCAAGTCTCCTCTGTCCAGCCCTCTCTCCTCCACCCAAGCCTCCTCTCTCTGTCCTGCCCTTCTCTGCTCCACCCAAACCTCCTCTGTCCAGCCCTTCTCTGCTCCACCCAAGCCTCCTCTCTCTGTCCAGCCCTTCTCTGCTCCACCCAAGTCTCCTCTGTCCAGTTCTTCTCTGCTCCACCCAAGCCTCCTCTGTCCAGTTCTTCTCTCCTCCACCCAAGCCTCCTCTCTCTGTCCAGCCCTTCTCTGCTCCACCCAAACCTCCTCTGTCCAGCCCTTCTCTGCTCCACCCAAGCCTCCTCTCTCTGTCCAGCCCTTCTCTGCTCCACCCAAGTCTCCTCTGTCCAGTTCTTCTCTGCTCCACCCAAGCCTCCTCTCTCTGTCCAGCCCTTCTTTGCTCCACCCAAGCCTCCTCTCTCTGTCCAGCCCTCTCTCCTCCCAGCCCTCTCTCCTCCCAGCCCTCTCTCCTCCACCCAAGCCTCCTCTCTCTGTCCAGCCCTTCTCTGCTCCACCCAAACCTCCTCTGTCCAGCCCTTCTCTGCTCCACCCAAGCCTCCTCTGTCCAGCCCTTCTCTGCTCCACCCAAGTCTCCTCTGTCCAGTTTGTCTCTGCTCCACCCAAGTCTCCTCTGTCCAGTTCTTCTCTCCTCCACCCAAGCCTCCTCTCTCTGTCCAGCCCTTCTCTGCTCCACCCAAACCTCCTCTCTCTGTCCAGCCCTTCTGTGCTCCACCCAAACCTCCTCTGTCCAGCCCTTCTCTGCTCCACCCAAACCTCCTCTGTCCAGCCCTTCTCTGCTCCACCCAAGCCTCCTCTCTCTGTCCAGCCCTTCTCTGCTCCACCCAAGTCTCCTCTGTCCAGTTCTTCTCTGCTCCACCCAAGCCTCCTCTGTCCAGTTCTTCTCTCCTCCACCCAAGCCTCCTCTCTCTGTCCAGCCCTTCTCTGCTCCACCCAAACCTCCTCTGTCCAGCCCTTCTCTGCTCCACCCAAGTCTCCTCTGTCCAGTTCTTCTCTGCTCCACCCAAGCCTCCTCTGTCCAGCCCTCTCTCCTCCACCCAAGCCTCCTCTCTCTGTCCTGCCCTTCTCTGCTCCACCCAAACCTCCTCTGTCCAGCCCTTCTCTGCTCCACCCAAGCCTCCTCTCTCTGTCCAGCCCTTCTCTGCTCCACCCAAGTCTCCTCTGTCCAGTTCTTCTCTGCTCCACCCAAGCCTCCTCTGTCCAGTTCTTCTCTCCTCCACCCAAGCCTCCTCTCTCTGTCCAGCCCTTCTCTGCTCCACCCAAACCTCCTCTGTCCAGCCCTTCTCTGCTCCATCCAGGCCTCCTCTCTCAGTCCAGTCCTTCTCTGCTCCACCCAAGCCTCCTCTCTCTGTCCAGCCCTTCTCTGCTCCACCCAAGCCTCCTCTCTCTGTCCAGCCCTTTTCTGCTCCACCCAAGCCTCCTCTATCCAGCCCTTCTCTGTTCCACCCAAGCCTCCTCTCTGTCCAGCCTTTCTCTGTTCCACCCAAGCCTCCTCTCTGCCCAGACCCCCTCTGCCTTGCTCCTCTCTGCCCTGCCCCTCTTGGTTCAGCTCTTTTTCTGTTCTACCCCGCTGCCTCTCTCTGCCCAGACCCTCCCTGCCCTTCTCCGCCTTGTTCCTCTCTGTCCTGCTCCACTCTGCCCCCCTGTACTGCTCCTCTCCGCCCATCCCCTCTCTGTCCCGCCCCTCTCTGTTCTGCCCTCTCTGGCCTGCTCCTCTCTGCCCTGCTCCTCTCTGCCCATCCCCTCTCTGCCCTGCTCCTCTCTGCCCATCCCCTCTCTGCCCTTCTCCTCTCTGCCCTTCTCCCTCAGTCAGTGCTCTCCAAGGCTGCACCTGGGCACTCAGGCACTTATAGTCAGGCAACGGTTTCATAAGGGAGGTGGCTGTGTGAACTGAGGTGTTCAGAGACCGCATCAGCCCCCCTTCTTTTTTTTTTTTTACCGTTCCCCCCCCTTCCTTCCTCGCACTGTTGGTCCTCCGAGGCTGAGCCCCCTTTGTTTACCAGCCTGCGGCCCTAGTGGCTGCTACAAACAGGGTCTCCTTATCGCCTCCTCCTCACAGGGGGGCAGTGGGGGTCCCATTAATGTCCACAGGCTCCTCCGACCAGGGTGGGGAGCACTACCTCCTGCCGCCACCTCTGCCCACAGCAAAGAGCACCCAGACTGCAAACAGTGTCCGCTCTGCGCCTCCTCCTTACAGGTGGGGGGGCTGTGGGGGTCTCATTAATGTCTACAGGCTCCTCCGTACGGTGATGTACCTGGAAGAAATAGGGGGTGGGGGGGCGGGGGACACCACAACTGTCCGCAGCAAAGAGCACCCAGACTGCAAACCGTGTCCCCTCGGCGCCTTCTCCTCAAATGCGAATCTACAAGTATATCACAGGCGCTCTCTTTAAAAAGAAGGCGGGAGCTCCTCAGTTTTCACTTTCTTTACACATGCATCATTCATTACATTGTATTAGTTTGATTTATACTTTATCTCCGAGTAAAAAAAGAAAATCTGCATTTCTTGCACATTGGCATAAATATATACCGATTATAACAAGTTGTGTGCTCCGAGCTGGGAGGGGGTGGGGGCGAGGAGAGGCTCCCTGTGTGGAGGTGTGCTCCGAAGAGGGTGGGGGGCTCAAACGAGGAGAGGCTGCCTGTGCAAAACAAAGTCTGCCGGGATACCCCTGCCCTCCCCGTGACCCTGTGCGTCTCTGTGCTCGGTGCCTGCTTCACAGCTGACGTGAAGAATGTTCTTATCTGCTTGTTAAATAAACAAACAGATAAGAATAGTCTTTAAGCCAGCCACAAAGCAGGCTACCTTGTCTGGAGGGGCAGTACGAAAAGCGGACAGGGGGGCACCCAAAACCCCTCTTTTCCAATGGGAAGCCAGCGTTTACCTTTTTAGAACAATATCTCTCGCAGAGGTGTGGCAGCAGCTTCGCTGCTCCACACACGCCTCTGCAAGACCTAAAAAGGGCGTTTTTAGTGCCTGTGCCACCTGCTCTAAAAAGAGGCTTTATGTGACTGACCCTCATAACGTTTGCATATACTGCTTGTATCCGGACCACAAGGCCCAAGACTGCAAGGTGTATGGCGTGCCTTTTCTACTAAAACCTTGAGGGACCGTGAGGGATGTCTCCTTACCTGGCTCCAGAAGCTAAAAACCAGGAGAGAACCAGTCTCTAGTGACAACATTGATGAGGCCTCATCTACATCGTCCTCTAGAAGATCTGAAAAAAGAGGAAGTTCTGACCCTACTTCTTCTGGAGCACCCTCAAAAAGCCTACAAAATGTCCTGCCATGGGTCTGACAGGCTCAGTCCACCTAAATCTAATCTAAAAAGGAGAGAAAAGGACTTAAAACAGGAGATGGTGGAGTGAGGAAGTCGAGCTCTGTTCCTCCACCTTCCCCTCCTGAGGGAAGAATAGTGTTCAAGAAACCCTTCTCTGTTCCTACTGAGGAAAGACCGGAAAAAAAGTTACCACCGTCAACGACACCGTTGATGAAGAAACTGGCATCGACACAGAGTGACAAGGGCCAGTCTCTTCAGCTTTCCTCAGTTCGCTGACGAGATAGTCGCCGAGAGCTTTGACGGTGTCGACGAGATAGTCGCCGAGAGCTTTGACGGTGTCGACGAAGACGTTTCCAACCCCATCGATGACGGATAACATCCTTTCTCTGGCAAAAGCGGGCCTGGCTCATGCATCTATTAAGGGACACCTCGCGGCCATCTCTCGCGGGAAACATCTTTAACAACAAAGTTTTTATAACGACTTACCTTAACAACGAATCTAGAACAATGACAAATCCTTAACAACGACCATTCTAAACCACGACTTTCCTTAACCACAACTTTCCTAAACCACGGGTCCCTCCCCTCTGCTCCTCCTGACCTGACATGATCTTCGCCCCCTGGCATTGCCTCGGCAAAGCTATCAACAGGAAGATGGGCTCTGATGCGGGCGAGGACGCAGCCAGCCTTCATCCTGCCAGCTTGGTAATGCATGCCACGTATTTCCGTTCCTGTTACCAGTATCTTCAAAGTCATCTGAACTAATAAAAAACAATGGAGTGGATCCCGTAATTTATGCAGATTGTTTGTAATTCGGCATCAAAGACTCACAGCAGATACAAACTATCTGCCTTTGTGCCAAGAATGTCAGGTCGTTGGAAGCATTGTGTGTGATCTGTGCTTTGAACTGGCACGGGAGTGACGATGCAGCTGTTGACTCCGACAGCAATGACGTCGGCAAGAACGACGATGACCCCTTCAACAACAACCGCATCGACAACGGTGCTGTCAATGACAATATATTCATCATCGATGACACCATTGAAAATCGTCGATGGGGGTGAAAAGTTCTGCAGAGAGAGACAGAAAGCACCATGTGACTCCTGAAGTCACTTCACCCATCTACTACCCTCTTACCTCCTGGAAGAGGAGGACTCGGATGTTGATAGTCCTTTCGGATATGCCCGTAGCCCTTTTGATCTGCACGTTAAGTGCCAGGAGGAGGATTAGGAAGAGTGATAGGTAGGGGAGCAAGACTATGATCCTCCCCAGAACTACCATAGAGGGTATCAAGAGGAGATGGTCTGTATGCCATCATCATTGATTTCGGACTTGCAATTTATGCTGTCAGACTACAAACAGAGACTTCAGACACCATCTTCAGTTCCGGAACAGGGCCCAGTTCCCACTAGACCTGCCTCGGTGCCTTCCACCCCCGGGAGCCACCACTGCTGCAATTGTTAGAGGATCCTCCACCAACTACTCCTGTTATCCAACAAGATACCTCGGATGATGATCAAGGGGACACGGATCTCCCAGACCCGCATGGGGAGTGGGATGATTACGTTATCCCTACTCCTTCTTCCCCTTTACCGGTTCCTGTGGGTTCTCCGCCGGGGGTGGTTTCCATAATCTGCTGGAGAGAGCAGCCAAGAGGTTTGATCTGCCTATGTCCGTGGCGCAGACAGACTGTTTCTTGTATGACTTTAGGGAACCCTATAAGAAAACGGTGAGAACCATTCCCATTATAAATCATGTTTGGGAAGGGGGTCCCAAAGTCATGAAGAACCCAGCCCCGGTGGTCCTGGTGCTTCCTCGTTTGGAAAAGAAATATTAAGCACCAGAGGATTGCCCGGCCAGCCTAGTGAGTCAACCGAAACCGGACTCAGTCATTTCACGTGCAGCGGAAGTCGAAAAATCCGGCAGCTCCTCTAACCACACCTCCGGACGAGGAAGGCAGAGGCATGGACAATGTGGGCAAGAGATTCTCCTCTGTCAGACCTACTGGTCAAAGCAGCTAACGCTTTAGTGAGTCTGGGTCGCTATGACCGCCATATGTCGTCTGATCTATCTCCTTACCTCGACCAACTGCATGAGGACCGTAAGCCCGAAGCAAAAAAGATCCTCCTGGAAGGAGAGATGGCCTCCTCTGAGGTCATTGATTGTGCAATGGATATTGCTACACCTGCTTTTCGTTCCCTGGCGGGAGCAGCTGTCCTACGTCGCCAGGGTTGATTTTGAGCGACCTCGTTTAGACCAGAGGTCCAGAACCAAATATTAGAACTTCCATTCGCTGGAGAAGCGCTCTTCAGAAAACATGTGGACGATGCTCTCCATGACATAAAAAAGAACACAGACACAGCAAAGTCGCTGGAGACGCTTCAGTACCGCAAAATACAGAGAAGGGTACCAGTGATGTAGGTACCCCTTGTATACACCTGCCACACAGTCTTACTATCCGCAGTACAATCGGTGACTAGGTCAGTCAACAACCTATTCTAAATCAGTGCCCAGAGTCAGAGCAGGACGTCAAGGGAAAGATTCTTCAAGACGTCAGTGTCGGCTTGCAGGCTCTGACTACTGTTCCTTCCCCTCATCGAACACCTGTAGGGGGCAGGATTTCTCTCTACTTCCAAAATTGGCAACAAATAACCTCAGACTTTTGGGTGCTCAGCATAGTTCAATTTAGTCATACATTGGAGTTTGTTTATCCTCCTCCAAAGAACCCCTTCTTGCACCCACTTAACAAAATAACTCCTGCGCCTAGAGGTCCAACAAATGTTGCAGAAAGGGGCAATAGAACTGGTTCCTTTCTCCCAAAGAGGAAAGGATTCTACTCTCTATTCTTTCTGGTTCCAAAGGCAGTCGAAAAGTGGCACCCTGTCCTAGATCTGAGGGAGCTCAATACCTAGCTCATCAAGCAGTGGTTCCGAATGATCTCCTCGCAGGATATACTTCGACTTCTAAATTCGGGAGATTTCATGGCTACCTTGGACCTAGAGGACACATATTTTCACATCCCCATTCATCCATCGCACATGAAGTTCCTCCGCTTTACAGTAGGCAAGAGCCACTTTCAATTCAAGGTCCTCCCTTTCGGTTTCAGATCGGTGCTAAGAATATTTATGAAAATTCTGGCTGCGGTAGCGGCTTTCCTCAGAAGACAACAGCACCAGGTGTTCCCCCTACCTAGACGCCTGGTTGCTACAAGCTAAATGAGGAGGTGCAGCAGTCATAGCATTTCCTAAATGATGGCAAGAGGCAAATATGTTGTCTGTGCTCGATAAGGGGTCCTCAATCCTTATCTGGCCTGGAAGTTTTCCGACTGCTTAGTTTCAACGATGGGAAGAGGGGAGTCAATAACAGCGACTGCCTTTTTGGGGGCATTTTTCTCAAACAATCCCGGGCGAAATGCCCAGACTTCCCGCAATATAAACAAAGATTAAGGCGACGTCTCCTATCCTTTTCCTCCTTTTACAAAGGCCCTCTAAGTCCCCCAATCTGAATGGGCTCGGTATGATCGGCCGAAGTATTGGCATTGGATGTGTCTTTTTTTTCTCATGTTTTACTACAACGACTCAGGGCATGTCGCCACAAGTCTTTTCACTCTTCCTTTCTCCCAGACGATGATCCAACCAGACCACTAAGTCAATAAATTCAACACAATCGGATGGCAAGTCAACAATTTGCGCCAAAACATCTTTTAAGTCATCTCGAAGGCCACAATAGAAAAGTGATGTTCTTTTCTCATCTGGCCATTGTGTCTCAGCAATTAGCCTATTAAAGGACGTGATATAAGACAATAAATCCTTATTGCCCTGACGCAGGTTCAGCAGCTCATTGTCGCTTGCCTGTATAAACTGGTGCCTTGTAAAAAGTTTTTGCATTGTTTCCTTAAAACGGCGAAAGTTATGTAAAATCGGGTCATCCCTTTCTACGAATGGTATTGACCACGTGGCCGCCGTACCACCTAGATAGGATAGGACAAACGCCACTCTTGAGGTGTCATCAGGAACAGCTGCAGGTTTACAGGGTAAATGTAACTGGCATTGATTCATAAAAATGCTAAACTTTGTCTGGTCTCTGAAGAACCGTTCAGGGGAGCCAATGGAAAGGGAGTAGGAGTGATGACATTTACAGGTTGGCCCGCCCCTGCTCCTTCTGTAGCCAATGGGGTGAACGTAAAGCGTTGCGGTTGAACCACTGGTTTGGTTTTGACCAGGGTGTTATCCCAAGGGTTTTCTTGTGGCTTATATCGTTGCAACTCGCAGTGTAGCTTGTGGTTTTCTTGTTTTAATGAGGTGAATTCCTGCTGTAAACTCAATACTATTCTAGACAAGTCTTGTACTGTCATGATGATTTCTTCTGTGGTGACGTCCATCGTCCAGGCAGACTTAGTGTTTGTGGCTTGGCTTTGTTTTATGTGAGTCCAGCCACTCACCTGAAAACCAGGTCCGTCTGCAGGGACGATGAGGTTCCTCAACCCCCCCTGAACACCTCTCAGTGCTGCTGACCAAAAAACAGAAGCCCTGGCAGGTGCCCAAAGAGGGAAGGGGATTTGGGATAAGAGACAAGAAAGAGAGACTGCTACTCTTCACGCTTTGCCAAGAAGAGGGTGTGTGCCGTCTGGGCCAGCCAGGTTCTGGAATTTGACCACTCGTAACTTTTCCTAAAATATAAAGAGGTAGATAAGTACAGAATGCCCTAAAAACTCTTTTGACTACTAGCAATACCAACTTTATGTCTTCTACTACTTCTGATTACCTTTTAGGCGTGATGGCGCTTCAAACAGTTTGTCTCTCAATAAGCATTTAAGAAATGTATTTACAGGTTTCTATGAATATAAAACAGGAATTTGTATTAGACTGTGTATTCTATGTTATGAATTCACATAGTATATTTGTTCTTTTGTAATACCTTATGATCTGCATAAGACTTTTCCAAAGACGTTTCCAAATAATTTTCCAGAGTTCAATCCAAGCCTGTTTGCATTCCTGGAGGGTTGGGGAGCGGTCTTACAGGACCTCCAGATAAGTGGTCGATGGGAACAGCATCATCGTCTTTTGCACATCAATCTGCTAGAATTCAGAGCAATTACCTAGCCCTACAGGAGTTTCTCCTGAATACCTAGCCCTACAGGAGTTTCTCCTGAAAATAGAAAATTCATCCGGTCTGATAAGAACAGACAATACCACAGCCACGCATTATGTCAACAACAGGGTGGCACGAGATCCCATCTGTTGTCTGTGGAAGCTCAAGGTATCTGGGAATGGGCGATCCTACATGGGGTTTCACTTAAAGGAGAGTATCTTGCAGGGAATCTCAACGAGACAGCAGACACACTAAGCAGACTAAAGTTTGTCTGCCATGAGTGAGAGCTGGATCCGAGGACAATGGACGTCATTTTCCAGCTATGGGGCACACCGTCCATAGATCTGTTTGTGATACCGAAAACTGTAAATGCCGGCACTTCGCAAGCTGGCATCACCATCCGGGATCCTGGGGGAGTGCGTTTTCAATGGCATGATCATGCGACTTTGTCTGTGCTTTTCCCCCCATTCCTCTTCTCCCGAGGCTTCTCAGGAATTTAAAGGTGGAACCCTGCAAAATAATCCTCCTAGCACCGTCCTGGCCTCATCAATATTGGTACACTGAGCTTCTTCTGTCAACCAATTCCCTTGGATCCTATCCCGTCATTGCTGGCGATGTCCCAGGGCCAAGTACTGCATCCAGATCCCAAATCCCTGCAATTATCGCATGGCTCCTGAGCACAAAGAGTTTCTTGACCTGAAGCTGTCTGCAGAATGTAGAGGAATCCTTTCCCAAGCTCGTGCTCAGAGTACAAACAAGACATACCAGAGGAAGTGGAAGAGGTTTTGTCACTGGTGCCAAGAATCTGGAGTTCATCCTTTCTCTTCTTCGACTCATGAAATCCTTCCTTACATCCTTTCTGTGGCAAAAGCGGGCCTGGCTCATGCATCTATTAAGGGTCAACTCGCGGCCATCTCTCGCGGGAAACATCCTTAACAACAACATTTTTATAACGACTTACCTGAACAACGAATCTTCAACAACTAACCAATCCTTAACAACGACCATTCTAAACCACGACTTTCCTTAACCACAACTTTCCTAAACCACGGGTCCCTCCCCTCCGCTCCTCCTGACCTGACACGATCTTCGCCCCTTGGCATTGCCTCGGCAAAGCTATTATCAGGAAGATGAGCTTTGATGCGCGCGGGGAAGAAGCCAGCCTTCATCCTGCTAGCTTGGTAATGCGTGGCACGTATATCCGTTCCTGTTAACAGCATCTTCAAAGTCATCTGACCTAATAAAAAACAATAGAGTGGATCCCGTAATTTATGCAGATTGTTCGTAATTCGCTATCAAAGACACACATCAGATACAAACTATCTGCCTGCATGCCAAGAATGTCAGGGCATTGGAAGCAGAGTAATCATTGTGTGTGATCTGTGCTTTAAACTGGCACGGGAGTGCCGGTCATCGGAGCATAATTGATAATTTGCCTTGAAGTGCACTGAGATAGAGAGCTGGAGGGCAAATGCTGCGGTTGGCTTTCCTGGTATTACAGAAAACAGGGCGAAGACCAATCAATCACTTTGTCATTTAACTGCATCACATTAAGCATTAGTAAAACAAAAACATGTTGATGCATACAAGTTTGAACTAAAATTAGATATGCAGATTAAAAAATTTCCCCAAGATAAAGTTTCCGCTTGTTCAGCGTGTAGAGGACGTTGGCTACACAAACTTTCTTTCCTGCAAGCGGAGCCACCCATAACACTCTCCATGGCTGTCCGTTCAAACCCACCCTCCTCTCATCTGGTGAGGTGTGAACATTTTGGTTGTGTATTATTTATTCAAAGTTGAAGCCACCTACCTTCATTCTTTTCACGAATATACATTCCATTGGATGGGCTTTCAACCTGCACAACTGCTGACAGTTTAACTGTGGCGACTTTGTTCTTTTTACCATAAACAATCTGGTATTGTCTAAGAAGGCAGAAATAAAGCGTTTGCCAAAAATTGGCCGATGTCCCGTGCTGCGTTCCAATTGGTGCGACAGGTGCAGGTTCCATTAGTGTTAAACAGTTGCAGCAAACCTACTGACACTGGAAGTAATGGTGCCGGAGTGGCCCCTTCTTTGATGCTTTAGCTGCTGCCATCCATTCAGTTTGGTGCCAGGGTCAGACTGGCATATTGGGAAATCTGGCAGTGGCAGATGGGTCAGTCTGACAAGTCAGTTTGTGGGCCGGATTTATGGCAGTGTGTGGGCTGCCTTCTTCTCATTAGTTCTTCTCAGTTGGTCATTTTGCTTCACACACAGGAGTATTGTTATTACAATAGTGGCATCTATTGGCCAGTCACAAGATGTTTTCTTCGTGGTTTAGGAACTCGTTGTAAAAAATTTAGTGGTTTGGCATTGCTCGTTGTTTAGCCTTCATGGTTGAGGAATTTGTGGTTTGGGAAGTCATTATTTAATCATATATCCATCTCTCGCTTCAGAAGAACATCTTCAGGACCTTCTCTTTGGTCAGCAAGAATAATTGAACAATTTATGAAGAGGTTTTTTCGAGTCTTCCCTCTGATTAAGCCTCCTCCACCACTGTGGCACCTTAACGTGGTTTTGGCTCAGCTCATGAAAGAGCTCTTCGAACCTATCCATAAGGCAGACTTAAAATTCCTGTCGTGGAACTTGGCTCTTATGGATCTGACATCGGCTAGAAGGGTTAGCAAATTGCAGGCACTCCGTATCCACGATCCTTTTCTTTAGTTCAAGAATGACACAGTAGTACTCTGTACTAACCCGAAGTTCATCCCTAAGATGCCCTTGGATTTCCACTTAAATGAACCTGTGGTTCTTATGACTTTTTTCCCTCAACTTACAACTCCAGCTGAGAGATCACCTCATTCACTAGCCATTCAGCGTTGCTTAAAATTCGATCTCCAAAGAACTAAACACTTTATGAAGTCACCTCAGCTCTTTGTAGCTTACAGTGCTCCTCGTAAGGGGTTCCCCTTTCTAAACAAGGAATTGCATGTTGGATTTCCAGCTCTAACCAGTGTTGTCATCAATCAGCTGGAAAACCCCTACAGAGGAAACTCCTTGCTCACTCCACGAGGGCAGTCTCTTCCTCTAAAGCCCTCTTTGCTGGTGTACCTATACGCAACATCTGCAGAGTATCCATACCCTTACCACACATTACTGCTTGGATTCTTTGACACATGATAATACGGTAGTGGGCCAAGCAACCCTGCCGAGCCTATATCAATAGCGGTGAGCTTTCTGTTTGATCCCTCCTTCCTAACTCATCGCACATTCTTTGGTAAATATTGTTTTCTTTTTTTCACTTTACACTATGTGTATATGACTCTTGCACATGTTCAGGAAGCCTATGACAGTTTGTGGACTCTTGAAAGTTAATGCATAATTACGCAAAAAGTTAAAATGCTTATTTAGTTACTCTTCACGGTCTAGATCGAGAAAGCATTTGAATGGTTTCTATTTTTTTCTGTCCTTGTGTACTAATTCTTAAAGGATCGGTACAAAAAATGTGCTCATAATTGCTAGCTACTCTGATTCAAGCATGTGAATCTATGAAAGTTCCAAAACTTGAGTAAGAAAATAAGTTACTAATCTTTAACTTTAGTTCTCCAGTATTGGAAGCTTTCATGGATTCACATGCCACCCACCCACCCTCCTCCCCTGAGAAAGCTCAGCCTTCCTTTTGACCTTTATGGTTATCCTATAGCACTACTGCTGCAACAATCTGAAGGTCTGAGGTTCTCTCAGAAAGGTTAGAAAGGGTGAGGCTGTTCTGATTGGTTGTGTGTTTTATTTGGTTTCTTTTACAAAAAGAGGTGAATATGTTAATAAACTAAAATGGGCCTAGGCCTTGTTTCTAGTTTATGATAGCTTTGCATTGCTATTTTGATTTACCGGGGACTCCCATCTCGACGACAGGGAATGACTCAAGCATGTGAAGCTATGAAAGCTTGCGATACTGGAGAACTAAAGTTACAGGTAAGTAACTTCTTTTCTTCTGGCTGCTGTGGAAAGGGCATTAGGCTCAGAGTCTCCTGGTATTGGGGTTGAGGATAATTAGCTACACAAAATATCATTAAAAAAACATTATGGTTAGAAATTTCGATCAGTATCTTCTCAATATTGTAAATAAATTCAAGAAAAATCTTCAGTTGAAAGGGTGTTACGGTAACCGTTTTGATCCTGAAAAGCAGGCATATTTGTCCATTAAGGTGAGATACACTTCGGTAGCTTTTTCTTTTTTTTTTTTTTTAAATATTTTTATTGTTGCATATTGAAAAACTCGGTCACATGTATACACATTCTTATGTGTGGCCTCAACATTCAGCCACAATACTTCGACATTGCAATTTTTTATTATAATATCTTAACGAGTAACTGAAAGAAAAATAGTTGGTTATACGGCAATGACCATCATATGCATCCTCCCTAAAAATAACTTCAAATTTCCTTTATAAAGGCAACACATTGCGGTCCATTCGGTCTGTGGTCTTTTCAATCTCACACTCCAGGACATCGCAGAGCTTTTTCTTTTTTTGAAACAATTGTTATTGATAATAAAAGTGAACAATGGGTATTTTCAAGGTTTACATTGTACTTATCAATCGTGCACATTTAATATGAAGACATGTGGTGGACACATCATATGATCGCAAGGGGTCAACAATGTTATAACCAGTACATCTAAGCACCATAAGTCCTCCAATCCTGGATAATCCCGTCCTCCCTCCCTAACATTCTGAATCAGTATCACTTTCCAACTGAGGTGGTTCACAAATATATCCTCTATATTCATTCCAGGCAGCCCAAATTTTCCCCCACTTACGCGGACATTTCTGATTTGAATATACTGCTTTTTCGGCAACCGTCGCAGAGTCCATATCCGTACTCCAGTCTCTGAGCGCCGGTGACACAGGGGACCCCCAGGCCTTGGCCACATTTCGTTTAGCATACATGATACCCAGTGTTGCCCAATCCTGCAGGGGGTTGCTCAGTTCATTCGGCTCCCAAATGTTCAGCAAGCAACGACGCGGCTCAGGAAGCAGCGAAACATGAACCACTTGAGATATAGTTCGCATAACCTTGGACCAATAACTAGCAATCAAAGGGCACTCCTAGATAGTATGGTAGAACGTCCCCGCCGCTTCTCAAGCAATACTGGTGTGTGGTTCTTCCTATCTTATGTAGTGTGACCCTGGTGTAATATACTCGATGTAGGACTTTTAATTGTATCAGTCTGAGCCGTGATGATACAGCGACCTCCTGAGGCGGTTTGCCAGTCCGATTCGTCAAAGTCACCTAGTTCTGCAGTCCAAGCGGTTTTAAGTCTGTCCATGGGGTCAGGCATATTGTTAATCAGCTTACGGTAAACCAATGAGGTCGCCCTGTTAAGCATGTGTTCCGTAAGCAGTCTATCCTCTAAAGGAGTAGATTCTGGTAGCTTTCCCTCAGCCGGAAGCACTGTTCGAAGGGCATAACTGATTTGCAAGTAACGGAAACATTCCGCCTCAACCAAAGAGAATTGGGCCGCTAGTTGGTCAAAAGTGAGGATTTTCCCCCGTCTATAAGTGTCTCCAATCGTCGAAATGCCTATGCGGTCCCAGGCCTCAAATCCCTTACTATTACAGAGACGGCCGAGGCGGCGCGACGCCCAAAGTGGTGTCATCTGTGTGATCGTGTTCCGACACTTGAGACGAGCCGAAGCCATGTGCCAGAGCTTCACCGTGTGAGCCATGGGGCCTATCAGGGCACTTCGGTAGCTTTTTCAAATATACTGCTCATGAATTTACTCAGGACATCAGTTCTAACACCATCCGAGCCATCACTATTGATTTAATGTGGTGGAGTTATTTAAAATATGTGACGTAGGACCAGGATGCTTCAGAAATCTACTTGTCCCATAAGAAAAAAGAAACATTTCCATTAAGGACAAGGAAGCTAGGATGTGGCTTTCCTTTCCTCACTTTAATTCATCCAGCTGCATTTAACAGATAACAATGTTTCCAAACAAAGCTACATTTCCCAAGAGTCCTTGGGAAAGAAACAGAAAATAGCTCATTCATTCGGAGGGCTGGAGCTCCCTATAATGCTCTTCTCCAACTCTCTACCTTCCTCTTTCTTCCTGCGACACAGCCTGATTTTCCCGTAATTCATTCCTGTTGACTAGCAACCATTCCTGAAAGGAAGTACAAGACTCAGATCCAGAAAAGAGTTGCAAGCAAATAAAACACCAACACATGTTAATACGAGATATCGAAGAAGCAAACATCAAATGTAAATTCACATTTAGTGCCTTCCCCACTCATACATCGGGTGGACTAGAAAAGAAATTTGAAAATATTGGGTGAGCTAATCCTCTCCTCTGTGTTTTCAATTCTATGTCAGGACCTGGAGGCAAAGATTAGGCTAGTTCAAAGCTTTTCCATCACTTGGGTTGCCAGATTAGACACTGGTTTAAAGTAAAACCTATTAAAAGTTGAGTCTAAGGACCAAACTCCTGCATTGAGGATATCCTCCAGTCTAGCTCCCAAAGCAAACGCTTTAGATGCCATGGCACCTCTCACTGAGTGGGCCCCAAAATATAAATCCTCAATCCTTGCTTCTTGCATCACACATCTGGTAATCGTAGGGTAAGAAACCGCCTTATGAGGCCTGGTAAGAGCAATTAACAGTTGCCTCTCGCCGTGAGGACGTAATTCCTCCAACACGGCTTCATACGACTTGAGCATTTTAACAACAAACAATTTTGGTACCTTATGGAATGAAGTATGGAACACAATTCTTGAAATGCATTTTGTATGCCTAGCAATGGGAAAGGAAATTCCCTCCAGGGAGAAAACTCTACCTGTTATGTCCAGAGCACGAACACCCGACACTCTGCGACATGAAATTAGACCTAGCAGCATTGCTAATTTTGCTGATAATTGTTTTCTAGACAGGTACTTGTTAGAAGGCCAGGATTTAAAGAGGTTAAAGACTCTGTTCACATCTGACAATACTGAATACCTGGGCTCTGGGGGTAGCGACAGTCTAATACCCCACAAAAGTTCGCATACCAAGGGATGTTCTCCATCTGGGTTGCCATCCACTGGTAAGTGACCTGCAGAGATCACATATCAACATTTATTGACCTATATGCCAGTCCTGTGGAGGCCAGAGTCGCGTCGAACAATGTCTGCCCCCAGTGTTTTCACCTGGAATTGGAGACTCCAACCCAGCCATCTGGACTAAGCGGAACAATATGTCTTAGAAGCCCTGTCTTTCCCAGCTCTAGCGAGTAGATCAGCAGATTCTTGTGAAATGCCTGGGACTTTCCACCGTTCCTGGTAATCCTCCAAGCCATAAGATGCAGTGAGCCTGGTAGAACCAGTGGGTGAAGGTTGCCTTGGGGATTCTGGAGAAGATCTGAAAAGTGGGGTAAAAGGATTGAAGAAAGTTCCATCAACACTGGAAACCAGACTTCAGACCTCCAAACCAGGGTGACCACTGCCAGGTCCGCTCTCTGTCTGTGCACCTGTGCTGCTAACCTCATTAGCATTGTGAATGGGTAAACACATATGCCATCTCCTTGCTACAATCCTGGAAAAAAGTGTCTGTGGACACTGCATTGGGATACAGCCACCAACTGCAATATTTGTCCAGCTGGAAGTCCTTATGGGATGCGAAGATATCCATGGAGAAAGAACCCCACCTCTCCTGTTTCTTCTGGAAAACCCAGGTTTGCAATTTCTATAAGCTCACATCCCTCCTATGATGGGAGTGCCAATCTCCCTCCTGAGTAAAACGACCCAACACCGAGATCTGATTGGCTAGGCAATAATCCCATAATGTGTGTGGCCAGTCCGACAGAAGTTTGGATTTTGTCCCCCGCCCCAAATGGTTGACCTAGCAGATAGCCGCCACATTGTGCATTTTTAGAAGCACCGCACATTGAAAATCGTCTTTTGTCCAAAACTTGAGGGCGAATTAACCTACCATTAACTCCAGACAGTTTGTGCAGGGATTTTTCAGTGATGGACCATTTTCCTCATGTAGTGAACTCGCAGCAACGTGCTACCCAGCCTGAGCCACTGGTGGCTAACTTGGGTTGGGAGCTGAAAATTGCCTGACTGTGCCAGCCCTCCATACGGGAAATCCACCATTGCATGTCCTCTTTTGCTTCACTGACAGAGGAACAGCTTTGGAGTTCGTAGGTCCCTTTTAAAGTTTAGACGTCTTCAGGTGCTGAAGGGCCTGATAGTGGAGAGGCCCTGGGAATATGGCCCGAATGGATGAAGAGGAGTCCCACTGTACGAGCAAGTTGTAACGATACCTGGGGCTTTGCCCACATCTTTCTGAATTTGTGGTTGATCTTTGCCAGCTTGCGAACCAGTAGGTTGAGGGTATCCCTGATTGATTCTATGAGGAAACCCAGAAATTGTATTGACTGAGATGGGCTGAGGGCTGACTTTGTTGTGTTGAGCACAAAACCAAGGGATTCCAGAAGATTGATGGTCATCTGCAAGTGCGCAGAGAGACACACCGGGCATTGGTTCATGATCGGGATGTCGTTGAGGTAGATGATCATCCTCCCACCTAGAGTTCTTAAGTGTTCATCCACCGGTCTCATTAATTTGGTGAAACACCATTGGGTGGAGGACAGACCGAATGGGAGGGAGGTGAATTAAAAAACCTGAGACTTCCATCGGAATTATAAGACCCGCCTGTGAGAAGGGAATCGCCAGGTAGGAGTCTTTCAAATCTAATCGTACCATACAATTACCAATTTGGAGGAGATCCTGAAGAAGATGGTTGCCCTCCGTCTTGAAGTGATGATAGACCAGCCATTCGTTGAACTCCTTTGAATTTCTGATAGGGCTTTGACCTTCCACTCTATTTTTCCACTGGGAAAAGATTGCTCAGAAAGCCTTTTGGGATTTAGGGTGGTTTGAACAATAGCCTTTTTCTCTAGAAGCTGTGATACCTCTAGTTCCACTAACCTTGCCTGGGAGAAAGACAGGGGTCTGAGTCTGCAAGGCTGGACTAGAGAACCATAAACTTCTATCTGATAACCTCTCACCATTTAGAGTACTCACGCATCTGTTGGAAGAGACTCCCAATTGTTTAAAAACTGTACTAATCTTCACCCCACCTGTAACCCTTCTGGGCTCTGTACTCTTACCTTGTGAGTTGTTATAGTTACCGTTTCCCCTGAAACCGGCTTCGAGCACCATGGCGGCAGGGGTAGGATCTTGTCCGACAGAGGCTTGCAAACTTGGAAGAGTCGTGCCACGGACCTCGACGAGAGTAGGTAACTCTAGCGGAGGTTTGCCGGAGATTGTCACCTGTCATGTGTCCCCTCCCACGACCGGCCGCGCACAATACACAAGGAGTGAAAACACGCTTCATTGATGTTTGGGCTTTGTCTAAGGAAGTGAACGTATTGACAAACTTACTCGGTTCTCAAATTAACGGATCCCCAAACAGATTACTCTGAGCCACTGTGCCGACCTCCGAGGTAGAAAGTTCACCCAACTTTGGAGCGATCTTGATCAGTAGAGTTCCACGTCCCTCGGTGGGAATCGCGCAGTTGGCGTTTCCAAGGGAGATGATGGCTCTCTCAGCCCAACTGGATAGAGCGTCCGGATAAACCAGTGACCCGGATGCTCTAGCATCCTTGGCCATGTCCATTATCTTGGCCAGACTCACACTCCAGCACTCAGTTTTCCTCGATGCATCATAATAAATGCAGTGCATGATAACACTTTCTTCGGTGTCAGGCTTTAGTTTTTCACCCTTGGTGGTTTGAACTGTGTACTGCATTTACCAGGATGCAAAGGGGCGAACAGTGCTGGGACTGTGAGGCAATGTGTTCCTAACCCCCATTCTGTTTAAAAGGCTCACTTGAGCCAGCAAGCTGACGAGCTTTGGAGATGCACCTGTGTGCCTGTATGTGGTACTGTGACCTGAGAGAAACTTGGCAGCATTTCCAGCAACCCCAGATGATTTTTCTTTGCTCTCTAATACTTCTGCTCTCTTCTGATGACGGGCTGAACCCAGAAACACGTGCCTAGAGATATACAGCAATGTCTGCACCAACGTTGGTGAAAAACTCCAGCTAATTTTGAAGTAAGTGTGAACTGTGTACTGCATTTACCAGGATGCAAAGCGGAGAAGAGTGCTGGGACAGTGAGGCAGTGTGCTTCCAACCCCCATGCAATATACAAGCACTAATGGTCTAATCCAGCATTCAAAGCAACTCAGCTGGTCACAACAACATCGCACAGTACACTTGATCACAAAAGTAAACACAAGAGGCACTTATCTGTTTGCTGCTGGAGCAGTGAAGATGGAGTTTGATAGTCAGTGAAAAGCATTCTGGGGAGTTCCAACCCTCCGATTGGGTGAACTGTTTTCTGTTTCTTTCCCAAGGACTCATGGCAAATGTAGTTTTGTTTGGAGAAAAATGTTATATGTTCAATGATGGTGGATGAATTAAAGTGAGGAAAGAAAAGCCTAATTCTCGCCTTCGGGTCCTGACCTAGAATACACTTGTCCTTTTTGTTGTCACACAGATGACAAATTGTGTCAGTATTCTGATTACGTCAGTGGTCAGATAATAGCCTCGCAGATTGTGTTAGAGCCCTTATAACGCTTTTGGATTCTAGTTGTACTCTGAGTACATCACCTTCCTCAAAAAAAAACCCCAAAAAAACATATATGTGTATATATATATATATATATATATATATATAGACAGATTGCTGGCACGATTCTGCACTAATAAAGCACTAAGGATTAGCACCTAAACGGCGGTTTCACTCCACGCTATTTGGTCTCCATTGGAACAGGGGACATGGCGAAATGGCGTTTTTCTACATATATATATATATATATATATATATATATATATATATATATATATATATATATATATATATATATATATATATATATATTCTCTCTCTCTTTTTCTCCCTCTCCCTCTCTCTTTCTCCCTCTCTCTCTCTCTCTCTCTTTCTCTCTCTCTCTCTCTCTCTTTCTCTCTCTCTCCCTCTCTCTCTCTCTTTCTCCCTCTCTCTCTCTCTCCCTCTCTCTCTCTCTTTCTCCCTCTCTCTCTCCCTCTCTCTCTCTCTTTCTCCCTCCCTCTCTCTCTCTCTCTCTCTTTCTCCCTCTCTCTCTCTCTCTTTCTCCCGCTCTCTTTCTCCTTCTCTCTCTCTCTCTCTCTCTCTCTCTATTCACCAGCTCCACTTCAATCTCCTCTGACACTGGAAATTTTCATAGAAGCACAAATAAGCAAGTATATTTGCTAATTCGAAAATGGAATTCACAAAGGTTTGTTAGGGGTTCAGTTTCCAGGTCTACTTCCGTAAACTCTTGTGAATTTCTGAAAGTCATAAGTCTACACCAATGCAATGACCTGTGCAAATATATGATTTTTTTTTCTCTCAAAATTGGGTTCCTAATTTATTTTCATGTGGCCTATAATGGTTATACACTGCTTCTTCATTAGCCATTTAGTTTATATTGGCATGCATCACACTTTTTTTTTTAAGTTGTACATTTTTAAAGCAAACAATCACCAATCTTTCTTTCAAGATTTCATATATTTTGGTATAATTAGGGAGAATTCCGTGAGCACTATAATTATCCTTGGTAGTTATACAGACGTGTGCATATTTTATACGGGAACCTGTCAGTAATTCAAACTGAGCTTACTGCATCACCTTAGGGCACTCATGCTAGTAGTAAAGGATTTATTATTACTGAATCCTATAAAAAAAGGTTTAAGCAAATCGTACGTATGGATTCAAAATGTTGCCTTTAGTGGCTGACAATCCTCTTTCACAGAACCCTACTGGGTAATGTAAACTGGCAGCTAAAGGGTCTTTACTGCAGGTTGTTGGACCCACTTGTATAGTGGGAAAAATAAACTTGAAAACTTTTTAATTCTTAACCAGAAGCAATTTGTGCAAAGTGTCGGGTGATAGGAATTCCACTGCCCTTTGTGGAATTACTAATAACATAAAATATCTGATGCCTCTTTACATAACACATGACCGGCAGATATAAAGTAACATTGAGCGTCAAAATTGCTACTCGCTGCAATTTTATGTCAGGAATACAGCTACTGTACCAAAGATTAGACTGTATTTGAGGCCATAGTTTTTACTCCTAGAAAAAAGTTTGTGTTATGTAAATATTATCTAAATCAATATTGTCATCATTCTCATTGATGATGGAGCTAATTTGTTGAAAGAATACATCACTTAAGATTGAATGAAACAACCTGTCAACACAATGTGTGTGTTTTGTGTATTGTTCCACTTATAAAGAATTTGACAGCACATAATCTTTAGCATGTGGCTTATGCAATTTTGGAGAGTAGGTCAGCATTTTGTTTCAAACTATGCCATTTAGATAAAGTAACAGCCTTTGATTACCTTTAAACACCAGGGAGGACATGTTATAGTATTCAGTGGTCCTGCAGCCTTGCCACTTTTATAAAACAACTTTTTGATATTGTAAATCTTTGTCCTCTGGAATGCTTTTGAAGACATCAGCATCTTGATCAAAAATACCTCAGGGTGTTCAGTCTGTGTGGTAACTATTGATGAATGTAGCCTCTGTGTTGAGCGCGAACGTGTTTTGGCTCTGAATTGATTATGTAAGGCATTCATCATGACTGGGTTGTAATGCAATTATGTATTATTTGCAATGGGAGCATTTGTTAAGCAGCTTTCAGCAGCAGTTGCTTTTTGCCATCGTAAAATAGAATTCTCCGGGTATCCTGCTCAAAATATCGTGGTGCAGTTGGCGTAGTATAACTACAATGCACTATTAGTTGTAAATATAACGTCAACTGGACGATTATGAAACTGCTTTGAAATGCAGAAAATGCTGAAGACTTTATTTAGATGATTCATCTTGAACTCATATTCTGTGTTTTATTTCGTTTTTTTGTTTTAGATAAGTTTGTTTTCCTCAGTTATTATTATTTAACTTGGATCAAGAAATGTGTTAAGGTGTTATATGGCTAGACTCGTGATAAAGGTTGTTGAATTTTAAATGTATGTTTTCTGGCTCGCAAGGAGTTTTGTCCAAACCTGCCTAGTCAGATCAAAATTGACTTTATTTACTTAACTAAACCTATAAAAGCACACAGTAAAATCGGGATACACATAATAGCAATTTACATATAAAAACAATCTAAAAATCATCGCAAAAACAAGCACAATAAAATATTACAGTGTGACAGTAATAACTGCGCTTCCCCCAGAAAAAAAATCAGACATAACATACAATTACACAACACGCCACTTCCTGTTTTTAATTGAAGCTGCTAAAAAAAGTGCAACACTAAAACATTCCAGAGGACTGGGTAACATCTGGAGATAAATTAGGGCCAGTGTCACTTCCAGAAAGCCTTTCCCTCTCAATAACAGAACTATGTAGTGTTGTCGCAGTGAACAATAATGGTCACAAAACATCATGAAATGAATTGTGTCCTGTTGTGAGAAGCTGTCAGAAGTACAGGGACCCAATGTATCCACTTTGTGCCGCCCCTGGGGTATGGCACGTAACCAATGTAGGCGATTAAATCTAAACCTTGTTAGAAGGAAGCAATGGTAGGGTTTTGTCGTCTCTTCTAGATATGTTTCTACAGAGGAACATGTTTTGATAAAATATAGATCCGTAAAGATGTTTTAGTGGCCTCCCTTGCTTCTCTCTCCACAGACATGATTGACAAAAAATGATTCTTGACCTATTAACGAGCCTATTGGGAGATGCAAACAATTCGGGACAACTCTGTTTCTTCGCTAAGGTCTTGATATGACAGAACAAGAGAATGCTATTTGACCTCTCCAGGGACAGACGTTCTTGAACTATATTCTGGTTCATGTCCCGATCTGGATTAATCCAAATCCTAATCCAGCTCTACAATGGGAGATAGGCCACCAGATCAGAAATGTACCCCATCCCCAACTCTTTGTGGGCAGCATAGTAAGTGCTCGTTAAATGACTGTTTTGAGAATGTTCGGCGCACTAGTTGCTTGAAATGCCGTATGGACGTGCTTTTGTCATACGGTAAGCACCAAGGGGCGTGTTCCATTAAGAGCATCACAGTTCAGGGCATTTGCTATGTAACAATTAGGTTCACTTGATTGGAAAAGCGTGCTGAGAGCAGTTTTTATATATAGAATGAGTGAGTGACCCAATAGACCCTTGCGGGCTTGGGCAATTAATATGTTCAAAAAATGAGCCAGCAAGGGGTTTTGTTTAAAAATTCTGAGTAATAGCCACTGTGGGACCTAAATGAATAAGTTATCCACACTACTATCAGTTAGTGGCCGTGACTAGTAAATACAAAGACAAATCAATATTGTTACCACACTAACAACACGAAAAAATACAACAACCAGGATTTTATGGTCAAAAGATTATTATTTTCTTTACAACAAATGTAAAAAGGGTACTAGAAAAATGCATTTGGGATGTAAAAGGAGCCTCCTATATACTCCTATAATACATCTTCAGATAAGTCTAGACTGCTAAAAAGTAATAACACAATGATTTCAAATCAGCAAGATAAATGAAAATCAATGATGATTGGAAAATATCAAGCAGAGTTAGACTTCGTAGTCGACGTTTCGGTCTTTGGGGATTATTTCATAAGACCATCTTCAGGACTTGAATATTGAGCATTAAGAATGATGACCCTGAGAAAAAATTCAGGTAATGATATATACACTTCCCAAGGGGGTCAGTGATGCTGGTTAGAATCAATCGACAAGGTATTGCAGAATATTGAATCCACAACTTCAGGCCACACTCGGCGCTTAAGTAGATAATGTTTGAAAAAGCAGATAAAATCTAATTATCAGCTGGAAATATATTTTCAGAAGTCAGAAATGAATTAGCACGATTTGAATGATCGAAAGAAACGGAGCAACTCGCGTTGACGGCGTCGGGACAACAGCGTTATGGGAAACAGCTGTTTTCCATAACGCTGTTGTCCCGACGCTATCAACGTGAACATCATTCAAATCGTGCTAATTCATTTCTGACTTCTGGAAATATATTTCCAGCTGATAATTGGATTTTATCTGCTTTTTCAAACATTATCTACTTAAGCGCCGAGTGTGGCCTGAAGTTGTGGATTCAATATTCTGCAATACCTTGTCGATTGATTCCAACCAGCATCACTGACCCCCTTGGGAAGTGTATATATCATTACCTGAATCTTTTCTCAGGGTCATCATTCTTAATGCTCAATATTCAAGTCCCGAAGATGGTCTTATGAAATAATCCCCAAAGACCGAAACGTCGACTACGAAGTCTAACTCTGCTTGATATTTTCCAATCATCATTGATTTTCATTTATCTTGCTGATTTGAAATCATTGTGTTATTACTTTTTAGCTGTCTAGACTTATCTGGAGATGTATTATAGGAGTATATAGGAGGCTCCTTTTACATCCCAAATGCATTTTTCTAGTACCCTTTTTACATTTGTTGTAAAGAAAATAATAATCTTTTGACCATAAAATCCTGGTTGTTGTATTTTTTCGTGTTGTTAGTGTGGTAACAATATTGATTTGTCTTTGTATATACTAGTCACGGCCACTAACTGATAGTAGTGTGGATAACTTATTCATTTAGGTCCCACAGTGGCTATTACTCAGAATTTTTAAACAAAACCCCTTGCTGGCTCATTCGAGAGCAGTTTTTAAGCCGGTAAATTATATGGTGTTGAATTGCAATTGTTGATGGCGTCTCGGAATAGTGGCATGTGTTTAAGTTTTCACTTATAATTTTGCTTGCTTTTTGATTAGTATAGTGGCATTGGCTAAGTAGCACTAGTGGTGAAGAAATGTAGTGCGGGATTTGGATAACTTGACTTAAAACTCCCACTCTCTAATGGACATGAAAGGTATTACTTTGTTCTTGGCAGTGTATTTTGATAATTTTTTTTAGTTCTTGTCTTAACAACGAGATTAGAGTGGGTTGGATCTGAAGTTATTTCTTGCTTGTTTAAGGCATTAAGATATACTGAGAGTTATTGATGCATTGCACATTGGATTTCGGAATTAATTGCGTACTATACAAGTACTTTTTGCTAGTACTTTCCACGTATGCTAATTCAAATTGCGTTTGCACTCATTATTTTTACACCTTTTTGACTTTTATTTCACTTTTAGATTGGATGTATTGTTGCTGTCGGATTCACTTGCAGATTCTGTAATTATTCAGATTGTAATTGTAAACTAGGTATTGGATTTGCTTGCAAGGAACATTTGCTTCACTACAAAGTGCAGTAAAGGTTTGGTGAGTAGCTTTTTGTACATCTTCCGTTGGACAGATTTTCTTTTTCCTGTTGCACTTATTGGAGGTTTATTTCAACACTTTTTACTTTACTCTTTGTGTTTTTTTGTCTCTTTTATATATTATTTATGATTTCCCTTGATAGGAATAGGTTAAAGGGATTATTCCCCACTGATATTTTTATGGACCACTTCTCTATATAACGCATGTGTTATCTGGGCATGTTTTTGTTTTTGGCCTTTTTGTATTGACAACATGTTAATTATTTTTGTTAACATGACCTGTTATATTTTTTCTTTCACTCTTTCGTTTGAGTGATTTTCTTACTACTATCTGTGTATAGTATGTGGCAATATTGTACGTTACTTCATACTATTCAAAGACTAAAGATTTGCCCTAAAGAAGTGACTTGAATATCATGAAAAAGTGTTGGCCATTTCCTGAGATTTAGTTGACTAGCTGAAAGAGTCTTTTTTGTTTTAGAAATAAATCTGAGCTAAACTGCCAATGTTCATCTCTCAGGAATTATTGGACACGCATTTTCCTTCTCAAAGTATTGCCATATTGTTTTCCTGCAGACCTCAGACCAAGTCTGCTTGTGTTTTATAAATATAATGTACCTGGAGGCAACACAAAACCTCATGACTCCTTACTGTGGTTTTATCTGGTAGTGAAAGAGGTTCCCTGTTCTTGCTATTTATTTGCCACCATGATCAGCCTATCTTAGATGTCCATCAGTGGCAGCTGGCATCTACTGAAGGTGGAGAGTCGGGCAAACAAAATAAAAACAAAACAAAACACTTACCGATTGTGAGATATGACGTCCTCACTCCATCGTCTTCTGCTGGGACTGCAATGCAGGCCCCAGCAAATTCCCTCGAACAATCAAGGCCTGCTCATGTGCTGTTAACCAGCATGTGAGCAATGCCCTGATTGGTGGAAGCGGCCTCTGTCACTGCTCCTGAGGGTGCTGCATGCCTGCACTTGTTCTCAACCTAGCTTTCTTAATACCGCTGAGTTGAGAGGTTTAAAGTGCGCATGTGTGGCTGGCTGGCTGTCTCAAGACGACCGACCAAAGAGAGATGTGCGCTTTAAACTAGTGGAAAGGCAGACCCCTGCCCACCACTACTTCCTGCTCACTCAGCAGGCCTGCCCCGTCCTGACGCTCATTTCAGGATGGGATGATGATAAATAAAATGGTAATCAATTACCATTTTGTTTTTTTAATCTTGGGGGCTTTGGGGGCACGCAAGTGGGGCGACGCTCCTCCACTCTAATGGAGAAGCTGCCCCTGACATCCATATTGTGGATAACTGTTCATTAACATTTTACATAATTTCTGTCATTTTGAACTCAGATAAATTTTAGATGACAGCAGGATGTTTTGAATGCATGTGTTACTGCCAGTGGCCCCTCTTTAGAGGGTGCCTGCATGGTGGGACGACTCTGACCCTTCCCCGCAAACCCACGACTACCAGCAGCCTCTGGTACTGGGAGCAGGACTGCCGCAGTTTCCGCCGTTCTGTCGCAGGCCTCTATTTAGAGGGCACCCCTCCCGCAGCGTGGGACTACCTTGACCCTGCCCAGCGAAACCATAACTCTCAGCAGCCTCCGCTACTGTGAGCAGGGCTGCCATAGTTTCCCGCCGACCCCCAGCTAAGGTACTGTGCCCTTGCGCTGCCTGTCGTCCCTGCCCCTGTGCTGTCTGCTGCCCCTGTGCTGTCTGCTGCCCCTGTGCTGTCTGCTGCCCCTGTGCTGTCTGCTGCCCCTGTGCTGTCTGCTGCCCCTGTGCTGTCTGCTGCCCCGGTGCTGTCTGCTGCCCCGGTGCTGTCTGCTGCCCCGGTGCTGTCTGCTGCCCCGGTGCTGTCTGCTGCCCCGGTGCTGTCTGCTGCCCCGGTGCTGTCTGCTGCCCCGGTGCTGTCTGCTGCCCCGGTGCTGTCTGCTGCCCCGGTGCTGTCTGCTGCCCCGGTGCTGTCTGCTGTCCCTGTGCTGTCTGCTGCCCCTGTGCTGTCTGCTGCCCCTGTGCTGTCTGCTGCCCCTGTGCTGTCTGCTGCCCCTGTGCTGTCTGCTGCCCCTGTGCTGTCTGCTGCCCCGGTGCTGTCTGCTGCCCCGGTGCTGTCTGCTGCCCCTGCACTGCCTGCTGTCCCTGCCCTGCCTGCTGTCCCTGCCCTGCCTGCTGTCCCTGCCCCTTTGCTGCCTGCTGTCCCTGCCCCTTTGCTGCCTGCTGTCCCTGCCCCTTTGCTGCCTGCTGTCCCTGCCCCTTTGCTGCCTGCTGTCCCTGCCCCTTTGCTGCCTGCTGTCCCTGCCCCTTTCCTGCCTGCTGTCCCTGCCCCATTGCTGCCTGCTATCCCTGCCCCATTGCTGCCTGCTGTCCCTGTTCCTTTTCCTGCCCCTTTGCTACATGCTGTCCCTGCCCCTGTGCTGCTTGCTGTCCCTGTACTGCCTGCTGTCTCTCAGCTTCCCGAATTCTCTGCGCTTCCCGCTGTCTCTGCGCTTCCCGCTGTACCTGCATTGCCGTTGTATCTGCATTGCCGCTGTCCCTGTGCTGCCCGCTGTCCCTGTGTTGCCCGCTGAACCTGTGCTGCCCGCTGTACCTGTGCTGCCCGCTGTCCCTGCGTTGCGCCTGCATTACCCGCTGTCCCTGCGACGGCTTCTGTCCCTTCGACGGCAGCTGTCCCTGCAACTGTGCTGCCCCTGCGCTGCCTGCTGCTCCTGCATGCTGTCCCTGCGTTGCTTGCTGTCCCTGTGCTGCCTGCTGTCCCTGCCCCTGCGCTACCTGCTGTGAATGTCCCTGTGCCGCCCGCTGTCCCTGTGCCGCCCGTTGTCCCTGTGCCGCCCGCTGTCCCTGTGCCACCTGCTGTCCCTGTGCCACCTGCTGTCCCTGTGCCACCTGCTGTCCCAGCTCAGCCTGCTGTCCATGTGCTGCCTGCTGTCCCATCCCCGGATGCCACAACATAAGCTGTGTCTCCTCCTCCTCACGATCCACCAAAGGATCCTTCACCTGCAGACACTGCCACGTTTTCTGCTACACAACCTACGAAAGATCCCACACCATTTCTGCCCACAGGACCAATAACACAGCAACAGCTCCACTGTATCCTGCTCAACACCTGCTCATTCAGCAAACACGCCACGGAAATATGGGACACTATCACCACCCTCTCCACAGACATTGTCAACCCTCCTCAAAACCAGACATCGCTGCCATTTCCTGAAGGCTACGAGATGATACTCTGAGACCGCTCCTACAAACAAGGCTGAGGCCTCGCCATAGTCTTTAAGGAAACCCACAGATGCACATCACTAACGACACCACACCTCTCATGGCGCACCTCAACTTCCTAATGCAAACCAGCGCGAAGACCTCCATAAGAGGCACCCCTCACCTACAGACCCCCGGGACCCCAAGCAATCGATTTTCACCACTACTTCCTATTCGGAGATCTCAACTTCCACATTGATGACCCCAACTATGCCAACTCCATCACCCTCCTTGAGAACCTGAACAACATTTGCCTCACCCAAATGGTCACCGGACCCATGCACAAAGCCAGACACATACTCGACCCCATTTTCACCTGCAGCAACAGAATCAAATTCAGCCACACCACAGAACTCACCTGGACCAACCACACCATCGTAGACTTTACCATCACCAGCCACCAGCCCACCGTCACCAGGCATCAGAACTCAATCAATCAAGTGTCTTGTAAAGCGCAGCCATTCACCCGTAAGGGTCTTAAGGTGCTGGTAGGGGGTGTTTACGGGGGAGGGGGGGTGCTGATCCATCAAAGGTGCTGTGGTTCAGTCAAAGAGCCAAGTCTTGAGGTCCTTCCTGAATCTAGGCAGGGACAGTGATTGCCTGAAGTGGAAAGGCAGGGTGGTCCATGTTTTTGCCGTGCATAGGAGAAGGATCTTCCTCCTTCCGTGGTTTTGGGGATACGTGGGACGGTGGTCAGGGCCATTTGGGCAGAGTGGAGGTCTCTGGTGGGCGCGTTAAATGTGAAGTGGTGGTTAAGTTACGCAGGTCCCGTGTCATGTAGGACTTTGTAGGCATGTGTGAGGAGCTTGAAAGTGACTCTTTTGTTTACTGGGAGCCAGTGAAAGTATATTAGGTGGATGGTGATGTGGCTGCGGCGGGTTATGTTGAGGATGAGTCTGGCGGAGGCATTCTGAATGTTCTGCAGTTTTTTGACGAGTTTCTGGGTGATGCCGGCATACAGTCCGTTGCTGTAGGGGATTCTGCTGCTGATGAGTGCGTGAATGGCCGTCTTTCTGGATTCGGTGGGGATCCACTTGACAATCTTTCAGTGCAGGCTTAGCGTGTGGAAGCAGGATGATGAGGTGGCGTTGATCTGGCGGCCCACAGTGAGTGAGAAGTCCAGGGATGCTGAGGTTTCATGAATGGTATGTGGGTGTGGACAGGGGATCTCCTCCCACTGCAGCTGGAGCAAAGTTTCCGAAACCCAGTGGTCACAGGCCCTTACCATCTCCCAACCCCATACCTCAACCAGGCTGTCCAGAACTTCGCTGACTGGATCACTGACAGCTCCCACAAAGAGTTGCCCCACTGAAACCTACAAGATCCAACAAGAACTCCAAACATGCCAACTGGTACACTCCAGAACTCAGGACCACCATGCGCAACTGCCACCAACTGGAGAAACGTTGGCATGCCACCAAGAACCCAGCCGACAGAGCAACTCACAAAACTGCCCTCAGCAACTATCACCGGCATATCAAAGAAGACAATAAAGCAGTCATCACCACCCACATCGACTCTGCAGCCAACCACACAAAGGAACTCTTCACAATAGTCAAGAAAATTCTCCACCCGACAGCCATCGAGAACACCATCCACCCCTCCCAAGAACTCTGCGACACCCTCTCACAATACTGCCACAGCAAGATCACCAATATCTACAACAATTTCAACATCCAACCCTCCACCCTCAACCCTGACAACCTCAAGAAACCAGGTAGCACCAGTCAAGCCGTTACCACCTGGTCACCAGCTCACTGCCCTGACCACCTCAGCCATCATGTCTTCTATTCACTCCAGGGCGCCCACTGCCCCCCTGCCTCTACCACTTCTACAACCTCACTATGAACCTTATCAGCACACAACTCACCAGCATCTCCAAAACCTCCATCTCTACAGCTACCTTCCCAGACAGATGGAAACAAACTGACACCAGACACCTCCTAAAGAAAGCCTCTGTCAATCCCAACGATCTAAAACCTGAACGTCTGATCTCCCTGCTCCCCGCCAAAGTACTCAAGAAAGCCATCAACCAGCAGCTCACCGAATTCCTGGAACAGAACAACCTGCCGGATGCCTCTCAATGAGGATTCTGTATACAGCACGGAGACCTCGCTTATTACCGCAACAGACAACATCAGAACACTCCTCGACCATGGAGAAACTGTGGCCCTGATCCTCCTCAACCTTTCCGCGTCTCCCACAACATCCTCAATGACTCTACAACGTAGGCATACAGCAAGATACCCTCCAGTGGATCGCCTCCTTCCCTACAGGATGCAAACAGAGCATCCGAGTATCCTCCCTTCACTTCTGCACTGAAAGACGTCCTATGCGGAGTACCACAAGTACCACAAGTACATTGCTAAAGTCACCTGAAACATCTTGAAGAAAGTTGTACAGTTTAAATACCTAAAGTACAAACATATGTATATAACCTAAGACTGGTACAATACAATCAATAAATGTAATGTTAAGATATTTATTAGGCCATTAATTTACTGGTATGCCCAGTGAGTAAGCCATATCATTACATTTTCAAAAATATTCTGATGGATATTTGACCTGCCTGTAGGATATCCAATTTGATTTGGTTGTGCGCATTTCAAAATCTTTGTCCTCCTTAAAAAGATACCTTTTTGCGCACGTCAAAAGACTTGCAGCGTATTGTAGCTCTTTGTCTTTCTTAATGCAAATGAGATTCTGCTGAGAATTTTACGTATACCAAGTTCTTCCAAAAGCTTTCTATACCAAATGTACTCCCGAAATTTTTACATACAAAAACTTACAGCTATTCGTTTGCAAACAGATTGCTGTAACTATTGAACACTTTTTGCTGTTTTGACTACTGTTTACAAGTTGTGGGAGGAATTTCTTGTTTTCCTATTTAGTTAGCGATGTTGTTTCATTGAGTTAGGTTGCACTGACTGCATTCCATGTGGATTGTGTGTGGACAAGCATGATACTGACTTTTGTTTAAGCTGGTGATTTTGTAGCACCTCTGATGAAATATGTAACTACGATAACAGGAGACAACAAATCCTGGCAAGAACTTAACTAATGCTACTGGAAGAATAACCTCCGTTTGGTAAAAAAAAAAAAGTGATCATAAAGTACACCATACTGGCTGCTTGCTAAAAATCACATTTATTTTCTAACTCTCATTTCAAGAGTTCTTCGTGTCCTTGCTCTTGAAGGAGATATTGCCGGGTAATGCTTACGAGTTCCAATCCATAGCACTTTTTACACTGCTTAAAAAAGCTTCTTGCCTTTCAGCCGTGGCCAAGTCCTTGGACGACGGTGTCCCTTGTTGCAGTGTACTCCTGTAGTGGAATTACTTGCTAGGTGTATTCGCTGAATCAGTAAGGCTGAAATCTAAGTGACACTACAGGCCACATTCATTTGCTCTGCCTTTTCTAGATTACTTTTTAAATTACTGTGGGGTGGTTTGAAAAACGTGTTCGTCAGAAGTCTTGGCAATGCATTGATTTAATTTGTTTTTGCTACACTAGGCAACATTTGGCAGAAGGTGGACAAGAATAGCTAAGATGGTTGGAAGCCGGTCTGTTTTTCAAGTGAAGAGCTTTGCTCGACACTACCTTAAAAACAAAGTAAGTAAAGTCCTTAATTTTTAATTGCATGGGGAAGGAAGAATTCTTGTTATTGTGATTCATAGTTCTATTTGTGCCTGTATATATGAAAATGTAGTGTTTCACTTGCCTAAGCTTCAGTTTTTGTTGAACTGATATAAACTGTCATATGAATTGTTACATTATTGTTTAATATGTTTCACCAAAAGGAAGTTAGCCTATTTTAGTTTTTGGTTTTAAATACATTTGGAAACAGGGCATCAATTAAGCAGAATACTAAATAGATTTACTATTCTAAATTAGCAGAGTACTTACACAACAAGAAATAGAGATCTACGATACTCCCCAAAAAATAAATTGGAAGTAATGACTGTGCATCAGGTAGCACGTCTCCTCGTAAATAGTCAGATTGAAGCCATGTTCAACATGGTGCCACAGTGGGAAATCTTATTGATTTCACTTAATCTGATGGGAATCTAATGTAAAGAAAGCCTTTAAGGCAAAAATACTTCTTTTCATTTAAGTGACATGCTAATTCCAAGTGAAGTAAGGATTCTGACTAAACTACCTGTATTTTAAACTCAACATGTGTTATATTCACCCAATAAGACTTTTGTTATGTTGTTGGTTTTGTGTGGTGTACAGTCGTCCATTTGTATTGCCTCAGATCACTCCAGACACACAATTAGAATTTAAATTGCTATGTTTACCCCCTAAAAGAAATATTTTAAGCAAGACTTCTAAAGGTAATGGGTTACATACTCTCATGTAAAAAAAATATCTGGTGTCTGGAAGTTGTTTTTCAATATTTGTTAAAAAGAATAAAGGTTTATTAACAGTTTGGGAGAGCGGTAACTGCTGTAAACTGGTCGTGCTCCTACCCCTCCAGACTCCCACTTGCCCTGCCACATTTAGAGGTGAATGAACAGCAGGTTTTCTGAAAGCAGAGCCTCTGCTGGCTTTGCTGTCAGAAGCCTCTTACTAGTTTGGGTGGTAAACTCCATTCCTCTGGCCGAGCTTGTTGAGTTTTAACTACTTCGTACTCGGTTTGGAGTGCGGAGTTCAGCAAACACTCACCATCCACCACATAGCAGGGTTTACCAGTGCCCGACCCAAGATTTCTACATCTAATAGGACTCCTATGCCTATGTTCACGTAATGCACTCTAGAAGTGCTGATGTGTTTCTGTGGGACACAAGGCTGAAACCTTCAGAGGCAATCGGGAGGAGCGCAACAAGTTAGATTCTGCATGCTTTCCTGCTCCTTTTTTGGTGTGATGGAGGCAAATTGAAATCACCCTCCTTATAAGGCCACATAACGCAGTGCTGTTTGTAGTGGTTTTCTATTCGGCGTGGCGCCTAGTGGCCTGAGCAGCCATGAGAGAGGTCAGAGAAGTCGGAACGTTGCAGCTCAAACACCGTAGTAGGACTGGGATCTGGAAGCTGCAGGAATTGCTGAGAGCAGTGGGCTGAGAGAGAGTGGTTAAGGAAAGGCATAACGCAATGCAGGAATGTGAGAGAATCTGCCATCTGCTCTTAAGCAGCGCAACCCTCTGCAATAAGTGTGTTCCATTATAGTTATCAAGCGCTTATCATGTGCTCAACGTCATTTGCTTCACGACACACCAAATGTAATTATTTAATGTTGGCCTTCTGTTCTGCTTTCTCCATCCATCCTGTTGGAATGGTGTTTGATTACTCAGGCAGCAAGGATAAGTGGTAACAGAATGTGTTACTGTGTTAAAGTGTTGTGAATTAGTAATTACAGCGCCTCAAACTGGGCCTGCATTACACATAGGCCTTTCGGCAGGAAACATGGCACAACACAGCTTTGCAGCAGATAATTGCACTAGTGCTAGGGGATATGTAGCTGGTGTTTGCCAGCCATGTCTCTGAAGGCTGCAGTAGATTGGGAGCAAACTGCTCTGGCGGCCCATAATAAACCTCAGCGAGGCTCTTGGCCGCTGCAGTACGTGCTGCGGAGTCATAGTCGGACCATGAATGATTGACGGGGGAGGGGGGTCTTTTTATGCTGTTGGGTGGGAGTCTGTGCTGTCAGATCTCCGCGAAGTATTCATTCAACGCCACCGAATTCTGGCGAGTAGAACTCCATCAACTTCGCCCACCCCTGCTTCTGACTCGACTCTTCTGCTTCGTGTTTCATCTGAAGGCAAAGAGGTCCCCACTTGTCTGTTGTTAATCTCAAAATTTGGCTTTTTGTTCCCGGCACGGGGATGGGAGCCCGTGCCCTATATGTTTTGACTTGTATTATGTTTTAAGGGAGTTTGCTTTAGCTAACTATGCAAGGAGAAAGTACTTTACTAATTGTATATTTACTCTTGTAGGTAAATACTGAGGAAATTGGAAAAGAGGAAATTAGTAATGACAGCAATGTCAACTGCCTTTTGGACGGCAAAGAGGAGCCTGCATGGATATCTGCACAATTAGTGGGATGTTCTGATTCTAACCTGAACCCAGTAAAAATTGAAACCATGTCAGATGATGAAGAAGTAGACATTACGGATGAGACAGATGCACTGCTGTCAGGAGAATCCTCAAGTACTGATGCGCCATACACTCATAATATCTCAACCAAAGAAATCACTCTTAGCGATCATGCCTATCTACGTGTGGAAGAACATAATTTTACAGTAACCAATCAAGAATGTCCTGCTCTGACAGATGTAAGGAGGACCTCTCCATGTACAATTCCTAAGGATGTCTTTAGCGCAGAAAACAAGAACTTTGTTGGAGTTAAATCTTTAAAGTCTTTATGCACTATAAGTTGCGCCACACAGTCGGTGATGTCTGATAAACAAAATCAACATGGGACTGAGGAAATCACCAATAAATCACCAAATGCTATCCAGTGCTCAGACGCAGAGGACTTGGTTGGTGACGACCTGCTTTTACTTTCTCCTTGTCAGTTAGATGAAGATAGTCAAGAGGAAGAGGAGGAGCTAAAACCACCGGATCAGGAAGTGATAATTGACAGAGATGTCATCATGGAGGAAGAAAAGCAAGCCATTCCAGGGTTCTTTGAAGGGCGCCTGGCAAAAACACCAGACCGTTACCTTAAGATTAGAAACTATATTCTTGGACAATGGTGAGAGTTCTTTTCAAGTAATGATATTTGTAATATGGTGTGATTGGTATAATTAGTGTCCCTATTGAAGCGTGAGAGATTTGCAAGTTTTAATGCTATTGAAGTTGGAGATTTTTAACTGAACCCATTGGATGCTGGATAGTTTGCAGCACTGCATCCTTGTTAGCAAATCATGGTAATAAATGGTTCAGTCGACTCTTATTCAGAAATATAATTTCACTCACGAATACATTTATTAACTACTGGTTTTGACTAGTGCTCCTTTTTATCTGCAGAGCTGATAAAACCTACAGACTCCTAAATATTTACAATTTAATTCTGAGTGAAGCCTTCCATATCCAACTTCGGTTAAGTAATGTATATTATATTCACATTAGCTGATTTCGTACATCTATTGCAGTTTTTCAAAAAAGAGAAAACAAACCCTGCTACTGTTGCTGTGCACCTGCGTGCTAAGCTGATCATTGTTCCTTTATGGCAGGGTGCATCTAACTGCTCTTATCTGCATGCCTCTTCTTTTTTTTTTGATGAACATAGGCATTGAGTGGCCAGCGTTTGGTTGTCCCTTTTCAATCGGCAGAGGTTTTCATTGAGGGAAGCTTCTGGCTTCTGTCCACCCAAAAAACTGGATAAGTCATTTCTTAACACTAGAGCAGAACCATTGTTCACAGGCTGCATGGAACATTCTATTAAAAAATGCAGTGTAAGCATTCCCCACCTATGTATTATTATGGGTGAAAATCAACTAGCAAAATTCATTAACCTTTAAACAAAATCATTAAAGATGGATCCGGAGGGTGGGAGTGGGGTGGGGGATTGGGGAATAGTTTAAGGGGATGGGTTGAAGTTCTGTGTTTTTCCTTTTGTAGCTCTATGAGCGCTGGACAAACTCTGCTGGTTGGGCTCGCAGCTCCCAAGGCCTACAGGACAATGTGACTTTTTCGTAGGGTGGAGCTCCGCGGATATTGCTATACATTGGGCGCATTGTTGTCTGTATGATACTTTGATATTTCTCAGCTGTGTGTAAGAGCCCTCCCCCTTTTTTTTTTTGTGCAAATAAAAAAGATTTAACACTAAACAAAATCATTATCGTGTACATTCTGATGATGCCTTTCTTATCCCGCTTGTGAAAGACCAAATAAAGCGAGTTTTCATTCAGCTCTTGCATGTTGGTGATAAACTACCTTGCCCCATTTGCTCCCTTACCAAATTGTTATGGAGATAGTTGACCAACATTTTGTAAGCTTTGCCCAGTTGATCAATACTTTCCATGTACATTTTACAGAAAAAAGATTACAGATATTTTATTTTATTTTATTCAGATGGAAGACTTCGCTCTGAAGTTACAAATGCTTGAAATTCCCAATTAGAACATACGATGGGATCGTGAGAGAAACAAGTACATTTTAGCAAATTAGAGATAGATTGCTTGGGTACAAGGAGACGTATGGCATTATGTTATGCAAGTAGGTAACAATCCTAGCAATAGTACGGATGATGGATCGGATGTAAGATAAAGCTGATGTGGTAGTTGCAGTAATAGAAAGTTTACTCGCAATACAGTGGGTTATTTGAAATGAAGAGCCTTTCAATGATGTGGTAAATCTTAAGAAGTGCGAGCCAGAAGTTGGAGTTGATATGGTTCTCTTCAAATATTAGTGAAGTAGTTACGTTTCCTGTGACATGCTACTATGTGGACGGCTGTATACAATATGATTTAATTTGAAGTAGGGGGAGTCTGGTAGGTGAGCTACAAGTGCATAACCTGCCTAAGCTTGTGAATGAAGTGAAAACTTTAACATGGAGCAGAATTGAAGGTGTGAAAGCAACATTGACTTACTCTGGCACAAGGTGAAAGTAGCACCTTAACTTTTCACTTTCAAATTTTTTTGGTTTTGTGACTGATGTGTTGACATATGAAGTTGATTGTTTGTATATATGGTGGTGGATGTGTTGCCCTGTGATGAGGTAGATGGATGTTTTGATGATTGTTGTGATGACTTGTTAGTGGGTGTGTTGGTGATTCATATGAGTTGTGTAGATGTATGATTGTGGGTGTGTTTGTGTATGATGCTGGGCGTGTGACTTATGATGTTGCTTGTGTTGACTTAAGACTGTTGTTAGCTTGATGTATTGACAATTAGTAGTTGTGTTGACGTTTTGATGGTTGGTATGTTTATGTGTGGACTAAGCTCGTGTCCTGCTGTAGTGGCTGCAAAATATGTTACAAAGTTAAAGCCGACCAATCATAGCCTTCATGTCCGTGCACCTGAAATTGTTGACTGGAGCAATAAGATCCCCAATCCAATGAGTAGCCTTTATTTTGTAAAATTTATATCCGCGGACCTGCTTCATCAACCATCAGAACTAAAATACCACCCTTCTCTACTACCCACAGTGGGGTTTGGACACACACACACACACCCAAAAGATGAATGAAACCTTTGTTTTTTTCAGTGACTTTCTAGGTTTGTTTGTGTGTGTGTGTGTGTTTTTTTAACATACAGTAACATAATACTAAGATACTAACTGTATGTAGTTGGGCCATGCCTACATAAGGAAGCTTGACTATGTGGGTGGGATTGTGCAATGAGTATAGGCTGTGTATAGTAGAGTCTTCCTACCCAGGTCTCAAAATCTCCACTCCCACTCGCGATGGTGAGTAGATTCTTTTCAAAGTGAGACAATTTTCAAGCCTACTGGCCCGACATGGTGAGTGGATTCTACTGCTGAGCTAATTGCACTCTTACCAAGTACCACGCATCAGGCATTAGCCTAACGCATTTCAGTGTGGTGCTCCGTATCACCTCACTGAAGTGCTTTGTCACGCACAATACGTTGTCTCAGCCCTGTCACAGAAGCACTGCAAACTGAGTGTGTGTGGCAGCACTGAGTGCGCACCTGTGGCCTGCACAGCTCTTACAGGCTTGGGGCACTCCCAGCAGCTGAGCAGGCTCACAGTCAGTGTGCTGCTACAATGCATCTGCAACATTCCAATCCCATGGGGCCTTGCGGCTCAGAGTTCAGGCAGCCTGACGTAATGGCACTGCCGCCAGGGAGAGCCCAACTACTGTCAAGACAGCTTGGGCCAGCCTACCCCATCAGGTTGTGAAATAACTTTATGGCGCCGCAAAGGCACGTGACGTCCTGCTGCTGCCAGAGGACGCCGCGGGGTCCGAAGTTACGTTTTTTGAGGTTGGTCCACAGCAAATAATTAATCAAGGTGCTGGGCTGGTTCATAGAGCACTGCTGCTCGCGCGGCCGGCTGCCCGCGGTTTTGGGCTACATTTATACTATGGCCGCGCTGCTCCCCGCCATATAATTAATTATTTCCAGCCCCCCCCACCAAGGGAGAGTGCTGCAGCCAGTGACGGGTTGTCACCGTCATGGATGACAGTCACTGACCGGGTTGCAGCGGGACCGCTTAAGGCTGATTAATTGTCATGGGGCCTATTTGAGTTGCCTTGCACAGGGAGTCACTGATGCACCAGGCATGTTGTCTGGGGCTCAGGCTGAAAGATTTAGAAGAACAGATCAGTGAGTATAACCACAAGCCACTTCAAATGTTGTCAGTCAAAGTGTGTAATTATAACACAATCAAATTAAATTCAACAAGAGTACGCAATCTGTCTGAACGCTATGAAAGGTCTACGGATGCCTATTGGGGAACTTAAGCCGCCAGCCATCCCACAGACCCCATTACTTGTCTCTGAACTTTGGCCAGTCCCCTAGAGATACACCTATGTCTGTATTGTAGCCCTATTGACCCATAGGGCTGGCTGGTCTCATTCCTACCACTGGAATGTCTTTTGATCAGAAGTTTGTCCAGTTGACAAGGTGGCAGCCTCATATGATGAAGCAAGCGTTAAACAGCAGTTGCATGAGTTGTGAAACTGTCTTGATTCAGGAGATGGGGTTCTTGACTAAGGAGGTGTTGGCACTTTGAAGAGGCAGTCTCATTAAATGAGTGTAGTTTCTGAAATGTATATGTTTCCCTTATCGTCATTGCTTGATTTTGCTCACTCGCTCTGTCACTCATAGTTGTTGAATGTCCCTCATAATTACACTAACATTTTGAAAATGTCACACATAAGCAATCTGAAGCCTTGGCAGCTATGTAATTGTAGCCCATCTTACTGTGCAGGTAGTGCAGTGCGAAGGTCTGGGGTGCAGCCGGGGTGAAACGTTCAAGGGTGGGAAAGAGCAGGTGTTGATTTGCTGATGGCCGCACAGGCTCGGATGTTGCAATCCGCCAATCGTGTGGCATGTGTGCTCTTCTTTGTCAATATGGCGTACTTTATAAGTGCCTGGTTAGATGCTTCTCATTGACTGATTACAGCCAGCCAGGGCAGGTTATTCAGCCCTAGAAGTGTGTAAACTGCCTTTGTCAGACCCACGTGAGGTTCCCGAGTGCTCCATATTGAGGTGACAGAATCAAACTGGTTGGGCACTGTACCATGCCATTTCCCTATCATGCCACGCTGCCGGCAGCAGTCATCCACATTAGCAGGTGAGCTGGCGCTGCTCACTTTCCACTAGGGCATCGAGACACTAGTTGCTGCCTTCCTTCCTGTAGCTCTAGGTGGACCTGGGCTGTAGGGGTAGGCTAGCCAACAATTTAACAGAAAGAGCTGAGCCAAGTGTGAATTCTGACTCTAAGAGTTCCTGCACAATCCGGGCCCTGGGAATAGGTGGCATGTAAATCTACAAAGACCATGTTAGAACATTATACTGTCTTCAAAATTCTGTAAAGTGCATTCCTTTAACACAGAAGCGTTTTACCTTAATACAGCAGCTTATTTGGAAATGTATTTATTAAAAGTGACAGTTTTTAAACATGCACTGATATACAACCCTACCACTGGCAATGCTTTTAGTAAACCAAGGGGAAAGAAAGTCAGCGGTCATGTGTTCCCTATATGTGGACTAAGTTCTTATTATAGCTGGACCAGCTTTTTAGGCTATTGGCTCAAACACAAGGTTTTTGTACAACGCACATCCTGAAGTAGGCTGGCGACGAAGATGTACATTTCCAGTTTTCCATACAACAGCGAATACTCCTTCTAAACATTTCTAAGCACAGTCATCTATTCGCCTATACGGGAAATGACACTTGGGAAGAGATTTTACAAGGATCACACAATTTGGCTTGGAGAGAATATTGGGATTCAAACCCAGTCTTATGATTTCTCATTTAGTAACATACGTGGTAAATTGCATTTCCTCTATAATAGTAAACACTTATTTAAAGATCAGATTTTCCTGCATGTTTGGCTGTAAAGCCACAAAATGTGAGTCATTTTTAGTGGGGTTTATATATGGAATTTATCTGTGCTTCACAGGGTGGCGATTCTCCTCCTTTAAAGATGCCAAAACGATAGGTTCAAGCCCGTCGATCTTGTTGGAATCAGCAGCTGTTATTGATCAAATGTATTTTTTTTAGGATGGTTGGGGGGAGTTACAGGGCACAGTGTTTCATACATCTATAGCTTATGTGCAGCTTAATGCATCAACTTTTAGAAGTACCTTTAGATTGGGAACAGGACAATGGATGGTTGTCCACACTTGGAGTGCATTGAAGAAAATGTGGCCCTCGTTACTCCTTGCTTCCTTTTCCTCTGGCACTAATGTGTGAGTTCTGCCTACTCATGGTTGGACACCATCTCCTACCTTTGGTGGGAACACTAGAAGGTTTGTTTAGGAGGGAACTGGGGTCTAATATATGGGCCCCAATCTAGGAATGCATACACCTATTGCCCCGTGTCTTCCTGGAATAAAAGTAACTAGCTGCGATGTAAGGACTGTATATATTAGAGTTTGTTGAAGGACTGGCCTCTCCTTGAAGATCTATGCACGAAGTGAAGGCTGTGCATAGTAGGGTTTGGCGAGGGCCTAGCCTCTCCATGTAAACCTCTGTACAGAATGAAGGTTGTGTTTATTAGGGTTTGAGGACAGACTAGCCTCTCCGTCAAGACCTCTTTACAGAGCAAACACTGTGCGAAGTAGGGTGGGGAAGAACTGGCCCCTCCATGATGCCACCTATACAGGATGAAGGCTATGAATTTGGTTAGGGACTGACCTGTTCTCAAAGACTTCTTCTGGGTTAAAGTTGTGCATAGTAGGGTTTGGTGTAGGACTGGTATGCCCACAAAAACCTCTGTACAAGTCAAAGGCTTGGTTTTGTTTTGGTAGGGTTTGGTGAGAGACTGCCTGTATGTGGCCATGCCCTGTGCCCACCCCCTGGTGCTGTATTAGCCCAGTGAACACTCATCCACATTTTTTCTGTAATTGTTTCCCTATCCTGCAGGAGTCCAGGGCTCTTCTGGCTCCCTCAGGACTCCAGTAGAATTCCAGAGAATATGCGGACCCTTGCACGATTGTTTCAACCCAAAAACCCTTCTTGTTTTCAAATGTGTAACTCCCCCCCTCACCCCCAAGGTCCAGCGGATTAAGGTACTCCTACCCTTCCCTCCTATACCCTATTTATTAAACCTTTCAGTACATGGGACAGAGTCCCTGGGCTCTGTAATGGTGGCTGCAAAATCTTTCTAGAGGTTGGTCCAGCGAATCAGAGCTGAAGCTCCCACACTATTGTTTCGCTCCTGCAGGTCAAGATGGCTGACTGGGTAAAAAGCCCTCTGTCAATCAGAAGGCTTTATTTTTTTAATTTGAGCTCCCACAGGAGTTGTGCAAGAGCTAGCTTTCCACCAAATTAGGTGCAATTCTGTTCAGCTGTTTTTTCCCTATCGTCTAATTTATTTGAGAAAGGTCATGGATAAAATGTTTTTTTACTTGTTTGCTTAATCCAAATTCCATTTTTTATTCAGAACATTTCCAACTTTTTATGGAATATTTAGGACAAAGGGAGATATGGAGGTATTCCGAAACTCCAAGTCAACCACTTGTACATTAAGTAATAGTACAGAATTCCTTGAATAATTCTGTGTGGCATGCAACATTTAACGGAAATAAATTTTTGTGCATACCTCTAACCTTGGATTATTAGACAAGAACCCTGAAGGTTCTGATGGATACTTATAACAATAAATTCCTCACTTTATGAATCCCTCTAGACATCCCATTAGATCTGGAGAGTTTTCTCAGCATTACTCCTTTGGGCCAGCAGGTGCTGTTGTGCAGCTCTGCATCAGCTTCCTCCAGCCCTAGAAGTGACATCAGAGAAACATATCAGCTCTAACAGCCGACGTCCTTTCCTTTCTTTCTGTGCCTTCGAACACCGATCTAGGGCACTCTCCTAAACTATTTGCCTCTTCTCTGATGAAATCTTTAGCTACCAAATTCGTTGTTCTTCAGTGTACAAGGAAACATGTCCCCACTCAAAGTCACAGGCTGTAGCAGATGTCTGTGATGAATTCTCACAAGAGTTGCCTCTGGTGCCTAGGATCGCCAAACAACTCCAAGGCTTGCGAGAACTGCACCCAGATGAACCCCAAGGCGATCCGGAACCATTAAGACAAACTCCACTGTGCTGAACACCCACGGAAGGTGTGTAAGTTTTGCCCCCAGTCGAAGTAGAGGGTGCAGACCCGTTGCTGCTCTCTAGCCTGTTCTTGCGACAGACTCTCGTCCCACTCAATGCCCTCAGGTAAGTCCAAGGAAATTAAAAGCAAGAAGTGAAAATGGGATTCCTCTCAACCAAGAAGTCATGCGGACAGGTTGCCAAGGATCCGATCCCCCAATTTATTCAGATGCACAATGAGTGCCCTGGTCTGTTTGTATCACTGCAGCAGATAAAGGTTTTTAGAGAAATCATGCTATGCATATTTGGCACCATTTTGGCTCCTTCTAGGGCTCCTTTGTGCCTCCCCTTATTCGAGGAGGCCTCCAGTTAGGTTACTATTGGTGGAGCCGTCCTCCACGTTGTCTACCCTAACTCTGGGGCCGGCACCCAACTTGACTTTGACCCTAGCTCCACAACTCACTCTGGTCTCTATCACACAGACACCGGCCCAATGCCTGAGAGGTACCCAATTAATTTGTCCGACTCCTAATTTGTCCCTACTCAGCCTGACTGAAATTGCATGCTAAACCACAACCGGTCCAGGCTCATTCCAACTCCGACAGAACACAATCACCTACTGGGAAATCTTCTACAAGTCCTCCACACCTTGTTTGGCTGAGACTCTGACCAAAGTCAACATAATCTCGGTGAGGACAATGGAGATGATGTGAATTTGTACCTGGATTTACAGGAGTCCAGTGGTCTGGACACCTCCATCGAGATTGAGTTGAGGCCCATTTCCTCCAAGCCACCCCACCAACCAAGCACTCCCCTTTGACCTCACCAGTGCCCCTTGGGTGTTCATGAAAGTGATGGCAGTGGATGCTTTGCTTATTGTGCTTTCTTGCGCCCAGTAAGGGCCTGCTGTGGGTACTATTAAAGGTTATCTGTCAGCCCTTTTGGCCTTTTTGCTTTTACTAGATCAACTGTGCTTGATTAGCTCACTGTTTATGATGCCTTTTCTTAAAAATGTAGTTCATATGTAGTTACCCAAACCTTTTGTGATGCTGTAGTGGGGCCTTCATTTGGTTTTCACATTCTTTATTTGCACCCCATTTGAACCATCCAATTGACAGCTGTACTTTACATCTCCTCACTTTTAAAACAGTGTTTCTCATTGCAATAACTTTAGCTCGTCTCATGAGTGAATGTTAGACCTGACATCATTGGCGTGAGTCTCCCTTCTATTTTTGACGGATTCCCTCCTCTGTTTTGATATGTTTTTGCTGGATTTATGCTTTGGAAACTGTGCCACTGCTAATCAGTGCCACAGTGCAAGTGCTCCCCATGTTAAATTGATATCACTGATTGGATTCCATGATTGGGTTATTTGATTCATCTGTCAGTCCCTAGTACAGTGCACCATGTGTGCTCAGGGCTTGTAAATCAAATCCTGCTAGTGGGTTTGCAGCACTGGTTGTGCCACCCACATAAGCAGCTTGTAAATTGTGTGTCTCAGGCCTGCCATTGCAAGGCCTGTGTGCAGTCTAGCACTGCCATGTCGACTTGGCCAAGTGCACCCACTTGCCAGTCCTTAAACCTTCCCTTTGTTTCATATTTGACACCCCTATGGTAGGCCCAAGGGCAGGGTACATTGTAAGTATAAGGTAGGACATGCTCTGATGTGTGTAGCATGTTCTAATAGTGAATTACAGCCATTTATTTCACTATTGAAGGCTACCTATTCTCATAGGTTAGAATGGGCAGTTAGATTATTACATTCTTATAATCCTAACTGACTCAGGGAACATGGTAGAAATTCGAATTTAGTATGCCTGAACTCAGAATAATGAAGTACATCTTTTAGTGAAGTTTATTTTAATATTCTGTGTTTGCAAATATCACTTTTAGAAAGCAGGTATTTGCTTGCCTAACCATTTGAGCCTGCCTCTGCTGGGTTGGGTATTCCTTGTCTGGGTTTGTGTGTGACAGGGCTGGGGCATTCCAGGAGACAGGCTGGGACAGCCCAGTGGTGAATAGAGAGATCTGCATCTAGATGGGAGGGAGGAGTTACACCTGGGACCTGAATAGGGCTGGCCCTTCCCTCTACAATGCTGGCTCCACCCCTTGTGGCTTGTCTGATGTCTCTGCCCTGCACTGTGAAAGGAGAGGAGGAATCATGTCAACAGAGTACTCCAGAGCTGTATCTTCCCTCCCCTGTGCTGGCTCCACCGCCTGTGGGGCGGCTGATGTCTCTGCCCTGCACAGTGAAAGGAAGAAGAGTCATGTAAACAAAGTGCTCAGGAACTGGTTTGGACTAGGCAGAGGCCTCTCTGCCTTCAGAGAACAACAGATTTGGGGGTATAAATATTGGGACCCTGATCCCAAGAAATTAGATCACTTCTGGAACAAGAAACCTTTCTGCCAAGGAGAAGAACCAAAGAAGCTGCAGGAGTTTGGACTGCCCCTCTGCCAGTGTGCTGTTTGCTGGGTTGGCCCGCAGTGGTTGCTTCATTGCCAAGGGAAACGAGAAGGAACGTTGTAAGGACTTTCATCTACAGAATATTCTCCAAGGGCTTGAACTGTGCTTGCCTCCTGCTGAAGTCTCAGGGACAAAAGACTTCACCTCCGGCTCCCTCCTGAATTTCCTTGCTGAGAATTCTGACTCCAGTCACTTGCGTGCCACTGGAAGCTGGAAGCGTGACGCATCGAGAAGAAGCGTGTCGCCGCCGCAGCTGAGATCATCGCATTCTATCTTAAAAGGTCGCAGTGTAGGTATCTGCATACTTTTACAACTAATCATTTGTTAAGGTCCGTGCCTATTGGCGCAAACGTAGTCAGGAAAGAAACTGATGTCAGCACGCTGAGATGGTGCTTATGTGCGGTTCCGATGTCACTTCTGGGGCGGAACGTAGCTGTCACTAAGCTATACAATTCCACCTACTGGTGCGTGAGAGCAATGCTGAGAAAACCTCCAGATCCAGTGTGATGTCTAGGTGTGTTCACTAGATGTGAATTTCTTTGGTTAGATAGAGAATCCACCAGAAGGAGAATTTCTGAAGATAAGTAATTTGATCTTCAGTTGGAAACCGCTTCTGTGTCATAATTGATGTTGTGGGTGGGCTATAGAAATAAATAAATATCATGCAGTCCAAGAAAGACATGAAGGCTTTAACTAATTGGCATATCATACCATTTTCCTTCATGATGTGCCCAACCTTCTGTATTAAACATTTAATCAAAACTTTATTGGACCTAATTAGTTCATGCATCACAAGCTAATGTGACATATTCCACTTGCTCCTTATTATTTTCCCCTGCCACCACGTCTCCATGACCATATCTGGCACAGATGTTCCAATGCATGATTGTGTCTTCTTTGCTCAATCAATAAATAATTCATCATTGCTCTATGGCTTATGTTGGAATGCGATCTGAATTGTTTGGAAACATTTTGGAGAATAAAGTGGTCACATAGGATCATGAAAAGCTTTAAGTCTAACACTAACTTAGGTACCTATGAAACTGGTTTAGACCATGATGAAACATGCAGATAACAACCATCAAAGTGGTGGACAAAGCTCTCATGATAATTGATATTGTAGAACCTATTCCACTCATTCTTGTTGAACTCTTTGCAATATTCAGTACCATAGAACCACTCAAGGTGCTGTACATCCAGGCACATCGAATGGGCATCATAGGGACCGTTCTACAGTGGTTCTGATCACACCTGACAAAAAGATCCCAGATTAGGTCCTCCTTATCTTAATTAATCTCCGTGATATTCGGCATTCCCGAGGGCTCCAACTCTGACCTGCAATATACATCTTTTACATGTACTTGGAGTCCTTTTGGCACACTTTGACATTAGTATCCTTGTAGTGTAGTTCCTATTATCCCAATAGGCTCTGCGCATTGGAATAATATCTTCAATAGTATAGACGTAGGACAGAGGTTAACTAGGTCTTCTACTGTCGATATTAGACTTAAAGTTTAATGTTTGCCAGCTAGCTCAGAGTTCACTAGAAACTTTCTCGAATAGACAAGGAGGAGTTTAACCTCCCTGGATAGACAAGAAGGGATTTAGTTTCTGACAACCATAGAACATGACAACTTTGCTCTCCCCTAATCAAGAGTGTATCTCTAGAGTCGTGTGAAAACAAAAGACAACTTATTTTACTCAGTCAGTTCAGTGCATTCTTAGTTTCACCAGATTGTAGAGAAAAGGAAGAGACGGGCGTGTTCAATAAAAAGATGTTATTTAATGATCAGTCTCTTTTCTCATACAAGAGAAATGAATCGCTATTATTGCAATACTTATAGTTAAGTAAAGTGCATACAGTAATAACAGAATTATAAAATAATACTGTAAAAGCATTGATATGGTTTCTTAGCCATATGATACTTAAAATGGATAAAATAGATACATACATATATACATTGACTAATCGTACTCAACTGGTGCTTCTAACTACGCCTACCCCAATGTACCTGACCTAAGCCTAATACGTGGGCGGGAGTAGATAAGTAGCAGTTTAAGTTAAGTTTGCTTTGCCAAGGGTCTGCTTCAAGAATTCTCTACAAAGGATGATTCAGTTCAGTACCTGGGATTTAGAAGGCTGGAGGGCTGGTATCTCTATCTCAGGTCTTGATATTCCAGCTGCCTGCGAGGGCGGCTTGGAAGCGCCGGAGCTGGATTTCTCGGCAGGAGAAAAGGCAGCGTCTCTCTCTCAGCGCGTCAGAAAGGAGGGGCAGCGTCTGTGGGCTTCGCTGTCAGCTGGGCTCCTCGGCAAGTCTCGCTGCTCCAATCTTGTCACCACCTCGTGTGTTTGCTTAAGGCAATGTCGGTATTATTTATACCTGAAAGGTGCCGGGATTGACGTAAGGATGGACATAAATACGTCAATAAGGATGTCATACGAACTGGTCGTTCGCACATTCTTTACTGAAGTTCTCGGCTAAATGAAAACAATGGCTGTGGGGATTTCCCAGGTCGTGGTAGGTTTGATTTGTTTTGAGAACACCGTATGCCTATTAGGGGGCTGGAGAAATAGTGCTTGCCTAATGAGATGGCATGCGCTATGACCTAATCAGATAACGGGCTTCTGTGCCGTTGTGTGGCTAATCAGATAACGGGTTTCTGTGCAGTTGAATGGCTGCTAGTTAATTGTTAACCAGACAAGGGTCAGAAATAGGGGGATCGATACAGTACCCATAGTAAATACACCACATCCTCCAATATGGATCAGACACAAAGCTTTACCCTAGTATTCTGATGAATTGCAACATCATACAGCTTACATGCCTTACCTGCATTCAGTATGGATGTCCACAGCCTAATGTAAGCAAACAGTAGAACACCCAGTCCAGGTATAGCGGGACAAAATTAGCAACGTCAAATCTGCTTAGCATCAGTTATTGTTTTAGAGAGGAGAGGCTGTTCCTTGCAGAAGCAGGCTTTAAAATTTCCATAGATGAAGGCGCAGTGCTCTACGCGCTACCATTCCAGAGACCTGTCTGATTCAGCTAATAAGCATCTTCATTGGCTCCCAGTGCTCTGCTCCCCACACCCTTTTCAAGACCAGGTGCATTTATAGAGTGGACACGTTTGCACTCCATCTTACCTGGAAAAACAAATCAGAGGGATGGGTGATATGCAAGAATTGTTAATCACTCTGGGCTGTATTCTAGTCCTTCGAATCTGGCATCTAAAATCCAGGTGTAAGTAGGTCTGTTCAAAACCCACAGCAGTACCAGGCTAGGAACCAGAAAATGCAGGAAGAAAACTAGACCAAATCTTAGCCTGCTATTGCCTTGTGACAGGGAACGCACTCTGGACCACCAAGCATTGTCTATCCTCTTCTTCAGTAATGAGTCATGACTTCTCCTTACCACTCTTCTGAAGAATGATCCTGCTTCTCTTGCTCCATTACTTTCCCTGTCTAGTCACTGCCTTAACCCTAGCTGCAGACGCCTTTCTCACCTTGTCCCTCCACCTGATTGCTCTAGTTTTGTCCCTTCTACATTGGACACACTGTTCAATTGAACAATACTTTTTGTTTTATACACTTTTGAGCTCTATAAATGCATGTTCACATACATATAATTATTTCATGTATTTTCAATTTTTAGTTCAGTCATGCTGTTTAGATGCATCTTCAAATGTACTGATCTGCTTTCTTTTTCATTTAGGGAGAAATGCAGACCCCGGTATCTTAATAAAACTTCAGTGCGTCCTGGTTTAAAGAACTGTGGAGATGTGAATTGCATTGGTCGCATACACACATATCTGGAGCTAATAGGTGCAATTAATTTTGGATGCGGTAAGTTGTGGTTATTGTGAGAGTCTAGTATGTTGGTATATTTCGGGATCATCACTGTTTCAATATCCTGAGCAATAATTCTTCCTTTCTGCACACATTTTATCTATTGTTTTTAAGTTCCTCTCTTTTTTTCATTATTCCTTGTTGTTTCCACCTTGCTGGGGTGTCCTTTTTATCTTCAAATTCTTCTTGACATGACTGTACTGTCCTGATGTTTTACTTTCTTCTCTGTCCTCACTTTGTTAGGGCTGCTTGCAAATTCTATAATAATTGTCTGAATGTGTGTAGGAAGAACTAACAGTGACTATGCACACTTCACCAGTGGATATAAAGAAAGGAAGATATACAACTTGACCAGTAATAACTCCACTGGGATTGAAAATGTTCCTCCCAACTCTGCCATCCTCTCATTGCCTCCTCTAGCCCTCTTTTTCTCCTATTGAAGCGCCCCTGTGGCTTTTCAATGATGCCACCAGGGTTGGGTTGTTTTGAGGCTTTGTTTTTGAGCTTCAGTGCATAGGAGCCTTTATTATATTTCTGCGTATTTTTCTGTGCCATACAATGAAACATAGGACTATTTGAACGTTCCCTTGCCACCCTGCCTTTGTTTTTCATAGAAATTAATCTAGGGACACATTGAAGAGTCCATAGTCATAGTCCATGGACGGCAGGCAGAAGAGGCGGGTGGCTAGGAATGTGGGTTGGGGCAGCAGGCTGATAACTAAGTTTTGGGGGTAGGGGAGAACTGGGGCGGTTGAGCCAGTTGACAACACAACACAGGGCAGGTTGAGCAGGGGCAGAATACAGACAGTTGAGGGCAGACAGGAGGGAGTGCGGAAGCACACAACCAATGGACAGAAGGCAGGAGGGGATGGGAAAACAGGCAATGGAGGGTGGGCTAGAGGGTTTGGGGAAACACAAGGACAGTGCACCTGGGAATGCAAATAGTCAACGGAGGGTGGACGGTCATGGCTCGGGAGCAAATGGACAAGGGGGTGGTAGGGAAGCAAGAACAGCAAGGAAAGGTTGGCTGAGATGAAGCAAGACTGGCAGGTGAGGGAGGAAAAGAAAGAGGAACACAGAGGTGGATAAGTACACGAGGGAGACAGCTGGAAAATACGCGCTTACGTAGAGTTCTTAAAGAAAAAGCAGCTCCTGAAGAAGGAGCAGTTTACAGACACAAGTAAATAGATCAATGCTCCGGGGAGGGGACGTACACAAGAAGAGGAAAGAAAGCCTATGAGAAGCTGAAGCAAAAGAATCAAGCAAATGAGAGTGACAATGCATCCAACTAATGGTAAGCATCAGAAAGGCTCTTAGCCCACTGTAAGCTAATACCATGTCTTGTAAATGATAATGTGTGCGCTTAGGTGAGACCTAAAAACGCGCATGCTTGCCATGGCCAAGTGCTTCTTTACAGATGATGTTTATGGCTCCAGGATGGACAATTATTGCTTATGGAAGTGTTTGTAATACATTGTGTTACCAAATGTAGCACAATCTATTTAATGTACTTGTAATGCTTGTCATTTGCTGTTACTACTGTGATTACATTTTCCCTTTTTCAGATGTAAGGATATGGCTCTCATTCTGTGGGTGTATAAGCTCTTTTGGTACTTGCATTGCAAAGTAAAACAAATGTTGCCCAATCTGTTAAACTGTGTTAATGTAATGGTAGTGGCATGTCTCAGCAGAGCTCCTTTTTACCCCTGTAGGTCTCAGTAGGTGACATGCATATCCACTCCCACAAGAAACTAAAAGCCACTGCCTCTTCTCCTTTATGTTGGCTGATGAGATAGAAATGGCTTCGGTGTCATGCTCTCGCCTTTGGGCAGGCAGTTCCAATCTATACCTGTCGTGCTGCTCTCAGTCTGCATACTCAGGGGTGCACAAGGAGGGTTGAGACAAACCCTCTAAGGTCAGTGACGTGATGACAATCTAGAAATAGCATACATTGCATCGGCTAGACACCAAAGTTTGCGCAAACAGGAGCAACTTGATAATTTTTAAAGCATTTAAATGCATTCTTTCCTCACTAAGTATCTCAGAAGTGTAAAAATTAAAACTATTAATAAAAATTCTCAATTTACATTAAGTATGTTGCTTCACTGCATTGAGGTGGCATTGTTGAACTGGGCCCTTTTTGGCAGGTTCACCCCTGAACTTTTTGCCTGAAGCTCTGAAATGGTGGTAGTGGTTTTAGGCCTCGGGGAACTTTGACACTGTGGTCCAGTGTAAAGTGCGTGCGCTCTCTGTGTACGTGTGGTGAGATGGGCCTGCCCTCCCATAGGAATGCATGGGGGATAAGTGTGTCCATGGTAATTCCTGGTATGAGAGGAGTGCAGGGTCGAGTTTGGAATGTATGAACTCGTGAGGATGAATGCTGAGCAGTGGTGTGCACAGATTTATGGTGACTGGTGGAGAAATGCTACTTTTAGAAGTTGTCATTTCTGTGTGCTATGTGTCTGCCTGCCTGATGTGAATTGCATGTCTGGCTTGTGAGTGACAGGAGCTGAGATGTGTGGGTGGCTCCAGGAGGGGCAGGGCGAGTCAGCTAGGCTGAATGGGACAACTGGGAGGGGTAATTCCCTGACTCTGAATAGGACTGTGCCCAGCCTGTACAATGCTGGCTCCGCCCCCTGTGGTGTGTCTGATCACTGAGCCCACACCTGACAAAGGGGAAGAGGTTCTTCGAAAACAAAGTGCTCCAAATCCCCCCTAAACCAGTTCTGACTGGTATCCTAAGCCCTGTGCTGTGTCACGATGAAGAAAGGGTGTATAAAGAAGGGGCTGTGACCTCATAATGTTGTTGAGTCTTGGTGTGCTGATCCTGCCGGGGTGTGCTGCTGCTGGGGCCCATGGGGGCTGCCAGAAGGGCTTGCCTCCCTGGGCCCTGCATTGCCCTCTTGGTTCCTAACGGGCTTTTGGGACCCTTTTGCTTGTGATCCTTCAGGACCTTTTTGCTGTATTCTGTGCCCTGTGAGCGATTTATCCCAACTTTCCCCAAAGGAGAGGGAGAGCGTGCTCTTCGCAGCACAGAGCTGCAGTTCGAGGGAATCCCGACGTGGGGATACACCGCATTTTTGATGTTTTGTCGGCGGGCGCCCACCCCGCTCATTTTGATATTTTAATTGTGGGTGTCCACCCCGCTCATTTTGATATTTTCATCCTGGGTGCCCACCCCACATGGCCGCTTCAGGGGCAGCCCACCCCGCTTTATACTTTTAAATCAAGAGGAAGCCTACCCCTCATTGCCACATCTTGAAAAGAATCACCGCCGCGGCCCCAAACCGGAAGTCAGGCAACGTGGTGCCTGACGTGGGGCGGGACTTCCGCTTCCCCGAGGGAAGGCTCACGGGACGGCCAGAGGAGGAAGTCTACAGAGACCAGCGCGGGGTTCCTGTGAGCGAGGGAAGCCCTGCACCAGTGCCGGTCTTGACGATTTAGAGTCCCGGGTCCCAGGAGGGGGCCCGGATGAAGTAAACAGAGAATCCAGGCGGGAGCCCACACCGCACTGGACATTGTGAGTAGAGGAGACCTGAGGAGACCCAGAGCGGCGCCAGTGAGTCCCGGTGAGCGGGGGCTCGAGTTGTTTGGTGCCGACAGAGGCACAGAGTCTGAGCGGCCCTGTCTGGCACCGGGCCGCTCCAACGCTTGGTAGCAGTTTCATTCGAGAGTAAAAGAGCCCGAGGCACATTGTCGGTGCCTGGGCGGGCTCGCCAGAGAGCGGGCCGCCCCAACGAAGGAGGCATGTTTTTACAGCCCCGTGGGGGTCCAGAGGGCACAGAGGTGCTGGGCCCTGCTATGAAAAGTGCCACAGCTGTGCCGCACCAGCGCGGATAGCGGCAGCAAATCTGAAAGAAACAGGTTAGTGTTAGATTCCTTACCTTTAGAATATCCCCAGGCATCAGGCTGAATCCAGAAAGTTTTCGTCAGCAGTACCCTTGCACATCAGTAGGTGTCGTCAGCGGCTGCACGTCCGTCGCCGGGATGAGTAATTAGACGCCGCCCTCGCGCGCTGACATCAGTTCTTTTTTCCGCGCCAGCTAGCGCAGATCCGGGAAGAGCAGTACTCTTGGTCATTTTTTTAATAACTTTTTGATCTATTTTGGATCTCTTTTTCGAGTCGACTTCGACACCTGGTGCCGTAGGGATGCCTGGCTTCAAGCCATGCGACACCTGTCACCGCCTGATATCGGTGACCGACCCCCACCATCGGTGTCTCTACTACCTCGGGGCCGACCACGACGACAAGTTGTGCCCAGACTGACGGGCCTTGACGTTGAAAGCTAGGCGGGAGCGGTCCTGCAAGCTACTCGAGATCCAGCAGTCTCTTGTCGAGTCATCGCCAGCACTCGTCAGGCTCCAAGTCCTCCAGTAATTCGAGGCACTCCAAGAAGAAGTCTAAGAGACAACATCGCTCTTCAGACTCCGCGCGCCGCCTCCAGGCCCATACCCTCCGGTCCCTGGCCTGTGAGGGATGCCGGAGGAGATTCGTGATTTCTTCATTGCCATGAGGACTCACTTCCCTCCGTTGAGGCCTGCTGGCGCGCCTTCGGGCCCCGCAGACTCAACTTGGGGCCTAGACGAGCCGGTGGCTCCAGTACCGGCGCCGTCGGGTGCTTCGGCCCCGGCGCCGTCGTCGACTTCGGTCCCGACGCCGCCGGCCCCCGTGGGATCCGTGCCTGGATCACGGTCGATGCCAGTTGACCTTAGGACTCCTCGGCTGGCGCCGACCCCCCATGATGTCGCTCCCGGCGCTGTCCTCGGATGACGTCGGCCCCAGTTTCAGCCCCAGTCCGGGTCCGGCGTCGGAACGGCACCACTCGGCGCCGTCGATGGGTGAGGCCTTCATCTACGACCCGGCTCCGTCATTCCAGCCTGTTTACCAGGACACGGATGAAGGGGAGGACTGTGAGGGGTCTGAGGACCCTCTGGCACAGCAATGCCAGTTCAACCAGGACTGGGCAGACGAGCTAGGGGAGGCCAGTGGTATGGACACATGGCCCGACACTGGATTCATCTCTCCTCCCTCCGTGGCTACGGAGGAGGGTGCCACTTATGGTGTGGTGTTGCGCAGTGCAGCTAATGCCTTGGCTCTTGAGCTCCCTGCTGCGGCCGTGAGGACTAACCTCCTCACTGAGGTGCTTCAGCCCCAGTAAGCTCCTCGGAGCCTCTACTGCCGTTCAATGAGGCCCTCACGGACGTTCTGATGTTCACCTGGTTCAAGCCCTCCACAGTGCCCCCTGTGGATCGGAACGTGGCCCGACGCCACCGCCCGGCTCCGGGCGACCCTAGCTTTCTGTCCGTGCACCCCACCCCTGAGAACCTGGTGATCCAGGCCTCTACGTCCCAGACCGCATTCCCGACTGCTCCCCCAGATCGGGAATGCAAAAGGTTTGATCAGTTTGGGAAGAAACTGTTCTCATTGAGTTTGGGGTTGCGGTCTATCAACACCGCTTGCTTTTTGGGCCGTTATACCCACTCTTGTGGGATACGGTTGCGGACTTTCTGCCCCAGTGCCCGGAGGAGGGCCGGGCCCGGCTCGCCCAAGCCCTTGCGGAGGGGCGGGATGCGGCGCGTTATTCCATCAGGTGTGGGCTGGATACCACGGACTTGCTGGAAGGGTGATTTCCATGACGGTGGCGGTTCACCTCCACGCCTGGCTGAGGGCCAGCAGTTTCTCGGGCGATATCCAGGCCACGCTCATGGACATGCCCTTCGATGGCCGTCGCCTCTTTGGCGACAAAGCAGACAGTGTGCTTGAGCGTTTGAAGGACTCCAGGGCTACGGCCATGTCCTTGGGCCTGTCGGGCCAGTGCCAGCAAACTTCTGCTTTTCGCCCCTATGGTGGCCAAGGAAGGGGTACCCTGACACGTCCTGCCAGCCACAGGCCGCAGAACCAGCCTCAACGCGGCCGCGGATGTGGTAACCGCCGTGGCGGTGCCGGTGGACAACGGCACGGTCAGTCCACATCCACTCCCACAGCATCTGCCTCAAAGCCTTCCTAGTCCGACGTTTCAGGCTCATTTGATGTCAGTGGGGGGCAGGGTCCGCCATCACCTCCTCCACTGGCGCTCCATCACGTCGGACAGGTGGGTGCTGCAAATCGTCCGAAGGGGCTACTCCTTCCCCTTCGAGGCGACCCCTCCAGCCATGCCACCGCATGTCGTGGGATCACTTGCAACTTCTGCCGGAGGAAGTTATGGCCCTCTTGGCCAAGGGGGCCATCAAGCGCGTTCCTGGGCCAGAAGTAGGACGTGGTTACTACGCCCACTACTTTCTGGTACCCAAGAAGGGCAAAGGAGGCCTACGGCTTCCTCCGGAAGGAGAAGTTCAAGATGCTGACTTTAGCTCAGGTCCTAGCTGCCCTAGACCCTGGAGACTGCATGGTAGCGTTGGACTTGCAGGACGCATATTTCCACATCCACGTCCTGCCGGCCAACCGGCGCCACCTGCGGTTCACAGTAGGCCACGAGCACTTTCAGTTTACCGTGCTCCACTTCGGCCATACCAGCGCACCTCGGGTGTTCACGAAAGTGATGGCGGTGGTCGCAGCTCATCTGCGCAGATCAGGTGTTCCAGACTTTCCCTATCTCGACGACTGGTTGTTGAAGGCGGGCTCGCCCCAAACAGTCGTTTCCCACCTCCAGACTACGGCCGACCTCCTGTACTCGCTGGGGTCTCCATCAACGTGTCAGTCGCACCTGTGCCCCTCTCAGAAGCTTCTTTTCATCAGAGCGGTTCTGGACTGGCAGTTTCAGGTTTATCCCCCCGAACAGCAGGTTTGGATATTCAGGCTCTGATTACGATCTTTCAGCCTTTATCCCGAGTTTCGGTCAGGTTGACTGCGGCTCCTGGGGCTGATGGCCTCCTGCATCCTTCTGGTGCATCACACCAGGTGGCGGATGCGGGCTCTGCAGTGGGACCTGAAGTTTCAGTGGGCACAGCATCAGGGCAACCTGTCCAACTATGTCTTGATCTTGGAGGGCACTGCGAGTCAGTTGCAGTGGTGGCTCACGAACCGCGATTGGGTCAGCGGCAGATACCTCTCCCTACCCCAACCGGAGCATGTAGTAGTGACGGATGCGTCCCTCCTGGGATGGGGGGGCCACATGGGAGAGGTGGAAATCAGAGGCCTCTGGTCTCCGGCGGAGTCCCGGCTCCATATCAACCTTCTGGAGCTGCGGGCGATCCATCTTGCACTGGAGGCATTCCTTCCCTCTGTCTGGGAAAGTGTAGTGCAGGTGTTCACGGACAAAACCACAACCATGTGGTACTGCAACAAACCAGGCGAGGTGGGTTCATGGACCATTTGTCAGGATGCTCTGCGCCTCTGGACATGGCTGGAACACCAGGGCGTCACCCTGGTGGTTCAACACCTGGCAGGTTCCCTGAACGCCAGGGCGGACAAACTCCGAAGTGGCGCACGGTCTCTTTCGGCAGTGGGGAGAGCCTTGATTAGATCTATTCGCCACTGAAGAAAACGCGCAATGTAATCAGTTCTGCGCGTTGGAATTTCCAAGGCGGCACTCGCTCAGAGACGCTTTTCGTCGCGAGTGGAGCTGCGGTCTGTTGTACCCCTTTCCGCCTATACCACTTCTGCCCAGAGTGCTGAAGAAGATCCGGCGAGATCGGGCCCAAGTCATCCTTGTGGCTCCGGACTGGGCACAAAGAATCTGGTATCCCGAGCTACTCAGCATGTCAGTCGATCCCCCGATTTGTCTGCCTCTTCAGGAGGACCTTCTGTCGCAGCAGCAGGGAACGGTCCTCCACCCGAACCTGTCCAGTCTCCACCTACATGTGTGGAGATTGAGCGGCGACAGTTGAGGCCATTTGACTTTGCCTCCTGAAGTCTGTGATGTGATTCTGGCAGCCAGGCGTCCATCCACAAAATGGGTAAACGCCTGCAGGAGGAACAAATTTGTGGCATGGTGCACAGCAAAGGCTGTGGATCCACTCTCTGCCCCCCTTTCAGAGGTTCTCCTCTTTCTTCTTTCTCTTGCCCAGCAGGGCTCTGCTCTGGGCACTATCAAGGGCTAGTCTAAATCATATCCGCTGGAACTGGGTGTCCCTCAGGGCTCTTCGTTAAGCCCCACCCTATTCAATCTTTACGTGAGGCCGCTGGCTGCGGTCGTCAAGCAGTGGGGCTTGACGATGGTCTTATATGCAGACGACATGCAGCTGGCGGTCACGTTGAGTGGGGACTCTGATACGGAGGCCCCCAGGTTCCGTGACGGACTACGGGCAGTGGCTAACTGGATGAATTCCAACTGTCTCCAGCTAAATGCCCAAAAGACCGAGGTCATGGTAGTTGGCAAGCAGGCGGAGCTATGGGGTGACCTGTGGTGGCCTCCGGAACTGGGTGTGACCCCTTCTCCAGCATCGGAGATAAAAAATCTTGGGGTTTGGCTGGATCCGACTCTTAGTTTCATCTGCCACACTAAGAAGGTGGCGGCTACCTGCTACGGCATTATCAGAGGGCTAGAACCGATCATGAAATGTTTCGACGCACCCACCAGGCAGCTAGTGGTCCAAGCGTCAGTGCTGTTCCGGCTGGATTATGCTAGCTCGCTTTTGGTGGGGATTAATCAGTCGGAACTCATCCGGCTGCAGCGAGTGTAAAATGCTGCAGCCAAAGTGGTGATTGGCAGTGTTCGGTTTCTAACACGCTGCGCTCTCTTCACTGGCTTCCTGTGAACCAGAGGATCAAATTCAAGGTATTATGCCTTGCTTTTAAAATCCTCAAGGGCTCATCTCCCCAAATATTGGAGAATTTGCTGGTGCCGTATGTTCCCTCACGAACCCTCAGATCCCTGGGCCAGAACCTAGCAGTTGTTCCGCGCTTCAGGCTGAGCAGAGTCGGTGGCCGTTCTTTTCGGGTGTTAGTGGCGAAGTTATGAAATTCTCTTCCCCCTCACACCCGGGCCCTTGAAGACCTCTTGATGTTTAGACGTGCCATCAAGACTATTTTATTCGTTTAGCTCTTATTAATCTACTTCACTGTTCCATTTCTTTGGTCTTTTAACTGAGCTGTGCCTAGCAAAGCGCCGGGACGCCCCTTTGCTGGGGCAGCTGAGCGCGGTATAAGTACAGATAACATAACATAACATAACCTCTCGGCCATTTCAGCCTTCTTGAGGCTTCCTGATCAGCCTTCTCTTTTCAAGTCCTCTGTTGTAAATAGATTCTTGAAAGGCATCACACACATGTTTCCTCCTGTTGCTTTTGTGATGCCTCAGTGGGACTTGAACCTTGTACTGACTTATCTGATGTGTGCTCCCTTTGAGCCACTTCATAACTGTCCTCTACGTCTTCTGACTCTTAAACTGCATTCCTGGTATCCATCACCTCTTCCAGGAGAGTGAGTGAACTCCAGGCTCTGTCTTCTAAACCTCCTTTCCTCTCTGTCCATCCGGACAAGGTTGTTCTGAGGACTCGTCCTTCTTTCCTGCCCAAGGTGGTTACAGCCTTTCATATCGGGCAGTCCATCACCTTGCCCACCTTCTGTCCGCCTCTGCATCCCTCGAAAGAGGAAGAGAGGCTCCACAGTCTGGACCCAAAACGTGCGCTCTCCTTCTATCTAGACCGCACATGCCAGTTCTGGGTGGACGACCAGCTCTTTGCTGGTTACGTGGGCGCTAAGAAGGGATGGGCGTGCAAAAGCGGACCATCTCTCGGTGGGTCGTTTTTTGCATCAAGGTCTGTTATTCCTTGGCAAAAAAGGAGCCTCCTTTGGGGCTGTGCGCCCATTCCACTCGGGCCACGGCGGTTACTACTGCCCTGGGTTGGGGAGTCCCCTTGCAGGACATCTGTCAGGCAGCTACGTGGGCCTCGCTGCACATGTTTGCTAGGCACTACTGCCTGGGCAGCCAAGTCCCGAGAGATGGCTTTTTCTGTCGTTCCGTTCTCCCGGACTTTCTGGTGTGATCTTGGTTCGCAGACCCACCACCGGGGTTGGTATTGCTGGGTTATCTATTCTAAGGTAAGGAATCTAACACTAACCTGTTTCTTTCAGATGCACAAGCTACTTCCATTCGGTAACAATATATCTTAAAAAACAGTAGTTAGTGTTGGACATCCCCCGACACAGCCACATCTCCGGACACCTGAGAGACCTGCACTGGCTCCCCGTCAGCAAGAGAATCACGTTCTGACTCCTCGCCCACGCACACAAGGCCCTCCACGACCTGGGACCCAGATACCTCAACAACCGCCTGACCTTCTACACTCCCACCCGCCAGCTACGATCGACCAGCCACGCCCTCGCCGCCGTTCCACGCATCCGAAGAGCCACCGCGGGAGGAAGATCCTTCTCCTACCTGGCAGTCAAGACTTGGAACTCCCTCCCCATCCACCTCCTCCTGACCCAAGACCACCTCTCCTTCAGGAAGCAACTTAAGACCTGGCTGTTCAAGCAGTAGCGGACCCCCCTCCCCAAGCGCCTTGAGACCCTCCGGGTGAGTAGCGCGCTATACAAATTTCTTGATTGATTGATTGATTAGATTCCTTACCGCCCCACCCATCCTCCCCGTTCTGCGAACCGATATCTAGGGTTAAGGTATCTCCCTTGAGGGCCCTAGATTTTTGGCACCATTGTCGGTTTCTATCATGGCTCTGCGCGGAAAGCTATGTGCAGAACTGATGTCAGCGCGCGAGGGCGGCGTCTAAGTACTCCGACAACGTCATCCCGCCGATGATGGACGCGGAGCCGCAGATGACGCCTACCGGCGCGCAAGGGTACTGCTGACGAAAACTTTCCGGATCCAGCCTGACGCCTGGGGATATTCTAAGTTAAGGAATCTAACACGAACTACTGTTTCTTACAGATATATCATTACCGAAGGTAAGTAACTTGTGCATTTGGCACAATTAATTCAGAGTCCCTGAGTGGGACCGGAGGCACAGAAGTGCCAGGCCTCTACTTGGTTCACTGCTTCCCAGCAAGTACTGGGCAGCTGCAACGTTTAGGCCACAGTCTTTGGGGGCGTGTTTTGAGAGAGGAGTGAGATGCACTCCTTTACCCTAGCGCAATGGCGCACTTTTGATTCCTCTGCATAGGCAGCAGCCTGACATTCTGGACACAGGGCATTTGAGCACCTTTGAGAAGGTCAATTGGCCAGGGGGTCCGTGATATATATGATATTAGGAAATGTGATGCTTTACTATGATTTATGCCTCTAAATGCGTTCGGGGCTGAGATTATGTGCGTAATGTGTTTATGCCAGTGAGAATATTTCGTACTCTGAGTATACCCCTAATGTGAGTGATGCTTAGGAGGTTAAGGTCTAAGAGGTTAGACTGATGAGGTTGGCGTACAATAGATTTGGCGCCTAATGTGATACTGTGCATAATGTGGTTTATGTTACAGGCTGATGCTGAGTACAGTGGTTACCAGTGATTACTGGTTGTACATTTATGAGATGTCTTACTTTTACTAAGTTCGCTTTGTGATGGTTCTGGCAGTTGTCCAGTGGGCCCTGCAATGTGTAAATAATCCCTTGTAAATATCACCTAGTGCCAGGTGGCACAATGTATTTTATGTGATTACTGTTCTAATGTGTTATGAGAATACAAAGGCTATTTCTGATATAACCTTGTATGGAGTTCCTTTTGTGGTGTGCCTGGGATGTTGTTGGTGTGTGCGTGCGCAAACCCTTTACACATGTACTCCGGGATAAGCCTGTCTGCTCGTGCCAAGCTACCAAGGGGGTGAGCAGGGGTTATCTTTGGCGTGTAACTCTTTGTCCTGACTAGAGTGGTGGTCTCTGCCTTGCTTTGGCGCAAGCCTTAGCCAACCAGAGATCCCATTTCTAACAGGCATAATGAAGCGTAAAAGGGAGGCAGCTGAAAAAAAACAATCACTCGTTCAGTGCTTCAAGAAAGGGAAAAAAACGAGTTCCCGAAAAGCAAGCACTTCTGGAAGAGTAGGGGGAGCTATTCAGAAAGGTGGACAGGAGGCTTTGCTCCATGGCAGGGTCAAATACTTGCTGGACAGAGTAAAGCAAATAGAGCCCACAAATAGAAACAAGCAACTCTGAATGACAAAACTCAAAGCAACTGGTAAGCATTGGCGGAATGCATTCCTAGGTAAAGCTTTTGATGTCCCCAATTTGTCTTTACAACCAGACAGCTTCTACCCGAAAAAGACCATTCTACCCCTCAACAGCCTGCGGTACCGTGCATGGTCATTAAGTGGTCTTGTATTTTTATGTACATTTTCTCAATTCTTGGTCACTTGACATTGTACAAAATAGCAGGGACCGGAGAGCCTAGAAATTTCGTCCATGCAGATTAATACTCCTGTCCCCTCTATCTTATTTAATCGAATTTATTTGATGCTAACGTTTATGCAATGTCAGTGATTCGTCAAAACAATGTGAAGTAACGAGCATAAAAAGAAGATAACTTGCACATAAATGTGAGGTGAAGAGACTGCATTCTGTTGCCAATTGACCCTGTGCCTGTTGATCCAGCGCTAATAACATGAGTGTGGGACAAGCAAGAACAAATAACATATCACTGTGTTGTGCTAGTGGAAACTTTTAAAGTTAGCAGAGCCCGTTATTAGTTGATGTGCAGTATTAGGCTTAATCCAATGTTTCTTAACTGCTTTTCTGCAGATCAGTGTATATATAACCGACCAAGACCTGTGGAAAGAACAAGATCTAAAGATGGAGAAGATGGAGTAGATGCTTATCAGTTGGCTCAGCGTTTGCAGTCTATGGTTGGTAGTACCCAAAAAAGATGTATCATAATTCTGGTTCGAAAAATTGCATGATTTTTGTTTTTTGTTTTTTTGGGCAGGTGGAGCATACAATTCTTCCCCAACGGAGAAAAAATCAAATAGAAACTTGCATACCACGCCATAGTCTGTATAATTTACACAACTAAATAATTTCGAAAAAGAAATAATCTGTTAATAGTTAATTCGTTATATTACTGAAAATGGTAGCTAATATTTGTCCTAAAAGTTTTTGCCTGCTAGATATTGTGAATATTACACATTTGTTTGGATGAATCCTAATGAGATTTTTGATCTGACTTTTTGTAGCGTACCAGGAGACGGCGAGTGCGTGATTCAGTGGGAAACTGGTGTGATGCAAAAGAACTTGAAGGTCAGACATATGAGGTAACAGCTCATTTTTTAACTGCCATTGAACGAATGTTCACTATTTTCTCTTACAAAATTAATACATCTATCCGATGCGCTAAGAGGCATGGCATAGCATAAGCAACACAGGAAGTTTGAAATATGCATTATATCTCATTGCATACTTAAAACCATGATGCCCTGTCCTACTTGTGGTAGGATTTGCAATCGTTTCTTCTCTAGTATTTGTATGCAATAGTGTGGGCTGACATTGGAAAACAACTATTATCTGTTTATGCAGCCTGTGGTGACCAAGAACCTTTTTATTAGCTATTCTTTCCAAGAGAATGTATGATCATCTGGGTCTGGTGGCTTAATGGACTAATGTGTCTACTGTAGAGGCCTGTGTTCAACTTCATGGTAACAGGTTCAAATCCATGAGGGTATACTCGACCTTTCATCCTTCTGAGGTCGATAAAATGAGTACCATTGAGTTGGGTAACAATAAACATCTGTTATGCAGCGCCAGTATACCCCTGGGTGAACGCAACGCTTTACAAATACATGTTATGTTATTACCATTATTCGTTAATTTAGGTGTAGGAATTGCTATCTTATTCCAGTGAACAGTCAAGCATATTAGTTTGGATTCAGAAGCATTTCAAGGTATGACAGTCAGTGTTAACAAGAGGCCTTTTAAAGATGAATAGAATGCCTAAATAAAACATATATGTTAAATAATATTAACCGGCTCTGTTGCTTGAATTGCCGGGATAAAATAAACTGTGAAGTATAACGGTTTAAGTGAGCCGTAAGCACGCATAGTGAAGGAATCTGCAAATCTTGCACAGTCTGGATTTTATTTACTGTGTTCAGCATGCTTGACTGCATTATATCTCTACCACTACTCGGTGACACTAATTGTCGTCCAAGTGAGTACCAATATGTCCCAACTATTAACAAGCTCGCTTCTTGAATTCCGATGCACTCGATGCACTCGTTTATAGGTGCAATGGTTGTTGTGAAGTACTACACAGTAGTGTGCATACTCGCATCTATGCAGTGAGAAAACAATCAATCCAATTGTTTCAGTGTCCTTATGTTGTTGCACTTATGGATTAAGTAAAATCAGGTATTTGTGTACATTGTTTAGAATACTTGACTGCAATGGCACTGCATTTGTTGAGAAGACTAAAACTATATTGCTTCAAAATAAGATTCTGGCTGTTTAAACTTCTAGCATTCTCTCCACTTCTGCCTGAATCATCACGGACCTCAAACTGTTTTGTAGATTATATGAGAAAGCTTTGGATAGAGGGGTGTGCTCCACCAACCATAATATGTTATTTCACAACAAAATCACTTCAAATGGAGGATCTTTCGAATGCCGGTCCGTCTTCCATGATTGCATGACTCCCCACCCCCTCCCCTTCCAGAGCATACGCTCGGAAGTGGTGACATGCTTGCTTCTACAGCTTAACTGAAAGCATTTGTGAGCAAGGTAATTGGGACTGGAACTCCTGCATGTGCATTAGAGGCCGACAGCTTAAAATCGAATAGCTAGTTCTGCTTCCAGACTAATGGATCTCTGCAGAAGATTCAAAATCCAAGCGTAAAGTTCCTTCATAATTTAACATGTTACAAAAAATATTTTTTATGGCAAATGCATTATAAACATTCTCATCAGTTGGTATCATCCCCGACGGATACAAAATCCAAAGAAAGGACCACTCCCACCGCCCACGAGGAGGACTCGCCGTCACACACAAGAGCTTCCTCCGACTCTCCAACACGAACGACCCCCTCTTCAACACTTAGCACCTCCACTTCCAGACCATCCCCAGAACCGCACTGTGCGCCTCTTTCACCACCACCATTGCTGTCCTCATCACACCCCAAGCCATCTCCTCCACGGACTGCATTCTCATTGGAGACCTGAATTTCCACCACGACAACCGCAGCGACCCCCGACTCCACCACCCTCCTTGACAACCTCCGACTGAAGCAGCTAGTCACTACCTCCACCCACAGAGCCGGAAACACCCTCTACCCCATCTTCCCAGGAGGTACAAGCATCCACTTCAGCCACACCACGCTGCCCCTCTGGACAGACCACCACTGCATACACTTCACTTTCAACACAACCACCACATCCAAACCCGCCCCGCGCCCACCATGAAGGAACTGGAGCAAGATCAGAGGAACACCTCAACACCACCCTCCTCCATGCCCCCCCTCCGCCACTACTGACGCCAAGTCCGCTGCCAAAGAACTACAACGCTGGATCGCTGGCTGCCCTGACCTGCTCGCACCCTTCAACCACCCCGTCAGACAACACCACCTGAAGGCAGTCTGGTTCACCAGTGACCTCCAAGAAGCCAGGGGCTCCTTCAGACGCCGCGAGAACCTCTGGCGGAACAGGAAAACCACCGAAGACCGGAACAACTACAGGAACGCAATGAATGAATACCACCAGCGCATAAAAGCCACCAAGCGGACCTTTATCAAGAACAAAATCCACACCAACGTAAGTAACGCTAAAGAACACTTCAACGTCATACAGCAGTTCACCAAACCCCCCAACGAAGCCACTGACATCACACCTTCTCAGGACCTCTGTAACAAGCTTAGCTCCTACTTCCACCTGAAAATCGAGGCCCTCTATAACAACTTCAGCGAACAGACGCCTGACACTACCACCCTCCCCACCACTGACAACCAGCCAACCATCATCACTTGGTAACCTGCCACCACCAATGACACCACCACGAACATGAAGAACACCCACTCAGGAGCCCCCACGGACCGCTGCCCACCGCACATCTACCACAGAGCCACCGCCGCAATAGCTCCAGAACTAGGCCGGACTATCAACGCCTCCCTCGAATCTGACATCTTCCCCCAACGACTGGAAGAAACCCTCGGCCGACCCAATGGACCTGAAAAACTACCGGCCCATCTCTCTCCTTCCCTTCGCAGCCAAAGTCACCGATAGATTAGTCAACGCCCAGCTGACCACCTTCATCGAAGAGAACGCCATCCTCGACTCCTCCCAATCTGGATTTCGCAGCAACCACAGCATCGAGACCGCCCTCCTAGCTGCCACCTATGACATCCGCATGCTACTCGACTCCTACTAGACCTCTCCGTAGCCTTCAACACCGTCTTTCACCGAACTCATGCATCTAGACTCCACGACGCCGGTATACGAGAAACCGCCCTTGACTGGATCTGCTCTTTTCTCTCAGGCAGAACCCAAAGGATCCGACTCCCTCCCTTCCTCTCCTAACCTACAGAGATCAACTGTGGCGTACCTCAAGGATCCTCGCTCAGCCCCACGCTATTCAACATCTACATGGCCCTCCTCGCCGCCATCGTCAGACAGCATGGGCTCAGTATAGTATCTTTTGCCGACGACACCCAGCTCATCCTCTCTCTCGCAAAGAACCCTGAAGGCACCAGGCTCGACTTCCAAGAAGGAATGAAAGATGTGGCAACCTGGATAAGCAGTAGCTGCCCAAAACTGAACTCAGAGAAGACAGAGGTCCTCATCCTCGGACCCTCCCCCTCTGCGCAGGGCAGTACCTGGTGGCCCCCTGCCCTCGGAAAACCACCTACGCCGACAGACCACGCCCAGAACCTCAGCATCATTTTATACTCCTCCCTCACCTTGACCCTCCAGATCAACGCCTTCACCTCCACCTGCTTCAACTCTCTCCCCAAGACCTTTAAGTGGATCCCCCCGATGGCAGAAAGACTGTCACCCATGCACTCATAACCAGCAGACTGGACTACGGCAATGCTCTCTACGCCGGAATCAACAAAACCCTGCTACACAAGCTCTAGACCATCCAGAACACTGCAGCCAGACTCGTCCTTGGAACCCCATGACACAAGCATATGACCCAGCACCTACAAGACCTCCACTGGCTCCCCATTGAGAGGAGAGTAACCTTCAAGCTACTCACCCACGCCTACAAATCCCTCCACAACATTGGACCCAAATACCTCAACGAAAGTCTCCTTCCACGTACCCAAAAGGAACCTCCATTCCGCCGACCTCGCCCTGGCAGAGACCCCACGCAGCTGCAGAACCAGAGCAGATGAAAGAGCCTTCCCCAGCAAGAACCTGGAACGAGCTCCCAGCCGGCATCAGACACTCCCCCACTCTGCACATGTTCAGTAAAAGCCTCAAGACCTGGCTCTTCGACTGATCCTGAGCTTCACCACTCTTCCCCCCCCCCCTCCTCAGCACCTTGATACGCTCACGGGTGAGTAGCAGGCTTTATAAATCCCTGATTGATTGATTGATTGCTTGATTGAGTAACCAATGCATTACTAACAAGCTTGCAGTTTAAATGATGCATCAATTCTGGACAGTAAGTCACTTCAGTGATACAATGAATACTATAGCATCTGTTCTTGGCATTATTATTATTATTATTATTATTATGCGTTCTTATATAGCGCTCGATTACCCGTAGGCATCTCGGCGCTTGCCTTGGGAACCCGTCCTGGCTTCCCCCAAGGTGAAAGCCAGGCATCCCGCCGCGGGGGGGCCGTAGTGGAGATTAAGCAGGCTAATGCCCAGAGCTGCAGAGTGTGAACCCATGATTCGAGTGGGCACCGAAACGAGAATTATCAAGTCCGTGGATATTTGGGCTCAAGACCCTGCCGCGTCGGGAATTGAACCCTGGTCCCGGGTCTGACCTCTGCTTCAGGGTCTGCCTCCTCTAACCAGTGAGCCACACTTCTCCACTGCATGTAACTGTAATTGCATTTATATTGCGCTTATTACCCCTGATAAAGCTTCGAAGCGCTTTTTCGGAGAGTAGCACGCTACTCCGGACCCCATAAAGGATTAGTGTTGAGTTAGTATTGTGAAATATGAAAGTAATTTGAGTGGTGGATAGGTTAGTCAGTTATTTTGATTCAGAAGGATAGTGGAGGGATAGAAGAGGGAAAAAGGTTTGCATTTATATAGCGCTTGTTACTCCGCTTGGGGTGTTAAAGCGCTTTTTTCGGTGAGTAGCACGCTACTCCGAAACCCATAAAGGATTAGTTGTGAATTAGTCTAGTGAAACATGAAAGTAATTTGAGTGGTGGATATTAGTCAGTTATTTGGATTGAGAAGGATAGCGGAGGTATAGAAGAGGGAAAAAAGGTTTGCATTTATATAGCGCTTGTTACCCCTAATGGGGTGTTGAAGCACTGTCTTGGCGAGTAGCACGCTACTCCGGAACCCATAAGGATTAGAGGTTAATTAGTAGAGTGAAATATGAAAGTAATTTGAGCGGTGGATAATCATCAGTTATTTGGATTGAGAAGGATAGCGGGGGGATAGAAGAGGGAAAAGGTTTGCATTCATATAGCGCTTGTTACCCCTGATTGGGTGTTGTAGCGCTTTTTTGGGCGAGTAGCACACTACTCCGGAATGCATTAAAGTATTAGTGTTAAATTAGTATAGTGAAAAATGAAAGTAATTTGAGTGGTGGTGTTTGGATTGAGAAGGGTAGCAGAGGGATAGAAGAGGGACAAAGGTGTATATATATCTACATCTACATCTACATCTACATCTCTATATCTATATCTATCTGTAGATTCACATGCTCCCACCTTCCTCCCCGGATGCCTGTGTAGGTCACAGTTTACTACTTTATTTTATCTTACATCACACCACTAGCATGGATTTCACATTACTGATACTCTAACTCCAGTGTATCTAGTGGAAAGTGAAGTGTGTCTAAAATAGACTCTGCCATAAGAATGATTATTTATGGGGTAAGGGTACCAGGACTAAATAAAAATAGTGGTGCTATCATCCAGTCGCAATGTACCTGGACAGCTATCAACAAAGCGAGGTCGGCATGTTTCATGCCTTGATTGCCCAAAGGGTCAGTTGGCATTTCATCAGGACCAAAAATGTGTAGGTTATCGCCCCCTGAGGGGCATAGGACCTCCTTTCTAGTAGAGGATGGCCAAAAAAGGCATACAATACTGGACCTGAATGGTTGCAATACTATGATTCCACCCCAAGGTGAGCAGGAAATTGCCGCTTATGCAAGGTGGAGGTTCCCAGAGGAACTGCAGTCCAGGACATTGCCACTAGATCTACCTACCTACTTTGATGATTAGAAATTTCTAAAAGTGGCATTTACAGATTTATAATTACAAATCTGACTTAACCATAAGTTTGTATTTTTCATTACAATTCCAAAGATGCCAAACATGAACTGGTTACCTGTTCCCATTTGGAAATGTCAGCTTATTACATGTAATAAGGTAATTCCAATGGTATCCTATGCGAGAGGTAGAGCTTACAGTAGTTAGAAATGTATTTCAGAGTTTTCACTACCAGGACATGTAAAGCCTAAAGGTGCATACCCTACTTCTTCAATGCATTGCACCTTTCCCTGTGGGCTGTCCATGGCTTTCCATAGGGGTGACTTGTATGTATTAAAAAAGGAAGGTTTGGAACTGGCAAAAGGTTTACTTTGCCAGGTTGAAACATCAGTTTAAAAACTGCACACACACTGCAATAGCGGCCTAAGGCATATGCAGCCCTCATCCTACTAGACCTCTCCGTAGCCTTCGACACCTAAGGCATATTTAACATGCTACTTAAGTGGGTGGCACAATCAGTGCTACAGACCCACTATTAGCATTTAATTTGCAGGCCCTGGCCACATTAATAGGGACATGCAAGTAAACTAAATATGCCAGTGGGGTATAAGCCAGTCTTACAGTGAATTAAGGAGAGAGCAGACACCCTTTAGCATTGATTATCAGTGGGAAAGTGTGCAAAGTCCTCAGTCCAACAAAAACAAATCCAGCAAAAATGGAGGAACAAAGGCAAAAAACTCTGGGGATGACCCTGCAGAAAGGGCCAAGTTGAACTCTCAGCTACCTTACAAGAGTCAAAACTCAACAAAGAAACATCAATACTTCGCCTTTCAAATTGATCCATTCTGGTGATGTGGGTAGCTGCTTTATTTGGGCCAAGGCTCAGCTTTGGCTCAGAGAAACCTAGCGAAACCCAGACATTTCTGAAAACTAGAAATCCACGGGACTGCAGACTGTTTCTATCCCACTACGTTTCTTTAGCAGAATACCTCCAAATACCAGACTTTGGCTAAAAGTGCATTTTATTAGATTTTTGTGAGGCGAAAGTTTTTAATTCTACAGGGATCAACAACATTCCCACCACCAGACATTTATGATAAAAACGGCACCCCACTTATGTGGGTGGAGCTAGTACATCCTTGGGGGCCAACTACCACTCCTCTTACCTCCAGTTAGTCCCGCACTGCGGGTTTGATAAGAGGTCTTAGTAGGCCACACACCCCTTCTCCGCAACTCTTCAAACGCGGCTCCTGGTGCAGTACTAGTTGGGAGGATGAAGCCCACTTTACTTCTGAGGGACCTTGGGGGCCACGAAGTCCTCCTGGTACCTCCTGTAAGTCCTTCACAGTAGGAATCCTGAGTGCTGGTCGGAGGCCCGTCCCTTTTCGCCACCACTCTGCAAACACGATTACTACTTAAAAAAACATAGAATTCGCTGGAAAAAAACAAAGGTTACTAGGTCGTTATAGTTGGGAATTAGCATATAAAAAAACCTTAGAAATTCATTGAAAAAAACAAACTTTACAGGTATGTTATAGTTAGGAAATTGAATTTTAAAAAACTTAGACATTCGCTGAAAAAACCCAAAGGTTACTCACCAGGGGCGTTCTCGTTAGGGGCTCACGTTTCACTTGTATAAAACCAGTGAAATTCAGCAGTTATTGTTAGCTGAGCATATTAACTTGCGCCCCCACAATGCAACGGATGATGTTATCAGTGATGTAATATGTGAGGTCATAAGCAGTGTATTGGGGGGTTGCGTGTTATAGTTAGCTCAGCTTACTTAACTGCTGAATTTCACTGGTTTTGTACAAGTGAAATTTGAGCCTAACTATAACGTCCCTGTAATCTTCGTTTTTTTCAGTGAATATATATATTCACTGATGCTTGTTTCCGGCCTATGGAGGACCTGGCTAGCAGTTCGGGCTGGATTGTTCCCATGAGGCACAAAGTCAAGACTGACTTGCATATGGCTGGCTCTAAACTGGGTGGCATGATGATCAAAAGAACGATGGATTTATCCAGATCTCTGGCTGTTGGTGAATGTTTGATTTGCTCTGGATTCAGTCCATCATCTTTGTGTCTCTTGCTTTCTTGCCCCAAGTGCGCCAGGTATGCCCAGACGTGTGTTCTGGGCTCACTAGGCCACTGGATAGAGGTTAGCCTAGCTGATGAAGGGTGATGCCCTGAAACAGGTCCCAGGATGCTTGTTTCCAGTCCAGGGAGGACCTAGCTTGGTAGTTTGGGCTGGACTGTTCTCATTAGTCTCAGGGTCAAGACTGATTTGCATATGGCTTGGTCTAAACTGGAGTGAGCAAAAGAATGATGGATTTAACCCAGATCCCTTGACTGTGGGTGAATGTTTGATATGCTCTGCAGTATGTGTGTCTATTGCTTTCTACAAGGGCATCATATATGTGGCACTTGGAATAAGGCAGACAGGATATTTGTCATATTGTGATGGAGAGACCCATCTAAATTAGGCCCTAACACTTATCATTAATGGATGGAATTGGATTCACAAATTCCTGTATAGTTCTGGTCATTCACATCCTGGGTGCCTTTTGGATAGCTACATACCCTGATTATGATGGCACAAAGTGCCCTTGAACATACTAAATGGCCCTAGGGCAGGAAGTGGTAAACATCCTTGAGTGGGCGGAAGTATTGGCAACCTGTACGCAACTAAAAGAAAAACCTAGGCATAGGTGTGTGCCTAGACTGAAACAGAAAAAGGATTACATCAATGACCTGTCTATATCTTCATAACTTGATCAGATCTTTTCCAATACAACCCAGATCTCCATTCCTTCACCATTTCTTCATCCTTGTTCCATGACTGAATTCTTCCTCTAGTGCACCAACCATAGAACACCATCGCCAGAGATCTCCATGAGTTGCTCATTCTCCTCAACATCATAAAAATCCCATGATGCACCTATTCCAGCTCTAAAGCTGCCTTCTTCCTCTTCTCCCCTCGCCTCCTCATGCTCAGCACCTTACCTTTTTGTGTGACTTCTGTCAACACTCCCGACACCACTAGACCCATGTGGCTGTAAACTGATGCTCACTGTTCTTGTATACTGTCCCTTCTACCATCCCCTCTTGTCCTTTTGTGTGCTGTATACATCTGTTGCTACCTATGTATTTTTTTAATTGAGATTAGTACAACTTCAGATCCTAGAAGCCTCATTTGACACGTCGAAAGCTACAATCTACCCTAAATATAGTCTTGAACCTTTATTGAAGGGCCTGCATATTTGACTGTTGAGGAATTTGAAGTGCTACAAAGTCCAATGGTGCATGTTTTTGATGTCATTTGTCAGACTGTGGATGTGTACTTACAAGAGCCCAGCTGTATTACACTGGGAAGATGACAAAAGTATTGCATGCGTTAGTAGCAGCAGTTGAGCAGTGTGAAGATCCATGTCTGTGTGCATCCAGTTTCATCCATCAGTTCGAGATTGGCGTCGTTAACAATGAATCCCTTATGCTTAGGAGGACACACACTTCTTGACAGATACATGAATATAAAAACACTGCCTTTCATTAGTCTTATGGTTCTTTTGGGGGTCATATTAGGTTGTATATCCTTCATATTTACCTTAAAAGGGAATATATCTTAGTCCAGAATAGCATGGCAATAATTTAATTGCATATTAATGCAGGGAAGTACCAACCAATTGAAGGGCTTCAGACACCTAGCACTCTTGACATTATAACACTGTGTCTTTTATGTAGCAAATATATTCATAGAAAGCTATCTTGCTTCTAACCTGCAAGATTATGCCATGTAAAAGTTGCATGCAAATATTTTCGACAGATTCTTCCAGATATTAGGTAATCCATTTATGTCAAATACATTCCATGAAATACACAAATCTAATTTATTGGAGTATATCAGAAGAAAGGAACAGATTGTGCCGTCGGATCTGCCCAACTACACTGTTGGGCAGATCCTACATAAGGGCAAAATAACAGTTGTTCAATGAACAGTTGCAAGGCATCTTGCAGTTTCATTCAAAGTGAGAATGCCACTAAAGTTCAAAGAGGAGCTCTGTATGTCAGCATAAAGTATGCCCAGCATGCTGTCAGATGTGCACCTGCAGTTTGTGTAATTTGACAGTGCGATGTGGTGTCACACATCTTTGGTGCACAAAGAGTGATTGCTCTGGTGGTGCTTTGCAAGAGAGGTACCCTTGTATACTTCAAAAAGTTAAAGTAAAAAATCAACCTCCAAAATGCCTCATAATTAAAGAGTAAAAGAGAATAACTGTGTTCTGACAATGATATACTGACAATGAAATGAATGAGGCTTTTTTTGAAAATAGAAACCTGAAAAAGAGAACGCAAGTGGCTATGGCTACCACCGAGTGTAGCCATTATCGAGTAAAGGTGTATAACAACTATTAGTAACAGGAGTATACCATTTAGAGCTGCCCAACCAATCAGAATACTCCCTTTCGGGTAGGGTCTCTCCTGGAGAAAGTAATTTCTTTTTTACTCACCCACTTCCTTGCTGAAAGCAAGCCTGATCAACTACAGAAATGGAGAAAACAAAATACACATATTTATTTACTTCAGTGGTTGACCAGGCTTGCTTTCAGCAAGGAATGCTATTAGCACATTTGAAGACCATGAAGTGCCTAAAGTCCCATAACGACTGCCATAGACCTTCTTCGCCCATGCTCCAGTGATTGTTTGTGTGTCTTCTCCTTAATATAAGAAAATTTCACCCCCAGTGGGTGGAATTATCACGTGCGTACCTTTGGCCCAGATAAAAGCTCCATTTTACATGCTCATATTCTTAAGTTGCTTTCTCTCCCTAAACATGATGATGTTTGACACACATTCACGTGCGTGGGTAGGAGTACACTATATTACAGTACTTGTATGCAAGCATATATTCTCTGTAATCAGCAATATGGTTGAACTGTTTTATCTTTTTCACCATTCTAGCAATGCTAATAATATTATTCGGTTTCCTTCTATGTATTATTACAGTGCACATATTTTATTCAATAATCTCAATGCTTCTATATATATTGAAACACTTTACTATATATTTCTTGTGTATCTCTTTGGGGATGCATAAGTAACTAAGCGAAAGGATTCTAGCTCTGTTACCATGATTTCCTTGGGGAGTCCGATTTTTAATGTTCTGAGGTTGCACATACATGTGTTACCTTGTCAGTCTAGGGGTGCAGATGGTGTACTGTGAGCTAGAAGGAATTTGGCCAACATATCCGGCGATGTGTGCTAAATCAGTCTTGCACAGTTCTGATGCTTATGTTGTCCAACAAACGCAAAGGTTTACTAGGGAAATTATAAGCTGTATTACAGAATGTTCCAATAATATTAGATCTTCTGCCACAGGCTACACAGCCTGTGAAAACCCATCTCCCTCGTTCAAGGCCTTACCCTGTGGCTTGGGCCAAAAACGCGGGAAGAGGGACTTTAACAACTGTTCTATACCCCTTGAATGGCTGTTCATCGTAATTGCCTTGGGTGTTTGCATCCCTGTTCCTCTATCCTTGGAGCTTTCTAATCAAATAACTGATACCATGCCCAAAAGGATGAGCTCCTATAGTCTTAAACTGAATAAGAACTTAATTTATTTAACAGTAGTACACACAAAGGTTTATATTGAAATGTGTGCTTGGGTCTTTGCAGTACTGATTGCAGGAAATATTTGAGAGCACCTCACAGGAAGTCTTCCCACATAGGTGCACCAATTATGTGCACTAGCAACCATACTTTCACACTTTTGGTCAAGACAAACACTTAAGTAAACTTTCACTTGCAACATATCAGACAAGGCATCTGCGCATGCAATTTCTGACTTGTTCAAAATTGGGGATGGCGTCCTGGCTTGTTCAAAATTGGGGATTGCTGCCTGGCATGCCAGTCCTGGCTTGCTCTGTACCAGAAAAGTCAAGCTCCTCTGTCAGACAAGGACTACAAAGTCTTACGGATCCACACCAGCGGCAACAGTGTGCTACGCACAGACCAGTGCAACTCAATGCTATTGATGGTGTCATTTGCAGATGAGAAAATTAGAGCAAAGGAAGAGTTTAGGGAGAATAGAGAACACCTATCACTTTTTATTAATGATGATAACATTAGGTTAACTAGAGATCTATCCACCTAACCCAGGAGTTCATTTAGAGAGTGGCGGATGTGGGGTAAGGCATCAAACATCAAACTTTGGTTCGCCGACCTCATTTAGAGCTGGGTTAAGCACGAGATGGCTCTGCCAGTGGAAATCTCGGACTAATGGTCCGTCTGCCACTGATCCATCTGTCAATGTACTCTAAAGGTTCGCTCTATCTAGTGAGGTCTACATTTTTCCTATTGTGGATTACCAGTGAGAGTCTGGCAGACGTGTACAGGTACAGAAGCAATGACCCCCCATGGCAGGAAGAAAATTCCTAGGGCGTCCGTGCCATTAATTTTTTTGTTTTGTTGAAATGAACCCGCACTTTGCAATGTTGTTTCTGCAAAACAAAAAAAGCAGACATGTTTGCATCACAAATAAAATGCATTTCAGTTTTGTTGAATGGGCTTCGGCGGCACAAAATGATGCTATTCGTTGTGTTAGTGGGGTTTACCAAGTATGGTGGGCAGTCTTCCACTGGAAAGGTAGAGGTGACTGGTTGGCAGATCTCCTGCCATACTCTAAATCACCCCTCGTCTGTGGGTTGGAATGTTTATCCCAAGTGTTTGGTTTTGTATCTTTGAACATCCCCACTGAGTTTGTTTTTTAAATATGTAAGCACATGAACCATACTTACATATCAACCTCCCTTGACCATATAAAAAAACTTATCTTACGTTTTTTGCTATCTGTACTCCAAAAAAGAGATTTCCTGTAGTCTTTTTTATTGAAAGATCAATTGTGTTACCTGGATCGGACAGAGAGTGGTTAGATGACTCCTTTATCCTGTATCCTCTTGTACGTTTAGCTAACTATATAAATCCCTAAAAGACCATAGTTTAAAGAATTTGTAGGTGTACCCAATAGACCACACATTATTTCATTGCTGGGAAAGATGGCATAGTGTGAGGCTAAAAGGATTAGTGTTGCCTTTTATTTTAAATTATGAATCTACTACCCTACAAACCCTGCTTGCCCCTCCTTCTTGGCCCTTGTGCCTAACCAAACACAACCACCCTGGATCATTTTTGCATCTCACCTGAGAGCACGGTAGTGACTCAAGCCACTTACAAGTGAAAGCACATGACACAGGCGCTGTCACTTGTGAGACATTTTATTTACTTACAGGGAGCTTAGAGCCTACCCATTGCTTACTATTGGTTGGCTTCATCATCACTCTCATTTGCTTGCTTCTCTTTGGTCAGCACCTGCCAGCTTCACTTCCTTCTCTTGTGTTTGACCCCGCACCCTCCCCATGGAGCATGGCCGAAGTACTGCTTCCTTGCCAAGTGTCCTTCTACTGCTCACACTTTCGGAACGACTTTTGCCTTGTTGTTGAAGCACTCCATAAGAGGGCATGAGTATGCACTATCATTTTGCTTGCCCTCTCCCCACTGTCTCTTGTGTTGCTTGCCCCTTCCCGCTGTCGATTGTGTTTCTTGCCTCATCTTCCCACATCATGCTGTCCATTGTGTTGCTAACCCTACCTCACCCTCCTCCCACTGTCGGTCATGTTTCTTGCACCCTTCCACATTCATCCTGCTTGTCTGTCAAGTTGCTTGCCCACTTCCGTCCCCCCTTCTTCTCTCTCTGTGTTGGCCCTGCTCCACCCATGGTACCAAAGAAAAGCACTATGACGTGGTCAGCAAAGGCTGTGTGTTAGCGCTGGCAAAGCCAGTAGGCCTAGCCTGCGTAAGAGCTATAAAGCTATTGGCTTTATGTTTTTAGCAATGACAATAGCAAATAAAACACAATGCATGACACACAGTACGTTTTTGTTTTTTTACTGTCACCCATGCTGCGCAACAGCTTCACAACAGCTCACAACATGGCTAAACAATATTGACAAAGCCAATAGCTGTCGCTTAGTCAAGACCTATTATCTTTGCCAATGCTTGTTTCAGTTTTCTATGGTCCACGGGAGGAGAGCATTGCCTCTGAAGTTTCTGTTAACACCAGACATGTCGCCTGCATAGTTTAAATACCCGTTTCATTTATGTGCTCGTCCACCAGGCTCTGTAACTTGCTTCCTCGTCTTTCCTCCCATCCTACACTGAAGAGAGGTGAGTGAGATCTTAAAGGTACCATTAAATGTCAAGCCTATTGGTCTCCAAGCAAGTGGCACACTCCCATTTTCCTGAAACGCTAGAGGTAGTTATCGCAGGATCTCGGGAAATGTCCTAAGGTGTCATGAACACTGATTATTCTAATACTTACTGCTAGAGCTCCCCGAAAAAAGAACAGATGCCAGGATGATTGTCTGATATTAAGCACTTGTCATTCAACAAATCACATACTATGTCATATAAGAATATGTCACTGCTCATTGGCTGCTTTTTATCTTGCGAACGAAGTCTGAAAATGTGCATATCTGCTCCACCAGGACGGCACGAGGCTTTCAGAAGAGCTGTCACAAGTTGTTAACATAGAATCGATAGGATTTCAATCTTTATGAAACCAAACTTATTTCATTATTCATGATCTCATTACAGGATTTCTGTAGGGTCCTGTTTTTCAGAGAGAATGTGCATCGACCGTAGTTTGATAATGACGGACATCTGCGAGAGTTTGGTGGGGTGTTGGGACACATTTTTAAAAACATCGCAGTAACAACGTTTTCCTGTATTTTTGTTTTGGGTTTAACAACCTAATAACAATGTTTGGCAAAAGTGCTGTAAAATGTTCTATTCGTGATACACACGAATGCAAAAATCGAAACCTCTTAGCTTTGCCAATACTTTTGCTGCGTTTTTTCGATTTGTTGTGAGTTCGTTCAGGGTTTTCCGTTATGTTTTAACTGCCTTTCACAGCTACATCGATGGCCTATACGGATCTGGCCAGACAGCCTTAGCTGTATGCGACAAATCATGTCATACTAGAGAGGAGATTAGAGAAGGGCTTTCCGTGTTGATTAGAGCAGTTAAACCTTTGCCTTTTGATGATTTGCATGGGCTAGCGAGCTAGAAAAGTGGTTCCTCTTTGTGATTTTGTCAAGGATAGTATCCTTGACAAAAATTCTGCCCCTGGTGCTTTCTTTGATGTGTGTGCATGTATGGAAAGAGCCGTTTTGCAGGTTGCCCACCACTTTTTGCCCCATTTAGACTTTTAGCTGCTTGTTTTTCGCCTCAGAGAGTGCATTGAGGCTTGCTAACCAGACCACTAGTGCCAGTGTTCTGACCTATTACAAAAACTGCGTCAAATTGGCTATACCCAATTGGCAAGTGCTGACTTACCTAAAAGTCCCTAGTATATGGTACCCAGGGTACCAAGGGCATGTAAGGCAGAGTGTCCATCCAGGGCTACAGCACTATTCGTGCCACTCTGTGTGTGGCAAAGTACAAAATGGCTCCCAGCCTGCCCAGACTAGAAATGATGTCCTTTCACTGTATGTTCAACTTTGCCATTACCATTAATAGCAAAGCCACCCCTTCCCTTACCGGTATATGTAAGGAATGCCTATAGAGCCCTATGGCAGGGAGCTGTATATTGTTAAGTTAGACATATAGGTTTTTATAAATATATCTTATCATTAAAACCACTAAAGTTGTCGTTTTGCTGAGGAAAAGCAGTATCCCCATTGGCAAAACACAGGGTTGTAGGCTGGCATGCCAGCCTGGCTAACCTCGGAATGGGACTAGCTAACTGGGTACTGTAAGGTATCAAATTAATTGTGGTATTAGATTTGACTTGATGCGCAAGTCGACATTTATGTCACTTTTAAAATGTAGTAACTGTTGTAACTTTGTGCCCCACCTAGTCCAGTGGCCGCACAAAGGCCCTGACACTAGGACAGCTTTCTGCTCACCTGAGGAGATATGTAAATGTCTCCCAGGCTCAGGAACTAAGGCAGTTGCGTCAGAGTGAGGTGTGACCTCCTCACTCATGAAGGCTGCAAGGGGTGTTTGCCCAAAAGGCGAGATTCAAAGACGAAGCTGCCATTGAAGGGCTGCTTGTGCCAACAGGTCTGAGCAGGCTGCCTTTTGTTCCTGTAGATCAGTTGGAGACCGGGCCGGCGAGGGAATGCCCATCCTCAAACTGGTGTTTGCCTGTACGTGTAGCCCTTAGGTAGCCGCACCTCTGGGGTGGGCTATCTAGCTCCTTACATTTGACGAAGTCCAGACATCTTGAGAGTGGCAAGAATATTGCACACCTAGATTGCGAAAATACCACATATCGCCGGAACTTTGAAAACAAAAAGGAGGAGACCTAGCCCATTGGCTAGTGACGGCGTTGTCCCCTGGTGCACTTTCCCAGGATATAATGGGCACCCCTGGGACCCTGAACTTAAGTACACCTTGGATTTGAAGAGAGGACAAGGAGAGGAGGGTCCTTCTGCATTTGAAGTTGCATGAAGAGAAGCTGCACTGTCGGAAGGACTGCACCAGCTGCACTTTGGGCTAGTGAGATTGGACTGTGGCTCCTGAAGTAGTAGCCACTCCTGAAGGATCGCCTCTGGTTGCCGCTGTGCATGCCAAGAGACAAATCCATGATAGCCAAATGTTGCAGCTGTGTCTGCCAGACCCAGGACTGCTATCAGAGACCAGATTTGTCACCCAAGAGGGACGCTAGCCCTCACCAAGGTTATTCGATGTGACCGATGTGTCGCAAGATTGGAATCACGCAGCAGCTGGCCTTCTAGTGTTGCGGAGAGGATGTAGTCGGACCCCAAGTACTGTGGTCAAAGTCTCCTCAACCCACCTGTGGACCGAGGGATCAGCCACACTTCTCCCCTGTCGACCACACCGCTCCAGGAGCATCATTGAGCATCTTTTCTGCCTGCATCCCCAGCATCAGGACTACTTAATTATAGTCTATTGCAGTAATTTTCTAAAGGCTGGAACTTGACTGGAAAAGGCTCTGGTGTCCAGGTAACTGTCCAAAGTAATCTTACTGGACTCCTAGACCATTGCCCTGTCAGATTTGGTTACTCAACCTGGGTCGGAGTTGCCAAAGTATCTATTTCAAACCATTCAAAAGTTTGAAAAGTTTTTGTTGACTAATGCTTGTTTGCGGTTGGATTGAAAAGTATTTATTTCTTCTAAAATCTGTATATCCGGAACCCTCAAATGGATTTTGATGATCAAGGACTCTAAACAAAGCAAAACCAAAGGGGATGACAGACGGAGTGTTTAACATTGCAAGCACTCACCCCCAGTCAACTAATCTGGGATTAATTCATGATCATTCTTTAGCTCACTCCACCACCCCAGATCAGACATGGCCATATGCAAATCAGTCTGACCCTGTGCCTCATGGGAACAGTCCAGCCCGAACTGCAAAGCCATGTCTTCCCTGGACCACAAACAAGCATCCTGGGACCAGTTTCTGGCTAATCAGCAGTCATCAGCCAGGCTAGCTTGAATCCAGTGGCAAAGTGAGCCAGGATTCTAAACATTCATAAAAATATAGTTTATTTATTTTTATAAATTGTCGTTGTCTCCTTCTTGTTGTGTGACTTTACTAGTTCATTGTTTGATGCATTTAAATGTTTTTTACTATGTTTCTTTTTCAAGCCTAGCTGATCGAAGCCACAGCTACCCAGGGTTGAGCTTTAGGTTTACAAACAAACCTAACTGGCCCCAAGACCGTTTTTTCAAGTGCATTGCACAATAAGACCCCACAGCCATATTATATAGTACACCCAAATCATCACAGTGCACATCCACTACAGGAACTACAGAAGCACGCTCAGTTACACCACAACTGTGTCAGGGACAACAGCAGCTGCCAGCAAGACAGGGAAAACAGCACTGACCACATTTACAGCCAAAGCAGGGACGACAACAACAACAGAGGCATGAGCTGCCACCGTAGCTGCCTAAACTCATGCTTGGTGCCTACATTGGTTCAGCATGTACGCCCTGCTGGTAACGTGAGGGTGGCAAACAAATTTGAAGAGACTGTTTCACGCGGGCTGTAAATACGCACACATTTTATAGCAACAGAGGTAGTAAACCGCAGAAATTGGAAGCAAGTCGTGTTTCCTGCTTCGTCCATGTCTTGGACTCTTTGCGTTTCAAGTTTGGCAAGCTGGTGACTCACTGAGCCGCCGTCTTTTCTCTAATATAGCATCCCGGCATTTTCTTCAGGCATGTGTCTGTCAAGTGCGGTTTTCTGAGCACGGAATCGAAACCAGTGGTGCGCGCTCCACAGAGGAGCGGGGGCGAGGGAGCACGGCAGCAAAGCGAACTTGCGCTAATTATAAACACATGTTTATAATTAAAACCAGATGCCGCTGCTGCGCCTAACACACCAATAGGCCATGGGCGGTTACATTTCTAAAGGAAGCTGGGACATGCACCCACCTTTCACCATTTGTGTGCTGTCTTTTTTAAAAAGACGCACGCAAAAGCCAATTGCAGCCGACGAAAACAAAAGCTCACGCACAAGCGGGTGGTCAGCTTTCAGAAGCCCTTACGTGAAGTCTTGCAGAGCAGCGCATGCGCGCTGCTACAGGCTCGACCTAAAAAGTAGTTACTTGAAAGCAGAGGCCTAGGGAGCCCCTCATTCTAGTAGCTTAATGGAGGGCTGCTGCTCCCAGTCTCACTTAAACATTAATTAGCTGTTTAGGGGCATGTCAGCAGTTCTGCAGACCCGATAGTGATATATAATACTGTTTGTGAATACCATGAGGAAAGCTGTGGTGTGGGCTGGCATGTATGGTGTAGGAAACTGAGAAAGCAAAATACTTAAAAAGAGGATGATAAAATAAGGAAAATAGGTCAAAGGTAGGATCCAATACTTAAAGGATGGACTGGTGTAAAGGTGAAAGGTTAGATGGAAGAGTGAAAGGATTAAATGTTGAAAGGGTGAAGTGATGGAAGAATGGATAGCTAGAAAAGAGTGAATGGATGGATGCAAGTATATACTGATTGGTTTATGGATGAAAGGATCGGTGTGTTTTGAAAGGATTGATGGATGGAAAAATGCATGGTTGGATGGGGCAGTAGGGTGGATGGAAAAGGTAACGGGATGGACAGATGAATGGGTAAGTAGATGAAAGGGTGAATGGATAAATGGATATGGGGAGGATGGAAAGATAAAAAGTACTCTTCTGATGAGGGTTGGGTTGGCTTCCTTCATGTACTAGGTTATCATTTGAGGTATTTTTCAATTGGGGGTATTTTTAATTTACTGTCTTTTCCTTTGAGTGGAAGGACAAAAGTCAGCCTATCTGTAGTATGGAAGAGAGGCTATATATTTGTGGGGAAATAATCACAAGATGTACAAGGCAGCAGTAGAATAAGAAGCAAGGAAATGACAGTGGCAATAAAGCCAACAAGTGGTAAGCAAGGGACTAGCTTACACTGTCTAATAGATGAGACCTAAAAAGTGCATGCATGTATGGCTAGACATATTGTCACTGGAACAATAAAGAACATTGACCTCCAGTACACTTACTTATGAAAAGCTAAAATAGCTAGACACAAGACTCCTCATAAATCTGGTAAAAAAATGTCTAGTTTAAACATTATGCACCAAATAGTAGTAAAATTAAAATACTAGGGAAATATTTTATTGGTGAGCGTGTTCCGAAATCCAGTGCCTTAAGGCTAGAATGTAAGTAGGCAAGGAACATAGCATAGCCCTTATGCATTGTTTGTTAGAAGCTAAACAAGCTGAAGAAGCAGCTCTTTCAAAACAGGCATGACAACACACAGTTTTAGAAATATGATCATACCATGGTATTGTATGTACAATGTTGTTCTTCAGAATTAGTCTAAAAATTGTATCATAGGAATTTAACTAAACTTGAATCCAAATCGCCTGTGAAGCTAAATGAATGCAGCCTGCTATGTAGAACATGGCTGTCTGCTGTATATAGTAAAAACTTGATCAAGCTGGGGAACCTTAAAATTTGTTTGAGAAATGCATTTTCTTAAGTCTGGAATTTTCTTAAGTCAGGAGCTGGTGTGTCTTGACATAGCACCCTGTGCCTAGTCCATAAGTCCCTCGTGGAATATTGATGGAATACTCCTGGCTTTATGTCATTTCTCTCGATGGAGATTTTGGCAAAGCAAAGGCTCACTTAATGGCTGGTAGGAAGGAGATTGCTGGCTAGATGTTAGATAACTTTCTCCAGTTGAACCCAGGTAAAACTGAAATTATTCTGTTTGGGAAAGCCCTAGAACTGTGGTTTACAGTCTGGAGGCGTCCGGAGCTAGGCAAGGCCCCTACTCCCAATAAGGTAGTAAAAAAACTCAAAGTTAAGGTAGACCAGGATATGAAGGAACAGGTTCTATCCACCACAGGCATTTGTTTGTCTATTTTACAACTGATGTTTCTCCCTCTGACAGCCAGAAAGACCTTGGTACAGGCTCTTGTAGTAAGTCGGTTGGATTACGGAAATGCTCTACTGGCTTCTGTCAACAAGTTTTTAACAGCCAAACTACAAGTTGTGCAAAACACGGCCGCACAGCTGATCTGTAACAAGCCTGCCAGAAAGCCCTCGGCTCCTCTTCTACAGTCTTTACACTGGTTGCCAGTAAAGAAAAGAGTTGCCTTCAAAATCTGCTGCTTTAACCTATAAGCCCTTCAGGGAAAAGGATCTCAATATCTTTGTCAGAAACTTAAGCGCTATCTTTCTACTAGTAATCTGCGTTCCAGTGATAGAGCTGCTTGTGATTTCATGCATTCGACAGTCTAGATGTGGCGGCCGAGCCTTTTCTTATGTGTCTTATGTGGCTCCCACCATATGGAACAGTTTGTCTTTCTCTCTTCGAACTTGTCCTGACTACAGCAACTTCAGCTAAGCACTAAAACTGTACTGTTCTAGATCTCATTCTCTGGCTTGAGTTGACCGAGTGCTGAGATACCCTTGTAGGTGTGATTCGTGCGCAATATCAAATTTTATTTTTCTACTCTTGCTTGTGTTCGCTCATGGTTGACATGGATGGATCAAATACATTTTTGATTGAAAGAGCACATGGATATATATAGCTCTAGCAATATTGTTAGAGACATGCTGCCTACAAATTGTACTTGTCCTTCAGGTTCAATGCAGAGGACAGATCTGTAAAAGCCATATAGCATGTGACACGTCTCAGATGTATGCAAACCCTCCTAAAAGCAGTTTACACCCAAATTTAATAGGGAGATAATCTTGAAGCAGCAAGGGTGGCCCATGCACCTTTAAAGAAATATGTGTAAATATAGAAATGCTCCATGATTGGGGAAATGTGAAGGAGCCATTGAAAGCATTAAAGGGAGATAGGCAAAGGGGCACCCAGAGATCTAGATTAGCTGTATAAATGTAAATAAATTTCCCATCTCCCAAGACTCCTATTAGATATTAGTTTCAGCTCGTCCAAACTCTTCATCTTGTAACTTACTTTACTTGTTTCATTGGCCCAATTATGATAAATAAGTTTTCACATCTGATGATTTGAGTACCCTAGTCACTGAAAGCCCATGTATAATCATTACATCGGCGGGGGTGAAGTATGTTGAAAAAATATAAAGAAAAAACAACTGGCCAATCTTATCGAATCCACTCAACCTTAGAAAAATGATTCCTCACTGAAAAAATCTACCTAAATGGAGGCTAGACTGTGGAAACTGAACATTCTATTTACAAAACAAAATATGATCTTTAGCCACTGAAATGACCTTCTGACTGAGTTGAATAGAACAGAGGATTTAACATAACATTTAGAACCCAGGCAGGAAGCTGTCAAAGGCTGCTCGTGAAGAATTCCATTAGGAATACTGGGTATTCTGGAAAACGAAAAAGGAATACATGGAAAGTTGTCTTAACAACTGAATGCCAAAGTGGTTTGAACAGGGAGCAGTTGCATGCGGTCACTGTAGAGGTAGCCTACAGACCCCTGAGCAGGTGCCTCTCGGGCAAAGGAGCCCCTTCCTGTTCAGCACTTTACATGTCCCCCACCCTGGCATGATGCAGATCTTACAGAGCTACCTCTCGGTTTCATTCAGGCCCTCTGTGCTGCAGGTCTTCATGGATTCACGACTGGCTCTTCTCCGTGCGTCTTCCTACGTACAGCTTTCAGTCTGTAATGTGTTTGATTGCCCTCCATATCATGGCAGTTCTTTTCCTCTCTCTGCAGTCCAGCAGCTCTTCTTCCATGCTGGACTCTGCAGTATGGCAACTGCATGGGTTTGGGCTTGGTCTACGCCTTTGATGGGAATAGCAAAACAATGTTAAGGCCCTGATCCTGGTCAGCTTCCACTTCTCAGCAAATGCTGCAGCGCTTCATCAGAAGTCAAGCTGAATAGAAAATATACATTCCAGTATGTTGTTAAAGCTGCGACCATTGTATTCAGCCCAGGCCTATGGCGAAGGTGTGCTTTGTTTTATTTCAAAAATCTAAATCTCAGTCTCCTAGCACATGGAGCATCTTCAGGTGTGTTCTTCGTTGTCTCCTACACTTGAGGGAGAGCGGTCATCTACTGGTGTATGCGTCAAGATGGAATGGAGCGTGATATCACATTCACTCTTGTACCCATCAGATTGCATACAACACAGTAAATATCGTACCTTAATGAATATATAAATTGTACTTACTTTATATGTGACTGTCTGTTACAGAGGGATTAATTAATAGATACTTGAAATATAAAGATGCTGTAACAAATTCAAGGGAAGTAATTGGGACTGTCTGATGCCAGCTACTTATATATAAAATGGGCAGTTATTCTTAACTGGCATAGATGTACGTAAAGGAAGTAAGGGTCTAGATTTGTGAGGAGAAGTTAAAAACATGAAATCCTCGGTTGAAGATATGAAAGATGGATACCCAATGATACATTGATTTCTCAGAAGAGAATGTGGTTTCCCAAACCTTAATAAGAAGGCGAGGAAAATAGCAATTGAGAATCACGAAAGTTATAAATCAGCAGGCGGTGTTCAGTGTATGTCTGCTAAGCATGGGCATCATGCGGTGATCAAATTAAGGGCTTCATCTCTGTGTAAATGGAAACCTAGCTTTTCTTCATGTATTACAAAACAATAGTTCCCTCTTCTGATTGTTGTAAAACTTATTTTAGTCAAGTGACGTGAAACCGTATATTCTGCGCCATATTCACTGTCACTGACCTTGTATAGGTAACTAACATTCTGTTTTGTAGCATCTCTCTGCAGAGGAACTGGCAAGAAGGCGAGAAGAGGAGAGAAGAAAACCTTCAAAATGTCCAAAAGGACCAAGACAAATAAAAAGGTACTTTCACAGTGGACAACAACCAATAACACCCCGTCATTTCTTCACCTCCTGGTGGAAATTCCACCCGAGGATTTTTTTTTCCATTTGCACATACTTAAGAATCGAAGACTGCCATTTTTAGGAGTATACCAGATATTATTTGTGAATCTCAAAAATGTTGTAAATATACCCCAAAGACAGGATTAATTCCTGAGGCGGAGATTTCTGACTTTTTAGGCCTGCTTTGAAAATCTTGCCATTGATAATCCAAGTTTAGGAACAATTTGAATGGGCGTGCTTCTCCGTTGCCTCTAGGACAACATTGATATGTAGGTTTTTTCTTTTTATCATTCAGAAACATCTCTTTCGCTTTGCTCTGCTTTCGATTGAATTACCCCGTGATTTAGTTCTGACTTAGTAACCTTGGTCGTTTGCTATTCCCTGTGAGGTTAACCGTAACAACTGCAAGTGGACGTGACATGAATGTATATAACCCCTGCTTTTTTGTTTTTCTAGCATTGTAAATAAAATTGTTGATTCCCTTTTTACAAACAGTGGATGCCACATGTAACACTCGTACAATAAATATGTAACAACTTCCAATTTGTGATTAATTAACATTTTTATTGAACATATATATTTTTCTTTTCTAGCTCTTTTGATCCATTTCTGCTGATTCCTTGCTGTTCTTTTAATGAGGAAAAACAGGTACAACTAATTATTTGCACTTCATTTCACACCCGAGTTCTTACTTTTGGTGGGTCAACAAAGAAACAGAAAGTAATTTGGGGCATTGAGAAATTAGATAGACTGTAATACTATGGGATGGTCTATGCTTTACGACAGATACCCTGGCCCTTTGTTGCTTCGTGTGGTCCCAATCAGCCTTAAAGAACCATTTTTCCTCCATTGTCTATTAGTATGAGCCTACATCTGGCTTACAACTTTGACTGCATGATATGATTGACCCTGCATCCAATCAAGTGGACATACCCCACACATTAATGTGTTTTCCAGACACTGTGTTTGAAACTTCTTTTCTGTCTTAAAGATTGTTGTATTGTGTTTTTTCAGGAGCCTTTTCAAGTGAATGTAGCTGCAGAAGCCCTCTTAATAATGGACTTGGTAAGCCGAAAGCAGTGTGCCCTGTTTAGCACTGTATTTAACATTCTTTGTTTGCCTGGCTTACCAAAAGCTTCACTGACACGTTCCAATTTTAGGTTACCTGCATAGTGCTTGCGCTGTGCTTGTGAAATCTCCTGTATTCAATATATCTTAAAAGGGGGTTCTTATTAGTTCCCATTGACGAATTACTGTGTTAATTCACTTTGTATCGAACATTTTTATTTTTGTTAACTTCCCCTGGCTGCATGCATTTACGATACTCCTACTAAAGCTGTTCACACAGTTGTGGCCCCATTCACTGTCAAGATAGGATGCCTTCCCACTGAAAAGGCAGTCAGCTTTTTACAGTGTGCTGGAATGTTCACTTTTTATTACTTAGTTGTGTAAAGCAGATGCTTTATCCTTAAAACGTTTGTGGCATTTCCTAATCATGCTTCAGTACTTTTCTTTGCACTTTGTAGGCATTATCGGATAGATTTTTTTCAACTTAATCTATTTGGTCATTATGAACAATTTCTAAATGTTGTGATAAACATTGCAGTTTAAAAATAAAGTTAATATACAAGAACTTTGCTCAATTTTTACTACTAAACAGGCAGTCACATGTGCAGTTACCTTGCAGACAACAGGGTCATGATTTGAATGGTGCAGCAGGTGCAGTAGCACCCGGGCCAAAAATTGTCATAACTCATCTAAGCACATAATATTGCTCTATTTGACTACTAAACAGGCAGTCACAATTTCAGTCACCTTGCAGTTAAAAGAGACTTAATTTGAATGGTGCAGTGGCACCGGGACCAAAAGCTCTAGGAACCCCACTAAACCCAGATTATTGCAAAAATTTAAAACTAAACAGGCAGTCACAAGTGCAGTTACCTTGCAGACAACAGACTTGTGATTACTATGGTGCAGCAGGTAGTGACACGAGGACCAAAAGCTCCAGGCACCCCACTAAAATTGCTATAGTTTACTAGTAAACAGGCAGTTATAAGTGCAGTTATCTAGCAAGCGCTAGGTTCATGATTTCAATAGTGCAGCAAGTGCAGTGGCACAGGGACTAAAAGCAGAGCGAAAACAACTTTCCTAGGCAGTAAGTACTGTAAATATTACATTGGTCTACTTAGCATGATGTGGGGGATAACCCAAGCTCCGTGCAATCAAATGACAACTGTTTAAAACATGTTAATTATTCTTTTATTAAGATTTTTTTTTTTTTTAAGTGTGGCATATGAATATTCAAAAAACATTTGTGCATAAGTGCCTTTACATCAGTTACAAAATGTTGTCACCTTCAGCCACCATATATCAACTGTTTGAAATTTTGTACCTGAATTCAATATATATCAATTGTCTAGTTGAATCGTGGTTCAGTATGTTGTATATGTATTATGTTTGGTCTTTATTGTGTTGTTGTGTATAAAGTGCCTACCGCTCGTAACTCATGGTAAATACACCGTAACTGATGTAAAGGCACTTATGCACAAATGTTTTTTGAATATTCATATGCCACACTTTAAAAAAAAAAAATCTTAAAATTAACTGTTTTAAACTGTTGTCATTTGATTGCATGGAGCTTGTGTTATCCCCCACATCATGCTAAGTAGACCAATGTAATATTTACAGTACTAGGAAAGTTGTTTTCGCTCTGCTATTTGCCCTGTCCTAGGAGTTCTAGAGCTTTACAGGGGTCCCTTTTTTGACTCATACAGGGACTAAAAACTCCAGCCACCCCACTAATCACCGTTTATTGCTATATTTTACAACTAAACAGGTAGTCACAGGTACAGTTATCTTTCAGGCACTAGGGTCATGATTTAAATGGTGCAGCAGATGCAGTGGCACCAGGGCCAAATGTTGTCAGAACTCCTTTAAACACCTAATATTGCTATATTTTACCACTACATTGGCAATTATAAGTGCAGTTATCTAGCAGGCAATAGGGTCATCATTTGAATGGGGCAGCAGGTGCAGTAGCACCAGGACCAAAAGCTCTAAGCACCCCACTGAACACCTAATATTGCTATATTTTACTAATAAACAGGTAGTCACAAGTGCTGGTTCCTTGCAGACAACAGGGTCATGATTTAAATGGTGCAGCAGGTGCAGTGGCACCAGGCCCAAAAGTTGTCAGAACTATACAGGCGGACACGATCCTAGGTGTCTTTCACTTAAAAGGGGCTTGATTTGAATGGTGTGGCCTGTGCAGTGGCACTGGGTCCAAAAGCTCTGGAGACCCCACTAAACGCAGAATATTGCTAAATTTCACAACTAAACAGGCAGTCACAAGTGAAGATATCTAGCAGGCACTAAGGCCATATTTTCTATGATGCTGCAGATGCAGTGGCACCGGGGCCAAAGGTTGTCAGAACTCCTCTAAACACCAGATATTGCTATATTTAACTACTAAATAAGCAGTCACAAGTGTAGTTACTTTACACGCACTAGGGTCATGATTTCAATGGTGCAGCAGGTGCAGTGACACCACGGCCCAAAGCTTTAGGAACCCCTTTAAACATCTCATATTGCTATATTTTACAACTAAACAGGCAATCGTAAGTGCATTTATCTAGCAGGCAATAGGGTCATCATTTAAATGGTACAGCAGGTGTAGTAGCAACAGGGCCAAAAGCTCTATGCACCCCAAAAAACAACTGATATTGCTATATTTTACTACCAAACAGGCAGTCACAAGTGCAGTTACCATGCAGACAACAGGTTCATGATTTGAATGGGACAGCTGGCGCACTGACATCAGGCCCAAAAGTTATCAGAACTCCTCTAAATACATAGTATTGCTGTTACATCATTTAAATCTATTATTTCGCTCTTTATTTTTCAACTTTTTGCTATTGCTTACCTCACTATACCACTAGTAACAGCACAATATATTACCTTTTTGTACATAAGCAAGTCCTGGCACTAAAACAGACTTTCTGTAACTTATATTGTACAACTACTGAGCAAGCTACAACTTACAACAAAAAACAGCTTATTATTAATCACATAGGCGAAACCTAATGCATTTACCAATGCTTGCTTATCTTCCTTCTTCACCCTATAGCATTTTCTTACATTTGGCATTATTATCTTCAAATTCACAGCAAAAAATTGGCATTAGCTAAAATTGAGAATATGGGTATATTAATATAAAACAAAGTGTTTGATGTTCTTCCTGATGTTAAAAAGCCAGTGAAGGATGTGTGTGTCAGGTTTCAGAAAACAGTCCTGGATTTGAGGTGTTATTGTGATAAAACATATTGTTTTCAGTTTTCAAGGTACCAAAAAGTGCTGTATCCAATCGTTTTAGGTCTTGCCTACGCTGCGCGCATGCGTTGCATAGGAGGGGACCTCTTGGAATCGATCAGCTTTTTAGCCCAAAAACGTGCACTCTTTGCATTGCTTTCAATTGCAACACATGGACGTTTGGCAATTCCCTTGCTGGAGCGAGCTTTGGCGACATCTGTTTGTAATTATCTTGTAAACAGATAGAGCCCCTGCTCGCTCCCGCAAGGGAAATGCTGTGTGTGTCTGGGTGGGCACAAGGGCACGCGCACTCCCTGGCTTGTTGGGTGTTGCCTCCTCAAAAATTGCATGTACATGATACACCAGTGACTACTAATTGCCCTTGTGAGAAACTAGACCTATAATGTACGGCTTCATTTTATATTTTTACAAAATAGCAGTTTGTGCCATTAAGAGTTGTATTTAATATTCTGCAGTGTTTGTTTGTGTTCCGTGGAGCAGTAATTGAAAAATGTCTCTTTTAATCGGACAGTAGAAATCCAAAACAAAAAGCAATTCTTATCCGACCCGTCCTCTTAGCAAAGATGAGAATAACATTTAATCTAAAATCTGTGTGCTTAATTTACAAAACAATTACCTGACCACACACTCAAGGTCTGTTTTATTGCAGAAAACGAAAAGCACGAGAAACACCATACCCACACTTTAAAAGACCGCAGTGGCTCTTCTCACTCTAGCAGTGTACACCAATAAAAAGGCTTTGAAAGTGACGTACCTTGAGGCGCGACCGGAAGTGCGTTGAAGTCCTGCTTGTTGACCAAGTCTCATTTTTCTTTGTCGAATTGATGCAGGAATAGCGAAAACAAAGGCATCTAGGGCAAAGGAAATACTAATGGGGAAAGCTCCAACGTCTGATTAGTAAAGCAAATTAGATGTTTGGAAGAGCCGTCAGCAGGCGTTCTTTTCTAACACGCATTGCATTCTGGGACACGTAGTTGTACATTTAGATTCACTCTCAAAATAAAAGTCCACCAAAATAACAGCGCAGAGTAAAATAATTGCTGACGCTCGTAATATTTTGAATCCCACCTGTCTGTCAATTACACGGATTGTCTGTAATTTCAGCCTGATGCCCGTAGTAGGTTTTTGATCTGATAACAGACCGCATTTGTCTGTAATTTGGACACTTTGCTTTTTACAGACTTCTGGTTTATTATACAGCTGGCAGCTACGTCCTACAAGTAGCAGAACTAGCTTTCAGTACAGATTATTACGCAGTGAATGCAATATACGGATATTTTATTAGTACACAGTAACATTGTAGGGCATTTGAAAAGCTCTAGCTTGTTGCTTGTGCTGCTTTTTAGGTCTCGCTAGACGTAAGCAAAAGCGAAGCTTTTGCGTCTAGCGAGACAACTTATGTTGTTACTTTTCGGGGAATGAGTACAGCAAAGTGCCACGCGCATTTGCAGGCCGAGATTCGACCTCGTGAGCGCGCACGTCGTCACTCACGCATGCGCACAAAGAAAGCCATACACACACTGCATATACACACACGCACCCCCCTTAAACATACACACGCGCACACAGACAGACAGACGCACGCACAAACACACTAAAACTGACACACACACACGCGTACACCCCACCCCCACTCACCCCTCCTCTCACTCAACACACTTACCTGTTCTGGCGGTGCTCGGCGGCGGATCAGCATCTCGGGCGGCGGTAGCGCTTTGCGGGGCTCTCTCACCACATGACAGCCCCGCCTTCCCCATGCGCCCGGCCGCTCTTCACCCGGTCCCCCATCTCGGGACCGGGACTCAATGCGGAGCCTTCGTGGCTCCTCGGGCAGCTCTCTCTCTCCGTCTCGCCGCGATGGGGCGGGACTTCCGGTGGGGGCCGCGCTGTGATTGGCCGGCTTCCCAACCGCTTCCGGGTCGTCGCAGGCAGCGCGGCGGCCCGGCGGGGATTTTCTATTTCTATTTAGCCATCTCTTGTTTCCTTGCTCCCGCTTGCTATTGATGCTGTACTCCTGGAGTTCAGAACTAAAATCTGCAGAATATTCCACTGTCAACTGGTTTGTGGAGGTGAGCGAGGTGCCCAGTTTATGAATAAACGCATCTCGAGTTTACAAATACCAAGTCCTTGGCGCAAGGCTCTTGTTCTGTAGCCGCTTGTAATGTAATGTAAATGTAAATTGATACTTGTATAGCGCACTACTCACCCGCAAGGGTCTCAAGGCGCTTGTACGAATACCGCTGTGGAACCCATCCTGGCTTTCCCTGTGAGGTGTCCACTCCTGGGCACCCCCAAGGTGGAGGCCAGGCATCCTTAGCGTTGTGGGGGCCGTTGTGGAGATTAAGCAAGCTATTGCCCAGAGTTGCAGAGTGGGACTCCATGATTGGAATAGGCACCGAGGCGAGAATTATCAGGTCCGTGGAATTTTGAGCCCAAGACCCGCCGAGGCGGGGAATTGAACCCTGGTCCCGGGCTAGACCTCTGCATCAGGGTCTGCCGCTCTAACCATTGAGCCACACTTCTCCACGCTTGCAGCCCGCAGAGGCGGGAGCCTGAGGTGCGCGCAGTTTATTTATTCACAAAACTGAGGTAAACTCTTGCAGACCTTTTCTGTTTATTTTTGTATAAAATCCGTCTCTGGGATATCACGGAATAGATCGGGAAGCAGTAGCTGCTCAGCCCGAGTCATTTCCGAGCGGAAGCAGATGAACAGAAGCACATTTGACAAATAACAGGTGTTTTCTGAAGGAATTTCTAAACTGCTTCCATTTATCTGCCAGGGGATTCTCTGCACAGACTCCTAGCACTGGGACGCTCTGGTTATAGCAGCCATGAGCCGTGTGCTTTATACGCCCATTACATTATAAATTAATTACCAGCTTCGCTCACACCGCGCATCAGTGATGACGAACAGAGCACTTTTACTCTGACCCATGTGCAGAAACAAATGTTACTAATGACCGATGCCATGGAGTACAACTTGCTGACCTCAAAAGGCTAAAAGGCTGACTAGGACATGGTTAAAAGGCTGACTAGAGCGAGGTTAAAAGGCTGACTAGCACAAGGTTAAAAGGCTGACTAGAATGCAACACCCGCCCTTCAAATGGAAATATAGAAGCACAGGTGCGAACTGTCCCAGAGTACCAGTTTGCGACCCAAGAGTGCATGTACTCTCCCCTTTACTTCTTCCCCAGGAGTACTGACACTCTCTATTTCAAATTAAAGCAGAGTGGAAACCGAGCACCTGCCAGGGGCATGCACATTTTAAGCACTGCTCGTGACCAAATCACAGCAGATGTCAGTGGTGAGCGTTAACTCGTGGAGTTATCGAGCAGACTGTCGTGTCGAAAGCCACTGCTCGTAAAAGACGTACAGGTGCAGGAAAACTGACGCAATCTTAATATCTAATCTGCTCATGGTGGATAACATCCAGAGGAGCAAAGCACACTGGGAACCAGTGACTGTAAATCACAGACGCCGGACCCGTCGTGGGAGGCAACGGCCGCTTTATTGCTCTTCTCCAGGCTTGAATTACCCTCCTCTGTTTGAACCCCCCCCCCCCCCCCTCCCCCACGGCGCTTGGGGTGACCGAGTGAAACCACAGTCAGGTGGCACCCGGGAATCCGGATGTTATGCATCATTGAGCAGGGAGGGCTGTCCCCTCCAACTTCCGGCCCAGGGGGAAGATAAGGCGAACCCAAGCGGTGTATTTCCAGGGGAGGTTGCGGAGTGCACTGCGGTGTTCAGTCCATACCTGTGCCGCGCCGGATGTGACCACTGGCGGGCACGCGCCATGGCATGTTTAATGGATTCCTCCTGGCAGAGTGCCGCGCGTGACATTCTACCTGCTATCGACAGAACGATATCTGAGGTCATAAGGTCCTGGCTCGATGATAGGCGCGATGCTCTTTCATTCATGCAAATCGAGTTCCATGGATGAACGCGGTCTGCAGAGGCCAGGGCCCGCGGCCTGCTTGGTGATGCATACAGGGAGGCAGATTACAATAGAGAACACGCTGGGATTCTCATAGAAACCCCCGGCAGGGAAGAGCAAACAAGCATTGGCATAGCCAATTGGTCTGGCCTTGGTCTCCTCCAGCCTTTTGACAATTCTTTTTTCATTGACTTTGCAAAACTTTATTATTCTGGAAGCTGCCGGGCCCTCATTAAACAAGCATTTGCAATGCAATAGGTCTCACATTATTAACGTTTGAGCTATTGGTGTTGCATTATTATTAGCAATGTCAATAGCTTAAACTTTAATAATGCGAGACCTATTGCATTGCAAATGCTTGTTTGTCTGGCTTTTATTATGGATTTGCAACTTTTTTTAAACTATTTTCCTTTTAATAATATGACACTATATTTTTTTTACTTGCGTAGCAGATTTTAAATTCGAGCACCTTCATATTTCAAATATTTTTGTTTGGGATAGATAGATGTTGGACCAATAAACAGACGAACAGAGGGACAGATAGATGGGTAGGTGGATGGATTGATGAACGGATGGGTAGTTTGGGAATGGATGGAGAATGAATCAATGGGAGGATAGCTGAATAGATGGTTGCATTGGTCAGGAGGATGGATGGATGCATCAATGAATGGATGAATTGATGAATGGCTGGGTTGACAGATGGATGGACATTATATGAATAAATATGGGTAAGTTGAAGAATATTGGTGAGTGGGTGGACAGATGATTGGCTCTTGGGTGCAAAGATGTGTAAATGGAAGAATGGATAGATGGATGCTTGGATGATAGATCAGGGTGAATTTTTGGATGTATGGTTACTTAGATGGATGATTGTGGAAATGGATAGACCTTGGTGGGTTGTAGCTGGATGGACAGATGGGTGGATGGATGGATCTTGTTGGGTTCATGGATGGACAAATGGAAGGGTGGATCAATGGGTGCTTGAGTGAATTGATAGATATAGGTGAGTGGATGGATCTCTTGGTGGACATATGTATGGATCTTGCTGGTTACATGGATGGATGGATGGATTGATGAAAAGATGGGTGCTTCGATGGATGAACTGATAGTAGAATGGATGCATTTTGTGGTGTATGGGATGGGTGATGGATAGATCACGGCAGATGGATGGATAGATCGATGATTATATGGAAGATGGGCGCTTGGATGGATGGATGGATGGATGGATCAATAGTTGGATGGGTGAATCTTGTAGTACATGGATGGATGATAGATAGATCAAGGTGGATGGATGGATCTTGGTGAATGAATGAACAGATCTTGCGGGGTGTATGGATGGATTGATAGATTGACGTTGCATGCTTGGATTGATGAATCTGTGTAAATGGATGGAACTTGGTGGGTGGATAGGTGGATGGGCAGAGATGGATGGATGGATAGATGGATGTTAGTGGGTGCAAGGATGGATATACAGAAGCATGGGTGGGTGCTTGGATGAATTGATAGATCTGGGTGAATGGATGGATGTCTTGGTGGGTGGATGTATGGGTCCTGCTGGGTACATGGATGAATAGATCGATGAATTTATGAACAATGGTTGCTTGGATGGATGCATCTTGTGAGTGCATTGATGGATGATGGCTAGATCAGGGCGGATGTATGGATCTTGGTGAGTGGATGGGTGGAGCTTGCTGGGTACATGGATAACTTAATAGGTTCAGTGGTGTAACAAAACTTGAGGGGGGCCCCCCTGCAAAGTACATTCAGGAGGCCCCCACACTCTGGACCCAGTCCAAAACGCTTGGGCCCCGCACCACAGGGGCTGCAGGGGCTTTTGTTACGCCACTGGATAGGTTAGCAATGTTTGCTTGGATTGATTGATGTATAGACGCTGGATGGGCGCTTGAAGAATGAATATGTGTAAATGGATGGATCTTGGAGGGTGGATAACTGAATGGACAGAGACGGGTGGATAGATGGATCTTAGTGAGTGCATGGATGGATAAACAGAAGAGGATGTAGCCTTATAGCTAGAGCTGACGACTTTGGAACTGGGAAACCGGGTTCGAGCCTCCACGTCGGCTCTGCATCCTGTGATTTTGGGCAAATCACTTAATCTCCCTGCGCCTACCAAATAATGAATGTGTCCTTGTGTAATGTAATTGGTGCTAAGGTAAAGCGCTCCAATACCTTCCTGTGGAGTCTGTGCTATATAAATCTGCAAAAAAAATTCCTTCCATGGTCGACAAACTCGCTGCGCTTAATTTGTGTAATAACACTTTTGATGAAAACACATTCGACTGCCTACTGAGTTGTGCTCAGTGTAAGTGGTCTACCACCCCTTCCCCCCCATCAGCTTCAAGCTCTCGTCGGAATACATTACATTTCTATTTTTGGGTGGCAAGTTTTATCGTATAGATGTGGATGTAGTTGTAGGCAATATCCAAGCGCCATTGCGACACTGCGAGTAGTATTTAGTTCTTAGGGAAGCTACCGCTATCGTAAAGAGACACAACAGTATATGAAAGTTAGAAAGCCACACAAAAAGCAGCAACAGTGCGCTGTAAAGCTGTAATGAGGTGCGGTAAAATGCAAGGCAATGTTACTAGGTGCAAAACCAATCTATTAATTTGTACACATAAAATGATACAACTCCTGCATTTGTTTCCGTATGTTAGTGGTGCAGTGACATGGCTTCTGCAGGTGGCTTCCGAACGCTCGAGCTAGAAAAGGGGGGGGGAGAAGGACAAAGAGGCAAACCAACAGTATTATGATCTGCGCAAGACCATACTGCCACCTTGCCATCCTGCTGAAGTGCTATCCTCAGAACAGCTGTGTCATTAATAGCGCGTCGAAGTGGCAAGCGCCTCAACACAGGGCCTTGGTCTTGAAGAGAAGTGGCCGGTACCACTGCTTGGCTGAGTACCCGGGCACCAAATGAAAAATAAAATAAAACATGCATTGGCATAGCCAATAGGTCTCGCCTTTGGAACCGTATAAGTATTTAGTTATGAAGTACAATATCCTTGGTGCAACAACATCAACTGTTGCAGGGCTAAACACTTATAAGGTCCCAAAGGCAAGACCTATTGGCTATGCCAATGCTTGTTTCATTTAGCTCTGGTTGCTACGTGGACCCACTAGATGTGGTTCAGTTTGGGTGGTTTATGTCATCTTGCGTGCTTTCAGTACTAGTGTAGTTTCTGTGTTTAAGGGTTGTTGCACGATAATATTTATTTAAATAGGATCAGAAGTGTTCGAACTTATCACAGTTTGGCATTTAGGCTTTAGAGCCAGATGTAGCAAGTGTTTTTGCATTCGCAGATCACATGTTTGCAGAATCTGGCCCTTTACAACCACACAAAGGTATTTAGGTATGTACACAGCCCAAATTGCACTTCAGTAACAAGTTACCAATTCACAATTTCTGTTGGTGACAAATACCCATACTGTATTTGAAAGGGGCATGTTTAGTTACAAATACCAAATTGGTATGTGTATGTATTAATGCCTTGCAGCAAAAATCAGTTGCAAAGCATTAATACTTTACTGACTTCAAACAAGTTGACAGCACTTTTTTAAAGAGTAGGCAGTGATCCCTTGGACTACTGCCTACTCTAAAAATAAATTTAACTTAAAACTTTTATTGATTAATTTATTGTAAACACATCCCTTTTCCCGTTAAGGGTAATGAGTTGCTTATGTAAACAGAAAAATGCTTTATTGAAAAGAAAGCACAGGCATGGTGATCTTCTGACCTCAGTAGGCCCCCATCCTTATGATATCTGTGATTCTTAGTAGGTCGTAGTTTGCTATCTACCTCTTTATTGTCATGAGGAAGGTCGCATTGCGAACCAGTAGGAATCAGTAATTTGCACACCGACCTATTAGTACAAAGGCCAGTTTGCAAATTATCACACTCATTGCAAAGCTAGTGGTCGCGAATCGCAACGAGTGTTACATACATCTGGCCCTAAATTGTTAGAAAAGAGCCTGCATACAGCAATGGTGTCCTGTGCTGAGAGCCAACCACCAGATCTTCTGTTGTTGTATAACTGAGGCTGACTCAGTCAATTAGAATGTACTTGTAAATGTCACTGACTATGTTTTTTGCAAGCATTTTAATTGTGATTGTCCATCAAATCCAATGCTTGATGAGAAGAATAAAGCAAGTTGGCAGCTGTGCTAGAGCCCTGTTATTCACTGTGAGGCAGACCCTGTAAAAGCCTTCACTTTTAGGAGAGGGAATATTGGGACACCCGGACTATGGTCACACTAAAAAGACACCTTTCGGGGTGACTCTCATGGCCACCAGTGAGGCCAGGTGGAGGGGAGCCAGAACACTCAAACACCCTATGTCTTTGAACCAGATGAGGGGGCGTGGTAACGTAGGATCTCTAAAAACATTCCCGGTAAGGCTAGGAATTTAATACTGGGGGAGGGGGGCAGAACAACTCTACAGGCTCTTTGACGAGGCTTGGTGAGTGACATAAAATTAGTCAGTGCATCATTCCTTACCCCATACTCTTCCTGGTCATGCATCTTTTTGCACAGCAAGAAGGACTAATACAGCTGACTGTTGCCCTAGTCTCCTGATCACAACTGCGAATAGGAAGTTGGGCCCAGCTGTTCACATGCTCCTTTTTTCCACAAAAGCATTTATACACAAGGAGGATTGGGACCCCAGGCAACTGTCCCAGTCAAATAAACTGCTATAGGACAGCTCACTCTCTCTCTCCTGGTCCTTGGGCAATGCCGTGAGAGAGGTGGGTCGAAGAAATCAAATCCCTCCATCCATCCCTTCGGCAGCGTGAGGGACGTTCTATCTGCCCGGTCTGGTGGCTCAGTGGACTAATGCGTCCATTGCAGGGGCCTGTGTTAGACCTCATTGTCACAGGTTCAAATCCCGGCAGGTCCACTCAGCCTTTCATCCATCTGAGGTCGATAAAATGAGTACCATTGAGTTGGGTAACAACGTACATCTGTTATTCAGCGCCAAGAGACCTCTGGGTGAATGTGCGCTTTACAAATACACATGTTATGTTATGTTATCTGGAGATGCTGTAGAATTAAAAACGCTCACTGTGCCTTGGGTTTGGGGGCGGTATCATACTGGAGAGGAGATGTAACGTCAAAACACAGCCTTCCTCAGCCCTTGCACAAGGCTGAGAGGGACAGAAAACGAGTCTGAGCGCCTTATCCGCCATAGACGTCTATGCATTTGTTCTGTGGGGTTTCTCCTCTGACAAATCTGTAAAATATAAAAAATAAAGTTTATAACACATTGATGTTCATTGCTGCTCATGGCCACCAAGGTTCAAAGGGATCGAAGATGTGTCCTATTGAGAAGCAATAAGTTGTTTTCAAATGTCCAAAGAGGGGAGAATTAAAAGTGGCATCCCTGAGAGTTTCAATTATTGGAAAAGGTACCTACCCTAACCATCTGATAGTAAACATTTTAATGTGTCACAGGATGTGGCCTGCTAAGAAAAGCATGTTGTTGATCATAAATGCGTTTACAGCAATCAATTAAAATATTGTTCATGCTGGGATCTTTGGTATTGTGTGATTTATCTCTGTAGGGTCGCAAGTCATTGTCTCAACTTGTAACAAGAGGTCCAGACGGCTGGCCAATAAGGTGGCCTGATAGTTTTTATCAGTAGTACCATACCATGTAGATATAAAGTGAAAAATGATAAATCCTTTCCCCATAGTGTTTTTAAACACCAAGCCTCCTTTTTTGTGGCATTTGTCTAATTAATGTTTAAATACACTAGGTTTAATCTTTGAGTTTCTACAGCAAAACCTCCTCACCAACATCTACCGACCCCTTGGAATGCCTCCTCCCGCCTCTTCAACCTAATGGAAGACCTCGGCGTTATGCCAAATAACTTTACACAATTCATTCGGATACATGAGTGTAAAGCAGCAAATCACGAAACGAGTCTTGTGGCACAGTACTGCTGCTGCAGTGGCATTCCATTAACATTAAGCAAGTATACTGTTAGCACTTTCAGGGTGTGCAAATGCCCGATCATTGCATCAACTTGTCAAATAGAATTCTCTAATCTGTGATGGGGTAATGTCCATCTGAGTTAGATTGTCTTTTTTTCAGGATTTGAGCGTTTTATGTTCTGGATCTGCAAGTACTGCTTAGTTTGTTACTTACAATGCTTTAAAGATTTTCTTTGTACATAGACCTGGCTTCTCAAAACAAGTTATCAAACCTTAGATAAGTTTACATTTAGTAAATCCTGTTTACTCTTGTGTGTCCTTGTGTTTAGGTAGTGTGGAAGCAAGCCACAGCTCACATCAAAACTGTGGTGGCTGTCTTCCCCTAAACAAATCTAATTTGAATTAAATACGTGTGTTTTCTACCGTCTTTTGTTCATTTCAGCATGCCCATGTGTCGATGGCAGAAGTAATTGGTTTGCTAGGAGGAAGATATTCAGAATCTGATAAAACACTAGAGGTAAGAGAAATGTTGTCATTCCCTCATCGCCTTTTTTTAGTGAGAGGTTTAAGCAATCCTCCTACTGGTCAGAATAAATGAGGGGGTCTCATCATTTGAGATCAGTAATTTTGTGTCACCTGTAATTGGTCAGAATACATAATCTCGCTCTCTCACGTCCCTTTATTCAGTCGTTATTATTTTGATTTCAGGAGACTCTGTTTATTACAATGATGCACTTTCAGATCTTTCTCCTGCTAGTTTAGTTTTTGCTTGTCAGCAAACTGCCTTAAAAACAACAAGCATGGGCAAAGAAATAAAAGTATTGCTATCTATACTTTCAAGATAACAGCTGCCTTGCGTCATGTATCACACGTTGCTTCATGTGACTAGATATGTCAAAAGTATAGAAGGCAATAAAAACATGGCTTTCTATTCTTTTAAGGTGGCCAGTGCGTGTGTAACTCCATGTGCAATGCATCCTCATGCATGTTACTATGATGCAACGTGGTGGCCACCTTGAAAGGATAGAAAACTATGCTTTTCCATGTTTTCTGTACTTTAATTTGGCTGGATCCCGCTGTTGACTTTGCCAATGCAGGCCGCATTTAAATGCCTTCTGCATTGGCAAAGCCTATAGCATCTACCCCCATATGAAGGGTAACTGCTGTTGAGTTCAATAATGAGGTTTAAACAAGATGTAGATTTAACTCCTTTATTCCAATCTTAAACCCCCAAGGTAGCAGGGGAGTGCGGACACAGCCGCCAGCAACAGTCTCTCCAATCCTTTTCCCCACACCACTCTAGAATCCAAACACCATCACCAAGGTGAGCACACGCTCGAGCCTTAACTTGACTACAATACGAAGTGACTCGAGCGAGGCTCGAGCACCAACACAACACTTCCCTCTCCTTCTAAATGAAAAAAAGAATAATAAAAAAAAACATATGCAATAATCATTAGAATAGATTACAACCTAAAATATAACAATGAATAATATATATATATCCAGTCAACAGTAAATGTGTGTAACATAGTCATCAAATTTCTTTGGTTTTGAGCACAAACGTTTGGTGTGTGGGATTACCACTACATCGTTTAACGTGTGAACAGTACCTCTACTGGAAGTGGTATGCCTAGAACATTGTTCATCTCCAGTATTTTCCAAAGGTTCAATAGGAATATTGATGGAATGATCAGCAACAACAGTGTATTCAAAGTCATCAACCCTATCATACCTGTCTACCCGTGCCTGTTTGTTTGAGGATCGTTTCCCCTCAATGTGTCCTTTCAACAAAGCTATCCTATTGGCATTCCACACCTTACCATCACTTAAAAGTACGGAATTGCACAGAATTTTAATTACTTTGAGAGGAGCAGAATACACATTCTCGCCTTTGCGTACAAGTCTACCCTTTCTGACTTTTACAATGTCACCAACCTGTAAATTACCTCTCCTTCTTTTCCCAACCCCAGTATGTTTCTCAGCTAAACGGCTTTGGTTGGTTTCTAAAGACTGCTTGACATTTTTAATAGATCAGGGGACAATTTTTGTGCAATTAAGCCATCCCAAGTTCTCTTTAGTGCATTCGAATGGCGAATGCCCAGTAGACTGACTTTTGGTGATCCTGTAGGCACCAACCATTTTCCTCAATTCAGCCTCCCAATTCTCTTCATTACTGTGTGAAAGTTCCATAATACCTTTTATCACTCTATTGAAGCCCTCAACACTTCCATTTCCTTCTGGGTGATAATTGTATGTGGTCCTATGTACAATACCAGTGTCGGTTATGATTTTTTTTAAACTTTACCTTACAAACTGTCCACCATTGTCACATACTAAATCTTTAGGGAGACCTTCCCTAGCAAAAAACTTCCCCCAGTAAGTACAACAAATTATCTGTCAGCTTTTTCAACAACTTCTTACTCTGGCCATTTAGAAATATGGTCAATTACCACGGAAATTTATTTTTGTAAACCATCATCAGTTTTGACCGGACCGAACATGTCTACACCAAACCTTTCCCAAGGCATATCTGAGACTACAATGGGATGTAAGGTAGGTTTGAACGTGGTCAAACGTTAACACATTCGAAACATTCACAGACAAGCCTTTCAGTGTCCTTGTCAACACCAGGCCACCAGCATGATTGCTTAATTCTGCATTTGGTTTTGACGATCCCCAAATGACCTTTGTGACATAAGTTAACAATTTTGTCCCGAAAGATTTTTGGTGGAACTAACTTGCCACCTCTGAGTAATAAATCATTTTCCAAAGAAAGTTCGTTCCTCACCTCCCAAAATGGGATAAAAACTTTGTGCATTGTCGATTTCTCTGGCCAACCCTTGTGGACATATGCGCACACTTCGCGAATTTCTTCATCAAGTGACATATTAATAACCCAATCATTATGAAGTATGCTTGCTAATTCATTAATAAATCTACTAGCAACCAACCATTGGTCCCAATCATTTCCAGTGTCTTCACAAATAGGCCGGGGACACCTGCTCAAAAAATTAGCAATTCTATTACGAATGCCAGGGACATAGACAATGTCCTAAACAAAATCCTAAAGTTGTGCAGAGAAATGGGAGATTCTTGGGAAACGTTACTAAGACCATGTGAAGTAAGAACCTTAGTATGTGGCTTGTGATCTGTGCGTAAAGTGACACAAGTACCCCAAATAAATTGCCTGAATGGTTTAAGTCCCCACAAGCAACCAAGAGCTTCCCTTTCTATAACGGACTATTTTTCTTCCGTGGGGGTAAGGACACTAGACGTAAAAGCAACCGCACACTCAGATCCGTCACCTTGCAATTGAGAGAGGACTACACCAAGGCCCCTTCCACTCGCATCGGTAGTGATGAAACTTAAAGTTTGGGGTCAAAACCTTGAGTGCCAGTGCAGATATCCTTTTTTTTTTTTTATACTATCCATGTTTGATTGGCAATCCTTGGACCAATAAAAGGTACTCCCTTTTTTAAGCAATTGTATAATACAGTACGTCCTATCAGCAAAATTACATACAAATTTAGAATAAAATTCAGCCAAGCCTAGGAAAGACCTGACTTCCTCTTTGTTTTGGGAGGTGGGTGCTTTTTTAATGGCATCAATGAGTACTGATTTAGGACGGATGCCAAAAGCACAAATTTTGTAACCATGGTAAGTTACACTCTTCATAGCAATTTTACATTTAGACTTCTCTGCTGTCAAACATTTCATCTCTAGAATTTGTAAAACTTGGGATAAAACCTTTTCATGTTCTTCTATATCTTTCCCCATGATGAGAATATTATCCTGGACAACGCCAGTCCCAAAGTGAGGAGGAGAAGAAGAAAGAGAAAGTCATACAGTGTGAGACGCAATCAGCCAGGAAACACATTGTTTTCAAGAGCCCAGAAAATAGTGAGCTTCCTTCATTAGTGAACCGTCCAAAAATGAAAACCTAGGAAAATAAATAAGGAAGAAGTGGATCTACAGAAAACTCTGCAAAATAAATGCAATATTGGGCAGTATTGGCAGAAGAAAGAAAATCAAAAGGCACAGAAACCGCCACCTAAGAAACCAAGAAAAAACCCTGAAGACCGAGTAGTTCTAGGCAACAAATGTGAAAGAAGTAGTAGCAAATCAGCAAAGTTCATTCAAGTTGAGGAATTCAACAAACGAGAGAAGAAGCACCCCTGTAAAGACTGTAATAAGAGATTTCACACTCAGCAAGCGCTTACGCATCATAAGAAGACCCACACAGGTGAAAGACCGTACAAATGTAATGAGTGTTTCAAGTGTTTTTGGCCGTCTTCTCATTTGGTAGCTCACCAGAGTATTCACTCATGACTCAAGCCTTATAAATGTAGTGTATGTGGTAAAAGCTTCCGCCAGAAAGCAACACTAAATAATCATGAAAGAATCCATACATGTGAAAAACCCTACATGTGTAATGTGTGTGGGAAGACATTTAGTCGGGCAGAGTGCCTCAGTGTACACCAGCGAATTCATACAGGTGAGAGACCATATCATTGTTATGTCTGTGGGAATAGTTTTAGCCACTCTGCTACATTAGTGGCACATCAGCGAAAACATACAGGAGAGAAGCCCTTCACATGTAGTGAGTGTGGTAAAGGTTTCAGTCGCTTTGAAAATCTAACCGTTCACAAACGATTACATACTGGTGAAAAACCTTATTCATGTAGTGAATGTGGAAGGAGGTTTACTCAGTCAGAAACCCTTGTCATACACCACCGTGTACATACAGGGGTGACGCCATACACATGTAGTGACTGTGGGAAATGTTTCAGGCACTCTGCATCCCTATTTGCACACAAGCGGATACATACAGGAGAGAAACCATACCCATGTAGTCAATGTGGGAAGAACTTTAGTCAGGCATCATCCCTGAGACTGCACAAGCAATATCATGCCCGAATGAAATACCCGTGTGATGAATGTGGAAAGAGTTTAAAAACGAATCGAAGCTTAATATTCATAAGCAAATACATGTACAATAAAAAACCAATTAGTTTGTTGTACTTGATTTCAAATAGTTCAAATAAACTGACTAATGAGTTTGGTACAGTATGACCACCTTTCCCACAGCCCCTGATCTTCACGTTGCCTCGAGTCCCGATCCTCGACCGGGCTGGTGGGTCTCGTACTGTTCCAGTGCTGCCTTGCCTGCCTGAAGTTAAGCCAGAGAAGGGTCAGAACACCATGATCTCTGCGTGATCGTTTCTAGAACTAATTTACCAACCCCCTGTTTTTCTTGAACCTCTTCCCTCGCCACTTGAGACTGAACTATTTTGTCTGATGCCCGATGGAGCTACTTGGTTTAGCTATAGGGGAGATGGGCCGTGGATTCCCTCCTTGGTCGTCACCTACCCAGTCGGTCTTTGGACAGACTTCCTTTCGTCTCTACAGTTGTCTCTTCCCTTATCCTCACTTTCCCTCCTCCCCTACCCCCCACTACTTTCTCCCTCCTCTCCCTCCTCCCCTAATGTATTGCTGATTGTTTGATATAATGTTTACTTGTTTGATCTTTTCCTGATATATTGTTGAACCACATTGTTGCACTTCCTTTCGTCTCCTGCCGTCTCCTACTGCATCCGCCCTCTATTTATGTCTCTCCTTCCCTCTTCTCTCAATGTATTGAGACTGAACTATTTTGTCCGACGCCCGATGGAGCTACTTAGTTTAGCTATAGGGGAGATGGGCCCTCCCTCCTTGGTCGTCACCTACCCAGTCGGTCTTTAGACAGACTTCTTTTCGTCTCTCCTTATTGTCTCGTCCCTAGCTCCTATCCCCTCTCCCCCGAATATCTCCCCTTGCCTGCTACTCTGCCTACCCCCTGTCCTGTGTGCCCTTTGACTAAGCACTCCTTCTCCCCTTGTTGGGGAAAGATCCAATATTTATACTCTGGCGTCTCAGCGAACCCGCTGAGTGAGTTCACTGCGCCAATGGAGCCACTCACACTTGAGGTATGGTATGGCACCCCTTGCCAAAGCACTCCCTCTCCCCTTACTGGGGAAGGATCCAGTATGTAGGCCTTGGAGTCTCAGAGACCCCTCTGAGAGAGTCCACTGCGCAAAGGGAGCCTCTCGCACCTGAGATAGGGAAGTGATACCACTTCCCATGGGATCACAGCTTACTGGACTTTGAACGTTTGCCTTGACTCGTCTACCGGTTTGTGTACCCGTCACCCTTCCCCTCCTCTTCCCATGCTGTGTCTCTCACCCTACCCTCCTCTTTCCTGCCTTCATTATCTGACTACTTCCCCTGCTCCAACCCCCCTCCCCTGAATCTCTCACCTTGCCTGCTTTTCCCCTTACGTTTTTGTGCTTGTTGTTTATCTCAACCTTACAAGTAACTATGTGGCCATGCTCTAAGAACTATGAAATTGAAATTAAAATACTTATTAAGCGCACGACTACCAAGCGGTTTCTTGGCTAACTATGTAACCTTTGTAATGATGTAACCTGTAACTATGATCTGATGCTCATGCAAAGCGCTCTGATACCTCCGGGTCTAGCCAGCGCTATATAAAACTTTTGGAAAAAAAATAAAATAAAAAACAAAATGGCTGACAGTAATTCTGATATTTTAGGGAGGGGAAATACATCAATGAAAATATTGTAATCGAGTTCCCTCAAATCCACTCACAAATGGATTTTGCTGTTGGCCTTGGGCGCAACGACAAGGGGGGGCGACCCAATCAGACGATTCAATGCTTTCTATAATATCCTTATCCACCAATTTTTGAATTTCTCCCACCACTTCTCCTAACCTTATGAATGCAAGTTTTAGCACAGTGTTTAAGGATTATTCTGTGGGAGAATCCTTTGAGTTCACTAATGTCCCCAGAGAAAACTTTAGGAAACCTAGTAGCAAATTCTTCACATCGGTGTCCCTGTGCAGGATCAATACTCAAAACAGGGTCTTGGCTATTGGGGTCAAGACGCATTCCAAGTTCACCTTGACCCCTCAACCTAAAACACAGGGCCCAACTACAGATACATACAATTTGCAAATCGCTACTCTCCCTTTAAACTCCAAGGTAAGTTTGCGAAAACCTAGAAGATCGATAGGTTCCCTGTGTAGCTTACTGTGTGCACACCAGGCCTCTCTAGGTAGGGACCGATTTTAGTACTAACCAATTCTTCCTTTGTTTACTATAGTGTTGGGTGAACCTGAGTCTGCCATCAAGGTTACTTGAATTCCCCCTGCTTTTATTTCACAAACCGTTTTTTCCTCTGTTTACCATGAATCATGCTTTCATTGTCATTTATGCAACAAACCTTAATTACATCACCATCAGAGTCAACACTGTCATCATGTTCATACTCATCCACTATACATTTAACTGATTTAGATTTGTGGCAAGCTCGTGCGAAATGACCAGACATTTTACAGTATGTACATCTTTGGCCTAAAGCTGGGCATCTTCTATCATTAGCAATATGAGAACTACTTCCACAACGATAACATATTCCTTTGATGTCAGACATTTTTTCTGAGTGTTCTTTGTTTTTGAACTTTTCCTTAGGCGGTTGTTTATTAATTTTTGTTTTGAACTTTTCTTAACTGGTATGGTTAGTAACTCTAACAGTTTTAACAACCTCGTCATTACTGTCAACTTTAGCTTTGGCAATGACAGTTTTTGCACACCGAGAGGTTGGCACACAGTGTGCGTGTCACAGTAGTAGAAGGAGATCCAAAGGTGACACACAGTGTGTGTATCACAGTAGTTGATGAAAACTAATTAAATCACTATAGTAGAATAAATACGCGGTTACTGTATTTCTGTAGACAAGTTAAATAGATCCTTATACACTAGTCGTGAAAGCGCTGACAAAATTTCAGGTGTTCATCCGGTGAGAGTACCTTTTAAAATGACTTGGTCAGGGAAATTCTTGGAAGACAAATTAATATGGCCGCTCACGTCGTGTTACCCTTACGTGACCTGGCATTCGTGGAGATGCTGGGAATGCGTCTAAACGAATGAAGATTCTGCAAAGTCAGAGGGGGCAGAGTGTAGCATGGAATGCTGTTAGACGGAGAGTGGAATCCTGCCGCCGGTCGTAAAATGCGGCTGAAAAGCGGTTACATAAACAGTCGTATCGGACAGCTCCAAAGACTGTAAACCCTGTACATTGAATACAAAAGTACCTCAAAAGCATATGAGAGGGGGAGTACACGGGGATACGCTGCAGTGGTATGTTCTTCCCTCAATACTCATTAAATTGAAAATGTTATTTAGATGAAGAAATTCCAATGAAACTTCAAAATGTAGGCAAAAACAATACCTTTTTCGTTGAATATGCGTTGTGGATAACGCAAATGTAGAGAGTATTCTTTCCGGATTGCGCAAAATGTAGAGAGTATTCTTTTTCCCCAAACTGCTGTCGCGTAGCGGTTACCAAAGAAACTTCTTTATCATGTTTTTGTCGTGCATGGGTTCACGGTGTTTAAGCATCAATCGTCGCCATTGTTCCATAATGAGGTCCAAACGAGATGTAGATTGGAATAAAGGATTTCAATCTTAAACCCCCACAGCAGCAGGGGATTGCAGACACTGCCGCCAGCAACAGTATGTCCAATCCTTTTCCCCACACCACCATAGAATCCAGACACCATCACAAAGGTGAGCACTCGCTCGAGCCTTAACTTGACTACAATACATAGTGACTCGATCGAGGTTCGAGCACCAACACAACTACTGTCAGGGCATCACCAATGCTGCCATGTTCATGCTGGTGCGCCCTTAAGGAGCATCAGAAGGGAAGGTGGGAAGAGACATTCAGGGCATAACCAAGGTTGCCACCTGGCACTTGCCTCACTGCCAAGGGGCATCAAGGGGGAGCAGGAGAGGACATCCAGGGCCTGAAGAGGGAGGCCTGGAGTGGAAGCATGGAGTGAATTGGGAACATGAAAGTATAGAGCACAGCCACACTCTGATAACCAATATCTGTACTCCCATGGTGCTAAACAAAAAATTACATTAAAAACACAAAATGTAATTCCATGACTTCCGCAGTGGAAAGCCACACCATGGGTAATCAAAAGCCAGGGAAAAAGAGGCAAACAGACGGTGGGGGACAAACACAGAATAGGAAGAAAAGCCACAATTAAAACGCAGGGAACTGAGATTGACAAGAAAGCAATCTAATCATGAGAAAGAACTGGATGTATTGTATACATTATTGTCAGCGACAGACAGCTGGAGCTATCTGTAGAGACTACAAAAATGGTGATGGTATTTTTGGACCATGTGATAAAACTGAACTCAATAGTGGTTGAAAAGTTCCTATTTAGTCATTCCCGAAGAGATCTGATCGAGTTTGTATTGCAATTGAATAAAAGGATAATTTACAAGCATTCTTAGTCATACTACCCGGAAGTCTTTACATCCCTTACAGCATAGCAAAGGTACAAAGAAAGACCTTAGCTTAATGGAGGGATTAAAACATAAACTATTGAATATTAGTATTGACTCGGTGATGAGGTTCCTTGCATGCCTACAAAAAAGGTTTCCATATTTTGATAGAGAAACAAAAAATATTGATATATGCTATATTCGCTATACTGGAAAATTAAAATCTCGATTTGATGTTTATTCATTGTGCTTTCAAGTAACCGGGTTATGAGAGCTGTAGTCCCTGAATCACAGCCATAGATTGACACTTGAATATATGCCTTATTTTCATTGGATTATGATTTTTATATGTCAGTCTCTCTTGTTTTGCAGGTCTGTGCAGCAGAGCCATGCAATAGTCTCAGCACAGGACTTCAATGTGAGATGGATCCGGTGTCACAGACGCAAGCTTCTGAGACGTTAGCGGAGCGGGGATACTGTGTTATTGGCTGGTACCACTCGCATCCAGCCTTTGATCCTAACCCTTCTATACGGGATATTGACACCCAGGCTAAGTACCAGGTATGGTATCTGCAAACACAGCTTTCCGTTGTCCTCTTTACTGCGTAGCAGGCTTGACATCAGTAACTATAATTGTTGAAACATCTGCTAATCAGGTTGGTCATGTATTGATTTTTGCCTGTGCAAAGCTGCAGCGTAATTAATTGATTAAAGGTTTAGTTGATGGTGATTAATGAGGAATGGATAATGCACGTGTATTAAAACAACTTTAAACAGAAGATTTGAAGGACGTTTTGAAAAGAGTGATTCTAAATGTGGCGGGGAAAGGGTGCTGGAAACCACAGTGTTCTGAAAAACCATTCCACTGGAATGCTAAAGTTACAAAACTTGCAGAAAAGCGCAGTTCTGTCCTCAAGTCTACCTGGGTGACTTCAATCTCCACTGGAACGATCAGAAAGACACCGTGGTGAATAGTCTCAAAACTTTCCTCAATGCGCTTGACCTCACCCAATTGTGCGATAAACCAACACACGACAAAGGCGCGATACTCGATCTCATCATTGCCAAAGAGAACGCTATTCAACTGGAGGCGATTCTACCCTGCGATTGGTCAGATCACCACATTATCACCTTCTTTATCAACGAAAAAGTTAAACCTAACCCTACTCAACCAATCAAATCCAAAACATGGAAAAGGGATTTGAAGAATCTTAACCCCTCCACCCTACCTCCCCACATCGGCAACCTCCTCCTTCCCCCTTCAGGTGCCTCAGATGTTCAATCACTGACTGACCACTACCTTGACTCTATGAATACAATAGTCAATGAAGTCGCCCCTCTGCAACTGAAGAGAGTCTCCACCAAAACTTCTAACCCCTGGTATGATGACAGACTCAATGACGAAAGGCGTAATATGCGAATGGCAGAGCGCACCTGGAGATCGGACCCTTCAGCACTGCATCTCAAAAAGCTTAAGAACAAGAGAAATGCCTACTTTAGGAAAATAAAGCGCACAAAGTCGGACTTCTTCAGCCGCCAGTTGGACCAAGCGAAGAATAGGCCAAGAAAGCTGTTCGAGCTAATCAAGACCCAAACAAAGGCACAACCCACACAATCAAATAGCACAACAAATGACACCCCACACTGTGAAGCCTTCTCTGCTTTCTTTAAACATAAGACTGACAACATAAGAAATGACCTCATCATGGATGTAAATCGATACTCCAACTACACCAGAATGGCAGACACTCAACCTAAAAACAAGGCATCCTGGCGGTACTTCGATACCTATTCGGAAGAAGCTATACACAAACTGCTCTGCACCTTGAAGCCCTCTAATCACCTCACAGACCCTCTACCTGCTAATGCTGTAAAAGACTTTATCCCCTTGCTCCTCCCTCTCTGGACCAAGATCATCAACAGCTCTTTGCAACAAGGACACATTCCAGATTCCCTTAAGGTGGGGCAAGTCACGCCTATACTCAAGAAACCTACAGCTGATCCGTCTGACCTAAACAATTATCGGCCCATCACCAATATCCCCACTCTGGCCAAATTGCTGGAGAAATGTGTCCAACTCCAACTAACAAAACACATTGATCAATTTGACCTCCTCAACCCTCATCAATCAGGCTTCAGAGCGAAACATAGCACGGAAACAGCTATGACACACATAATTGATGACGCGCTCCAAATTCTGGATCGCAATGAGTCCTGCCTCCTCATCCTTCTTGATCTCTCCTCAGCATTTGACACGGTCAAACATGAGAACTTGCTGGAGCTGCTAAGTACTAGAATGGGGCTATCGGGAGCTGTTCTCAAATGGTTTTCGTCTTTCCTTCACAACCGGTCTCAGAGGTTCAAGATCGACAATGTACTATCTACACCTGTGCCTGCAGATCTAGGGGTTCCACAAGGATCCACCCTCTCCCCTACACTGTTCAACCTCGTTATGGAACCCCTCGCCACCTTGCTTCAAGCATCCAATGTTCAATTCCATATGTATGCTGATGACACACAACTCTACCTAAAGTTACAATCCCCGGAAGATATCAAACAGCTGAATTCCACGCTTATTAACACCCAATCTTGGCTGGCCGATAATCACCTCAAACTAAATGCTCTGAAAACTGAGTTCCTACTCATCTCACCCCCGGCGAAAATCTCCACCACCCAAACCTGGCTCAACAACCTAACAGCACTCAATGTCCAACCTACCATCGTGGACTCTGCGAAATCCCTAGGCATCACACTCGACGCCAAGCTCGACATGCAGCAGCACGTCAGCAAAGCCACAAAAGCAGCTAATTTCCAAATTAACACGCTGAGGAAAATTAAACCCTTCCTCCCGGCCAAAGACTTCCAAACTGCTGTACAAGCTTTAGTCATCCCTCGAATAGACTACGGAATTGCGACCCTCAGCGGTCTCCCAATATCCACAACAGCACCCTTAAGAGCCTCCCTGAACGCTGCCGCGAGACTCATTACTGGCTCTAGAAAGGATTCGCACATATCCCCAGACTTAAAGTCTCTAAAATGGCTGCCTTTTGAAGCCAGAATACAGCAAAAAATTGCAACTATGACACACGCGGCCGTGCACCACAAGGCACCCAACTACCTCGCTCAAAAGCTGTCTATATCAGGAGGTTCGAGATCCAATAGGAGTACAAAAAATCTACTCCTGAAACCTCGTAGATTCCGGAAAGTGAAAACTTACAAACGCTCCTTCTCAGGAATGGCACCCAGGATCTGGAATGCGCTCCCTCCTGAAACAAGGCTAATCTCCTCCACTGCACTCTTCAAGAAAGAGGTGAAAACAATCCTTCTGGCCAAGATCTCCTGATCGCTACAGATGTTGGTTCAGAGACTCTGCATTGCTTTGTACCACTGCTCAGCCTATCCCCTGGCACTATACTTGACTTGTTGGGGGCACCACTACGCTACTCTCTTACTACCGACCAAGATATGATACACGTTGGTTTACTGATCCACCTGTACACCGTTGTAGTGGGATCAATGACTTGTGCTGTTCTATATTACTTCCTTACCTGATCGTATATGGATTGGTTTTATGTATGTTTTTATTATCCATGTTATTACCATGTTATTGACTATTATACTGTTCCCATTATCTCTGTTTACTCCTATTGCCCCTTCCCTGTCTTTGTGAAGCGCTCTGATATCTGTAAGGATCATGTTCGCGCTATATAAAACTTTGAATAAATAAATAAGCAACTTACTGAAATTGCGCTCTTCTAGGATCTATTGCCTTCCAGTGGCATGTTTCTTGAAACTTTTAATAAATGGGACATCTTAAAACATTTATTTTGTATGTCAATGTCTTTCTCAGCACAGACATCTGTGCAATGTTGGATCTTGACTTATTTGCCATTGATCATTGAAGATTCTAGCAACCCACTCCTTCAGCAAGCCGGCACTAGTTCACAATTAGTAACTGCTGCAAGCCTTTCCTATCATTCTGGTGGCTTCGTTATTTTCGGTGCTATACTGTTAGAGCAAGAGGTGCAGGGCCGCACTGGGAACTCAAAGCAGGCCTGGCAATTTTGTCATATCGGCCTCCGATGGGGAAACGCCTGATGCCTGGTACGGCCAGCCCAGCCCTGAAGAGGTGCCTTGTGCTACTCAGTCATTGTGAACTCCTTAACTAATTTAAACAATGTTTTGCAGTATCAATAATTCCAGGTAGAGCTGGAAATGTTCATGCGTATTAGCAATCATCATAGAAAAACATTCTAAAGCTATTTGGGGTTAAGTTGCTGATTTGGTGTTCATCCAGTTGAATTTTCATCTGATTGAGACATCTATCTGCAGATTCCTTACTTCTGAATTCTCCCTAGGTGCCAGACTGGACCCAGACATTTTTTCAGCAGTACCTCTACCAATATGCATCGGTAAAAGGCGTTGTTTGACTCAGTTGTGACTTCTTCCACCAGATGTAACATCAAAGGAGTCCATATGATCCTCCCCTCCTATGCGCTGATCTCAGTTCCTTCTTTTCCGTGCTTCCAGCGCGGATCCGGAGTGGTTCTGCATGCAATTTTCTGGCCTATCTCTAAATCTTTTAGTCAAAGGAACAGTATGCCCCTTTTATTTTTCATGTCCTTGGGGTTCAGACCGTGGGGGTCCTGTGGAAGGCGGATGTCGGCCACAGGCCCTCATACTATTTATATGTGGTGCCTCCGGAAGAACCACTACTCCGAGTATTGCGGCTCCTCCCGTCGCCTTCGTCCAAAGGCATTGCAAAACTGCGCTTGGGGTTCAAACCTTGTTGCCCTGTGGAAGGCAGATGTTGGCCACAGGCCCTCATACAATTTGTATGTGGTGCCTCGGAGAGTAAAGAAAAGGCTTTTCCCTTGGCTAACACACTAATATTTTCATGCCTATTCGCATGTATTCCTACCGGGCCACATATATTGCAATCTATCCACACATTTGTTGTATAGTTAAAATATTTATTCTTAAAAAGTCTTTTACTTTTGTACAAAATCATTAGACAATTTATAAAAAAGGTTCTTCATAATCACAAAGTACATTCACAATATAACATTTTAAAAATTCATTAACATAATATCATACACTTCATTTGATTAGAAAGCGCAATAGTGAATATTTTGCACTGGGTTATACAAAGGAAAAAAGTCACATCAGGGGAGAGACATACAAAAGGCATAAACAATTAGTCATAAATGTTACACATCTGAGACGCTACTATTATCAAAATCTAAACCTAGGCCCGTTATTTTCTGGACTCCAGAGTAGATTGGTTCTCTTGATTGTGTATATGCTGCGTCGACGCGTTTCGATGGCTATTTATTGATACTCTGCCATCTTTTTCAAGACTTAACAATTAGTCTCGCCTACAAACTGGGCACTGGATGGTTGCCACTTGTCAGGGATTCTCCTCGGGATAAATAATATACTGTCAGAATTTATACATCAAGATCATTCTCACTTCATAATTTCTAAACTTTCATGTTCGCTACAGTCATGGGGACGGTATTATGATGCGGTAACGAGTCTCCTAAATTTTGTCATTGGTGTATATATACTGTACATCTTTGAATCGCATATTTTTTGTCCATTTCTATGGGGCCCCACGTTTCGCTACTGGTCCTCCATAACTTTCTAGATGACCGCCCAGATGATATGTTTGTGCATAATACATGGGCACCATTTTCTTGATGTCCCTACTCTTCTTTGTTATGGCATTGGTCTATATATAGGTATTGGGATGGTACAATTTATAACCAATGTTATGGGTTACAAGATGTGTCCTAAAAGCATAATTCATCGTCATCATGGTCGGTTAAGCTACCCTTTTATGTGCGCCTATTAGACCTACTTGAGATTTAAATCATCTCTGGTGATGGGGTCTCTCTCAAAAATCTAAGCAGTGCCTCGGAGAGTACCATGACACCTGAGTATTCTAGCTCCTGCCGTGACCTCCGCCCAAAGATGATGTGAGAAAGACGCATGAAGATCCTGGTGGCAAGACTGGCGGAGGCTTGGTGTCATTATCTGTCTCATTCAAGTTCCTGGGAGTGATCGCGAGATCAAAAGTCGTCCCTGCGGGTGTCCATCATCCTCATCGTCAACGGATAAGACATCAAAGCGTAAGATGTGAAAGTCGCATGCCCCCCAACCCTCCCCCTCATCCGTTCCAAATGCTATCTCCAGCCGCCAGCTGAGGAGGCGGCGCAGGAGTCTACCCGCGCTACCTGATTTCCCTGGAGCCAGGGCGACTCTAGCTCAAATGCAGGATTACTATGATTCTAACAATGCCACCTTTCAGCCCGACCTCCCTTTAGGGCGCTTAAGAGACCCAAGAAGGTGAGAGGTGTTCAAACTAAATCCACACCAGCGTGTTTGTCCATGGCATCAGTTAGACCTTCTGGATCCGTAGTCAGATCTGTGCCGGCTCCGATGCACAGGCCTTCAGGGTTCTCTCCTCCTATATCAAGACACCACTGCACAGATGCTGTATGGCGTCTGGGGCAGTAACAGTGGTGCCGTCCGGCTCGGACACATTTCCTCCTGCTCAGGGCTTTAAGTGGGGTGGGGGGATGAGCCCCCCAGTTTTATTTTGGAGGGCCTTGAAAGGGGGCTCTATTTTCAGGCCTCAAAGGTAGGGTGAGCAGACGTCCTGGTTTTTGTTTGGTGTTACTAGTGTTGGTAACATGGTGTTACTAGTGTTGGTAACATGTCTTGATGGTGAAATACTGCCAATTTAGTTTTTCACTATTGAAAGGCTATCTTGCCCATAGGATAACATGGGGAATGCTGTGTGACATGTTTACCTGCATATCTTCCCGTAACAGCAAGATAGACATATGGAATCTGGTATCCCTGAACTCAGACGCCCATTGGACTCAAAGGGCTTTAGCCCCCCCTCCCCCCGTCGTGTGTGGCAGGCCGGGATGAGACGCTTCCCGGGCACACACACAGCCACATCTGAGCACTTCTCAGGTCTTTAAAAGACCATTTGCATATTAATGAAGAATTGTTGTTGTCTCACCCCTTCTAAGAGCCCCTGCACCTCACTCTGACTATTGCTTAAAGATTCAGCCCCCCTGAAAAAAAAATGTAGCCCCCCCCCCCCCCAAAAAAAAATTTGGCTCTAGTTGCGCCTCTGCCTGAACTCAGAATTTAATAACACATCCTTTAGTGAAGATGGTTTTTAAATTCGAAGTTTGGAAATTGCAAATGTTTTTTTTAAGTGTTTGGTATTTTATGGCTTATACTTAATAAATTTGCCACACCCCTTTTAGAGCTCCCCCAGGTTTTTTCCCCACTTAAAGCCCTGCTCCTGCTTCTAAACAGTCTCACGCTGTTTTTCCTATGGGGGAACAGGCTTTTGGATTTGAAGGTGCTGGGTGCAGCTAGTGGGCCTGAGTACTTGTTAGCTTTGGACCTTTTTGCCCCGCCTTGTTAAGAGGTGAGCTCCTCCCTCACTGAGGTGCTAAAGAGAGCAGCTGCGGTACTAGATTTGCAGCTCCCCTTTTTGTGGGTGACCACTGACCCCTTGATAAAAGTGAATCACCAATGCCACCAAGGAGTGGAGCCTGTGCTCCCCTACACTTAAGCATTGTATTACCTTTTATTATGGGCCTGGGCTAAGCCCCCTATGGGGGCCACTGTGGACCGTCCCTTAGCCCATTGACACTGCCTCGCCCCTGTTGACCCGGCCTGTCTCTTCCGACACCCAACTCCAAGAAGTTTTGTGGTGCATGCCGTTAATGCCTCTTCTGACCCCAGCATTTTCCATAACGTTCTTTCAGACCGGGAGTCCAGAAGGCTGGAAACCTCTTTTCCGCAGCCAGTTTAGCCTTGCGGTCAGTTAAGACTGCATGTATTCTGGGCTATATTTACTATGCATTGTGGGATTATGTGACGTGCCTGCCTCCTTTGCTTTTGCTTCTGGTGGAAAACTGGAGCCAACTAGCCCAGACACTCCCAAATGGGAGAGAGGTAGCTAAGTTTGCAATAAGATGTGGTATGGGTACCACGGACTCAGTATGCTGAGCCATGGCTCGTTCAGTGGCACTTTGCCCGTTATGCCTGGCTGCGCCATTCTTGCTTTTTGGAGGCTGTCCAATCCACCCTGGAGGACATGCCCTTTGATGGTACCCCCTATTTGGCACACATGCCGATTCTGCATGGCAGCGCTTAAAGTACAGCCTAGGTAAACCAAACTCTTAAAAAGGTTGATTCCTGTATCATCCGGCTCCCTAGCTCCCCACTTCGCTAGTATAGTGGACGCTCATCTTTGATTCTTCTTACAGATAGGCCCATACCAGAGTGAATCATATACTTGAAAGCAAGCTTCCTCCCCCCTCCAAGGCCTACCTGTAGGTTTCCCCCTCTTTTTTCCCCGCTTTATTGGAACCATCCCACCTAGTGGCACCAGTGAAGTGTTTCTGCCTTGTGCGGGTATTAATATTTCTTAAGGCCTGTCCGTGAAAGCTTTTAGCTACCGCTTTCTGGGAGGCATTTTCTTTTGTTAACCCTAAGTGGGTTTAATACCTGATGGAACAGGGTTTTACCGTTTTCTTTGATGATGGGCCTCATGCTCAAGAGATAGTTGACTGTGGTGTATGTTGCCTGCCCTATATAGAACATCTTCTGTATGCTTGATAGGCATTACTAGGTACATTTGTGGTACTTTTCGTGTCCCTTATAGGGTGCTTATAATTCTAACTACATGGGAGACTTTGTGCATGGCTCAACGCTTTGCACAAGAGCCTATTATGGTGAATCTATCGTTGCTCCTTGCTTCAATCTATGAAGCATTACTTATGCTTCTCTTTCTGGGGTGATTATGCTTCTCCTGAGAGATTATTAATTTCCCAGCAGAGTAGTGGGACAAGTGGTAACACCATTCCATATCAGTGCATCTTTGCTCTTCTTTAGCGAGCTGCTCTTGCTATACCTCAGCAGGATGGGATCTTGCCACTGGTCGCTCAGGCAACTCTGGTACACAGGTTCAAAAACTTGAGTTCTCTGTAGAATGCGATTTTTCCTTCATCCCTTGCACCTGCTTGTCTTCCTTGTTTTATCTTTCCTACATTCCTAGTCTGTGCAGGTTATGTTCAAGGTGCTCTTCTCTTGTACCGCTGGTCTTGTTGTCATTAAACTGACTTTTCACTGCAAGGATATTTACTTATCACTTAGAGGCAAAGTCTTGTGCCCTTGCTGCCACAGAAACTTTTTTTATGCAAGAGTTCACCCACGACCTAGGGCATCAAGATGCCTAAATATTTATTCTTAAGGCGCTGCCATGTAGCCATCTAATTTGTTGATGGGTGTCTTCCATCTTACGGTGGATACCTTGTTGTTTACACATTTTCCTTCAACATTATCGCTCTGTTTTTCTTGGGATTAGTTGGTAGTGTGGATTGGTTGCTCCCTTCGGATGCAATCTCACTGGTTGGTTCCTTTCACTCTATTCTACAGTGTGTCATCATATTTCTAGCCCTCCGGGGTTAGTTATAACGCTTCTGCGTTATTGTTAGGGTTCCTTTCATGATTAGGAAACCTCACCCTCTTGCTGTGTACCTCACTTCCTTCGGAAGATGTCCTCATACATTAGTATACTGAAGGCTGTAGGCATGTTTTCAAGTCTCCTATTTCTTGTATTTCCGTTGATTGAGCTTTTAATAAATTGTTTTTAGTTTTTGGAATTCCATTTTCGTGGTTTTATTTGTCCCTAATGGACTCATGTATTTTTCCTTTCGTTCTATACTTCAGTCTGGTCCTTCTCTGTCTGATTTAACTTACCATGTGATGTTGATGCTTGATATCTGTTCTAGGCCTTTCATGTGTTTTTCCTTGACCTTCATGTAGGTCCAAGTTGTAGCCCTGTATTTTCTATACTAGCATGGTTTTTTTCACTCCTGCTGTCTTCATTCAAGATTATATCATCAGCGGCCTGATTGTGGGCTACTCAGTCAGTTAGCATTGGTTCCTATGCTTCGACAGCCATTATTTTAGTGGGATGTGTTATGTCCGCCACACTTTCCATTCTCTTTTATTAGTACCATCTTCATGGGCGTCCGTAGGGAGGGGCAAGCCCCCCCCTCCCTGGATCGCCAGTGCGTCCGGTGTGGGCCCAGTCAGGGCCGGCCCTAGTCCATCATGCTTTTGAAATGGTGCCATTGGTCAGTCAAGGTGGCAGCCCCCTCTATTGGGTTGAAGGGTGCAAGGGGGTGGCCGAGAAGGGTGCAAGGCAGAGAGGAGAAGGGTGCAAGGCAGAGAGGAGAAGGGTGCAAGGAGAAGGGGAGAAGGGTGCAAGGCAGAGGGGAGAAGGGTGCAAGGTAGAGAAGGGTGCAAGGCAGAGGGGAGAAGGGTGCAAGGCAAAGGGGAGAAGGGTGCAAGGCAAAGGGGAGAAGGGTGCAAGGCAAAGGGGAGAAGGGTGCAAGGCAAAGGGGAGAAGGGTGCAAGGCAGAGGGGAGAAGGGTGCAAGGCAGAGGGGAGAAGGGTGCAAGGCAAAGGGGAGAATGGTGAAGGTAGAAAAGGGTGCAAGGCGGAGGTGGAGTAGGGTACAAGGGGGAGAAGGGTGCAAGGGAGGGAGAAGGGTGCATGGGGAGAGCTAGAAGGGTGCAAGGCGACGATTCCGTCGACGGCGGCCGCACCGTCGACGGGTCAAAAAATGCAATTTCCAATGCAGAAGCTGAAAATTACACCTGAAATGACGTCTCCTAGACGGGTTTAGTCTCTTCCACCGTCAATGCTTCTGGATGACGAGTCGGATGAGGAGGAGGAAGATGGAGGCCATTATGGGGATGCCTACAGTCCCTCGGATTTAAATGTAAAATTGCAAGAGACTGACACAGAGGAATACTATGAGCATGCCTATGACCAACAAATGCATCACTATGTTCCTCAGGAGCGACGTCCTCCAGGTTTGGGGCAGGACATGGTGGCCATGCCGGCCTCTCTAGTCTCTGATCTACAGATGATGCTGCCGGACTACAGAACCAGGTTTCCATCAGAACCTACGGTACAGCATCAACGTCCTCCAACTCCGGTGCTGCCTCAGGCGCAGCCAGTTGTCGTACTGCCTCCTGCACAGGTGGTGCCTCTGACGCCACCAGTGGTCATACCAGCGGTACTATCACGGACACCGGACCCTAGTCCACCCAATACCGTTCTGCAGGATACCTCTTCCGATGATGAAGTACATGTCGATCCTTTGACCGATCCATTGCAGGACCCAGACTTGGAACCCGGTGACAGTGGATTACAGTATCAGGACGCCACTGGACGAGATACGTCCATGTCGCCGCCAGTCGATATTGGGGGATTCCATAACCTCATGGAAAGAGCGTCGAAGAGGTTCGGACTGCCAATTGTAAGGGAGCAGTCTGAATGTTTCCTGTATGACTTCAAAGAACAATACAGGAAATCAGTCAAATCCATTCCCATAATTGAACATGTGTGGGAGGAAGGGATCAAGATCATGCAGAATCCGGCCACTGTTATCCCTGTTCTTCCCCGGCTGGAGAAGAAATATATGGCTCCGGATGGTAGTCCTGCATGTCTTCTTGCACAGCCTAAGTCTGATTCTGTGATCTCGCAGGCCGCACAAAGCAAATCCAAAAACCCATCTACGCCTCTGACTACGCCTCCGGACAAGGATGGTAGGCGTTTGTATAACGTGGGGAAGAGGTTTTCTTCCATGGCCAGCTTGCTTGTTCGAGCGGCAAATGCTCTAGCCATTCTAGGCAGATATGATCGCCAGATGTGGTGAGACTTGGAGCCATTTGTGGAACAACTGCCAGACTCCGCGAAGGAAGAGGCCAGGAGAGTTCTGATGGAGGGAGAAAAATCATCCTCCGAAGTAATTGATTGTGCTATGGATATAGCTTCTACGGCTTTTCGTGCCTTAGCAGGGTCAGCGGTGTTACGCCGTCAGGGCTGGTTACGAGCCACCTGGTTTCGTCAGGAGGTCCAAAATAAGATCCTGGACCTCCCATTTGATGGTGAGATGCTTTTCGGCAAGCATGTTGATGATGCCCTGCAAAGTATAAAAAAGGATACGGACACGGCTAAGTCCTTGGGATCATTGAACTATCGAAAGGTCCCATTTAAAGGTGCACGAGGCAGAGGTTTCTCTTCCTAGAGAGGCAACAACCAGCAGAGATATTCCTCGCAGTCTTCGCAGTCTTATAAGACCCAATATTCGAATCAACGGCAAGGACAATCAGCGTCTTTCTCCCGCCAACCTCAGCGATGGCGTCAAAACCGCCAGGGACGCGACAATGCCAAGAGGCAATAGCGGCCTCCTGGCGCTTACTACTGTTCCTCCCCCCCCCCCCCCCCCAGTCACATCAGTGGGGGGCAGGATATCTTTTTGTTTGGACAGCTGGAGGGGTATAACATCGGACCGGGAGTCCTGAATATTGTTCAGAGTGGCCATACGTTGGAATTCCAAGATCTTCCTCCAACAAGAGCCCCTGGCGCCAACCGCAAGAAACATCTGGGACTGTTAACTCTCGAAGCCCACCAATTATTCATCAAGGGGGCAATAGAGCCGGTACCTCTCTCACAGAGGGGCAGAGGTTTTTATTCCAGGTTCTTCCTGGTTCGGAAGACGGCACACACTTGGCGCCCCATATTAGACCTACAAGAGCTCAACACTTATCTCATCAAACTATCTTTCAGGATGGTCACTCTCCAAGATATTCTTCCTCTTTTGAACCCAGGCGACTATTTGGCGTCTCTGGATTTAGAAGATGCGTACTTTCACGTACCGATACACCCAGTTCACAGACAATATCTACGCTTCACAGTATGCAAGAGCCATTTCCAATTCAAGGTGCTTCCGTTTGGCCTTCGGTCTGCACCACGGATATTCACAAAAGTGTTAGCACCAGTGGCGGCTTTCCTCCGAAAACAATCCCTGGAAGTTTTCCCCTACTTGGACGACTGGCTCGTCAAAGCTCCATCTTTCAAGGAAACTTCCCAAGCTGTTTCAACTTGCATCCAATTGTTCAGTCACCTGGGCCTACAGCTCAACAAGAACAAGTCAGTTCTGCGACCCTCCAGGTCCGCAAGATTCCTTGGGGCCATTTTAGACACAAAGCGATGCACAGCTCGTCTATCGGACGAACGTCAGCACAAATTGATCATTTCGGCTCGCCGGGTGATGAAAAAGAAGTGCCTTTCAGTCCGACTCTACAAGTCCCTGCTCGGGTCGATGTCATCCTGCATACCATTAATACCGCATTGCAGGCTGCGAATGCGTCCTCTGCAGGAAGAGCTAGACAAACAATGGTGCCAAGCAGAGGGCTCTTTCGACTACAAGGTGTTGGTAAAGCCAGAAATGAGAAAGGCATGCGAGTGGTGGCTGGTAAAAGACAATATCGCAGAAGGGCTACATTCAGAATTTCACCATCTCCTCTGATCATGACCACGGATGCCTCCTTGGAAGGCTGGGGAGCAGTGCTCCGAGAGCTTCAGGTCAGCGGGCACTGGAGTCCAGAGCAACGTCAGTGCCATATAAACTTTTTGGAGCTGACGTCCATTCGGTTGCCGTTGCAGGCTTTCCTTCCCAGAGTTCAGAATCACACAGTGCTGGTCCGGACGGACAATACGACGGCCATGCACTACATCAACAAACAAGGAGGAACAAGATCACAAACTCTCTTAAAAGAAGCTCAGAGAATCTGGGATTATGCGATTCTTCACAAGATCAATCTGCAGGCCAAACACCTGGCAGGTTCTCTCAATGTCACAGCGGATGCCCTGAGTCGCCAGACAGAGGTGAATCACGAATGGGAATTGAACCAGTCCATTCTGCAGGATGTGTTCTCGGTCTGGGGAACACTGACCATAGACCTCTTTGCGTCTCCAGTGAACGCCAAATGCCGATTTTACGCAAGCAAGGTTCCCCATCAGGGATCTCTGGGGAACGCACTTTCGATTGCCTGGTACGGCGCATTCTTTTACGCTTTTCCACCAATTCCCCATATTCCACGAGTACTCCGGAAGATGAAGGCGGAGCCATGCAAGATGATTCTCATTGCACCAGCGTGGCCCCGGCAGTTCTGGTACACAGAACTCCTTCTACTCTCCCAGGATCATCCAATTCGCTTGCGACAGATTCCGTCCCTGTTATCGAGGGATCAAGGTCAGGTGTTCCATCCGGATCCGAAGTCTCTGCACTTGACAGCGTGGCTCCTGAACACAGAGAGTTCCGTCATCTGAATCTCCCCAAGGAGTGTAGAGAAGTTTTGTCCCAGGCTCGAGCACCAAGCACTAATAAAACATACAAGGCAAAATGGAAGAGATTCTGCCTGTGGTGTCAAAGACAGGGTCTCCATCCTTACAAATCTCTGCCTCATCAACTTTTGCCATATATACTATCATTGGCTAAATCTGGCTTGGCACATTCTTCGGTAAAGGTGCATCTTGCAGCCATATCGAGGTTTCGGCACACTTCTTCAGGCCCGTCCCTATGGTCCTCTAGGATTGTTAAACAGTTTTTGAAATGCTTGTTTTGGATGTATCCTCCAGTTCGCCCTCCTCCGCCAGTTTGGCATCTCAACCTTGTGCTTGCTCAACTCATGAAAGCTCCGTTTGAGACGATTCACAAGGCCGACTTGAAATTCCTGTCTTGGAAACTGGCCCTCCTCTCAGCGCTAACATCAGCTAGAAGAGTTAGTGAGCTTTAATCACTCTCCATAGTGGATCCGTTTCTTCAATTAAAAAAAGATGTGCTTATTCTTCGCACCAATCCAAAATTTATTCCGAAGGTGCCGTCTGAGTTCCATTTGAATGAACCCTTGATCTTAAAGTCTTTTTTTCCGCGCCCTTCTACTCCGGCGGAACGGACATTACATTCTTTGGACGTTCAAAGATGCTTGAAATTCTACTTAGAATGCACACGCCCCTTTCGAAAATCATCCCAATTGTTTGTGTCCTACAGCGCACCACGGAAGGGGTTTCCTTTAGCAAAAAGTGGCATTTCACGCTGGATCTCCAGTGCGATTCAATTCTGCCATCAGGAGTCGGGCAAGCCCCTGAACAGAAAAGTCCGTGCACATTCCACAAGGTCTGTGGCATCGTCTGTGGCTCTTTTCTCTGGAGTTGCCATCAAAGACATATGCAGGGCGGCAACGTGGAGCAGTACACATACCTTCACAAAGCACTACTGCCTGGAGTCTGCAGGACAAGACGACACTGCTGTTGGTCAAGCAGTCCTTAGGAATCTTTTTCAATGAGAGGTGAGCTTTCCCTACAATCCCTCCGTCCTAGTAAGCACATTTTCTTTTCTTTTTGGTGTTTTGGTATGCTATAAGTATTGTCATATGGTTATGTGATGCCATGTATCTAACAAAATGTGCTTTGGTGATTTACTGCTGGCTACTCTGATACAAAGCATGGGAATCTATGAAAGTTCCAATACTGGGGTAAGAAAACAAGTTACTTACCTGTAACTTTGGTTCCCCAGTATTGATAACTTTCATAGATTCCCATACGCCCACCCTCCTCCCCTGGGAAAGCTCAGTCTTTTTACAGAGATAGTGGCGGTTTGCACAATGGCTACGAAAATCTGAGGCTCTGGGCTCTCTCAGGAAGGTTCTATGGGGTGAGGCTGCTCTGATTGGTCCTGACAAAAGTTTGGTCTCTTTTACACAAAGAGGGTGATAGGATACAAAATGAGATGAGGCCTATGCCTATTTTTCTCTTTTGTTTCTATGGTTATGATACTACCGAGGCTCCCATTCCGACGACGGGGTATGATACAAAGCATGGGAATCTATGAAAGTTACCAATACTGGGGAACCAAAGTTACAGGTAAGTAACTTGTTTTCTTTCTATAAGTAGCACTGTTTTTTTGGTGCGGAAAATCATCACAGAAGAAACTGTTAGCACGTCTGAATGGGGATCAAATGGACTTTGTCGACATCACATCTGGTGGACGACACAACTTCAGAGTTGCACAACGCCCTCTATCGACACTCATATGTATTGCTAAAAAGAAATCCGGATTCAGTCTGGCACCTTGGGGGGATTCAAAGGAAAGGAATCTGTGGCAAGATCCTGACCCTACCAGATAAGGTGCTACTGAAGGTAAGTTGTTTGTTAATACCATCCAGGAAAAGAGGGGCAAATGCAGATAACTCAGATATCCAATTACATTCCATTCTATTAAGGTACATTGGGTCAGTGTTCCCATAATGTGAGGCAAAGCAGTAGGTGGTATCAAATTGCAAAGGCCCCAATGTAGAGGGCTCCAGAGGCAAAATTAATTTGTGAACAAAGTGCATCTTTTCATCATTAATGAATTTGGAGGCTTTAACCGCATGCGCGCCAGCGGTTTTCCCGCTGCGCGCTGCGATTCGCAAAAACCCTCGTTACGTGACAAGGTCAGCTCGTCACACGCGCAGCGCAGGTAACGCCCATGACGAGCTGACCTTGTCACGCGCGTCGAAGGGGTTAAAGGAATCAAGAACTCTGCCTCACTTGAGGTTGGCTCTTTTCTTCATTGCTAGGTCTGGTACTAGTTGTTATGTAATTCCAATCGGTGCCCTGTACTGCTTATGGCACTACAGTTTTAAGTATTTCTATGATTTTGTGTGAATCTGACCTATACCTTTGTCTGGGTAAGTTTTACCAGGATTGGCTATACAGCCTGCATATGAAGCACTTGTGGTCTGTTGTGAAGGTGCAGCTGCACTGGGAAAATACTTCTTTAAGCCATAGCCATATGTTAGTCTTACAACTGATTCTCTGCAATTCAACTTTTAGATTACCTATCAAACTATTATACCGTGGTTATTTGATACAGATGAATACATTATCCTTGTGTCTGAAAGCATACTAACACACGTCTTATTATTTGGTCAGTCAAAAATCTGTTTGACTGACCAAATAACGGTTAATCCCTTTGAACCTGCAAACCTTTTTAGAAACTCATTAATAACAAGTGATAAGAATGAAGAATACACTAATGAAGTCCCGACTAGCAGTGATTGAATTACCTACTGCTGTGCTGCAAGAACACAAAATTATGGAGAGTAAGGCATGGTCAGTTTGCACTACCAGAGCCAAACTCCTCTGAAAAAATTCTAAAACTGAAGATCAGCAATGTTATGGTGACCATCACAACCAGCTGGAAGTAAATCCTCACTGTAGAAGTTCAGGAGTGATGCACAAATGTGTTGTGACCTTGGACTTTGATTCTTTTTCAGGAGCTAAATCTTCTTCACCCTCCCCAATGGTAGCACTATATCCAAAACCATTCCCATGACTTAAAGGACTCAACATGGATGAATAACTTAAGTTTTCAAGCCAGCAAAGAATGGGAGCAAGCCATGTAACATTTACATGTAACAATTAGTACACTAAGATGACATATCTAAGATGCAAAGCAAATCCTCCAGTTGTGCTCCTTAGACGTAACTTGCAAGAGCTCCAGTAGACCAGGAACCTCACCGACTTCATATTTATAATTTCCATCTTTTTTGGGTAAAGCTTTGTCCAGTTTTACATTATCTGCCTGAAAAAATCTGTCATACTTTTTTACAAGAATTCAGGAAGGATTTGAGTGTCTGTATCTACTTGCAAAACTTGAGAAAGTTTTCTCCATACACTAATAGTGCTTCAGGCCATTTCTAAAGATTATATATCCCAGCAGACTTATCTTCACATTCAGCATCAATTGGGACAGAACTGCCCTATTTGAATTTCAAAATAAGACCAATCTGTAGTAAACTCTTGCAATGTCCTGCAACTTGCTGCGACTCGCACTACAAAATGTAGGATACCAACATAAAGAGATTGCCTTATACTTCCTAAGTCACTCCTTTAGTACAATGTCATCAGAGTTCATTGAAGGTCCAACATGACCACTTCTGGCATGATAACCCAGTGCACAATATGGTTATTATTTCATATCTTAGTATCTCTGGATTGGGCCAACATAGTGTGTTACCTGGACATTCTGGGCAGGAGCCTCTGTCTTGCGATCAAGCTGCCATTTCATGAGAACTTCCTGTCTTAGCAACAGAGTAGTGTCCTCCACCTGAATCCATGCTTTATACACCTACATGTTTGGAGATTGAGTGGTGGTAATTGACTGCTTTTGATCTCCTGCCAAAGTAGTGAATGTCATCCTAGTTAGCAGGCACACTTCTACGAGGTCCATTTATACAGGGCTCTAGAACAAATGTGTGGCCTGGTGTGGCATTTATTAGACTGACCCTTTACTAGCAAAGATGTCTGATGTTCTTTTGTTTGCTTTAGCCCACCAAGGGCTTACATTGGATACCATTAAAGGGCATTTGTTGGCCCTTTCGACTTTTCTAGGTTTGGGAGGCCAACTGTCCTTGTTTAATTCACATGTTGTGATGAGATTTGTAATTAGGGCTCCCGGTTTACAGTTTAAACGGATTTTTACATATAAATACAGAAGGAAAACAAAATTTTCCTTGGTCTGCGTTTATATTTAAAAACAACAATACTAGCTGCCATACTCCAGCAGAGAGTTGCCTCGCCACGCCCTCTTCCTGATTCTAGGGCTGTGCCTGTCTACAGTAACACAAAATGTTTTTGTCGATGACCCAGCCATTTCCGGGGCTCCGCTCCACCCCTCGAGTGAGCGACGCACCAGCCATTTCAAAACACATGTAAGCGCCCTCCGGGAAAGAGGGTAGTGGGGAGCTAGAGTCAGTGGCGGATGCAGTTTTGGGGGTGGCAAAAGCAGGAATCGAATGCCAGAAGTCAGTGGGGCGGCAAAGCCTAGCTACGTCAGTGGAGTGTTGCAGAGTTTGTGGCCGGAATGCAGAGCAGTACACTGTTTATATGTGGCTGCAAGAACAATCCAGCCACAAACTCAAAGCCTTGCTACGTCACTGACTGGAGTGTTTGCAGAGTTTGTGGCTGGACTGCATAGCCCATAACCACTGTGGTGTCTTCCTTTTTTCCCAGACAAGGTCAAGGACAGTGTCCACTTCGGCTGCCGTCCCTCACCCCCCCTCATTCTTCCACTTCTTCCCTCTCTTTCTGTTGCGATCCTCCTCACTTGTAGAAAACCGTGATTGTTCTTTCCTCTCCTCTCCTTTCCGTCATTCTTTCCTCTGGGAAATGGATCCAAAAAAAGAAGAAACACTTTTGCTGCAAATGTCTTTGACATTTTTCTACTCCAAAATCCAGCCTCAGGAGGAGAGAAAAAAAGGTTTTAAAATATGAACAATAAATACATAACTAAATAAAACAAGACAGAGTAGTCGCAAAGTGGCCATATTGGTTTTATTTACACTCAAACACATTAGCACCACCTTATAGACTTTGCCAGTGAAGCGCTACTTTTCTTTTCATGTTGTTAGCTTTTCAAGCTAAAACACACTTTGATTTCTGAATAATGAGTGTAAAAGCTTTAGGTTGTATTCCCTATGAGTGTTTTTTCTTTTTTAGTTCGAGCAGACCTACTCTCAATGCGTAAGCATTGAGAGTGTCTGCTTCAGACCTTTTGTGGCCCGTATTTAGGAGAGTGGACAGCTACCAGACGCGCGCTTTGACGAGGTCGGATTTCACCTCGGGAGCGAGCGTCTGATAGCTGCGCATGCGTGGTGCAAGCCCTGGCTCTCACACAGACACAGACAGCCCCCACCCCTCTGCATGCACGCACGCACACACACACACACAGGCGCGCGCATGCACACGCAGGCATACGACACACATACAGGCACACATACAGGCACACTATCCCCTACCTCGCCTTCTCTCTCAATCACACAGTCACGCATGCGCACACACATTCCCACACGCACACACGCGCGCACACACTCCCCCACCCCGGCATACACACAGGCACGCACGCACTTCACTTCAGCCCTGGGCCCCACTCACCAACTGCGCTCTTCCGGCGGGCTCCTCTCGTGCTCGTCTCCTCTTCACAATCGGGGCTCCCTCAGGTCCGAGGAGCCCCGCAACAGACGCCACACTCCTCCTTCTCCCCGGCCCCCTCCTGGGGACCCGGGCTGATTCGGACAGGCAGGGCGCTCCATGCGCCGGCAGCTCGCGGACCTCGGGAGGCGGGACTTCCGGTCGGCCGCGACCGGATTGGCCGGCCGGCCAAGAGCTTCCGGGTCGCCGCGGGACTTGTTTTACAGTTTCAGTAAGGTTTGAGCTCATACTCATTTTGAATACTTAAAATGAAACAAAATGTAAAAATATGTTTCCATGACACGCATAGCACCGGGAAATATATCTGTCCATGTTATATACCGGTTAATACGTATTAAAGTATTTACATGTATGTTTTAAATTGGAAAAAAGTATAAATACATCTCCCAATGTGTCTCGGAGCTCTTCAAGAACCCAGTCAAAGGTGATTACTAAGTATGGGAATAATGATCAACAAACACAGGCTTGTAATTCACATTCAGCCATTAGAAAGGGTGGAGGGGCGCGACTGTTTAAAAACATCTCGAGGACATGTTACGTGTTGCGTTCTTTGAAGCTCATTACGTGACCTGGCCTGCTGTGAGTTACAACGTGTGTGCAGCGAGTTACAACGTGTGTGTCCTCCAACATTCAGGGCGCCATGCAGGCTTGCACTTTCCAAGCATCCCGTCCCGGGCCGTTCCCAGCAGCCCGTGGCGGTCGAGGTCTCACATTTTTTTTTTTATGTATCCTGCTTCAAATTAATGTTTGCGTGTCACAGTTGTTGAGCTACAAACTCCGCTGTATAGGTCCTTGTGCTTTAATACCCTGCAAAGTTTCCAGGCACTTGGATAGGGCAATAGTTCAAGTGCTTTCTCAGTAACATGGTTCTTGAAGATGGGAGCTAGGCTTTCGTCATAATATGGTTTCTATTCCTCAACAACATATTATTTGATTAGGTTACCTTTGTTCATTGCTGTTTAAAATGGACGAGCTCCTCCGATTAGCTAAGTGTTCACACCTCGCCTAGTATTATATAGGGCAGAAGAATCCGATGGAGTGCTTGCACTGGTAACACTCGACTTTCTGGATTTGCTCAACTCTTATTACACAATAAACCTGTTGACTTATTTGCATAGCTAATAAGGCTAAATTGCCTTGTTCTGAATGTGGAGAATTGCAAGCCCTACCCAAGTTCGGATCTATTGCGATATGCTATGGCACAAATAAAATGGGAAGCCAGTTTCTTGTCACTTATATGTTTTTAAAAACATAATTACTTAAAATGGAGATGCGATTTCAAGGTATCAGACCAGCTAGGGTGGAAAGTGACATATCATTTAACTTAATGTGTTTTGAAGCAGGTTGGACGTTCTCTTGTTCTGTTCAGCGGAAAAAATGTTGACATTAAGTCTAGATTTAATTGGGGAGCTTGGTAAAGGAAACTTGAGAGGAAGAAAGTTAAGAGCACAACATTCCATGCTCTTTAACTTTAAGGCTCTTCTATAATTCACCAATCATGTATACAGGCAATGTTAAACATCAACTGGACGCATAAACGTGGTCCAGGTTAGTGCTGTTGTTTGACTTCATCCCGCAGCTCACATCTCGGCTCTCCCAGCTTTTCCTCATACCTGGTCCTGATAAGAGGAGGGGCCCGTGACCAGTGGCAACATTACCCCACAGCGCGGGATGCGCCCAAGGCAAGGCCAGGCCCATCTGCGCATGTCCGGAATAGGCCGGGCCGGGCCATGGCTCTACAACTGCTGTGCGCTCATCGGCTGATCTCTTCTGAAGGGTCGCTTTCACCCAACAAGGTTGGTGCATGCATTTCCCCACGTTCCAATCTCCATTTTGGGTGGATGTGAAACTGCTCAGTTTAATGCGCAGGCGCTAAATGTTCTTCATCGTCACAGAATTATGGATTAAACCCTACAAGTTCTTGTTGCACTGTGAGTCATTAAATTAGTGTCGACCTGTTACACCACATGGGAATTTTCGATACCTTCACTGCTTTTCAAGGCAAACTTAATGCGTGTTTGTGTTGCTGTTGATCCGGTACTCCTACTTATTGTACATCACTCAGGGGCACCACCCCATCACTCAGGGGCACCACCCCATCACTCAGGGGCACCACCACATCACTCAGGGGCACCACCACATCACTCAGGGGCACCACCACATCACTCAGGGGCACCACCACATCACTCTGGGACACCACCACATCACTCGGGGACACCACCATATCACTCGGGGACACCCCCACATCACTCGGGGACACCGCCACATCACTCGGGGACACCGCCACATCACTCGGGGACACCGCCACATCACTCGGGGACACCGCCACATCACTCGGGGACACCGCCACATCACTCGGGGAGGACATCGCCACATCACTCGGGAAGGACATCGCCACATCACTCAGGAACACCGCCACATCACTCGGGGGCACCGCCACATCACTCGGGGGCACCGCCACATCACTCGGGGACACCGCCTCATCACTCGGGGACACCGCCTCATCACTCGGGGGCACCGCCTCATCACTCGGGTGCACCGCCACATCACTCTGGGACACCGCCACATCACTCTGGGACACCACCACATCACTCTGGGACACCACCACATCACTCTGGGACACCACCACATCACTCTGGGACACCACCACATCACTCTAATACACCACCACATCACTCTAATACACCACCACATCACTCTAATACACCACCACATCACTCAGCCCAACCGCATCATCACTCAGCACCACAACAGCACTGTCCTTGCTTGCTACCAACAAGCATTGCCATAGCCAATAGAACTCGCATTAGGAAAGTGTAAGCTATTGGCTTTGTGAATAACAATGCTAATAATTTATATATTTTCAAAGCCAACACATATTAAAAAAATTGGTCATTTACAATACCAATAGCTCACACTTTCCTAATGCGAGACCTATTGCATTGCAAATGCTTGTTCCAGTATGTTGTTACTTTTTTTCCAGGCAGCATATTACTCTAATCTAGTGAATAATTGAATTGAATTGCTTCCAGGTGTTTATAGCGAGGCACAATTGGATTGTAGCTGAAGGCAGTGTGAGTTTCTCTCAGTTGGGCAGTATGGTGTTCAGTGGGGGAGAGGATGTGGCACTCTGCCGATGACAGAAACTGCAAGGCTCTGAGACAAATGGCTTGTGATAGCACTTTTAGGCATATTTGAGACATTCTGCAAATGGCAACATTTTCAGATGAATGTATAGTGTTGACCAACAACAACCGAGTGCATGTGTGCATTATCAATTTAAATAAATGTGGAAATATACTAGCTGCAGTGTCGACTTTTGCTTTTGGCAAAAAAAATGGATAAATACAGACGTAAATGGTAAAAAAATAAATACCATAAAACCGGGAGCCCTATTTATAATTGATCTAAGATTTGGCACACATTTCCTCCCAAACTGTTTGTGATTCTACCTTGGTTTTGACATTTCTCATGTGTATGCTCTTCAAGCTGATGTGCATCTGCTTTTTGTGTCTTTTGACTTTAATGAATGCTTTCCTCATTGCAATTACATCAGCTCAAGCCAATACATAGCTGCTTGGCATGCTACCTTTTTGCGGGGCAAGGTGGCGCTAAGGACTCTGGTGGCATTCTTGCCAGAATTCATGTGTCCCTTTCATATTGAACAATATATCGCACTGTCCAAGTTCCTTGCTCCTTCTCACTAGTCAGAAGTGTAGGAAAGGCTTCATCGACTGGATTTCAAAAGCGTGATAAGCTTTTTCATTGATTATCCCAGTGACCATCGGGAGGATCGCCTTTTTGTGGGGTTCTCTGAAGCAAAGAAAATTAAGTCTGTGCAGAAGAGGACTCTTTGAAGGTGGATAGTCCTACACATTAATATCTGTTACACATTGGCCAAGACGCAGCCCCAGGAAAGCCTCAAAGTTGATTCCACCAGGACTGAGGCTGCTGCTAATGCGTTTGCTCACAGAGTGCCTGTCCATGACATCTACCAGTCTGCACTAAGAGCCAGTACATATGTTTATGAAGCATTACTGCCTTGACAGCCAGGTCCAGTGTGAAGGACATTTTGCCCTCTTTGTCCCGTGAGACTCATTGTTTGGAATCCACTCCATAGACTCTCCACCTAGAGAGGTACTGCTTTGAGATCTGTTCTAAGGTGAAGACTCTGCAGTTAGCGGTACTAATTAGAAGAACAAGTTACTTATCTTCAATAATGCTCTTTCTTGTGGATACTCCATCTAACTTTACACATAGGTAATTGAGGCATATATATATATATATAGATAGATAGATAGATAGATAGATAGATAGATATATCCATGTGTATGTATGTGTGTGTGTATATATATATATATTAATAGATATATATATATATATATATACATATATATATATATATATTTATATATAGAGAGAGAGACAGAGTGAAACCTCACGTTTATTTGTATATACATGATTGGTAACTTAATTTCATTGATTACAAAACATTTATTTACTAGATTTCATAATTCATTATACATATTGTGTTTACAATTATCATTGCCACACCCCCCAAGATCGAATACGCAACATTTAAATCACAGACAGACCTCAAACACACTTTTATGTTCATGCATACACAAATAATGAAAGTCAATTGTAAGAAACTGGGTTTTTTGACTTTTTTTAGTCATAACAGTACATAATTTAAAATACAACAATTTAGATTAAACATCCGTGTTTTGATTTTCGATTGTGGCAATAAAAAGCTACAGAGGACAACAGAGTCAAACATTCAAAGCATTGAGGCCCAGTTATTTGAAAAAGTAAATTAATATAAAAGTCGTTAAAAAATCTTTTAAACATTTATATTGGGGCCAATTAAGAACAAGTACAACTTCAGATGGAAAGTACAAAGTAGTCCTAGTATCTATACATCAATTTCTAAGAGTCGCCCTCTCTTTATCCACATTTCCTGCAGAAATTTGGACATTGCAGTAACAAATAGTGGTTTCATGTCAGATTTTAAAACTCTTAATGTAACTGAATAGTTCCTTATGCCTAGGTACCTACATACTAGTATGATCCATTTTTTCCTAGCCTTCTCATAGGCCGGGTAAAAAAAGACCACATGGACCTCTGTTTCTTCTTCCATGTGACACCCAGGGCAAAGATAACAGGAATCATCTGACCACTTGTTTGTTAGTGCAAATAGCGGAAGGGTGCCTTATCTGAATTGAAGATAGAGCCTCCTTGTCGACGAAGGATATATAATATCCAAAGCTTGTTCAAAGGAGTAGCTACATTTATGGTTCAAGAACACCGAGGTCAAGCTTGTGGTAGAATAAGCTTGGCTTAAAGACGACAAATTATGATCTTTCAGGATTTTGGATACATTTTTTTTAAGTAATTGCACATGCTTCTTCCGGGGTTGCCCAAAGATCCTCTCTCCCAATTGCCTTACAGGAGTCCCTTACAAAGGACAGCCAAGGTATACTTCTAACTGCCTGTAGGAACGACCTGAGCTCCTCCCTGTAGTGGCTTAGCTCCTCAGTACTCCAGAGCCGACGCCAATATAACAATGGTCGACTTGAGATAAGATCCACCACAAGAAAGACACCCAGGTCCATCCTTAAACGGTTCCAGTGGGGTGTTAATTGGCAATGCTGCAATACTTCTGAGGAATTTGTTTTCAGTTATCGTTAATATTTTAGTTTTACTGTGCCCCCAAAGTTCCGCCCCATACAGAGCTGCGGAGCGGGCTTGCACTTTGTAGATCTCCAATAGCGGGCTTATTACCTTTGATGAACAACCGTTTTTAATTTTCCTTATCCCACCTATAGTCTGTGTAAGCCTCAGCTTTGCCTTTTCGATTTGGGGGGTCCAGGCCATTTTGTCGTTCAGAGTCAGTCCAAGATATTCAAAGACCCTGACACGCTCCAATGGGATATCCTTCATGGTTGGTTCCGGGTAGGAAGACGGTTTGGCGCTAAACACCATATATTTCATTTTATTGATATTAACTTGTAGTTTCCTCTTTTTACAAAATTCTGTAAACTGGGTTATTAGTTGAGGGAGGTTAGTACTCACCTCAAGCAATAATCAAAATCCTTCTCAGGTAGAGCCACTACAGCACAACTCCCTGGCAGGCAGTGTTTCATTTGTAAAAACAAAAAATAAGTGTCAGGGTCCTCATCAGGAGACCCCTGCAGCTTGCCCCAAACACTGCCCCTACCAGTGCTGCCAATAAAAGTACCAATACAACTACTAACCATCACACTTCTATTTGTGTGACAATTCAGGCTATTCCAGGCCCCCAAAATTATAAGAATGGTATAGGTGGCAAGTAATAGTAATTTTCCATCTATATTTATAGGAAAGTAGCCTTTTTTGACTTGGTCACCCCCACATGCCCGGTAACTGATGGTATTTCGATTGGTAGTACACTGGGTACCTGCTAACCAGGATCCAGTGCCAGCGTTTTTTCTCAAAACGGTACAATTATTCCCCCAATTGGCAAAACTTTTAGCACCCTCTGTAAGTCCCTAGTAAATGGTACCCCTGGTGCCTAGGGCCTGAGTTATTAAAGAGGGTCCCTAAGTACAGTAGTACGAGTTGTGCCACACCAAGGGACCCCTCATTAAGCACATGCAGGGCTGCTATCGCAGACTGCGGTTTTAGGTGCAGACAAAAGTAAAAACATGACGTCACAAACCCCTGTGTGCCATGGCCCCTAACACTGCACCTAATATTTGTAAGTCAGCGTTACAGCAGGCCTGACAGTCCTAAGGCAGGGTGCTGCACATTACATGTGAGGGCATACATGCATGAACAGATATGCCCCGTGCTGACCAGACTATTACTGCCAGTACAAGTGATCAGGGAAGCCATTTTAAAACTCGTGGTGGACACTGGTGAAAATTAGTTCCCCAGCTACATGAGGTCTTCACTGAAGATGGGGATGTTTGCCATCAAACATCTATTATTGATAAACCCACACTAATTCCAGTGTTGTATTTACTAATATATGCACACAGAGGACACCTTAGAAGTGCCCCCTGAAAACATACCAGCCTCTGGTGTTCTCCCTGACTGGTTTCTGCCTGCCTGCCACCTAAAACACTGTTCTGACCTCCTAGGGTTAGAGCCTTTTGTGCTCACATGACCCAATACAAAAGCCTGTCCGTGAAGAGGGTGTCACACCCCCTCCCACAGGATGACCTGTTGATTGGCCTTCCTAAGCCGGCAAGCTTCAAAGAGCTGTCCCCCTCAAAATGCGAATCTGGCTCCCGTCACAGGACAGGATGCCAACCCCCTTTATCTAGAGCCCCCTTGGCATCCGGACAGGTGGGAAAACTAGCTAATCTGATAGAGACTACTAGCCGCAGATTCCTTCACGTAGAAGTATCCCCAAGCTTGAGACTGGATCCGAATTTTTATTTTTGCCACAGCATCCCTGCACTCCGGGTGGAAGGCACCACGCGACTCCGCCCCTGCGTCGTCCGCGCATGTGACGTCAGCGAGGTTACATAAGTCCCACTCCAGCACGCCTACGTCATTTTTTTCCTTTTCTGCTTGCAACGCGGATCCGGATCGTATTCTCGGCCTGTTTAGGCCTTTTTCCCTTTACGCTATTGCGTGTGGGGACAGTGTGCGAATGCCTTCGGGCTTTAAGACGTGCTCGTCTTGTGGACTCCTGATGTCGGGGACGGACCCTCATCCCATCTGCATGTGGTGTTAGGGGGAACACCACTACTCCACCGATTGTGAGGCGTGCCAGCAGATGAAACCGAAGTCCCGGCGGGAGAGCCGGAGGAAACTTTTTTCAGCCTGCATGTCCAGGTCGGCATCATCACCCCGCCGGGCCCCTGCGCAGGGTTCTCGAAACCGCTACTTCCCTCGTCGACATCGCCCCTCTCCGAGGTCACAGGAGCGTCGCTCACCTGTCAGTAATTGTCGCAGTTTGTCCCCAAGGGCCGGTTCTCGCCCTGTTGGGGGCACAGGCTCTCCGCGGGTGGTGCGGCCCACGTGTCATCCCCCTATCTGCTGTTTCCCGGTGTGGGGCGACCAGAGCCCAGATGGAGACATATGCGGCGTCTTTTCAGGCCACGCTGGCTTCTCCTCCCCCTCCTTGGACATCAATGGATCCCTTGCAGTGTGCGGGGACATCCGTGGCGTCACCGGCGGCTCCGGCCCCGGCGCGACTGGGTCAGATCTAGGTACGGAGGATGTGGTGCTGTTGGGGTGCGGCCCTTCGGGGGTCCCTCCGTCGGACCACGGCGCCTCTGCTACACAGCAAACTCCTGCTGGAGTCCCTGTAGTGTCGCGGGAGGTCGCCGGGGCTCGCGTTGCATCCCGGAGCCACTCTCGGTCCTCTGGACAGGCGGCGTTTTTGTCTGAGGCCGAGGTGAGGCCGCTTCGGAGCCGGCGGCTCCTGGCGGTTTCACTGGGGTCGGCGGAGGGCCCCTCTCATCCCGTCACAGGTTGAGGCTGGCGGGGGACTCCTCATCCCTCCCCGGGTCCCTCTTGTTCCTCCACGCAGGCGGCTGCCTCGCGGAGGTCAGGCCGGCACCTTTCAGGTTCTCCATCTGGGCTCTGGTGGTAGGGAGCTGCTGCTTCCCTTTGAGGGTTCACTCCATTCTTCTCTTTTGGGGACTTGGGGCCATCCCGCCACAGCGGACCTGGTGCCCCAACACCTTCTGCACCGTCACCATCCGGTGCCTTGTGATCCGGTGTGTCTTTCCCTCCACCCCTCTACCAGAGGACCACTTTTGCAGAATGCCATTCTCTCTCTGCCGCTGCTTTTGTCCCCCCCGTCACGGGAGGCCCGCTGGCTTGGCTCCTGGGGGAGCAATGTGTTCGCCTCAACAAGTGCGGCTCCGCGGGCCCTTAACATGTGTGTTTTGGCTAGGGCCACTTCTTGTGGGACTCGGCGGACTCCCTTATGTCTGCCGCTTCTCAGGAGGGTGACTGTGTTGATTTGAGGCACCATGTGTTGGATGGAAGGGAGCTGGCGGCGTTTATTCTCTGCTCCGCTTTGGACATCTCGGAGATACTGGGTTGTGCCATGGCTTCTTCGGTTTCCCTTCGTCACCATGCCTGGCTTCGGGACAGTGTGTTCCCGGAGAACGTTCGGGAACGGCTGATGGACCTTCCTTTTGATGGTGCTCTTTTGTTCCACGCCCCTGCAGACTCGGCCATTCAGAGGTTCTTGGCGGGGCTTCATCCCCCTCCTCCTCCCCCGTCTTCTCCCCCTCCTCCTCCTCCTTCTCCCCCTCAGTGATCTGTGAGTTGATGTGGTTCTTGTAAGTGTTCTTCCGTTGCTGCGGGTCGCCCCAGTTGTGTGTTCTGGATGCTTCATGGCCACTTCTTCTCCCCTCAGTGATCTGTGAGTTGATGTGGTTCTTGGAAGTGTTCTTCCGTTGCTGCGGGTCGCTCCAGTTGTGTGTTCTGGATGCTTCATGGCCACTCGAGTCCTCCTTGTTGGGACTGTGGTTCTGTTGGCTGCTGGCCGGCCCTTCTTGACTGTTTGTTTTTTGCTTTGGGTTTCCTACACCATACTGGCCCTGAGACTAGGCCTGCTGCAAACCTTCTGCGGGTTTCTCCGCAGGTATTTTCTGCTGTCCTCTGCTGCGGAAGTTTTTTCCCAAGAGGTTCCCATGTTTTGGGACGTAACATGCCCTATGTGGGGCAGTGGTAGCTCTTGTACTGCTCTGTTATGCGCTGGGGTGGTGTAATCGCCTTCGAGCCTCTGTTCTCCGTGGCGTTAAGATATGTTGCAGAGGCAATCCTCTTGCTGATGGCTTGGGCTTCAGCTGACGGCTGGCTTGTCCTGAACGCATCCTTCGGCGGTGCTCCCGGCGTCTGGCTGTACTTGCTGGTGCTGACCTACTGTTTTTCTGCACCATTGTGCCTTCTTGGCCCTTTGGTAGGATAGTCATCCTTGTCTTGTCCGACTATAATGGTAGACCTGGAGACATGCTTTAGTGTGCCACTGCAGTGGATGGCACATTGTGTGCTGCACTCTACTGGTAGCATTTTATTTACAAGCCCTGGGTATACTTTGTACCATATACCAGGGATGTATGAGCAAATTAAATAAACCAGACAGGTGTATACCAATTTTATCATGTTAAAAGGAGAAGCACTAGAATTTTACCACTGGTTAGCAGGGTTAAAGTACACAGAGTTTTATAGCTAGCAAAAATAGGGTTCAGCAGAAAGGCACAATAAATCTGTTATAACCCTGCTGAAAGGGCAAATTACCAATAACAGTTTTTGATAACTGTAAAATAATATGTCACAGATCATTATTGAATAAGTTTTCTATATTGAAATAGTACAGTTCGAGCTGTAGGTTTCTTGAAATATATATGGATACTTTAACCACAGATTTCTCACCACCTTCCCTCCTCCCTTTTCTGTAGCGTGGTATCTTTTTAACGCATAAACATGTTCTATGTTAGTATTCAGCTCACTGTTACCAATGATGGGAAAATGAAAAGAAATGTTCTAGTCAGGTCCAAAAGAATGTTTATTTAGACCTTGGTCTTTAAACGGCGTAAAACCACCCGAAAGTAGGTCATCTTAAAAACTTATATACAATTAAAATCTTCTTATATAATTCATAAATAAATATTGGCATAATAAATATATATGATTAGAAACTCATCCTACATTCACATAGCAGTGACAGCCATTTCCTCATAAAAAATTTAGAACCAATTTCAACAAGGCAGACTTCTAATCCAATAAAAACCTTTTGACGGCAACCATAAATCTCCCTAGGGCAAAGGACACATCCAAGTAGCACATATCTGTTAAAAGTGCCACTGCTTGCACATGGTTACAGATGCCGTATTTTAAAAAGAGCTGCCTTAAATAGTTTTCTGAAGGGTGTCAACTTTAAAACAATCCAAGAAAATATGTAAATTATCACATTTTACCCTCCGGCCACAGGTACATTTACCAGATGGGTCCATCATTGCCTTATCACTACTATAACATGGATTGTTACCCATTCTCAACATAAACAATTCTAGTCTGACCTAATGGTTAGGTAAAGAATCCACATAAGGGAACCACTGCTCATTTTGACATGAGTTGAACGTGAATTGGACTGAAGGCTTCCCCTTTAAATACTGCATATCATGTTCTCTGGCTATATTCTTTGTTAAAATGAAGAGTTTACTCCTCGTGGTTTCTATTTGTAGATTCAGTGAGTCCAACCTAAGACCCATTACCCTACATATATCCTCCAAGTTTTTCCTGACAACCTCGGCCCACTATGCATAATTTCGTTTTTACACGAAAATGAAAGCGTTTGCCCATCAACCAACTTCAAACGTAGCCAGAATATGATTACATCCAACATGTCAGATGACTCCATGATGGAATACCTATTTCCCTTCTTATTGCCTGGATCAATGAGGACATTTCCCCTCCTCGTATTCCCAGTTCCTTTTACCCCTTATGTGTAACAAATCAGCCCCATTTTGAAATTGAGGGCACATCGTAGCGGCATAAGCTGTTAATACTGGCCTTGGGGACATATCCCCATAGTCTCTATTAAATTGTTTCAGGCCACTTAATGATGCTACGGCTCTTGCTTTGAGTGAGTCGTTATGGACGTTCCACAATAGTCTCTTCTCAAACCATACCCCTAGGTATTTATATTTATTAACATATTCTAGTTTTGTGGATCCTAAGTACCACCCAAAATGTATAGATTTTCTGCCAAATTCCATCACCTTCGTCTTCTCCTTGTTTATCACTAGCTTTTTATTACTGCAGTATTCCATAAACGTATCCAGCTTCATTTTTAAGCCCATCTCTGTCAGAACCATAATAACAAGGTCGTACAAATATAGGAGACATGCTATATGTTTGCCATCCAGTTTGGAGAAGATACATTGAATAACACCAACAGGGGAGAGGGTGTAGCCTTACGGCTAGAGCAGTTGACTTCGGAGCTGGGGAACCGGGTTCGAGTCTTTGCAACAACGCTCAGCATCCTGTCATTCTGGGCAAATCACTTAACCTCCCCGTGCCTAACAGGAATAAATGTGTCCATCTGTAACGAAACTGATGCTCATGTAAAGCACTCTGATACCCGATTTCTCGGGACTAGATTGCGCTATATAAAACTCTAAAAAGAAACTACAACAAAAAAACAGGGGTGATACTTAAATGTGGTTTTACTCTATCCCTTCTGGGACAGTGTGGAGTCTACATGGAGCTACAATGGTGCCACCTTGCGTCGAATAGGAGCTGCTGTGTGAAATTTCCTTGCACCAGTCTGGTGCCTCAGGAGTATTCTGAGGTTAGGAAACTGCGATTGGCTAGAGTATCTATCATAAAAAGCATAACAGAAGGTAAGTAACCTGTTCCATTGGCATATTGCTTTTGTAGCAGGTTTCAAGGTGTTTTCTCAGGTATCACAGTAGCACATTGAGTCTTTCAGATCAGGCATGTGCTTTTTCTTATCCCAGAAAAATGCAGAGGTTGCATTGTGAACCCCACCAATACTTAATATAAATGGATCCATTGCTGCAACGGCACAGACTTCTCTGAGCTCTGTGACTTGGAGTAGATTGGTGGCTTCTGCAAATCCTTTGTCAGAGAGCAAAGTGGAACCTGGCAGCTTCGGCTCGGGATGATGAGTTGCGGCACAGGAAGACGTATGTGAGTGCTTCATGTGAAATTTCCTCAAATTGGCTTCACAAGGTGGTGCCTTTGATGCCACTGCATATTGCCACAGAACAGTCTTTGGTGTCTGTGGCCGTCAGCAGTTGAGCCAGAATCATATTTTTTTCCTTTGCCAATTCTGATATTCCTTTGCAAATAATTAGTAAATACTCTGAGGACAACTTTTTACAGAACAGATTGATGTATGTGAAACGTTTGTGCCAGAAGTAACTGAGAATTTGCAGGACTTGAAGGATGCGAGTGATCTGGATACAGCACAGGACAATTTGTTAATGAGGTAGTGAAGACATAGCTCATACATAGCTTTATTAAGGATAGCTTTGTGTACTTTGAGTTTTAAGCCACCAGTGATTTAAGAGCTGGATATTTATGATAAAATGTCAGAGATCCAGCTGAACCTTCAGATGAGAAGTATTGTTCCCCACACACTTACATTTTTTACTTCGTTCTCATTTCTCCTCTTCCTGAGCCTCTTGTTTTGTGAGGTAGCGCTTTCCTTACCTCGTTTACCTCTCAAACAGAGCCCTTCCTTCTGCCTTTTCCATGTCACCCTTTCACTTTGTTTTGTCTAGTTTTATTTCAAAGATAATTTTTTTCTTTGTGTATTCTTTTTTTTTTTTTAACTCCCTGTCTGCCTACTGTAGCTACTATTCCCTTTTCCCATTCCTCCATATTGATTTTTGCTTGCCCCCACGACCCCCACTACAGCTGTCAAGTTTCTTCTCTTTATTTTCATTGATCATTGTGGAACAAACAAAAACTACTAATCTGATTGAGGTTTTTTTTGCTGTTTTTAAAGGTTTTTTTACAAATTGTTAATTATAGTGTCCTATCTGAGTAATCACGTAGGTCATAGGCCATAGGGTGAAGTGTCTTTTTTCCTGACCCCTTCTGGGCTAGTGTGACTACAAGTCTAAACTAACTTGTAAACTGTGCTCATTTGCGCGTCTAATCTAATGGATTTTTTTGCCTGGCTGGCCTTTATAGAAATGTAGACAAAAGGTGCCCTAGGAAGCATTAGAGGGAGCTGCTTCTAGCTTCCTATTTTCTTGAAACTGTCTGTTGGTTCCTGGTCAAACTAATCAACAGTGGTTCACTTGGAGGTAGGTTACAGCCTAACAGATTTTGTAATCACTGCATAATCCAAATAATAGGAGCGCACAAAATGGTGCAGAGGAAGTTATAAGTGGATTATAAAGTTCACTCGTGCTGTTTACAAAAGCAATATATTGTATTGTATTGTAATTGCATTTGTATAGTGCTTGCTAACCCTGATGAGGTGTTGAAGCTCTTTTTCGGCGAGTAGCACTCTACTCCGAAACCTATAAAGGATTAGTGGTGAATAAGTATAGGAAAATATGCAATTAATTAGAGTTAAGAGGATAGTTAGAGAGAGGGATGACGCTAGAGAGGCAAAGTGTGACAGAGAAATAGAGAGTAGAATTGAGGAGGCAGAGGTGAAGGGAAAAAGTGAGACTGGTAGAGTCAGCAAGAGAACGGGCATTATCAGAGAGGGTGTGAGAGGAGAGGGGAAAAAAGAGACAGCTAAAAGGATTTGCCAGAGGGATGAAGAGTCAAATCTATGGAGTCCCCAGAAGTCTTAAAGCATGAGACGAAATGTTTAATGGGCTAACGTATTCATGGAACGACTGTTCAACTCTGCTAGGTGAAAATAGAAACGGGTATCCATACTGAATCAGACATTCAACAATCGTTCAAATATTGAGGCAAAGTAGACCAAACAAGGGAGTGGGGCCCCTCCTCCTCAAATTGAGGTAAATCATAAATATGGATGCACTTCTGTGCTGAAAACACCATCTGAAAGAGTATGAGCCACACTGGAGAAGAAGTGTTAATTTGGGAAGAGACATTAGGGTATAAATCCGCCCGGGCGTTGAGTAAATATAGAGAGCAACTGTGTATAGCAGGCTTGAATCACCAAATACATGTTATCAAACCAGTATCTGAAATATGTGCACTAGACTTCAATAACAATGTTGACTAAGTCGTGTTTGAATATAAAAAAGGTGATTCAGAGTTTGAGTAGAGTTTTAATTGACTCTTATTCATAAGTCAGCTAGTAGTACGTCCAAATAGAATCAAATGACTTGGTGTACAGAACATGAATGAGATCTCTGCAGCTCTTATTGAATGGGATCTATGTTGTAAGCTTGAAAAGCAGCCCCTGTTTCTCAAAAGAGTTTTTTTTACCAGAAATTTGTGCTAGATGTACATAAACATGCAATTTGGGAGTATAGAACTTAACAACTGGTTATATCATTTATTCAGTTATTACTCCTGATTATTATGGACTAAAAAAAAAACCACACCACCATGCACAGGATAAGAAAGAAAAACATGGTAGACTAGTTAGGTTTTTGAGAATGTTGAGATTGATAAGGTTTTAACAAAAGAACATTTGTCAGCATGCTTTTTAAACATAAGATACTCTATCTACGATTGAATGATCATTTTCCATTTTTTCCATTTAGAGTTATTTCTCCAGAGGCGGAGCAATGTTTATTGGGATGATCATCAGTCCATACAATCGGAATAATGTCTTGCCATTGTCCCAAATAACCTGCCTCGTTATTAGCGATGAGGTTAGCGCCGATGGGTCTTTCCGTAAGTACCTTCACAATGAATACATTACCTGCTCTTTGGGATTTAATAGAATTTTCTTTGCATAATCGAGGCTGCTGTGATTTGATGGGAAAATTAGGGTTTCCCTGTCTCCATTATCTTTACAAAAGCGCAATTAAGAAGACTGCGCTCATCATTAAAGTGGGGTCTGCTGGATTTTAAGAAGCAGCTGTACTGGTTCTAGACAAATCTCATCTATTAGTTCATATATTTACGTACATTTATATAAGATTTCCAAAACGTTATCAGCTTTTTCATATTGTAACCATGCCTGCAAGAGAGCTGGTAAGCAGCACACTGTTTGTTAGTTTTAAGTACTTAATTTTTGGGATGTCACTTGGTAGGTTTTCATTGGACTTTCACCTGGCAAGAGAGTGCTAGATTGTTGTATGATTAGACGGAGATCTTTAGTCAAAGTGTACAGGTAATCTATTAACATAGGATATTCAACATCGGTAAATGATCTCGGTCTAGGTACTCCCCATACATTTGCGGGCCGCCCAAAAATTACTTCATAGGGTGAAAGGCCAGAGCGTGAATGAGGGGTGACCCGTAAAGACATGAGGTCTAATGGTAGGGTGTCCGGCCATTTCAAACTAGTACTCTTTTGGATTTTCGCCATCTTTAATTTCAATATTCCATTATATTTCTCAACTAATCCTGCTGATTGGGGATGTCGAGCTGCATGAAATTTCTGTCGTATTTGAAGCCCGTTACAGATATATTTGACAAAAGGCCCCATGGAAATGTCCCCCGTCGTCCGACCAAATCAAACGGGGCAATCCGTATCTAGGGATAAACTCCTTAATGAGAGCTTTCGCTGTAGCCAAAGCAGTGTTCTCCTTAGTGGGGTAAGCCTCAACCCATTTGCTAAAAGCACAAACCACCACCAAAACATATTTCAAATTGTTGACGCGCTCCATGTGGATATAATCCATTTGGAGCACCTCAAACTGTAAGGTCGGGGTGCGAAATTCCCACTCAAGACAGCTTCCCCTTTCCCTGGATTATGTTGCAAACAAACCATACAGTATTGGACTAGATGGACAGCCGTCTTCTGAATATTGGGATTATTCCACACTGGGTCCAATAAAGCACAAATGCCTTTAGCCTCAATATGAGCTGGGCCATGGGCCATAGTTACAACATGGGCAACAGCCATCGTTGTTTTTCAGTCAAATCCACCCAACAGTTATTTTCATCCAACCTTCCCACCTCCTGTTCCCATCGAGCCAACTCAACTGGGGTAGCCTCTTTCTATATCTCTTGCACACTTTCTATGGTGTTATTAAATAAATCAGATTCCTCCACCCATCTTGCAGAAGAGGTTACAAACATAGAGGAAACTGTGGACTGAGCTGTCTGTTTAGCGACTTGGTCCGCAAAAGCATTACCCTGGCCCACTTCATCCACTACTGCCTTATGCGCACTGCATTTTTATGATCGCTACTTTCTTGGGTAATGTTAGGGCTGTAAGCAGTCACAACATCAAGGGACCATTCTGTATCTTCTGTCCATGAGAGGTGAGAAAACCCCATTCTTTCCACAGCCGCCCGAAGCTATGGACCACGCCAAAGGCGTATTGGCTGTCAGTATAGATGTTAACTTCTAACCCCTCGCTCAATTCACAGGCTCGTAATAATGCCACCAGCTCAGCAGCTTGAGCTGATCGATAGGGAACTTGAGAAGTCTCAACTACTGTTTTTAGCATTGTGATTGCATATGCAGCTGTTGTTGTTCCATCTGTTAACTTGAAACAAGACCCATCCACATACAATTCCCCTTAGGGGGTCAGATAGAGGAATGTCTGTGAGGTCAATTCTTCCCTTTGTTTCTTCCTCTGTCCGAAAAGTACAATCATGGACATCATTTTTAGTTTCCTCTGAAGGGAGGGGTAGCAATGTGGCAGGGTTTAAAGTGGCACATCGCTTAATCGTAACATGCGGGGCAAACAGGGTTAATTGGTAACCCGTGAGTGTTTTATTTAGTAATGCGTCCACAGCATGCGGCACCATCACGGTCAGACTGGAATTTAGAAAAAGCCCCTCCGACTGCCGGATGGCCACCACCACAGCCGCAGTGGCCCTCAGACAGCTGGGAAGTGCTCTGGCCACATTATCCAATGTGGACGAGAAGTAAGCACAAGGTCTTTGCTTACCACCAAATCCTTGTGTTAACTATGAAAGCGAGCAACCGTCGACCTCATGCACATATAGTACAAAAGGTTTGCGGTAATCAGGAGTACCCAAGACGGGTGCAGAACAAAGAGCAGATTTCAGAGAGTCAAAAGAAGACTGATTTAGAGTTTGGTGCTGTGTTACTTGGTCACTAATGTGTTGGATATCCCATCCACCTAATTAAAAGTTCCATATGATAAAATGCTTTAGTAATAAAGTGGATGGGGACCATTCATGTTTATGATGGAGTACCCCAAACTCCAAGCTCTAAATCAGGCCCCTTTGCATAGAGGCCTCTCAAACGAAAATGCAAAACCTCCATTGGAGTCATTATATATCAATCTAAAAAAGGCCTGGGAAGAATGGTCGTCTTAAGGCCTTACTCTGCTCGAAGATGATACAAATAGAAGCATGGAGCTTTTCATATCTAAGTTTATTGCCATGAGCAGTTTGGGACAACTGGAGTTATAAAGTAACACAGTATCGCTAATGATAGTGGATTTTAAGGTGGTTAGCAGCCTTCAAGTGCTCTTAACGCATATTAGTCATGCATACCTTTTTAACTCTTCCTCTACTTTTGGGATCCATGTTTCAGATCATTCAGGATCAAGAACATCTTCCTATCACACAAGCCGCCCTTTGTTTGTCCCATCTAAAGCTTCCTGTCTATTGCCACATAAGATGCTGGAGTATGGAGGTATTATAGTTGTACCAGAATTCAGACAATGGTTTTCTTCACAGGCTCCTGATTATCCCTCAGGGAGATTCAACTTTGTTTGCCATTCTGAGTTGGGTCTAAAATAGTTAGAGGATTGTGGGGTTTTGACCGCTTTGCTGTTGTGGATAAAAAGCAGGTTAACACCCTAACTGGAATTTTCCAGATTTATCCTCCAGGATTGCTTGGCCTTGGACAATGCTGAAAGCATCCCTTAGCTTAAATATATAAATCGCACCTTGAAGGGGCTGGGGTTTTTGGATTTTTTTAGGGAACCAATGAAAATCCTGTGAACGGCTAAAGCACTAATTAAGACAGCCTATTACGAACAGGCCTAGTTCAAGTGCCTATGCAAATATTTACTGTCCACCTCCCTGACAAATGTGGAAGTTGCGGTACTAAACAATGAAATACAACCTTACCTTACTCGTACAGATAATCTACAACATAGAATTTATTTGACATGGGCTCGATTTAATACAGTAATTCCAGCAAGACATCAAACTGTATTGTCACCGAAAACCTCACTAAACGCCACCATATACATTAGGAGTACTCTCCGACACTTGAATGGAGGAATAAGGATACGAGGTTTTCTGTGACAATACAGTTTGATGTCTTGTGGGAATTACGCCTATAATAGCCCCAAATAATAATAGTTATAAGTGCCCTGATGCAGTCTATGGTTTAAAGCCTTATAGACGAAACACGTGTTGGCATGTATTATGATTACATCTGTCGTAATGTAGTTTGAAATACGGATGTATTTTGATCAAGACTTGGAATAAAGCAAAGAAGAATTCACCAAAGATACATTTTTGAATTTATATTTTCTTCATTTGAGTGTTATTTTGCTCAGGATTTTGGTTTGTTTGTATTCTTTTATGGCTGTGTATGCCAAATAAAGATCTTTTGAACCTGACCAACCTTTTGGACTTTTTTCTGAGCAAGTGCTTGCAGTGTGCCAAGGACATGCCCACTACCAAACCTACATTGTTTAAGCCTTGTGGGGAATGTCACAGGCAGATGTCTCTGTCCCCGCTTGGTCTGTCTCTAATGCCTGGCATCAGGGCACGACCCCAAGGCCTGCATCGAATGCAAGTTGATGTACCACAGGGCAATTTGTGAGCGGGCAATGAAGCTACCGTTGGCGCGGCAGAAGAAGGCCCCACCCCATAATCTGTCCCATTCCCAAAATCGATCTCGGGGCCATTCCCACATATGATCTGCTTCCCCCTACAAGACTTCCTTCTCCAAGTTGGGTAAGTCGAAGAAGCACAATAAAAATAAGTTTAAGCATTCTTTGGCTTCTCCGACCAAACATCGTGCTTCGAGGCCCCGCTCCCGCACTCCACCTGTGGAGCTGGTGTCAGGACCTGCTTTGCAGTACCCTAACTTCCCCAGAGCAAGAGCAATATCCACCCAGTTAAAGAAATTCTATGACGCCATGCACACAATGCATACTATTTTCGTGTCACTGATTCCCTCTGGTGCATTTTTAGGCCTCACAGGGCCACAAGCATCCCAGGTGGGTTACCGTTGCCGGGTTCGCCTGACGCCACCCGGGCCCTCTGGATCTGCCCCAGATCTGGTTTGACACCACCATGGGTTCCTCTACCCTCCATGGCCCGCTCCCTCTGGGGCCGACCCAGATACCCCTGGCGCGGCTGGAGGATGACCCAATTCCAGTCTCCCACTCCAAGTCGTGCCGCCCAACACCACTGGACATCAACACAGGTGCTGTCCAGGCTCTTCCAACCCTAGGACTTGCTGTGCCCGCACAGACCCTTTATCCCTAGATGAGGAAAAGCGGTATGGTACCTTTGAGGAGGACCCTGACAAACACAACTGGTTTGAGGAGCTCGGTGACGTCAGTGGCCAGGACACCACCCTCGACTCTGGCATACTTTACTCTCTTACCTCCGACAAGTGGGTGCTCCAAAGGTTATGCTCTTCCATTTGTGGAAACTCCTCCACCCTTGCTACCATCCCCAGAACAGTTGACAGAGGTTCATCTCACCTTGCTCCGTCAGTAAATGTAGGATCTCTTGGCCAAAGGAGCAATCAAGAGGGTGCCAGCACCAGACAGAGTGTGTGGTTGTTATTCCCGCTACTTCTTTGTGCCAAAAAACATGGAGGCTGCCGTCTGTACTAGATCTGTGCCCTCTCAACACCTTTCTGAGGAAAGTTTCAAGATGCTCATGTTAGCTCAGGTTCTGTCTACCCTCAATTCTGGAGACTGGATGGTAGTGTTGCACTTGCAGGATGCGTATATCCACATTCCCATCCTGTAGGCCCACAGGCGCTACCTGAAATAACAGTAGACCAGGATCATTTACAGGTTACTGTGCTTCAGTTGGCCTTTCCTGTGCCCCGGGCATATTCACAATGTTGATGTGTGTTGTTGCAGCACATCTTCGGAGGCTGGCAGTTCCAGCCTTCCCCTGCCTCGAAGATTGGCTAATGAAAGCAAGCTTCCTCCAGGAAGTGCTCACCCACCTCCAGACTACGCCGAACCTTTTGCTGAGGTTCTCTATCAACAGGCCAAAGTCACACCTGACCCCTCCTCAGATGCTCCCTTTAATTGGAGCCATTCTGGATACAGTACAGTTCCATGCCTACCCTCGGAAGTGGAGAATCCAGTACATTTGGGCTATGATCCCCATGTCTCAACCTCAGTCCCATCCATCAAAGGAAGACTAGTTCATGTGCTTACTGACAACACCACCACCATGTGGTATGGCAACAATCAGGGCGAGGTGGGGTTGTGGACCCTGTGCCAGGAGGCTCTGCGCTTGGAAGCCAGGACATCTTCGTCATAGTACAGCACCTGGCGCTATCCTTGAAAGCCATGGCAGACAAGCTCATTTGTCAAACCCTTGCGGCTCACGAATGGCAATTACATCCGGAGGTGGCACAAGGTCTCTTTCGAGAATGGAGAGAACCGTGGCTTGATTTGTTTACCACTGCCAAGAACGTGCAACATTGTCACTCTTGCACCCTGGAGTTTCCAAAGCGTCTCTTGCTCGGAGACATGTTCCGACTCGAGTAGAACTTGGAACTTCTGTTCACTTTCCACTGATACCACTATGGCCCGAGTTCTCAAGAAGATAAGGACAGACTGGGTCCAAATTGTCCTAGTGGCACCGTATTGGGCACGTAGAGTATCTTATTCTGAACTTCTGAGCATAAGCATCTGTCCTTTGGTCAGGCTGCCCCTTCGAGAGGAATTTCTGCTACAGCAACAGAGTAGGGTCCTACACCCGGACCTGCGCACTCTCCAACTTCATGCCTGAAGATTGAGCTGCAACATTTGAGGTTTTTTTTAACTTTCTCCTGAGGTCTGTGATTTCATCTTGGCAGCCAGTCTCCCCACCTCCAAGACTTTTTATGCGTGCCGCAGAGATAAGTTTTGCATTGCTGTTCCTTACACCATGTAGATCCTCTTTCTGCTCCTCAGTCAGAAGTATTGCTGTTTGTTTTATCATTAGCCTGGCAAAACCTTGCCCTGGGCACTGTTAAGCATAACCGGTCAGCTATTTCGGCTTTCCTGCAGCTTCTGTGCCAACCCTTTTCCTGTTCCAGTCACCAGTTGTGACTCAATTTTTTAAAGGTTTACAGCATTTGTTCCATTCTACCCCTTTTATGATGCCCAATGGGACCTCCAGTCTTTACCTTAAATACCTTGTGTGTAAGCCCTTTGAGCCTCTGCACAGCTGCTCTCTGTGGGTCTCCAACCTTTACACCGCGGTCAAAACACCGCGGTGCCATTACGACGCGTCTTTTACAACGCAAGTCGTTACCACGACATGCGCTGGAGGGCGCTCTAGACTAAGGAATAGTAGATTTACTATTCCAACATCTTCCCTATTGTACGTAGGCTAGTGTTTGAATAGTAAATCTTACTATTCCTAAATCCAGCACCCTACAGCGCAAGTCGTGGTAACGACTTGCGTTGTAAAGGATGCGTTGTGATGTACCGCGATCATTTTGATCGCGTTGTAACATTGTACATCCCTCTCTGTGGCTCTTGATAAGCAAGACCACTTTGCTGGTGGCCATGACATCGGCCAGGAGGGTCATCGAATTTCAAGCTCTGTCACTTCACCCTTAGTACACCACTTTTCCCCCTCAGACAAACTGGTCCTTCAGACTCATGCCTCTATCCTTCCAAAGATGGTAACCCCATTTAATGATGGCTAGAACATCACATTGCCTACCTTTTTTATTCTGCCTCATTCCTCTAGAGAGGAGGAAAGACTCCATCGTCTGGACCCAAAAAGAGCTCTCGCCTTCTCCAATGATTGCCACATAAGACCACCAGCTCTTCTTTGAGTTCACTGCGGCGAAAAAGAGCAAGCCTATGCAGAAGCAAACCATCTGATGATGGATTGTCCTCTGCATTAAAATGTGCAACTCATTGGCAAAAAAGCAACCAACTTTTGAGGTTTGAAGGCCCATTCCACGTGGGTCAAGGTCGCCACTGCTGTTAGCGTGCGGGGTACCTGCCATGGATATCTGCGAAGCTGCCCCATGGTCTTCACTGCACCCGTTCACTAAGCCCTATTGCTTGGACAGTCTCGTCTGTCAAGACAAGGGTTTTGCCTATTCGGTATAAACCAGTTCCCAGACCAACCTCCGGGGAGGTTTTGCTTGGTTATCTATTCTAAGGCGAGGAATCAGCAGTTCGAAGTCTCTAACAGAAGAAAAAGTTACTTACCTGCCGTACCGCTTTTTCTGATAGAAACACTTTTCAAACCACAGATTCCACACTGACCCTCGTATCCGCCCTGTTCTACGAACGAGCTCTTTACCTAAAAAGGTCTCATTAGATGCTGCATTGATTTCATGCGTGTCGTCTCTTCTTTGTGGCAAGGAAATAGTCACGATAGAAACCGATGAGAGCGCGTTGTTATGTGGGCATCGCAGCGTCCCTGCCAAAATGGATGACACCTATGTGGAGCTGGCCGATGCCACCTCCCGGCCCACAGAGGTACTGTTAAAGATTTTCTAGTTCCAGTCTGAGGCCTGTTGAATATTATAAGGTGAGGAATCTACGGTTAGATAGTCTGTACCAGATGTGTTACTGAACGTAAGTAACTTGTTCTTTGGTTTAACCCAATGCTTACATTTCCCACTATTGGTTCTGTTTTCATATAAGAATAACACGAACAGAACTATGTTATTACCGGGCTTTGCTTTGTACATATTTGGCCTGATCGTGTAAATGGCACCAGTGCTTGGCAATTTTGCATCCGGCTTAAACCGACATACACGCCAACGAATTGTACAAAATAGCATTTTTTTTGCTTAAGTCGATCAGTGCAGATGTAAGTTTTTTACACTGGTAGTGAGTGAAATGCCACTGCAAACTGGCCTGTCCTTCATGCAACAGTGCTTGGCAGCGTTGCTGTATCTGGGATCTGGCCGGAAGCGAGTGAAGCTGGAGTGTATTTTACTACATCAGCGCTAGGGCATACCTTTCATCATCCCTGTTAGACAGCGTATGCAGGCCACATCCATTATTCACGTTCCACTTCCCTTAAATGTTTAGTTTAATTTATCACGCTTTTCAATTTTGCTGCGGCATGACTTTCTAAACAATATTACCCTGATGTACTAAACCCACATTAAGGGAAATGAAAAATCTGCCCAAGACTACAGACTTCTGTTACAATGGAAGCGAAATTGAAAGAGGAAATGTAATGAGTAACCTTTTTGCTGACTGTTTTTATACGTTTGTTGGATTGACTGCTCTCTTGCATATACTGCCCGATTTGTTTTTCATAATTATGGCTTGCATATATAAGCATCTACCTGAATCAAGCTACCTGCTGCGTCGTCCATGTAAAATGCATTCAGACTGGTGACTATCTAGCTCATTATTTAAATTTATACATTGGAGCCTACAATCCCCATATTAAAACCAGTTTCGATTTCTTTTTACGTGTAGTTGTGACTTCAATGGTCACCTGCAATAGGTTATTGCAGGACAGTAGCAACTAGGTCAGGGCGCAGAATTATATCTGCTGTTTAAACTGGGAAAACGAATAAGCTTTTAAGTTACTCTAAACTTTTTCTTTAGGAGAACAGTTACTAGCATCAAGCATTGGCATTGCCAATAGGTCTGGTATATGAATTGAATAACTTTTTGTGTCTTTGATGAGTTTAGGTATTCAATAAGTCATCAGACATGCACTCTTGCACTCATGCATCCATCCATCCATTCATCCATCCACCAACACATTCTTGTATTCACCCTCTGACAAAACAACAGTAAAACGCACATTATCTCAACAACATATAAGATAAATTAAAAGAATAGATGTAGAAAAGAGAAACCATGCTGCTTTTTAAACACAGCTGGCATAAGCTTGCAAAAGCAGAACTAAACGTAGCAGCTGGTGTCTATCTTGCAGATATTTAGTAAATAGTCTCTCTTTGTTTTAAAGTTCCAGCATGGCCACCACATTTAGAACAAGTATGTTGGTTATCTTGAAATTGGAACACAGTGATAAAGTATGGACAGCAACATTCAATAATGGTCTCTTACTTTAGAGGAAGTGGTAATATGGAATGCGGCACACTGTAATTAGTGGCAAGCATTGACCCCTTAGCCCTCCCGGAGAGCTGTAGTGTTCTCGTAGGACATTTTTAAATAAAAAGAGGAGAAGCAAAGAGGAAACAGGAACATAAAAGGAGAAAACTGAAAAATAAAGGTCTGGACAGCCAGCCTTGACATTGAAGGGCATCCATTTTCAGGTGGATGTGCACATGGGATCTGAAAATGCTGTCATTAATAGGGTAAGAGAGTCAATGGCTGATGTGGACTAAAACTTTATTCTAGCTAATGAATGGAAGCAGATTGAAGCAGATTGTAAATGTATCTATAGAAATATATGTTTTTATATATGAATGTATAATATTAATGTTTATATTTATTACAAGTGCCTGACACACAGCTAAGAAGAGATGATTCCAACAAGAATCATTCAAATGCACATATTCTCCCCATAGGGCTTGTCAGATGCTTTTCACAATGAATATGTCAGGCCTACTCCATTTATCATAACTTTTCAAGATAAACAAATCAGACCTATGACACCACCACTCCTTTTGGATAGTGAACCGGCCAGGCCTCTACTGTTATCTTTGCTTGCCAGCATAACCAGCTGAGATCTCCCGTACTGAGCTTAAATTTGCCCTCTAGGCAACCATCAGGCTAAGGTCATAAAATGACATAATATACGTAATTGCCAATTGTGTCGTGACATGGACAATGCAATGATAATAGAGAAATCAGTCTATGTCCACAGGGGATGCCCCAAAAAATGGACTCTGGTATGGGGCAAATGGAATGCTTTTCGGGGTAACATCTGCGAGCCCAAACATGGGGAATCGTTGTCAAAAGTTAGTGAATAAAGGACCGAGGCGAGGATAATGTAGTATACCTCTCTGCAGCTCTGTTGTCAATGAGTGAGAGACAAAACTTGCTGACTAATGAAGGTAATCAACTCATGTATAATATCTTAACACACCGTGTTTGCACCATTGAATATTGTTGTAATGTATTGATCACCGTCAATTGCAAAATGCCTATAAAAATCTTTTTTTTTTTTTTAAATATACTTAATTGCCGTCGGCAAGCAAAATGAGCGATCAACACCAAAACCCTTGCCTACTGGGCGTAGATGGTAATCTGTGAGACTACATGTAACCAAATACTTTCTACGGGCTGTAACATAATGTAACGTAATGTAAAAATAAAACTCTGTTAAAGATATATTGGTTTAATGATATGCGTTTCACAATAAATCTACCAGGCCTACTGCCTTTGTAATCACTTTCCATAATAAATAAGCAGACCTATGGCATCTGGTAAAACACTACCCTGCACTCTAATCAAGCCTATGGCTGTTATAATTGGCTTGTCACCATAATCAACTCGGGCATTCTGTACTGCTTTCCCTCAAGACAAGCATCAGGTATACAGTCATAAAAATGCCAACTTATACAAGTCACAATTGGCAAAGCAAAATTCTCAGAGGGGGTCACCAACATCAAACCCCTTACCAACTAAGGGAATCTGTGAGATTCCATGTAACTAAAAATCTATCTGGAGTCTTTATTAGGATTTAATATAGCCTTAGCGGGCTATACCGGCTGTTAAAAGGCCCGCTGCAGCGTTAAAGGCCGAGCCGGACGCGAGGGACTTTAACAAAGCAGCAGGACTTTAATTGCCGGTATAGCCCTGCTACGAAGGGCTATAAGGCTATTTGAACATTTTGCCACTAGAGGGCAGAATGTTTTAACAAATAAAACCAAGCATTCAGGGAGCGTGAGGGGATTGAAATCCCCTCAGGCTCCCTGAAGCCTTTGTTCACAGCTGTGAACAAAGAAACATTGGAATGTTGGAGCTCCGGGCTTATACCAGCCATTATAAGCTTGGAGCACTCCAGTTTTCTATGGAGCTACCAACATTCCAATGTTCTAATTCAGAGTAAATACAGTCTACCCCTAAATGCCTATTTACTTGTCCACCCATGTGTCCGAGTGGGTGGCCAGTACCAAAACCGTTGCCTATCATGTTAATCTGTGATATTACAAGTAACAAATATACCTGCCTTTGGCCTTAAACCCAATGTGATAATCAACTGTTAAAGACTTATTGGCTTTAACAAATGCTTGACACAATTAATAAGCTAGACTGTCGGTCATAACATTTCATAATAAGCTGACCAGCCTTATGACATTGGATATAACGTTTCCCAGTGCACCAACCGGGCCTGTAGCTTGCCACCATAACCAACTCAGACCTGCTCCATGGAGTATAATCTTTATGACAAGGAAAAAGGTGAAATACAAGCAGTCTTTTTAGGAAAGCACAGAAATCTGGCCCAATCAAATCCTGTACTCAGGCTAACCAACTTGTGAGAGAGCCCCCCTCTCTAAGTAGGACTCTTAAAATAATCACGTAAGATAAGCTATAGTTGTAATAAGCGTTAGTTGCACTGTGAAGCCAGCCGTAAAAATCCATGTAGATTAGTGTAACTCCAGGCATCCCCTATTGCTCTCAAACACCAAACTGCCCTTTTAAGTTTAGTTAATGATTCAAGGGGCAAGTGTTGGGCATGCAGTACATTTCTCCTGACTTCCCTCCTCCTGTCTGTGCTGCTGCCGTAAAAACCAAACACCATACATTATCTAAGACACTCCGACAGCATTACAGTGTGTCTGTCCCTGAAAGTTTACGCTAAGGCAGCTGGATAACCAAAATATTCAAAGCTACATCGAGGGGAAGCACTTTTTCTGTGGAAGCACACAATTTCTGCGCAATCAAAATATGTACTTCTGGCTGCCAACATATGGGTAGAGCCAAAGCCCCTCTCCGTGGTACTCTTAAAAACTCTTTTTTTAGGCTGATCACGTTACATCTGGCAACAGCTGCAATGTCAAGTCACACCTAAAAAATTGAGCCAGTTATGCTAGCATGTCTAGTTTTGCACAGTAGTCATTTGTTACACGTAAACATTAACCTCTCTGCTTGCTACCACACATTATGAAGTATAGCTATTTTTAAAACTGAATCACGTTAAACTGCATTTGATGTGTTTCATCAAATTACTAATTTTATACTGGTATGTTTAATTTGCACTACATGTTATACTTTTATCCTTAATATTTGCAATCATACTCTTTCATAAGGAAGAGCATGGGACTAAGGAGGTATGCTCTTTGGATTCAGGGTTATAATGTGAACATACATTACAAGGAATACAATGCCCTCTTCTGTATGTTATTAGGATACTTGGAATCAAACAACAAGGACCCCCTGCTACTAATGTAATTCCTAGGGCAGGGAAATAGCATAATTGAAGAAAGAACCTCTAGGCAATTATAGGTCTGTGAAAACTTGCAAACCTAATGAGACAACAACATGATATGAGGGACTGAATTTATTTAGTAAATTTTGTTTCATCTTTCTGATATATTTAGCATCAGTTTCTGAGTACACACACATGACAACATCTTGACATAAATTACAAGATACGCAATTCAATAGACAAATATTAACTCGTCCGTGGACTTTGTGGATCAGATCTATAAGGTCCATCCGTGAGTCAGTACTATAGAGTAAACTCTCTCTTTACTGATTGCTTGAAGCGTCACCTATCATATTTCGGAATACTGTCTTTTTTGGTAATCTGCACGGGCGACATCCTCAATCTCGAGGCAGATGGTACCATATTCGCTTCACAAGAAGGCTCGATCCCTCAGAAGCATCACACACAATAATACAGTGGACCGAGGACAAAATTCATTACCTGACTGCACTCCCTGCAGCGCCTTTAAGCTGGGTTCAAGCGTTGCGCCTCACCTGCCTTTGAACATTTAATGTTCCATTATATCTGAAATAAGTTATTCCATCATTTGGCTGTGCTTCTCTTATGTTAATATGTGACATAGGAACCATTGTGGCTCTCCTGATGAAGGTGTTGTGTACGCCGAAACGCGCATAGAAGATCCATCACGTAGGCACTCAATCATTATGTTCATCTCTTAGATATAAATCAGTTTCTCCGAATATATCAGACGATTTATTATATAGTCACCTGTTGTAAAATGTTTTTTGAAAATACATGAAGGTTATCATTTTTTTTACTCTTTCGCACAAGTCAATGTTTGTCTAGTATATTGCGTATCTTGTAATTTATGTCAAGATGTTGTCGTGTGTACTCCGAAACTGATGCTAAATATATCAGTAAGATTTTAAAGAATTTTGTATTAAATACATTTTTATTGATTTTTTGTGTAAACTGTGTTATTCGGATACTGCCAGTCACCTTAGTGTTCAAAGACCTTAGGCAAAATTATACTTTCAACCTTGTTTCTCCATACTAGTGGTCTGCAAAACTATGAGGTAGGCCAAACTGTGAGTGAGATGGGGGGTGAAGAGGAAACCAAGGGTTGTGCAAGGCTCTGGTCAAGGGGAACACTTAGAGCTCGATTCATAAAAGTAAACTTAGACCAAAAGTTTTACTTAACGACTTTTGGTATTCACATAGGTAGGTTACGAGTAGCTGTAAGTCAGTATTGAGGAGGCAGTTTCCACACTCGTGGCGGAATCTCCACACTCGTGGCAGATCTCCTTCACGAGTGTGGAGATTCGGCGGTGAGTGCAGATATAAAGATATAAATCGTAACTTACCTTTGTGAGTATCCAAAAAGTAGTAATGTTAGACTTTTGGCCTAAACTTAGACCAAAAGTTTAAGTTTACCATTGTGAATCAGGTCCTTAGTCTGCCTCTGGAATGCACATACACCTCATGCTTAGAAACAGTGCTGTTTTAGTATGTGTGTGTAGTATTGTGTAGCACAGACCTAGCGAAAAGACAGCAGAGCTCTGTATAATGACAAAGGTGATTATATTGCCAACAAGTGAATGAAGAGTTAGCTGGTTTCTGGGAGCAGAAGTAGATTTTTACTGCATTGTGATGTATTGTTCTTTGAAGAGCTGTGTCTTAAGCAGTTTTCTGAATTGGAGCTGGGTTGGAACAATCCTGATGAATACAGGATTGTTCTAGACCCCATACAGAGCAGGCCTATTGTCTTATTGTGGTTTTTTGCACCTCTTTGTCTCTGGCCTGATGGCGTCTTGCCTGTAGATGGGATTAGAGCCACCGGAGATAACGAGAGTGGGAGGTGGTGCTGGTTGTGATGCGGCTGGTTTTGAAGATGGTGTGGTCTGACAAAAAGAGGGGTAATACGGTCATATTTCTTCAGGCAGTGGGTGGAATATGCTGTGGTGTTTAGGATGCCTCTAATGTGTGCATTGTAGAGTCAGAGAGGCCATGCAGCAGGGCATTGCCTCCATCCAGATGTGAGAATTCAAGAGCTTGAGCTAGAGTTCTGAAGTCACTCTACTGATACCATATCATGTTCTATCTGAGAGCAGGTGTTAAAGCATCCCTTAGAATAATCCCTCACACCTCACTCACTCACTCAATTCTGACAAAGGATCATTTTTAGGATGACAGGTCTGCAAATACGAGGTTGCAAACCATTTGTAAGCGTTCTTTTGTAAATGATAACTGAACTGAACAAAACTTCAACAATTACAATTTTCAGTTTGTTCATTGATGCCTGATGGCCTCCTGTCATATGAAGCACTTTCAGCTAGACGTGGTATGTAGCCAACAGTGCGTTGCATTTGAGGACTTGCAGTTTCGCGTTTAGCGTTGTATGCACACACACAAAAAGCCTAGCATGCTAAATCTTTTTGGCTTAAAGGCTAGGACTGGCTGAAGGTGTTGTATATGTCATGTTGGGGAACTGCCAGCTAGGTATTATAATGTGGAAAAATAAAATGCAAGATTGAGCATCTTTAAGTATTTCATGAAGGCCCTCTAATGTCTCTCACACATTCTGGCTCCTTTGCTTACAATATAGTTTCATTTCACATATTGGATTTATTGTATTATAAAAGTAACACAGAACATTGCTTTTGTACGGTTCTTTTTAAAATGCCTTTCCATCCCGCTGTCTCGTTCTTTCTATAATGCATATGTAATGCAGATGTTTAATGTGATAAATTGGAATGTACTATTGCGTCTCAGTTTTGTCTAGATATGTTAGAGGGTATACACTAAAGCCCTGCCAAATGTTTTGCTTGTATTTAACATTTTGTAGAACATGTATGAGAAACAATATTTGCTAGAGGCTGATGAAATTGTCTGTGAGGGGGCCCGGCATTATGTTGTTTGAAGCGCTTGACTGCATATGATCGCGACCTTCTGCGTGACTTTTAAGTATCCTTATAATGTACAGCGGCTTGTATTTTAGACCTATTTTAATGCATCAAATCGAACCCTGTAATCCCAATATATAACCCATCTCCACTTGTCATATTTCAGTCTAGATGTGACATAAGTGCTGTATTGTAACAAGCATTGGTAAAGATAATATGTCTCACCATTGCAAGAGCTGTTGGCTTTAATATGTTTTAGCAATGTTGTACACCAGAGTGGCTGCATGGCCAAAAGTTAGTGGGGTGAAGGTGAGTAGCATGGATGGGACTGTCATAAAGTACAGGGGTGGCTCCTCCACTAGGGCGGAGGGCCCTCGTCCCACTGCTTTCTCGCAGTGCGAGAAGCAGAAACATAAAATGGTAAATCATTAATGTTATGTTTCTGCTTCTCGCAATGCTAGAAAGCAGAAGTGTTTGGTTTGGGGTGGGTGGGCGGTGCTGCTCTAGGGCAGGGAAGGAGTGGCTTGCCATCTGCTGAGGGCGCTGACTGTTTGGGGCCGACCAAACCAGTCATGCTCGCTCTACCTTTTACCCATGTAGGCTGCACATAGACTACATGGAGAAAATGGCCTCCCCATAGGCACCTGGCTGGTCGGTGTCCTGACCAATAACAACGCTGCCATTGCAGAGTTGTGATTGACTTAGGGGAGGGGAGGGAGGCTGCCTGCTGCCTGCTTCCTGTTCCTGCCAGAGGTAGGAGAGGAGCAGAGACAACTCGGGACCGGGCCGGCGAAGGTAAGTTAACTTTTTTAAAGAAATATATTTTAAATTAAACACCCACCCCGCCTAAGAGTCATGCCGGGCGCGACTGGTAGAGTAGAGTAGAGTAGAGTAGAGTAGAATGGAGTGTGATGCAGTGGCATCCAGTAGAATTGAGTAGCGTGGAGATGAGTGAAGTGAAGTGGAGTGGAGTGTTATGGAGTAGCATACAGTGTCGTGGAGGGAGTAGAGTGTTGTAGAGTGGAAAGGCGTAGCGTTAAGTGGCGTAGAGTGGAGTACAGTGTCATAGTTGAGAGGAGTGACGTACATGTCATGGAGTGGTGTAGAGCAGGGTGGAGTAGAAGGTGCTGCGTAGAGTGAGGTAGAGTGGCGTAGAGCTTAGTCAATTGTCATAGAGTGGAGTAGTATGTCATAGAATAGAGTAGAGTGTCAAAGTGCAGTGTCTTAGCAGTGTCTTAGAATGGTGCGCCGTAGAGTGGTGCAGAGTGCAGTAACGTAGAGTACAGTGGTGCAGAGTGGAATAGTGTGGCATAGAGTGCTGTCACGTAGAGCTCAATTGTGTAGAGTGGAGTAGCGTGTAGTTGCGTAGAGTGCAGTGGCATGGAGTAGAATGTTGTAGAGTATAGTTGTAGTGGTGCAAAGTAGTTGGTGTGGGTACAGTGGCGTAGGGTGCATTGGTTTTGAGTAAAGTGGTGCAGAGTTATTTGTGGCAGAGTGCAGTGGTTTAGAGAGGAGTAGTGTAGAGTTGCGCAGTGTAGAGTGCAGAGGCGTAGACTGGAGTGACTCCCAAGTAGAGTGGCATAGAGCACAGTGGCTCAGAGTAGATTGTTTTAGAGTTGAGTAGAGTGGAGTGGTGCAGGGTAGAGTGCAGTGGAAAGAATATAGTGGCACATATAGGAGTAGAGTGGCGTAAAGGGCAGAGGCATACAGTGCAGGGGCATACAGTAGATTGTTTCCTGGTACAGGTTAGAGTGGAGTGTTAAAGAGTAGTGGCGTAGAGTGCATTGGCATAGAGTGGAGTGGTGCATGGTCGAGTGCACTGGAATAGAGTACAGTGGTACAGAGTAGAGAAGCGAAGAGTACAGTGTCAGAGTGCAGTGGTGCACAGTAGATTAGTGTGCAGTAGAGTTGTGCAGAGAAGATTGCAGTGGCCTAGAGTAAATTAGACTGGCATAGAGTAGAGTGGCAGAGAATGCAGAGCGGCAGAGTTTAGTGTCGTAGAGTGGCACAGAGTGCATTGTTGTAGAGTGCAGTTGCTTACAGTGGCGCAGATTAGAGTGCAGTGGTGTAGAGTAGAATGCATTTGTGGATAGTGGTGCAGAATAAACTGATGCAGAGTGCAGTGTGTAGAGTATACTGGTGTACAGCGCAGTAGTGCAGAGTAGATTGGCGTGGAGTGGCGTGGAGCATATTGGTTTTGAGTACATCGGCATAGAGTGCAGTGGTGTGTGAAGTGGTGCAGAGTGGAATAGAGTGGCTTAGACTGCAGTGGGATACAGAAGATTGTTTCATAGTAGAGTGGAAAAAATAACATCGTACAGCCTTCCTCAAGTAGACCCCAGTAGCCAGCATGATTTCGAAAAAAATTCTCTCGCTTTGAAGTCGGAGAAAGAAAAATAAACACCAAGCTTCTTGGAAGGCACAGCCTGACTTTTGACATCAGTCTTTGAATGCACAGCAAATGTAACAAGATCAGAAGAATTTTTAATGGACTGTTTACAGAAAGAGAGTTTGTTGAAGAATACAATTCAACACGATTTGGGCAATGGGAGGAACTAACTCGAGCTGGACTCCCTAAAGCAAATGAAGCCAGCAAATAGAAAGCCAGAAAATATGAGTTCCAAACCACAAAGCCAATGGTAAGCAGCGGGGAAAATGCATTCCTAGGTCAATTTTCTGAATGTCCCCAAGATGTCTTTAGAAAACCAGGCAGCTGTGCTGTTTGGTAGGCTGCAACCTAATAATGTATTTCAGTTGAGTTGAGACTTCAGAAATACCTGCTCCCTAAGCCAGCTGACAGTGTGGAAAGCACCTTTCTGAGCATACATTATATGCAGCCTGAACAATTAAAGACACTGAGTTTTTTCTTCTCCGTTATTTTTATTTTCTAAAAACAGTTAATTGCTGTGCTGGAGTTCAATGACTGTAGAATATCAATGTATATAAATACATTTAAATCACAAAGCAGATGCTGAACGTAACAAATCTCAGGCTGCATACTGGTGCAAATTCAATCAATCAATCAATCAATCATGCCATTTCCACATTTATTCTAGAATTCTGCAACCAAAAGGCTTCTTTAAAGCGGGGATGATAGTGTACTAAGGCCCTGATTTAGAACTCCGTGGCAGAGGCGTAGCTAGAGCTTGTGGCGCCCGGGGCTATCTTTCAGATTGCCGCCCCCCTGGGGGGGTTGCTGTGGAAAAAGGAAGACAAACACCTGAAAGAGGTCCGAGAGACAGGTAGTATCGCCGCTAATAGTTACCTTGATCATGCAAGTTACATGCACATACATGACACGGTCCAGGGCTAGACAGCCCCCGTCCCCAAAATAGTGCCACCTGGGGCGGACCGCCCCCACCTAGCTACACCGCTGAAGGAAAAGCAGAAGGAAACCCAAAACTTACATTAGTTCTACCGGCCCTGTTTGTGACAACTCACTCGTAACAACACAGCTTGTGCAGGACCCTTGTCCCCTGTCCCCTATCTGCCCCGTCCATGACCTTAGCAATGTCTGAAGACCGGTCCACCACACTGGGTTTGACCACGATTCCCCTGGCAGCACCTTCAGGATACTACAGGTGAGTCCAATGCACCTGATCACAAGACTAACTTGAGTAATGCAGTTGGGGCAGTAGCAGCCCTGCAGTGGAAGCCTTCTCGCTCCGCCCCCCACGAGAGCTCAGTAGAAGCCATCCCACATGCCCCTCCCACTACCCACCACCCCACCTGCGGCACAGTAGGACACTTCAAGGAAACGGGTCCTATTCGGGGGGTGTCAGGCACCATAGCTGATTCACCCACCGTCATCGGGGAGTGGTGGAACGGGGTGCCAACAATCCATGCATTTTCATCACATTCTGCAGCATGCCAACCAAGTACGTGCAGAGACAGACACATACATTATATGCAGCCTGAACAAATAAAGACACTGAGTTTTTTCTTCTCCGTTATTTTTATATAGGGGTGGAGTAGTGTGGCTCACTGGTTAGAGGCGGCAGGCCTGAGAGCAGAAGTCAGCCCGGGACCAGGGTTCAATTCCCGACGCGGCAGGGTCGTGGACCTTGGTCAGCGGACTCGATAATTCTCGCTTCGGTGCTTACTCTAATCAGGGGTTCCACTCGGCAACTCTGGGCATTAGCTTGCCTAATCTCCACAACGGCCCCACCAATTCCGGGGATGCCTGGCTCCACCTTGGGGACTCCCAGCAAGGGACCATCCCACAGGGAAAGCCAGGACGGGTTCCCCAGAGTTATACAGCGCCGGGACGCCCCGTTGCTGGGGCAGCTGTGCGCTTTACAAGTATACTACATTTACATTTACATTTACATAACTAACTACATACCTTACAACTGGCTATCACATCACGTCATACTTGACAACACATAAAGTACATTACAGAGAGCATCCCTCATAAAGACACGCTGTGTAGTTTGCTATGAGGGGTGACTAAACCAGTATGAACCAAAGCATGTTACATAAAACATCCCAAATCCTACATTAGAGTTGCTGGCATGCATCCAAGAGAACTGAAATGTGCCATAAACTATCACTACTGACAGTGCCATCATGCCATCTAGATAATTTTACCATGCTCAGTCCACTGCGAAATTTAGGGTCAAGGACATATTTAAGACCATGCAATCAGTCATGGGCCTTCAGCCACATTTTCACCAGCATACGAACACCCAGAGTTCAATTCATTCAAATCCTCACCAAATTGTCCAGCTGGCCCACTCACAATCCTTTGCATATTGATCCAATGGTCAACCTTACATCAAGCAAGTCACACCATGCAGACGTCAACATCAACAGTTTAAAACATTTGAACAAGCTGAAGTAAAATGTGTGGCTGGAAGAGTATCCCTTAAATCATTAATTTATTCCTTGTCCGATTTGCCTCCGCACTCCTTTAATTATCCATTCTATTACCACTTTTTATTCGTACCATCTCCTACCTGAGTTGTTTTCCCTCGACTTTGTAGGTCTCTTGTTTTTTCAATTGAATACCCCTTTAACATTTTGTCCAATAATTTTTATCAAAGCTTTTCAACATTTACTTTATCAATACAATAAGTAAACGGAGAGAGAGTGTGCACATTCAGCAAGTATCTAATCATAATCAGTAAGTAATCAATTTTCAAACAGCACACAAAAGACTCACTAAGCAAAAATAGAACTACAAAAAGCATCTGAGCGAAATTGATACTGTATTAAAAAACTGTAGGGGAAATTAGAACTCATTTATTAAACCATGGACTTTTGAGACTACATACATGAATAAAATATGTAAAGAAAAGACATCAGTACAATCCCCATTAGAGTCTAATATATACCTCTGCAAAGGATTCGAACAGCCTGCCCGTATAATATAACCAATTTCAAAACTAATCTGATCATAAAGTGCTGTACTCGTACATGTGTAAGCAGAAAAATCCATACAGTGTAAAAACAATGCCTGCATTTAGGCTCAAAAGCAGGTCATCCTACCCAAGGATCCGGGGCCAGCCAGAGACCATAAACCCAATCCGACAGAGGCCCCCATATTCTTTTTCCCTTCTGCCTGGAACTTCTTCCTTTGTGCTCATACAATGCGATTTCTAAATTCAGGATAGACAAAACCAGCCCCCTGCCATTGCTGAAACGTGTGAGGCTGTGGATCGCTGATGCGATGCACATACGAAAACAGCCATGGCCACATATATTAAGGAATCACCCCCTCTAGCCATTCCTGCCTCCTGTATCCCGAGGAGCATAGTTTGAGAGGTCAGAACTATATTGGTGTTGCATAGCTTCCAATGTTTCAGAATGCCCTGTGTGACATTTTCATAATTTAAGTGTTATTATGAGTGACATTTCAATGACTATGAGTGACACTTTCTTGCGATCAAATTGTAGCAATGAATACAAGGGAAACATACAAATATCAGAAATGACACCCATATGAGCAATGAAAAAATCTAAGGAGATCTTGAATATTGCTTCCATGCACCAGAAATGGAAGGGCACTAACTGGAGACGACTCCTTGCAATGTAGCTGCACAGACTATCGACACCAACTACATTTACTAATCTGAATGTAATCTAAACTTTATGGGCAAAACAATATTTCATAAAGTAAACAGATTCAGTTATGGTTCACAGCATAACTCATTGCAAGAACTTTATTAACGTTTCTTCCACAGTCATATTTTGTTAGTACTTACTCCACAGTCTTGCAGTGGACCAACTCATGGGGTCTGGAGGTCACACAGACTCTCGGTAAGCACCTCAATACTAAATATATTTGTAGAGAAGTGAACCTTTATAGGATCAGGAGTACCACTGTTAAAAACAGATTTGCATGTAGAATATGCTACTAACTGGAAGAAAATATCACAGGCCCAAACTGTATCTTGACACTATATGGAATAAAATTGTGTTTTTTTCAGTATAGATTCCATCTGTGGGCATATTAAAGGGAACTACACAAACTCTGCATAACTGGTACATTTGGCTTGAAAAATGTTTAGGGAGACTACACATTTCAGGTTACTTCGGGAGAAGCATTGTTTAAGTTTTTCGTAATAAACTGAAACAAACAAGTTAGTACTTCCAAAAGAGGTGCACGTTCACATAGACAGTACTGCTTGCAGATACACTTCAGCAGTTTGATTCGAACAAAATATGGACTCGTCCGTGTGCTCCTTTTATCAGCACAGGAACTTTTTCTTTTTCTAATAGCAGTACACTTGTTTTACATTTTGGTGCCTATACTACCACAAACAACATGCACACACCTGACCAAATCACACAATTGTTTCGTGTGATATGAGCAGCTGCACAGTACTCGCCAGCCACACAGCACACCCCGTGATGAAATACTGCCTGGGGTCAGGGATAGGAGGGCCATGTTAGTAACACACAGGGCATGGATCTTTTGATGCCTACCTACCGGGTGACCAGTACGTGGGAGTAGGAGGTCGGGCAAGCTCTTGGTCCAAAAAGGGACAGGACAGGCCCCGGCTCACATAAGATGACAGCTAGAAGAAAGGCGCCGCTTTGACGCCTGCGTGCGCGGCAAGGAAAAACAAAGCTGCTGCCCGCCTGTGTCTGCCGCTGGCAAATCAGACCCAGCATGGTCGCAGGCAGACAAGGCGTCACGCACTCACTTTAAATGCACCAAGCTTGCTGCAGCAGCAGTACTAGAATAATACACCACACGCTCTGCTGACATTACTATTTGATTTATTCATTGTGTTAATTTGACTAGTGGCTGGTTAACTTACAGCGTTCGTTCTGGCCTTAATCTTCTGCCCCCATGCTGAGGAAGCGTGACTCTAACTCTGCACCAGTGACGACCGGCCCGCATCCTCTCACCGCGCTCAGTTGACTGACTGCATGTTGCCTTGAGTCAGCCCTCCCGGGCTCCCGGAAATAATTTGCTCGCGGGCGGCGTCATGACCATTTAGTTCATGGCCTGGTCCCACAGAGCGATATGGGCCCAACTGGGCAGGTCTTAGTGAGGTGCGAATAGCAGTGTGCTGCGGGGCGAGCACCATGATTTTCCGGCTGCCTGCAAACCAGTGAGCAGCCCGGCCAGTCCGCACCAGAGTAAGTCATCCTCGCAACATTTAGTTTGCGCTCTCTGGAAGCAGGACGTGACGTCAGGCGTCCTCCTGCGCTGCTACGGCCTGGCCAGTCTGAGACTGTGTCAATCACTGCACCTGGGCCGGCCTCATTGACATGATCAACCTGTCCAATGACTGGGAGCCCCGCTGCGTGCCCCGTGGCCAGTTCAAGCCGCTGCCGCGCGGCACTGGCCCGTTGCGGCGGCCTTTATAATGTATTCGGGGACTTTCTGAGTGTCCCCAAATAAATGATAAAGGCCGGCGCAACGGGCCAGTGCCGCGCGGCGGCCACCCTCAAAATAGTGCCGCCTGGGGCAGTCCACCCCCCCCTAGCTACGCCGCTGTTCAGTGGACTGGTTGCTCCACCCCAATGGTTACTGATATCCCGTCTGCAGAAATATAAATCCCATAGGTTGTAGTGGATTTATATTTCGGCCGTCAGGATATCCATCACCATTGTGACAGAGTGACCCATCCGCCAAGTTCTAAATCAGGCCCTAAAATGCCTCTGTCCATGGGTTTCAACTTGAAGTTCCCTAATCTTTAAGATAACTCTATTTTCGGCCTCATTTCTTACTATGGTCACAACATCCCTTCAGTACAATGTACAAAGACGGGGTATTTTATCCCCTTTATGACTTATAATGTACTATGTGCTTGTATGACCAGAACGTCCTGCTTGAAGGACTTCCATATATTTGGTTTTAGTTCTTACATGATACATGCCTTACCTGGGTCTTTTTAAATTGACCTTTAAACGATTTGCATCAAATAGCCACTTATTAAAAAGAAGTTTTCTATTTGTATCTTAATAATTTGCTAAGAACGTTTATTTTTTCAGGCATGCCATACAAGTTTGAAATGCAGCAGATGTTAGAAGAACCTAAATACGAGATTGTGGTTAAAAGGACCGAATGGATAATAGACAAATACAGATCATCACACAGGTATGGTTTAAAAACAAGCAAACAGACACTACATGTTGAGTACTGATGGTTTTACGATTTTTATGCAAGTTTCAGTTGTTTTGATGCAGTGTTGGCTGTTTCGTCATTATGCACAGTTTGCCTGTATTTTATGTATATTTTTACTCTTTTGTGTGAGACCCAGTAGTGCCTAAAAGGTCATGTGCACTTTCCCTCCTTCCTTCACTATTAGGCCTTACCCTTTGCCTCTTAACGTCTGCCTCTACCTCTTTGAGTTCGCTTTCTTGGACATATGAGGAATTTACCTGCAGTCCTTTGTAGTTGTACTTTGGAGTGCCCTTGCACTTGCGATTTAACTGATTCGGGTAACGTGACCTGCAGATTGTCCCTCCTTTTAACCTGTACTCTCAGGATGACAGCACTGCCATTCGGTAAAGGGGATAGAGCAGGTTTCTTCAACAAGTAGCTCGTGAGCTACTGGTAGCCCTCCAGCTACTTTTATGTAGCTCTACTCTGTGCAGCATGGCCAACTAAATTAGAAGCTTTTGCTTGGTTGAATTATTATAGTTTTACCAAGATTGGAAAGTGTGTATTTGAGTCAAATATGTGTGTATATTCTTGACTCCTGACCTGATTTTTTGAGAAAATGGTTGAATTTCCAAAATATTTAAGCTGATATTCGATTATTTAATCATGCAGCATGTGGAGCGACTTATTACCAGTATTATTTGATTGGTGGCAGGGGCATTGCAGCTAAGGTTGTCATGTATTCCCCACATAGAAGCATTCCAAGTTGATAAAACCTTTATTTCATTACTGCTGGTAAGCGTGCATCAAGGTGATCACTGCTGGTAAACTTGCATATCGTTGCCACTAACATCATCTTGCCTGATGTGGTCACTTTTAAGACATTAATAATTGTAGCTTATGATGATTTTCATTGAACAGAAGTAGCTCTTATTGCTGAAGAGGTTAAAGAATCCTGGGATAGCGGCTAATGTTGTATGCTTATGTTGGCATCTTTTTTTAGGTCTGTAAGAGCCTATGGCCAGAAACCCATCCTTTGTGTCCCATATTCCGACTATAGATGTATTCTTCATTACCACTCCCTGTCCATGTTCGTTTTCTAACTAGATCCCTTCACAGGATTAGTTAATATCCAACCTTTCCCTTGACCCTAGTAACACACACTTCCAGGGAATGCACCAATCCACTCTTGGGTGGATTCCCCAATCCATATACCGTGGCAGGTTTCCGTCCCCCACCACCCCAAAAAAGCCATTCCTATGGGACTGCTCCTCAGCCACTACTGTCTGGGCTCCTCGGAGCATATTCTGTGGCGCGTTTACAATTCCCATATCTGTGGTCGCACCTCTGCTGCCTCTTAGTGGAGTCCTCAGTTATACACTGTGGTATGTTACATAATGTAAAATTTCCTACCTATTGTGAAGGAAAGTTTCAATTCTATAAAGGACATGGTGAGGATTATACATTTCTCTTTCTAATTTTATTGCTCAGCAACTCAACATGACTGCATATACTTCAGACAAAAAAGTCTACATGTCCTCTGAATCTTAAAACTTGTGACAAGCAACAGCCAATAATGTTGCTCCATTTCCTACAAAGCAATCCAAGAAGGAACACCACTTCTACTTTCTTTGTGCGAGCCATCCACCACTGCATAATCCAATTTTAAAATTCCTGCTTTTGTTCCGACACTATGAGAAAATAAGAAGTGTAAAAAAAATGTAAACCTTCTTATTTGCCTCCCTTTTCTAAGCAAGATATTAATTCCAGATCACACATATTGAACCATTTGAAGATGAAGTATTAATCATACTTATACCCATACATCATGATCCTCTTCAAATCCTCTGGGTGGGAGGTCTGTAACTATGTACTTACCTGAGAGGGGTTGTACTTGCCTCTGTGTCCTTAATGGAGTTTGAACGTTCCTTCATGATATCTGGGAAATGTTACTACTCATGTCAGGACTGAAGACTTTGGATTATGCAAGTTTAAAGCTTACCACTAGTGAAACCACCCCTGTCCCTGGTTTGAAATAAAACTCCTTAAAAGTAGAATCTGAGGGCCCATCAGCTGCATTAAGGATGTCCTCCAAACAGCTACCTTGAGAGAAGTCTTTAGAAGCCATAGCCCCCCTGGAGGAATATGCACCAAATATGGACTAGTCAATGCCTGCTTCCTCCATGAGCCACCTTACGCATCGTGCAGTGGTAAGGGATGAGATGATTTGAATAGTTGGTTATAGGGATGAGTAGTTGTGCCATACGCAGAGGTCTTAATTCCTCCATAATAGCCTTGTAAGTTCGGCGCTCCTCAACGCGCGCAATTTTGGGTGCTGTGAAAAAAACTGGTGTTTGTACTGCCCTTGTACGGGATTTTGTGTTTCTGGAAACCTTGAAAGATACTCCCTCTGGAGTATCTAGACTACAGATACTCCTTTACAGAAGATGAACCATAACGAATACTCCAATTTACCTGTTAATTTTATCCTGGATAAAAAATGGTTGTCTTGTCCAATAACGTAAGCACCACGTTGAAATCCCACAGTTGGGAGTACATCGGTTCAGAAGGCCTTTCTGCTGAATGCCTCTTAACAATCTACATACAAATGGATGCTACACTGCCGGAATCACATTGAAGTTAAAATGACCTGCTGAAATAGCTGATCTGCAGGCGGTAGTTGCCTGATAAGCCAAACCTGCTTCCCCCTGTTCTGAGAAAAAAATCAGTATACACACAATGTGTACCACATGGAATCAAACCTCCGTTCCAGACACCAGCAGTACAGACTGACTCCCCTGCACCAAGATGACCTGTTATGTTTAACTGTAGAGTCTGCCCATGCTCTCTGATGAGTTTGGAAGCGTGTCGTGATAAGCCTTGGGTTTCCTAACGTCTACTGCCATTTTCCATGCCATCAGATTGAGCGTCCCATTCCTGAAATAGTTGTGGGTTGCAGTGAGCGTCCCTCAGCAAGTTCTGTATCCCTGGAAGTAGGATTGGAAAATCCAAAGAAAGTTCCAAAAGAACTGGAAACCAAGCTTGTAAACTCCAAAGCGGTGTCATTTGCACCATTTCTTCCTTCTGCTTCCTGACCTGCGCTGTCAGTCTGGTTGAAATAATTTGAAGCGGTAAAACATGCTGCATAAACGTTGATAAAAATATTATAATCCACGTTTAACATTGTTGCATACCAGTAAAACCCATAACTCGCCTCCTCCTTACTCGACATACAGAAAGCTATCTGTATTTCCTTTCTAAATGAAGGTAATTGTTCTTGTGCTGTTGCAGTCACATCACTTAGACATCTATACGAGTATGGTGCATTACTGTGTGCATTGTGGTGCCAGTCCGGTGCGGTGGCTTAAAAGAGTACGCTGGATGTGTCAGATGATACCGTGCTGGCTAAACAATTTAACCAAAATTTCTTCCTTTAAAATGATTGGTTCAATCCAGAAACAACAAAACATAGAAAGGGCACGCAAAAAACATTAGCTCCATACGAACGGAGAGACGATTTAAAAAAAAAAAACTATGCTGCATAGAATGCTGATGGTGGTGCCATTGCATCTGAATCTGTTTGAAGCCAGGTGAATAAACCTACATCTAATATAAATACGAGGCCAAACCAATGGATTACGCTGAAATAATGTATAGTGGCCACTGCTACTGCAGCACTTCATTCTGTTAACACTGCATCCCATACACTTTTTTATTAGTATTATTGAAAAAATAGAACAAGGGAACCACTGAACATATGAGAACAGCACACTCCTTTTAGGCCACACAGCAGCAACCTTTCTCCGCTGGAACAGAGTAGAAATTTGTATAACTTGTTCGTGTCCTTAGAGGCAGTAGAGGTAGGGGCTTGCAGCAAGGATTAAACTAAAAACAGTGAGGCACTACAAAAGCCATACAATAAAGAGAATTATCGACTGTATTGACGTCCGTTGAACATATGCAATTTTGATTACAGCCTAGATAGTATGACACTGAACCACTTAGGCTTGTGTGTACACTTTGAACTTTTGTTGCACACACTTGCTTTGGTATCTTAATAAAAGAACCCAAGTACAAAGCACTTGACTTAAACCTCATTTATAACTGAGATTTGAAATATGGTAGTACATATGGGTGCTGAAGTGAATTTGCAGGTGGGAAGCACACTGCTCTGCTATTTAAGTAAGAATGTTTGTCAGTCAGATAAGCTAAATGGGCATCCTTGAAATAAAAGGTGTATGGAGAAAAATTGTAATTCTTTTTTGTGTTTTGACAGTGCAGCTTGGCGTGGAATTGAAGCAAAAAGAACGAGAGAGAGCACACTTACCATTAGATGGTTGTGTGCTGATGATGGAAAGTGTGTAAATCCAGTGTGGCATATTCAGGAAATGTGGTGGTGTGTATGAATGGCACAGATTGCCCGTACTATCTCACAGCAAGCATGTAACTATGCATATGCAGAAGTGTTCGCGAAAAGGGTGAGGCTAGAAATGCTCACTCACTAGACTCACTCTTTTGAATGATCATGATCTTTGTATTGATATTTTGAACATACACCTGTGCCTAGAAAAGACTGCTAACTCTTGGGAGTGCAACCTTCTATCAACTAGAGTATATTCTCTAGAGTCCAGCAGGAGTAGCTGAAGACCAAAGCAACCCATAGGAATAGATATTTATATAACCAGCCCCGCTTGTGCTTGGAGGACAGCGGCAGGCAGTATCCTATAAAAATGGGCAGCATCTTGTAGGAATGGGCATTATAGACTCAACCATGGAATCTGCAATGAAGGGTCCATCCAAGAGGAGCAGAAAACCAATGGAAAGGATTAGGAATTATACAACTAGCGTATAGTGATTGGTATCATACAACAAGCCACGGCATACGCTTGAGAAGAGCAACCCATAGGAATGGGCAATTATATACACAGCTGATAGGTTTACGAGTTACACTGCCTTACGGTACGCCTGAGGAATTCACCGTAGAGTGACAGAGGAGCAAACTTTAATAATGGGCATTATACATATGGACATGGGATACTCTTTAAGGAGGCCACCTTGGAATGGCAGATGAGCAATCTTTATGAATGAGGATTATACAACCAGCCAATAGGCGTATGAATTGTAAAACAAGATTGACGTTCACCCTGTGCAGTAGAGGAGCAAATCATAGGATAGGCATTGCACAAGCCTTCATGGTATATGCACATAAGGATTCACCCAGGAGCGGCACAGGACACAGAGGAATGAGGATTACACTAACCGCCATTATGCTCCAGAAATCTTTCAACTTTTATTTTATTTTAGAAATTCTTTCTCTTTGAAGTGGTAGGCAGATTTAATTTGCTTGGAGCTGAAAAAAGACTTTTCATTTCGGAGGGACTGTTGAAGCTATGTATAACTTGTTTACTCTTATAAATACGTTTTTAGAGGTTCCAGGAACGCAGAAAATAATACGGTTAACATGGCACACTCGTTCCTATTCCCTCTCAGTATTGACTTTGCCCAGAGTGGATACCGATTCGGTATCTGGAAGGGGTATGTTTTAGGCATCCCCATTCCTGACCACTTAAACAAAAATCTCATTGTGTAAGGAAGGGGCGGGCCTTTGAGGAGTCAGGGCCTCATGCCCAGAAGTTACTAAGAGGCACGTTTGAACCCCAAGCCCCCTCCTGCCAAAAATTAATAAGTAAAATCTTGCTGTGGCTGGTGCTCATGTCCTGGGGTGTTTTCACACCCCTTAATGGGTGTCAGCAGTTCAAAGTCTCGGAAAACGAGCTTGAGAACCACTATTTCAGCTCGTTTTTCATGCCACCGTATGATATCTGCTCCTCACCAGGTGATTGGAGACGTATCGTGTGTCACACGGTGGCACTTTGTGAGGTTGCAGGTATGCATCCCTTCCAAATACCGAATCGTTATTTTATGTATCAGTGTTTTGTGTCCACATCATGATCTAGTTGCTAAACATTGAAAAGTTACTAACACCGCATAGGGGTCCCCTTCATCTTTGTGAAGGCAGAAACACATTTGAAGAGCTGGCAGTGGTTGGAACCACAGCAAACTTGTAACCACTTTCAACAACAAAACTAGAAAGCTTGTTTAAACACAGACTTGTTACCTTTACAAAACTGACTGCATTAAAAAAAACTTTTTACATCACTCTCAGACATGCTGGTCTGCTGACCCCAACACGCATCATTCCTGTGATGGCCTCTAATCGTAGTGAGTTGTAATTCGTAATCTACTTTATTATTATTCATGAGTTAGGTTGGATTGCGACCCACTGTGCTTCTGAGTTTTAAGAACTGACCTATTGGTACATATGTGGGGTCTGAAAAACATTTACGGGTGGAAAAAATGACTGTTCACCATTTGCAGCCAGGTTTATTATGGCCAGGTATCTGCACATCTAGCCAGAGATTTCAGTGCAGCAATGTCCTAAAATTAATTCAAACCCAGCTGCCAATTTCTTCACTAGATTTTTGCTGTGAACTCCACAGTGCCAGAACAGCTAAGAAAAATGCTGTTTATCTAAATTACCACATATGAGATACAGATTTCTGTCCACAAACCCAGACCCCTGGCAGTTGAGTAACACACAAGCTAGCCTTTCTTGCTTGTGAAACCCTCTTCAACACTACAGTCTGGCTGAGATCTTTCATAGTCTTGTATCCACGCGAAAGTTGGATCCGCATTGCAGGCAACGCTTGGTTTTGTGCGTGGGTGAAAACTTGTGGGCGAGGAATTTATAGTGGTCGCAGAATCATCCTGGAAGACATTGCTTATCAGTACTGCTGCAAGGATGACCTTGGCCCTTTCCAGAGACGCATCCTCTCATTCGGAGAAGGAGCTCCTCCGAGGACCATGTGCTTGGGAGAAGGTCTCCGAGGGGCACGGTTCAGCTTCAACAGTTGGAGTCCTTGATGACCTATGCATTTCTTATCGGCTTCTGACAGTAGCACAGAACACTGTTTCCGCGCCCCTACTGGGTCAGATGGGCTCAGAGCAACCAGATGATGTGGTGACTTCCTACTTTTCCGAGAATGCTATTTGGCGGTTGACCAATACTTTTCTTATGGAAGTTATTGAGGTATTCATTCCTGGCCCCAAACTGTAAAATAACAATAACAGTGCTTTAAATATTTCGAAAGGATGAACACCATCTGCTGAAGTTTCTTCTAGTTTTTATTCAATCAATCAATCAAATTGTCTTTATTCGATCTTCCAAAGGCAGATCATAAAAGATACACATGATAAAAACAAACTACATAGAAAACACACATGTTAATAAAATAACAACCACATATTTAAAAATGAAAATGAAACAGTTCCTTATACAAGTACAGATATTAGGGTGACTGTCCAAAAAAATGGAGTTCCAAGTGTGTCATGTCATGTACATTACAGACAACCACATTTTTACACCAAAAACTTATTGTGTTTTACGTTACATAAAGTGACAGTGCAAAAATTCTGATTCCAGGGGCATCAACAAGGTGCATCATGAATAAAAATTGAAAGCAATAATATACACTTAAAGGAATGCAAGGAAAATGTTTTAAATGGAATAAAAAAGCTTTTTTATCAAAATACCAAACTCCTTCTTTTAGCTAAAGTGCACTTCAGAAAATGAGCAACTGCATGGCAGACATTACAATCGTTAAGTTGCAGTAAATAGGCCGCTTTGCACTTCAATGATTTGTGTCTGCGCAGTAATGGTAATAAAAACTTCCTAGTAAACGGCAGGTAAAATTGACAGACGGAGACAAGACTTAAAATGGTTTGATTAGATTACTCATCACATGGACAAATGGCAACAGTGTCAGAGAAGTACTGTCCTATGGGAAAACATATCGACCAGCGAAAGGAACCCAGCCTAAACCTTGCCATCAGTGTTTTTTCATAAAAGTTGGTCACGTATAATAAATACGGAGCAATTGTTGGGGTCGCTTGGATCATATAATAATCTCTGACTGAAGGTTTGGCCACTTCAATTAGTTCCCTAGTAATTTGTGGTAAACTATCCCCGACCCACTTTTTGTCCTTTTTTTGGATTAACTTGGGGTGCTGAAACAGAGAGGCACAGCCATGTGACGTGAATCAATTTTTAATATATTATAACCATGGAATGGCCAAGCCACGGGCACAGGTTAGACAGTCTCTAATGGTAGCCCGATTGAATTCGGCTTCTTTGTTGGACCAAATTGAGCACCAGAGAGCCAGGGGCAGCTTTGATGGTGTCTTTGACATACTCCATGCCTAGCTCCAAGTTTAGGGAGAAATGCGGGTATGAGGAAGGAACACCTAGTAACCGGCGACAGAATCTATTCTCCTCAGTCTGCATCGCAAGTGCATCCCTACAACCCCAGATACCCATTCCATACGCTAGAATCGGCAGGCATTTCCGTTTGTGTATCTCTATTATAGGAGCAATGGTCTTTTAACAAATAGACATAGCAAGTGAGGAAGTAGTGCCTACAGCTTGAGGATATTAGGATATTCTATTTTTAATACAGGTAAATCAGCTACATCCTTCATCAAACTTCAGGCCTAAATGTGGAAAGAAACTAACCCTATCTAGGGGTTTGCCATCAATATTTAGGGTGCAGGTTTTAGTATTTCTTGGGCCACATATCATTGTAAATATTTTCTTAAAATTTGGCTACAGGCCCAGGTATTTCTTGAAGCTGACATAACTAACAATAAGTTTTTTAAGGCCATTGCCCATCCTTGCCTGGAGGACCACGTCGTCAGCATATAATAGTGTGGGCACGGTCTTTTCCTCCACAGAGGGATCGTCCGCCCCAAGAGATACCAATGTTTTACCCAGGTCGTTCGTACAGAGAAGTAAAAGTATTGGGGCAAGGAGGCAACATTGGCGCACCCCACGCTTAATGCAGAACGGCTCAGAACATTTGCCAGAATTCCCAAACCTGACTAAAGCTGTGAGGTCATGGTGAAGGTGCCTAAAAAATGTAACCAACCCCACATCAACACCCATGCTCTCTAGAATGGCCCACAACTTTGAACAGGAGACATAATCAAAGGCACTTGACAGGTTCATAAACGCCAAGTGGGTGGAGACTCTTTTGGTGTATCTATATTTTGCCACAATGAGATGGAGATTAAGGCACTGTTCAATAGTCCCGAGCCCCTTTCTGAGACCATTCTGACTTGGGGAAAGTATACTATTGGCATTAATCTAGTCAAGTAGACGGTCCAGAACAACTCTCCCAATGATTTTTTGCTGTAGAATCCAAGAGGGTTATCGGGCAATAGCACTTGACATCATGCATGTTTCCTTTTTTGAAAACGGGGACAATTATTGTTGAACGCCACGACCTTGGCACACCCTGGCTACAGACAGAGTTGAATACTGAGGTGAAGATCGAAGTCCAAAACAGTGGGTCTTCCCTGAATAGATCAATCAAAATACCACCTGGTCCCGGGGCCTTCTTGCATCTACTGCCTACAGTTGCTTTCAAAACCTCATCCTCGTTAAAAATAAGATTTGGATATATAGGAATTGTCGTCACAGGGGCTATGTCAGCCAGAGAAATGTGCTAACCATGCCTGAGCCGAGATATGAACTGTTACTTTATCTTGGGTTAATATGGGGGATAAAACAGACCGCACTGCATTCCAAAAAGCTTGTGGGTCTTTAGAATGGCAGGCATCCACAATGGACTCCCATTTCTCCTCCTACATGGCCAATTTCCTTCTCTTGATTGCTTGCTGATATATCTTTCTACTGTCTGAAATCACACTCTGGTCTCTGGGGATTTGCTTTAAGGCCCTGCGTAAAGAATCAATGGCAGCTCTACCTGCTTTGTCAAAGCATGATTTGGCATTGCAACGTGGCTGGGCAATGGGTCTAGAAAGCATTTCTTTTATCCTTGATAAAAGATTTGAAAAATTAGGTAAAATGAGAGCCGGGTCACACGGTATGAGAATGCAGCTGTTCACCAGGGCAGTACTTTTGCATACTACCTGAGACATAATGTTTTTCAAGTTTGCAGATCGCCATACCGCCCTACACCCTACATCCTTACTAGATAGAACCTTGGGGGCATAGACTTATACTTAGGATGCGCATGTAACAACAGTATCTGTGCAGTAATGAGGTTGTGGTTGCTCTAGATCTGTGTAAGGACCTCACAGTTACTAATAATCAGAGACATACGCCAAGAAGTAAAGATGTAATCTATGGTGCTCCAAGTGCCCCCCTATGAAAGTTGGAATATGTTGATCAATAAAGTTAGGGACCCTGTTGGCCAGTCCCCGTTCGGCCAGGAGGGAAAATAGGACCCTCCCCCTAGTATCCATCACATTACAGTCAATTTTTCAAGCATTTCAAGCAAAGGTGGTTGGAGATAGAGACGGCGGGCGCTCCAGTTTGGCATTGAAATCCCCAGCCACCATCAACTTAAGGGGGCATTCCACCCGAGCCTCTTTCTCCACGAGCATGTCAGTCAATATAACAATTTTTCGTGTAAGGGCGATTGCAATTGAAAATTTCAATCGCCCTTACACGAAAAATTGTGTAGAAGCTTACCAGGTAGATCTAATGGATTTCATTCCAGCTAATACTAGCAAGGGGGACCCCGTCTAAAGGAAACTCAGGTCAGGGAGAAGAGGGGAACACATCTGAAAAATGATATACAACAGACTCCCTCACGACCTCTATTTCTTTAACTTTTTAGAAAACATCTAGTATGGGCTACACATTATTGTATGCACAATTCGACAGTATAATTTATTTGTCATAGTTTTATTATTCAGAAATAGTTATCGCAAAATACATGTCATTTTTTTCATTCATTTTTTTTGGTATAAGACAATGAAAACATACATTTTCATTTATATTTAGTGCTTTTTATACATGGTTACACACTCCCAAACCATGGTAGACAAAATATACCATGTGGCTCTGGACCCCTGGAAAAATGATACAAAACAGTTTTCTTTATATCGATTCACAAACTCACCCAATCTCAACCAAACACATTCATACATCACCCAAAAACAACCAATATTCATATCTGGATCATTGGGGGGACTTGGAACAAATTAGTCTCCACAGCCCTGTCGTATAAACTGGTACAACAGGGTTTGGCCAGAAGGTTGACCGGCGTTTCGGTGGGTTAGAAACAGATGACAAACCACCTTCCTCAGGACCATGCCAAATAGAATGGTTTATTACAACCAAACAGGGGGTACCTGGAGAATATAAACAATGAATTGTAATTGTGTACACCCATACACTGTAAAACGTATACTTACTCTAGTCCAATCAACATTTGTAGGGACTGATTTCTGAGAGCTTGTCGAAGTCCTGAAGGCCGAAGGATACACTAGTTTGGCTTAAATTTATGCTAATCGATCAATAATGGGACGCAATTTGGAGTCCAAAAGATCACCTATGTGCCTACTCCAAGTATTTTCATTAGCAGCAGACATTGGCCCTGACGTTTCATCATTATAGGCCATATTACAGGATGCCATTTTGCCCTTTGCAGCAGGATTTCTGGTTTTCGTGGGTTTAACAGCTTTCCTCCTGTGCTTGGCTTTTGGGCCACACACTAAATCGGATTCACGATGTTGATCCACCACCCTCCAGACCAAAAGGGCTAGGCTCAATTGCCTTTCCTGGCATTGAAGACCCAGCCCCCGAACATGCTGTAGTGACATTGGAAATTAGTCCTATCTCCCGAAGCAAACACGGCCAGATGAGTCTGCAGGTGAACTTCTTAAGGTGGATACAATTAGCGGGGGAGACTCAGAAGAGCTTTGGATGTTGGACTGGAGCCAGGGTACAGCTACAACATGTTCCTCTGTAGTGAGTGAGAGGCATCTCTCCACCAATCGTATTTTACTAGTGACCATATCCACTGCCCGAGTTAGATAGTTATCAATAGTGGAACGGGTACGGGGTGGAGGAAGCACACTAGGCACACTAGGAGTCACCTTCCTCTTCCCCATACTTGAGAGCTAAGGTGGAACAAATTAATATAAGACTGAATAGTCAAAGAAACAACAGAGAGCCACAGCCCTAACGCAAAAGAGCACATTAAAAGGGAATAAATACAGTGCCTCTGGTCGTAGTAGCAACTTGGAATCCTAGCCAAACACGAGTCGCGGATTATCCTGAGGCAGATCTCAGGGGGTGGCCCAGTCTCTTCCAGGCTATGACGTGCGCAGACAGGCCCACCTTCGGCCCGGGCGTGGCCCAGGCATGCACGTGCGCGTCCCGCGCTGCGGGAACGGCTGCGGTACTTGTTGGAGGGAGGCTCCTCCCTCAGCCTCAAGGAGAGCGAGGCAGCCTGGGGGACCGAGTCCCACCCCAGCAGGCAGCAGAGAAGGCAGCAGTGTTGCAGGGGCGGCCTTAGGCATGTGCAAGCTGTGCACCTGCAGAGGGCCATCAAACCCCAGGGGACACCACACCAATATATTTCCTTAATATAATAATCCTCTGAGGATGGATACATATTTGCGTGGCGGCCCCTGGCAGGGATTTGGTGGCCTCCGGCTCTGTTCCACTTCCTAACACCCTGACCCCCCCCCCCCCCTCTTCACTGGCCTCCGCGCTCCGCCCTGCCCGGACCCCCCTACTTACGCTCCCTGCCCAGGGCCGCCATGAGCCTAGAGCCACCCCTGAGTGTTGCAAGCTAACAAAGCCTGGAAATCCCAACCAACGCGTCCGGCGCTGCGGGAAGCTGCCACGGTACTTGTTGGAGGGAAGCCCCTCCCTCAGACTCAAGGAGAGCGAGGCAGGCTGGTGGACCGAGTCCCACCCCAGCAGGCATCAGAGAAAGCAGCAGTGTTGCAGGCTAGCAAAGCCTGGAAAACAGGACCAGCGCCTATTCTCGAACCTCATATAGAATAAATACTCAATTAACCAGTGGCCATACTGACTTGTGTTAATGGGCCAACACCTCTTTCTCTGAGATTTGAAGCCCCATCCATTAACAATCAGCCATAATTCACAATCCTTTTTAAGAGCATGTTAAAAAAAATACTAATTTAAACCTAATTCTATGCAAGTATGACATCAGTGCTGTATAATTAGAACCAAAATGCACTTTAATTTTGAAACTGATCAAACAGTTTACAAAGCTTGAATTCTCCAAATTTCTGTTTACCGATCGCAACAGATAATTTAAAAGTACTTAAAAAATCATATAATTAGTGGTCAAAGAAGCAACAAAAATACATTAGTAAGCCTTTTGTGCCATCTTGTGGGCATTTTGAGCATGCTTTCGGATATAATAATCTTACTTTTAAAGGAATTATATTATGTTATGTTATATGCTCACTGCATAAAAGGTGTACATCGCAGTCCGGTATACGCAGGGTACAGTTCATGTTTTCCTAAATGCTTTTGCTCTTTTAATCAAAAATAAATGTTAGTTACCATCCAGTGGGCAGGACAAAACAATCAGGAGAATGAAAGAGAAAACAAAAATGTACCCCTTCCTCCAGCTCCTCACTCCTTGACCAGACCAGAGCCAATTTAAAAGTATAAAAAGCCTACTGTTCACGTGCTTCGTGCCCTGGCCAATGACTATGTTCATTCCTCTCTACCACTTATTTTCTCTATTTCTGCCAACCGCAGCACTCTGAGGTACCTGGGACTAGTACGGTATTTGAATTCCTCAGCCCCGAAGGATAGGCTTGGGCTCCATCTTTTTTCAAATTCCTCCCCTTATGCTTCAGTTCCATACATATCTTTTCTATGTCTCCTACCTCCCATGTCTTATGGTGTGCACCCCCTTTCCTTTCAGGGCTATAATACCAATACGTGGCAAGTTTGATCCACGCTTCTTAGACTGCAGCGCTTGAAACCATGATATTTGCTCTATGATATATTGACTCCTAGTCCCTGATGTCTAGGTTCCTACCCAATTCCTTTTCCTCATCTTTTTTGCCCCAATGTTTTCCTTAGTGTACACCCATGTCAGATCTCTGATAAGTTTTATCCCTGTTTTAGTGATGATCTATTTCTCAAAGGGCAACAGGGGTATACTAGCCACTTGTTCCATAGGAGGTGGGGGGTCTGCCAATGTCTCACTTGATTGTACCTGAACTTTTCCGCCTCCGAGAATACACAGACATTTTTGACTGGCTCAAAGATTTGAGGCTCTCCCAGTCATTCGCTTACAGCCTGCTTTCTGCCATTCGCCAAAGTCGTCGTCTTTTAGGGCTGGATTAAAGTCAGAGGGGTCATGGGGGATGAAAGCGAAACCAGCCAAACCCTCCCTGCATATGATGATTGTTAAATTCAACTATTAAAGCTACAACTAGACTTCTATTTTTTTTTCTTTCGTTTTCAGAAAATTCTTCTAGACATACGATAAAAGCTTTGGATAACAAATTCTAGAATGTAATGAAGTGGTTGGTCAGTTCAGCACTGGTACAGCTGAATACATTACAACCTAATGTTGAAGAGGAGATGTGGCCTAACAGTTGGAGTTGCCAGCCCCTGAAACTGGGGATCTAAGTTCGATTAGCCGCCACGACTCAACAGCCTGTAGTTCTGGATAAATCACTTTATCTTCCTGTGCCTGAAAGAAAAAAAAGTGTACCTACCTGTTCTCTCGGAAAGTGCCTAATGCCTTCTGTCCAGGCTTGCGTTATGAAAAAGATCATATATAAAAATATATTTTTGGGCTACACTTAACAGGCAACTGATAATTCTGACATTTCTGATGTTAACGGTACATTCTAAGTAGAATCTACAACTAAATTTCCACCACCATAGGGTTAGTGTGGCAGATGAAATTCAGCTGGGCTATTAGCACTGTAGATCACAGTAGTGGAATGGGGTTTGGTATGAGTGAGAGAGTGGAGGTAGAGGATATATGGAGAGAGTTATAGGGTAAAATATAGCGTAGTGCATTGGCAATGCTGAATTAAAAGCAAAGTAATAAATATAAAGATACATAAGTACATGGAAGGTATATATGTATAAGGAAGGTAATATATGTTTATTTCAGTTGTATTTAATAAACTCAGACTTTCAAGTGTTGTATTTTAAGTTTTTTTTTAATTCAATAGTGAAGCAATTGTAGATAAATAGTTATGATAAAAGATTTATTTATTTATGCAGTCACCTATATACATGTTAAACATAGAATAATATAACCATAAGTAATATGGTTTGTTAAGCAGAACTAACAAATATCTATATATTTAAATTATTATACACGTTTATACAAAGCAACACACATATATACTTACACATCTATAGTAAAAAAAAATGCTTATATATAGAGGGATGTGCTGTATATTAATAGTTGAGTTTGGTGGTTATATGGGGAAGAGCCAACTCTTGAGTAGTCTTCTGGAGATAAGGTAAGTTATCCGTGGATCTTAAGTTTGGGGGTAAAGAGTACCATCGTTTGGCTGCTTGAACAAAGAATTGTGCCACCTATGTTTTTTTTCTTGGATTTTGGGATTTTCAAGTGAGGTGCCAATCTAGAGCGGAGGTTCCTATGTTGAATGTAGTTGGTGATTTTATTCCTGATGAAGAGTGGTCCTGTTCCATGTATCACTTTGTGGGTGATACAAAGCAGCTTGAATGTGGATCTTCGGGCAACTGGTAACCAATGTAGGGCCTTCAAGGGAGGGGAGATGTGAGCTTGTGGCTATATATGTAAGAGTAGTCTGGCAGCATTATTCTGAATCCATTGTAGTCTTTTCATAGTTGTTTAAGATGATCCGTGATAGAGGCTATAGCCGTGAGGTGTGAATAGCACCTGCTGCAGCGTTCTGGCCTCCACCAATTTTCAAGCAACAATAAAAATGTCAAGATATTGATGTTCTTCCTAGAGAGACATTGGAGGTTTGTATAGTGGAAGTTTTGACTTAAGGTAACGTAGGGCAGTGAGGTAATATGCCTGCTGCAGAGAACATGTACCATGCCTATCACGAACTGCATATAATGTAAATAGGTCAGTGGGTTACTGGTGTTGTGTGAGACATCCTTTGTTACTTGCAGTTTAATAGGTACAATCCTTAAATAGAACTGTGAGCAATTAACCTTCATCAAACAGCTGCATGCAAACTACAATGTATAGATTAGAGCGTTATGATTTCCCCCAGTCTTTCATTTTCCTAATGTTAGAAAAGGGGTTCAGTTGGATAGAAATCAATTCTGATTATTAAAGCCAACCCCCAACCATGGAGTTACATTTTAAATTCTGAATTTCTGCATCTCCAGACCAAGCCATATTAAACAATACTGTAATGACATGTGAATCCTACACCTTGTAGTCCTCTGTCTTACGTAACATTTCCTGCATACTCATTTGCACATCTGTGATTGATTTTCTCTGTGTAGTGTGTGTGATGTAAGTGCTCTGACACCCTATACCAGTACTATTCTCTTCCACATCCTCCTCAAAACCTCATGACTCATTATTTGGGGTTCCCCAAGGCTCGATCCTCAGCCCCATTTTATTTAATTTGTATATCAGTCCCCTTGCTACTTTAGCGGAAAAATCTGGGTTGACGATCTACTCATATGCTGACGACACCCAGCTCATTTATTCACTCTCCACTAATGCACATTCTAACCCGTCTTCCCTCTGCTCCGGCCTTAACAACATTGCCAAATGGATGCATGATAACAAACTAAAACTCAATGGTGGAAAGACCGAACTGCTTCTGTTTGGCAAACACACTACCTTATGGGGCCCCCAACATTGGCCACCTCAGATGGGACCTACACCCTCTCCCTCCAAAACCGCTCGCAATCTTGGCATCATTTTTGATGACCAAATGTCTATGAAACAACAAGCGGTCAGAGTTGCAGCCACCTGTTTTACCATCCTCAAGTGGCTCAGGAAAATTATGTGGATGCTCCCCCAGAATACACAAAAAACCGTAGTCCATGCCCTAATCACATCTAGAATGGATTACGGCAACATCCTGTATCAGGGAGCCTGCAAAGAAGTCACAAGGAAACTTCAAACAGTACAAAACGAAGCGGTTAGGCTGCTCTGCAATCTACCCAAAAAAAATTCCACTTCTTCTGGTCTACGGAGTCTTCACTGGCTTCGAATCGAAAGCCGCACAAAATTTAAAGCTTTGTGTTTCATGCACAGAATTAAGGCAGGCAAAGCACCATCCTATCTGAGCACCCTTGTTCGTCAATATTGCCCCCCAAGAACCTTACGCTCCTCAAGCCAACATAAGTTTCAGGTACCCAGGATAAACCGAGCAAGACTGGGTGGACGTTCTTTTTCATATCTGGCCCCTTCTCTTTGGAATTCTCTCCCATTTCAGCTCCGCACGGACAAATGCTACCTCCAATTCCGTAAGAACCAAAAAACATGGTTGTTCAACCAATAATCCTCACATAATCCCTCTGTCCCCCTACTGTATTTTCGCTCAAAATGTCCTTAGCGCCGGGAAACCTCAGGGTAGCTGTGCGCTCTACAAAAATAAATATAATAATATAATATGAGTGGCGCTCTAAAAGTAATTAAATGCATCTGCATTATGTCAGCCCTGTGTGCAGTACTATATACAAAGCATAAATACAGAACAAGACGAAGATATAAATGCGAACTATCACAGCACGACTCAAATTGAGAGTCCAGCCTGTACATAAATGTAATTGCTGTCAGTCCACTAGTGTGGTATCAACTACATTCTGGTCTCGTGGAAGACATGAAACTGTGTCCATGTCACTTCCTGCTGACCTCTAATACCCCTGAAGCTGTAGATCCATCATTTAGCACACCACAGAAGAAAGGGAGCCTGGAGCAGACTATTGTGATGGTCTATTCAGAAATGCCTATGAGGGGTCTCTGTTTATGTAGCCAGTGGGAGGCAGGTGCTTCAGCTCAGAATAGCGCTCAGAAAGGAATTTTACATTTAGACATTAATAAGGATTGATTGATTTTCTTAACAGTTTGATATCATGCCAACAAGGCAATGCAAACATTTCATATACATACACAACACAGAATAAAACATACTACTTAGAAAAAAGCTCCAGTTATCTCAAACAATATGCATTTTTAGGTCTCGCGTTAGCGAAAGACCTATTGCTGCCCACCTAGCTCTGAAGGGACCACAGACCGAGGCACGAGCGCCGATTGCACCTCGTGGACGCGCATGCCTCGCCTCCCGAGCCGTGCACATCTCAGTCAGTCAGCCATGCCTCTCATTCGCGGGCGCGCGCGCACACACACACACACACACACACACACACACACACATACAGTATACACACACGCTCACACACACAGGTGACCCCCCCACTCATGCGCACACACACACACACAGTCACACACGCACGTCCATACACTCCAAGTGCCCATCTCTGTCTCGCTAGCCTGATGCACCAAAAAACACGTCCCCCCTACTCACCGGGCTGACTCAGGACTCCCCCGCTGCTCTCCAGGCCGGTCTTTCCTCCTCAGGTGTGTGTCAGCGGCTCAGGCTTGGCAACAGGCGGGGCTCTCCATGATCACGCACCGCAAATCTTCCTGGCTGGCTTCCCGGATGACGAGTTTCCTAGACGTCCAATGTGCACGCTCACGGTACACGGAACCACGCACAGCGTGACTGAGTGTGCGCCCGTACAGCTGAGGCGCATGCTCGCACGCTCACAACATTATCCTTCGCTCGCTCCCTTCAGCAGGGCCGCACTGGGAAGGCAGGCACTGAGCGATGATGGGCCGGGGTCTTAGGGTGGTTAGAGTTGTGTTTTTAGGGGCTCCGTTACAGCCCACGGCTACCAGTGCATGTCCGTTGTTTCCTTCCTGTTGCTGGAGCAGTAGCAGCTCTGTGCTTTTTCTGACCCCTTCCCTTGTCACCTCGGCCCCAAAGTCTTCCAGGCCTTGGTGGATGAGCGGTGTGTTTGCCTAGGCCTGCTGCAACAACACCTTTCCCAGAGGAACAGGCGTGCTTTCTCTTCCGTTTGTTTTCCATACGACGTTGTCCGTGCCCTAGTTACTCCCTCCCCCCCTTGTCCGTGATCTCTTTACTCCCTCCCCCCGCCCGTTGTCCGTGATCTCTTCACTCCCGCCTCCCTCCCGTTGTCCCTGCTGTCTTTACTCCCGCCCCCCGCCCGTTGTCTGTGATCTCTTCACTCCCGCCTCCCTCCCGTTGTCCGTGATCTCTTCACTCCCGCCTCCCTCCCATTGTCCCTGCTGTCTTTACTCCCGCCCCCCGCCCGTTGTCCGTGATCTCTTCACTCCCGCCTCCCTCCCGTTGTCCGTGATCTCTTCACTCCCGCCTCCCTCCCATTGTCCCTGCTGCCTTTACTCCCGCCCGTTGTCCGTGATCTCTTTACTCCCGCCTCCCTCCCGTTGTCCGTGATCTCTTCACTCCCGCCTCCCTCCCATTGTCCCTGCTGTCTTTACTCCGGCTCGTTGTCCGTGATCCCTTTACTCCCGCCCGTTGTCCGTGATCTGTTTACTCCCGCCCCCGCCCGTTGTCCATGATCACTTCACTCCCGCCTCCCTCCCATTGTCCCTGTCTTTACTCCCGCCCCCGCCCGTTGTCCGTGATCTCTTCACTCCCGCCTCCCTCCCATTGTCCCTGCTGTCTTTACTCCCGCCCCCACCCGTTGTCCGTGATCTCTTTACTCCCGCCCCCGCCCGTTGTCCGTGATCTCTTCACTCCCGCCTCCCTCCCATTGTCCCTGCTGTCTTTACTCCCGCCCCCCGCCCGTTGTCCGTGATCTCTTTACTCCCGCCCCCCGCCCGTAGTCCGTGATCTCTTCACTCCCGCCTCCCTCCCATTGTCCCTGCTGTCTTTACTCCCGCCCCCCGCCCGTTGTCCGTGATCTCTTCACTTCCGCCTCCCTCCCATTGTCCCTGCTGTCTTTACTCCCGCTCCCCACCCGTTGTCCGTGATCTCTTTACTCCCTCCCCCCGCTGTCCGTGATCTCTTTACTCCCGCCTCCCTCCCATTGTCCCTGTTGTCTTTACTCCCGCCCCCCACCCGTTGTCCGTGATCTCTTTACTTCCTCCCCCCGCCCGTTGTCGGTGATCTCTTTACTCCCGCCTCCCTCCCATTGTCCCTGCTGTCTTTACTACCGACCCCACCCGTTGTCCGTGCCCTATTTACTCCCGCCCCCCACCCGTTGTCCGTGATCTCTTTACCCCCGCCCGTTGCCCGTGCACGTCACGTTATCTGCAGCATGACCCTGGGACGGGGCTGCGAATACAACAGTGGCACCTGGTACTGTCACTGCCAGTGCTGATGGAGGGAGAGGACAGGAAGGACCCTTGCTCATGTGAAGGTCATGTGAATGGCATGTTAGCACAGACAGTAAATACAGAGTGTGAGCTGAGCCTCCAGCTGAAATGGGCGGGACCAACAAAGGTAAGTGACAGGCGTCCAGGCTGACATTGTATAAAGTATATAAAGTGTTGAAATTAATTTAAAGTCTATATAAACCACCTCCCTCCATGAGAACATAACATAGCATAACATTACATGCCATAACATACCATAGCATATCATACATTTATCAATCACGCATTCATCCCCTGGGACATCTTGGCACTAAATAACAGGTGCGTTTGTTATCCAACTCAGTGGTACTCATTTTATCAATCTTGTAAGGATGAAAGGTTGAGTGGACCTTTGGCCATTGGCCCAAACACAGACTCCTGGAGGGGACGCATTAGTCCACTGAGCTACCGGACCTGGGTATGACCATTAATAAACCATAAACCTCTATGCTCCTTAACTATAAACAATACATATACATCAATGTAAGCGTTCCTAAACCATGGATAACCAAACTTACAATGTCTACATCATGTACGTCCACGCCCAGTGTGCATCAACCCAGCGTGACCTTCATGGCGGTTTATAATCTGCCGGCAATCATCCCCACTTATCATGTATAGACAATGTACGTCACTGCTGATTGCGTATCACACAAGGACATCTCTGCTGGTCCCACATGAGACATAAACAGCCATAGTTCTTGTGCTCCCCATGCCACCTCAGTTCAGACCCAGCATTATGCAAATCAGTCTTGACCCCCACCCGTTGTCCGTGCCCTATTTACTCCCGCCCCCCACCCGTTGTCTGTGATCTCTTTACTCCCGCCCGTTGCCCGTGCCCTCTTTACAAACCTGTCCGTGATCTCTTCACTCCCGCCCCCGCCCATTGTCCCTGCTGTCTTTACTCCCGCCCCCACCCGTTGTCCGTGATCTCTTTACTCCTGCCTCCCTCCCATTGTCCCTGCTGTCTTTACTCTCGCCCCCCACCCGTTGTCCGTGATCTCTTTACTCCTGCCTCCCTCCCATTGTCCCTGCTGTCTTTACTCCCGCCCCCACCCGTTGTCCGTGATCTCTTTACTTCCTCCCCCCGCCCGTTGTCCGTGCCCTATTTACTCCTGCCCCCACCCGTTGTCTGTGATCTCTTTACTCCCGCCCGTTGCCCGTGCCCTCTTTACAAACCTGTCCGTGATCTCTTCACTCCCGCCCATTGTCCCTGCTGTCTTTACTCCCGCCCCCACCCGTTGTCCGTGATCTCTTTACTCCTGCCTCCCTCCCATTGTCCCTGCTGTCTTTACTCTCGCCCCCCACCCGTTGTCCGTGATCTCTTTACTCCTGCCTCCCTCCCATTGTCCCTGCTGTCTCTACTCTCGCCCCCCACCCGTTGTCCGTGATCTCTTTACTCCTGCCTCCCTCCCATTGTCCCTGCTGTCTTTACTCCCGCCCCCCACCCGTTGTCCGTGATCTCTTTACTCCTGCCTCCCTCCCATTGTCCCTGCTGTCTTTACTCCCGCCCCCACCCGTTGTCCGTGATCTCTTTACTCCTGCCTCCCTCCCATTGTCCCTGCTGTCTTTACTCTTGCCCCCCACCCGTTGTCCGTGATCTCTTTACTCCTGCCTCCCTCCCATTGTCCCTGCTGTCTTTACTCCCGCCCCCCACCCGTTGTCCGTGATCTCTTCACTCCTGCCTCCCTCCCATTGTCCCTGCTGTCTTTACTCCCACCCCCCACCCGTTGTCCGTGATCTCTTTACTTCCTCCCCCCGCCCGTTGTCCGTGCCCTATTTACTCCCGCCCCCACCCGTTGTCTGTGATCTCTTCACTCCCGCCCATTGTCCCTGCTGTCTTTACTCCCGCCCCCTTCCTCACTTACTGGATTTGCAAGCTAAACGAAGGTGCGGATTGCAAGGTAATGCGCAAACACATACAAGTTTCACTGCTAAATAGATATTCACGTTGGCTTTCATTTACCAGCATTTGCAGTACAGTAAGTACAACAAAGAGCATTCACTTTGTTTTCGGTGGAAAGACCATACACAATGTTCCAGCCCGTCCATAGGTTAATATTTGATTGAGCAGTAAATATAGAAATATAACACACAACAAAAAAATGTATTTAATTTTAAAAACATTACACATCATATCACAACTCACCATGACATTCCACACCATGCCACTGCCCTCACGTCACTATACTAAGCACAACTTGCACACAAACTTTACAGTACTGAACACAGCAGATACGTTGCTCTACAACATACCTTAAAAACGTTGCCAATATCTGTGACTCAACACTTATAAGGTCCCCTTCAGCACTCGCAAAACACGTTATTTCACCAACCAGTACATTACAGATGGGACACGCTATTTCACGTCCCTTCAGCACCCTCACACACCCTCTCACACCCCCTCAGCCCTCTCACCTTCACACACCCTCACTCACCCACACACCCTCACTCACCCTCACAACCCTCACACACCCCACCCTCACACCCCCTCAACCTCACACCCCCTCAACCTCACACCCCCTCAACCTCACACCCCCTCAACCTCACACCCCCTCAACCTTTACATACCCTCACCCTCACATACCCTCACACTCCCTCAACCCCACACCCCCTCACCCTCACACACCCTCACTCACACTCTCTCACACTCTCACACTCTCACTCACTCTCACTCACTCTCACTCACTCTCACCCCCTCTCACCCTCACCCGTCCTCTCACCCTCACAGCCCCTCACTCACCCTCACTCGTCCTCTCACCCTCACAGCCCCTCACTCACCCTCACCCGCCCTCTCACCCTCACTCACCCTCACACACCCCCTCACCCTCACACACCCTCTCACCCCTCACCCTCTCACCCCCTCACCCCCCTCATCCTCACCCTCACATACCCTCACCCACACACCCTCTCAACCTCGCACACCCTCACCCTCACATACCTTCACCCTCACATCCCCTCATTCTCAAACTCCCTCACACCCCCACTCCCTCACACCCCCACACACTCACACCCCCACACCTCTCACCCACCCTCACACCCCCTCACTCTCACACACCCTCACACACCCTCATTCACACACACCCTCACACACCCTCATTCACACACACCCTCACACACCCACACCCTCACACACCCTCACCCTCTCACACACCATCACCACTCTACCGCCCTCCCTCTACCGACCTCCCTCTACCGCCCTCACTCACTCTACCGCCCTCACTCACTCTACCGCCCTCACTCACTCTACCGCCCTCACTCACTCTACCGCCCTCACTCACTCTACCGCCCTCACTCACTCTACCGCCCTCACTCACTCTACCGCCCTCACTCACTCTACCGCCCTCACTCATTCTACCGCCCTCACTCACTCTACCGCCCTCACTCACTCTACCGCCCTCACTCACTCTACCGCCCTCACTCACTCTACCGCCCTACCTCTATCTATTGCCCTCCCTCACTCTATCTATCGCCCTCCCTCACTCTATCTATCTATCGCCCTCCCTCTATCTATCGCCCTCCTTCTATCTATCCCACTCCCTCCCTCTATCTATCGCCCTCCCTCTATCTATCGCCCTCCTTCTATCTATCGCCCACCCTCCCTCTATCTATCGCCCTCCCTCTCTTCCACCCACCTCCTTCTCTAACTCCCTCTTCTCTTCTCTTCTCCTGTGCTGATCTGCTGTTCTCTTCCACCGCCTCCTTCTTTAACTCTCTGTTCTCTTTTGCTGATCTGCTGCTCTCTTCCACGCCGCCTCCTTCTTTAACTCCATGTTCTCTTCTCCTGTGCTGATCTGCTGCTCTCATCCACCCCACCTCCTTCTTTAACTCCCTGGTCTCTTCTCCTATGCTGATCTGCTGTTCTCTTCTACCCGCCTCCTTCTGTAACTCCCTGTTATCTTCTCCTGTGCTGATCTGCTGCTCTCGTCCACCCCAACTCCTTCTTTAACTCCCTGTTTGCTTCTCTTCTCCTGTGCTGATCTGCTGTTCTTTCACCCCGCCTCCTTCTCTAACTCCCTGTTCTCTTCTCCTGTGCTAATATGTTGTTCTCTTCCACCCGCTTCCTTCCTTAACTCCCTGTTCTCTTCTCCTGTGCTGAACTGCTGTTCTCTTCCACCCGCCTCCTTCTTTAACTCCCTGTTCTGTTCTCCTGTGCTGATCTGCTCTCTTCCACCCGCCCCCTTCTCTAACTCCCTATTATCTTCTCCTGTGCTGATCTGCTGCTCTTGTCCACCCCAGCTCCTTCTTTAACTCCCTGTTCGCTTCTCTTCTCCTGTTCTGATCTGCTGTTCTCTTTCACCCCGCCTCCTTCTCTAACTCCCTGTTCTCTTCTCCTGTGCTAATATGTTGTTCTCTTCCACCCGCTTCCTTCCTTAACTCCCTGTTCTCTTCTCCTGTGCTAATATGTTGTTCTCTTCCACCCGCTTCCTTCCTTAACTCCCTGTTCTCTTCTCCTGTGCTGAACTGCTGCTCTCTTCCACCCCACCTCCTTCTTTATATCCATGTTCTCTTCTCCTGTGCTGATCTGCTGCTCTCTTCCACCCGCCTCCTTCTTTAACTCTATGTTCTCTTCTGCTGCGCTGTTATGCTGCTCTCTTCCACCCACCTCCCTCTCCAACTCCTTGTTCTCTTCTCCCAAGCTGATCTGCTGCTCGCTTCCACCCGCCTTTTTCTTTATATCCATGTTCTCTTCACCTGTGCTGATCTGCTGCTCTCTTCCACCCGCCTCCTTCTTTAACTCTGTTCTTTTCTCCTGTGCTGATCTGCTGTTTCCTTCCACCACCTGATTCTCTAACTCCCTGTTCTCTTCTCCCATGCTGATCTGCTGTTCTCTTCCTCCCGCCTCCTTTTCTAACTCCCTGTTCTCTACTCCTGTGCTGATCTGCTGTTCTCTTCCACCCGCCTCCTTCTTTAACTCCCTGTTCTCTTTTCCTGTGCTGATCTGCTGCTCTCTTCCACCCTCCTCCTACTTGAAACTCCCTGTTCTGTTCTCCCGTGCTGATCTGCTGCTCTCTTCCACCCGCCTCCTTCTCTAACTCCCTGTTCTATTCTCTTCTCCTGTGCTGATCTGCTGCTCTCTTCCACCCACCTCCTTCTCTAACTCCTTGTTCTATTCTCTTCTCCTGTGCTGATCTGCTGCTCTCTTCCACCCCACCTCCTTCTTTAACTCCATGTTCTCTTCTGCTGTGCTGATCTGTTCCTCTCTTCCACCCACCTCCTTCTCTAACTCCTTGTTCTCTTCTCTTCTCTCGTGCTGATATGCTGCTCTCTTCCACCGTGCCTCCTTCTCTAACTCCCTGTTCTCTTCTCTTTTCCAGTGCTGATCTGCTGCTCTTTTCCACCCCACCTCCTTCTTTAAATAACTGTTCTCTTTTACCGTGCTGATCTGCTGCTCTCTTCCAGCCCACCTCCTTCTTTAACTCCCTGTTCTCTTCTCCTGTGCTGATCTGCTGCTCTCTTCCACCCGCCTCCTTCTTTAACTCCCTGTTCTCTTTTGCTGTGCTGATCTGCTGCTCTCTTCCACCCACCTCCTTCTCTAATTCCCCGTTCTCTTCTATTCTCCCGTACTGATCTGCTGCTCTCTTCCACCGCCTCCCTCGCTAGCTCCCTGTTCTGTTCTCTTCTCCTGTACCGATCTTCTGTTCTCCTCCACCCGCCTCCTTCTTTAACTCCCTGTTCTCTTCTGCTGTGCTGATCTGCTGCTCTCTTCCACATACATCCTTCTGTAACCTCACACACACATACACACAACCACGCACACACACACATACAACTGCACACACAACCACACAAACACACACAACCACACATACACAACCACACAAACATCACCCCACACACAAACATCACCCCACACACAACTACACGCAAAATCACATGCACAACCACACGCTCAACCACACGCTCAACCACACGCTCAACCACACGCTCAACCACACGCTCAACCACACGCTCAACCACACGCTCAACCACACGCTCAACCACACGCTCAACCACACGCTCAACCACACGCTCAACCACACGCTCAACCACACGCTCAACCACACGCTCAACCACAGCCACACACACAGCCAGCCACACACACAGCCAGCCACACACACAGCCAGCCACACACAGCCAGCCACACACACAGCCAGCCACACACACAGCCAGCCACACACACAGCCAGCCACACACACAGCCAGCCACACACACAGCCAGCCACACACACAGCCAGCCACACACACAGCCAGCCACACACACAGCCAGCCACACACACAGCCAGCCACACACACAGCCAGCCACACACACAGCCACACAGCCAGCCACACACCCAACCACACACCCAACCACACACCCAACCACACACCCAACCACACACCCAACCACACACCCAACCACACACCCAACCACACACACACAACCACACACACACACAACCACACACATCTATCTATCGCCCTCACTCTATCTATCGCCCTCACGCTATCTACCTATCGCCCTCACGCTATCTACCTATCGCCCTCACGCTATCTACCTATCGCCCTCACGCTATCTACCTATCGCCCTCACGCTATCTACCTATCGCCCTCACGCTATCTACCTATCGCCCTCACGCTATCTACCTATCGCCCTCACGCTATCTACCTATCGCCCTCACGCTATCTACCTATCGCCCTCACGCTATCTACCTATCGCCCTCACTCTATCTATCTTTCGCCCTCACTCTATCTATCTTTCGCCCTCACTCTATCTATCTTTCGCCCTCACTCTATCTATCTTTCGCCCTCCCTCTAGCTGCCCCAGACCATCAGACAGGCCAGTTCATGGACCTGTTTCAGAAAGAATCTGAAAACCTGGTTGTTTCCTAGGATGGAAAACTAGTTATTTCACTGCCTATTACGGGCTGGTAACGTGCTGACCATCACCATTTCTAAAAGCACCAGGATACCCATAGGGTGACAGTTTTTGCGCTATACAAGTAATTTTTACATTACATCTATCGCCCTCCCTCTAGCTATCTTTCGCCCTCCCTCTAGCTATCTATCGCACTCACTCTATCTATTGCATCACCACAGCATCACTCAGGGGTACCACAGCATCACTCAGGGGCACCACAACATCACTATGCGCCACCACAGCATCACTGAACGCCACAGCATCACTCGTCGCCACCACAACATCACTGAGCGCCAACACAGCATCAATCTGTGCAACCATTCAACAACAACTGGTTCAAATATTTTCTCTCAATGTTTCAAGCTTTATTACAAATGTCATAAAAAGATGTTAATATTTCACTTCTGTTCTTGGATTTTCGTCACAATAAAATACACTGAACATAATCTTCACAAAAGTTATTTACAAAAGTTTAAGCTATTGCCATTATAAATTACAATAACTTTTATTTAAGTATTAATTATTTAGAAAAATTAAAAGCCATTGTTATTTGTAATATCAATACATCTAAGTCACATAAATACAAAACATGTTGCATTACAAATGCTATAGGTGTCACATTTGCAAACGATAAAAGTATTGGCATTGCAAATGGCAAAGCTATTAATTTCGCTATTTTCAAAACCAACACATAAATAAAAAATGTGTCATTTACAAGACCAATAGCTCAAACTTTCCTAATGCGAGACCTATTGCATTGCAAATGCTTGTTACATTAAAGTCTATTACTACTAAGCCCTACCCACCCCCATAAATATTTTAAAATCTAAAAATGCTAGGTTTTACTTACTGTCTAGCCAATATTTGGAGCACTACAATCTATCCTGCTTCCAGTCCAAGCTGGAGCACCCTACCTTAACCTCATCACTGCGTTGCGAATTCCGCCGCAGTGCTGAACATTCCGATCGCGGGCGTGGTCATGACGACTCGCGGCCGTCATCAGCACACGCCCACCGTGACCATGGAAGAGGTTTAACTCATTTTCACACAGATATGGTATTAGTCACATATCTAAACGGGGAAAACATTATCATTGTTCAAAATAAGATTCGTGTTGTGCAAAATAGAGCGACAATAGTGCAGAATACAGTTGTATTTATACAAAGTGTGATTGGGCAAGATAGGCTTTGGCATTGAACAAACAGGGTAAGCCATAATCATTGTGCAAAATACAATTCCTTTGGTGCAAAGTAGAGTGACGGTGGTGCAAAATGCAGTTATATCTATACAGATTGCGATTGGGCAAGATAGGCATTGTACAAAATCCCATCCCTTTTATGGAGAGTAAAACTCTGGCAATACGACGTACAGTCATTTTATTTGTGCAAAAAAGCATTATTAAGGAAGAAATGTGAACTGCAGTGAAGCCGCACTAAATCTTCAGATGGCCCGAATACTTTCATTCAACAGGCAGGTCTGGCTTTGGGTTAATCTGTCCCGAACGGACTGCACATGGAACCTTTGTGACACCCCTCACTCTTCGCCAGATCTTCACCAACATTCCAATACCCCCCAACCCTATTGTCATGGTTTGCATCTCTCCCTGCAGCTGGCTCTATACAGGCACCAAACCATTGTGGTGGTGCTTTTGCTCTAAAAAGAAATGTGCAGAGTATAAGGGTGTTATGCAGATACTTTGTGTGTCTACACATCTTTAAAGTGCGTGGTTCTGCGGAATGTCTCTTCTTTTCTTCTCTTTGAAGAGAGTGCATGTCTCCTCTCTCTGCAGGGTGTCCCCATCCACAGATGGGGGGAGGGGGGTGTCTGTCTGTCTGTCTGTCTGTCATGTACCTGTGCAGGATTGTGTTTCTGTCTACAGGGAGAGTGTCTGTGCAAGAGAGTGGATGTTTATGCAAGGATGGCCGTCTGTGCAGGATGTGTGTTTGTGCTGGGCAGAGCATGTGTGTGTGATGGGTGGTGCGTGATTACACAGAGGAATGCCTACAGGAAGTAGAGGCCTTTGCACAGTGTGTTTACTGAAGGAGTGCCTGTCTGGGCAGGGCTGTGTGATTTGGAAGGCTGTGGATTTTCTATGCCAACCTTCTGCACAGTTTGGGGACCCCTAGCGACACAAATTGTGACTTATGGTTGTTAACCTTTAGCATACTGCATACCTGCCAACTTGAAGGACAATCTACCAGTATGAGGAGGGTGCGGGCCTTGAAGGGAGCGGAGTCTCATGCCGAGAAGTACCTAAGAGGCACTTTGTACCCCACCCTGCCCCTAAGCCCCTCCTCCCCAAATAAAAGCTTGCTGAGACTGGTGCCAATGTCCCGGGTTATTTTCACACCCTTTAATTGACGTCGGCAGTTCAAAGCCTTTCAAAAACAAGCTGTAAAATCACTATTTACAGTTGTTTTCAGCTCGTTTTCCCTGCCACAGTGTGATATCGACTCCTCATCTGGAGACCGTGGGATGGTAGCTGATATCATGTGTCACATTGTGGAACCGTGTGAGCTTGCAGGTATGGTACTGGTTGGTGTCGACACCTTCTTTGCCCAGATTGTCACGCATGTTCCCTCTCCAGCAGGCTGGATCATTCTCAGCCATTCACTCCTCTCTCAAGATCAGGCTCTGTTAGTCTACTGGAGGTGTGTGTATGTTTCAGAAACTGAACAATGATCTGTGACGGCAGCGTGTTTATTATTCCTTTATTACATTCCTGTTCGGCTACTGTTCATGCTTTTTCAAAAATCCTTGGGTGATCTGGTGGGTAGGGTATGTTCTTTGTAATTTGGAGCTGTGTAGACATGGGGGTGTGTGTTCACAAGGAAAGGGGAAATGTGTGTACATCTGCTGGGAGTCAATGTCTGGAGGGTTTCTGTGTATTATTCAATTATTTACATTCCTGTACTGGAATAGTCCTGTGTTGCTCTAGTGTGTAGGGTAGGCTTGTCTCTGCATAGAAGTGCACAGGATACTCCAGGTTCTGTGTGTCTTAGCAGGTGCTGTGTGTCTGCAAGGCGTGTATTGGTCTGTCTGGAATATGTGATGTAACAACGCGATCAAAATGATTGCGGTATGTTACACTGCAGTTTTTACAATGCGAGTCGTTACAACGACTTGCGCTGGAGGGCGCTGTACTTATGAATAGTAAGATTTACTATTCCAACACCAGTCTACGTACAGTAGGGAAGGTGTTGGAATAGTAAATCTTACTATTCCTTAGGTTATAGCACCATCCAACGCAAGTTGATGTAATGACTTGCGTTGTAACGGCTGCGTTGCAACTGCATCGGGGTGTACTCATCGCGATGTAATGGATGTTTCCCGTCTGTCTGCAAGCTCCGTGTGTTCCTGTTTTTGCTCTCCTCGGGTAATCTATGGTGCATTTGCCACATCTTCACTTCCTTTCATCACTTTTCAAGGAGATTTCTAGGCAAATACACAAAGTTGAATCATGGTCACCTATGGTAAACCCATGACTAAATCACTGATTCCCATCAGGGCTGTTTCTGCCATTAGGCAGGACTAGGCGGCCGCCTAGGGCGGCAAAATGGTGAGGGCGGCATTGTGTTGTGGCAACAGGAAATCATGCAGTGGAGTGCACTGTGCAAGCGCACCTGCTGTTTGCTTGTGACATGTTGCGCAGTTTAGAGCCGAGCGCGGCACACCCTAGAATAGTGGCGGGGGCGGTGCGCACCCTAGATTAGTGGAGTGTGTGGAGCGGGACACACTAGTGTAAGTGTGGGTCCCCAGGACCGTCAATCTTGTAGTGCTGGATAGCGCTACCAATGACGGCCCTGGGCAACATTTTTGGCAAATCCGTGAGCACTGCTTCAGCCAGGGAGGGCAGCCCAGTGACGGTGACGCGCACGGCGCACCAGTGCCACCATCTCTCTCGGCACACGCGGGGGACGGACTGTGTGTGTGTCGGCTGGCGCGCTGCTCTGGTGCCATGTGATGGCCGTGAATTAACCATTAACTACTAATACTGCAGCTGGCAGCTGCCACCTGCCAGTGCCACACAGTCTTGTTGTCCGGTCCCGACTCCGTCTCCCAGCCCTCTTTTTTTTACTGTCTCCGACTCCAGCACCACGAGCCTGCAAACAGCACAGCCGTGGTGGTCGTGGGGATGTACGTGACTTGAGCAGTGCACCGGTCGGTCAGCGCAGTCAGCGAAGGCCGCTGGCTGCGAAAATAAATATATATTTCGGATCGGATGCATTGTATGCAATCTAAATGAAATAATGTTGTTCACTCAGGCCTGCTATTGCTAATGTTGTAAATGTGGCGGCGGCCTGTGAGTGAATCATTATCTCTGAACTCGTCCTCACGGCCGGACTGGCACATAACACTGAGTGAGCAGGAGCTGGGTAGCAGCACTTGAGGGGTGAGATGACGGTGACGGGTGTCTGAGTGAGGATTGAATGGTGGCGCGGCCGGGGCGGGTCTGTTTGTTGCAGCAGGCCAGGCAGGCTAAAGATCATAAGATAGCGGTGGCGGCCCCATGTCCAGGCCTCCGGCATGTGACTGAGGTTAGGTGATGGAATCTCCCTGCATGTGAGCGAGGCTGGAGGAGTAGTAGGACACGGTAGAGGGGGGTCAAGGAAGCGCGAAGAGAGTGTGCCTTAAAGAAGAGCAGAGGACCCCTTACCTTGATCTGCATGGTGCAGTACTGCAGTGCGTGGATGGTGGAACTGGGCCTGGTGTCAAGATCACCACAGCATTTCACCACAGCCAGCCCTCGTACCTTGAGAAGAAGAGGCCCCAGCCCCCTGGGCCCTTCCCTTCCCCAAGCAGGCAGGGAAAGCATAAGTCTGCACTGCCCCAGGCATGTTAAGGGGAAGAGATGTTAAGGTGGGTGATTCGCAGTGGCGTTGCTGGAGCTAGAAGGTGACCAAATGTGGCCTGTGCCAGTGCCCCAGCTGACTTTGTCCTGGCCACCCCTGAATGCCACCTGCTGTCTGTGCGCCATTATACGTTTGCGTCCATGACATAGGGCGCGTGCAGTGCTTTATTTGCTTTTATGGTTCCAGTAAAAAGCTTTTGAGGCCCAGCCATTTTGCAGCAGGCTTCATCTTTGCTTATTAGTGATGGGGTTTTCTGGCTGTCCTTCAGTTTAGCGTGAAGAAACACTCTGGCTAAGTTGCCCTTCTCAATAAAAGAAATGGAACATAGCGTGCTGTAATACTCATCATATCTACCCCCTTATGTTAAAGTATTTGTTGGAGAGATCTCAATTTTGTGTAGTCCCAGGTCTGAGTAGTATTGAAGGTTAGTGTATCTCCTTCAAAGCACATCATGTAATGTGCAGATGACAGAATCTTTTTAGGTCTCGCTAGCGTTGCAGGGCGAAGCCCTGCCGCCAACGAGACTTATAGCCGCCTTGCTCCCTGCCAAGGGAGTCAGAGCAGTGAGCGAGCAGATACAGAGCCGGGCACGAGCCGACTCAGGTCCGTGAACGCGCGGGAACGTCAACGTGCACGTTCACGCGCGTCACGCTCCTGTCCTCCCGCGTCTCTTCTCAGACGTGCTCCAGGCCGACTTGCGGTGTGCGTCACAGCGTGTTCCAGCGTTTCTGTGGCCATAGGTAAGTGAGGGCCGGGGGGATTTGTTTTTTGCTTATTTGTTTGCTTGTTTTATATATCTACCTACCACTTTCCTGAGCTGAAATGTTAGCATGTATGTATATAGGGGTCACACTATTTCTGAGGCGACTCAAAGGCTGGCTGGGCCAGCCGGCCGCCTGGTTTTATGATGGCGGTGTTTAACGTTGGGGATTGGTTACAAAAGAGGCCTGTGTCACCAGGACCCAGTGCTCTGCCCTGGTTTTCCTGACTCATGATGATCCGGGCACTCGCTGGTGCGCGCTTCTCTGCTGCCATTGTCAGGTGATGGAACGTGAGCCTCCCTCGGCGCGCACTCTTGTTTTCTGCTGGCGGTGCCGGGCTCGGCCTCCGAGTCACACGCGCCTCTCTGCTCCTCGGGGCCCTATTGTATTTCGCTGCCTGCTGCCAGTACATGCCTCCCGAGGCGGAAAGGCTCCTGCACGCACGGTCTTTGCGGCGCTCGCTGCATGCCTGTACTGTAAACAGACTTCAGATTACCTCCCGTGACTCGCCTGGAGCCGCTTGTGCAATGTAAACCTTGTACGTAGAGAACCGGCGCGCCTTTGTTTCGACTCTTCAGGCAGCTTTTCTTGATAAACAAAAAAAAAATCTTGTTTGAGGTTGCTTACTGTAATAGCCCCATTTTGAGGGATTTTCTTCTGGCACCTTCTTTCTATGGTTTCAGTGTGTTCGTGAGTGTGTTCGTGAGTGACAGTCTACTGCCAAATGTGTGCCACTCCTTTTGTGAATCAATCAAAGCAATGGCCAGCATTTGGGTGCCTCTTTGTTACTTCTCTGTTATTGTATCTAGACAAACCCCACAAACAAGAAACATATCCCTAAAACGATCCAGACCTATTGGCGTTGCCGATGTTTATCAACAGCATCAGCTGAATGAGTAATACTGATAGGGAATAATCCGAGTTGAAAATGTTTCATTACTGAAAATATTAGTCTTTACTAGAAGCATAATTGAGTTCTGTGGACGGGGTAGTTGTCTTCAGAATGTCTCAATCAAACACATTCTTCCCTTCCCACCACTTTCCTCTGCAGGCTATGACTCTGAGAGGGGCTTACATTGTTTTTCTCGCCACATCTTTCTAAAATTGTCCATCTGCATATTTCACATGTCTGCTTCTTCCTTTTCCTCTGGCTTTTTCCTCTATTTTTCAGTATGTACTTTCTTGTGTAGCCTTCTAACCATCATCTCACTCACACACTTACCCACTCTCCTCACCTGTAGCCACAACATTTTGTTTTCCTATGGAGCTGTCAGTATTTCAACAGCTGTGCATCTGTCCTTCACACTCTTTAATAGTAAAATATGAATTGCAATTAGCACGTGTGACAACCCAATCCATCGCTCTGCAGAGAGGCCAATGATTGAATGAGCATGTCATGTAGCCTGAGCATTGTTATTATAACTCAATTTCAGGCTCTGTGAGAAATTCCCACTGCCTTCAGTCCTTCCAGACAATGATTTTCACTCTCTACTCACCACAGTTACTGACCATGCGGTCCCCCAAGAGAGACAGAGCTGAGCGGAAGTCGGAGCTCGGCCTTTTCTCTTCCAATAAAAAAAGAAAATAACTGGGATGCTCTCACCGCCCCTCTCAGGTCCGCTTTGTGAAGGTGAGCTCATAATGCCAGCGCAGCCAATTTAACCCCTTGCGTGCTGCGCACATTCTCCCGCGGTGCTGGCGAATAAATGAGTGGGCGGGGTTCGGACGGCCCCCCAGCCGTCCTCTGCATACGCTCACTGTGAAGTCGGATTGCCGGGGGCCGTCCGAAGCACGCAAGGGGTTAAATTAGAAGGCTCTATCTGCCTTTACAATGCAGCCTCATTAGTGCCTCGTACTCAGGGGCCCAAGAGCTATAATGCAAGAGCAATGCATTTTAGTGTAGTGGTGTGGACAACAGCACTGAAATGTGTTAGTCTAACTCCTGATGTGTGGTACTTGACAGGGCTGCGTGGGTTTGGGGAAGGTCTGTGCACTGCTCGAGGTAGCGTGACACACTCCCCATAGTATATTCAGCAGAGGCACAACTTGACCAGCACTTTAAGCTGGGGTTCTAAAGGGGGGGCCCGAAACCAATGGAGAAGGAGATAACTATTCAAACAGAGGGTTGGAGCTACCCTTAAAGCCATTAGAAGATAACAGAGTGATAAATTGTGCATTTTAAACATGCTGCTCAAAACTGATATGATTACAACAAATATGTTACAGTGGATTTGACAGTATTAATACAGTACTGACAGAGATCTTTAAAAGCAACATCTTCAGATTTCAATACAAAGCACTTTAGAACCAGTTTGCACAAAGGTAGTTCAACTGTCTGAAAATTCCTTAGATTAAATTACACTGACCTAATTAAATAGGTTTTTCAATCTTCAGAGAGACACTTCTGCCTGACTGTTGACCAAAGGTACATTTTCAGTCTGTTCATTCGTAATTTGCAACATCTGCTTGTTTGGTGCTTGTACCTGCATCAGAATATTGAGTTTACAGGGTTACTGCACCTGTCTTTTTTAGATCAGTAATTGACAAATCTCGGGTTTGATTCCTAAAGCATCTTCCATTCCACCAGAAATTCAAAAAGTGAGTACCAATCATTTGGCAATATTACCACCGTTACATTTTTGCCATGAATATTCAGAAATTCAAAGTAAAATAGTTGTTTTTAGCACCCCACACGGAGCAGCTCTCATATGGCTGACTGAGCAATATCCATGCAGGAAGCCAACAGGCCTAAAGTACAGGCAAAAAAGTAGTTGACTTGAGCTAACTTTCCAAGGAATAATCTTCTAGCATGCAAATATTACACATATTCCTTCAAGCTCTAGAACATATAAAGCTTGTGGCTAATGAACAATGTCCTGCAAAGATGTTGCTCTAATAAAAACATAAATGTTTGCTCTTAATAGCATAATTTATAATAACAACCATGCTGCTTACAGTTCAGTTCCAAAGCCCCCAGCACCCAGAGCGTCAAATCCATTAAACTATCAATATTGGGCCAGATTCACAGAACAAACTTAAGACAAAATCCTAAACGTACTACCATTTTGGTATTCATAGAAGGCACGTACTCATTTCGGTATTCACAGAAGGCAACGAGTGAGTGCCTTCTGTGAATACCAAAATGAGTAAATGGTAGCAAGTTTAGGATTTTGTCTTAAGTTAGTACTGTGAATCGGGCCCATTGTACAGGTCTTGCCTAGAGAATGCAGTGCATGCGCTGCTTCGCCTTGGCGAGACTATTGTTGTCGGTTTGGTGCACGAAGGGGACAAAACATGTGCGGACCCGGAAAGGCAATGTGCACGCACAAGCCTGGCGTGCTTTCACGTTCCCTTCCTGTTTCCTTTCCGGCTCGCCCACCCGTACTAGGGATTGTGCTCACTCTTTCGTGCTCGCGCTCATGTGCTCATGAGAAAATGCAGGCAGCTTGTTCTGTGGCTCGTGAGGTTATGCTTCTAATATGGAATTATTTGTCTTCGACTTTGGACTGCTGGCACACAAGGATGCACCAATGAAAGCTGTTAAAGCAACCTATCTTGCGTGTCGAATAATAAAGTTAGTCTAGTTCGCAGAACTTTCTGTGATTGGTGAAGAACATGTAGAAAGTAATCTGCCTCCAGAGGGCAGCATCCTCCCAGAAAGCACTAAATGTGGCAGACTCCTATTCATAAAACCATAGCCAGGTGCAATTTCTGTTGGTGGTAAATGTGTAAAGGAAGGAAAAGCGCGGACCGGGTGGTACATTATGGATGTGGTTTCTTGTTTAAATTATGTTTCAACTTCTCAAAGAGAGATTTCACGGGCAATGCCGCCTGCAGAACGGAGATGATCTTATCAAGCAGGTGCCTGACCCGAATAAACAATTATGGGCAATTATCGGGCTGTTAGGGCACGCTCATTTCTAAACAACAACCAGATACGAGTAAGTGAGTGGAAGGAAGCGACGGCGGGTGCAGGAAACCAGTCTCCGGGTAACCCCGGCACAGCAACTTTGTTTTGATACAAGATATGTATTTTAGAAGTGGGGTGTGCAGGGGGGGGACTCACTGCATATCTGAGACTTCACATTCGATAGCTCTTCGGGAGAGAGAGTGTGGGCAGAGATGCACAGTGCTGCACCGAGAGGCCTCTTGGCACATGTCCATGCGCTGATGTCTGTAAGTCTCACAATGCGTAAACTCAAAGGCTGCATCAAACTACTATTAATCTGCGTGCTACAAATCTCACATAATTAACTGCAGATTCATTCACTTTCTCGCGCTCACTTTATACGTGTCTCTCTCTCAAAATCTCGCTCTACCATCCTTCCTCTTCCTCTCCCAATTTACCAGTCCACCCATGTCACCCAAACTCTCCCTCTATCTAGTCCCTCTCTCTTTTTCACATTTCCCTATCCCTTTCCCTTTTCCTAATCTCTCTCTCCCTCTTTTTCTGTATCTCTCAGCTTACCCACCCCCTTGTCTTTTCATCCCACTCTCACCCTCTATCTCTCTTATTTAATCCACCCATCTTTCTCAAGCTATATCTCACTCCCTCTCTATTTATCTTTCATGTTACCCACCCCGTTATATTATCTCTCCCCCTCTCTTGCTGCCTTGTCTCCCCGATGTGTCACGTTGTAAATACCCCGCACCATGGCGCATCTTTTGCGCCGCCACTGCGTCACAAAAGTGACGCGACGGCGGCGCAAAAGAGGCGCAAAAGAGGCGCAAGGGGCTTGGGGCTTGTAAATCTGCCCCACATGTCATGCTATTTTTTTGCTTTTGTTTGAGCTACGATGTGTTTGTTGTGTAATCTGAGATTATGCAGTAAATTGTGGATTCTGTGTCATGTTTGTAAAATACATAGTCCTGTTTAAAATCATGTGGCTTCAGAAGCATATAATTGCACTGTTGGTACTTTTTTTCCCAACCAGCATATGATATTCCTCTTGTCTCTCCTCCTTCATAACCTATTTCCCATTTTCTGGTTCACAAGTTGATACGAATGGCAATAGCGCTTTGCAAATAGCATCACTCCACTACATACAAAAACCAAAAGTAAAAAACATTGTCATTTCTAACACCAAGAGCTCTAGCTTTCAAATATGCGAGACCTATTGCCTATTGCATTGCAAATGCTTGTTTTTAATGTAGCTAGGTAAGTGGGCTACTGCTTTGAACACCGTTACTTGCTGTTCATAATTAGTAAGCCTTTTAATATACCACAGTGAGCTATGTAGGTTATGTGACTGCTACATCTTTTAACCCTCACTGAACACATCTTGTACATTGATTTACACACTTGCATAATTTATTTTCAATGTGTATGTTATGTAAAGCACTCTGACACCCTGCATTGGGTTGAGTAGTGCTATAAAAAAAATACTCTAGTGCTAATTAACCCCTCCCACGCTTGTGACGGAACCGCTCCATCACGCCCCTCGGGTGGGCTGTGCTGGTGACGGAGCAGTTCCGTCACGGCCCGCTCGCCGCGCCTGCGCGGTGCGTTCTATTGAGCGGGCGGGGCCATGACGGAACCGCTCCGTCACAAGCACAGCCCACCCGAGGGGTGTGACGGAGCGGTTCAGTCACAAGCGTCGGAGCGGCGCGCGCCCCCCCTACCCCCCGCCCCTTAGCGCTGCGACGGAATTGCGGCCGCAGCGAAAGGGTTAAAGTGTGCGTAAATACTGTGACAGACAAACACATCTGACATTCTTACAGTTCATGCACTTGCATAAAGGGACTGAAAAAAAGTCAAAAGCATGCCTCTATTAAGTACCTGTGAAAAGCTAACATGCTGTGAACTTTTGTTTACCTCCGTTTCATTTACATTTAAGTGTGAGGTTCCAGGCCACTTGATCAAAAGTAGGCCTGATGGCCCCTTAACTTGGGCATTATCTATAAATGAAAAACTAGGACTAGACACAACATGGATCCCTCCAGCAAATACATTTTCCTCCAGAGTTTTATTACCAAGGGCATATGTACAAGGAAAAAGAGCATTCTGGATATTAAATGAGGTATTGTTTTTTTGTAAAGTGTAATATGCATTTTGAATCTATACAATATTCCGGCTTATTATTGCCCTATATTTTTTCAGGTAGAAATTAGAAAGGATCAAAAATGGCAGACAGGAAAAAACTCTCAGGTGCTCAGTACAGAAAAAGAAAATCGAATAGAGAAATAGAACTATCCAAATTGGAATGGTCTATTGAAAAATGTCTACGTCTTCCAAAGAGTTCTATTGAAATTGCTGGGGGCATCAACTTCAACCTCAGAAAAAGATGACGATAAAGGCCTACCAGACAAGGCCATAGAAGTTAACAGCCAAGAACAAGAAGACGTTATAGTGGACACTGCAAAGGATAACCTTGACAATGAAGATGGTGATCAAAGTAAACGCCAGACAATAACTGAAGAAAGCATTAAAATAGATTATTCAGATCCTGATTCCTGGGAACACTTACCAGTAAGTGGAGACAAATTAGGAACTCTTTTGGTTGAAAATGGGCCAATACAAGTGAGCAAAAAATTTCCTTTAGATGAGAAAAAAAAGGAAATTTTCAGCTGTACATTGTAAAAGAAAACTTCCAAATGGAGAAGTTGTTTACCGTGAATACCTCCAGTATTCTGTATCAACCGATAAAGTTTTCTGTTTTTGCTGCAATGTATTTGGCGGAAATTCAAGTGCAAGTCTCACTCAGAATGGATGCAACGATTGGCATAACATATCAGCAATTCTGTCTTCACACGAAAAGAGTTTTGAACATATTACCAACTTCCATAACTGGAAGGGCCTGTATACTAGTCTAAAACAAGACGCAACTATAGATAGTGTTAATACAAAAAAGCTTAAAGAAGAAGAAAAGTACTGGCATCAGATCTTAGAGCGTGTAATATGTCTTGTACGAGTTTTAGGTGCACAAAATTTGGCTTTTCGTGGCAGCAGTGATCAACTTTATGCTCATGACAATGGCAATTTTCTTAAAATTGTGGAATTGCTCGCCATGTTTGATCCTATTATGAATGAACATCTCAGGACAATACAAAATAAGGGTAGAAGACATGCTCACTATTTAGGCAACATTATTCAAAACTAACTGATCCAGGTGCTATCAAACGTTATCAAAGACAAAATCATTTCATTGGTTAAGAAGGCAAAGTATTTTTCTATCATTCTTGATTGCACCCCAGATATCAGCCGCACGGAACAAATGACCATGATCATTAGATTTGTGGACATCGTGCAATCTTCAGGAACAGAGCCATTTCAGTCTTCTGATGAAGAATTCCAAGAAAGCAGCCTCGTGCAAATAAAAGAACACTTTTTTGAATTTGTACCACTAACCGAAACCACAGGTGAATCAATGAGTCATGTTCTGAGAGATCAGCTCAAAAGCTTCTCATTGGCAATTGAAGACCTACGAGGTCAGGGTTATGATAACGAGAGCAATATGAAGGGCAAGGAAATAGGTCTGCAGAAGAAAATTCTGGATATTAACCCGTGTGACTTCTATGTCCCCTGCAGTTCCCACACCCTGAACCTTGTGGTAAATGACGCTGCTTCGTGTTGCACTGAAGCAACAGCCTTTTTTGATGTTATACAACGATTGTATGTATTCTTTGCTGCGTCAACACGTCTATGGGATATACTGAAACGTCATATACCATCTTTGACTATAAACCTCTGAGTGATACTCGGTGGTCAAGCAGGATCGATGCCTTAACTCCCATCAGGTACCAGTTACTGCATGTGTATGATGCGTTGTTTGGAATTACTGAAGATTCAATTCTCAAAGGCTCTTCTGGTACTTTGACTAAGGTTGAAGCTGAAGGTCTTCTGAACAGCATATCTTCATTTAAGTTTGTTGTTGCAGTTGTAACATGGCACAGTATATTTTTTCAAATCAATTTGACCAGTAAACTGATGCAAGAGAAGCACTTTACCCGTGAGAAAAAAGTAAATGAGCTTTAAAACACAGAGGAGTTTTTAAAAAACATGAGGAGTGACATGGAATTTGAGAGAGTTTTGGTTGATGCTCGAGAGCTAGCTGAAGAAATCAATATTGAGCCAATTTTTCAGCCAGGGAAAAGAAGGAGGAAAAGGAAATTGTTCGCTTACGAATCAGAAGATGAACCCATCGCTGACCCCAAAGAGAAATTCAGAGTAAATTACTATTTTGCAATATTGGACACTGCAATTAGTTCTGTAAAAGAACGATTCACACAGTTAAATGAAATTGCAAGATTATTTGGTTTTCTATACAATATGAGTGACCTCAAGATGAAAACTTCCAACGTACTCATGGATTTGTGTATCCAATTGGAAACCGCTCTAACACAGCATAGACCTGGAGAAACCCCATCTTTTCTAAAGGACATTGATGCGGCAGCTCTCTGCTCTGAACTTTCAGGATTAAGTCATCGAATACAAATAAATGCGCAACCCGAATATGTGCTGAACTATCTGTGCCAAAACAAATTAGAAAATGGTTTTCCTAATTTGTTCGTAGCTCTTCGTATCCTTTTTACTTTACCAATATCAGTGGCAAGTGCGGAGAGGAGTTTCTCAAAACTCAAATTATTAAAAACCTATCTGCGCAGTTCCATAAGCCAAGAGAGACTTGTGGGACTAGCCACAATTTAGGTAGAAAAAGACATGGCTTACCAGCTTGACATTAGAGATCTTCTTAAAGACTTCGCTAAAATAAAGGCAAGGAAGGTATCGTTGGATTAAGAGAAAGAACCCAAAACACCATTGAAGTTAGAAGAGAGAAATTTAAAAACTAAATAAAATCAGGGATGTGGAGTTCCCTTAGCCGGACGGCCATGACATATTGTTTGGGGTCAAGGGCAACAAGTTTTCATGTGTGTTTTGTCCTTGGGACAAGGAGGCCCAACCCCCTGTTGTACAAACCCTTTTGCTGCCAGTTTGCAGTACCACATTATGGATCAGGGAAGGGCACTGCCTGCAGTTAAGGTAATATGTTGTCCATATGTTCATACTGTTCAAACTTGTATTCATGGTTCCTTAATTGAAAGCCTTTATTTTTAGGGTGAGTGCTCTAAGTAAATGTTGTAAGCTCTGACTGCGCTTCTGACAGTGGTTCCAGTATAAAAATGTGTACACATGTTTACAAAGTTTAGCAATATTAGGCCATGTATAATGCTCCCAGAATGTTCTCTGATTTGATGCAAATATTTGCAGAAGCTTGAAAGCAAGGTTGGGGATTCTTTGCTTTCAAAATAAAATGTTCATTAAAAAATGAAAGCAAGAAAAAAAACATTGTGCTAAACTACTGCAAAATTTCAGGTACCATTTCTTTGCCACATCATTTAATAACATGTGTTGATGCATCCTAGTATTTCCCAAAAATGTTCACAATGGAAAATCAGTGTAACCAGTTTCAATAAGATTATGGGATACAAAAATAAACAAGCTTTGGCAAGGCCAGTGGGGTCTGAAATTGTTGGTCAACTTTTTAGTTTTGTCAATGTGTGAATTGTTTTGGCATGGTTTTGGAAAGCCTTATTGGTGTGGGAGCTGCCGGGTCCTCACCATTATAACAAACATTGGCAAAAAAAAAATTGTTTTTGGTCTCGAAAAGCACACACTGAAACAGTAGTTACTGGCACTGAACAAAACTACTTTGTGTGCCAATATGCTCCTCATGAAGCCAGCCGATAGAGAGAGACACAGAATTTTAATAAACGTAAAAGGTCAAGGTCATGGTCCACGGCAGACCAAATTTGGGGCCCAATTATTAAAGTTTCTAAAGTGCACCCATGTTATATGTCCTTGCATTAAGTGCAGCTATAAGGCTTTCGTGAATTCTCAAGAATTTGCAGGAGTAGGACAAGAAATAGTAAATAAATTTTCAGCATTTCTCAGTAAGGGAAAAGATTAGAGAATAGTTGTTGAACACCCTTAAAACATGCAAGTTAGTTGGTTTGCACATACTCAAAGGGGCATTCTAACCCTGAAACTACTGTTTACCGCTACCTTCAGCCCCAGTATGTTGATCTGCGGCAACATGGTAACATAAGGGGATTGCAAGTATTCAAACACTACTATGGTATGAGCCCTGGCATAATCAGAGAGGCTATATCAGAGCTCTTATATAATGAGATTGCAGCCAAAATTTGTCGCTGCACTACATGGCACCAAAGGGTCAAGTGGATTTTGTTACAGGACAAGTAGATTTATGAAGCAATCTGTCCCATGGATAAGTAGATATTTTATTACATTCCACACCCCTTCAAATATCATGAACAGTGCTTATTTAGTTATTTAATGTTTGATGTGTTTTATTGTTTAATGTTTAATACAAGTTCTTTTATATCTAATGCATTTATTCTTCTAGCCTGGATGACGGGGGAGAGAGTGATGGTAGAAAAAGGGAGGGAGCGGCATTTTTCAATTCTCGCCTAGGGCAGCAAAACACCTAGAAACGGCCCTGACTACACAAGATATAACATCACACATTAGCTGCCTCCACCAATTTTTCAGAATCTTGAGTCTTTACTTCCCCTGCTCCAAACAAAAGTTGTTATTGTTCAAATAAAATGCAATGTTTCTTTCTGAACAAAGTTTTTCCCACTGTCTGCTTGCAACTCAGCTTTGGACTTCACCCCCATATGGCATTTGTTTCTCCTGAATGTCCTCTAGGACATTCTTCGTGAGGACGAAGAATGTGGTATGGGATTCTGTAATCATGTCAGTGCTCCACACGAGTAGAACATACCACACATGATAATGGAATTAGTTTTATAAACCTGGTGAATACAAGTGGCCTGGTAATCAGGCAGCAATTCCTGTGTCTGGGAATTTCTTATACACAGAGGGAAATATGTACAAAGCATATTTCGTGGTGGGCCTGATTCGCAGAATCGCCCGATTCTGACCGTAAAAATGCTTTTTTATATCTACAAAGCACAAATGGCGATTTGGTAAAACATTACTGAATGATAATTTGTGTTTAGCGATTCAGTATTTGGTAATGGTTTGTTTAGGGCGTCCCTTTCAAATGCAGAATCTCAGCGTTATGCATGAATGTTTTGCGACCAAATTATGGTTAGAAAACATTCATTTTATACTGACCGCTCAAACGAAATGGTAACCATTTGCAAATGGGAAGGAGACCCACAGACCACTGTCTATTCTTAAAAAATTAAACTTAAAGGTTTATTTTCTTTTGTGAAACACATCCAGTTTTCCTTTAACAAAAATTGGCTGCATTTAAATAAAAAAAAAGGAAAATAAAAAAACACTACCTTCATTAAAAAGCAATCACGGATATGGTGGTTTGCTGACCCCAGCAAGCCACCATCCCTGTGATTGCTCCAATTCCTAGTGGGTCGCAAATTGTAATCTACTGCATTAATATTCAGGAGATAGTCGATTTGCGAATGCATTAGAAATTGCTATTCAGGAAATCATTCTTTTGTACATTGGGAATTGCAATTTTCGAGTTGAGATTCGGTAAGCATTTTTGTACATGTGGCACAGAGCTCGGTAAATTCAGGGTCAGAACATTTCTACAGATTATGAGCTGCAGTTCTTGGAATAGAGCATGACCACGGAATCTATTCTACATTGATACATCCATGTTTGTTTCGCATTCCGCCCCGTTTTCCCTGCACAGGTCTATTTTTCATGTTGTTGTGTGCGTTGAGTGGGTGCATGAGTGACCTCGTGTGACTGGGTGCATGAGCTTGTGAGTGAATGCATGAGTGAGAATGAGTCAGGGTCTTTGCTTAACTGATCAGAGTGGGTGCCTGGAACAAGAGTGAGTGTGGGTGCATTGCTTTAAGTGCACAAGTGAGGGTCAAGCTCGAGGTAGTGTCATTGTGTGCATGTTAAGACAGAGAGTGAATGCAAGCGTGTTAGTGGGTGGATGAGTGAATGTCATCGATGAGTTGCTTTAAGTAGGTACTTAGTGTGACACTGAGTACAGGCTGTGCGTTTACAAGAGTGAGGGTCTTGGTGAGCTGCTATGAGTGGGTTCTTTGTGAGACCTTGATTGAGTGCATGAGGGTCTTGAGTGAGGTGGCATGAAGGTTATATTATCAGACAGTTGAGTGAGTGCATCAGTGAGGGTCATGAGGAGTTAAAATGAGTAAACTGTTGTGAGCCAGTACTTAGTGAGATCATAAGTCCATACATACGTGGATAAGCGTAAGTCAATGTGGCCCGGAGTGCAGTGCCTGTGAAAACACCATATCCTTACATCTAACAGGAGCAAAGCAGTTATGTATTGTGCTAGGTATAAATTCTCAATTTGAAATAGAGTAGTTATCACATGCATCCTTCATTTAACAAATGTCTGTCTAAAATTGAAAAAGCAACCAAGACCTATAGGCTATGCTAATGTTTATACTGTTTTACATTGTTTTCCAGAGGTATTTACTCTGGTATGTGTGTAACGTCTATGTTGGTGTTTACATTTTTTATTTTTACCTACGTTAACATGCAAACGTTAATGACAAATATCATTTTGCAAATTTCCTATAATAAGTGTGCGTTTTCTGTGTATTTTGTCATTTATGTAGCTGCGTTCCAATGAATAGAATCTTTCGACGAGATTCTGGCCTAACCTGTTTACAGAAAGTAAGTATGTTGGAAAACATTTTCTGCTAGCACATTTTTGTTTGTTGTAATGCAGAGAGTTTGTTTTTTCTTCTAACCCAATCCTTGGTGTCTCTGCCGAATGACCTCCAACTGGGCAATAATATTTCAAAAATAAATGAGTGAAAGTAGAACATTTGAAACCTGTACAGCATGTCCTAGAATAGTCACATTTTCATCACTGGCGTTGGATGTACTCAAATCACTTTGCTTTGGTTTTCCATTTACTTTTTAGTTATCTATCAACGAGTTTTTACAGCTCTATAAAATTCAGAACATAGTCTTATTCCCTTTTCGAAATATGATTAGACATATCCCCAGTCCTCGCCACACAGAATACGCCACCCTTTGTGATACACAATATAACTATGATGTGTAGTGGAGCGGTGTATAAGGTGTTTTATATTCGACGATTAATGCTCATTTTGAGTAAATGTTAGTCAAATTTACCAGAGCCTTTTCGACTAATGACACGAGGTATAATCTTTCTTTGTGAAAGACTTCTAGGAAGTCACTGCTTTTTATTTTAACTACAGCATAACATGAGAAAATTAAGGCAATCACAAAACACAAACTTTTCAGCAAATCAGGATATTGTATAGCCTTTGGGAAGGGCCATAATAGTAGGCAGCCTAACCTGTAATCCAGCTTGCCAGTCTAGGTGTCCTTAAATCTATCAACATCCGAGCTCCATCCTACCATCTGAAGCCCAGGACAATGCTCCATCACACCATCTGAAGCCCAGATCAATGCTCCATCCTACCATCTGAAGCCTAGATCAATGCTCCATCACACCATCTGAAGCCCAGATTAATGCTCCATCACACCATCTGAAATCGACATCTAAGCATAGCCACACCATCTGAAATAGACATCAAATCTCCTCCACAATATCTGAAGTCTACTATCTAGATGGAGAAAGGGGCCTGTACTATGTCTTTCTCAATCTTTCTCCCCCATCCACTTGAATTCAAGAGAATGCCTCTGGAACATTTTACAGAGGGCAGACAAAACATATGTTTATTTAAATGTCCATTCTGCTAGCGCAAGCTGTTGCTTTTAGACCCAAGCCTGCTGCTGGGACTCTGACACCTTCACAATTTCCATATGTATACTCCATTACCTTCTGCTTTTTTTGGTGCCATGTACATTTGTGTCAGGATAAATACATATATTAATACAAATATTAAAACAAAAACTTAGGTGTGATGTAGGTGCTGATATCAGTATGGACTTCCAGATTGGCGTTATCAATGGAAGTTTCACATGTATATGGCAATTGTGCTAAATTCTTAATTTTTTCATGTTGACTGTCACTCAAAACGATTACGTTCACTACTTAACTTCTCCTTAGATTTGGCAATCACTATGTGTTATACCAGATTACTAGCGTCAGCACTTGCCAAGCCTTTGACAGGCCAGAGACATCTAGTTTTTGTAATATGTAATATGAGGCACCTAGATTTGCTTCCTCTGGGAGACAGAATAAGTTTTAATCAGTGACTCAGTTGAATGACCTAGACCAGTACTTAATTTGTAAAATAATAAGTGCCAAGGCCCTGACCAGGAGGCCACTGCACCTTGCACCACCCATCGCCCCTGTCATCGCTGCCAAAACAACTACGAACCTTCTCTCTTGCCTGCAAGTGTGATAATTCAGATTATTCCAGGTCCCCAAAGCTAAAGGAAAAGCTGGAGAGGCAGGTATTAGTCATTTTTAATGTACATTGTGTTCATAAACAACCATTATTCTGCAATCTCTAAGTTCGATGAGAAGCGCCACCATTTGGCAGACTGTCCTAAGTGCAGTGTTGACAATTCAGTGCTGGTGCCAAGCACCGGAAACCAATTAAGTGCTGGTGCTGACCATCGGAAGCCACCGGCTCAAATTAAGCACTGACCTAAACATATCTACAAATGATCACCACCTTTTTGTACGCACATATGTTAAACCAATGTGTGCTTTCTAGCTGCCTCTCCAGGAATGTGAACAGTGGTGACAGACTGTCTATCCAGCCTTCCAGGTTGTAGAAATATCTCCCGGATCTCCCCATGGAGGTACACCAGGGCTTGTATTACAGTAAGGGCGCCACGGTGCACCTTCAAAGAGGTGCATTGGGCACAAACAGGAAAACTACAGCCTAATATGGTGAATGTACTGCCCACAGGGCAGCTGCGAACTCATGCTGCCCTGGGAGTAGCACATTCAAGTGAAATACAGAGCGGTTGCTTCAAAGCCTCTTAATGTTTTACAGTGCAGGTGGCAATCTGCCTGCACTTCAAGAGGGATTAGAGATCCCCTTGCAGACTGGTGCAGTGAGTACCTGCACCCGCCGTCAAGGGGATGTGTAGGGGTCTAGAGTACCCACTTTCATCCCTCGAGGGGGCTGCCCTCAGGGGGCACTCTGACAGTGTACCACCTTTTTGTGGTGCATTGTCAGTGCGATTTCTGAAGGCATGTTTGCCTCTGCGGTCACATCTCTAACATGGCTCGGTCGCAAACTGAAAATGATTCCCGCATTTGCATGGGGCCACGACCCACACAAATGAGGGAATGCTCTCAATAGAGGTCGCGTTGGTGCTACATGTGTGACAGAGCTATCAATATTGCAGAAGAGGCCACAAAAGCGTCTGCACGTCCGTTGTGCACCTCGGACACTTTCTCTAATAAGGCCCCAGCTGATTTACCTTGTCATTCTAATTAAAGACCTGCAATTTTCATTAAACATCAGTAATAATTTTTTTTTTAGTTATAGAATTTCACCGAGACATAAGTCAGTTCACAGTTGTAGGACTTGGCTCTTTTTCGCTAAAGTTCCCTAAACTTTTTGCTTTCCCTCTAGACCTTTTTTCTGACATGGTGTTGCCAACTTAGATGCTTTGGACACTTTGCCACTATTAAACTGTGTCAAAGTGCAACTGTTTCCTGTATAGAGTGTAATTGGTAGTCCATGATTGGTATGTTTGCCCTACTAGTAAAGTGCACTATGTGTGCCAGGGCTGGTAATGCAAATGCTACTAGTAGGCCTGCAGCACTAATTGTGTAACTCAAGTAGCCTTAAAAAGGGAACTCAGGCATGCCATTGCAGTGCCTGTGCGCCGTTTGTTAAACTGTCATGTTGTTCTGACAAGTGCACCCACTTGCCAGACCTTACCCTTCCCATGCACATCAGACACTCCTATGGTAGGTCCAGGGTACCCCCTGGGCAGGGTGAAGTGCATGTGAAAAGTAGGACATGTACCATGGTGTGTACCATGTCCTGACAGTGAAATAATCTTAATTTCGCTTTCACTGTTGAAAGGCCATCTTTCCCATAGGATAGAATGGAAGGGCTGTGTAATATGTTTTCCAGCCTATCTTCCCAAAGGCTTAAGATGGAGAGGTGAAGTTTAGTATGCCTGAATTCACAATGTAATAACACATCTTTTTATGAATGTGGTTTTTACATTGTGGGTTTAGAAGCCACTCTTAGAAGTGGCTGAGTTTTTGTGCTCTAACATTTCTGTGTGTCTCTGCCTGGTTGTGGGTTGACTGTCTGGATTTGAAAGCGATAGGATCTGGGGAATGTCTTGACCCCAGGGAGATGGTGAGACAGCAACAGGCTGACCTGCATCTGGAATTTAGGGGGAGGAGTAGCCCCTAGAGGTGACGAGGCCTGGGTTGCTGCTATAAGACAATTGTCCCATCTCCTGCTGAGGGATTGAGAATCCAGACCCCCCACTAATCAAAAGAAGAAGGTGTCACTGACAGGGAGGTACCCAGAACTGGTTTGAACAGGGGTCAGTGCCCCCCTGAACACAGACTTCAAAGCCATTGAGAGGTATAACCATGAGAGCTGAAGCCCCTGAACTTTGGAGAATGGCTAGATCAAGATTGAACAAGACTGGAGCTACTTCGTCGTCAAGAGAAACTTTGCCAAGGAAGAAACAACTGAAGAGACGGAAGGAAAGGACTGACCCTTGCTGTGTGTTGTGGGGCTGGCCTGCAGTTTGCTGTTTTAACCAAGGAAAGGCTAAAGGGACTTTGCTGTGTGCTGTGTCCCCCTGCTTGAAAGGACTTTGCTGTGTTGTGTCCTGAAGTAACTTATCCCTAAGGGCCCGAGGCGAGCTGGCTCCCTGTTACGGAAACTCAGGAACACAAATGTTTCCAGGAGAGTCTCAGCGACGCTGTGTGTGCTTGTTGCAGCCTGAGACCCTCGTAAGCCGTGCCCTGTGATCGTGGGCACCTGGAGTCCAAGCAAGGATCAGCGATGCAGTGTGCGTGTGCTTGTTGTAGCCTGAACCCTTTGTGAGGATTGTCCAGTTATTGTGTGCACCGGAATCCAATGGAGTCTCATCGACGCTGTGTGCGTGTACTTTGTGCAGCGTGAGACCTTTGTGAGGACTGCCTTGTTATCGTGCACCCGGAGTCCAAGTCAGTCTCAGCGACGCTGTGTGCATGTGCTTTGTGCAGCCTGAGACCTTCGTCAGTATTGCCTTGTTAACGTGCACCCTGAGTTAAAGTGAGTCTCAGTGACGCTGTGCGCGTGTTCTTCCTGCAGACTGAGCCCTTCGTGTGGAGTGCCTGGTGATCGGGCACCTGAAGCTCAAGGGAGGCTCAGCGACGCTGTGTGCATGTGCCCTGTGGCAGCCTGAGATCCTCGTAGCAGTAGCGGCCCGGACCGGCAGCCCCGAAGGAGCTGAGCCGCCGGCCCGAGCCCGCCGTTCCCAATTTACAAAGATTGCATCGGAAGTCCAAGCCGCTGGATGAGGAGAGGAGAGTGAGTTTTCCCCCCCAGGTAGCATGTGTCGACTCCTGGGGAGGGGTGCGGGCTGAAAGGGAGATGCTCTCGGCCTCTCTCTCATTCCGGCAGCATGAGCCTCTGCTTCGGCTTGTATCACGGCCCGTATTGCCAAGGGAATGGCAGTACTGGGGCCGGAGTGCGGAGCTGCACATTTTGTTACACCATACCCGTGTTGGGGGTAACTGTGGACAGAGGCTGTCTGCGAGTCAGAAGGAGTGGCGGAGAGACCGCCTAAGGCACCGTAATCGGTGCCGGAGTGTATTACAAATTATCTTATTTCTGCATAACGGAGTACCTGATTGTCGTATTACACATTGCATCATTTCTGCATTACGGATTACCTGATTAGCGTATTATGCATTGCCTTATTTCTGCATAACGATGTACCTAGTGGTTGTATTACGCATTGCATTAATCTTCCATTGCAAAGTGCCTTATTGTTGCGTTACACATTGCAGTATTTTTACATTACTAGCATTATGAACTGCATAACATTAGGATTACAGTGGAATGTTTAGATGTGCTCATTAATTTTGCCAGAATTTACAAGAGCTGGCTGGCCTAACAACCGGCCAATTCGAAATAGTACACATACTCCTTTGTTGGATATATATTGTGTGGTCTTATCGTATATCTTTTTAGATAACATTTATAGTCGTTTTTATAAAACTCATGTTGAGCCTATTTGTGGTGCCATCATTGGGTTGCTGTGAGCAAGGTTTCAAATACTTTACACATTTATCTGGAAGATAAGCCTGGCTGCTCGAACCAAGCTACCAAGGGGGTGAATGGGGGCTATCTCAGAAGGTGACCTTCTTTTCCTTGACGAGGAAACATGGGTCCATATTTGGCCTAAGTTACCTACCTCAGCCAACCAGGGATCCCGGCTCTAACAACAATGTTGAGCATTCAAAATAAAATCAACGTATGTTAATTGCACAAGCACACAAGTTGAATATTATACATACATGGGATTAGTCCTGCTTGAACAACTTCAGAACTCTTGTTTTTACATTAGGCTGAAAACACACACCCATCATTACCTCAGATCTGTAGTTGTAGTGAGGACTGAGATGGAGTGAGCCAGTACTAAAATAAGACCTAACTGATTGAGCTGAATTCAGCATCTTTGATGTGTAGTCAGATTCTTGCTCATCTAAAAGCATTTCCCCATCACCCAGGACTGTTTGGTTGATGAGATTTAACTCCAGGAATCTTCAGCTTTGTTCTAGACATCTTTGTAAATGTAAATTTTTGTATCTCCACAAGCTCTCAGTGGGTAAGTTGAGGGTCATTGAAGATGACGGAAATGGCAAGATGTCTTTCAACACCTCACAAAGAATGGTCTTTATCGAACCTGATATATTTTTTCATCATTGACACACACAGCTTCTCCCCCTATTTAGTTGCTAGATTTTTGTCTGATATTACTGGGACTTTGGAGGCCAATGGCTTGTAGTATTAGTATTCTCCCTACACACCATTTTAACTCCTTGTTTCAGTTAATTTTAACATTAGTCATTTGGGAAAATCGTTCAGATTCTGCTGCAAACCTAGGGTTTAGCAATTTACCTAGCCCCCAATTCGATTTCAGCTACACCTTTGTCCATGTTTAAAAACTGGCAGTCTAGTTTCATCCAGTAACGTTTCCCTACCTCATATGAAAGGTAAAGAACATAACAGAGATAAAACATCCTATACACGTGGAATATTTTACATGCTATGTGACCCTCTTTAAGATATTCTTATGGCCGGAAACTAGAAGTGGTACAGTCTTTTTTTTATCTCAAATCAAGCCTTACTCATATTTAAAATTTAGCAAAACACTTGAAAAGCAGAAATACTGAATTTGTCAGCGTTACATTCACGCATGCCCCAATATTTAATTTATCAATATGGAGAGTTCAAAGATAAGCCATGTTGCATAACTTCCCTACCCAGCCTTAGCAAGTGAAAGTAAGGGTTGGACACTGTGGTTTCCTGATAAAGAATTCTGTTGACACAAGTGGCCAGGATATATAGGTATACAAGGCATGTTGAAGCACTTATCATGCCAGCTTGTACCTTCTTTTAAGGAGAATGGACATTTCTACCTCACTTGGCTTACAAAAACATTAGCTCTACTTCAAAGGAAGGCATCGGATACTGGTTGATCTGAAAGACCACAAAAACATAACTACTTGTTAGAATTGGGGTTTCTGGTTAGCCAGGCAGAACCCATCACTCTAGTCAGGGCAAGTCAGATACACATATAATATAACCTGTGCTCATCCTCTGGTAACCTGGCGCAGAGCAGGCAGGCTTAACAAAGAGGTAATGTGTAAAGTATTTGTGCAGCACCTTTGTACAGTAAAACAGTAAAACACCACAACAAGACTCTACACCAATATAGAAATGTAAATAAAACTTCATCTTGAATAGTCATGACCAAACAACAAAAATTCAATCGATATTATGAGTTATTTACTTGTTAAATAGAGAGAGTGCTTTAACATGTACTTAGGTGTAGATTATGGGTAAGTAGAATTCAGTGCGCTTCTATGGAGGTAATTATGGTAATGCCCTCGACAGGAGAGCTATCTATACACTGTGTTTTCAGAACATCACACTATATTCCAAACAATGACTGCTGGGGTGCAGTATAGGCCTAGGATTCACTCAGGCCCCGTCACGATGGGAAAAACAAGGTATGCTCCTGCCGCTCGCAAGAAGCGCATCACACCCCCAGGGACCACTTGGGTTACTAGATCGCCAAGAATGGCTCCACTCGGGCCCAGTTACCAGTGAAACAAGGTACGCTCCTGTCGCTTTTGAGAAGCACAGCACTCCCCCAGGGACCACTTGAGCCTGTTAGTTATATGGGAATCCAGTCAATGCCTCCGCTGACAAGTCGTGAACTGTCAGATCTCTACCCCGTCCTTATCTCACCCATCTGGTACCTGTAGTGCTATCATCTGATGTGGCGTTCCTTCGATGATGGTGATTGCGCGGTGGGTCACGCAGCTGGTCTTAAGTAGGGATGACAACGTCGCTGACTCTGCCGGTCTTTTTTGTCCTGTCAACAGGTAGGGTAGGGGTTGCAGTGCTTAGTTCCAGTGTGCCGGCTGGAACCGAATTCCTCTCTGCATAGGCACTGGATTCATTGCTGGCACTGCGCCGCCACTTTAGGTGAGAGTGCGGCTTCTGGGTACACTGAGTCAAGGAGCGCCCCACTCCACTACAGTTCGGGGAGAGCGAGCCCAATCGGAACACAGTGAGCGCTTGAAGCCCACAGGTGAACACAGGGTGAGTGCAGTGCAGGACTCAATGCGTTCTTGAAAGTGTTCCGGACTCGCTCCTGTAGGGTGGAACACACAATTAAAAGGCAGTGTAAAAAAGAGGTCCTTAAAGTCCCGCAGACCTCAGAAGAAAAACTGGGGGCATGCCAACAAGCCCTTGGAGTTCTTGGAGTGATTAGATGAAGAGGGCATGATCCTTCCTCCCTCACTGCAGAAGCAGCAAGCAGCAGGACAACACAGCAGAGCACAGTGCAAAGTGGCTGTCACATCTGACAACACAGCAATCAACTTGCAGCAGGCCAATACAGCAGAGCAAGTGACAAAGTGTCAGTGGTTCCTGGCAGTATAGCTCCTCTTAGTTGCAAAGTCCCCCCAGGACCTCCAAGTGAACTAGTTTGGGGGTATCAGCGGTACAGTACTTATACCAAACTGTGTCTTTGAGGTGGGGAGACAAAAAGAGAGGCCTATGATCCTCACAAGGTTCCTGCCTTTCCTTTCCTGTCTCCAGACACACTCCAGGGGAGTATGCAGCTTTTTGTGTGGGGACAGACACAGCCCCATTCAGGTGCAGGTGGCAGCCCCTCCCTCCTAATCTACTGCAGAAAGGTTCATCAGCCTGATGATAGACTACCAGGATGCAAATGTCGCACCCCAGCTCCCTATGTGCGACTGTCTAGAGGGAATACACAAAGCCCAACTGTTATCCTAACCTAGATGTGTATTCTGAGACAGACAGAGAGAGGATCAGAATGGTTAAAGTAAGAAAATATCCACTTTCTAAAAGTGCCATTTTCAGACCTGCAATTAAAAAACAACTTTACTAAAAGATGGGCTTTCAAATTGTGAGTCCAGAGACGACAAACTCCAATTTTCTATCTGCTCTCGATGGGAAGTTACACTTCGAGCCCCTTTTTCCAAAAAACTGCATCTGTCAAACAGATATGTTAAGTCCCGAGAATATTTCACTGCAACTGGCGCCTACTGCCTTCCCAGGTTGTTAGGAGTAGCAAGGTCTACTCTGCCCAACAGCTATGGTGGAATTGTATGAAGGCTTCTTTTGATTTAAACACTTAAATAAGTATTTGAATATGTTGAAAGCAATCCATGCAAAATAATTAAAAGTGCAATTTGCTGCTGTCCTGAAAGCAGAGGATCCTTTCTGAAAATGTCCAATAAGCTTGTCCATAAATAAGGTTCCATCTGCTTTGCTCCCGTCATCAAGGGTTTGATTGACCATATTCACACAACGACAAGAGCCAGTTGCTGAAAAAAATAAGAGTCAGAGTTCAAAAACAGACATTTAGACATTAATTATTAATAATGTTTCCCCCTGCGGAAGAACTGAAGTTGATGCTTGACATTATGGTTATTGAAGGCACCCTCGTTTCCAAGGACGAAAACTCACACTTCGTGCCTTTTTCAGAAAAAACAAACCAGATAGAGAGAAAGATTAAACAAGAGATGCACTGGGAAGATCATGCTTATCACACAATACAGGACTATGCAGCTTCTTTGAAGCCAGCTAAAGAAGAATGTACAATCAAAGAGGGCAGTCTTAAGTGCAAAATATAATGTTCACTACGGAAGAAGGGCAATAGAGGTCCCACGCAAAAAAAAGATTCTGGTCTTCCAGATAGACTTCCCCCCTGCATTTTGCACAACACTGGAGCAAAGATTTCCCAATATCTAAACAAATGGAAAAGCAAATGTACAGATAAGTGAATGAAAGCATGAACATACTTTGACATTTAGCAAACATTATTGGAAAAAAGTAATGCAAGTGTCAACAGAAGATGCAGATTCATTTGACAAATTTCTCCAAGAAAAGAACAATGGAACAGATGCAAAGCAGTAAAGAAATCATGTAGCTCTTTCCCAGTAGAAAAGAGAACAGTAGTGTGAAGGCCCTGTTGGACCTCCAGTTTCTGAATACATTATGGACAAAACAAATCTCTTGAATGGTGACTCTCCAGACGATCACAACCCCGATACAAAATGTCAATTTTAGGTCACAAATAGATCTGGAAGGTTCTTCCTTCCACGTTCCTGTATGCCTATGCACAAAGGTAGAGGATTGGTCTCCAAATGTATTTGATCCTAGAATCATCAGTTTGAGGTTGAACAGATGCATGCTTTTTATACTGCCCCAGTGATGAGCCGAGCAGTTCTGCTTAGCCATCTGATGGGCATGGCTGTTCGAGATCTGGGAAAGTGTGAAAATATTCCACCACACAACAGCTTCTCTGATTGTGACAGTTGGGTTTCTCTGATCATAGAGTGTAGTGACTTGGATATTACCGATAGACGCACCACGTTTTGGGTATTTCCAGAGCAGAATCTATCGGAAAATAGACATTAGATCACAGCTCTTCAACGTCTGGTTCAAGGAAAAAGATGTACATCTTTTAACATTTCTTCACCATCAGATTCTATTTTATCCTACATTATCTTCTGTTAGTCTTGCTTGTGGGTATCCTTCCTTGAAGGTATTGTATGAGAAAGGAGACAACAAACGCTAATTTCTCCTGTTTTTGGAGGGAATAATAAAACAATTCACAAGAGCATTATTTAGAACGCTCTCTTCGCTAAACAAAGTGGCTGCATCTTAAGAATTAAATGCAGTGATGTCAAATGTGATGCCTCCCTCTCCCTGGTCATGTAAGGCTACATCTACTGTTAAAATAAGGTAAAACATACCCACAGGCACTGTTCTAGCTATGTAAAAAAAGGATTGTGTGGCTCTTCAGAGTATAAACTGGTATTCCGAACACATCCAAAGTGTATTCCAAAGGTGCCTACACAGATCTATATTGAGATGGTCGCCTTTCCGAAGTTTTCAAAGAACATTCATCATCTACAATGTGGATTGCCCTAGTATATTTAGAGAGGAAAGAGATCAAGGAGATAAAACAATTGTTTGACATTTGAAAACCGCATTTAATACCAGGGTCCATCAAAGTGATTCTAAAATTGGGTAACGTCTTAAATTGCATTCTGGCATTCAAATATTGGCAGACATGACAGTGACACCACCACAAATAAACCATGCTGGTGTGTAAAGCATCAAGGTGGGTGAACACCATATACGTTCACAGGCAGTACTAACCAGATGTCCAGGCCAGGAGAAGCCAGTGTAATATCGCCCCAGGTGTTCATCAGGGTGAGAGTAGTAGAATTGATATCTACTTTTGAATGTAATCATACATGTGCTTACAAATACCGCTCAACAGATACCAACTTTATGTGCATTCAAATTGTCTTTTCTTTACAAAGCAAAAATTAATATCAGTGGTCTGAGCAATCCACAATTTAAAAAATAATCGTATCCAGTTAGCCATATTGTTTCTTGAATGAGTTTTAGAGATGTTCTGAATTCAGCACCAAGATGGCTTTCTCCTCACAGACACAATTAGTAACAGAAGTCTTATTTCCTAAACATTGTTTCTCCTGAAATGTACTGCCAAAATGTGAATTCAGATATGCTCTATAAATGTTATTTTTTTGTTTAGCTGTTGGCCTGCCTGCGAAAAACGTTGGACACTGTGACTAACTGCTTCATTGCTGAAGAATTCCTGACGCAGATCGAGCATTTATTCCTTTCCCATTATAAAACCGACGAGGAAGCAACACTTTCCGAACAAATTTGATAGTCCCAGATAAACTATATCAAAGAGAATGATGACGAAGAGACTTTAAATTTCAAAGGTTCTTGTTCGTTTTTTTCTTTTTTTTTAAATGACACGGGATTCTCTGTGTGCTTGAAGGAAAGGTACCCAACTACAATTGGACTTAATAAACTTGTGATGATGCTTTGTGACACTCGAAGAAACGTCTTTCTTTTACACCTTTTATTGCACATGTGAGTTTCATTTGTAGCTATATTATATTATATTATATTTTGAGATCAACATCAATTATGAGCATATACTCTTAAGAAATATAGAATGTAAGCACAAATCAGCCAGATTTTGTATCACACGAAGCACTGTATGAAATGTTATAACTACTTTATAGCGGATATGATTGTCCAATTTTCATGATTGGTTCTTTAAGCTGGTCTTCCGCATGTTTAAAGGGACATGATTTATGGAAACTGGATTCTGTTTAGGTATTGTTTATTCTTTGTCTAGATATTGTATAAATATCAAGTGGTCAATGCTAATTAGATTGTATAGCTCCTTTCCTTATCTGTGTGAGAACCTAAATTCCTTATTCTGCTGCTCTGTTTTTGTACTTTACTTTTTAACTCTTTTAAGGCCATGTAAATGTAGGGAAATTCAAGTTTGTACTGTCCAGCAAGTGTAATGTGGCCAAAAATTAAAAAGTGTAATTTCAGTGTCAATATTGTTGTTTGGAAGCTTCAGTTTCATTTCAAAATTTTCTAGGAGGAACTTCATAGGTTTTTCCACAATTGTGCTACAGGGGCATACCAGACTTCAAGTAGGTGATAAGACTCATTGCACATAATGAGGCTACAAACACGTGTCTATTTTATTTTATTTCTTGGTAACTGGACCAGAAACATTTAAGTACAAAGGAAACGAAAAAGCAGGCTGGAGGGTGGTATTAGATTTGCAAATTAATGTTATTGCTTCTAGAAGACACATGATAATGTTCTGGGTACCTACTGTAGCATTTACCTATGGATACTGCCCCTTTACAGTTTCTGAGCAAATAATCCACAAAGCTTTCCATTATCCATCTTGACAGTGAACCCAAACTACGAAGAAAAACATCACAAAAGAAAGATTTTATCAACTAAATAGAGCTTTTTTGCTTTGTTGGGACCGGAATGTTCAGTGCCTGGTAAATGGTTGGATACCCCTTGCCTGAGTTGCCAACTACAAATTAAACTGGTATCCTGATTTTTATTTTGGCCCAGGAGTCACACTAATCTAGCGTGTATGTAAAGGCCTAAGGCTGTGCCTGGCAATGCATAGCCAGTACCTGCCTTGTGTCCTGGAGGGGCTCGACCTCGCGCCTCAATCTCTCGTCTCCTGGTGCAGACTAAGCTCCACAGTTTATCTGGTTGTTGCTTGCAGTAATCCTAGCTTTGCATTTCTTGAGAGTTGAACTTTAGCCCTTACAGCTTGACTCTTCTTTCACAGGAGAACAATAACAGTCACCTCGCTCAGCACAAGGTTCACAGTATAGTCTCGCAGGGACAGGTCTGCGACTGTACCTGACTCCAGCATTGTGGGCCTCGTGGTTGGCTGAGGTCAGGCCAGCAGTGGCAATTCTGACCTACAGACCGGGTTCCTCGCTGTGATGACTTTAGGAGTAGTTGAGGCCTCCAAGCAGGATGCTCCTCTTTGAGACTATTTACAAAAGGAATGATAACAATGAACTCAGTTGCTCATCAAGCCTCTCACAACTTTTGAAACATCTGCTCCTGAGCCTAGTCTTGCCTGAGACCGTAGAGGGGTGTGAATGGCCATAAGGGTTCTCAGCTTTTACTGAAGGGAGTTCACTGTTCGAAATCAGTTCAGTACAGTCCTGTATATCATTCCCAATAGATTTTGGAGTATTGAGCACAGCTGTGATATTAAGGTAATTTATTTTTCCATATTGGGTGAGCCCTAGGCTGGACTATGTCCTTTGGCTTTTGAGTTCTGAGCCCTTCCTCCCCCATGCTTCCTTCCTTAGAAGCTCAGTCTTGCTACTATGAAAGTCAAATGTGAAAAGGATTGTACTTGGCCCAGTTTGCAGGACCTTAGTAGAATGGACCCTAGGATACCTTGTCAAATGATTTTAGCTACCACGGTTGGAGCCATTAGCCCGTCTGCCCTGTGGCTCTTCAGACAGCTTCAGAATTGCTGTCCTATAGAGCTCAAGAACAGGATTTTCTTTCATTGTAGTTACATTTTTATACCACCTGGGAACACTGACAAGGCCCCAAATCACACTTCTGGGAATCGGCTACTCAATTGGTTGCTTGGTTGGGAGATTGCAGTTTTATAATATGGCATAAGTGGGAAATGTTTTGATGTCCTAATAATACTACATAACACTGGCCCAGCATACCTCAATTATAGCATCTCCTTTCACAAACCTTCCAGACACCTCCGCTCGTCTGGACTCCTACTTTTGATATTGATACCCTCAATAATGATGAAAAATTGGAGTGAGAGGCCTGCTGTCAATAGTTTATTTAGGTTACTCAGGATGATGCAAACGGTGCTGCAAGCCCTGTGGGCCCCTTTATCACCCATACACTTGTACGATATACTAGGGGCTTATAAGGGGGTAAAGTCCTTGTCAATTGGGGTTGCCAATTTACACAACAGTTTTAGGGCGAAAGTACTGGGGTCTGGGCAGCAGACTCCAGCGCACTATCAGAGTCTTAACCATTGGAGCAAAAAGTGGGGGATGACCATACAAAAAGGGCACTTTCCTATAGTAGACTTGCACTTTAGCCTAAGCAGTTTGCCTTTTTGGGGGGAGTGGGTATGTAAATAATTCACATATTGTACTCATTCAGGTGGAATTCTGTAACAAATAAAGAGCTCTGGTTTTAAAAATGATGGTTGGGGAAAAAAACCTGTACCTACATATCTGACACCAATATTTTGAAGCGTATTAACGCATGACACATAGGATATGTTAACTTGAAATATCTAACACTTTGAATGGCATAATAGACATGGGTACTGATTACAACAGGTTCCTCATATGAATCTTATCTCCAGTTATCGAACTGTAGCCTGAAAACTTTTAGTACTGTTGATACTGAGCTACTCCAAGCCTTAATTCTATGAGGCGTCCACAGGGAAAAGCGACGGTGGGTTCTATGAAAGCACAACATACACTGATGACATACATGTGTTTGCACTAAAAAAAATCATGATTTGAAGCCATAAGGGTTATGACAGTTTCTTTGGTTTGTGCCATTTTTGGGGATTTTTCCTACTTTTTGAGGGTCATTTCAGCCCCAACTCATCCGATATTTAACCCTTTGTGAACTGTTGCCCACGTTGTCGGTCCTAGTAAGTGTCCGTAGCCCTGGTTAATGAAAATGTTTACGAATATGTGTAAGCTGTTCTTCTTCATACAAACCCTGTCCTATCCAGAAGAGAGAGACCAATATACATTTATGGAAGTCCACAGGAACATGGCTGATAATCCATGTCAAAGTCTTTATGTATCACTGACTAGGAGCAGAAAGAGCATATGCATTTCTTCTAATCATTTCACTATGTGCAAAGAGGAGATCGGAGAAGTTTCAAAGAGAAGCACGTAATTTCCTCTTCAGAGACTATGCCATTTTTTTAAGCCTATTTTATTTGTCAATTTACATATATTGCGCAGGGCTCTGCACACCAAAGTCATCTGCCAAATCAGACCAAATACAACCAATCGACTTTTGCAGGATCAGCAATACAGTACCAGAGAACATTAAATGATGTTGAACACCTCCCCCAACTCCCTCCCACCTAAAGATCGCACTGAGTCTATACAGTCTCATCCACAGCATTAATAGGAGATCAAATAGTCCTAATGAAGGCACGCACACCCTCCCTGCTTCCCCCTCCCCCTCATCTATACTGGCCCAGAAGCTTAATCCGGCAACGGAGGCTCCACCATCGCTGGCGGCTCCAGCCATAGGCTCCAATACTCCGCCCATCGTTTCCATATTTTATAGTGTTTGCATGGACACCCCCTGGCCACAAAGATAGGTTGCTCCAGCCCCATATATAAGTCCAGACCAATTTTCCAGGCGGCCTCCGAGGGGGACCGTGTTGCATTCCATGCCTTAGCAATGTCTTGTTTCGCCAGTGTAAGGCCTAGGAGCAAGAGATGCCGTTTGTGGACATTGCCACCCACCCCCTGCATGACATGAAGCAGAGCCAGCTGCAGTGTACGTGTAAGCTCCCAGCCCAGGACCTCGGAGAGACATGCAAATACCCCCCTCCAGAAGCGATCTAGTGATGTGCACTGCCAAACCGTGTGTATAAACGCACCCTCTTCCCGACCACAACAAAGACACTCCGGGGAAGCAATCAGCCCTGCCCGCCACAGCCGTGACCTAGTAAAGTAGACCCTGGGGAGGTATTTGAATTGGACTAGGCGGAGCCGTATCTCTACGGCCGCCCCTCCCGCGGGGCTGCCAGGGTCTCCGTCCAGTCTTCCTCCTCCAGCCCGCCCACATCCCCCTCTCAAGCCGCCCGGAGTTTCTTAAGTGTAGGGGAGCAGTGCGGAACCAGGGACTGATAGATTCGAGAAATCTTCTTTACCTGTAGATCCCCCATAAAAACATTTGCTTCCAGGGGACTAAATTCAGGTACGGACTCAAGACCCTGCAGGCTGGGGGACAGTGCGTGGCGGAACTTCAAGAATCGATAGAATTTTGTCTGCGGCATATGAAACTCCTTCTGGCAATCCTGGAAGGACTTTAGTGTCGTGCTGCTCAGAACGTCTCCCAGGGTGGAGATACCAATGGAGTCCCATCCCCGAAAACACAGAAGGGCTGCCAAGTGGGGCAGGCGCCCATTGTTCCACAATGGGGTCTCCTGAGTCAGGACATTCCACCAGCTCATGCGCCGCAGAGCCTGTCTCCAGACCATAAACACCACCCTCGTGGCTGATGGCGAAGCCCTCCGCAACAGCGCCAAGTACAAAAGTGTATGTAATGTGTGGTGTCCCATAAAGTAGCGTTCTAGTGCGTACGCTGGGTCTCCCCTATCGCTGTACCACCACTCGTTGAGGACCAGCAGATGCGAGGCCTGACAATATGAGAGGAGATCCGGGGACGCCAGACCTCCACAGTAGGTGGATAAGAAGCATGTAAGCATAGCCACGCGCACCTTCCCCCCTCCCACAGGAATCATCTAGACGGGATCGGGTACGGGTGATTCTGCAGCTGGTAGAGAAGTTGGGGGAGGTCTACCATTTTGAAGATCGCTGATCTGCCAAACAGTGTCAGGGGCATACGGGACCAGGACTTGAGGTCTGCACGAACCTGCTCCCACACAGATGTCAGGTTACGCTCCCAGGCAATTGCTGGCACGTCTGAGAGAACCACCCCCAAATATTTCAAGCCACCTACAACCGACTGGACCAAGGACGCCCACAAGCCCACTCTCGTCTGATCTCCCAGTTAGGAATAAGAGGAAGTCGTCTGCATATAACGCAATCCTATTGGACAGGCCCATGACCCATTCAAATCCCCATACCTGGGCGTCAATGCGCACCCAGGCTGCCAAAGGCTCCATGGCCAGGGCGAATAGATATGGAGACGGGACATCTCTGCCGGGTGCCCCTTTTAATAAAGAAAGTGGAGGAAGTGGTGCCCGCGGCCCGCATAGATGCCGTCAGATCTGTATATAGGAGGTTCGAGGCATGTGGGCTGCTAAATTCATATCTAGTGCATAGATCGCCGCCTAGTGTTGGGTCCGGATGATTGCACATTGTTGTCCTGGAAGAGTCTTCGAAGTATCACGAGATAGGTGGCTCCTCCCCTGGACTACAGTGCGCATGGGCATCGACTCCATCCCCAGATTGTTTTTTTCCGCCATTGGGTTCGGATGTGATTTCGACGTCTCCGTGTCGGAATCGTAAAAGTCTCTTCTTAAGGCCAAAAGGCCTTCGTTACCTGCGTCGGTATTGTTCGCGTGCGGTCTCGAGCATCATCTGACTCTTCGGGTCGGAATTCTGCGGAGTCAAGTAACTCTTCGGACATCGAGGCCCTCTCGTCGCAGCAAGAGCCCGATGAACTTATCATGGAGCGGAGTCCGTTCAAGTTCTGCCCCGTCTGTGGATCCAAATATCCACATATCGACGTGCATCCAGTCTGTAATAAATGCCTCTCGCCGGACCACAATGAGGACAACTGCATGGCCTGCTCTAAGTTCAGGTCCAAGAAAACGCTCAAGCTTCGGCGCGCGGTGCGCCTTGAGGCCCAGCGAGCGGCTCCGGCACCCGACGATATATTCGACGACCCCGCAGAAGAAGGCCAAAGCCATCATCTTCAGATTTCACCCCCGTCGATGGAGGTCCAGGCCGATCCTGAAGAACACGTCGAAGGACTGGGCCAAGACCTTGAATACGTCGAGGAGGTAGGGGACGACGAAGAAGTTTATGGGGCCGCGGAAGATAGCTCAGAGGAAGAGCTATGCCCCGAAAGTTACATGACTCAGGCTCAGGTCACGGGATCGCCACTCTGCCTTACCCACGACCCTGCACCACTATCCCCGGCCCCGCCTTCTGGCCCGGTGTTAGACCTGGCACCTTGGCGTGAGTTTCCCTTCCACTTTTTGCTGTTGTGCCTCAAATGTTTTGCTGGTGTCTGCTACTCAGGGCACTGCGCCACGGCCAACCCGTGCCGCAGTGCAAGTGCTCCCTACTGTAAAGTGTACATGTGATTGATGTCCATGATTGGTTCATTGGATTTACTGTTAGTCCCTAGTAAAGTGCACCAGGAGTGCCAGGGCTTGTGAATGCCAACACTGCTAGTGGGCCTGCAGCGCTGGTTGCGCCACCCACAGAAGCAGCCTTAAAATGTGTCTAGGGTCTGCCATTGCAGAACCTACGTGCAGTCTGGTACTGTCATGCTGGCTGGGCAAGTGCACACACTTGCCAGCCCCTAAACCTTCCCTTAACTTCATATTAGTCACCCCTATGGTAGGCCTGAGGGCAGGGTGCATTGTAAGTGTAAGGTAGAACATGCCCTGATGTGTGTGGCATGTTCTAATAGTGAATTACTGCCAAATTCGTTTTTCACTATTGTAAGGCTACCAGTTCCCTTCTAGGCCAGATGGGCTGCTGGAATTATTACACTCTATAATCCCAGCAGGCTCAGGGAACATGGTAGAAATTAATGTTTAGTATGCCTGAACTCAGAATAATAAAATACTTCTTTTAGTAAAGTTTATTTTAATATCCTGTGTTTGCAAAGGCTACTTTTAGAAAGTTAGCATTTGCTTGCCTAACCATTTCAGCCCGCCTCTGCTTGGATGTGGATCTGACTGTCTGGTGTGTGTGAGTGACAGGGCTGGGAGTTGACAGGTAGTGATTAGCAGGAGGACCCCTTAGTGGGTGGTGGGAGTTTCCCCTGAATGATGCATCAGGCTGTGCCCCTGCCTCCACAATGCTGGCTCCGCCCTCCTGGGGAGCGACTGATGACTCAGCCTGCACCTGGCCCAGGAAGGACCGAAGCTTGTCAACAAAGTGCTCAGGCCACTCCTGTCCTCACAATGCCGGCTCCGCCCCCCTGGGGAGCGGCTGATGTGCCTGCCCTCACACTGAATGCAGAAGTCAGAAGTACCCACAACAAGTGCTCAGAGACTGGAGCAGTTATGCAGAGGCCCCCCTGGCTTGCTAGAACAAAAGAAACTGGGTATAAAAGAAGGAGCCCTGCTCCTTGTAAATTAGATCCTGTTTGTGCTACAAGAGAAACTCTGCCCGAAGAGAAGGACCTGGAAGGACTACAAGGAGGAGTGCTGACTCTGGCCTGTGTCTGGTGCCTTGCTGCCAAAGGAGAGGAAGAGAAAAGACTACAAGAGACTTTTGCTTTTATTTTGAACTTTGTGCCAAACTCTGCTGAGAGATCTCCAAGGGCTTGCCTGTGAACTTGCCCCCTGACCAGCGCCCCAGGAACAGTGGGCGCTATCCCCTGACAGAGGAACCACTGCAAGACGCTGTTTTCCTTTTGCGAGCCTCTCCAGGAAAAGCAGAGCGCGCTCTGACCATCGCGCTTTCTAGCACCCCTCTGGGAGCTGCCCTCGCTCTAAACAAAGTGACTGCCGCCTGCCTGGCCCCGAGCATCGTGAAGACCAGCCCAGCTGATCCAAACACCGTGACTGGCCCCGAGCTGCAGCTCGCATCGTGAAGAGAAGGTGGCGCCCGGTGCCTGCTTGCACCCCTTCGAGTCTTGTGCCCCTGAACGCGCCGCCGCTGAAACAGCTGTTGCGTGGGGCGCCTGATCGTCGCCTGGATAGAAAGAGGCCCGCGCCGAGGATCGCTACCCCGTTTGCGTGTGCCCCCTGTGTCAGGAAATCTCAAGGCGCTTCATCAGCCCGGCCCGCGCCGCAACGCCAACCCCCGAGCCAGAGCCGAGCCGCCGCTCGCTCCAACGTCGGAAGGAAGACACCGCGACGCGGATCACCGCGCTGAACTGTGCCCAGGCTGCTTCAACAAGAAAAGGTACTGTGTCCTGCCCCGCGGTGCGAGCATCTGTCTTGCTTCGCTCGCACCGCCCGCTGCCTCGCCTCGCCCCAGGAGCCGCGTGCTGAGCGCTCCCAGGGCCCCCGCTCTCTCCCCCGCCAGCCGCGCACAGCCGTGCAGCGCGCAGAGAGAGGCAGACTTTGACTCCCCGGCCGCCGCCCCCGCCAGAAGCGTGAGGGTGGGTAGACCGGGCCCGCTTTTCCAGCGCGGAGGAGCCGAGGGGCGCAGAGAGGTCCACGGACAGCCCGGGTGACCCTGGCTGATAAGGAACAGCGCCTGCAGAACCACAACGATACATTGAAGAGCCTGACCCCCCTTTTTGTGTAAAAGGAACTTAAAGAACTGTTTGGGAATAACACTAAACAAAGATTGCTTATTGCTAAGAAAGAACTGTGGCAACTTAACCTAAAGTACACTGGAACCGTTTTAAGTGAACCAAGACTGTATTTACAAGCCTGCTTGAAATTTATATAAAGAAGATATATTTTTACAAATACAGTTTGGTGTCATTGTGTGGTGGGTTGGTGGTGATGGTGTAATGTTGCAAATGTTTAACCCTACATGCCCTAGAGATTAGCCTAAGACTGCTTAAGCCACACTACCTAGAGGGTAAGCAGAGGTTGTCTTGAAGGTAACCCTCAGCCCTGACGGGGAAGAGAGAGGCCCTGCTTGTCGCCAGTGCTGCACTGCGCCAACCAGAGACTCCCCCTTCCTACACCCGGCCACGGACACTCCAGCGGAGCCGCCATTGCGCGTATCGAAACCGAAACCGAAACCTTCGGAATCGACTACACCAAAGATGGCCGACGTCCCGCCAAAAACGAAACCGAAACCTTCGGAATCGACAACACCTAAAATGGCCGACGTCCCAACAAAAATTTCAAAGCCTGCTCCCTCATCGACTCCGTCGCCCTCCGGCCCTCCGAAGTCGAAGAAAACTGTCGAGTCGACAGCGCAGCAGAAGGTGGCCAAGGAGCCGTCCTCTAAGACGGTTGTCCATCACGTCTCGAGCACGGTCGCTCCGGCACGTTCCACTAAGGCTGTTGACGCGCCTTCGGACAAAGCTGCGGTGCCCACAAGTAAACGCACAGTCGAATCGAAGTCAACTAAGAGCCACGATCCGAAGGCCGGAGGCACAACGAATCGGCACACGGATGCCGGGTCTGCAACGGCGTCGACGCCTAAGCCTACGACGGAGCCAGGAGCCGTTGGAGCAGAAGATTCGTCGGCGGCACACTCGTCAACACCAAGCGCCTCCGACGCTACCGAACATCGGGCGTCGGGTAACAAACCCTCCGCCTCGTTCACAAAACAGGTCACCGACTCCCTCAAACGTATTCGGGAGAAGACTTTGACGTCAACGACTCCCACACCGGTGGACACACCTGCGAAGACTTCGACCAAGCTTCCCTACACTCTGCCACCTAAGGTGGCACCAAAGGCGTTTGCACCCAGATCGGTGCCGACAAATGCCTCAGAAGACCAATCTGAGCATTACATCGATGCCGAAACAGGGAAATTGACCCTCTATAAAAGAAAGATCACTTCCCAACCATTGGAATCCTATGTCATTCCACTAAAAAAGAAGAGGGCGGCACAGGACATTCCTGCCCTTGTTGAACCTATTCAGCCACCACCAAGGAGGAGTCCATCACCTTCCCCCAACCAGTCAGGGGGAGAGGATGATAACCAATATGACCAGTACAATTTCCCAGCTGCCAATGACCCTGATGGTCAACAGGACTCATATGACGACACTGGTGACCAAGGAGGACAGCACAGGACCCACAGGGTTTTGGTGCACGTACATCACCAACTGAGGATTCAGCAGCATTTAATGCTTTGATAGAGAGGGCAGCTGCAAATCATGATGTGGACATGCATGCTGACCCGGTGGAGGAAGATTTTTTGTTTGACACTTTCTCTGTCTCAGAAAGAACAGTTAAGACACTTCCTATGCTAAAAGGTGTCCTTAAGCATGCCCCAGAGATCTTTAAGGAACCTACCAGGGCGAGAGTGGTAAACCCACGTATCGAAAAGAAATACAGGGCAGCACCTGGTGACCCTGCATATATTCGGGGACAGTTGCCTCTGGATTCGTTGGTGGTCGCCAATGCCCGCAAGAGGGCAAACTCCCAAACTACGGGTGAAGCTCCTCCACCAGACAAGGAGTCGAAAGTGCTTGAGGCATCGGGCAAAAGAGTTGCTGCGCAGGCTGCCAATATCTGGCGTATATCAAACACACAGGCACTATTGGCACGATACGATAGAGCGCATTACGACACCCTAGAACAGCTCCTTCAACACCTACCTGATGAGTTTAAGGAGGCAGCCGAAATGCTCATACAAGAGGGAAAGCTCATCTCAAACACCGCAATAAAGTGTGCACTTGATGTGGCTGATACAGCGGGTAGGGCGATTAACACTAGCGTCATGTTAAGGCGACAGGCATGGCTTCGCATATCAGGATTTAAACCTGACATTCAAACAGCAATACTCAACCAGCCCGTTAATCCTGACAGACTGTTTGGCCCAGATGTTGACACCACCCTCGAAAAAATTAAAAAGGACAATGAGACCGCTAAGTCCATGGGGGCGCTCCAGTCTCAACAATTTAGGGGGAGCACTTTTCGTCGCTCAGGAGCACGTGGTGTTACCAGAGGACACTTGGGTCAACAGACACAATTCACGAAAGGTGGTGCACAATCCTCGTACCCCAAGCAGGGTAGAGGGGGTTACAGAGGTAACAGTGCCAAGGGCAGAGGCAGAGGAAACAACAACTCCCGTTCCTCTGCCGCCAACAAACAGTGACTCTCTGTCACTGCCCCCGACCATCCAACACCTGTCGGGGGGAGACTCCAGCAGTTCCTGCCAGTCTGGACATCCATCACCACAGACAGGTGGGTAAGACAGCTTATCCAGTACGGCTATTGTTTGGAGTTAACATCTACTCCACCCACCATTCCCCTAAGACAACGTCCTATGTCAGCAGAGCACTTGCACTTATTGCAGCAGGAAGTTGTGGTGATGCTGCAAAAAGGCGCAATCGAGCTCGTACCGGTGGAGGAGGAAGGCACAGGGGTCTATTCCCTGTACTTCCTTATCCCAAAAAAGGACGGATCCCTCAGACCCATTCTGGATCTACGCCCCCTCAACCTGTATATACTGTCAGAACACTTTCACATGCTTACACTGCAGCAGATTCTTCCCCTGCTGAACCAAGGGGACTTCCTAGCAACCTTGGACCTCAAGGATGCTTATTTCCACATACCACTCCACCCATCCCACAGAAAATACCTCAGGTTTACCATTCAAAACAGGCACTATCAGTTCAAGGTCCTACCCTTCGGAGTGACCACTGCCCCCAGAGTATTTACAAAGTGTCTGGCGACAGTTGCGGCGCACCTCAGGAGGCAGAACATACATGTCTACCCTTACCTAGACGACTGGCTCGTTCAAGCAAAGTCGGAACGGCAGTGCGCCGCGGACATGTCCCACACCATTCACCTCCTCCACAGTCTGGGGTTCTCGCTAAACTACCCAAAGTCGCACCTTCAACCAGCCCATGTGCGGCAGTATCTCGGTGCGACAATAAATACCCTGACTGCTATGGCTCAGCCAAACACGGTCTGGATCGACAACATTCAGTCGCTGATCCAGAGGTTCAGACCACAACACTCCCTACCAGCGAGAGTGTTCATGCAGTTGATAGGCATGATGGCCTCCTGCATCTTCATAGTCCCGCACGCAAGGTTGCACATGCGTCCATTCCAAGAATGCTTAGCGAATCAGTGGACACAGGCTCAGGGACAACTGACAGACCTAGTGTTGGTGACCGGTCGGGCATACAACTCTCTGCATTGGTGGAATCCACACAAACTTTGCAAGGGACGACCGTTCCAAGAGCCTGTGCCACATATTATCCTAACAGCGGACGCATCTCTCCAAGGGTGGGGAGCTCATGTGCTCCACTACACGGTGCAGGGACTGTGGTCCACCCAGCAACAGAAGTTGCACATCAACTACCTGGAATTGATGGCAATCTTCATGGCGCTCAAGTCCTTCAAAGTACATCTGTGCAACAAGGTCGTGTTGATCCGGACGGACAACATGACAGCCATGTACTACATCCAGAAGCAGGGAGGTACTCACTCGCCACAGCTGTCTCATCTGGCTCAGAGCATGTGGAAGTGGGCCATTCAGAGGAACATTTTCCTCATGGCAGAACACCTCCCGGGCAAGGACAATCACATGGCGGATCTGCTCAGCAGATACAGCCATCAAATGCACGAGTGGGAGATACATCCATCAGTACTCCACCCGTACTTCCAGCAGTGGGGTCATCCAGAGATAGACCTGTTTGCCACACAGGAAAACGCAAAATGCCAAAGCTTTGCAGCCAGGTTCCCTCACCCGGAATCGCAAGGGAATGCGATATGGATGAACTGGTCAGGCAGATTTGCGTACGCTTTTCCCCCAGCGCCTCTCATTCCGCTGGTGGCAAGAAAGCTAAAGCAACACTCGATGACGCTCATCCTGGTTGCTCCAACGTGGGCACGCCAACCATGGTACACCACGTTTCTAGAACTTTCCGTGGTACCGCATCAAAGGCTGCATCTCTCCCCGAACCTCTTGACGCAGAACCATGGCGACATTCAGCATCCAGATCCGCAACAGCTCAACCTGGCGATCTGGCTCCTGAGGTCCTAGAATTTGGCTACCTCAACCTGCCTCCGGAATGCATGGATATCATACAAGAGGCAAGAAAGCCCACTACCAGAGCTTGCTATGCAGCAAAATGGAAGCGGTTTGTCATTTACTGTACAGAACACGATATCAACCCGCTAGATGCATCCATTCATAACATCATCTGCTATTTGTTACATCTTTACAAATGCAATCTAGCGTACGCTTCCATTCGGATACACTTATCCGCCATAGCGGCTTATCTCCAGAACAGGCAGCATCTCTCTGTTTTCAGGGTGCCTGCCATTAAAGCCTTCCTAGAGGGACTGAAACGAGTCATTCCTTTGTAGAGCAGCTACGTGGTCTACACCACACACATTTACCAAACATTACTGTGTAGATGTGCATTCCAAACAGCAAGCAGCTGTAGGACAGGCTGTTCTCAGGACACTCTTTCAGACTTCTGCAGCTGGCACGGGCAGCCGCCGTTAATGGAGGGACTGCTATGTATTCTATGCACTAGATATGAATTTAGAAGCCCACATGCCTCGAACTGAATATGCTACTTACCAGTATGCATCTGTTCTTGGCATGTAGGGCTGCTAACATTCATATCGCCCGCCCTCCTCCCCGGTGCCCGTAGCAGCTGCAGATACTCTCTTGCATTCAATCATTAGCATGGACATCCTTTACACTATTTCACTCCATCTCTGCCACAATGGCTAAAAACAATCTGGGGATGGAGTCGATGCCCATGCGCACTGTAGTCCAGGGGAGGAGCCACCTATCTCGTGATACTTCGAAGACTCTTCCAGGACAACAATGTGCAATCATCCGGACCCAACACTAGGCGGCGATCTATGCACTAGATATGAATGTTAGCAGACCTACATGCCAAGAACAGATGCATACTGGTAAGTAGCATATTCATTTCACATAGGAAAGGAAGCGTGGGCCCAGATTGGGACTATGTAGCAATGCGCATAGGTAGACCCAGCTCAGGGAGAAAACCACTACCTCTGCGTGTCTTCAGTCTGGGGGGAGCAGACCCTTATCCCGGGCCTCCTCCACCAGTACCCGGTAATGCTGGGCCAATTGCATATTTTATCGGTGAACAAACTCACTCAGAAACCCATTGGGTCTGGTTGCTTTCCCGGGGTTAAGTTCTCCCAGGGCCGCTCCAAGTTCCTCGTCCGACAAGGGGGCCTCCAGCTGGTCCCGCACCTCATCCGACAGTGCTTTGGATGGCAAATCTGTTATAAACTTATCAATAGTGGCAACCGACAGACATTCCCGGGAGGCATAAAGATCCACATAGTATGTAGTGAAGCTCGCTACTATGGCAGGAGGGTCTGTAATCGGGTTTCCCGCCGGGTCCAGAATTCCTGGGAGGGCCTGGGAGTGAAACGTGCCCTGACAAAGGCGATGCAACATCTTGCTGGACTTGTCCCCCCATTGGTAAACTCAGCTGCGCATCGCCAGCCAGACTCGACGTGGCTCATCCATCAATAGAGCGGCACATTCAAAGGTGGGCCGGAAACAACAAGGCATATGGAAGCTTAAGTTCTCTCAGACGAGCCTTGGCTGCCATGAATGATCGACGCTGCTGCTGGACTTGCCTCGTGTAGTTGGCTCAGGCCTGCTTCAGAATAGCGTCCCTATCCAGACAGTTCAATAATTTGGCAATAACCGGTCATGGGCGAGCCCATACCGGGGGCCTCTGCATTAGCGCCCTGTGGGCCCGCTCCACTACGAAGCATCTGGACACAGCCTCAGGGGGGAGCCAGCCCTCCAGCCAGGTCGTGAGGAAGCGTTCCATGTTACCCTCTTCGCAGCCCTCCGGAAACCCAACGAATCGGAGATTGTTGCGTCGGGCCCGTCCTTCCGTATCTTCTCCTCTGAGCGTGAGGCCCTTCTGGACGGTCTCCATCACCGCCACCTTCTGCTTCAACACCGTGACATCATCTTCCACTCCCGATATGCGGGTCTCGGCATCAGTGATAGGGGACACCGCATTGCAGAGGTCTTGCCGCAGCAGCATAACGTCCGATCCAATTGCCCCTATTTTTGCATCTAACATGTCCCTGGATTGGGTGATAGCGACCAGAAGGGCCGCATTATCCGGTACGGCTCCTGGTTGGCCCCCGGAGGCTCCAGCCACCGCCCCTGGGCCCGTAAACTTGTCTATAGGCCCCTGCTTGGTCGAACCGCTGCCTCCTTTATCTCTTGTCATAGCGGATTCCAGATCTTCCTAGGCGAGCCCAGATCTGACCTGGTGGGGCACAAACACAGATAATGCCAGCTCCTGTGAACCGACCCAACCGCCGAATGGGCACCAGCCAGCAAAGGGCCACCTGAGGCGCGTAGACACTTGGACGCGGTTCAACCGGCCACCGGGGCGATGATGTCGCAGACGAGCAAGAGAAGCCCACTCACCTACCCTGTCAAGCGTCCCAGACGCAGACCGCAACAAGCACCCTCCGCGGCCTATCCCATTCCCATGCAGTCCGATCCGTCGACCGGCGATGTCAGCAACCGCCCAAAGTTACTCCAGGTGGTGGTGGCAGGGTCCAAGTGGAAAATATGATCTTTAGTCACCACCTCACGGCCCGACTATGCCGCCGACCCCCCCCCCCCCCGCCCCCGTATGCGCCAAAATGCGAGGTGGCACTATGGGGCGTAGGGCCCTCTCCCAGCCGCCTCACGGAAGCCCCAGTGGGCCAAAGATGTTCTATTGGGATTAGAGCAGCCGATTGGTCTCCCGGCAGCCCCCGCAAGGCCCGACAGTGCTGCCGGTCCCCGCTGTGATGCCAAAGAGGGGAGGCACTACGAGATTCAGGCCGGCCGCCCCTGTCACAGGCCACCTCTTCCCTCTGGCACCTCCACTGCCAAGGCGTCCAGCTCCGGACCGCTGCCCCTGCCTGCAAGCGCTCAGCCTCACCTTCACCGTCACGGCCCGGCTGCCGGGGCTCTCCTTCCCAATCTGGTGGCCCTGCCGTCTGCTTCGCAGATCAGCAGCGCAGCTCCCCACACTCCAGCCAGTCAATGGATCTCTACTGTGGAGCAGGAACTCTCCCAGCCACCGGTTGCTCCCGTGGGACGGGCCGAGCTCTGCACCCGATCCTATATCGCCGTCAGCGGAGCTGTGTGTGACTCCCTGGGTTCCAAGACTATGCCAGTTTTTAAGAAAATTGTTCCTTGTGTGAGCTTTGCTCCTCTGGTCCTCCCTTAAACCACATTCTGTTCTTCCAGCAAGGCATTCTTGCAGAACCGTATCGCATGGCCTCTGAAGCCATTATGGCTCCTGCAAGTGACTTGTGCCTGACTACTTGAGTGATGACATTAGCTACATAGGCTGCCGTTTAACACCAGGCTTGGCCTAAACTGTACAATCTAGTCCTGTGACTGATCTGATATTAATATGAATAAGAAAGTGGGCAGCTGCCTCCCTATTTACCTCTTTAGAAGATAGAAGCCAAAAATGGAGAGAAAAAAATCCGGAAACCAGAGGCGTTCATACATTCTAAGATCTTTATGGCACAGGTTTTAATTGCATGGCTTTTACTTTGCCATTTTCAGGCAAGGAAGATAAAAGTGAGCCAGAGAACCCCCATCCTACATCCTAGTCTTTCATAGGCAGATCTATTCCCAGACCTACAAAATGGAAGCAGGATTAATACCTCTTAAAGAGAATTTTCCCTTCCGGATGGGTATCACTTGACGAGCAGACCTCATTTGCTGCTATTGTCAAAAAAGCAGCAGAAGAGCTAGAGCGACTAGGCAAAGCAAATATGTGTACATAGATACTGGTGGAGAAGTAAAATATCAATCCCATACTTCTTTACAATTCGATGGTAATAGACAATTTGGGAAGCCTGCGAAAAAACCCAACTCCATCCTGGTTGTATCAAAGCTGCTGACCAGGAAACACAGGTCAGCCAATAAGAAGCAGCGTTTTTCTGAAAAAAACGAACACATGGAATCAAAGTGTATGAATATCTTGAGGGGGAAGGTGTTTGCCTCGGTAGCAATGGCCCACAGGGTTTGTAAGGCTGTGAGCTGAGGTACTCACATGCTTTGTGAAAAAAAAGCTAATCTCTCAATTTGTAGCTTCCCCAACATCTTAGATATCCATTTTCAAACATTTTCAGAGGTGGTGAAGACGGGCCCATGAAGAGTGGTTGGAATCATTTGATGCAGCAGCGTGATCCATATGATTCGGGTTCCTTGATCATACCAAAGCCTCAATCTAATTAACCAAATTTACAGTGTGTGCAGGCAGGTTATTCAACATACCACTCAATGCTCACAGACTTTGTGGAATGATGACATTCAACTGGAGAGGTTAAATTGAGCAGGGGTATGGGCTGGACAATTAGTTGCATCCAGTGAAAGTTAAACCAGCAGAACAATATACTGTGTGGTCGTATCCACTTCTATAACAGACTGAAACAACAGGGACAGATTCCCCCTCCCAAGCAGTATTCCTGCCTGTGTCTCAAAGGGAATGGAAGAGAGGACACTGACAGCTGCAGGCCTCAGCCTTCTCTTCCTCCATGCACGTAACCACAAAATGTTCTTCATTTTCTTGATAAAGTAATACTACAACAGATGATTCGTGGGATGGGCCTTAGCCTCCTATGTAATTATTATTTACTTCTACTGTTTAATATGGACCGAACATGATGGAAAAGCAGTAAAGCACTTAAGAAAAGGATCCACATAGAACATTAATAATAACCACAAGCGAATTAAAAAGTGAGATATAAGTGAATATACAACTCCTACCCAGGTATAGAACGCAATAAAAGGTGAATAAAGACATGTATGAGATCACCCAGTGATAAAATCCAACCACAGCAACGCGGGGCAGCCTAGGAGACTAGCAAATAAGGAGCAAGTCAATAACCGACTCGCAGGCACCGTCAAAACGTCTGTGCAACAGGAGGAGTGTGAGTTCCTTTATGAAAGTTACTAGAGAGTGGTGGTGGTGATGAGATCTAGTGGAAAAGAATACCAGATTCGTGTTGCACTGCCTGAAAACGATTGATTCATACAATATCTTTGTTTAAATGTAGGAGGCTCAAGGAGAGAGGATTGTACATTTCGTGGTCCCTACCTGGCTTTTCACTTTCTCTTCTAAATGAGAGAATGGACGTGAAGTACTTTGCTGGTAATGCAGGCAGTTTAAAATTGTGCCCTTGCTTCTGTAGGAAGCACGTGAAGCGTGGTTGGGATGGTGGTGAGGTGGCCAAATTTGTTTTTCTGTTTAAATGGCTTTTTTAAGCGATAAAATGCGCACTATAATAATACAGACACGGCATCAATAAGAACATCATTAAAGTAACTGTTGTACATAAAGAGGAAACTGTAAAACATTAGACACCTTACGGTGAATATAAAACAAGCAGAATAAAAAAAATAATATATATAGAATAAAGTCATATGCTTTAAATGATGGGATGCAAGCTTATTTTAGTGAGGATTTCTGCATAGGAAAACACGAGAATGGAGGATGAGGAGGAAAACAAAAGTTCAATAATATACGAAATATAATCAATAATATATGGAAGTTGTTCAATAAAAAATATAATGTGGAAGAGAGAGAGGCATTTAGGTAACCAGAACATATATGCAAATTCAACGTGAATGTGTAGAAAGTACCAAAAGTGTAGTTGAAATTAAGCAAATCATGAAGGTTTAAGGCGTCTGGACGTGAAGTCTGATTAACACTAGGAATTGCATTAAGCGTGTTAAGATGTGTCGTAATGCCTACCCATGATAAATCTTTGATGTACAGCCCATAAGTGGAAATAGCAGAAACTCTGTCGATTGTATAATGTACAGCACACATACACAGTGGGAAAATGCTTCAAGTTAGCATAGTATATTGTACTGGAAGAGTTGTCGTCCAGTACAAAACTTAAGCTAGACTCACGGAGACACCCTTGCACCATGGCACTAAGGTGGTCTGGCAGTTTAGGGCTACAATGTTTTGAATAAAGCAAAAACTATTATTTTCATGATTGTTTCCTGTCTGGAGTAATACATTGAGCAAAAATGTGACGTACTAGAATGTGAACTACAGTAATTACCGGTGAGTGAAAATAATTTAAGAATTTCACCCATTACTTTTATGTTTCACTCGGTGGGTCAACATTTTCCAGATCCTTACACATGGAAATCTTGCTTGCTGGATGCAATAAGCGTCCGACATTACAACATTTTCTGCCGCTGCTTTTAGTTTCTAATGCAGCCCTCCAAACATCTCCCAGCAATTTAGGCTTAAATGGAACGTGTGTAAGGAACGTTCTAAATTCATGCTGATCCTAATAGCGTATATATATGAATACATAATTTTGGAGAGTGTGAAACCGTCCCCAACCATCTAGTTCTTTCATTCTATTAGAGATAATTGACTGATTTAAAAAGTTATTCAATTCCCATGCCTGAAAAAAGCTATATATATTCATCATACAAAATGCTTGACATGTTGGTTTAACCACAAATGCAATGACAGGCTCAAAGCCTAAAAGCGAAGGGTATTCACGTCATTTTAATAAAGGAAATGAATGGATAAAATCCATCTTTCAACCTTAATCCAATCTTGCAGAGCAGCAGTACTGAGCTTCAATTGAAGTGCCGCTTCAAAATCTCTGCATTCAGAGACATGTTTTCAATATTATTTTTAATAAACATGAGCACAAACACTAATGAATCGTCTGTCATGGCCAATTATGGCTTACACTGCGCAAAGTCTGTTCTTCAAATTGCTTTGGTTTTGCTATAACTCCATAAAGATTGGTTTTAGGGTTGCATTTGCAAAAGAGGCTCTACAGAGAGCTGTACAAATAGGACGGGGGCTGCACCAGAAGATACTAAATTGTTCTTTAGTCTGTTCTCCACTAGTATCTAAACTAGTGTGTTCTAGAACTGCAATTTGTTTAACAATGTGTTTTACTTTCAAATATAAATTGACTAGGAGAGACATTAGATACGTTGCATTATTCAAAAGCACACATGACCTTAGTTGTCACTATTGTTGCTACAAAGCATAGCTGGGGGCTTTTTTCTTCTAACTGCTTGGAGTCGGATCTGTTGTGGAAACATCAGTTATGCCATTTTTTCCAGCATTTGTACAGTTCTACTCTGTCATTTGGCCTCGTAGGGATTTCATAGCCTAGGTACCCTTTCTGCACGGTTCTGGAATCTATCATTGACCAAAGTGATGGTGGTCTGCTATCAATCTGTTTTGTAAAAATGATTTGTGAAATATGAATTTCAAGTACCAATACAATCAGTAGACAATGTAGAAAGCAAGCACTGGCAAAGTCAATAGGTCTCAATACTGTATAAGTGAAAGAACTCCATTGATTATCGAGTGTATGTGTGCCCATGGCTGGGTGAATGTGAGACTGAATCACCAGTTGGAGGGATGAGTACGTGTTAGTGCATGGCAAAGTGTGTTCATGCATGAATAGCTGATTATTGAAGGAAGATTGAAGGAATGAGTGAGTGAGAACATGGATGAATGCAGACAGGTTACAGCAATTTTACAGGCTGAGGCCACAGAGAGAAGCATTGATAATGTTCTAAGCATGACAAGTACAACTAGAATCATTTCAGCATCACACTGTAAATGGGCATTGTCATAAAGCAAGGCTTTTACTGCATAGTTTATGAAGTCTTAAAACATTAGTGGAGTGTGAAGTGTTCCTTGCACTTACAAGTGGCGGCCAGCATAGCTCGCGGGTAGCAGGAGGTGGTGTGTCGCGGGGGGCTGTTAGAGTGCAAGATATTAAAAAAAGGACCTTTCCGCAGGTCCTGCATCTCTGCTTCCTCCTGCTCTCTGCGTACGGGAAGCAGAGCCAGGCTCCACTGACCAATCACAACGCTGCAATGCAGTGTTGTGATTGGTCTGAGCCTAGAGACAGCTATTACTTGCGCAGCGCGGCTCCAGAAATTCTTCATAAACCATCACCTTAACCCAAGGAGCTGTTCACAAATTTCTTACCAGTGGGCCCATAACACTGCAATTTATTCATTCATCTACTCTGCTCCGAGGATTCAGTGGAGACCAAAGGAGAGCCGTGGGGTTTAGCGGAGTGTCTAAACTTAAGAATTTATACATTATTTACATATACAGTTTTAATTCTAATACCATGGTTTTTCTCTAAAGGAAAGACTTAAAACACCCAACCATTTATTTTCGATGGATCAGCTAGTAAAAGTTAACTAAAGGACAACAAGACCTGGTTAATTCTCCATTTATTAAATTTTTATTTAGAGATTTAATCTCCTAGCATGATCTCTACGTTTTACTTGAAAGAAAATTCAGTTATGCATTAATAATCCTGAAAGAAAAATTAAATTTAAAACATTCATTTATTAGCATGACAGCTTAGGAAAATAATTCAAAACATATTACCAAGATGTAGAGACGCAGACATCAGCATAGAACAGAATAGTTCCCAAAGAAACACCTCTCTATCTCTCTCGATGTTCTCCTCTCATAGGACCTCACACCCAATAAAAAATGTAAGTTCAGAAAAATGTCAAAGTCCCTGCGCCATAGAAAAATTGCGCAGACTGACAGTATCTCAGGGTGCAAAGATTAAGTCGAAAAGCAAGCTTTTTTCATTGTCCCAAATGTCCTCTTTTATACCCTTTTTCACTAACTTATCTATCTAAATTTGTAACTCTTATGTCCAGGAGTGTCCGTGATTGGTCAATTTAGAGGTGGATGAGCATCACCTCATCGCCTTACTGTTCAATTTATGTTGAGTCATCATTATAACTGAAAAAATAGTGGTGCTATTGTTCATGTTCTACTTCCTTCGAAGTGTCCTTTAAATTGTTATTCAATGCCCCATTCCCACGGATCATCTGCTGGCTTTCCTAAAATTTGGCATCTGTTCCATGCTGCAGGCCACGCTGTCCTTGACCCATACTGTACAGGCACAGACAGCTCACGCTTCCAGTCGGCGCATGCGTTCTTAGACCGCCACCTCGGAATCACAGTCAGCTTCCATTTTCTTTTGGTCACATAGGCCGCAATTTAGGAGCTATTCTAGAAACAAACCTCGTCAGAGCCTGTCCCTCCACCCGCCGCGTGGCCCATCCTGAGTGTGCCCGGTCTCCGCTGCCAGTAATTGTATTTGCTTCACTGTCGTGCCAGTATTTGTATTTGTATTTCGCGTCCACTGTTGTGCCCCTGATTTCGTTTTCGTTGCTTCCACTGTTGTGCCCCTGATTCTTTTTGTGCTTCTACCGCCGTTTTCTCCCACTGTTCCACCCCGCTCCCTGCCGCTGCTCCCCCGCGGCCCCACCCCCGTTTCCTTCTGTTCACCGCCCCACTCGCCACCCCGCTCCCGCCTCCCAGCTGCTCCTCCCTCCCACTGGATACTTAGGGTGGTGTCTGCGAGGCGGGGAGCTGTGACCGACCTGACCTCGTCAGAGCCGGTCGCTCCACCCGCCGCGTGTCCCATCCTGAGTGTGCCCGGTCTCCGCTGCCAGTAATTGTATTTGCTTCACTGTTGTGCCAGTATTTGTATTTGTATTTGTATTTCGCATCCACTGTTGTGCCCCTGATTTAGTTTTCGTTGCTTCCACTGTTGTGCCCCTGATTCTTTTTGTGCTTCTACTGCCGTTTTCTCCCGCTGTTCCACCCCGCTCCCTGCCGCTGCTCCCCCGCGGCCCCACCCCCGTTTCCTTCTGTTCACCACTCCCCTCCCTACTCGCCACCCCGCTCCCGCCTCCCAGCTGCTCCTCCCTCGCTCTACCCCCCCCCACTCTCCATTTATGTCCACACGTACGCGCAGCGATTACGCGCAGCGGGCGCGCCGATGGTGCGCCGAAGGCGTGCCAAAGGCAAGCCCGTCTGCGCCCGTCCGCGCCTGGCCCACGCCCAGCGCCCGAACCCCTGGCCCCCGACGACGCCAGACCTCACGACGGACCTACGACGCCACCACCCTCATCGCACTCAACACCGGATGGAACACCACCTGCTACCGAACCACCCCGAAACGCACCCACGGACCCTTCACTTGCCATGCCTGCAAGTTCACCTGCCTCCGGACCGGCACCGCACCCGACAAGCCGAGCACCAGCAACAACCACCTCAAGTGCATCCTGCTCAACACCCGCTCCGTCCACAGACACGTTGTCGAACTCTGGAACCTCCTCGACTCAACATCACCAGACGTCGCCTTCCTCACAGAAACCTGGATGAACGCCTCCTCAGTGCCCGACATCGCCATAGCCATCCCAGACGGATACAAGATCATCCGGAGAGACCGCGTCAACCAGACCGGAGGAGGTAACGCCATCGTACACAGGAACACCGTCCGCATCTTGACCAACTGCAACGACACCCTCACCGCCGCCGAACACCTCCACTTCCAGATACACACCGACCCCAAGACGACCCTCAGAGGCACCCTCATCTACCGACCCCCGGGACCACACACACAATTCAGCGAAGACATCGCAGACTTCATCAGCCCGCACGCCCTCTCCTCCACGGACTACATCCTCCTAGGGGACCTCAACTTCCACCTGGAGAACAACAACGACAGAAACACCATCACCCTGCTGGACAATCTCGCCAACCTCGGACTCAAGAAACTGGTGAACACCCCCACTCACTACGCCGGCCACACGCTTGACCCCGTCTTCTCCGCCAGCAAGCACATCTCCTTCAGCCACTCCACTGGACTTCACTGGACCGATCACAGCTGCGTCCACTTCAGCTTCAAGAGAAACACAATCCTCCACCACCCACAATAGGCGCCTCGCCGGAGCTGGAGCAAGATCACCACCGAGCAGCTCACCACCTCCCTCAGCCAGAACCCGCCCGCCAGCGCAACGGACCCCAACGAAGCAGCCAGCAACCTCACACAGTGGCTGACCGCCTGCGCCGACGACCTCGCACCACTAAAGAACCCTCCCAACAGACCCGGCAGCAAGAAAACCCCCTGGTTCACCGACGAACTCAAGGACTCCAAGAAGAATTGCCGCACCCTCGAGAAAGCCTGGCGCCATGACCAGACCACAGACAACATGACCGCCCTCAAGCACGCCACCCGCAAGCACCACCAGCTGATCCGCACCACCAAGAAGACAGCATTCAAAGAACGACTGGACAACAATGCCCACGACAGCAAGGAACTCTTCAGCATCGTCAAAGAGCTCTCCAATCCCAGCGCCGGAAACAACGACATCACTCTTTCGCAAGACCTCTGCGACTCACTTGCCTCGTTCTTCCACCGCAAGAACATCGACATACACAACAGCTTCGGCGCACCAACCACGCACCCAACCATCGAACCAATGCCCCCCACCACCACCCTCTGCAACTGGACCCTGGTCAGCCTCGAAGACACCACCCGCACGATGAACACAATCCACTCCGGATCACCTACTGACCCTTGCCCCCACCACGTCTTCAACAAGGCCGACTCCATCATCGCACCCCATCTACGGGACATCATCAACACCTCCTTCCACACCGCCACCTTCCCGGAGAGCTGGAAGCACGCCGAGCTCAGCGCCCTCCTGAAGAAACCAACAGCGGACCCCACCGACCTCAAGAACTTCCGCCCCATCTCGCTCCTCCCTTTTCCTGCCAAAGTCATCGAGAAGACCGTCAACAGACAGCTCGCCGCCTTCCTCTAAACGAATGGATCCCTCGACCCCTCGCAGTCCGGTTTCCGAGCCAACCACAGCACCGAGACCGCCCTGATCGCAGCCACCGATGACATCAGATCCCTGCTCGACAACGGGGAAACAGCAGCCCTCATCCTCATGGACCTCTCCGCAGCGTTCAACACTGTCTGCCACCGCACCCTAGTACAGCGCCTCAGCAACATAGGAATCCAAGAGAAGGCACTGGAGTGGATCATCTCGTTCCTCGCCGGAAGAACCCAGAGAGTCCGCCTCCCCCCGTTCAGATCCGAGGCCACCGAAGTCATTTGCGGCGTACCACAAAGATCATCACTCAGCCCAACCCTCTTTAACGTCTACATGAGCCCTCTCGCAGCCATCGCACGCCAACACAACCTCAACATCATCTCCTACGCTGACGACATTCAGCTGATCCTCTCCCTCACCAACGACCCCGCCACCGCCACCGCCAGAACCAGCCTACACGAAGGGATGAAAGACGTCGCCGAATAGATGAAGAACAGCCGCCTGAAACTGAACTCAGACAAGACGGAAGTCCTCATCCTGGGATCATCGCCCTCCGCCTGGGACGACTCCTGGTGGACCCCTGCCCTGGGCTCACTCCCAAGCCAACGGACCACGCACGCAACCTGGGCTTCATCCTGGACTCCTCCCTCTCGATGACCAGACAAGTCAACGCCGTCTCCTCATCGTGTTTCAGCACCCTGCACATGCTCCGTAAGATCTTCCGCTGGATCCCCACCGAGACCAGGAAGACGGTCACCCAGGCACTCGTCACCAGCCGACTGGACTACGGGAACACCCTCTATGCCGGAACCACAGCCAAACTGCAGAAAAGACTCCAACGCATCCAGAACGCCTCCGCACGACTCGTCCTGGACATCCCCTGACACGGCCACATCTCCGGACACCTGAGAGACCTGCACTGGCTTCCCGTCAGCAAGAGGATCACGTTCAGGCTCCTCACCCACGCACACAAGGCTCTCCACGACCTGGGCCCCAAGTACCTCAACGACCGCCTGACCTTCTACACGCCCACCCGCCAGCTGCGATCGACCAGCCTCGCCCTCGCCGCCGTCCCACGCATCCGCAGAGCCACCGCCGGAGGAAGATCCTTCTCCTACCTGGCAGCCAAGACCTGGAACTCCCTCCCCATCCACCTTCGGCTGACCCAGGACCACCTTTCCTTCAGGAAGCAACTCAAGACCTGGCTGTTTGTGCAGTAACGTATCTCCCCCCCCCCCCAGCACCTTGAGACCCTCCCGGGTGAGTAGCGCGCTTTACAAATGCCATGATTGATTGATTGATTGATTGAAACACAATTAAACTAAAATATATGAAATAAAGCCCTTCTGTTTACCTCCCTCCTTCTAATAATATCCCAGTTAGTATTTACCTAGCTAAAAGCAACACATATGCGTAAATTTACTTACCAATCATCATGATTTACGCCCCAAATAAACAGACAAAAAGCACATTCGTGCAATTTCCGATTAGATTACGACAAATGCGTACCTTTTATGATGTGATACATGACAAATTAGTAAATTATGCTTGCCAATTACATGCAAATTAGTATCCCACGTGTATGTATGTATGTGTGTGTGTGTATTCTATTCTATGTTGGTTAATTTCAAAACCACATGTTTAGTATATATTACTGTTATAGAAATTTATCTTCACAAGGGGTATAAAAAAATGTATTGTTTTCACCTTGCTCCATCACAGCGCTCAGCACTGGGGTGAACGTATGACATTGTTCTGCATTCTGTCCATCAATTGTTCTTTTTTCATCTGTCACCCCGAGTGGGGCGGGTATGCCCAGACGTGGGTCCCGTGCTCGACATGCCACTGGAGTCAAGCTATCCTGGCTGAGGAGGGGTGAAACCCCGTAACCGGTCCTAGGATGCTTGTTTCCTGTCCAGGGAGGACCTGGCCTGGTAGTTCGGGCTGGACTGTTCCCATGAGGCACAGGGTCAAGACTGATTTGCATATGGCTGGGTCCAAACTGGAAGGGCATAGTGAGCAAAAAAAGGATGGCTTTAGGCCCATCAATAGTTCTTTTCGCATAATCTCCCAGCCCTGCAGCAAAGCGCATAATAAACAGCAATTCATTCATTGGTCCAATTAAATCTATTCCAGCTTTCTGCCTCAGGTAGTTCAACAGATATAAGATGGCTGACTTGGTCTGGGAGCGTTTTGTCCGAAATTCACACATTTGGCATTCTTGTTCATACAACTCAGTATATAGAGCCACAGCTGGCCACCAGTAATCTTTTCTGTTTTTTCCTTTGGACTAGTCATTCCGACATGACCTCAGACAGGTTGGCGCCAGAAGGACATCATCTCATTCGCTTGCAACTCCTTTTATTTTCCAGTATTGTTGCAAATTAACTTCCAACCACCTTTCTTTTGGCGACACCCTTACAATGAATTTCATTACTATTGCCTAGAGTGTCATTCATTCATAAATCTTTATTTGGTTATGATTATAACCATAAAGAGAACATAGCATAATACATATATATCAGAGAATTAGAACTACGTACACCGAGTATAAATTAAAGTCATACAAATATTAAAAACAGCAAATAAAAGACACCTGAAAAAATAACAGTCCTAATCTTACTTGTATTAAAATCCTCTCATAGCTGCAGCAAAATTAATCGGGCCTAGAAATCCTCTATCTGAACACAGCTCTTAAAGGCAGAAAACAGTGAATAAAATATGCACATTAGGTAGGTGCTAAAGGAACATAAGAGCCTGGCAAACTTGCATAAAATTCAAAGGTTTCAGTAGTGGAATGATAAACTATCTTCTGGGCACACTAAAATATTTACAGAACATCATAATATGTAGGGTATCATGCGGAGACATTGTTGCACCCGCAGGGCTACAAACTGCCAGGTAGGTGCCATCCAACTAGGATATGCCAGAAGATGATGCAACAGCTTAAACTAAATCTTGCCAAAAGAAATATATCCTTCTCACTAGTTACAATGGATAAATACGGTTCCATTGACTTAACTGTTTTTACAAGCATGTGCCACCACACTATCGTTTTCATCAGCACTGTCTGTTCTCTTTATTAGAGTTTGCCTTCTAAAAATGATCCCTAACCTATTTCAGCTCAGAAGGGACAGGGACTGGAGGTTATAAAATATATGTTAAACAAACAAGATCCGGACAATAAGAAGCTGCTGGACCTGAAGGGTTGAGAGGGCCCTTTGAATACGAAGGGGATACCTTAAAAATATCTAAGCTACCCTACCCAGGCTAATAAATGCTGCCTTCAAATATCCAATCCAAGGAATTTTGTTCACATAATCAGGGACAAACAATCAGAAAGAACCAGCCTATTCAACTGAGCTACCTTCCCGGTTCTGATCTTGATCCAACATAGAAGGGTCTAAGAGCAAGCCGTTAATGTCTCCTATACATTTTATTCCTAGCTCGGGACACTTTTGGGGACCTGCAACATACCTCTTAGAAACATATTTTTAGAAGTCTGGATATTGTCAACTTTTGTGTATCACCATACCTCACTGCTGTACAAGGCCTTAGAGACACATTTAGCCTGATAAATCTTGGCTAAAATGCTGGGGGGCCTGGAGCCTGGAGCCTAACCTCTGGGTTAAATTAGCCACCGCACCTGTGGCCTTAACAAGCCCCCCTTTTCTCACATCAATCAGGGGCTTCCAATTTAGTTTGAGTCGAACTGTACCCCAAGGTATGCGAAAACCAGAACTTTAGCCAAGACATGGTTTTACACCTTGAAAGTTTTTGAGCTGGTGGACTGCAGGCCAACTACCATCATGTACAACTTTGTGAAATTTAATACAAGGTCTAAACTAGCCATAAAGGCAACAAACGTATCCAGTAATGACTCCAGTCCCATGGCGGTCTGCACCCTGAGGACCGCGTCATCGGCGTACAGTAAAACAGGGAGCGATCTCATACCCACCCTTGGACAAACACCCTTCTCTGAGAGAAGGGCTTGTTCCAAACCATTAATATAAAAGGTAAACAAAGAAAGGCAAGAATACATCCCTAACAAATTTCCCTACTGGCTGTAATGGTCTGGGTGTAATCCGCACCCTGAGAGTACCACACTGAGGTGGGGGTGTGGGCATGTAAATCAGATAAAAGAAGTACAATATCTGGACCCCCCCCCCCCCATTGCGACAAGCAGGCCCAACAACTTCCTGCGATTGAGCCTTTCAAAAGTCGACGTAAAGTCAATGAATGCCAGATTAGTGGCACGGGCTGGGCAGTGTACTTATTTATAATTAAATACAACTTCAGACATTGGTCCATTGTTGATCTGCGCAGCCTGAAGCCATATTGCACCTAAGAGAACATATCATTCTCATCTGCCTACAACATCAGCCTATTTTAGAGAACCTTCCTTAGGACTTTCACTGCAGCATCAATCGGTGATATCGGCTGGTAGCACTGGGGATTATCCTTGTCCGCCTTCTTGAAAACTGGGACAATTACAGTGGCGGACCAAGAACCAGTGTGCCCTCCTTCACAGCGGCATTAACGGCCCATGTCAAGGCTGGATCCCAGATCGCAATACCATCCCAAAAAAATCAGGAGGCAAATTGTGCCAGGATACCCTGGATTACTTAATCCAACATGAAAACCACATTAGCTCTGCCCACCTGGTAGTCCACCAAGGTCATCCTCGCCTCCCCTAAGTCCAAAATTATATACCCCTTCAAAATGCTCTATTCACTGTTGCTCAGAAATGTGAACTGGGGTGGCAGAGTGGGCTAAAGAACGGTGATGGATTAAACCCAGATCTGTTGACTGGGTGTGAGTGTTCGATTGGTCCAGAAGCTCCGTCCATCACCACCCCCTTTTGTACCGCTTTGTTCGCCATAAGTTGGCAGGCTATGCTCAGACGTGAGTCTATTGTTAACTTTGCCACTGGATTCAAGCAAGCCTGGCTGAAGACGGTTGGAATGCCAGAAACCGGTCCTAGGAAGCTTGTTTCCGGTCCAAGAAAGGCATGACTTGGCAGTTCGGGCTGGTCTGTTCCCATGAGGCACAGGGTCAGACTGATTTGCATATGGGCATGTCTGAACTGGGGTGGCAGAGTGGGCTAAAGAACGGTGATGGATTAAACCCAGATCTGTTGACTGGGTGTGAGTGTTTGATTGGTTCAGAAGCTCCGTCCATCACCACCCCCTTTTGTACAGAAATGTGATGCCATATGGTCAGGCCAGTTGCATCATCAAAGCAAGGCTTGTTTATCACTCTCCAGAACATAGAACGGTCTTTAGTTTCACTAGCTTGAGCTATTTTGTACACGCTTTCTTACGTAAGATGACTTTACAGTTTGCAAGTGCCTTCTTATATCCCCTTCGACAGGAGGCAATATGATCCCTATCTCTGGGTGCCTGCTTTAAAGTGGCAAAGGGCCTTAGAGCAATTACGGACAAGCCATTGTGGTTCCTGCAACCTAGTGTTTGTCACAGCAACCTTTAGTAGTTCTGACTCTTTCTGTGGTATTCCAGCAAATGCTGACAAGATGGCCCCCCTAGAGGAGCATGAATCCAGACATGTGGACATTTCTTGCCAGCACCTTGAAAAGAGAGACACTTTAAACTGCATGGGCTCCACCTGAGACATCTAAGCCCCATACCTTGGTCTATGAGAGAGAGCACACCATGTACCTCAGCTGAAGTTCTAACATCCCCATTTAATCCACCAATGAGTTAGGATAGAGGGTTGTGATTGCTAAAAGGACTGACTTGTGCTAGCATTGGAAATAAACAAAAACAAGGGAGCTGACATAAAAATATAATCTACTATAGAGGCACAGTCCCTCTCTCTAAGTTGGCAGACTTGACTAACTTCTCCATAGCAAAAACAAGGTTATGGATACATAAGATTGTATTTAATTCTGAGCCCTTCTTCCAGCATACACTTGGGCTTACTTTAAGGTGAATGCAATGGACATTTACACAAATGGCAGTTGAAATCACTTACTAGTATAAAGCTTATCTATCCCATGACTATGCGCTACCAGAATTTTAATGGTGGAGCTTAGGCTGGAGAGGTTAAATGCCTCCTCAGACCAGGCTTTCGCATTATAAAAATGTATTAATGCCAGCGATGTGGAGCCAGGGAAAAATAACTTCAACACATGCAACAAGAGTAAATCCCATGCAAGATCCTTGACTTTCCCATGTAATTCCACTGAAACAAAAATGACCAGTCCCCCTTTAGCCCACCCCGCCGCTGAAGTCGCAGTGGTGGGAAAAGTAGGTTTTGTATCCTTCTAGAAAAATAGGTTTTTCTCTTCCCAAGTTTCTTGCAGACAAATAACCTGATATGTCCTAACAAACTGCACCCATTTGCAATAGTTAAATATGGCAGATAAGCATGCAATATTCCAGGATAACAGCAGCAAATTCTAAGAATAGTTAATCGGAATATCCAAAGGGTAAGTCGTACACAAGGTGGAGGAGAGGGATGATTGGGGGCGGGGGTGTGGGGGGGTAAGCCAGTCGCAGGTATCAAGGTTATCCAGGGGACCAAATCCGTTTTGTATATGCAAAGCTGGGGATACTAGGGGGGCAGATATAGATTTGCCCAAAGAGACCTGCCCCTGCCGGATCTCTTTCCGCTAAGGTTGACAAACTGTTTCTGGCTTATAAAAAAAAACATATTAGATGGTCTAGAGGATCTAAATGTGCCTAAGGTAGTCAGAGCACATGCAGCAATGGTGGGTTTGTTAAAGTTGACCGCAAAACAGTCCCCCACCCACCTCTCAACATCAGAGCCCAAACAAATGTACCCTTCGCACCATATTATTGGATCCATAAATCTTCGTGCCACTAGCGGAAGACTGGACCCTGTGGTGGGAACTGGGAGGCCTGAAGAAGCAGAAGAAACACCAGATAACACCCTGACAGGCTGAGGAGCTTGGGTTAGGGAAACTGGCTCACTGAAGTACTCTAGCGGTCTTTGTGGCTGTGGCTGGGCTGAAGTCTTATTAGGCACACCACAGGATAAAGTACTGAGTCACTGCGGTGGGTCTGCAAAATGTTTCATATAGTCAAAGATCTGAAATAATCTGGATTCAATGACTATACTAGACTTGACATAAAAGGGTCTGTTGTCTGGATCATCTGGTCAGCATATAACCTAACTGGGGCCTCTTTTCTGCACCAAACCCTTAGAATAGCTTTACCTGTAGATAGTGGATTTCCCTAGAGAAGACAAAGCCCACGTTTTCAGCTGTGAGACACTGAATCAGGGTTCCTTCTCCGCCTGCCTTCACATGAAATATTGTTCAGATTTCTCTGTCCACACTGTCGCATCCACAGCCCCTACCAAGGGGAGCGGTTCCTTGCCCCCATACACATACATTTTGGTTTGTGATGGTATGATGTGCCATGTTGGGCTTAACATTAGATATTGTTGGTGGGTCATCACGTTGACCGAGGCCCTGTGTCAATTAGGTCTGGCACGACGGTGTCCCTGATGGTTACTTAGCAGACAGGCTCAGGACTTCAGCCTCATGTACTTTGAGCTGCGTATGAGTTGAGGAACACATTTTCCTAGGTCATCTTCTGCAACCTCATTCTCTCTCCACCAGTCTCCACTCCCACTCATGAGGTGGGCTTGTCCACTTACTGTCAGATTGTGGATTGCCCGCATTTGCGCTCACCTGCCTTAGCGTCAATGCCCCAGTTCATCCCTCCTACAGACCCTCATGAAGTGGTTGGGCTTGCTGCACGCTGAGCCTGCGTACCCTGCCGCCAGGCACTTCTCCAATGGGTGATATTCTAATTCACAGTTCCTGCAGTGGCTGTTTGCCTCCTGCCGTGTTTTCACCTTTTGCAGTGGTGGTCTGCTGCTAATGGCCTCAACTGTTTCTGACTTAATGATTGGCAACTTTGGAGCGGTGGTCTGCTCAGCTCCATTGTTGAGCGCCATCTCTATCGCATCTACTCTGGCACTGGACAAGTAATTTGTGCAACTCACAATGAGAATATCCCCCGACTTGATCTGCGACTGCCTGAGAATGAGTCTCCTCAGATTTGCCAACACGCAGGCCTATATCAACTGCGCTTTGACCTCTTTCTCCTGGTCATCCTCAGTTAAGGTGTTGACCAACACCCACAGGTGGGAGTAAAATTTGTCCATCGGATCCCCTTCCGTCTGCCAGGCTTACCGCAGTTCAAAGCATTCAAAATCGGGATTTAGTTGAGAGTCGGAGTGAGCATTGAGGGTAGTTATGTCCCGTTGTAGTCAATATCCCGTGTTCGGAAGATGTTGGAACAGCTTATATATCTACTCCTCACACAATGTTGTAACCCCGACCGCTTAACCTCATTGTCCCGTTCTCTTGTAGCTCTGAAGCACTTCTCCAGCCGTCACACCAGACCTTCCACTTGGGGGCAGTTGTGGCCGGGTCTGGTAGCTCATTGAAGGGCGCTCCAACGCCAATGGCCGAATGGGCATTCCCAGCCACCCTCGCAGCCTCAGTATTGGGTCAAAGTCCAGCTCCCCCATTACTGCCAGATTGTACATCATCCGTCATTCCTGGCTCACCAGTGGGGGAGGGGGTCTCCGCTGCACTGGGCCACGTGGCCGTCAATCACTTAACTTCATGTTCTTGCCAGAGGGGAACTTCACCTAGTCCTTCTACCTCACTGTGGGTGGCTAGCAACACCCACCAGCACTCAATCACGACTCCCACCTGTCCAGTCTCGTGCAATGTGGGCCCTGGGCTTCACCTGCCTTCCCCAGGTGCTGCTCTCCAAAGTCAGCACTGGCTGCACCACCTCCATGATCAACGTGTATGGTAAGGTTGGTGCCTCTAACTGGGGGCTCAGTGTCTCCACCTGGGCCTGTCCAACCACGCCGGGCTAATAGTAGTGATGTGGTGTGAACCTCCCTTAGGCACTGGGCTCACTAGCAGCTCCAGGAATCAGCAGCTCACCTTGCGAGTCCCCAAGCGGCACTCCAGTTGCAAACGTGTTAAGGTATGCAGGGGGAAGGGAGAGTTTGTGCAACACAGCAGCCTCGCACGCAGGACACTTCACCTTTGGCTGCCCATGGCGCTCCACCTCGTCGCCACTGTGCTGTCTGGGGGCGCGGGTGCCAACAGCGAGTCTGAATAAATTAGACCCACTGGGCCGCTGCGTTGGACAGACACAGACACCAGTACTTGTGTGCCAGTACTGAACCACTAGCTGCTTGTCCTCTTTTATTTATCACCTCCGCCGCACCTGGTCGAGGTGTTGTGTGTGTATGCGAAAGGTCATGCGGAGAGCCTGGGTAGCTCATTAAAATCCTCTCATCTGTTACAGTAAAACCACAACTTGAAATCAATATTTGTAGAGTTGACATCAACTTCTACCAATTCCCTTGGTGAATGATATCTGCAATAGAAATGTTGTCTATCCAAAAAGGGTGGCATCTGAGTATAACTCCATTTTTATTGCTTTTATCACATGCTTATGCTTTCTGTATTGAGGCAATGCTACCAAATAAGCACTTGCCTTCTGCCCCTACGCAACTGCATCATTGCAGCTGTTTCCTCCTTGCACTTTACTCTTGCCCATCTATTGCACCTCAGAGCATTTCAAAACTCTTAATTCACCTGTTCTATTTTCCCTTGGTGCTTCTGGGACATCAAGTAACAGATTAGGCAATAAAATAGCATTCGTAACACTTGCAATATTAACTAAAACACTGAATGTGTTGTAAACAATATTACACTGGATACATTCAGTGATATTCTTTTTCTAAAAGGCTATGCAGCAGAGTGCTATAGCTGGTCAACAGCTACTGCAAGGTGTACAATTACCAAAGCCCTTCCTTCCACTGTATGTACTAATGAAAAGTAGAACACCTATAATGTTTTAGTTTTCATTTTCTCTACTTGTCTGTTTCATCTGCAGGGGCTCAATGAACGTTAGAAGTTGTGAGTGCGCTCTTCCTGTCAGAGCATTGTGGTGCTGCTGAGAAGGCTGGGTGGAGCTAATCTTGAAAGTTTGTGTATCTACTCCCACACAGCTGTCTCATCTCACAGGGCACTACGGGTAAATTGACGGAATTGACAGCAAGGTGTAACCAACTAAGGGGCATATTATCAAGGGGCGTCGATAATATTATTGCCGCTTTAGAGTCCGTTTTCGGCCAAAAAGCGGCGATAATATTATTGCATTATCAGCAAGTACACCCTAGAGCGTGTTTCCTTTGCCGTAGCGCCCATTGTCAGCACGCCTCGCATCGTTAATGAGATGCAAAGGAGGCGTGCCTGACAAAACTCCTTGGGAATATATTGCAAACCCAGCTACGCGATATTATCGACGAGGGGTAGTATGCCTTAACGCAGGAATTTAACGTCTGTTAAATTCCTGACTAAGGCATACCTAACATGGGAGGTGGATTGTGTGGCTAAAACCACACGCCCTAACATAAAGGATATCGCCATTTTCCATGGAACATCGCTGGAAAACCAACAATGTTCCATGGAAAACACCGCTATCACTGGAATATTTATCGCCATTGCGCTATGCGCTGTTGATACAGCGCTAGCATAGCGATAATTTCCAGCGATAGCCCGCGATATAAAATCTCACGCTAAGAGCGGCCAGCGATAAATATCGCTGTCGCTTGATAATATGCCCCTAATATCCCTTGGTCAATGCTTTCCTTCGCTCGTGGAAATGATTAGGTGGGATCAATCAGCGGAGTGAGGGCAATGAATTTCTTCTTGGGTGCTAGCAGTTCAGGAGAATGTTCACCATATTAATGCTCATACTGAGCTGAGGCCTAACAAGCCTTGAAGATGATCTGAAAGGCGCAAGCCCAAACATTAATATGGCACAGGGCAGTGGGTGACACCAGTAAAGTCACCCCTACTGCCAAAAGAAGACTATAGGAAAAGCTGACAAGGCAGGTGAGAACATGTAGTTCTTCTTAAAAACACCAACATATGAATGCATTCATAAAGTTAATCCCAGCCACCTCACACCACCCTCCAACATTCCATACCAGCATCCGCACACACCATAGCTGGGAAGTGTTGTAACTTAATGCATCCTCCCCAGCATTCCAAGTCCCTGCTGCTCATGTAGAATGTTGAGAGTGTTAGAGTGGGACTGAGTGTCAGTCGAAGCTATGGGCTGAGCAGCAAGGATGCTGTTCCTGGTGGGAATTAGCCATCTACCTACTTGTAACTAAGATCTAATAAATCTTCTTACACTCGGGCTACTGGACTTCATTTACAACAAGAAGAGTCAAGAGGGGAACGCAAACAAGGGCAAACATTACTTCAAGAACATGAAGATGACAGTAAGAAATGTTTATGTAATAAGGGGCAGATTTACAAGCCCCTTGCGTCACTTTTAAGTCACTTTTAACATGGGAAAAGTGACGCAAAAGTGGCGCAAGAGGCTTGTAAATCTGCCCCTAAATATTTATTATACAGAATGTCACAGCTTTTCCCGGATGCATTCAAAAGAGGTCATATGGTTAACAATTCTCAGATGTCAGCTTCTGTTTAAGGGAGGCAAAGTAACTGCCAAAATAAAAAACCCATTTTTTTTTCTAAAAAATATATAACTCCCAGGGAATCGAAAACCCTTTTAAAGAACTGCTAAACAAGAAGAGCAGCACAACAATAGTACATGAGTAAATAACGTGCATTAGAGACTTATGCAGCAGCGTTCGACCTGCAGTTAGGTTTTCCAAAACAAAGGGAAAATGCTCTACAGTGAAATTTGCACTTTCTGATGCTATGCGGCCGTCACATTTTCGGGATGCTGCAAAAACATCAGAATTAAAATCCACGATTTACCCACAATTCTGCTGTGATAGCTGTTGCGCCCATTGGTCGGGATGTACTAGATTGTAGCACCAATGGGCAAATATTAATTCTTGTGGCATGCCTACATTTGGTAGTTTTTGAGGCTGTGATGCTGTCTCCATCCGGCGACGTTACTGATCACAGTGAATGCGAGGCAGTAGGGCAGTCATCATCAAATAGAGCTTCAATAAAGAAAATTAGAACACTGGAATGTTGAGGTCTTCATTGAAGAAAAAGGAGCAGCAGTGACCTACATAAACTGGTACAGGCCCGCTCTCTCAACATTAAAATGTCCCAATACACATCCTGTGCCTCTCTCTTTCCCCTGCTTCTCCAAAATATATGGATTGGGTAGTGATGCAGCGCCCCTCCGGAAATACTTTCTAGAATCCTCATCACCTTTCCCTGAAGTCACAATTATCTCATCTATTCATTAGTGGGGCCCATAACACTGATTTCTCTTTACGCACTTTCTCTCTACTTCATGGATTGGTGTGATTCAAAGGAGAGCGGCTGGATCTTTGTGGAATGTCTAAATTCAACATAACTATTTACAAAATATACATCTGCAGTTTAAATTCTTTTACCATGGTTCTAGTGTTAAATTGGTTTATTCAGACACACCACCATTAATTTCGAAGGATCATGCTAGTAAAATATTAGGCGAAGGTTGAACAAGACCAGCTTAATTCTTCATGTATCTAATTTTTATTTAGCAATGATTCTTTGTCATGACTTATTTTATTCACGTAATTTAAAATATATTGAATTCAGGTTTATTAATCAATAAATCACAAACATTTAATTTATGAAACGTAAGCTCAGAAATTAACATTTATTTAGATTTAAAGGACACTGTTATTTTAGTTCCCAAACTCATCATTCTATTTCCCTAACTATCAACTTCACCTAAAGACTCCGTTCCCACTAAGGCTAAGTTCAAAATATCAAGAAAAACGACAAAGTTCTTACGCATCAGGATTCAATCAGCATTCCGACAGCATGTCAGGATACATCAGGAAAGAAAGTTTTTTTACCTCATCAGAACGCCTTCTTTTATACCCTTTTTACTAACTAAACTATCTAATTTTCGGTAACATTTGGGGTCTCGAATGTCTCTGATTGGTCCAAACAAGGGGTGGATGATCATAACCTCATCTCAGCTTCCGCAACTTCAGCAATTTTCAATATGGTCTTTGTTTTTGTAAATGTTCATGTCACTCGTGTCCTCAATTGGTAATTTCAGTGTTCATTCCCATGATTTCACTACCGACTTCCATTTTGTTGGCAGTCATTCAGGGTTCCAGGGCAGTTCGTCCGTGACCCATCTCTTTCAGCTAGAGGCTTTGCAAGCTTTGTCTGCAGTTTTCGTTCACAGCTCTGCGCATGTGTAGTACGCCTCAAACTCAATATCATGCAAGCGTCCATTTTTCTACAGGCCGCAGAGGCCCATACGGGAACTATTATAGAAACAAACACAAATAGCTATTAATTATTGAATTAAAACCCATTCTGTTTACCTCCCCCTTCATTAAGGTATCCCTGTTAGTAGTTACATAGCAAAATAAAGCACAATTATGCGTGATTTTCTTACCCATCTTCCTGTTTCTACCACAAATAGACAAACAGAAAGCACATTCATGCCGCTTTCGAATTAAATTAAGGCTGCTTGTTAGTTTAGGACGTGACTAACGGCCAGATGTAGGTAGCCAAATACCGGTCGGTAACGGCCGAATTCGGCCGTTGACATGTAGGGGGATTGCAACAGGGCATTTCGGTAATTTTACCGATTCGGTAAATATACCGGTCGGTAAATTTACTGACCGGTATTTTTACAGAATCGGTAAAATTCAGATGTAGGTGGGACTCTTCTGAGTCCCACAAGCCCTACAAATTCGGTATTTTACCATCAAATTCAATTTGATGGTAAAATACCGATTCAGGTGTGCATGCACATGTGTGCATGCACACCTGTGCCATATGACAGGCAGACCTGCCCTTAGGGCAGGTATGCCTGCCACATGGCCCCGAACCTTTTTTGGGGGTGCTAGAGGGTGTCAAAATCGGTATTTACCGATTCGGTAAATACCGACCGGTAATGCCCCATTCATTCCTATGGGCTTCAAAGCCCATAGGAATGAATGGAGCATTACCGGTCGGTATTTACCGAATCGGTAAATACAGATATTTACCAATTCGGTAAATGGAACACCTGGATGTTCCTACATACCCCCCCTTCTTATTTACCGATTCTTAATTACCGAATCGGTAAAATTCGGTAATTAAGAATCGGTAAATAAGTTCTACCTACATCTGGGCCTAAATCACTTTAAAAATTAATTATGGTCGCAACATAAGCGAAATTAGTTCCCACGTGTACTTGTGCAGGTGCAATTTTATTCTAGGTTGATTAGTATTTCAAACCACTCAATTAGTTTATGTTACTGTTATGGGAAAGAGACTTCACCAGGGGTATACAAAATTTTGTTTCTACCCTCGCTCCATCAGTAGCAGAAAGTAAAAGGCAGAGCCTGTACAGAAGCGCACCCAGGAGCCTTCCCCCCTTCCTCTCTCCGTAGCTCACAGTATCACTGGAGCCTCACAAGGAGGAAGGGGGGAAACTGCTCTGCTCCTATGAAAATCAGTTTAGCTGAGCCCAGGGAGAACGAAGGACTGACTTCAACCGCCTTTCAGAGTTATTGCTGTGAATGTTACAGTGAACAGCGGTGGCCCTGCACGTGGCTGAACATTCACAACAACATAGGCTTTGGACCTGCTTGGGTCACCTCCCCCAGGCTCCAAGTAGCCTTTGTTATTTTAATTAGGACATTCTGCCCTCATGGGGTGGAATGTGCTGATAGCCTTATAGCCCTAGACCAGACGTTAAGTCCTCCGCTCCCTTGTTAAAGGCCCTCGCCTTCAGCTTGGGCCTTTAACGTTGGAGTGGGACTTTAATGGCTGGTATAGTCCGCTACGGGGTGGGCTATAAGGCTATGTACAATGGCATTAAATTCGAAGGGCAAATACAAACAAAAAACTAAATAAGTCAAGTGTGTGCTATGATATATGAAAATAATTGATACAATGCTAATTTATTTATTTATACCTGAGATAAAATACACAAATAAGAGGCTGGTACCGGAGCCTTACTTGGCTGCTATTTTATCCCATAAATACTGCAACTCATCCATATTAGGTCAATAATCTTACAAGGAGACTCATTGAGGTGATGTTATGGGTGGGCTAAAAAGTTGTTTTTTTCCATTTATGGAACTGAAAATCCTGGTACACCTACTACATTCTATTTCCACCTGTCTTCTTGCCTAGGATTACATTGTGCTATGTTGCTTTAAATGTTATGTATTCTATTGCCATGGAGCTTTCTTGGCAAAAGCTCTAATGGTTCAGTTAGCCAGAGGATCTCCCTGGTACTGTGCCACTCTCAATAAATCTTTTGTATATAATTTACATTGCCTCCTGGATTCTTACAAAACCCTATATCAACACGTAAGGAACTACACCTTCTCTATTATGCAAATAAAAAATAAACTTCAAAGTGTTGTTGGCTAACATCTAGCACATTTTGCAACATGACTGGAGTACTTTCAAACCTGGATGAACTTTGTGAACCTTTAGGCTAATTTCAGCCAAGACTGAAATTGGCCTTGTCGGACCACGTTTGAGGGACACAGGGAAGGCAGGGGCCACTGGGCCACAACCCTAAGGGTTGAGATATTTTTCCTCTGGTGTCCTCAGATCTATCCTACTTTGGAGCTGCAAACAGGGCTAAATGCACTCTTACCACACTTGAGTCTCGGAGTAGTGTGGGTAGGCAGTACAAGGGGTTTCAGGTAGGTACGTGAAGGGTTGAGACTCAGAACTTGTCCAGACTAGTAGTTTTATTTTAAGTAAATAAAATAATGTACTTAATAAAAAAATACTATACATAAGGAACGTCAGCACTACATGGAAGGTATTCTACCGATGTTATGCAGGGTACTACACAGATAAGTAGCAGCTTTACATTTAATCATGGTTTAGGCTCAAACTAAGGTGAAATCTAGTATTTCAGTGACACTCAGGTCAGTTGATATAGTTTAGCTAGGCAGTTCAAAATCTATTAGTCAAGTTCTCAGTTTTATATAGCGTAAACTTGACCTGAAGGTATCAGAGCGCTTTAAATGAGCACCAGTTACGTTACAGACAGACACATTCATTTGCTTTTGGTAGGCATTGGGAGATTAAGTGATTTGCCCAGAATCACAGGATGTTGAGCGTCCATGCCGAGATTCGAACCCGTTTTCCCAGCTTTAAGGTCGACCGTTCTAGCCGTTAACATGTTCTGTTCAAATGTTAGCGTTACCTGATCCCCTCATCATCAACCAAGTGGCAGTGCTCAGGAAGGAAAAATCTGCAGTCCCTTGCTAAAAAAGTTATTACACAATTTCTAAAGACTGCCTTGTCGCCATCTCTGTACAATTCTAAGGCTACACCTTCCACCTAAGTAATACAGGCAAAACATTTCCACTGTCTAGAGAGGCTGTATAAAAACCTCCATCTTTTGACATGTCAAACCACAGACAATCCAGATTCGATCCCACTGGTTTTAGCATTTACATATTTGGGAGCAGCATGGAGTTTCTGATCATTCACCATGCATACACACACGCACACACTCTCGACTTGTGCAAAGGCATTTCAGCGCAAAGCCTGGGCATGGTACACAAAATGCTACACATGTGTTCCTGTAGGCTTTGCGATCTCACTTTTGAACAGGCAAGAGAGGCCTATCTAATACTATGGATTCAAAACTAGTATGCTGCCACCACTGCTCACGGTACATGTCCCAAATTATAGACAGTAGTCTAACATCCACTTGAGAGTATGATTTTGGCACCCCTCCTAAACTCAGAGCCAGGCCCTGGGTCTCATCTAGGTCTGGGCAAACTTTCCATTATGCAAGTGTAATCTTGAGTAATTTCATGTTACGCTTGTTATGTGAAATTCCTCAAATTATGCTACTATGCCATGTTTTGTAATACCGTGCCATCCGTGGCAAAAATTTTGCGAAGAGGAACAAGGGGAATGTCCAGAACAGGAGCAGCTCCTCTTTGCAGTGCTTGTGTTCTTTACATTTTATTTTTGCACAAAATTAGTTCTCACGTTCAAAATAGATGTGGAAATGCATTAAGCATTTTACACTCAAATTGAGTGCCCAATACTGTTTTTGCATTTTGTTTAAGTATAAAGATTGTAATTTTTTGCACATTTAGCACCCCCCCGTCCTCCCCCCCCCCACACACACACCCAGTCTCATGGGAAATTTTGGGCCTATGGTGTTGCTTTACAGCCCAGTGGTGAACATCAGTTTACCATGCATAAGGCCAAGGAAAACAGTCTCATCAGTGGTGCTGGAAACCCTGACTGAGGTCTTAAAAATTGTTTGAAGTGGGGCAGGAGAGTAAGCCTGGAAGCTAATGTGAACCACAAAGCCACACTCCATTTTTTAAACATTATATTAGTCTGTCTGTCTTTGGTCCACAGTCAGCATCTCGTTATCTTTTGCAGAACTTGTGAAAGTGTCATTTTCATCAAAATACTGAAACGTTATAGCAACACAGGTGACATGAGCCTGATACGAACTCCTCAATATATACTTATCTTGATGCAGTGGAAGACTGGGCAAAATTTCTCATCACTACTAATTTACAAATTTGATCTTTCCATTGACTGGGCCCATGACATAACAACCTGCAATTGCTCCTCCAATGGATCTTTTATGTGAGCTAACAGGGACTATGATATTTAGAGAATGTGAGGCAATTCCTTATGAGGACTTGGAATAAGAAAATGCTATATACATGCTAATGTCCATCAACCTATTCACAATTATTTCCAATAATCATAAGACTTACGACAAGAAAGTTCACTCCAAAAATGACTCAATTACCATCAAGTTTGTTCATGTAAGTAATTTATCAAAGCCTCGATTTGAATGGTCAGGAAACATGAAATCACGTTACTCAATCAGATTTAATAACAGTTAATTAGTACAATTACAATGCAATCTCAAACCAAGTCAGTCGAAGCATAAATAAACACTGGTCCATGGTTAATTCCGGCAACCTCAATTGGGACAAGCCACTTTTTTCTTACAGACGGGCACAAAGCCTGAAGGATAATCTGGTCAATACCAGACCAAAGAAGACCTTCGAGAGCAACAATCCCACGCTCACACAATTATGGGGGCTACCACCTGTGACAGGACACTCACGTTGTGGCGACTGCAGTGTCTGCCACCTTACGGAAAACACCAAAACGCTAAACCTCGAAAGGGACAAAATCTGGGAACAAAGGAGCCACACGAACTGCAACAGCAGCAATGTTGTGTATCTAATCACCTGTACATGCGGGAAGCCTTACGTTGGGATGACAACCCGCAAAGTCAAACAACGGATTTGTGAACACAGAAGCACAATACGCTGCAAGAAAAACATTACTAAACTGACCGACCATTTTCTGACAACCAATCACACCCCCAATGACATGAAATGGACAGTCATAGAGCAACTGCAACCAGGCCCTAACATACAATCCCGCCTCTTCGAGAAAGAGCAACGCTGGATTTACAGACTTTCGACCCACAAACAGGGGTTGAACGATAATATTCCGTGGACCTCTGTGATGAAATGAGCATCTTGTTCCGGTTCTCTGCTAAATACCACATATACAATTTTGAGCCACCCAACCATGTGACCGTGCCCATTGGCACCGTGCCACACTCCTTCCCCATTATCCCTTAGCTCCCTGCTGCCATATAATAATCTCACGCAGCAGTGACCCTTTTTCCTAATTACAATGTGATTTCACGTGGTCTATTGTCCTTCGGACACAACTATAGAGCCCGTGGCCTATATTTAAGACCCATCCCTTAAGAGTGATCTCACTCCTTTTTTTGCTTTCATTTTTATCTCCGTTTTTTCACCCCCGTTGTTTAATCATTTGCACCTACGCAAAAATTTTTATTTTGCATCTACCCTCGTTACGATCTACTATGCATTCGTAACAGTCAACCCTCGCCTTGCTAGCTCCAGTAGCTCCCCCCATGCAGGCATTGACACTTGCATTCCATTTTCCGCGCCTACTACGTTTCTATGGCAACCGAGGGCCCCGGCGGCTTGCCATACTCCAACCCCGCCCCCCCGGTGACGCGGACCCACATGACCGCACCCGGAAGCAACCACACATTATCTACCTAGGAAGCCCGCCCGGCATTTGTAGCCGAGCAGCGGACTGTAGATGTAGGTAACGGGCCATACTCCATGCCAGACAACTGTAAGTAATTTACCAATCACACCGACGTGTACATTTACACGCGCGGTCTGTTTTACCGCCCTACCACCATGTAATTTTTTCCTGATCCTAATCACGGATACAACATCTCTTTATTTAGAGTACGTTGTACCGCGTGGTGTACCTACTCCCTGCCCGACGAGGCACCAAACAAAAACGAAAATAGTAAGCCTGACCCCCGCCATCCTGTATTTTTGTTTCCTTCTGTGTAATCCATGTACTGTCAGTCTTGTCTGTCAATTCACTTGGAGTCACCCCCAGCCACCAGAGTTTGACTCGTGAGAAACCACATTGCGCGTCATAATAGCCACGCGCCGCAAAGTTAATATGCTTCCCTTTTTTCTTAACCTGAGAGATAAAACGATACAATCTGCATGTGATTTAGCACGCACCTAACAGATATTGATATATCTCTTATTGGCCTAATAATAAGCGGTCACCCACGATATATCACAATGCTCATCAATAACTTGAGGTCCCATAATCACCACTGTGGCATGCAGAATGACTGCACTAAGAATCTGCACGACGTTACAGGCTAGTAACAATGCTTTGCGCCTAACGCCAACTCATTTCTTTCTCCCCACAGGTTTTTGTTTTTCTAATTTTCGCTCCACAACGTTGTGAGCATTTTACCTAGGTACAACTGTGCCATAGGTTGCACAAGGATTTAGGATAGGGTGAGTCCTTTAGGAGGCTCATACCGTCCATCTCCTTTGGTCCTGAAGAATACCGGGAACTATCCCATAAGGTAGAAACATGTTGACCTAAAAACACCACCAACACATATAGAGATACGTAGGTCGTAACTTCCCCCTTCCAGTATCTCGCATTTTGTTTTAATATTGTCCAGTTGCTTTTTAATAAAACTCACTTTTGAAAGACAAACCAGGACATTTTTAACATCACCCTTTTTTTGCACTTACACCTCACAAACCTGCTCCACTGTATTTCAGGTGTCGAAGCACACCCTGGTGACGCTAGGCCACCAGGGTGGACCCCGATGATGAAGCATGTCACCACTAGGTGGTGAGTGAGGGGTTTATAAAAGAAAAGGATCATTTCTCCTTTCTTTGGGTTGACCCCCACCTGACACGTCGGAGCATACTCCTTCTTTTGTTTTGCATATCCTTGTCCAGGGGAACAGGAGTACCTCCTGCCCACTTGGAGTGGGCACTATCCCTTGCTCTCTCCTTTGTTTTCCCGGAATTAGTACAATTAGCCACGCAATGCCATACAGATTCAACAAAAAGGAAAACAGTTGCTGGTTGCCTAGGGAGTTTCAGCATTTAGAACATACAAACCAAGTATGCAGAGTCTTAGCACAACAATCCACAGGAAAGAGTCAGTAAACCTTTCAGCTAAAAGGTTTCCTCCTGCACACTTTACCAGCCTGTGAAATGCAGGTTTGAGTCAGTTCAGGAAAGTTCAGTTCAATGGTTTGGCATTAGAGAGAAATCAAAGTTTAGTAGAACAGCATGCCAGGCAGGAAAATAGAAAATGACAGCCATCCTGACTCCTCCTCCAAGGGGCCACTATACTTATAAAAGTTTTAGTTTACACCCACAAAGTATCCTTTTTGTCATCCCATATGGTTTCCATTAGTCATCCGCAGTGGGCTGTTCATGGTGTGATCCGTACCTCTCTAAAAAAATCTGGAATCATTAAGTAATCCTTTAGCAAAGTCATTATTTCATATATTTTATATTTCCATCCTTTCCTCAGAAGTAAGAAACTTCACTTTGTTCACTGTGAGTCTGTTCCCACACGCTCTCTCTGGGTTTGCAATTTCATAGTTACATTTCTGTCAAAAGTGTTGCTGAATCAAAAGAGATTTCTTTGTCTGTACTGGAAAAAAACTTCACGAAAAGTTCTCACAGCATTTAACAAGACTACTTTAGCCGGATTCTGCCTTTCGAACAAGGAAAGAAAAGCATCTGAGGCCTACATGAAAATTTGCTGAATCATTACCACGTTATGATTATTATTAAACACACATTAATATAAGTATTTCAATGTTCATGGTTAATTCAATCATTCTTCTTCTTTTAGAAGTTACATGTCAATATTAGGCACTTCTAAAATTAGGTACAAGTTCATCATTTTCAAAACAAAATATTTACGTTTCCATTCTAAAGTACACGTTTTTTATCACACAGTAATAGAATAAGCTGCAAGCTTTCATACTACCGGTCATTGACACCTTTTAAAAGTTATCATCAGCACATTTCCCAAGTTAATTAGGTTTAGTTTCATGACCACGTGATTACATACATAAGTAAATAATATCGGTTTCTCTCTTTGTTTACGTTTTAACATTTCCATGGTTTCAAACACTTTTGCATTCTTTAAGATGCAGTATGAAATCTCACGTTTTTCCTTTCAGCCATTTTACACGATTTCATCAAAAATTTATTTTCGTAATCTCTTTTTAACAGTGAGAATTGATAGAGCCAACAGTTATTTAACTTTTACGCTCCATCAGCCTCAAGGTTTAACAGAAGATATGGAGGGTAAACATGTAGATCGAGTTGACATATTTTCATCCCACTGGTTTCAGTACATTTGCAATAGCTCCACAGGCATTTCACTCAATGATGGAGTTTGAGCCTGTAGAAGCCACCTAAGGGCAACTCAGGATTATAAACCAGCAGTACCACCTACATATTATAGGGCATACTAGTTTGAGTTACCAAGAGCATCAGAATTGGTTTACGTGGTGAGCTACCATACACACAGGAATATCATATGGGATCCCTTGAGTAATGAAGAGGCTACATGCCCAATATTACCTGGATACATACCCCTTCTACGTCCTGAGCCCCTGCCCATGGCTGAAGTTGTGGGGATCTTGAATTATACAGCCTCCTTATACAGGAAACTCATTCAGCATGTGCTACGAACCATGAATATTACACCAGCTCTATCATGACTGTAGTACAGGGGGCAGGTTGTCAAACACGTAATCAGTCGACAGACAATAAACGCTTTCATGGGATAGATGCCCGCGAAGCGTGATGGAATTACTTTCTGGATTGCTTGTAAAACCAACTAGTTGAAAGTGGTTTAACCTCACACAGCACTCGAAGGCAAGTAAAGAATACGGACTGTGTGCCTTCTCTTGGAATTATGTCACCCAAAGAGGAGTGAGACACCAGGGGAAGTATATTTGCTTGCATTTACACTAATATGCATGGCACACACCTGCTAGCAGTAATCCCTGAAGTACAGAAACAAGTATAAAATGAGCACCATATTGCACTGGCTCTGAATTTAGATATTCCCCATGCTATTCCATTAGGCAAACAGCTCCAGGTACAGGCACAAAATCTGATGAAGCCAGAAGCAAAGTGCGACATAAAAGCAGTATTAAATCAACTTTAATGTCAAGGCAATATAGCACCTTGTAATTCATCAACGAATACTCTTTTTCACGTTTCAAAACCAGACAGATCATGTAGAATAGTTTTAGATTATAGCGTATTCAGCCCACAATAGTCACAGCACCAGCATGATGGCAAACGTGGTGCGGGAATAATACAAACTAACCCTATACATTTCCGATGGGGTTTTTAGTCACGACATAAGCACTTGAAAACAAGTATGTAATTGCTTTTAGTTGCAATGGAATTCAATATTTCTTTTCGGGATTACCCGGTAAGTATAACAATAGCCCTGGTTTATTTTCAGCATGTACAATGGATATCCTACAACCGGATCCCAAGCTGTTATCTTACATTGATGACATTTACCTCGCAGATGATAATTTAAACACACACCAGACCTGGGTATTGACATCACATGTTACAAATTAACTTTAAAAAGATCTAAAATTGTTTACCGGATTGATTTTGCTTGGGTATGAATTATTCAATGAGGGCAAAGGACAGGCACCAGATTTCCTTCAGAAATATGCTACTTTGCAGCCTCATGACACATTGAAGAATCTAGTATCAAGAATTGCGCCAAGCATTTCCGGTTACACATACGTAATAAGGGACATACCATTTTCATAGCTTACAAGTCACACTTGTATTCTGGTGTCAAAGCACATTTTACTTCCATAGAGAAAAGTCTTGTGGCTGTGCAAACGGCCATTTTGAGAGAGCCCCCTTTGGCGCAGGGAAAGCAAATAATTATAGTTTCTCCCATTCCCATGCTAGAAGAGGCCACTAAGTAAAGCATTCCTAACACTCGCGCCCTACACTCTAGATAGGGGCAGCGGACCTCTTCAATAAGTACAGTTGAGCTAAAGTTTAAATGCAATCCGACTCTCCAGACACAAAAAGTTCTCCAATAAGAATAAAGTACACCTCAGACTTCCCAAGCATTACCCATTGAGTCATATTAGAGCGTGTTGTATACAGACGGCTGTGCACAACCTGTGCATGGTATGGTACTAAACAAAAGTACTTCACAACCTGCGAAGGTGTAATTAATTATGGCAAATTCTTTCATCAAATTGTTGGGCAATAGCACTGCACAGCATGCAGAAATCCATGACTTTGTATTTGCATTACAAAATGTTACAAGTCCATTCCTACACTAAAAGTGTCCGATACATCCTTCTATGTGCAAGGACACAATGTTAATTTAACACACTGGTGCCTGAACTATTTCAAAGATTCAAAAGGGAAAACAATCGAAAATAGACAGCTTTGGGGAAAGGCTTATAATATTATAAGGCAATCTTCTAAGGGTTCACATGCTACACACTTTGGGCCATCAAGGTGAAGAAATTCAGGAGAAGGGGAACTGTGCAGGCAACTCAACTGCAAAGGCAGCGTGCTAACTGTTTAATTAGCAGCCATAACCAGATCTCAAACAAAGAGCGACACAGATATACAAGCAGGGATAGAAGCAAGAGCAAAGAGTGAATCACCCATATTCAGCTTTCCTCACAGATTCTCCTACACCTCACGTCCATACCCAGAGGGGGATAGGGTAAGGCCTAATCAGCTGCCCAGATTAGACTTAATTCAAGCAGCTCATTAAGGGATTACGTCTACTCATGCTGGGATGAGTGCCACTGTTACAATGTTACAGCAACATCACTGGTGGCCGAGTTTACATAAAGAGGCTAAAGAATATATATGACAATGTTAACTTTTGACAACAAATTAAAAATTCTACTATCAGAAGACCAAAGCAGAACCCACTCACTGTCTCCAACATCCCTTTAGAATTTTATATTTGTACCATATTGGGCTTAAAAAACCTGGTAACTGATATAAATATATATTGGTAGCAATTGATTCATGTTCTCAATTCCTGTGGGTTTGGCCACAAAGAAATGCTGATGCTGAAGCAGTGATAAAGGATTTGAGCTGCCTTTCAGCCATGTAAGCAGTTCATACATTCTATTCAGACAATGGTCCAGCGTTTACCTCCAAGGCTTACAGGGATGCTATGACGGCAATTCAGCAACCTATTTTGAGCAGAGAGTAATGGGTTATTCAAGTAAGCTAATGGCTTGACTAAACAAGTCCTGACCACTAGGGCGCTCAGTTCAGGACTTAGTTGGTACCATATCCAATAAGAGGTCCAGAGAGCTTTAAATAACTTGTCTAGAAGAGTACTGGGTGTTGACACTCCATACGAAGTGCTCTTCCGAGTACCTATGTATGTACTTGACCTATAAATAATTCTGGGAAGGTGGTAGAAGGAAAATTATTTGACCTGGAACAACATTTAACTAGCTTACAGAACGTCCAAGAGGTCCGAGACAAGCTATCTAAGTTAAAGCATTCTGAAAAGGTATTGCCAGTTGCTGATGGGTGGATCTCCCCAGCAGGAGATCTACTTCAAGAAAAGATTCCCAATAAACAAGTGTTTGGGCCATCCTACAGACCAATCCCCCAGTTCTTGGGGTAAAAGACACTTGAACTGTAATCCTGCCTCCGTAGTATAGTTCAAAGAAAAACAGAAAGATGTCCATTGACCACATTAAGAAACAATATGTGGCCAATCCTGTGCAGCTAAGGAGACTTCAGAGTAGAGCTTCGCAACCTCCCCCTGCTCTGAATGAGATGCTTCTTGAAGAGTACAGTAACATTGAGAACTTGACTCCAAGACAGATATTTGAACCTGCTGTGTCTCCAGCTTTGCACCACAAACAGGTTCCTTGGAAGGATCTGGTGCTGCAATTTCTACAGTTGCAAACATTACAATCAACTACATGGTTTATAAAAAAATTCTGCATGAGTAAACATCAAATGAGATGATTCCTTTTCAAGAAATAACACTATAAAAGAATGAATCTGTATTCTGTCCAGCTGAATTTCCAACACAATCTTCTGTCACTCTATGCCTTAGATTTTTCCTTGCTTATTAATGGTTTTGTGGCAGGTAACCAATACTATCATGGTCCCATGTTTGGATTGCTACAGGACTGTACTTTCTCATCATATGGCTTGTGATGATGACTGTTGTTCTGCTACTACTAAAACGACACTATGTTCCTGAAGGAACAGTACCACCACAAGTGGTTTGAGAACTACAGTTTCATCTTTAATTCACACAGAGCTCAAAGAGATCTCTACTCTCTGAGCATTATAGCTTATCCTGTGCCCAGTGGCATGATTTGGGAATGGGTTCCTTAACAGGTTATTGGACCTACTGAGGCAATGCAATTGTTGTATGTGTTGAACGTTTTAATGAATCACTTGATTATTCCTGGCTCTATTTCAGATGACTAGGACACCGAGACTGTAAAAAGCAAGATATCTCATTTACGTGTATTTATAACTCGTGATAAAGAGAATCCTTGCATAAATGCACTTATCTGCAAAGAAATGTGCTGCTTTTATCTTTATGCAGACCATTACATACATCGAACCAGCTATGCCCGAGAGATATAGATTATACACAGTGGGAGGCTCCACCCATTTATAGCTATTCCAATTTCTTGAAGAAATTACCTTCTTTACAGAGTAATTCAGGTCAATTCCTTCAGCTTTCTATTCTTCAAAACACCCAGAACATCTTCTGAAGAACTTACTTTCTGATACTTAATTACTAATAATACATGAATATATTCAGAAGAGTTTAATCAGACTCTGTCCATTCAAGGTTATGAGTACTGGAAAGAAAAATTGATGATAAAACTATTTGGGGAGCCAAATATTCTCAAGTTCAAGGTAAAGATGCCCTATTTAGAACATTGAGCATTGAGAGCTCCATTGAAGACAATGAAACAGTTACAGGCTTATGGTGGCTGGTATAAGCCTTCTGCTCCAACATTCCAATGGTTGTCTCTAGGTTTCTCCCTTTGAAATTTAGAACATTCTATCCTTGGTGGATGGGATGTTCTAATAGCATTGTAGCCCTTCTGCCTCCGGCTAAACGGGTTGTTAAAGGCCTTCTCCTTCATTATAGGCCCTCGCCTGCAGCCTGGTCCTATAACTCTAGTTCAGCGCCTTTAACAACCGGTATCACCCTTGGCAGCGGGCTATAATGTTTTATTCCAAGCATATCCAGAGAAATAATTTTCCTGAATTAAACAATTCAGCAGGCTACCTGTCTGGGCTTTGGAACAAAGAAAGATCTTAAGAGATCCTCTACATCAAATGTCTACTTAATGCAGTTCACCAATTGGCAACTGAAAATAAACATATCAGACACCGAGTTAAACAATCTGATCCAAAATGGAACCTACAATTCTTCATTATTGTCTCTTGAAACATTTAGCCCTATGGCCCATTGACTGTAATACATTCATGCACCATTTTCTTTCCTACACTCCTGGTCCTAAAGCTAATCTTCCTGACACCCAATATAACAGACGCATACCTGTAGTCAATACTACATATAGTGTAGGTAAGCTGTGCCAACGCTGATCGACATAGTCCTGTGTACTGGCTGTGAAGGAGCATTTGTCCACTATTAAGGGAAATATGGATTTTTCAAATTTCCTCCTGGGACCAAACCCCATTAGAACGACACGATTCATAGCGACCAGAATATATGCCATTAACAATGAATGGAACAAATATTCAAAAAAAGAAGCTGCTGAAAGTATTCGACAAATGAATTGAGAAAATATGCAATATGCTTTTAAAATGATAGACAATGGTATGCACATACTCTCTAAAAGCACCTTATCGATTATCAAACAAATGAAGGGAAACACATTTTCTGTTGCTGAGAATCCACAAGCTATGTGGCTTCTACCCAGAGTTATTTCCCTTACAATCACAATGTTCCACTTCAAGGAGTGACAGAAGGAAAAGTAATTGGGCTGGTAACAGAAAAAGCACAATATACATGTACATCATGTATGGATCCTTCCTTTCAATCAGATGTGTTTAAATGAAGACAACTCAGTAGGTTCAAAGGTTCAAAATAAGCTTTATTCGATATTCAGAAAGAAATATCATATAAGCGTGAGTATAAAAAAAAAATAAAAAAAAAATACATTACATATTTAAAAAATGCTGAATTTCATAAAGTTTCAGTATCAGTATCTAATAACAAGAACTGATCTAATGGTGGTAGGGAAATTGATCGTACCCCTACCTAGCAAATGTTTGTGTATGGCTGTAAATCTTGGTGGAGGGGAGATGTGGGGTACTCGGATAAAAGTCATAGAGATCCCAAACTGAGATGGGGCCGTCATTTTCATGGGGCTGGGAGGATCGTAGGTAGGGGACTGTGTGCCTGTCCCTAAATTTTACTAGGACTAAGTCCCCGGGAATTTCTTTGGGTGATGACCCTAACCAACCCACCCTTCTAACGCACAAAATGCCACCGTCTTTGTTGGGTGGGAGGGGTCTATTCTTTGATAACCAAAACAGTACCTTGGACAATAGGTCCTCATGTCTTTCAAATTTCCCGTGGGTGGGTGCAGGTACTCCAGCGAGAACGAGCACAAAGGGGGCGGCTTCGGGAGGCAAATCTATGCCAGCTACTCTTGTAGGTTCTGCTCTGATCGCAGAGTATTTAGATTTACGGGCAGTTTTGGTGGTGGTAGGTGATTGTCTCTTGGGTGGTTGTCTAACGATAGGGACATTTTTAGTGGTGTTGATCACAGGTGAATGAGTGATTTTGGCCACAGTGTGAGGTAGGCAAATGAGAGATTGATTTACAATTGGAGCAGTATTTGTGATGTGAGACACTTTGGGAACAGTAGGGAGAGTAGAGCAATTAGATCTAACAGTGGTCTCTAGTCTTGTCAATCTATCCCCTAGGATGTTAATGTGTTCGAGCAGGGGTGCTATTACAGATCTTAGCATCGCTTCAAACTGGGGTAATAGTTGCAAATTGGTGGATGCTACTTCCTCATCCAGAGTTGTAGTGTGCATCTTAGGTGAAATTGGATTTATGGCAAGCAATGAGGGATCAGTACAAGGTTTTTGTTTTTTAGTTTCTGTTTCGTGATTATTAGCCACGTCGTGCTTCCCTTTCCCTTTCTCACTTTGTCCTTGTGACAGTCCAATAGCTTGGCTGCTATCCTCCTTAGGTGATCGTGATGGGTCGCGAGGTCCAAGTGCATGAGGGTCGATAGTAAAGCCCTTCACAGGGGAAGGAGCTATAATAGGAAGAAAATTAGTCCCGCACAGAGCATTTAGTTCCTCCCAATAGGACATTTTTTCCGAACTGGCGGGGATTAGTGGCAGGGTTTGAGTTGAATGTAGGGGTTGACAACAATCATCGGTATCTGTTTCGCTGATGGTGATAAGGGTATTATGGTTCTGGGTGTAAGTATCCATGTTCGGGCCCGGGTAACGTTTTTGAGAGAAGATTGGAAAGGCCCCCTTAGATGTCATGACTTATGATTTATGTAAAATGGCTATGTTGGTGAAACGGAAAAACCATAAGTCGTCTAAAATGAGAATAGGCACTATACCTTCTCTTATGGGGGTGCCAAGGGGAATAGCCCGTCCCCGTCCTTCTCGTGCCGCTGAGGGCCGTAGAGGGCCCGCCCTTTGCCCGGGCTTAGCCCCGGGCTATGTCCCGCGCACGTCCCGCGTCGCGTGATTAGGTACTAAATTTATTCGCTTAAAGGTAGGGAGGCGGGAACACCGAGGGAAGAGGCAGCAGCTGGAAAACACAGAGCCTGCTGGACCTCGCAGTCCCTCGGCGTGTGGAGCTGTGCGTGTCCTTTAACCCCTGGTCAGTTGGCAAAGTTCAGAAAGCGCCTCCTAAGCGCTGGAATCCCACGTCGTTCTCCCCTCTGCTTACACGCCGTGAGCGGCACCCGCGGAGCGGGGGCGCGAAAGGTATTTGAGTTCACCAGGTGGGGAGGCGGGAACGCCGAGGGAAGAGGCAGCAGCTGGAAAACACAGAGCCTGCTGGACCTCGCAGTCCCTCGGCGTGTGGAGCTGTGCGTGTCCTTTAACCCCTGGTCAGTTGGCAAAGTTCAGAAAGCGCCTCCTAAGCGCTGGAATCCCACGTCGTTCTCCCCTCTGCTTACACGCCGTGAGCGGCACCCGCGGAGCGGGGGCCGCGAAAGGTATTTGAGTTCACCAGGTGGGGAGGCGGGAACACCGAGGGAAGAGGCAGCAGCTGGAAAACACAGAGCCTGCTGGACCTCGCAGTCCCTCGGCGTGTGGAGCTGTCCGTGTCCTTTAACCCCTGGTCAGTTGGCAAAGTTCAGAAAGCGCCTCCTAAGCGCTGGAATCCCACGTCGTTCTCCCCTCTGCTTACACGCCGTGAGCGGCACCCCAGCTCAGTATTTATCAGTGTTTCTAGCTGCAGACATCTTCTAGGTCACTCGCTACTGTGTGATTCTATTTCCTTGCATGGAAAGTGTAATCCTTTTAAGACAGGGTTGAGTTGTACCTTATCAGTTACTTCTGTTTCAGTTATTCCAACACACTTCTAAGAAATGGATCACATTCATTGTTCGGAAAGCATTCCTACCAAATCGGTCCCGGAATGCTTTCTAGACGATTCGGATCGGTGTAGTCCGACCAAGCAATTTTGATGTATCCGTATGCTTCCGGATACGATTCGGCCGGACTCCCATTGACTTCGATGGAAGCCTGGGTTCTGAATGAGAAGAGAGGCTCCCTTGGAAGACAGCAGAGGCTGGGGAAAACCTTGCACCCTGTGGCGGGCACCCCATGGTGCCCGCTACACTGTGCATGGTTGAAAAAGGGGGGTCCCTTGGGTACCTACATGAGGCCAATTCAGAAGGCCCCGGCTGAAGGGGGGGCCTGCTATTCCAGCAGCCGTTCCGTTCCGGAGAAACCGAATCAGAATGGCTGCCCGAATTGGTCATCGTACACGCTCACTCGAAACTGAGTCCATTGAGCTGTCCGATTCGGCTCCAAAACACGCGATCTGTCCGAATGCCTTTCGGAACCGATTCAGACAGCCCTACTGTTTTTTGAGCATCATAATCGGTCGTTGGGAACTGTGTACGATTCGGTCAGTAACCAGGGTTGCAGATTGGATTCGGCAAACCCGAATCTGATTCGGAGCCCTTCCGAACGACATTGGAATTGACCCCTTAATGTTAACTAATACCAGCTGTTGTGAGATGGAGACCAGCCAACTGTACGCAATTACAGTTTCTAAAACAATACAGTGTTATGAAATTACCTTGTATCCTTTGCCTCACCACTTAATCTAAGGTACCCCTAGGTCTGGAATTGATATAGACATGCTTTCAGACAAAATTAACTAACTTCTATGCTGTTACGAAGGGAGGTGTGTTCCACATATGCAGCTGAGACTTATAACCTGCACACAACCCGAACTGCCTCAGAAATACACAGGCTCTTACAAATGCAACAGGCATTGTGCACTTTTTAAGAACATCATATCTGTTCTGGTGACTGGATTTAAAGCTTGACTGTACTCATCCCCTTGTTTTTTCCTCTCTTGTTCTCAAGCCTGTTTCGTGAAATCCTTATCATCCATCTAATCGCCTGCTGTGGCTTTGTCACCAGTCTTTTAATCAAAAATGGGTATCAATCCCCAAGTACATGTATCCAGTTGAACAAAATTGCAAAGAAACATTAGTGCACAATCTGGGACATGAATGACTTTCTGAAATAAATGATACATTGATTTTTAAAAATCTTTATTTATATTTGTCAGGGAAATACAAATACAAGTGATCTCCAATACCATTGTAACCATGTGACAGATATATGTACATGACTCTCAAAAAAGGACCACTCAAAACAACAAACCCTCATCAATAAAAGGGGGGCATGTTGTATATACCATGGGGAGTAAGCAAAGACATGGTTAACATCCACACAGTGTGTTAGGGTGGCATGGTTTGAACGGTTGAAACAGTGGAAGATCGGACATCAGAGAATAATAGAAGGAGGGAATGAGAGGGAAAGATTGAGAAATCGGAAAAGTAAAGGGAAGAGAGAAGCGGAGAAGGGGGGGGGGAGGGTTACGTGGACGTATCCAGGGTCACAGAGCATGTTGCGGAGCCTTCGAGAAGGTGGTCTACTTTACTGTGGACTCAGGAGCCTATGCAGAGCAGGAAATAAAAATAGGAGGAGACTAGGTGAGAGGGCCAGTGGAGGCGCTCCGGCTGGGTGGCAGACAAAGTGAAAAGACGGTACAGGGGAGGCGGGGATGCGGAGTAGGGGAGGGCAGTGGAGATGAGAGAGGGAGGCCCTAAGCACCGTTATCGAACTTCCGGGTACAGGCTGGGACTTAGAGAGTGTATGCCCCTCAGGCAATGGGGTAGGTGCACAGAAAGGGCAACCAGGTCTGCGAGACAATCTGTTTTATCCAGCACTCTGTATATAAATCTTTCATAAGAGGTCATTTTGTACATCATGGGTGGGGAGATGGGGCAATCTCCAATGATGAAGAATGCAGATTTTTGTCACAGTGAGCGCTGTGGCTAATAAGAGTCTCTCGTGGGTGGTGAGGGTAGGGGAATCATCCATATCCTGTAATATAATCAATTGCTGTGGAAAGGGCAGTGGCAAGTGCAAGGTCTCAAAAAGGACAAATTTCTACCTCCCTATAAAATGCATGTATTTGGGGGTGGTCACTAAGAATGTGAACTTTGGTTCGGTCACATCTTCAACATTTGGAATGGAGCAGAAGGCCTGCTGAATGGAGTTTATGCGGGTTCCAGTACCAGTCTTGCAATGTTTTAAAAAGACACAGTTTCCCTTCTGGATTCCTGGACTCCTTCGGTAAGGTCTGCCACAAGTTTGTCCCAGTAAAGTTCAGTGTAGTAAGTCTGTAATGATCTCTGCCTGGAGTCTCGTAGCTTGGTGAGAGTCAGTTTAGCATAAAGGTTGAATATTAACAGATTGACAGTCCTGGCATCACACCCCGGGAAACTACCTTTACAACGCAACTATTACAACGAAATGCTATTACAACGCGACTATTACAACGCTAAAACTATTACAACGCATGTTTTTACAACGCATGCTATTACAACGTAACTGCTATTACAACGCATGTTTTTACATCGTAAATTTATTAATTTTTAATTTTATTAAAAAATGTGATTAATATTACAAAAATTAAATCTCAGGTATATTTTTTTGAAAATGTAAATGATTAAACTATAAAAAATGAATATTATATATTTTTAGAAAAATATTTAATTATTTAAAATCAATGTTGAAATAATGTTAAAAAAATTAATACTCAGGTATCTTTTTAGAAAATGTAATTATATTATATATATAATATTTATTTTTATATTAAATTAATTAAATAATATATTGGATACATGTTGATAAAAATTTTATTAATAAAAGAAATAATACTCAGGTATCTTTTTAGAAAATGTAAATGATTAAACTATAAATAGAGAACATTATATGAATATTATATATTTTTAGAAAAATATTTAATTATTTAAAATCAATGTTGGATTAATGTTAAAAAAATTAATACTCAGGTATCTTTTTAGAAAATATAATTGTATTATATATATATTATATTTATTTTTCTATTAAAATAATTAAATAATATATTGGATACATGTTGCTAAAAACTTTATTAATAAAATAAATAATACTCCGGTATCTTTTTAGAAAATGTAAATGATTAAACTATAAATAAAAAACATTATATATATTATAGTAAATTATTAAATTATTTAAAATCAATGTTGGATTAATGTTAAAAAAAATAATACTCGGGTATCTTTTTATAAAATGAAAATGTTTTATATATATATTATATATAATTTTTTTTTAAATTAATTAATTAATATATTGGATACATGAAGATAAAAAAATTATTACCACAAGAAATAATACTCAGGTATCCTTTTAGAAAAAGTAAATGTTTAAAATATAAATAGTGAACTTTATATAATTATAATAAATTATTTAATTATTTAAAATCAATGTTGGATTAATGTTACAATTTTTTTAATACAAGCATTTATAAATATTTAAGGTTTATGAAAATATAAATGTTTTAACTATTTGAAGTGATTAATGTTTTATTGTAAAAAAATGTATTAATAAAATAAAAATTAAATTATAAAAATTATTTTTTTATTTTATGAAGGAATATATTATTATTAAAAATAATAATTATTGATAAATTATTTATTTAAAATATATATCACTTTTAAAAAATGATGCACATACAATAAGAAACATATTTGAAAATTTTCCCACGCTTCCACATTGAATTCAATGGAAGGTTTAGTCCTTCTTTTATTGCAATGAACGCTCTATACAAAGCAACGTAATGGATTAGTAAGGTCGAAAAAGAACAGATGGAGGAGAGAGAAGATGAAAACAAGACCAGCATACAGGTAAGTGAACAAAAACATTATTTATGATAGTCTATACATTATTTAAAGAGTAAATTTAAGGAAGTAAAAAAATATAAAGACAATAACGTTATTTAAAAATTTGTTTTATTGTTGTGAAAAAAATATATACAAAAACTTTCGATTTTTATTAACATATTTCACATTTTTAAAAAATTTTACAACACCAATTAATAATTATATAATAAAATGTATTTAATAATGTATAACAAATAGTCCTTTCTTTATCTTGGTACTTTTTAGATGACGTCGTTACGTTGACGTCGACGTTAGCGGCCATCTTGGATAGCATCGATTGCTGGAAGCAGCTGCAAGCTGATCTGCGCTCAGGTAGGAAACTTTAAAAAGTTATTTTATAATGTAAAAAACATTATGTACATATATATTGTAATGAAAGAATAAGGAGAGGTTGCGGTAGTTATTAAAAGATGTATAGATTTGGTTTTAAGCATGTCGCCGAACATATTACTTGCATATGTCTATGTCGGGTTATGTAAGAAATAATGTAATAGATACAGATTGAAAATAAGTATATATGTTTGATTTATTGAAAACTTTTTGAACGTTTAATGCTTTGATGTAACTTAGATATAGTTATCGATCGAAGATTGGAAGTGGAGAAATAGGATAGTTTGGTTGTTTTTTCCAAAATGATTGCTTTTCTCAAGGTATTTGATAAATAAATCTATTTCTTTCTAATTGTACGAGATAAAAAAAGTGATACATATTTTGTTTCAGACCTGATACTATTCGTTTCAGAGCTTTAATTTGTTGTATTTTGTACTTTAGCTTTTGAAGCGTAGATTTGATGCATTGCTTAAATATGTATTTGGTCTGGAATTCGAAAATATTTCTTGGCGTTTTTTTTTTATATTGGAAAATTTGAAAAATGTTTATTTGTAATTGTACGAGATAAAAAAAAGGGACTCATTTTATTTAAGACCTGGAATTTTTCGTTTCAGAGGTTTCTTCTGTTGTATATTGTACTTTTGCTTTTGCAGCGTACATTTGATGCATTGCTTACAAATGTATTTGTCCATGGAATTCAAAAATATTTCTTGGCGTTTTTGTTTATATTTTTAAATTTGGAATGTGACAAGATTTGACTTAGTTAGTGAGAATAATAATAGTTAGGATGTGATATATGATAAGAAAATTAATTAAAATACAGGTTGGAATCGTTATGTTTTGAAAAATATTATTTTTGCAAACAAAGAAAAAGTTTTAAGGATTTGTGTACCGAAGACGTACTTATTTCGAAAGACGTCCATGTTTGGATAAAAAAAAGAAATCATTTTAACAAAAATTTACTAAATACGTTAGAAAAATAGATGGAATTTTATGGCATTTAAATAATTATTAACTTATAATGAACAATGCATTACTGACATTACCAAGACGAAGTTTAGTTCGAATTTTTGAATATATGACAAATACTGTCATAAAATTATACTTTAAAGCAATGTTTTGTAGATATTAAACATTTGATAAAAAAAGCATCACTTTGGAAAAAATAAGTGGTGAGAAAAGAAGGAATATTTTAAAAGGATTGTTCAAAATGTTTTCATACCAAATATACTCCATTTTAAATGCGATGGATATCATCATATTTTTGCAAATAGGTGAAGAAAATTGACTTTTTTCTGATTTAAAGGGTTTTTTTGAAAAATAAAAATATTCCTGTGGAATTGGCTTCTTTGACAAAAATGTAGAATAGAAGAAAAACAAAATTTCAGGTAAAAGAACCCGACAAAATAATTTAAAAAAATGTTTAAAAAAATGCCAATTTAATTAAATGTTGAAAAAAAATTTTGATCAAAGCAGGAAAGTAAATTTGTGAAAACTGATTAGAAATGTAATATGTTAGCAACATTTTCCAGGTAGTCTAATGCCACAGTCAACGAAAATTGTTGAAGTACTCCCAATAGTCTCTCAGACATTTCCTTAGCTTGCTTAGAAGGTCGTGGATTTAGGCTACCTGTTAATGCTTGGGCAAGTCTCATTTCTTGAAAACTTTGCTCCTTCTTCAAAGTTTTCAAAAAAGAGTAGAAATTTGGATGATGTTTACCAATTGTATGACTGAAGGAGTTGTGCCATCCCTCTATGGCATTGTTTGTTTTAGTACCTACTTCTAAGCAGGTTGAGTAGCAGTTCCACCACTCCACATGGAAACGTGGCTTCCTCCTGCGACCTGATCGGCTTAGATGTCCAATCCATGTGTCCTCAAAGTAATTTAACAAGGGAGCCAATTTTTCTTCATTTTCGACATAATATTCTGATTCAGAAATTGCAGTGTAGTATTCGTCTACACTTTCAGGAGGTACAAAACAAAGTGCTGTTAATTTTTTTAATTCAAATTGAAGCTTACTATCTGAGCAGTAATCTGTAACCAGGGATGTTTTTTGTAACTTACGCCAATATGCCTGGGAAAAATGAAAAAAACACCCCTGAATTTGGGTATCCACGTACAATTTGTTGATCACATTGATCATAGTCAATTCAAAATCAATTATGATTTTCCGAGGACTTTTGCCTGATGTTTTCTCTTTAATCACTGTCAAAAATTCAGTGTAGGTTGCAGATTGCTTATCTGGTAGTAAGCTATACACTAAGGGAACTACATTTTTGTTAATTTGTGCATGAATGCTGTAAATTTGAGTGAATGGATGGGGTGTACATTTAAACGTCCCATCCATCATCCAAATTTCAGTATTCTCTAACTTAAAAAGATTGCGGGGAGTACTAAAAATTAGAATACGTTTAAGAGGGTTTTGGTTGTCATAGAGTAAGAAAGGTTCATTAGAGAAAGACAAAGTAAGGTCATGAGGAATATTTATGTCAGCAAAAGTTTGAGGGGTAACTGTGTTTGTGTTACTTGCCTGCTTTTTACGTTGGATAATTCTCCGCAAATTGGGTATAATAGGCATATTGCAAGCAATATGACCGGGGACATGCTGTGCAACCTCTCTTAAAATAGAACCAGGAGTTTCATTGGAGGTGGATGCAATATCTTTCATCTCGTTAATTGTTTGACGTATTTCTATCTCCATTGCAGAGGCAGAGTGGTTATGTTCAGTGGTTTTTATTATGATGTCACCAACAGTAACCGCTCTGCCGCTGCAACGGGAAGAATAATATTGTACACACCTCCAATGTCTCCTTGGTTCACTTATTCTTTCATTACAATATATATATCCACAATGTTGAAGAAGTCTGTTCCCTTTCCTGGATTTAATATAAGAAGCTGTGGCCTGGCTTGAAATTATCTGTTGAAAAAAATAAAAACAGAAAAGATAATTAATATGTTTTCTAGAAATTTGTTTTATTTTTTTTAAAAAAAATTATTTAATGTTTATACTACATTCTAGAGTTATTTTACTAAGTGCCACAACTACACTATCCAGCACTTACCCTACAGAAGCACTTTCCTGGAGTTAGAATAGTAAGTGGCACTCCTACACTATCCAGCAATTACCCTACTGATGCACTTTCCTGGAGTTAGAATAGTAAATGGCACCCCTACACTATCCAGCACTTACCCTACTGATGCACTTTCCTGGAGTTAGAATAGTAAGTGGCACCCCTACACTATCCAGCACTTACCCTACTGATACACTTTCTTGGAGTTAGAATAGCAAGTGGCACTCCTACACTATCCAGCACTTACCCTACAGATGCACTTTCCTGGAGTTAGAATAGTAAGTGGCACCCCTACACTATCCAGCACTTACCCTACTGATGCACTTTCCTGGAGTTAGAATAGTAAGTGGCACCCCTACACTATCCAGCACTTACCCTACTGATGCACTTTCCTGGAGTTAGAATAGTAAGTGGCACCCCTACACTATCCAGCACTTACCCTACTGATGCACTTTCCTGGAGTTAGAATAGTAAGTGGCACCCCTACAATATCAAACACTTACCCTACTGATGCACTTTCCTGGAGTTAGAATAGTAAGTGGCACCCCTACACTATCCAGCACTTACCCTACTGATGCACTTTCCTGGAGTTAGAATAGTAAGTGGGACCCCTACACTATCCAGCACTTACCCTACTGATACACTTTCTTGGAGTTAGAATAGTAAGTGGCACCCCTATACTATCCAGCACTTACCCTACTGTTGCACTTTACTGGAGTTAGAATAGTAAGTGGCACCCCTACACTATCCAGCACTTAACCTACTGATGCAATTTCCTGGAGTTAGAATAGTAAGTGGCACCCCTACACTATCCAGCACTTAACCTACTGATGCACTTTCCTGGAGTTAGAATAGTAAGTGGCACTCCTACACTATCCAGCACTTACCAGAATCTAGCACTTTTCACTGGGTTACATAAAAAATGTAAACTTTTAAATATTTAACATTAATCCTACTGATTCAATTTGATGGTGTTCGATTTGAAAGTGACTCATTTACATTAAACAGCACTTACTATTCTGATGATATTTCTCTGTTTTTTTAAAAATTGATATATCTATATTTTGGTCATAATTATGTGATTTAAAGGTGACTTTTATGATAAATTACCTTGGGTTTTTGGTGTTTGCTTCTTGCTGCTCTTCCTGCTCTTCTACTTTATGTTTGTTTTGGTTGTTGGTTGATTGTTTTCTCTGGTTTGGAACTTCAAGTTGGATTCTAAAAAAAAAACAAAAAATAGAGATTGTTTCATATGTTTCCAAATTTTTCATGTTATTGTATTATTTAAAAAATGTGATTGTACGGCAAGATAATAAATGATTCTTTTTCAATTTGGTATAAAACATGTTTTTTGAATGTACACATTTTTAACACATGTCTCATTTATTTTACACATCAGAATACACATTGGTACACTTATACTATCCAGCACTTACCCTACTGATGCACTTTCCTGGAGTTAGAATAGTAAGTGGCACCCCTACACTATCCAGCACTTACCCTACAGATGCACTTTCCTGGAGTTAGAATAGTAAGTGGCACCCCTACACTATCCAGCACTTACCCTACTGATGCAGTTTCCTGGAGTTAGAATAGTAAGTGGCACCCCTACACTATCCAGCACTTACCCTACTGATGCACTTTCCTGGAGTTAGAATAGTAAGTGGCACTCCTACACTATCCAGCACTTACCCTACAGATGCACTTTCCTGGAGTTAGAATAGTAAGTGGCACCCCTACACTATCCAGCACTTACCCTACTGATGCACTTTCCTGGAGTTAGAATAGTAAGTGGCACCCCTACACTATCCAGCACTTACCCTACTGGTGCACTTTCCTGGAGTTAGAATAGTAAGTGGCACCCCTACAATATCAAACAATTACCCTACTGATGCACTTTCCTGGAGTTAGAATAGTAGGTGGCACCCCTACACTATCCAGCACTTACCCTACTGATGCACTTTCCTGGAGTTAGAATAGTAAATGGCACCCCTACACTATCCAGCACTTACCTTACTGATGCACTTTCCTGGAGTTAGAATAGTAAGTGGCACCCCTACACTATCCAGCACTTACCCTACTGATGCACTTTCCTGGAGTTAGAATAGTAAGTGGCACCCCTACACTATCCAGCACTTACCGTACTGATGCACTTTCCTGGAGTTAGAATAGTAAGTGGCATCCCTACACTATCCAGCACTTACCCTACTGATGCACTTTGCTGGAGTTAGAATAATAAGTGGCACCCATACACTATCCAGCACTTACCCTACTGATGCACTTTCCTGGAGTTAGAATAAAAAATTGTATCCCTACACTATCCAGCACTTACCCTACTGATGCACTTTCCTGGAGTTAGAATAGTAAGTGGCACCCCTACACTATCCAGCACTTACCCTACTGATGCACTTTCCTGGAGTTAGAATAGTAAGTGGCATCCCTACACTATCCAGCACTTACCTTACTGATGCACTTTCCTGGAGTTAGAATAGTAAGTCGCACCCCTACTCTATCCAGCACTTACCCTACTGATGCACTTTCCTGGAGTTAAAATAATAAGTGGCACTCCTACACTATCCAGCACTTACCCTACTGATGCACTTTCCTGGAGTTAGAATAGTAAGTGGCACTCCTACACTATCCAGCACTTACCCTACTGTTGCACTTTACTGGAGTTAGAATAGTAAGTGGCACCCCTACACTATCCAGCACTTACCCTACTGATGCAATTTCCTGGAGTTAGAATAGTAAGTGGCACCCCTACACTATCCAGCACTTAACCTACTGATGCACTTTCCTGGAGTTAGAATAGTAAGTGGCACTCCTACACTATCCAGTACTTACCAGAATCTAGCACTTTTCACTGGGTTACATAAAAAATGTAAACTTTTAAATATTTAACATTAATCCTACTGATTCAATTTGATGGTGTTCGATTTAAAAGTGACTCACTTACATTAAACAGCACTTACTATTCTGATGATATTTCTCTGGTTTTTTTAAAATGGATATATCTATATTTTGGTCATTATTATGTGATTTAAAGGTGACTTTTATGATAAATTACCTTGGGTTTTTGGTGTTTGCTTCTTGCTGCTCTTCCTGGTCTTCTACTTTATGTTTGTTTTGGTTGTTGGTTGATTGATTTCTCTGGTTTGGAACTTCAAGTTGGATTCTAAAAAAAAAAATAGAGATTGTTTCATATGTTTCCAAATTTTTCATGTTATTGTATTATTTAAAAAATGTGATTGTACGCCTAGATAATAAATGATTCTTTTTCACTTTGGTATAAAACATGTTTTTTGAATGTACACATTTTTAACACATGTCTCATTTATTTTACACATCAGAATACACATTGGTACACTTATACTATCCAGCACTTACCCTACTGATGCACTTTCCTGGAGTTAGAATAGTAAGTGGCACCCCTACACTATCCAGCACTTACCCTACTGATGCACTTTCCTGGAGTTAGAATAGTAAATGGCACCACTACACTATCCAGCACTTACCCTACTGATGCACTTTGATGGAGTTAGAATAGTAAGTGGCACCCCTACACTATCCAGCACTTACCCTACTGATGCACTTTCCTGGAGTTAAAATAGTAAGTGGCACCCCTACACTATCCCGCACTTACCCTACTGATACACTTTCTTGGAGTTAGAATAGTTAGTGGCACCCCTACACTATCCAGCACTTACCCTACTGTTGCACTTTACTGGAGTTAGAATAGTAAGTGGCACCCCTACACTATCCAGCACTTACCCTACTGATGCAATTTCCTGGAGTTAGAATAGTAAGTGGCACCCCTACACTATCCAGCACTTAACCTACTGATGCACTTTCCTGGAGTTAGAATAGTAAGTGGCACTCCTACACTATCCAGCACTTACCAGAATCTAACACTTTTCACTGGGTTACATAAAAAATTTAAACTTTTAAATATTTAACATTAATCCTACTGATTCAATTTGATGGTGTTCAATTTGAAAGTGACTCATTTACATTAAACAGCACTTACTATTCTGATGATATTTCTCTGTTTTTTTACAAATGGATATATCTATATTTTGGTCATTATTATGTGATTTAAAGGTGACTTTTATGATAAATTACCTTGGGTTTTTGGTGTTTGCTTCTTGCTGCTCTTCCTGGTCTTCTATTTTATGTTTGTTTTGGTTGTTGGTTGATTGATTTCTCTGGTTTGGAACTTCAAGTTGGATTCTAAAAAAAAAAATAGAGATTGTTTCATATGTTTCCAAATTTTTCATGTTATTGTATTATTTAAAAAATGTGATTGTACGGCAAGATAATAAATGATTCTTTTTCACTTTGGTATAAAACATGTTTTTACAATGTACACATTTTAACACGTCTCATTTATTTTACACATCAGAATACACATTGGTACACTTATACTATCCAGCACTTACCCTACTGATGCACTTTCCTGGAGTTAGAATAGTAAGTGGCATCCCTACACTATCCAGCACTTACCCTACTGTTGCATTTTACTGGAGTATTGAATAGTAAGTGTCACCTCTACAATATCCAGCACTTACCCTACTGATGCACTTTCCTGGAGTTGGAATAGTAACTGGCATCCCTACTCTATCCAGCACTTACCCTACTGTTGCATTTTCCTGGAGTTAGAATAGTAAGTGGCACCCCTACACTATCCAGCACTTACCCTACTGTTGCACTTTCCTGGAGTTAGAATAGTAATTGACAAACCTAAAATATCCAGCACTTACCCTACTGATGCACTTTCCTGGAGTTACAATAGTAAGTGGCACCCCTACACTATCCAGCACTTACACTACTGATGCACTTTCATGGGGTTGGAATACTAAGTGGCCCCCCTACACTATCCAGCACTTAATCTACTGATGCACTTTCCTGGAGTAAGAATACTAACTGACAACCCTACACTATCCAGCACTTATCATACTGATGCATTTTCATGGAGTTGGAATAGTAAGTGGCACTACTACAATAACAAGCACTTACTAAATAGAAGCACTTTCAAGGATTTAGAATACAAAATAGAATCTCTACACTATCCTTCACTTTCTTTAATGATGCATTTTTATAAAAAATAAAATAGAATATTTACACTATCCAGCACTTACCTTAATAACAATTGTATTTATTTAAATATTTTTCTTTGGCTTTGTTAGTCGAGGTATATTCTCAGTTTGAGTCTTGAGGAGAGGGCTTCAAAAAATAATTTCCAGTATCTGAAATGAATTTGAAAATTTATTTCAGAAAAATCAAAAATATATTTTTGAAATAATGATAACTGAGAAGATCATAATGGAATCTTGCTTTCTGAAATTTATTCGTATTTCTAATGGTTAAAAAATTTACCTTTTTAACAATATTAAATTCTTGCTGTAAATTGAAAGGATGTTTTTCGTAAACCTAGTTGGTTTATCTGTATGAAAAAAATAAAATATAGCTATGGATTATTTTCTAGTAATTATTGGTAAATATTTAGTCATGTTTTTAGGTAAATCGTTATAAAAATACCTTATTATAAGTCGCTCTGAGATATGTTGATTTGTAGAAAATTAGCTTGAGTTGAAAAGAAGCTTATGTATTAGTGAGAATTGTTTGGAGAACTGTTTAAGAAAGAAATAAAAAATTGTTGTTGCATAAAAAAAGTTATATCAATTTCTGAATAAATTAATGTCACATGAAATATTAATATCGTTTTCATACAAATTATATTTATATTTCAAATGGATTATTGAGAGGAGTTTGCAAATATAATCTGATATGTTTAAAAATAATGGCTAATATAGTAATAATAATCGTGTTAATAAAAGTTAAATTTTTAAATTATTCATGATTATTCTTGATTAAATGTTCTATATAAATATTTATAACTTCGTTTTAAGTACTTACTTGAATATCATTGAATAAACGCTTAAAAGTTGGCTACTGCTGATATCTACTTCAAGAGGTCAGAGAGTCACCTTTTGATGTCTGCTTACTCTGGGAGTTGATAATCAACTGCACGTAAAATGGTGTCTTGCTCATATTTATATGTTTTACTCAGTAACATCATTAAATTTTTAATTTACACCGTTAGAATTCTAATTTTATAATAAGACTTATAATGTGGAAACTTATAATTTAAAATCTTTCGTTTTCAAGTTATGTTTTCATACTTTCGTTCCGTTTCTGGCATCCATTTTGAGAGTAATGTTTATCTTTAATGTCAACAAAATAGTTGAAGGACTTCTCTGTAAACATCAGTACGTAAAATGGCGGATTTATAGAAGTAATCACTTTTAGTTAAAATAAAATGTTTATGTGTTATTTATTTAATAATCGTTTATATTATTTAAAGGACATTTTAAAGGAAAGATAATTTTTCTTTCAGTAACATTAGTTAATATTAAAAATGCGAGTAATAAATTAGTTACTCGAGTATTAATTTTGATACTCGAGTATTTATTTTAAGAAATCGTTAATTTTTGATTTTTTCCGTGCAGTTTTTTAACACATTTTAAAACACTTCCCCACCCAAAACCCCTAATTTCCCTGCATCCCGTCCCAGATTTTATATATGAAAAAAAAAATAAACATTTAAATGCGTTGTAAAAGTATACGTTGTAACAGTTTTCGTTGTAATAGTACTTTTCTATTACTTAATCTATAATGCGTTGTAATAGTATTCGTTGTAAAATATAGCGTTGTAGTATACTTTACGTTGTAAAAAATGCGTTATAAAAACATGCGTTGTAATAGTATGCGTTGTAACGTCATGCATCCATCACACCCAGCTGTGAGCCCCAATGTGCCAGGTATCATTCTACAGAAGAATCTCATATATCCCATGGGCGTGGCCCCAAACAAGCTCACAGTCTCTTAGTTTGACATATCTCCACTAGTGGAGGGCAGGCAGTTTGAATTTGTCTTTGAGTGATCCAAAGGGGAAAATGTCCTTGTGCGAAATTAGCTGGTCAAGGGTCAATATGCTGGCTCTGCTCAACAAGCCCCAACTTAAAGCGTGTCCGTGTATCTTGAGTACTGGGTCATTCCAAATGGGTGCGTGATTGTGCAACCACTCATCAGTCCCCCGACTTCACCGTTGAGTGGCTGATCGGATTTATGTCAGGGAGGTGGGGTTTTGGGTTTATAAAGGAGTTGTAGCCCTGGACCAGCAGAGATAAGAAGACATTCATGCCGGCGTCCATCCCTTGGCTAACACTGTGAAATGAATAGGATGCTTGTTGACTCTTCCCTATAGCTGTACCTACATCTACTTCTCCGAGAAATTCCTACCGAGGAGACCCTGAAAGGAGGCTATGCAAATTACCTAGTGGAACCTACAGTGATCTTTGCTCCGGCAATGGGTACGGGCTAACTGCAGCAGGAGAAACCCCAGCTTTGACACAAAGAAGACTTTGCTGCCGCCACTGTGGATCACTTGCAAGATGTGGTAAGTGATGAGCCCTCTGACTCCTCAATGGTTATCCTTATTGAGCAACGTCCTCCCTTTTGTCTTGGAATTGCCCCATATGAAGGCTTTAACGTTACAGCCAGGAGAGATGGATTGACTGTGAGGGGTAACATGCCCAATACATATGTAAACCCAGGTACTATGACCATTTTCACAGCCTGTATCCTGCCCCAGGGCGAGAGGTGGAGAGGAAAGAAAAGGAAAGAGATGGGGTCCATAATAATATATGTAGAAGGAGACAAAGGTTGTGTGAGTGGAAGGATTGAGGCCAGATCACTTACCTAAGTAAACTCTCCACAACATCCGGCACAATGGACGCTACAGCACGTCTCTAGAAAATAAAAGGGAGAAGAAAGGTTAGAAAAGGAGGACAGACTAGAAAACTGGCACAGAGAAAAAAAGAGACGAGAGGAAGAGAGTGGAAATAAAAACACTCTCCCTATTCGTTCTAGCCTCTCACAGAATGAAGGAGAATGCAGAGCAGGAGAAGAACGTGAAGCAGGAGGAGGAGATTCGGGAGAGGTGGAATATCTCGAAATTTCATCCTGCCCAGACATGGAGGGAACCCGGGCCCGAAAAGGATGAAAGAAGGAGAAAGGGCGACCTGCGGATACACAGGGGATGGTGAGAACCCGAGGAACCAGAAGAGAACTTTGACTAGAACTGACCCTTTAACAATGGCTATCACTCCCTTCATGATTCTAGGGACCTTAACTAACCAGTTGGGTGACAGGGGGTAAATGATGTAATGTCACCCTAAAGTTACATTTGTGAGATTGAGGGGAAAAAAATTAAATTTTACGCTGTCTCTAGCACTTTTTGTCAGTCGATGTCAAACCCAAAGTAGTCTCAGATTTTCTCCTTTTGAACTTCTGTTCAGAGAAAGTCCACAACACTATATGAAATGATGCATGAGGTATGAGAGAAGCAGACCAACTCCAGAGAACCATTGTAGTATGCCACCCAGTTACATAATAGATGAGTAAGCTGAAGGGGCTGTCCAAGAAAATATTTCTAAAGTTAAGGATCAGCAAAAGGGATGGTACAAAGTTGGAGCCAAATTTAGAGAATTTCAACCAGGCAATTGAGTGTTGTTACTGTTAACGGAAAAAAAAATCCTTGTCCAATGGAACGTGCGCTTTCAGATTCAAAAGAGACTAAATACTGTCAGAGAGGAAATATGAAATGCAAATATTTCATATGACCCACCTTAAAAACAGGAAGGGCCTCTGCCCCACAGGAATATGGTCTAGATAATTGAATCACAGTATCCTGAGCTCTGTGAGGCAGATGCTAACCCTAAGCTTTCGCTAAAAGAAAAAGCAGACTTGAACTCCTGTTGATATCATTCACCACAATTTGTTTTCCCAAAACACAGGAAAGACAAATTTAGTTAGACACAATAACACCACCAATCCTGGAAGGGTTGTTAAACAAACCCTCCATTTAATATCAGATGCACTGCGGGTGGCAATACAAGAGGAGGTAGAGAAAAAGTTACAACTTGGAGTAATAGAGCCCTCCCAATGACTGGAATTCCCCATTGTTTTAGTCAAAACACCAGATGGATTGTTAGATTCTGTGTAGATTTTTGGATGCGAAATCAAATTTCTATATTCGACTCATACTCTTTCCCTCATATTGGCAAGCCTATAGAACAACTATGGGAAACAGTGTTATATTATGACTCTCGACCTTACAAAAAGTTACTGGCAGATTCTGCTAAAATGTAATGTCAAGCAAAATCCATCCTTACTACACATGATGTTCTCTATCATGTTACATGGAGCATCAGCAACCTTGAGGACACTATAATCTATAGCAGGACTTGCGGCACCCATTTGAGTGGGGGTCTTTGAGACTTTAGTGGAAGCTGGATTACATCTCATCCCAAACGAGAGTAGAATCGCCCAGAAACAGTTCCTAGGTTACTTATTGAGGAACAGTGAGATAAAATCCAAGGAAGAAAACATATCTGTTATATATGGGGTTCCTTTCTCAGAGGACCAATGGGATTTATGAGGTTTTTAGGACTGGTAGGATACTACAGTTTGTTCAATCCTTGGTTCTCTCAAATAGCCATACCCTTATCCAATCTCCTGCAGAAAGAAAGTCTTGAAAAACGGAAAAATTCCCCTAGGATACCCATTTAGCCTTCCGAGAAACTAATTTTATAGTCCTCTGAATTCTCTAACGGGTTTATCCTCCAAACCAATGCTTCTGACCTGGGGATAGGCGCTATCCTTTCCCAAATAGGCTCAGAGGGGTTTGAAAATGGTAATCTTTATATCATGGTCTGGCTGATAAGTGGGCGGTAGAAACATTCAAATATTATCTGGAGAGTTAAGAGTTTATTCTATAAACTGATTACATACCCCTTACTTGGATGACCCAATATGAAGGTAGGAACCCTGAATTTTAAGCTGATTCTTGTCTCTGCAGCCCTATATCTTATAAGTTAAGCATAGGAAAGGTTAAGAACAAACTAATGCGGACTGACAGTTTCTTAATAATCTTCCCGATCGGAAGAATCCAGGTGATGTTTGTGAGCAGAAAGGACAGGGGCAAGATCATTTCCTTGAGAAAAAGCTCCCATGACATCCAGCACAATGTATTCGCAACAGGTCCCCGGAAACTAAAAGTAAGTACATTAATCTGGGTAGTTTACCTTCCCCCTCTTGGCCTAGGAGAGCAAGTGAAGAACTATCAGGCGATCTCCTCTCATCCTATGCCCAGGCAACTGATAACAGTAAGTCTCAATGTGGCACTATCCAATCCTTTGTAACCAATCCCCTCAGAGAACCGACTCTCAACAACAGATCAGTAAATAGAGATAACCTCACAAATATCAACATAGAGCAGATTACCCTAAACCACTCTATTAAAAAGTTGAAGTGTGGGCTCATTATTTGCAGATCTGCTAGCAAACATGCTCCTGACATTTTCAACCGCATTCTAGAGAATAATTTAGACATTATGGTCCCCACATAAACATGGCTAAATAGTTTGTCCTCGCCCATCCTTGATTTACTGGTTCCTCCTACCCACGACCTAATCCTCCTAGACAGAAACGGGAAACTTGGGGTAGGGGTAGCCTGCATTTATCGTAACTCAATCTCAGTCAAGCAAGCAGACTCCATCGGTCTATCCTCCTGCGATTATCTCTGCATTAATATCTCTGATGCTAAGCGCATCGCCAGCAAGCTTCATTTATTCTACCATCCCCCAGGTGATAACTTGACTTGTATCGAGGAGGTAATGGAGGTAATTGCATCCAACGCCAACTCACAAATACCTCCAATTTTCTTGGGTGACTTTAACTTCCACTGGAACAACACAAACGATAATGTTGTAGGCTGTCTTAAAGAGTTTCCGTCAGAACAGGAGCTATCTCAATTCTGTGACAGCCCTACTCACAACAAGGGAGAGACTCTGGACCTCATCATTGCAAAGACAAACATCATCCTACGAGAATCCATCACTCCATGTGATTGGACTGATCATCACTGCATCCTCTTCTCCATCAATATCGAAGTTGCTCAAAAAAGGGGCCAACTCTCAAAAACAAGACAATGGAAAAGGAACTTACAAAATATCAACCCCATCACTATGGTAAACCGATGCAACTCTGCCCTGAACCACATGAAGGACATGACGGATGTACATGACCTCACAACCTTCTAAAATTCCACCTTGCTCGAAATTCTGGACTCTACAGCGCCCCTCCAAGAAAAAAAGTCTCCTCAAAAATTTCCGAACCTTGGTTCAATGAGACCCCGAACTCAGAGTGACGCTATCTAAGAGTTGCGGAGTGCCTATGGAAATATGCACCTACCACTGATAACCATGATCACCTTAGAAGGTTAAGGAACTCATACAACAAGAAGATTCGTAAGGCAAAGGCAGACTTTTTCAGAACCTAGCTGAACCAAGCAATCAACCGGCCAAAAAAACTCTTTGAAATCGTTAATCAACAAGCATGCAACATGACTAACTCCAGGGAACTAAATGACCTGGCTACGCCTACCTGTGATGTGCTTGCCAATTTCTTCAGCAAAAAGACTAAGGCCATCAAGCTCGACATCCAATCCAAGAAGGCACTCCCACAATCTATAGCCCAAGATACTGAATGTGGAGCTCTACTCAAAGTCCATTTTAATACTCCAGGGGAATTCACAAAAAATATTGCTTCATGGCACACCTTCTCGTCAATCTCCCAACGAATAATCGATAACACTCTTCAAGCAATCAACCTCACCAATCACTTCTCTGACCCCCTGCCTCCTGCCCTGTTGCAAAATCCCTAGGAATCACCATAGACAAACATCTGAATATGCAGTTGCACATCTCTAATGCCACTAAGGGAGCTAATCACAAGTTGAGTACACTAAGAAAACTCAAACCCTTCCTCCCTCAGGCCGATCTAAAAATGGCAGTGAAAGCCCTAGTGTTGTCATGATTAGACTATGGAAGCACCACTCTTTGTGGTCTCTCCAAATACAAGCTGGCTCCGCTGAGGGCATCACTTAATGCTGCGGCTAGACTGGTATCGGGAACTAAAAGAAATAGCCACATCTCTCTGACCCTGAAAGCCCTGAACTGGCTGCCTAACGAGGCACGAATACACCTAAAAGTGGCCTGCATGACCCACAAAGCAATACATAATAATACACCCAGCTACTTAGCTCTAAAGCTAGAAAGGTCGGGAGGTTGCAGACAACTTCGAAGTGCAAGTACTTTCCTTTTGAAACCCCAATCCTTTCATGAGAAGAGAACTGGCTGTAGAGCTTTCTCAGGGATTGCACCAAAGATTTGGAACTCCTTACATCCAGTGGTGCGTGGAATTTCTTCCTTTACCGCATTCAAACAAGAAGTAAAAATACTACTAATGAACAAATTCACGTCCTAAGTCTTAATTCTAGGCTGACACCGAGTCACCTATACGATCTGCATATCATTGCCTACCTCCGGTGGAATGTATGAGATTATTATATGTAAGATTACTACCACAGCCACGTAATGCTCAATAACTGTATGTAGTGTAAAGCTTAATTGGCCTCGGGTCTCCTATATTATCCATATACTTCATACCCATGGTGAATGGAAGGTGTATATTATATGTTTGTTTGTTAGCACAATCACCTAATGCTCAATAACTATATATTGTGCAATGTCCTGCTGATTCCGGGTCCCCTATGTTTGTTATCCATACATTATATATCTCTGGTGAGTTCTGCTGGCGCTCTACTCAGAGGCTGGTTTTTAAACTATTTTGCTTTTCTTTTATTGCTCACATTGTCTAGCTGCTAATTTGTGGCACTGCATTAGGTTCCAGGCATTTTCTCACCGCGCTCGTGTGCTCCGACCCCGGTCCACCGCAGCTAACGCTGTTTGAGTGGAGGGCGGACACACATAGCGTGGCACACCCCCCCTGGCACGTCAGACGTTGACGGCAGGCAGTTGGGAGTGTACTTAAAAACATATATGAGCAGGTCGCACGCAGCGGCGTGCCTAGGGCAAGCCCGCCGGGCTCGTCCGCGCTCGGACCAGGCTCAGGGCCAGTCCCCTGAATCTTTTGTCCAGGGAAGTAATGCTATTCCAGAGACACTTTAATGAATCTTGACCCTATGAGGGGGGAGGCAAATTGCCCCAGACTTTCGCCTAATACCCACCTTCAAGGTCAAGCAGCACCATGCATAAACTGCCTGTCATCTCTCCGACAGATTATATCTCTCCCCACAAACTGTTGCCCACTTCGACTGGAAGAAATAACAGGCAAAATGATTGCGTGCAAAGCAAACTGCCATTAATTAACGCAACAGGGATGGTGCCTGGCTTACTGAGAAATGACGGTTTGAATTGTGGTCTGCTTAATGTAAGATTGCTTCCAAGGCATTCCACAGAGATACAGCTATTGATAGAGACACACAACTTAGATGCTCTATTTATGACAGAGACATGGACCACAGCAGGACTGGAGTTGGAACTGGAGCTGGCCTGTCCAGTGGGCTATAAGGCCTTTCATAAGCCAAGATCCAGGGGTCGGGGAGGTGGGACTGGAATTATTTTCAAAGAAGCATTGAATATCTCCCCGTTAGATATTGATGAAATCACTTGTGTGGAAATACTGGGCTTTTCCGTTCAGGATCAGACAGGACACTCTCTTACGGGTATGATCCGTTACAGGCCACTGGGGGTAATTAATGTACAACAACACCAAGAACGGATTGAAGTAATTAACAACGTGACCACTACCCATACCAGGTTCTTCGTCCTGGGAGACTTTAATCTGTGGGCCAATGGTAGAATGGACACAGTATTCAACAACCTTATTCAGTCCTGTGCAAACCTGAGCCTGACACAATGGGTGACAGAGCCAACGCACACCGAAGGTCATATCTAAGATATGATATTTGCGGAGGAAGGGCTTATTACTATGGGGGAAAGTCTGCTGGTGGGATGGTCGGACCACTATCTAGCCAATTTTAGCGTGTCAATTATAAGCAAGACGAGGCCCTTGAATAGGCAAGAAAGGACCTTCCGTGGCAGGGACTGGAAAGGATTACTAAGAAAGGCAAATACGGGCCCTCTATTCCAGACAGGGACCCTGTTTAACCCGGAGAAACAGGTAACAGAGAATTATACAGTCCTCTGCAAGTACCTAACTAGGAAGATTGACCAGCTTGCTCCGATAAAAGATATCAGGAAAAGAGGCAGTCCCTCAGCCACATGGTATACAGAGAACTTAAGGAGCCTTAAGCTGACCTGCAAAGTGGCAGACAGACAGTGGAGAAAGAACTACGTGGAAAAGGATAAAGTGAGCTGGAGGCTTACTCTAATAAAATACAAACAAGCATTTGCAATGCAATAGGTCTCGCATTAGGAAAGTGTGATGTTTTGGTATTGTAGATAATATGTTTCTTTATTTATGTTTTTGTATACACAAAATATAGGAATTAATAGTTTTGTATTTTACAATGCCAATATTTTTAATTTTTCAAATGTGACACCTTTAGCAATTGTAATACAATATGTGTTGTTTGTATGTAACTTGTATGCATTGATATTACAAATAACAATGGCTTTTATTTAAATGTATGAATTCAATTTTGAAATAAAAAGTTATTGTAATGTATTATGGTATTTGCTAAAACTTATGTAAATAACTTGGTGGATTTGTATTTGGAGGGTGGAGTTTGATTGTGGTTTTGTTTTTTGAGTTTGTTATTTGATGTTGGATTTGGAGGGTGGAGTGTGTAGTTGGAGGCTGGATTTGGAGTGTGTAGTTAGAGGGTGGAGTTGGAGGGTGGAGTTGGAGGGTGGAGTTGGAGGGTGGAGTTGGAGGGTGGAGTTGGAGGGTGGAGTTGGAGGGTGGAGTTGGAGGGTGGAGTTGGAGGGTGGAGTTAGAGGGTGGAGTTGGAGGGTGGAGTTGGAGGGTGGATTTGGAGGCTCGATTTGGAGGGTGTATTTGGAGGGTGGAGTTGTAGGGTGGATTTGGAAGGTGGATTTGGATTTGGAGGGTGGAGTTAGTGGGTGGAGTTAGAAGGTGGAGTTGGAGGGTGGAGTTGGAGGGTGGATTTGGAGGCTCGATTTGGAGGGTGGAGTTGTAGGGTGGATTTGGAAGGTGGATTTGGATTTGGAGGGTGGAGTTGGAGGGTGGATTTGGAGTTGGAGGGTGGAGTTGGATTTTGAGGGTGGAGTTGGAGGGTGGAGTTTGAGGCTGGAGTTGTAGTTGGAGGGTGGAGTTAGAGGGTGGAGTTAGAGGGTGGATTTGGAGGGTGGAGTTGGAGGGTGGAGTTGGAGGTGGAGTTGGAGGGTGGTGTTGGAGGGTGAAATTTGAGATTAAGATTCTTTTATTGTATAGTTAATAAAAACCATTACAATGTTGCATACTATATCAGTAAAGAAGAAAAGAAATATGAACTTGTTAAAAGATTAAAAAAAAGAAAAACTGCTTCAAATATTCAAGTTAAGACACTATTGATAAAGAGAAACAACATTGGCGATTCAGTAAGTCCATATGATTTTTATGCTTACTCAAAAGCTGACAAAAGATACTGGTTAAAAAATTCCAAGAGTTCTAATTTGTGTATTCTGTTCTTTTGTTTTCAAAATTATTAACATACTTGATTACTCTACAAATAAATTGAGGATCCACTGAGTCCAGCATTTGTAGGATCGCTGACCGGCATGTGCGAATTTCTTTTTCGTTAAATTTTCCCTTTAATAAGCATCGGCGTTCACTGTCCATTGCTGGACAAATGCAAATCAGGTGGATTATATCTTGCACAGCGGCACCACATAAGTTGCACCCCTTTGGACCTAGTGTTCTCCAGCCTGGTTGATCCGCGTTTGTGGGTAATTTTCCCATACTTAAGTTTAAGTATTTGTATTTGTAGTCCGATGAAAAGGCAAGCTCGAAATAAGGCGAGGGGGCCAACTTTTTGTAAGAACGTAATACCATCCATGCATGTGATCGATGTCTCAAAGATGTCTTATCAACGTTCAAGGAATGCATGTTGGCTGCCTTTTTTATTATCTTCTTGAAAGAGGATAAAGGTATCTTCCTATCCCACAATGATGCTAGCTCTGTGATATCAAGGGAAGATTTTAGGTACTTAGCATACTTAGACTTGGGGTTGTTTTGTATGGCTTCCCATATTGCAGAGTTGATATCGGTTTCGCGGTTCAACCAGATGCCGTACCAAAATTTGACTGTCTCATAATTTTTGTGCAATGTTTGTAACTGCAAGCCAAATTCGAGCCGTACCTGCGCGGGAGAGGCATCACATGGCACTCTAAATATGCATTTATACACTCTTATTTGGATTTTATCTAAGAGTGGAGCGCTCCTTCCACAATATAACACGCTACCATAGGCTACTGTAGGGATTAGTTGGCAAGTGGATTTGTAGGGTGGAGTGCTGAGTGTTGCTATTGTGGTGCTGATTAGTTTTGTGTTGTTTCTGAGCTGTGCTGTTGTTTGCTGACTGATGCTGTGTTGTGCTTAGTGATGCTGTGGTAGCGCATATTGATGTTGTGGTGCCCCTGAGTGATGTTGTGGTGCCTGAGTGATCCTGTGTTGGTGCCGATGCTGTGAGGATGCAATAGATAGATAGAGTGAGTGCGATAGATAGATAGAGGGAGGGCGATAGATAGAGTGAGGGCGATCGATTGATAGATAGAGTGAGTGCAATAGATCGAGTGAGTGCGATAGATAGACAGATAGTGAGGGCGATAGATAGATGGACATATAGAGTGAGGGCGATAGATAGATAGAGTGAGGGCGATAAGATAGATAGATAGATAGAGTGAGGGAGATAGATAGAGTGAGGGAGATAGATAGAGTGAGGGAGATAGATAGATAGATAGATAGATAGATAGATAGATAGATAGATAGATAGATAGATAGAGTGAGGGAGATAAATAGAGTGAGGGAGATAGATAGAGTGAGGGAGATAGATAGAGTGAGGGCGATCGATAGATAGATAGACTGAGGGCAATAGATAGATAGACTGAAGGTGATAGAGTGAGGGCGATAGACAGATAGAGTGAGGGCAATAGATAGATGGTTGTGTATGTGTGGGGGGTTGTGTGTGTGGGGGGTTGTGTGTGTGTGGGGTGTGTGTAGGGGTGTGTGGGGGGGGTGGGGTGTGGGGTGTGTGTGGGGTGTGTGTGGGGTGTGTGTGTGGGTGTGTGTGTGTGGGGGGGGTGTGTGTATGTGTGTGTGGGGTGTCTGTGTGTGGGGTTGTGTGTGTGGGGGGGTTGTGTGTGTGTGTGTGTGTGTGGGGGGGGTGTATGTGGGGTGTGTGTGGGGGTGTGTGTGTGTGGTGTGTGTGTGTGGGGTGTGTGTGTGGGGTTGTGTGTGTGGGGTTGTGTGTGTGGGGTTGTGTGTGGGGGGGGATGTGTTTGGGGGGTTGTGTGTGTATGTGTGTGTGTGGTGTGTGTGGGGGATTGTGTGTGGGGCATCACCTTTCCTAGATTGGGCTTGGATAACTTTTGGTAGTTTATCCAGAGTCAGCTCACAACATAGTCTTACATGCAGCACAATCCAACACAATTATCTTTTTAAACTATTTACAACCTTTACAGGCCACAAAAGCCAATAAGCCACCTCTTCACTCACTGCCCTGAACACTTCTGAAAAAGAGACATGAAAACGAAGGTCTTTGCATTTATTCCCGCTCTCCTGCAATCTGGAAAGACGCGTCAAAAGAATAATAGACGGGTAATTAAATGTTTGAACAAGATAGAAATCAGACATCACTTTAGCATGAAAGACTTTTATGCAGTCCTTAATTTGTGTCAGTGGTTTCAGGTGGAACTGGTGAGTTCAAAGTACGTGCAATTTAAGTTAAGCAAATTCTGTAGCAGAGGCAGGAAACCATTAAAAGGGGCGCTGTGCTTAAAATATAATTACAAAAAGGGGGTGGTGATGGACAGAGTATCTGAGTTAATCAGAACACTCCTACCCAGTCAACAGATCAGGGCTTGATCCATCACCGTTTTTTAGCTCACTGCACCATCCCAGTTCAGAACCTGGCTATATGCAAATTAGACTGTCCCTGGCCCAGTGCATCATGGGAACAGGGCAGACCAAACTACCAAGCCAATTCTTCACTGGAAAGGAAACAAGCTTCCGGGCACCGGTTTCTGGCATTACAGCCGTCTTCGGCCCGGCTTGCTTGAATCCTGATGGTGCAATGAGCAAGGGACTCATGTCTGAGCATACCCTTCCACACTCATGGTGGCCAAAATAATTACAAAAAGGGGGTGGTGATGGACAGAGTATCTGAGTTAATCAGAACACTCCTACCCAGTCAACAGATCAGGGCTTGATCCATCACCGTTTTTTAGCTCACGGCACCATCCCAGTTCAGAACCTGGCTATATGCAAATTAGACTGTCCCTGGCCCAGTGCATCATGGGAACAGGGCAGACCAAACTACCAAGCCAATTCTTCACTGGAAAGGAAACAAGCTTCCGGGGACCGGTTTCTGGCATTACAGCCGTCTTCGGCCCGGCTTGCTTGAATCCTGATGGTGCAATGAGCAAGGGACTCATGTCTGAGCATACCCTTCCACACTCATGGTGGCCAAAATAATTACAAAAAGGGGGTGGTGATGGACAGAGTATCTGAGTTAATCAGAACACTCCTACCCAGTCAACAGATCAGGGCTTGATCCATCACCGTTTTTTAGCTCACTGCACCATCCCAGTTCAGAACCTGGCTATATGCAAATTAGACTGTCCCTGGCCCAGTGCATCATGGGAACAGGGCAGACCAAACTACCAAGCCAATTCTTCACTGGAAAGGAAACAAGCTTCCGGGGACCGGTTTCTGGCATTGCAGCATTTCCCATGATGCACTGGGCCAGGGACAGACTAATTTGCATACAGCCAAGTTCTGAAACTGGGATGGTGCAATGAGCTAAAAAACGGTGTTGGATCTAGCCCTGATCTCTTGACTGGGTGAGAGTATTCTGCTTAATTCAGAGACTCTGTCCATCACCACCCCTTGTTGTAAATATTTTTGTCCACCCTAAGCGTGGAAGGGTATACTCAGATGTGAGTCCCTTGCTCATTGCACCATCAGGATTCAAGCAAGCCGGGCCGAAGACGGCTGTAATGCCAGAAACCGGTCCCCGGAAGCTTGTTTCCTTCCCAGTGTAAGAATTGGCTTTTGTAGTCTGGTCTGCCCTGTTCCCATGATGCACTGGGCCAGGGACAGACTAATTTGCATACAGCCAAGTTCTGAAACTGGGATGGTGCAATGAGCTAAAAAACGGTGTTGGATCTAGCCCTGATCTCTTGACTGAGTGAGAGTATTCTGCTTAATTCAGAGACTCTGTCCATCACCACCCCTTGTTGCAAATATTTTTGTCCACCCTAAGCGTGGAAGGGTATACTCAGATGTGAGTCCCTTGCTCATTGCACCATCAGGATTCAAGCAAGCCGGGCCGAAGACGGCTGTAATGCCAGAAACCGGTCCCCGGAAGCTTGTTTCCTTCCCAGTGTAAGAATTGGCTTTTGTAGTCTGGTCTGCCCTGTTCCCATGATGCACTGGGCCAGGGACAGACTAATTTGCATACAGCCAAGTTCTGAAACTGGGATGGTGCAATGAGCTAAAAAACGGTGTTGGATCTAGCCCTGATCTCTTGACTGGGTGAGAGTATTCTGCTTAATTCAGAGACTCTGTCCATCACCACCCCTTGTTGTAAATATGTGCTTAAAATATAAAGCGCAGTGTCTGTGCCATGGCTAGAACAACCAAGAAAAAAAAACGAGTCAGGAAACTATAAAATAAATTTCAAAAGTGTGCACTGTGCTAAAATATAAATCGCGGCGCCTGTGCCATGGTGACAACTAAGAACAAGGAATGACGGAAACTGTGCCAGTGCCGCGCGCTTGGCTAAGTGGAGCACTGAAGCGCTTTGAAGCCGCGTCCGTTGGTATCCTGCAAGGCAGGCAGGTTTGAGTGGAGGGCTGAAGCCTTTGAAGCTGCGTCCGTCGGTTTGGTGGCAGGCAGGTTTGGGGGAGGTATCTTCCTCTGACCTGGCAGTGGTGGAGGGTAGGAGGGGGGCATTGAAAAACAAGCTCTCGACATTGCGGGGGCGGGGGAGCGCATTCCTTTGAGTGAGTTCGAAGTAAGTGCACTTTAAGTTAAGCTAAATCTGTAGCCGAGGCAGGAAACCATTAAAAGGGGCGCTGTGCTTAAAATATAAAGCAGAATGTCTGTGCCATGGCTAGAACAAAAACAAGCTGTGAAAAGACACAACCATCACCAGATTTGGAACACAAGGCTTCCCGCTGCATTGAACGGGAACAGCAGCTTATGTTTAAACATGAATGAGCCTGGTAATGCGATGCTGTTGACTTTGTGGGGCAGAGGTTACAGACACTGAGCTCGTCAGCTGCCTGTATGCCAGCCATTTGGAAAGCTTTCACACCTTATTGTAGTTTATGCAAGAAGGGTTGGAGATGGATTTAGGTGTGAAAAGGGACTCAAGAATGTCTACTTGTGTTGTAAATGGTGATGCATAGCACGAACGATCACTATCGGGAGCCGCAAATACGTTCTGTCTCTCACCATAAACATTCAGTGAATTGCCCTTAATTAAAGGCTGGGAAGACTAACACCAAGACGGCACCCAAACATATATATATTTTGTTTCCACTCTAGAAAATTGTGTGCCAGTTTAGTAATACATACAATATCATGATTCAGTTAAAGGTCACCTTACCCTGTGTGCTTATAAAATTGTGCAAACACAACATAGTATAGGTTATAGTTGTGTAAATTGAAAGGTTACCAAAACATGGTATTTAGAAAATCTAATCAGCATGATGCAATGAACATTAAACTGTGTGCGTTCAAAATATAAATGAAAAATAGGGAAACATAATTAGCGTGACACAGTGGTGGAAACAAGTACATCGAAGTTGGTGGATTTAAAAAAAATAAACGTTCTTGTAGGCGTGTGCATTATAAGTACAATTAAAGGTGATCTTACCCTTTGTGCTCCCCAAAAATATAGCCTAAAGATAACATCATATGCGTTGTGCTTCAAAAGCAGAGTTAAACAATATTACCTATTGTGCTTCAAACACAAACTAAAAGGAGGAAGGGTTGCGGGCAGCGGTGGTGCCTGCTTCAATGGAGAGCACACAACAGGAGCGCGTGAAGTGGATGGTGGGTGGCAAATGGACTCAAAGCGGCCGGTCGCTTTGATGTTCTTGGCTTGCTTTGTGGGAGGGGTAGGGTAATTGGAAGTGTAAACCAGCATGAAAGCCAATGTGGGGGAACAGCGCGTGCTTGTGTTCACGTGATCTGTTTGGAATCCGCCGATGGTTTGAGAACTTATTTTGCCTACTATAATTCTCCCCTATCCATTCCTTGCGGAACGGGATAGGCGAGATCTAAAAAGAAATAGCTACTGCTAAAGCAGAATACTTTGCTTCCACCATATTCAAATCATCTAATACATCCAGGGACATCTTCAGGATAGTAAGGGACATGACCCACCCTGACTGTATTAACAGTAAAACCAAACCCACTCAGGAGTTATGTGATGGGCTGGCTCTCTTCTTCCAAGAAAAATTAACAAGATCGTGGAAGGCCTGAAAGACGTGACCCCATCTGGTCCTCCAGAGCAGGAAAAGGAGAGACTTGTGAGAACAACCTTAATTGGAATAGCGACTCCAACTTGGCTGTACCTAAGGCCATCATGGATGGTTTCACAATACCGTCAGAAGAGGAGTTTGCCCGAGTGGCCCTAGGAATCTCTTCCGGGTCACCTTGGACCCTATCCCCCACAAGATAATGAAAGAACTCAAATTAGAGATCTTTCCTATCTTACATCACCTGTGCTGCCAATCCCTTCACAGTGGAGTGGTGCCACCTAGCTGGAAGCAGGCCATTATCACGCTGCTCTTGAAAAAACTCACACTGGACCCAGGCTGCCATAAGAACTATAGGCCTATTTCCCTCTTACCTTACCCGGTTAAGATCTTGGAATGTCTGGTTAGTAGGGCGTTGTCCCTCTTTCTGGAGACAAACAACAAACTGGAAGAGGAGCTATTTGGGTTCAGACCTGGTCACGGAACAGAGACAGACTTGGTGACCGTTTTAGACAACATTCGACACGGTCAACCATGATATACTTCGCTCGAGGCTGGAAATCCTAGGAGTGACAGGTGGGGCATTGAGATGGATGAGCTCTCACCTATCGGATAGATGGCAAGCAGTAGCGCTCCCTCCGTATCAATCGGAGTTTGTAAAAAATGAACATGGGGTACCTCAGGGGTCATCAATAAGCCCATTTTGTTTAATGCATATATGCGACCACTGCTGGAGATTATAAAAACGTATAACATCAGCGTTGTCAACTACGCCGATGACACCCAGCTCATGGTGTCCTTGGACAGCGATCAGGCTGATCCCCTGGAAAGTTTTCACGCTTGTATGCTTGAAATGGTGAAATGGCTGAAGAACAACTCGCCAATAACCACGGATGGCCCGTTGACACCAGTGAGCACAGTACGTAATCTGGGGGTCAGTTTTAATGAAAAGCTGAATCTGGAGTCCCATGTCAACAAACTGGTGGAAGGTTGTTACACTCTCATCCGAGGACTTCGGAAAGTGCTACCATTGCTGCCAGTTCAGGTTAGAACCATGGTAGTCAGGAGCATTATACTGAGCCCCCTGGATTATTGTAATGCCCTGCTCTTACAGTCTCCAGGAAATTTGATTGCCAGACTCCAAAGTATCCAGGCGGCAGCAGGAAAGCTTGCTCTATCTCGAGCACGCCGCTCCTCGACGACACAAGCATTGGTGGAACTGCACTGGCTCCCAGTGACTCAAAGGATTTTGTTTAAATCCTTATGTACAGTGTTCAAAGCACTTCATGGCCAGGGACCCAAACTGCTTCAAGACAGGTTCCAATGGTATGAACCTATACGTAACCTTCGCTCATCCACTGCCAGCCTTGCCAGGATTCCCAGGATAAGGAAAGTAACCCTGGGGGGGAAGAGCTTTTGGCGTGGTAGCTGTCTGCCTCTGGAACCGCCTTGCCCTGGAAATCAGGAGCATACAGACTCTAATGCTGTTTCGTAAGAGAATCACGACATGGCTTTTCCCCAAAGTTTGATCTCTTATTCAGTTACATGATTTCTCACATTAGCTGCCTTCTTTTCTTTCTTCTTCTTTTTTCCAGCCCTCTCCTTATGTCTCAGCGCCATGATGCCCGTATGGTTGCAGTGCGCTCTACAAATGCTAAAAATAAATAAATAAATAAATGCTGTATACCACCCCATCCATTTATGTTTTATACTGTATACTGTAAAGCGCTCTGATACCCTCATGGGTCACGTTTGCGCTATATAAAACTTTATAAATAAATAAAGAAGTAGAAAAGTTAGAAAGGTTTGAGAGACTAGGAAACAGAAAGGCAAACAAACAACTGATTTCAGAGGGAAGAGAGTGGAAATGAAAGACTCTTTCTATTGATTCTGGTCTCTCACAGAAGGAAGAAAAACACAGAACAGGAGAAGAACGCCAAAGAACCTTGACTAAGAATGGCCTTCTGCCAACAGCTATCCACAGTTCTGAGGAGGACCATGGCTAACCATGTGGATGACGGGAAAGGGGCAGAGTAAAACAATACTGATAATGTTTCATGTTTCAATGTGGACTTCGGTAGCAGTGGTAACAATGCAGTAAAATGGGAAAACGCGATTTGCAGGAGAGCATTATTAGATAATTCTAGGGAACGTTTAATCCAGAGGCAAAGTGCAGGCCTAGCATAGCTCTTGTTTAAAGTCACACTGTACCTGTGGAAAAGAGTAGCATAAAGGGCACGAAGAACATAATACAAAGAATAAAGAGAGTAAAACAGAGACTACTACTTCCAAAGAGAAGAGAAAGGTAGACTCAGAAAAGAAGTACGATTAAAATATATCCCTCTTCCCCCCATACTTACCTCTTCTGATCTCGAGGGTGCTGCTCGTGCAGCAGCCTAAGAAGGTTTAGAGGACAGAAAAACCTAGAAATAAGCAGAGAGGGAAAAGGACATGGAACACGTAAGTTTGGCTTTCTGTTGCTTCATCAGATTGATAAAAGTAAGGAGCATGCCAATCAGTTTTGTCTTTTTTCCTAAAATAATTCTAATAAAAGTATCTGACTGGACATCAGCGAGGCCTAGGACGTAGTATTTAGCAGACTAATTAAGTAAGCTGGGAGGTGAATAATAATTTGTACCCCACCGGTAGGGAAAGGAGTAGATGTAGAGCTAGTACATGAGGAAGCGGTGAATCAGAAACATCCAGATCACAGAAGAATGATTTACAAAATAATGTTGCATAATCAGAAGTAAACAAAAGCAAGTAGAGATATACAGGCCATATCATGCACATTTTGAACCCATGCACCGATGTAGAAGAGGTCCATGCCCCTGTTTTTGATGAAATTATGCTGTCAACAGTACATACATTAACTGCACTAAGATTTGAGTTGATGAATGAGCTGCATGTTTTTGATGAGATGCATGAGATGATAGCTCAGCTTGGAAACAGTGTAGTGAATATCTCTCTGCCAAGGCACAATTACATTTACCGTCAGTGCTGTAGAAATGATTCAACATCTTAATTAAATATAGGAGCGTGATAAGAATGTACATTATCCTCTGGCAAACCACCGAACACAAGAGGTCAATAGTGTGCACTCAATAGATATGCCAAAACAGGCAATCAACAATTTAGGAAATGAAATGCCTTAAATAAAGACTTCAGTCACATTTCTACATTGTTTAAATAGTCACGTGAAAACTAATAAACACATAAAAAGGAGCAAGAAATGTATCATCTGAATAACACTTACGTTACAGAATTTCAGTTGGAGACATTACTGATGTTGCTGCAAACCCAATTTGTACTTCATTTCACTCTACCTACAGCTCACTAAAAATAAAGAGAGACTTTGAAATGAGGAAAAACGGTTTTAATGAAGAGTTGAAATTGCATTCTCAGTATACAGAAGATGATCTCTCATAAAGGCACAATACAAATGTATTCTCCATGATATGTCAATCAGGCTTTGGACCAATCAGGCCTCGTCATTTTCAGAGGAGGAGGCCGAATAACAGTCTAATCCTGGGAGGTTTTTCACATTTTCAGTGGCTTCTGCAATTTGAACTTCTTTGCTTTGAGAAGTGCCAGTAGCTATTGTCTGTGGTAGGGGCTGATGAGGAGATAAAAGAATATCCTTCATTTTCAGTACATCCTCTCCCAAAGTGTTGTAAGGGGAGTTTGCCCATAGATACTTTGGGTTCATTTTGTTGCTGAAATTCAAAGGCTTGTCCTGTGCATCATGGTCAACACTTGAGCAGCTGATCAGTGCAGTGCTGTTGCTTGCTTCTGGTAAGCTGCAGTTTATGTCATCTTCATTCTGATTATATCGTTGATCTGAACCTGCATCATGTTTGACTTCAGAGAGGAGCACAGGTGTATGCAACAACAACTTTGTAGATTTTGGATCTAGTAGAGAGAAGGGAAATACATTATTAAAAAGAAGTATTCAAAATAACTTCCCATGTTGATTTCTATGTTGTGACCTGCAAAGTACTATTGCTAATGTGCTTAGGTTCACTTGTCCGGATTTCTGATAACCTCCTTCCGCCTACCTAAAGGCCCAATTAACAAAAAGTAGTCATACCATTCCCGTTTACCCCAACACATTTTGGGTATGTTACCTCCACCATCCCAACCTAAATATGAAATTACTGCTGCCACTGGCAAGAGTCAAGATAGGAGTATTTTCTTGGTGAGAAACTACTTGTCCTCATTTGCACGTTTAGAGGGGGTGTTTGCCTAATTTTAAAGGTGCTCCCACCTAGATATTTATACAAACTGGCCCTTTGAGGCGATGTAGTCATATGTGCAATGACACAATACACAAGCACATACTTTTAGGAGGGTAAATTCACATTTTCCTAATACCAGACATAGATTTACACACATAAATAAAGTCATTTGCTCACCTAATTTTAACTTAAATCCACACATGGCTCTATGAAATGGGTCTTATAGGGGTAAATATGATAATATTTGGAGTTGCTTGCATGGTCCAAGAACAACAATCTCTTCACTACTTTGGATTTGCAGGCACAGCATCATTTTAAATATGCAAGATTAGGTAAAGTTTGCTGTACAACAAAAGGTTTGGAACATTGTAGCAGCACTGTTTCTTTTTCCTATCCTATCTTTCAAAAGCGAAGGCCAGTGAAAGACATGGTGGAAACAAGAATGATCACAGGTAAAAACTCTTGCACTAGAATTAGATTTTTTTTTTTAATATATGTAGAGCTCGTGCCTAAACAAGCCAACAGAAATATAAAATAAAAGACTTAGGGAACAGCTGGGAAAATGAACGTAGATATTTGATGGGAAAGAATCACCACAGAAGGAAGCAGCTTAACAGCAAGTGTAGATGTATCGAAAAAGCTGCTAAATACGTTTCCTGCTAAGTTGGTAGGAGAAGAAGTTAGTTTTTAGCATGCAGCAGGAAGAAAGAAAAGAACAAGCCAGATGAATGTCCACGGGGGAAGCGTGCCCCAATCTAAGATGGCATATTCATCTGTAGTCACCATTTGCAAGGCTTGAAATAAATGAGGCATAAGCATGGAGAGAGTCCGTGAAAGGTGAGAGGGCAGGTATGGAATATACAACCAAATCATACACAGTCAGAATAAAAAATAAACGTAGAGGTCAAGTTAATGGAAGTTAATTGATACTGAAGAGATTGGTCTAATTTCAGAGACTCAGATATGTAGCGGGCAGCGGAGCAGAACAAGACAGCTGTGCTTCAGGGTCAGGGTGACCAAGAGAAAACCCCTTCAAACAAAGTGGTATCACGAATGGTACTGTCTTACTTGAAGAGGACTCCTCTTTCAAGGTAAAAATCAAAGGTCATTTACCTTAAGTCCCACAAGAACCATTACAAGGTTACAATAATATAACAAGTGATTACAAAGTTTTCAGGAAAGGTTAAGGACACCTATTAAACTCACTGAGTTTAGTGTGCCTGAAACTGTTCACCATCCTGGCTGCAGATTGGTAAAATCTGGGTATTTATGAATACAAAATACCACCACTAGGCATGTGAAGTACGAGTTACTTAACTTCGGTAACGATGCATCTAGTAGAGACGATCTTCGCTGCAGATTCTTTAATGTAGAATTATCCCCAGACGTGAGACTGGATCCGGAAAATCTTTTGCCACAGCATCTCCGTGCGCCGGCACCACGTGACTCCGCTCTGATATTGTCCGCGTACGTGCCATCAGCGAGGTCACATAAGTCACACCCCAGCGCGCTGATATCAGTTTTCTTCGGAGAACATTTCCGTGCCACAACGCAGAGCCATCACAAACAAAAATGTGAGAGTATGGGAACAGTGTGCGAAAAAATCAGGGGAAAAGCGAATGGTGATGAACAGCACCAACAGGGACACTGCCAGGCACTGCGTCACTGAAAGTCATGGAAGAAAAAGAGCAGAGCACCGCTCCGAGGAGAAACCCTGCAAAGCTAAGGCGATATCCTCCCTGGAAGCAGAAAAACATGTTAAAAATGCAATGGTACACGGCAGAAAGCCCACTACCAAAATCCATAACAGAGAGGGAGTCACAAGCCCGGAACAGAAGAGTAACGACAAGGTACCCCAAGACAACACCATCAAGGAGTGTTGCATCCCCTGTAAGAGCTATGGGCTGAGGCACAGCCAAGAGACCCCAACCCAGAGGACTACAACCCAGAGGACAGCAGAGGAGTCAAAAACCCCAAGCAATTAAAAAGGGAGAGGATTATGAGTAGGACCCACACTGGAAACCAGGGTGTAGGGATGCAGAAGTACACATGAGCCTCCTGTCCAACCACCAGAAAGGAAGGAGAGTAACAAATAAACAGAACAAAGCACCTCGTCAGGGAGGAAGTCAAGAGGGCACTCGCAGAAGACAAACCACCCGGGGGGAGGAGAGTCCAAAAGACCAAGCTGAAGGGCCTCGCAGAACGGGGAGGAAGGGCGGGCCGTGAAGGAATACGTGGCTAGAATCGTCTCCACCAGATACATCGTTACCGAAGGTAAGTAACTCGTACATCTGATAGAGACTACTGGCCACAGATTCCTTAACATAGAATAGATACCCTAGCCATACCCAAAAGGGAGTGGAGGGGCCGCGAGAGAACCTCATCAGCTTGGAAGAACACAGTGTCCCAATAGGCAATGTGTCATGGGGAGAGGGAGGAAATCCCAGTTTCTACCAAGCAGAAGTAAGCAAGGACAAGGAGAAGGGAAGGCCAGGATACCACAAGCCTACCCGAGGGCCAGGGCGTCCCCCAGAAACTCCGGAGGGACAAGCAGCACCAAGAGAGAACCAAGGGAAGAGAAGAACCACCCGCAGAATCCAAGGAGTAGAGGTGGAAACGGAGGCAGAGCCCGCCGCAGGAGAACACACTCACAGCAAAGGGAACAGCTGAACTAGCATCAGCCCGAGGCAGCAGACAAAGCAGAAACGACCCCACAGCCGAGAAGCACAGACATGAGAAGGAAGACACAGTCGCGCAAGCTCCAGCAGAGCAAAGGACAGGAGCACACCAGTACACGCCGAGGTCCAAGGAGGTGAACCATAACAACCAGGCGTGCGCAGCCAGTGGCTGGTAATAATATGAAGTAGTGTGCCCAGAGCAAGCCAGCGCAAGACAAAGGCAGAGGCAAGGGAACCTCAGAACAAGCCCCAGAGAAGGGCCATCCCAGTGGCCCACGAAGAAATATGTAGTACAAACCTAAAGCCGTCACCCACAACACAGGAGAACACCAGGAGTATCCTAGCCCCCCTGGAACACAGGGCAGAGGACCAGGCCAAAATGTCGGAGAACAAGGTGGAAGCACCACAACCCGACAGTCGGGCTGGTGAACCAGAGGCTGAAGAGGGAAGGCAAAACGTACAGAAGCATATGATCCCGCAGGAGGAAGGGACAAAATGCACAACTGGCGAGCCCTGTAGACGAAGGATAGAAACACCCTCGGACACTGAGCAGGACAGAACCTTGAGCAGCACAAGCCACGCTAAGACAAAAGAAAAAGAAAGAAGACCACACCAACCAGTATACAGCGACGCCAAAAAAGGCAAGGAACCCAAGAGGGTAACCTCACCCGCCGAGCTTAGGACAGAGCTATACAATAGCTACAAGTACCCCACCTAGGGTATGACACGTCCCAAAACAAAACATGGTACCACCTCTTAGGGAAAAAACCCGCAGCAGAGGTCAAGAACATAAAGCTTTTATAAAAAAGGAATGGACGACGTAGGGTATACTGATTGGTGCACTCTGAGGGACAATTTCACCAGTTTATTCCCTTATTTTGCGCTCCACCAGCTACTGGGGCACCGTCCAACCCCAAACTGTCTAATAAATACTCAAAGAAAGGGCTGGGAGCGCTAAATCTTAGATGTTACAATTATTTAATTGCATTTCGCACAACAACTCTATCTCAGAACCAACAATCACAGAACAACAGTTCTCCAAAACAATCTTATTCTTGGGTTCTTGATGTGTTTCTTTTACAGCCGACGCGTTTCGTCCCGAAGATAGGACGTCATCAGGGCTGTGAATGTAAAAACAAAATGTATATATATATACATAAGTCCAAATTTTACATCTAAATGTATTTTTTGTCATTCTAATACAAAACTTCCCTGTGTTATTATAACACAACGCAACCTGGAAGCCCGGATGTGGCTGCGGAGACGGCGTAGAGCCCTCCCTGGAAGACGCTGAGGAGAAGGCAACAATGCGGCGTCCAGTCTCCGGTGAAGAGGAGATAAGGAGGTGACAAACCTCCGGAGAGGAAGGGACATCCGGAGAGGAGTCGAGGACCTGACGTCGGGACGGCGCCGTAGAGTCTGCCATGGGCACCTCAGTGTCCTCGATCGGTGCCGAAGTGGCCCCCAGGGGTGCCGAGTCATCCTCCACCACCACTTGCTTCACAGGAGAAAGGGGCAGGGTCGAAGCTGGGGCGGCCAATGAACGGCGCCGGCTCGACCTCCGACAAGGCAGCCGCCTGCGCCGCGGACCGAGAGAGACTCGGGGAGGCGCCCCAGGTCCCGGCCTCCACCCGCGGTGCCACCAGGGCCGGGGAGGAAAGCTGTTGGCGCCGGCTCAGCCTCCGGTGAGACAGCAGCCTGCCCAGAGGACCGAGGTGGACTCCGGAACAAGCCACGAGTCCCGGCGACCTCCTGCGACACCACAGGGAACCCCACGGGGTTTTGTCGTGAGACAGGGATGCCATGGGCCGAAGAGGGGAACCCCGACGGGCCGCACCTCGACAACACCACACCTCCAGAACCTGAAGCCGAATTTGTCGGCGCCGGAGCCGCCAGCGAGTCGGCAGCAGGCCCCGCTCCTGGCGAGGGATCCGCGGACGTCTCAGGAAGACGAGGGGGGCCCCAAAGAAGCCTGTAGAGCCATAGCGTATGCCTCCATTTGGGCCCTAGTCACCCCAACGCCAGGAAACGGCGGATAGGGCGGCGACCGCGGAGGGCGCACGTCCCGAGAGGAATACGCGCCTTTGGCAGAACGAGGACAAGGTCACGGAGAAGAACGATGCGGGAGTTGGAATCAGCGGTTTTTGGACCCTTCCAAGGTAAGGGACCTACGCGGCGACGAGACCGATCTGGACAAGTGGGCCGAAAGCAACGTCATCCGGCGCTCCCGCCGGGACTTTGGCTTGAGATGCTGACAAGCGTCGCAGTCCGTCGAATCATGGTGCTACAGATCCTAAAACTCACGTTTATATCATCAAATGAACAGTCTAGCATACCGCACAAACCAGCAAAACACGCTAAACTGACATACATCTTAATTTATATGGGACCTCCTGTATTATAGCAATAGTGGATTCTTCTAGACCCTTCCTACGTCAGCACTGTACTAAAATGATACTTGCACAGCTAGATATCATATCTCAACATTAAACTGAACTACAGTCTTGTCTACTTTAGTAGTCTTGGAGCAACTAGGAGAAAGAAAAATATCTATTTTGTTCCACAGTTATGACATGCTATACATGTACTAATAAAACTGAAAGCATTCCCATCGTACAACAAATATGCTGCACTTGGTTTTAGGATTCATTGGTTTATCCTTAATACACAGTGAAATATTAAAAAGCAAACCAACCTCAGAGCAATATTAAAATGCTGGATATTGTTTGGGATTTTTATGAATGCAATAAAGACTAGGGAATAAAATACCTCTGGCCTAATTCTTTCCATGAAGTAGGGCAGACAAGTCTTTTTTGTTGTTGTAGTTTAAATTTGTTTATTAGATTTTAACAATTTAGATACAGAGATGCAGAGGTTCATACGTGAATTACATGCCTAGATAGGTTGACATGGGTTTGGCAGTTGATTATACATTGGTAGTGATCTTCATACATAATTGCCGCTGATCGTCATTACAGGAGTACATGCATATTGAGGTAATCTACATTGCTGGTCTGCCTTCGGCAGGATGCCTATAAACATGTACCCTGGTGTGGGACCTACACCTATCTTTGGTATCAGTGGGAGTTGTGATTTTCTGTCCCCTCGATTGGGCTATATCCTCTGCCAACTAGTGTCGATACCAAACTGCTGGCCTGTATCTCTGTCTGGTAATCTGGGTGTTGAACTGGGGTATTGATACGGGATCAGTGGGGGGGTGGGTGGGTGCAGATTAAGTAGGTCCTCTATCCAAGTTTGCATGGTGATGTGACGGTCGTAGGGCAGACATGTCTTAACAAGCATTGGCAAAGCCAATAGGTCTCTACAATGCCCAAGCTATTGGCCTAGTCAATGTGAATGACTTTTAGCCATGTTGTCTAGCAGCACATCTGTTGTTCAGCATGGCTGAAAGTCACTGAAAAGCCATACTGGTTGCTCTAGAAGCAGAAAAAACATCCAACGTGTGGACTGCCACTTCCTAGGGAAGATGCTTCTGAAAGATGATTTGGCCAAAACTTTGTGGCAATGAAGTTGGCAGGATATTTACTGGTGAGGATAGTACTAAATGTGTGAACTTCCAGGCAGTTTGGAGTATGGAGGGGGACACAATCTGGGCACCCACTCTCTCCCCTGCTATTTATTCCATGATTGCTAGCAGAAAACAGGCTGATGAAGAGATTAAAAGCTTACATTTCGGCCTACACACACCCAAGATAATGTATTCACAGATGAAATACTCCTAACATTAAAAGAGCCAACATTATCTCTCCTCTGTTACAAGAACAGCTAACTGAATTTAAAGTAGTCTTGGGCTTCAAAGTAAATGCGTCTATAACAGAGATTTTTTGTAATCAGACTCAATAATAAACTAAGCTGGACCAGGTCGGAAATTCCATGAACTTTAAGTAATGCCTCAGGAGGTGTTACTTACTTGAGAGTCATGATAACGTCAAATGTAGCTGACTTAAATAAAACCAATAGGATCCTCCTCCTATCCAAAATGGGCGAGGACCTGTAAAGGTGGACAACTTTGCCGGTGTTGTAAATGGGCAGAATTAATGCCATTAAAATGAATACCCTCCCACGAATATTGTATCTTTTCTAGGCCCTCCTTATTAGAGTTTTGGATGAGAAGCACGACCCTGAAATACATTTTGGAGAGGGAAACACATCAAGAGTTTCAAATAAAATGCTATGTCAGCAACCCAATCCTGATCTTATCTGGGTGCCTGCTTTTCAGGGGTGAGGAGGTTGCCTGGATGTAGGTCGCCTACACCCAAATACCAGAGCTATCCACATCCCATGAATTAATGTTAATTTTTTTGTAATATGTATGTATTCATGTGGTATTTCTATAGCACAAACATAGCAAATCGCTGTGAGAGATGAACTTAAAGTCAATGAGCGATAGAAGTGTTAACTGGTTTGTGGCCTGTTAGTTCATTGTGATGTAGTGTTCTTTAAAGAGGTGCATCTTCAACTCTTTCCTAAATTGCAGCAGTATTGGGGTTGTTCTGATGCATATTGGGTTGTTGTTCCAGGTCACATGTGCTTAGATAAAAAAAAAAGGTCCTGCTGCTTTGTGTTTTTTCTTTTTTATACTTCTTAGTCTGCAGTCTGATGGTGTCCTGGCTGTGAGTGTGCCAACAGCCACCAGAAATGGTGGGGATGTCGAGAATGACTTGAAATGTTGGAGTTAATCCGGGGCAAGCCCATCCCCTTTCCATTTTTAAAATGTTTTTTCCTATCTAGTGGGATTTCGGTTTGGGGTCAAAAAGACTGTGTGGCTGCTAGTGATGGGAGTATTGACCCATGACTGTGGAGTCAAAAGGAGCCTTCCTCCTGTGATAATGTTCCAGTGGTCGAGTGGAATGAACGCCTGCTCAGGAACTGCCCGCCAGCAGATGTCCAAAAGAAGTATCCAATAGGGATGGGCACCACTGGAAAGGACAAAATCTCTGCTTTCCAATGGTACCTCTCCCCGTGAGATCAGTGCTTAGGAGCTGGGATGTGACACGAACACTAAACACCACAAAAAGAGCAGAAGCCATTAGGCTTTGGTTGCTTTGAGTTTCGCTTACAATGACATATTTCCTCCTTTGTGCCCTGATTCATCTGATAATGAAAGAGATCTAAACTCTTAGGTGAGCCACAACATTTCTGCAGCTTGGCCAGGATGTTCCTCCTCAACTGTTATATATTTTCATCTATTACCATAGCCATGCTGGACCCGGAAGGTCTTCCTGAGCTTCATCGGCTTGTAACCATCTGATGTGCTCGTAAGTGATGGTGAGAACACTGGCATTAAGAGGTAAATACCACACGCAGAGGTGAAAGGCCGACACCTTATACACTTTACACCCTCTTGCGCCTTGTTGATGCTCCCTGAGCATCAATGGCACACGATTCCTGCATCTGGTGCAACTCCACATGCCAGTCCACCAAAGGAAAATAATGAATTAACTGAGAAACAACTGAGAGCCGTTCTTTATCTGCTCTTTCTCAACTAGGTAAGCAGCACCCATTGGCATTAGTAAGAGGAATACAGATGTTACTCTCGCTTGCTTCAGAAAGTGCACTTTTAAAATGGCGTAGATTTATCTTATAGAGACAATTTGAGCAAATCAATTTACTTACAAAAGATTTAATTTTACTGAATCCTTAAACAAAGTCCTATTTCATTTTGATAAAAATAGTGCTGAGTGCACAGTCAAGGTACTGCACATTATTAAATTGAACACCTACATTTTTTAAACCATCCCGATTGCGATTCTTAACTTTTCGACTTCTGTGCACCCCCATTAAAACATAACTGGAAGCCACAGACCCCAGTTTAATAAATTTATATAAATTTAACCCTAAACCCATACACAAAAAAGTGTACATCAAACAAATAAACAAATTATTAACTATTTCATTGAATTCATAAACAAACGTCGACATTTTAATGGGAAGGTTGGACTTTTTCAAAATGTAGTTTTATTTCTAAAAGATGAACCAATATTTTAGACTCTAGCATTTCATCCTATCTTTTTTGCATCAAATGTATGCTTTCATTTTGTCAGCACATAACACTGCTGCTTCAATTGAGTACACTAATTCTGCATACTAGATCCCGTTTGCTCTACTTGCGCTGCTCCCACAAATTAAGATAAGGAAGCCAAGTTATTGTCTAGCGTCCAATGTCAAATTCCTTATCATTTGCAGCGCATCTTGGAACATTCAATTTTACTTTTTATATAGTTTATTAATCAAATATTTAATTTACAAAAAAGACGTGGACCCTCGGAGTTGGCATAGCAGATCAACAGGGGTCCGTGGACCATAGGCTTAGAACAACTAAAGTACCCCTTGACAACATGCCCGGAGGACAGCAGCACAACAATAAGAATATTAGCATTTTAGTGAGCTGTGCATTAGCAGCCGCTTCCCTGGGATCCCCAATTAAAAGTCAATGCTTGACACAAAGATTTCCCCCAGGTCCTGTAAAACTGGCCAGATGAAAGTTATTGTTATATTATGTGTTTAGGAGTCTTTTAATAGCCTTTAAAATAAGTACCGTGATCACTTCCAGCAGTCAAGTTATCTGTAGGTCTTTTCCTTGTGTAGCCACGTGGTTTCCATGGATGTTCTTTACAGGAGGGATCCAAACGCCTCAGTTTCCACAGGTGACTCTGGTAGTCCTTCCTTAATTTTTCTATGTGTTCCTCAAACTCCTGGATTTTTCTTTCAGAGTAGTGAGACAACTGGGACTGCTAGGAAACACATGCAGATGACACTGTTTCAGAGTTCATATTCTAAAGGGAGCACGCTTCACAAAGCAGTGTTATTCAAGTACTTTTTATGATGCAAAATCGGCAGGGTTGAGGTTCAATGGACTGTGTTCTTGATCGAATAGGGTTGGCTTTATAGTAATGTAAAAACAGTCGTGTAACAAAATATTGGACAGAATTATTATTGCTGCTGAGATAATTATTTTAGAACGTGTCAAAAGATACTTTAGAAAAAAAAAGAGGCACTTTACCCTTTTCCACAATACTGGCTCCTCCAACACAACCCCTGCACATCCCCTCTATCAAAATAGTAATTTCTTCATGAAATGACAACAATCTAAGGTGATTGTTTGAGGTTCTAAGATAATTGTCTGAGGTGCTACACATTTAATGCAACAACGGCCTCCTTTCCTGCTAGTTTGACCTCTCACATGTTTGTAATTCATTTTACATATTGCCCAATTCTGGCGTTCAACTAAATGCAGCTACAGAGCCTCTCGCAGCTCCCCATCAACAGGTAAGGAGCTTGCTACTCCACAAAGGGCGATTGGGAGAACAAACTGCTCATTGTTGCTTTGATCGGAAACATTCCTGGCCCAACTAATTTGTTTCCACCTGTCTGCACTTGGCACGTTTGGTCAGTGACACTGGTTCCTTTCATCTTAGAACTTTTCCATTTCTATGGCAACAACCTGCATTACCTTCAAATTCTGGGTCTCTTGGTCAGTGGTACTCCCCAATGTTTGTGAATGGGGAAGTCCACAGTCGTGGCTATAATTATTCCTTAAAAAAACCTAAAAAACAACAGAGCCTGTAAGTCAAAGGTACTTAGGAGTGATAATCAACACTGGTATAATTGCACGGAAGTGAACCTAACTAAAGACCATCAACAGTAGCTGATTAAGTCCTATCAGCCCACCCAATGGCGGAGCCTCATCATGTAGGACTCCAATACCAAGGTAAGTGTGCAATCGCCCAGTTGTCAATTAGCGATGCATTACTCAACCGAGGTAAGGTCACCACCGTTGTTAGACTTGAGTGGGAGACTGATATGTGCAGTGCAGGAAAATAAAATAAAATAGTGTGTGATTAAAATGGCTATCGAGGCAAACAAAGACCTTTATTAACGTTTGCCTGGACGTCAGGTTAAAAAATAGTGAAAAAACAGTGTGGAAAAAATCACTGTTTGACTTGCTTGATAGAAAACTAAGTAAGATATAAGAGGGCCAACATGTTTCTGCCTTAAATGTGAAGAATCACTGGCATTCGTCAGGGCCGAATTAATATCTGCTACTGCAAGACACTATAATGTGTGTGCAAGAATTAAGGAAATGTACAATATATGAACAAAACGGAACCATCCTACCACATCTTGTCAGTATTGTCGTGGTGATGCGATGGATTTTTCCTGTGAGAAATCAAGAAGGAAAAAAAGAAAGAAGAAAAGAACAATGTAGACATTGCATTTTTACATTGCTCAAAAGTTAAATCTACACCAAACATATTCAAGTGGGATGATTTAACGTGCAAAACCAGTATAGACTCACAAACCTAAGACAGGACCATCACTCATTGGTGATAGTCACATATAAGGTGCATTCTGATACGTCACCCAGTGATTAAAAATAATGTACACAGTATCAACACTTACCCAACAGTGTGTGGGAAGTGGACCTCACCTCACCCGGCAACTGCTCGGACGAATAAGGCACCGCTCTGAACGTAAAAAGACAATATCTCACCAGATGCATGTCTCTGGGGTCTATACTCCCTATGTTCAATAAAACCCAAATGCTTTATCAACTGTCTGTCACGTGTTCCCACCCGGTGTCCTCGGTGGCCACGCATAACTGATATTGCATCTAAGCCTACAGTTAAATTGAGAAGATGCTCTTGGATTTATGTTAGAAATACCAACTAATTTAACAGCAAAACCAGTCAGTGATGATATTGATTGCTAATGTCTAGAACAAGTAGAAAGAAATCCCCATTATTTAAAGTCCATTTCTTCAGCTACACAAAGAATTAATGTTAAGCTGTTCAAAAGTTAAATGAAGGGAAATCTTGCTGTTCTTAACAGTTAACTGGATGTAAGAATCTACCACTGAAATCCCTAGGTTCGTCCTGGTAATGTAACCCTGACCCCTATACAAACAGATGTAATAGAGCAAGGGGATAAGTGAAAAAAATGTTTTTAACCCATGAGGTAATAGCCTTTACACAAAACGTGAAGTGCGCGCTATTGTGCCGCAAGTCAGCAATACTAAATGGTAAAACAGAGGAAGGTGAATAGGTCCTGGGCCAACTGCGCAGGAAGCCTTGCTCCTACAGTGGAAGTACATGTCTAGTAATGATGGGTATACCATGATAGTGTCATTTAGGAGAGACAAAACTAGACAGGAGGACTATGTTTAACTCGGGTACCTACAGGCGGTCAATAGGGGGCCTGGTGTCGCCAACACTCCAAATGGGTGGTAATTAATCACACCAGAAATGGCTCGTTGTAACCACCAGAGGTACACATGGCAAGTGGTCCACCAGAATTGCTCATAGCCAGGGGTCCAATCAGATTAATAGCCACGGAATATTGTCATTCAAGCCAACAACATCAGATTGTAATCTGTGGATCCACCGTTGCTCCTTCACAAACAGAAAGTGGGAGACATTGGTGATATGTGGTGGGATATACGGCTTTTCCAACACTAGCCAAAACATATCCTCAGGTTTGTGTTTCGCTTCCAAAAAGTGATTCGTGAGGCCTGTGGATTGCTTCCTACATCGGATCGTACTTTTATGTTCACTGATGCGAGCCTTGATCATCCGTGTTGTGTGGCCCACATACTGTTTTTTGCATGGGCAGGTGATCAAATAAATTAGTTTGTCTGAGTTACAATTAGTATGTTTTGTCAACTTCCACGGTCTATCGGTACCGATATCCACAGAGAGGATTTTACGTGTCTGAGGACAGGCTGCACAATTCCCGCAGGGGTAATGGCCTTGGACTGGAGTGCTGTTCCAGATGGTATTGATAGTTTGTCTCATCTCATTGCGTGGTCTGGTATGCACCAGATTGTCCCGAATGGAGGGTCCTCTTCTAAAGGCAAACAGAGGGCGAGGTATGGTGCCTGCTGCTGTGTTTAATATCTTCCAATGCTTTAGTATGATTTTCTTCACCTGATTGGAAGATGTGGTGAACGTTTGGACCATAGTCATCTGGTCACTTCTGGTCTCAGGCCTCTTGTGTTGCAAAAGTGCTTCACGGTTGTTGTGAAAAGCTCTCTTGCGTGCACGGCGAATTAAATGACCCGGGTAATGTCGATCTTTCAGATTGAGCGCTAGTTCCTTCGCATGTTGTTCATATAAGGTGTTGGATGAACAGTTCCTTCTTACCCTCAGAAATTGTCCTACAGGCAAGTTCTCGCGTAGGGACTGAGGATGAAAACTATGGTAGGACAAAAGCGAGTTCCGTGCCATTGGTTTTTTGAAGAGCTCACTCTGTAGGCCTGCTTCTGATGGAAAAATCTGAAGATCCAGGTAAGCCAATCTCTCTTTGCTGCTTTCCATGGTAAACTTGAGGAACTGATTCCTCGAGTTTAACCATGTGTGAAAGGCCGAAACCTCCGTCAATGTCCCTCTCCAAACCACCAGAATATCGTCAATATAACGTTTCCACAATACCACTTGGTGAATAAAGGGGTTATTGTGGTTCAAAGCGTGGTCCTGTTCAAACTGGTGCATGTATAGATTTGCCAAGCTTGGCGCAAATACACTCCCCATTGAGGTCCCTGAGACCTGTAGATAGAGATTATTTTGGTATTGGAAAAAATTCTCCATCATGGCGATCCTCGCACACTCCATAATGAAAGCGACGGGGGTAATTGTGTCCATTTGTCTAGACTCCAAGAGACTCCTAACACAGTCCAGTGTTGCTTGCTGTGGGATTGACGTATACAGCGATTCAACATCGAAGCTTACCAGTAGATCAGTCTCACCATTAAATTCCACATCGGCCAGGAGTCTAAGCACATCACCAGTGTCTTTGAGGTACGTGGGTGTTTCCTGCACAATGGGTTTGAGAAAGAAATCTACAAAAGTAGATAAAGGCTCGAGTAACGAACCTATGCCCGATATAATAGGCCTTCCAGGAGGCGGTCTCTGTGCCTTATGAATTTTAGGAAGGCAGTAAAAATAGGGAATGACCGGATGTAAGGTGATGAGATATCTAGCTTCGTGAGAAGTGATCCATCCTTCTGCCAATCCTTCTTCAACCAGGCTCTTTATTTCATTGGAGACTCTGGGAGTTGGGTCTTCATACAAGAGGCGGTAAGATTTGGTATCATCAAGTTGTCGCTGACATTCTCGTTGGTAAGCCACAGTGTCCTGTAACACGATGGCCCCGCCCTTATCAGCCGGCTTGATGGTAAGGGATCTGTCGTTTGCCAGCGTCGACAATGCTGATTTCTCCAAATTAGACATGTTATGAAAGATCTTCCGTCGTTGTTCAGTGTTCATAACGTCATGTGTCACTGCTTGTTCGAAAGCAAGGACATTGGCTGGTACTTGTTGATTTAGAGGAGTGAACGTTGATTTAGGTCTAAGACCAGTGTTTTGTTCAACCTGGTCAATCGCATTGAGCTCGTTCGTGTTAGAGCTGGATGACTTGAAAAAGAAGTGCAGGCGTATTTTTCTATAAAAACTTTCAAGCTCGCATCTCAATTTGAACATGTCTCCTGTATTGGTAGGGACAAATCCAAGCCCCTTGTTGAGGACAATATTTTCAGTTGGTGTAATGGTCCTCGAACTCAGATTTACTACTAAGTCGCTGTTCCAGGGGTGGGGCCTGTCTTGTTGGGTTGTGGAGCCCAATTCACGGTCTGTTGATTTCTCCTTTTGCCGCGGTTCCTGCCACGGCCCTGCCATAAAAAAGACGTTTGGTCGTAGTAAAATGACGGATTTGGAGGATACATTGGCATGGGGTGACCCATCGGTGGGGGGCCCATTACCCCCGGATTGTAGTTCCACGGGCCCGGCGGCCACCACTGTCCTGGGTTAGGATACTGTTGTCCACCACGGCCTCTGTGAGGTCTACGTTGGAACCCTCCACCTCGTGGGCCGGTATTAGGGCCTGTATTGGAGTTCCCTTGATCACTCGAGCCAGAGTCAGATCCTGATGAAGAATAGTTAGACCCATATCTTCTCCCTTTCGAGTTAGTAGAGGGGGCTACATACGAGTCACTCAAATATGGATAAGCCAATTCCATGGAGAAGCGTGCCAGATCTTTCTTAAACTTCTCAACTTTGTTTAACAAGATGTTATCATAATAGTCTTTGTTTGTTTTGTTGGCCTCATCTAAGTTCTTTTTATAGATCACGGGACGCACCGCTGCGTTGATTTGTCCCTCTAGGACTTGAATCTCTATCAATAAGGCATCGGCTGTTTTTTTAGCTGTTTTGATAATTAAAACCAGCCAGTCCCGGGTGCATCGCCAACCAATCAATGCCCAGTTTCTAAGAAATTCTTTGTCTTTCAAGAAGAGTCTAGGCGTCGTAGTGACGATCAAGCCTGATGGAGCACACTTGCCATGTAAGTACTCATTCATGATCACACCGTGCAGTGTAATCCGAGAGTGATTCTTTTTCAAATTCAAGAGTTTAACCCACTCATCCTCTGTCGTGGGAGTAGAAGTAGAGGGTAAGTCATCAAGTATACTGGGGTTGTTGCTGAGGATGGTGTTCAAATCCTCATCGTCAAATGCTAGGCCACCGAAGTCCTCCATGGTGAGGAACTGCAATGGACAGACAGCTGGATAAGTAAAGTGGGTGAGCTAAAAGCACTATAACAATTGCGTGTAGTGCTAATTGAAAGAATTAATGACCCGCAGCCGAGGCTGCTCTATACACTATCTAAACAACTCGTAAGAGAGGGTCCGAGGGAAATGTTTACCGACAAAACAGGCTAATACCCCCTGTAAGACTACCTAAAAAACAACAGAGCCTGTAAGTCAAAGGTACTTAGGAGTGATAATCAACACTGGTATAATTGCACGGAAGTGAACCTAACTAAAGACCATCAACAGTAGCTGATTAAGTCCTATCAGCCCACCCAATGGCGGAGCCTCATCATGTAGGACTCCAATACCAAGGTAAGTGTGCAATCGCCCAGTTGTCAATTAGCGATGCATTACTCAACCGAGGTAAGGTCACCACCGTTGTTAGACTTGAGTGGGAGACTGATATGTGCAGTGCAGGAAAAGAAAATAAAATAGTGTGTGATTAAAATGGCTATCGAGGCAAACAAAGACCTTTATTAACGTTTGCCTGGACGTCAGGTTAAAAAATAGTGAAAAAACAGTGTGGAAAAAATCACTGTTTGACTTGCTTGATAGAAAACTAAGTAAGATATAAGAGGGCCAACATGTTTCTGCCTTAAATGTGAAGAATCACTGGCATTCGTCAGGGCCGAATTAATATCTGCTACTGCAAGACACTATAATGTGTGTGCAAGAATTAAGGAAATGTACAATATATGAACAAAACGGAACCATCCTACCACAACGCCATGATGGAGAATTTTTTCCAATACCAAAATAATCTCTATCTACAGGTCTCAGGGACCTCAATGGGGAGTGTATTTGCGCCAAGCTTGGCAAATCTATACATGCACCAGTTTGAACAGGACCACGCTTTGAACCACAATAACCCCTTTATTCACCAAGTGGTATTGTGGAAACGTTATATTGACGATATTCTGGTGGTTTGGAGAGGGACATTTACGGAGGTTTCGGCCTTTCACACATGGTTAAATTCGAGGAATCAGTTCCTCAAGTTTACCATGGAAAGCAGCAAAGAGAGATTGGCTTACCTGGATCTTCAGATTTTTCCATCAGAAGCAGGCCTACAGAGTGAGCTCTTCAAAAAACCAATGGCACGGAACTCGCTTTTGTCCTACCATAGTTTTCATCCTCAGTCCCTACGCGAGAACTTGCCTGTAGGACAATTTCTGAGGGTAAGAAGGAACTGTTCATCCAACACCTTATATGAACAACATGCGAAGGAACTAGCGCTCAATCTGAAAGATCGACATTACCCGGGTCATTTAATTCGCCGTGCACGCAAGAGAGCTTTTCACAACAACCGTGAAGCACTTTTGCAACACAAGAGGCCTGAGACCAGAAGTGACCAGATGACTATGGTCCAAACGTTCACCACATCTTCCAATCAGGTGAAGAAAATCATACTAAAGCATTGGAAGATATTAAACACAGCAGCAGGCACCATACCTCGCCCTCTGTTTGCCTTTAGAAGAGGACCCTCCATTCGGGACAATCTGGTGCATACCAGACCACGCAATGAGATGAGACAAACTATCAATACCATCTGGAACAGCACTCCAGTCCAAGGCCATTACCCCTGCGGGAATTGTGCAGCCTGTCCTCAGACACGTAAAATCCTCTCTGTGGATATCGGTACCGATAGACCGTGGAAGTTGACAAAACATACTAATTGTAACTCAGACAAACTAATTTATTTGATCACCTGCCCATGCAAAAAACAGTATGTGGGCCACACAACACGGATGATCAAGGCTCGCATCAGTGAACATAAAAGTACGATCCGATGTAGGAAGCAATCCACAGGCCTCACGAATCACTTTTTGGAAGCGAAACACAAACCTGAGGATATGTTTTGGCTAGTGTTGGAAAAGCCGTATATCCCACCACATATCACCAATGTCTCCCACTTTCTGTTTGTGAAGGAGCAACGGTGGATCCACAGATTACAATCTGATGTTGTTGGCTTGAATGACAATACTCCGTGGCTATTAATCTGATTGGACCCCTGGCTATGAGCAATTCTGGTGGACCACTTGCCATGTGTACCTCTGGTGGTTACAACGAGCCATTTCTGGTGTGATTAATTACCACCCATTTGGAGTGTTGGCGACACCAGGCCCCCTATTGACCGCCTGTAGGTACCCGAGTTAAACATAGTCCTCCTGTCTAGTTTTGTCTCTCCTAAATGACACTATCATGGTATACCCATCATTACTAGACATGTACTTCCACTGTAGGAGCAAGGCTTCCTGCGCAGTTGGCCCAGGACCTATTCACCTTCCTCTGTTTTACCATTTAGTATTGCTGACTTGCGGCACAATAGCGCGCACTTCACGTTTTGTGTAAAGGCTATTACCTCATGGGTTAAAAACATTTTTTTCACTTATCCCCTTGCTCTATTACATCTGTTTGTATAGGGGTCAGGGTTACATTACCAGGACGAACCTAGGGATTTCAGTGGTAGATTCTTACATCCAGTTAACTGTTAAGAACAGCAAGATTTCCCTTCATTTAACTTTTGAACAGCTTAACATTAATTCTTTGTGTAGCTGAAGAAATGGACTTTAAATAATGGGGATTTCTTTCTACTTGTTCTAGACATTAGCAATCAATATCATCACTGACTGGTTTTGCTGTTAAATTAGTTGGTATTTCTAACATAAATCCAAGAGCATCTTCTCAATTTAACTGTAGGCTTAGATGCAATATCAGTTATGCGTGGCCACCGAGGACACCGGGTGGGAACACGTGACAGACAGTTGATAAAGCATTTGGGTTTTATTGAACATAGGGAGTATAGACCCCAGAGACATGCATCTGGTGAGATATTGTCTTTTTACGTTCAGAGCGGTGCCTTATTCGTCCGAGCAGTTGCCGGGTGAGGTGAGGTCCACTTCCCACACACTGTTGGGTAAGTGTTGATACTGTGTACATTATTTTTAATCACTGGGTGACGTATCAGAATGCACCTTATATGTGACTATCACCAATGAGTGATGGTCCTGTCTTAGGTTTGTGAGTCTATACTGGTTTTGCACGTTAAATCATCCCACTTGAATATGTTTGGTGTAGATTTAACTTTTGAGCAATGTAAAAATGCAATGTCTACATTGTTCTTTTCTTCTTTCTTTTTTTCCTTCTTGATTTCTCACAGGAAAAATCCATCGCATCACCACGACAATACTGACAAGATGTGGTAGGATGGTTCCGTTTTGTTCATATATTGTACATTTCCTTAATTCTTGCACACACATTATAGTGTCTTGCAGTAGCAGATATTAATTCGGCCCTGACGAATGCCAGTGATTCTTCACATTTAAGGCAGAAACATGTTGGCCCTCTTATATCTTACTTAGTTTTCTATCAAGCAAGTCAAACAGTGATTTTTTCCACACTGTTTTTTCACTATTTTTTAACCTGACGTCCAGGCAAACGTTAATAAAGGTCTTTGTTTGCCTCGATAGCCATTTTAATCACACACTATTTTATTTTATTTTCCTGCACTGCACATATCAGTCTCCCACTCAAGTCTAACAACGGTGGTGACCTTACCTCGGTTGAGTAATGCATCGCTAATTGACAACTGGGCGATTGCACACTTACCTTGGTATTAGAGTCCTACATGATGAGGCTCCGCCATTGGGTGGGCTGATAGGACTTAATCAGCTACTGTTGATGGTCTTTAGTTAGGTTCACTTCCGTGCAATTATACCAGTGTTGATTATCACTCCTAAGTACCTTTGACTTACAGGCTCTGCTGTTTTTTAGGTAGTCTTACAGGGGGTATTAGCCTGTTTTGTCGGTAAACATTTCCCTCGGACCCTCTCTTACGAGTTGTTTAGATAGTGTATAGAGCAGCCTCGGCTGCGGGTCATTAATTCTTTCAATTAGCACTACACGCAATTGTTATAGTGCTTTTAGCTCACCCACTTTACTTATCCAGCTGTCTGTCCATTGCAGTTCCTCACCATGGAGGACTTCGGTGGCCTAGCATTTGACGATGAGGATTTGAACACCATCCTCAGCAACAACCCCAGTATACTTGATGACTTACCCTCTACTTCTACTCCCACGACAGAGGATGAGTGGGTTAAACTCTTGAATTTGAAAAAGAATCACTCTCGGATTACACTGCACGGTGTGATCATGAATGAGTACTTACATGGCAAGTGTGCTCCATCAGGCTTGATCGTCACTACGACGCCTAGACTCTTCTTGAAAGACAAAGAATTTCTTAGAAACTGGGCATTGATTGGTTGGCGATGCACCCGGGACTGGCTGGTTTTAATTATCAAAACAGCTAAAAAAACAGCCGATGCCTTATTGATAGAGATTCAAGTCCTAGAGGGACAAATCAACGCAGCGGTGCGTCCCGTGATCTATAAAAAGAACTTAGATGAGGCCAACAAAACAAACAAAGACTATTATGATAACATCTTGTTAAACAAAGTTGAGAAGTTTAAGAAAGATCTGGCACGCTTCTCCATGGAATTGGCTTATCCATATTTGAGTGACTCGTATGTAGCCCCCTCTACTAACTCGAAAGGGAGAAGATATGGGTCTAACTATTCTTCATCAGGATCTGACTCTGGCTCGAGTGATCAAGGGAACTCCAATACAGGCCCTAATACCGGCCCACGAGGTGGAGGGTTCCAACGTAGACCTCACAGAGGCCGTGGTGGACAACAGTATCCTAACCCAGGACAGTGGTGGCCGCCGGGCCCGTGGAACTACAATCCGGGGGTAATGGGCCCCCCACCGATGGGTCACCCCATGCCAATGTATCCTCCAAATCCGTCATTTTACTACGACCAAACGTCTTTTTTATGGCAGGGCCGTGGCAGGAACCGCGGCAAAAGGAGAAATCAACAGACCGTGAATTGGGCTCCACAACCCAACAAGACAGGCCCCACCCCTGGAACAGCGACTTAGTAGTAAATCTGAGTTCGAGGACCATTACACCAACTGAAAATATTGTCCTCAACAAGGGGCTTGGATTTGTCCCTACCAATACAGGAGACATGTTCAAATTGAGATGCGAGCTTGAAAGTTTTTATAGAAAAATACGCCTGCACTTCTTTTTCAAGTCATCCAGCTCTAACACGAACGAGCTCAATGCGATTGACCAGGTTGAACAAAACACTGGTCTTAGACCTAAATCAACGTTCACTCCTCTAAATCAACAAGTACCAGCCAATGTCCTTGCTTTCGAACAAGCAGTGACACATGACGTTATGAACACTGAACAACGACGGAAGATCTTTCATAACATGTCTAATTTGGAGAAATCAGCATTGTCGACGCTGGCAAACGACAGATCCCTTACCATCAAGCCGGCTGATAAGGGCGGGGCCATCGTGTTACAGGACACTGTGGCTTACCAACGAGAATGTCAGCGACAACTTGATGATACCAAATCTTACCGCCTCTTGTATGAAGACCCAACTCCCAGAGTCTCCAATGAAATAAAGAGCCTGGTTGAAGAAGGATTGGCAGAAGGATGGATCACTTCTCACGAAGCTAGATATCTCATCACCTTACATCCGGTCATTCCCTATTTTTACTGCCTTCCTAAAATTCATAAGGCACAGAGACCGCCTCCTGGAAGGCCTATTATATCGGGCATAGGTTCGTTACTCGAGCCTTTATCTACTTTTGTAAATTTCTTTCTCAAACCCATTGTGCAGGAAACACCCACGTACCTCAAAGACACTGGTGATGTGCTTAGACTCCTGGCCGATGTGGAATTTAATGGTGAGACTGATCTACTGGTAAGCTTCGATGTTGAATCGCTGTATACGTCAATCCCACAGCAAGCAACACTGGACTGTGTTAGGAGTCTCTTGGAGTCTAGACAAATGGACACAATTACCCCCGTCGCTTTCATTATGGAGTGTGCGAGGATCGCCATGATGGAGAATTTTTTCCAATACCAAAATAATCTCTATCTACAGGTCTCAGGGACCTCAATGGGGAGTGTATTTGCGCCAAGCTTGGCAAATCTATACATGCACCAGTTTGAACAGGACCACGCTTTGAACCACAATAACCCCTTTATTCACCAAGTGGTATTGTGGAAACGTTATATTGACGATATTCTGGTGGTTTGGAGAGGGACATTGACGGAGGTTTCGGCCTTTCACACATGGTTAAACTCGAGGAATCAGTTCCTCAAGTTTACCATGGAAAGCAGCAAAGAGAGATTGGCTTACCTGGATCTTCAGATTTTTCCATCAGAAGCAGGCCTACAGAGTGAGCTCTTCAAAAAACCAATGGCACGGAACTCGCTTTTGTCCTACCATAGTTTTCATCCTCAGTCCCTACGCGAGAACTTGCCTGTAGGACAATTTCTGAGGGTAAGAAGGAACTGTTCATCCAACACCTTATATGAACAACATGCGAAGGAACTAGCGCTCAATCTGAAAGATCGACATTACCCGGGTCATTTAATTCGCCGTGCACGCAAGAGAGCTTTTCACAACAACCGTGAAGCACTTTTGCAACACAAGAGGCCTGAGACCAGAAGTGACCAGATGACTATGGTCCAAACGTTCACCACATCTTCCAATCAGGTGAAGAAAATCATACTAAAGCATTGGAAGATATTAAACACAGCAGCAGGCACCATACCTCGCCCTCTGTTTGCCTTTAGAAGAGGACCCTCCATTCGGGACAATCTGGTGCATACCAGACCACGCAATGAGATGAGACAAACTATCAATACCATCTGGAACAGCACTCCAGTCCAAGGCCATTACCCCTGCGGGAATTGTGCAGCCTGTCCTCAGACACGTAAAATCCTCTCTGTGGATATCGGTACCGATAGACCGTGGAAGTTGACAAAACATACTAATTGTAACTCAGACAAACTAATTTATTTGATCACCTGCCCATGCAAAAAACAGTATGTGGGCCACACAACACGGATGATCAAGGCTCGCATCAGTGAACATAAAAGTACGATCCGATGTAGGAAGCAATCCACAGGCCTCACGAATCACTTTTTGGAAGCGAAACACAAACCTGAGGATATGTTTTGGCTAGTGTTGGAAAAGCCGTATATCCCACCACATATCACCAATGTCTCCCACTTTCTGTTTGTGAAGGAGCAACGGTGGATCCACAGATTACAATCTGATGTTGTTGGCTTGAATGACAATATTCCGTGGCTATTAATCTGATTGGACCCCTGGCTATGAGCAATTCTGGTGGACCACTTGCCATGTGTACCTCTGGTGGTTACAACGAGCCATTTCTGGTGTGATTAATTACCACCCATTTGGAGTGTTGGCGACACCAGGCCCCCTATTGACCGCCTGTAGGTACCCGAGTTAAACATAGTCCTCCTGTCTAGTTTTGTCTCTCCTAAATGACACTATCATGGTATACCCATCATTACTAGACATGTACTTCCACTGTAGGAGCAAGGCTTCCTGCGCAGTTGGCCCAGGACCTATTCACCTTCCTCTGTTTTACCATTTAGTATTGCTGACTTGCGGCACAATAGCGCGCACTTCACGTTTTGTGTAAAGGCTATTACCTCATGGGTTAAAAACATTTTTTTCACTTATCCCCTTGCTCTATTACATCTGTTTGTATAGGGGTCAGGGTTACATTACCAGGACGAACCTAGGGATTTCAGTGGTAGATTCTTACATCCAGTTAACTGTTAAGAACAGCAAGATTTCCCTTCATTTAACTTTTGAACAGCTTAACATTAATTCTTTGTGTAGCTGAAGAAATGGACTTTAAATAATGGGGATTTCTTTCTACTTGTTCTAGACATTAGCAATCAATATCATCACTGACTGGTTTTGCTGTTAAATTAGTTGGTATTTCTAACATAAATCCAAGAGCATCTTCTCAATTTAACTGTAGGCTTAGATGCAATATCAGTTATGCGTGGCCACCGAGGACACCGGGTGGGAACACGTGACAGACAGTTGATAAAGCATTTGGGTTTTATTGAACATAGGGAGTATAGACCCCAGAGACATGCATCTGGTGAGATATTGTCTTTTTACGTTCAGAGCGGTGCCTTATTCGTCCGAGCAGTTGCCGGGTGAGGTGAGGTCCACTTCCCACACACTGTTGGGTAAGTGTTGATACTGTGTACATTATTTTTAATCACTGGGTGACGTATCAGAATGCACCTTATATGTGACTATCACCAATGAGTGATGGTCCTGTCTTAGGTTTGTGAGTCTATACTGGTTTTGCACGTTAAATCATCCCACTTGAATATGTTTGGTGTAGATTTAACTTTTGAGCAATGTAAAAATGCAATGTCTACATTGTTCTTTTCTTCTTTCTTTTTTTCCTTCTTGATTTCTCACAGGAAAAATCCATCGCATCACCACGACAATACTGACAAGATGTGGTAGGATGGTTCCGTTTTGTTCATATATTGTACATTTCCTTAATTCTTGCACACACATTATAGTGTCTTGCAGTAGCAGATATTAATTCGGCCCTGACGAATGCCAGTGATTCTTCACATTTAAGGCAGAAACATGTTGGCCCTCTTATATCTTACTTAGTTTTCTATCAAGCAAGTCAAACAGTGATTTTTTCCACACTGTTTTTTCACTATTTTTTAACCTGACGTCCAGGCAAACGTTAATAAAGGTCTTTGTTTGCCTCGATAGCCATTTTAATCACACACTATTTTATTTTCTTTTCCTGCACTGCACATATCAGTCTCCCACTCAAGTCTAACAACGGTGGTGACCTTACCTCGGTTGAGTAATGCATCGCTAATTGACAACTGGGCGATTGCACACTTACCTTGGTATTGGAGTCCTACATGATGAGGCTCCGCCATTGGGTGGGCTGATAGGACTTAATCAGCTACTGTTGATGGTCTTTAGTTAGGTTCACTTCCGTGCAATTATACCAGTGTTGATTATCACTCCTAAGTACCTTTGACTTACAGGCTCTGTTGTTTTTTAGGTAGTCTTACAGGGGGTATTAGCCTGTTTTGTCGGTAAACATTTCCCTCGGACCCTCTCTTACGAGTTGTTTAGATAGTATAATTATTCCTTACCTTGCAGTTTAAATTAACCTCAAAACGCTAAAGCCCATATCTCAGCTCTACGTCAGAAACGTTTTCTAAAACTGGCTACATTTGCCATTGCTTAAGGAGTATCTAACTCGGACCTCAGCATTTTTTCTTTTTTCTTTTTATCTTTTGGTATTGTGTAGCGAAGGTCTTAGATTCAGGCCCGACTTAGTATTCTTCCAAATATGGCATTCTTATACTTTCTCTCAGGACTCATTTTTTTGGCCCTTGAATTTGTTCATTTGTCGATATTACCACTTTTTAGTTGCACTATCCCTTAATCACTCATTTACAACCAGTGTATGTATGTCTTTTGTAGTCTCATTTACTGCTGCTATTAGGTCAGTCTGGGAGGTTCTGGTTCATTCTTTAATCAAAGAAAAATCTCCTTTTAGGTTTGCGGTAGACAGTATGTCGATTATTATCTTGAAAGTTGGCTCATGCACAAAACTTGGAAGTAAGTCTTAATGATTCTCCTATTCCCCTTATTCTGGGGGTGCCTCAACTCGCCTACGTGAGATAACTCCCTTCTCAACACAGGGAAGTCAGGTTTTCACTGTATTGGAGTATTATTTCCAAAATGAAAAGCCTTCTGTGTCTTTGTCCCATCTTGGAGACACCAATAGGTATTGTAGTCAAATTTGACATTCTAGGGGCTCCGCAGTCATTGTCAAATAAGTAATCTCCTACAAAATGTCACCATCAAAATATAACAATTCTATACTACTAAGGGGGTAACAATTTAATTATCAAAGTCAGTCTAACAGTAGCTGCATGTTGGCCTTTGAAAGTTATTTAATGGTGCACCATCAGGTAACCTGTACCATACAAAGCTCAGCAACAGCACCTGGAGTCTCTGCCATTTGGCAATTGCTTCTCAGCAAGCTCTTCTATCTGCAGGCTTTCCAATGCTTGTTTGTAAAGCATTGTTAAAAAAAATCTAAGGTGCTGGCGGTATCACAAACACAGGTACTCCAAAACTAAACAATGAATTCAAAATATTCAATCTTTAAGAAATGCACAGCTTATTTTTTAAATTTTACCCAGGAAACTCTGGAACACAATTTAAAAAACCTATTGCATGATATTCAGCTTAATAATAAAATATAGAGTTAGTTGCACATACATAAAAGAACTGGGAAGTGTGCTAATGTAAATTTGCCATTTACTTTCGACATGACTAGAAACTGGAACACATGCTCCAGATTTAGGTGCTCTGCAGCATACCTGCACCCGATTTACGGAGTACACATCTCTCCAGTCACTATTTTGCCTCAAATACAGGCTGAGTGCAAAACCCTGCCCCCTCCCCAGTGTCATTAATGCGGGCTTTGTGCGTCATAGCTTAGGCTACCATGCAACGAGTGGAAAGCAGAAGATAAAGAAATTCAACACGATATAAGTCTGCTCTTTAGTGAAATCTGAGAAAAATAGACTTGTTGCTGTGCTTTTAGGGACGGGATGGGGTGCAACATGGTGAGAATTAGGATTTAAGGAGGAAGCAGCACATGGAAAAAGAGTATACAAACCCATGCATGCCATGGAGTGCTAAAAAGAGAAAGCGTATTTCCCTCTTCTGAGCCTTGGAAGGATAGAGGTCATCCACTCAAAAGGATTGCAATGAAGCTAACAGAAGAGGCAGGAAGGCCATCCATAAGAGGGAAAAAAGCAAACAAGATTGATAGGAAAGCGAATAATAAGCAATGTGCTGACCCAAAGCCCCCCTCACACTGGGATTGTATACAATAGGTCTTAAACAACAGATAGATAAAAGAGGAGACCTAAAAAGTACTCAGATGTGCTATTTCTTTTAGAGGGTAGTCACCTTGCTTATTGGAAAATGTACCTATAAGGTGTTGCTTCTACTTTTTCCAGGTGGTATTTGATCCCTGAGATTCCATACCCCACCTGTGTCTTCCCAACCTGTATTATTCAGGCAGTCATTCCTTCAAAGCCAGAATTGAAGGTGGGTGCGAAGACACTGCCTCACATCCCAGCACTCAATTTTCCCCAATGCATCATAGTAAATGCAGTGCATGATAACACTTACTTCAGTAGTAGTCTCTAATTTTTCACACTTGCTGGGGCAGCCTGTAATGTGTAACTCTAAACACAAGTGTTAGACCTGGCATCTTTTGCGTGGTTTCCCCTGAATTTTTGCCTCTACCTCCTGTATTTTTGACACTGTGCTGGATTTGGTTTTTGCTGCCTTCGATGCTTTGGGCATTTTGCCACTGCTGATCAGTGTCAGAGTGCAAGTGCTCCCTAGGAACATTGTTACTGTGATTGGTTAGCCATGATTGGCATATTTGTTTTAACAGTAGGTCCCTAATAAAGTGCACTGAGTGTGCCAGGGCTGGTGATTCAAATGCTACTAGTGGGACTGCAGCACTGATTGTGCCACCCACATGAGTAGCCCTAAAATGATGTCTCAGGCCTGCCACAACAATGCCTTTGTGCAGTTGCTATCCGCCATGCTGCCCTGAGGCCTAACCCTTCCCTTTCTGTACATATTGGACACCCCTATGGAAGGCCCAAGGTACTCCCCTGGGCAGGGTGCAGTGTATGTGAAAGGTAGAGCATGTACTAGTGTAACTGACATGCTCCGATAGTGAATTGCAGCCATTTTCGTTTTTCAGTATTGAAAGGCTATCTTGCCCATAGGCTAGAATGGGAAATGCTATGTATAATGTTTACCTGCATATCTTCCCATAGGAGCAAGATAAATAGAAGCAGCGCTGCGGGAGGAGCAACAGTCTAGTTGGAGGGGGGGTACAAAAAAGGGTCCGTGGCGCGGAAACCGCAAGGATTGCATGCTCCTTTGCTCTAAATATGCTAACTACTTCTTTCTGTGCACTGTATTCTCGGAGCTCTAGGCTCACATGTCCTCCGGTTTGCACCTTTTACATTTTTTTAAGTTACCGGAAGCAGTGCTGGAGGAGGGGCAACAGTCTAGTTGCTCAACATAGGAGAGTACAAAAACGGGGCCGCAGCACAGCTGCGCAGAGTATGCACGCACCGTCCGTGCCCGACTGAGACCAGGGGATAGGAACCCTGCCCCTGCAATGCTAAATCTTAACATATATCAAAAATATTCCAGAGAAATGCTTTTAAAACTAGATAAACCACAGCAACTCCATGAACTCTGTGTGTTAAAACATCTAGAGATCTGGAGGGTCCATTCTCATGCGGTCATTGTAAACGGGGCTGTCAAACAACACTTGTACAATATATGAGGAAAGATATCAATTTAGATAGCTACCAAATGACTTGCATCTGTTTTAACTCCAGATCAATGCCTAAACATTGTCTTGAGATCTGGGACATCTTAGCAGATTTAAAACCAGACCTAGCATTCACTACTGAAACTTGGCTAGACGATAACAACTCCCCCGATATTGCCACTGCTTTACCGGCGGGATAGAAGTTATTAAAACAGCACAGAAAGGGGCGGAAGCACAGCTGTCCTAGTCAAAGAGTGCTTTACTTGTGACCCCAAGTCAGTGGCCCAGCTAGGCTCGCATGAGATCCGAGATTTCTCTGTGTCTAATGGTAAACATAAACTATTCGGGGGAGCAGTCATTTACAATCCCCCTGGCTAACAGCCAGATTTAAATACAAAATTGTTGTCTCAACTTTTCCCTCTCTGCCTAAAACACAAACACTTCCTAGTCATTGGAGATTTCAATATCCACCTTGAAAATTCTATGAACCCAGGGGCCAAACACTTGGAAAATGACATGCTGATACTGCAGCTAAATCAATCGATCAAAGTGCCAACAAACATGGCCGGACACACACTAGATCTACTGTTCTCCAACATAGGGGCTGATTTAGATGGTGGAAGGACCACCACCACCAGCCATGCGGTGGCGGTCCTTCCGCCATCGGACCGCGATTCCCCCCCGCAAAATTAGGATGACGGACGCATCCGACCACAGCGGTCACAAAGATCGTCTGCCACGGAACCGCCACAGGCAATCGATCAGATTGCCTGGCAGACGGTCCACATTAGGTAAGATGGTGGCGGTGCCTAGCAGGCACTGTCTGCCAAATTACAATAGGGCTTCAGCCAGCCTTTCAGTGGCGGTTAAATCGCCATTGAAAGGCTGGCAGAGATTGGTTTTGGGGGCCCGTTTCGAGGCCCCCTTGTGTTGGGGGAGGTGTGGGTTCACTGGGGGGGTGTATTTCACTGCACCAAGTGGCAGGCACCGCGTGGTGCCTCCCACGTAGTGCAGTGAAATGCACAAAATGCACTTTTAACATCGCGGCGGCAATGTTAAAATGCAAGATGCGACCCCCATGGTGGCTTTGGGGTGCGGAACCGCCGCATGTATTGTGGATGGTCCTGGACACCACCACGATGGCGGACAGACTCCAGTCCGTCCGCCATTGTAATCGGCCCCACAGAGACCACCAATGTTTCCAAAATCATACCTCGGTCCTGGGCCGATCACCCTTTAACTTCCTGCAATTTTAACCTGCCAATCAAACCAACCCATGGTCCCACACGGGCAACAACAGGAAAAAGACCATGGAACCACATCACCCCTAACCTATTTGCTTCCCATTTTTCCTCTTGTGACCCAAGCACCACCAAAACACTCTCTGCCCAGGCAGAGCCAGAGCTCCTGCACAAAGAGATTGTGAATGCTCTGGATCAGTGCACCCCTAAATTAGAAAGCAAATCAGGCAGGCTAACACAATCAGAGACGTGGTACTCACTAGAACTGAAACTACTGAAAAGATAAATGAAAATCTCTGGAAGTGGATATTTATCTAAATATAGCAATGATAGGCAGATCTACAAAGGTGAGCTGAAAAGTTATCATAACGCCCTAAAAAAAGCAAAAAAACACTACTATGCAAAACGAATAGAAGACAACGGCAAATGATCTAAAGAACTATATAAAATAGTGAGTGAACTCTGCAAACCAACTAGTATGTCCCAGACCATGGCTCCCACAATTGATATTTGTGAGCTAATCAACCGCTTTTCACCGATAAAGTGGCCAAAATGTATGCCTCCCTCAATAACCAGCCTGCTGTTAACAATACGGATTGGGAAACACTAGCACCACATCCTCAGGCACATGCCTATCTTGGCCACCAGGCCCATCTTTCAGAAGAACAGGTTGCAAAAGCCATGATTGACGTTAAAGTAGGATCCCCACTTGATCCATGCCCTCACTTTATCTTCTCACGACTTGTATCAGTCTTATGCCCACATGTTACTCAAATCTTCAATAAATCCCTGGATTCAGCCTCACTCCCAGCTATATGGAAGGAAACCGTGATACTTACACTGCTAAAAATAAATAGGTTTGAAATCTATGATCCGGCAAACTACCGACCGATCTCGCAACTACCATACTTAATCAAAAGTATTGAAAAGATTGGTCAATAAACACCTGGTCAATTTTTTAGAAACCAATGACCTCTTAGATCATTCTCAGACAGGATTTAGAGCTGCCCATAATACAGAAGCCACCTTACTTGCCGTGGCAGACAACATTAGATTCTTGGTGGACCAAGGTAAAGCTGCTGCACTGATCCTTCTGGACATGATGGCAGCTTTTGATACTGTATCTCATGATCACCTGCTACGCATCCTTCATGAAAAAGGAATACATTTGAAAGCTCTTCAGTGGTTCTCCTCCTTCTTACAAAATAGAACACAAAAAATTCAAATGGGCTTCTATTCTTCAAGTTCAAAAACTATCAAACACGATGTCCCGCAGAGGACCTCTTTGAGCCCCACTCTTTTCAATGTCTATGTCCCCTCCTTAGCAGCGATTAGCAGGAAATGGGGCTTCGATATCTGTTCCTACACAGATGACATGCAGATACTAATTGCCCTGGAAGACAAGCATGTGGACAGCAAAAGTAACCTAATTAACTGTCTCACTGAAACAACAACCTGGATGACGGAACACTGTCTAAAGTTAAATGCCGGAAAATCGAAGATTTCGCTCTTCGGTGGAGCACACTTAATCTTGGACAGTACCTGGTGGCCGCAGGCGCTGGGAGCTGCCCCTGAACCCAAGAGAGTTGCAAAAAGTTTGGGCATACTCATTGATAACGCACTGTCCATGCAAGATCAAATTCGAATGCTGTGTGACAAAAGCTTCGCTACACTGAAACTACTTCGTAGACTCTTTTCCTGGCTCCCCCTAAACTGTACAGAATCCATTACCCAGGCCTTATTTTCTATGAGACTGGACTATGGGAATGCGCTCTATGTGGGCATGCCCGAGTATCTTTTCTCCCGTCTGCAGGTGGTCCAAAATGCAACTGCTAGGCTGGTTGCAATAAAAGCAAATACACCTCGGCATCTGATAGTCTGAGAGAACTGCATTGGCTGCCAGTACGCTAAAGGGCCAAGTTCAAGCTCCTTTGTTATGCACACAGAACGCTACACAAGAGTGGCCCCCGTATCTTGCAAGATAAGATAGAATTCTACACTCCCCACGAAACTTAAGGTCTCGCCATCAGACCTTGGCCAAGATCAAACAGACCAAAAGGATTAGAGCAGGAGACCGATCCTTTTCAAAACTAGCAGCAGTCCACTGGAACGACCTTCCACTAGATTTACGGCTAACGGATGAATATTTTCTCTTCAGGAAGAAATTAAAAACCTAGTTTTCTAGATTATAACCAAAGCCACCTACTAACGTCTCACCCTGAAACTGATCACAATCGCCCTCCCCATATCAGGATTATGCTCTCCTAGCGCTGTGCTGTCCCTTGGGATGAATGTTCTGCTCTAGAAATAGAAATACAAATTAAGCTGAAGAAAAAGAAAAGCAAGAAGTTTAAGCCTGTTTCTTCACTTTCTGCCACTCTCCAACAGAGAAGATGCATGAACATCAACAAGCCTATCGGTCTGTTCCAGTCACATACCGAGGAACAGATCCCTCAATTTATTCCAATTTAATCAGAGTTTCCGGGTTCATTTGCCACTTTGTAGAAGACAGAGTCTTTCAAAGAAGCAATGCTGCACCTATTTGACACCCTACCATTCCCTCTGGTACATCGTCAATTTTCATAGATTCAAGGAGGCCTCAAGCTGTATGGCTGTGACTGATCCATCTTTCATGCCATCTGTGCCTCTTGACCCTGTTTGGGTGTCCGCACTGCCTCTGAGGCCGATACCCAACCAGATTTTGATCCCAGTGCTAAGACCTGAGCTGGTCCTCATCACATCAACACTGACCCTGATGAACACCGGAGGAGGACTCCATTATTTTGTCTCACTCCCTAGTGGCGTCATCGGCTACAACTAGTCCAGCCTCATTCTGACTCTAAAAACACACTTACCCTACCGGGAAATCCTCCACAAGCTCTCCACAACTTGGTCGGGTCAGATTCTGACTACATACAGCATCATTTTGGAGAGCACAGGAGATTATGGTTAATATTATGAGATGTTACAACAGCGCTTGGACGCCGGCGACACAGTTGCCCTTATTTTATTAGATCTAAGTGCCGCTTTTGATACGGTTTCTCATACCGTATTACTTGAATCTTTACAGGCATTGGGTATCGCTGGGACGGCGCTCGGTTGGGTGTCTTCCTTTTTAGTGGAACGAACATTCCAGGTGTTCTCCACCAGAGCCTCTTCAAAGTCTTATTCTTCCCCGTACGGTGTGCCACAGGGCTCTATTTTGAGCCCGGTGTTTTTCAATATTTATATGCAACCATTAGCAATGATTGCGGAAGTGGCAGGGCTTGTATTGTTTTCCTATCCTGATGATACACAAATCATCTTTTCATTATCAGCAGGGAGGAAACAGGACCCTTCTAATCTGCAATTAGGCTTGCGCAGGATTGCAGCATGGATGTAACTAAATTTGCTCAAGCTTAACGGGGAAAAGACGGAAGTACTCATTTTTGGAAAAGGGTCTGAACGTTGTGGCCCCCAACATTGGTCAGCTGAAATGGGACCTTTACCCACGCCCTCCTCTCAGGCATGCAACCTAGGTTTCATTATTGACAACAAATTGTCAATGAAACAACGGGCAGTTCAGACAGCAGCCACCTGTGTTACCATCTTAAAATGGCTAAAAAAATAATCTGGATGCTCCCTATAGACAACCAAAGAGCAGTCGTCCAGGCTCTAGTAACATCTCGCCTGGACTACGGGAATATTCTCTTCCTGAGTCCAACAGAGAGGTACTACGTAAGCTTCAGGTGGTGCAAAATTCTGCAGCCAGATTGCTCTGCGGTCTTCCCAGAATGTCCAACATGGGAAATGCCCTGAGAGAACTGCATTGGCTTAAGGTGGAACATCGCATAAAATTTAAAGCCTTATGCTATATGTTCAGAATAAAAATCGGCTCTGCCCCCAAATATTTACAAGATCTGGTTCATGAGTACCACCCCCGACGACTGCTTCGCTCGTCATCAGGATAACTGTCCGAAATCCCGAGGTTTAAACTGTCGAGAATGGGAGGTCGCTCCTTCTCTCTTCTTGGGCAAATCCTTATGGAATTCCTTACCTGATGGGATGAGGAGGGAGAAGCTGATTTCCGTTTTCAGTAACCAATTAAAAACCTGTTTTTTTAATCTACATTGCTAATTCCGATATCTCCTAGCTTTTGTTATGGCCTGCGCTGGGAAACCCTTGTTGGGTAGCTGTGCGCATTACAAAATAAAATAACATAACATAACATAAAATTTTTCAGCTTCTTTTGCTGCACTCATCGTGACGGCTGCTGAATTATAAGATCAATGTACTGTCAAACGTTCCATAGCTCAGACAGGCATCCACGGATACATTAATGGGCACCTGGGCCAAACCTTATTCTTGTCCACCAGTAAATAGGTAAATGGCTAGATGTCACAGACCTACTCCGGGAGAGCCTGCCTTTCTTGCACAGCATGTTACACATGTGAGCCTGGTTATATAGGCTTCTAAAAGCAGGCTTAACCTGAACTCATTTCCCAGGAATCCCCTCTGAATTGGAGTCCAAACATATGGAACATTAAGTCAACCAGTGTTTCTGCCAGTCTTACTCTTCACTCTACCAGTGCTAGCTGCCTCCTAGGGTTACTCTCACGCATTATGGCATATGGTTAGCGAACCTTTGATGACAGTCCCTGGGGAATTTTGGATGGCCAGGATGCAGCAAAGTACATAATCCATTCTAAACTGAACACTGACTGATTAAGTACTGCGGTTAGCACCAGTCCGGTACTTCGGTGCCACATGTGAATGAAAAACACTCGTTATTTGACGTCAATAATGAATATGGCATGTGGCGGCACCGGTCTGTTCACAGATAAGGCAGACTAGGCACTGTAGAGCTTTATAGAAAACAGGGCCACAACATGCTTCTTGGGCCTGTTTAAGCCCGAGCAGCAGTATCCTCAACAATGACACCCCTTTTGATCATTCAAAAGGAGTTCAGTACAAAGACAACGCAAAAGGCCTCCACCCAAGTAACAGACACCCAGTCCTTTCGAGGCCAGAATCGAGGATCTAGCCGACAATGTCCAGGCCAGCACGGGCAGAATCCTGCCCAGACCCCTGCCTTAGCTTCCATGCCACTTTACTTTGCCCTCAGCAGCACATGGCCATCCTTTAGGAGGCATGATAAGTTATTACCTCCATTGTGACAGAGTATCACATCCGAGAAATCATTCAAAAGAAAAACGCCCAGCTGCTGCACTCATATACTGACCTTCCCTAAAATGTAAAATGCATGGTAGTGAATGAATGATGTGACGCACATACTCTGTAAGTGCACATATTTCCCAAAAGTTCTAATCAATGAATGATGTGAGACATACTGTCGACTCCAAACTCCTCTTCTAGCTTGTCTAGATTAAACATACTTTTGCATTGAATGGTGCTATGCTCTGTGCCATGCAAATAACCACCTATTCCCTGGTTGGTACTAAAATATGTTCCTATTGGCCCTTGCGATGTTGTGTTAAAAGTCTATTAGTTAGCCAATGTGCGACATGTTCGACCCATTTTCTTGGGATTGTTTTATTGAGTCACCCATTTGAGGTTATAACACCCTCTCATGCAACGCACCCCTTTCCATTCCAGCACCTCTTCGCCTACCCCCTCCATTAGGAGCTGACTCTGGGATAGTCAGCATGTACTAGGCCAACCCAAGGGCTTTCGCAAGTGAAGGGATTTGGAGACCTAGTGCACCATTTTCTCCATCAAACTGTCTTGATGAACAACTTAAAACATTCTAAAAGGCACAAAATGGCAGACATGACAACATCCAAACCCTTGGGCGTGGCACCTGCCCCCGTGTAACCCACTACAGCTTTTTGGAAAGGCCTCACTCTATTCCAGAGTGCAACACATGAGGCATAAGTATATGCACTGTTGTTGTTTTTGTGCACGTGTAAGTGTTATGTTTATTTTTTGGTGCGTAAGTGTGCATGAACATTTTGTGGTTATGTGAGTGTGTGTGCAGCATCTGCGCATCAAAGCATGTGTTTTTCAGGTCCTATGTAGGTGTCAATACATGCATGTTCAGTGTCTGTGGCTGTGTTTGTGTATGAATGTGTACATGGTGTACCAACGGTCACATATTTCATCACTTGAATGCAACCAAGACACATTTTGAGATAGAAAGAGTGGGAGTTGTCTGACGAGCACTAAGGGAACTTTAGCTGGGAGAGAACAAAATAGATTCAAAATTTCAATATTTTGGCGATAACATTGTGAAACTCCCACCTTTATTGGGGAAAGTTGAAAAACATAATGTGTATTTTACCATGACTTCACTGTGGTCAATTTGAGAATATATTGTCTCGAATTGTATGATCCGTAAAACTGTTTAAAGTGTATTTATTACACTGCTGTACCTACCTCTTAATTTTAATTTCTCAATGTTATGATATCTTATTCTATGCTTTTAAACTATGTCTTTTGTTGTCCATATGCATATCCTATCCCATTACGTCATATGGAGAAAAAAAAACAGATAGATGGGTAGTAAGCAGCAAAATTATGATTTTTAAATGCAAAACCTTTAGAAGGATATGAAGATATAAAGTTTTACCTCCAAGAAATATTCAATTTCCTTTTTAATGCTTGGTATCCACTTTTTCACTTCTGTAGCAGAGTTCAAAGTCGACTGTAAGAAAAAATATATAAGATATATTCAAAGCTAGAAAGTTCATTCGCAAGAGTCACATATGAACAGCCCAAGTGAAGGCCTAAATCTGTGTTGAGTAGAGAACATAAAAATATCCTGGAAGAAATATTTTGAGAACTTTGTGTCAAGACGTTTCAGAGAAACCCAAAGGAGGTGACAGCATTCCAGTTTAGACTGTCACATTATTTCAGTATGTATTTGGCAGTTTGCTACAGACATCTTGGAGCCACTCTTCAAGTGTACAATATAGTATCATACACAACACAAAGAGGTGATACAGCTCATGCTACGGTCAAAACCAAACTGCAAAAAGTGTTAACATCCAGTTAATAAGAATAAGGTGAACATCGGTTTGGCTTATAAATGTTGAGTACCAAAATGCTTTACTGAATCAGTATAAAAATGATAATGTAGTTCACATTTTTAGTCCTGGGTTTTGACATTGCAGCTGTCAAACAGACCTATTGTCTCCAAAATATTTAACAGAGGGCCTCATTCAACCGTTGGCTTTTTGGAGAATTTCGATCTCACTTAATGCTTTTGGCTGTATCCACCACCTCCAATCGAGTACTTCCATTGAACAGCATTAGTGACTCTTTTTCCCCTAGAGTCTGCTCTGCTAGCTCCCTCCCATCTTACTTCTGTTTTTTGCCGTTTATTTATCCATCTGCTCCCTCCTTCACTTGTGTCATGCTCATCGTTCTCCCACTCGTGTGCTGCACCCCGGGTTACCCAGGCCTTACCTCTCATGTGTCGCTCCCTGTGCGACCTCCACCTCTTTCCCATGTGTCTCTCTGCTCCCATCCATTATACCATCACTTCGACCTCCCCCTCCTCTTCTTCCCCAAACATCCACCACCCTTTGCTTCCCACTCTTTTCCCCCGCCATCACTTTATGCCAGTTCTCTCCCCACAGACCTTGCCTGAACTCCACACCTGCCGTGATATGCAGAGAGCTACGAATGAGCATCTTGTTCTGCCAAAGTCTGTTTTCCACACAAATAAAAGGCGGCCTGCACTGAAGGCTCCCTTGCCTTCATTTCAGTCTTCTTTTGGTTTCTACCCAACATGACGCGGGTTGAGAAGAATCCTTTCAATATAGTCCTTTCTTTCTTTCTATCTCACAGAAACAACAGGACTTTAACACCCTTGGTATCCTTCAGCAAGTGGACAGAGATCCCTGAGAAGAAAAATTATATAGCATTGAATAGGGCCCAAAAACATTTGATTCCATAACAAAAACAGAAAATATAGACACTTAGGGGCCCAATATGATGTCGGGCGGATTGCCCCCACCAGGCTGGTGGTAGCCACCACCAGCCTGGCGGGTGAAATCCGCCCGACATCCAGACTTGTTTCCCCCCCCCCCCGCCATATTAGTATGGCGGGGAGACCTCGGCGGACGTAAAGACCGGCCGCCGCTTTTCCGTCCCGGTCGCCTTGTGGCCGGGGCGGAAAAGGAATAATATGGTGGCGGTGTCTATCGGACACCGCCAGCCATATTATGATGGTTGTGTTTAGGTGCCTTTCTGCGGCGATGCCGCCACGGAAAGGCATGCGGTCTTCACTCTGGGGGCCCCGTGCGGGCCCCCAGAGTGAAGTATAGGTGGGGGGTGCACACGGGGGGTACCTGTGGTACACCCCTTCATTTGCATTAACAAAGCGGCAGGCACCACGCGGTGCCTGCCGCTCTGTTAATGCAAATGCTGAAATGCATTTTTAGCATTGTGGCGGGCAGTACAGAGAGCACCCCCCGCCACAATGCTAAAAATGCAGGATGTGCCCGCCACTGTGGCGGGCACATCCTAATACCCCCCACGGGACCCCCGCCCTTATGGCGGGCGGTCCCGAATTCCGAGAGGATGGCGGGCGGACAAAGTCCGCCCGTCATCCTAATGACCCCCTAAGTAACAGAAAATACAATTTAATAATTTATTGACACAACATGACAAAAATTTGTTACGTGGCAAATGAGGTTTTAATTTTTAAAGAAAAAGTAAAAGTAAAATTTAGAAAAGAGCAGGAAACTTTCAAATCAATTCATCTATATGGGACATGCAGACTAGGGCACATGCACCTTTAAGTGGCCGACTGTGATGGATCGAGGGTCGGGTAAGGCAGTTTGTTCTGATCAACAGTTTTACTTTCAGGCTTAGGAAAATCTAAATCCTTCAACAGGGCAAGGTTGTATGCTTTTGCTGAAGATGGTTAAAAAGGGCAGATACCATCTTATTGTGCTCTTGCGGTAGTCTCGATCTCTGCACCCAAAAGGTTCAAGCACAACAGAGCTACAAAAAATGCCCGCTAAGGGCCGTTCTGTTTTTGGTTGACTTGGCACCTTGTGACAGTGCTTTAGAAGTTGTTTACGGGTAGGCCATAACTTTATCAAAAAGCGAATAACTTATTTCTGGGTACCCCGAATGTCCCCATCATTTTAGAAACTGATCTTGGGATACCAAACCATAGATGTCAGGGGAGAAAGGCTTCTCAAACACTTTCTTCAGGAGCATAGACAAAATATCAATTCTGTGCAGCATAGTGCACTGTAATCTTGGGGCCTTCTTTCCACATTTGCTACATTGATGCCACCTGCACAGGATTTCTGCAGTTTTACCTTGAACACATAAACGTGAAATATGGCAAACAGCATTTCCCAATCAGCTGCCACGTTTAGGGGGAAATGTATGCTTTGAGAGGGTGGTTAGCTTTCTCTCACTGCCCATAGGTCTACGATGCCAGTCATATCGGTCCATAAAATAAAATGGCCAGTACATAGGAAAAAGGTTTCCTAATTAATCACTTTACGTTAGAGATGCTGTTACGTGTGCATATCAGGACAGAACAATAACAATGCCATTATACACCCCAAAAGTTACCAAACCTTCACACTGATCAAGTGCGCAGGTCTATATACTTACTGTTCAGTAGGGGCTTCTCTGAAAAACATGACACATTAACTTGATGCAAAATTTCAGAATTTCTAATTCAAATGTTTGCACAATACTCTGAATATGACATTTAACACACTGCCCAAGAAAGTTAATTTGTGCATGTGTAACAAATCCTCAAAAACACATGGAAATATATATTTGTTGGTTTGTCTTTTTCTGTTTTGTAATTCTTGCAGACATGAAAAAGCAGTATTCGGTGCGAATCCAGGTCTAATTACAAATATGTGCATCTGACAACGTGATACATACAAGAAATAATCCAATGAACCTCATTTACAAGTGTGTCCTCATTTCAGAGATCACTGTGAATACTTCAGTAGTTTATGTAAGAAACCACAATACTTATAGGCTGAACCAGATACTTAGACACATTTACCATTGTTAACCTCTAATTGCAGCCATCCTCTCGTGCTAATTCTCAGAAAGTGAGGCACCATCTCAGTTTTCCTAAGAACTTTCCTCTAACTGATTTACATATTATTTTCAGTGTACCTATTATTTTTTAGGTTTGTTCGGCTTCATCTATTTTTATAGCTATTTCTACACACTTTAGAAGGGATTATTGTCCTTGGTCAAAGTTGCTTAGCAAGGTGACTTACATGATCATTTAAATAAGTCATTTTGTCTAGTCAAGCTGATATAAATATTTTTTGTAGGAAAAGAGCTTTGTGTAGTAAATGTTAAATCTATCCTGCGATGGACGATTTGAGCAAGGGTAAATAACACTGCAATATTCACACATTAGATTACAGAAGTTGATTTATCAAGTTTCCCACCAAGAGGTACAATTATCAGGAACTGTTGTGCTCCAAATAAATCTGTGGTGTCCTAAAAGAGCTACTAAGTTTTTAGGTCGAGCATCAGCGCGCATGCGCTGTTTGCAAGACCTGCTGTAATCACTCTACTGACTGTTATTACAGCTACTGCTTACCATTGGTTATAAACTCTAGTGACCTTGTTGTCTAGCTCCTTATTGGCCGTTGCTCTTGACATCACTTCCGTTTGTATGCGAGGAGCACCGGGCAACTACAGTTTTCTTACACTTTAGGTGGTTTTCTTTTGTTTAGGGACTATTTTGTTTTAATAAGCGCTCCATTACAGCACCCGGCAATGCCTGCCCGCTAAGAACACCCCTCCCACCTCCCAAACAGCATGGAGCAGTAAATGCCTTGGCTCCCCTCCCACTTCCCAAACAGCATCAAGCAGCAATCGCTGTGGCTTTTTATTAATTTATTTAGTAGAGCACCGTAATGCTTGGCTGCAAAGAACAACCCTGCCACCTCCCAAACATCATCCAGCTGCTGATCCCGTGTCTCGTTTCACTTTATTTGTTGTCTATTTCCAAGCTCCACCGTCCCCCTCCCAATCAGTCATGGGGCTCCAGCCGAGCCAGGGGGGCGGAGAAGGTGGGTTATGCTGCAGCCTGCCTCAGAGCAGGGCACATCGTTCTTTGCCTGCTCCTCGGAGCTGACCCGCTGTGGGCTTGCTCTGATCTCCGAGGAGAACTGCATGTAGCAGCTCTTATTATGAGCTCTGTTGATCAGCTGCTTTCACTGGCCTGTATTATCAACTTGCTCCTCCCCCACTCCCTCCCTTCCAATCACTCACGGGGCTCGCGCGTTCAGAAAGAAGCCTTCAGGAATGCCTATCATTGCAGTGTGAAAGGCCTGCAGCACAAGTGTCACTGCTGCAGCCTTTGGGCTAACTGTGGTCACTGTATTCTGCAAGTATTCAGTCTGGCATCTCCAGACGAATGGCATGGTGCCAAGTGATCCATGTGGAATGGCAGCTCACAGGCGACAGGATGTCCAGGCCCGGCTTTCTCTTTCTTCCTATGCTGACATTTGCTGCTGCTGCTCTCGCCCCCTCTTTTGTCTCATCTCTCTCGTTTGCCTCATCTCCCTCATCTCCCTCTTCTGCCTTCTCTCTCTCTCCTCTGCCATCCTAAAGGTGCAGAATTTTGGCTGGCATCAATACGATAGCGAGAGAAGAGCCATTGAGAATATTACTACTTTAAAATGGCCTGATAAGTAACTACAGAAAAATGCAAACCAAAAAAGGAATAACTCGGAAGGACACTTGAAAGAGTATATTTCGTTTTTACCCGAATTTGTGTCTGGTTTGGCCAGAATGTGCAAACTTTATATTCACTGACCTGTAGTGGAACAGGTTCACTTTGCAATTAGCATTGAACTGCACCAATGTAGCTATGAACATATGAATCAATACACCCTCCTGCCCCAAAGTGAAACCCACTTTCCTTTTCTCCATGGTGTAGGTAGATTTTGTAGCAGATTCTGGATCAGGGCCTAGCATTTACAGAGATGCTGTATTTGTTTAGTGGCTTCTGAGCTATAAGATGAACAAGCTGTTGTCCGATTGTACCGGAAGACAGACTCTGAAAACCGATCGATGAACCTCTTATGTACTGCTCTCTGGTTTGTATAACCAGCCTTGATCATTTGCCCTGAATGTCAGCATCTGTCTTCTCAGTCGGGTGCAGTTCAGACATTCACAGATGTCTTGAGCATCACACTGCAGTCTACAGAGTGCATGAGTTAATGAGAGGTCAGACTCTCGCTGCTGACTCGAGAGTTCAACCACCATAAGGTGAGGACATCTTTACCAATGGCAGCAGTTGCCCCAGTAGGCACAATCATGGTGTCTCTGACTGCTTTATCATAAGCCACAGCGAAGTTGTGATTCTTGGCATGTAGGACAGTCGGAGTGAGCTATTTCATGGTTTTTAAGTATATCGGTTCTTTTTTACCTACTCACAGTTCTGCTATCAGGATGAAAGCTATAAGGGATCCCTAAGTTGTGCCCTTAAATGTTCACTAATACTTTTGGTATTCTTAGCCTTGATGACTTGAGGCTCAAGTTTTGAAGAATGCCAGTGACCTGAATAGGTTTCTAACCTTGGCAGAAACATGTTGACACAATAAAGAACAGTGACAGGGGCCTTAACTGGCCTTTAGTTCCTTGCATGTACCAGTAGACAATGTTAACTCCTTTCCTGCCACACAAGTAGGAGACATAGAGTTCTTCTGAACTTCACTTTCTGTGATTTGTGATTAAGGAGGCAGTCATCCCCTGCTTGTTCATGGTGGTAACTTTAAAATTATCACAAAGATGAAGCTTGCAACAGTGCGTGGGTGAGTTTGAAAGCTCTCTTGGCACATTGCTGGTATATATGCCCAAGGGACGAACAGCAAATCGTGCTACTGTCCCCCCTAGGGGCAAGGTATTCGGGTTAGCTCACATGACTTTCGTATGGCCAGCAGGGTTGTCACACTTTTAATAGTAACTTAACAAGTTTCAAAATAAAAGAGATCACAAGTTCCTGGTGAAGTTTGGATTCTGGGCAAATCTTTTAACCCCCCCCTGCCTACAAAAGATAAATGTGTCCTTGTGTAATGTAACTGGTCCTCATGTAAAGCGCTCCAATACCTTGGGGCCGAGTTTGCGCTTTATAAAACTGAAATAAAAGGTATTATTCACTAAAGCTTGCACGTTCGCTATGAGTAACCTCTGATTGAGAGACCTATATGGCGCCTTTCTGACGCATCCCTGGAGAACTGGTTTTAATTAAAATGAATTTGAGCTGAAGAAATGTTACTGTATTTACATCAAAATTACTTTTTTTTTTCAATTTGAGTTTTTTACATTTATATTTCTTTTATCCCTGTATATTTCAAGTGATCACATTGTTGGAAAAGTCTTAAAGCACTAATGCATGAGATCAGTCAGTGATACATTGTCTCTGTCCAAGTCCTGTTTGCTTTCCAGTGTATGAAATACTTTTTACCACCTAAAATAGGATAACCCTTGTGGTCCACCTAGGTAGTCCACTGCACCTTTCAGCCCACCGAGGTGGAAAGCAATTAAGTTCTAGAAAGAAATCAAATGGATTGCTCTGAAGAAGATAAGGCCATAAAAGGACTAATTTTTAAGCAACCACCCTGCCTCAATGGATTATGCGTAAACTGCTCCAGGACGGTTACTGGAACTTTTGCCTCATGCATGCAGTGCTTAATTTGTACAAGAACGAGTGACCGTGCCCAAGGTTCTGCCCAGAAGCCTGAAGCCACTGCACTTGAATGTTAGCACACCTAATATCAAGAATGACTAATTTTGAATCCAGCTCCATTGCCCTTAATCACTACCAGACACTCCCTGCCCCTTTATCTCAGTCCCTCAAGTTCATGCTTTCTCCTTTTATGACGGTTTTCCTTCTTTCTCTTCCTCCGTCTTTCCATTTTGTTTAGTTTCCCTCGCTTGCTCTTTGGTAAATGTCTGATACAGAAAACAAAGTGTTGGCTGTAAAAATGAGTACCAGTGGCTCCCACTGGCAAACACAGGCTCAAATTAAATAAATCACCTCCATAACAAACGACACTTGGCAGCGTGATTTTTGTGCGGAGCCTCTAAAAAAAGGTGGTCTTTGTTAAAACAACTAGGATTCCAAAGGCAGCTTGCTTCGCCATGATCCAGGAGGATCAAAGTCCAACTCCTTCCAACACAGCTCATGGTGCAAACCAGAGCAGAATAGCAACATCTAATTAGTCTGATGGTTTCTCAGCTGAGCTAGAACCATGTTGAGGTCCCACTCTGAACTCCTCTTTGAGCCAAATGGTGCACAGAAATCTGTTATGGTTTGTCCACAGTGCCTTAAATACAGGCTCACTTTCCAGGGCTTGGACCCATAGAGAACTTTGTAAGAAAATCTTACGCTGTTAAACTTAGTCTGTTGCCTTTTTTTCTGTTATGAGAATCATCCCCCATGAGAGCAATGTTTATTAATTTTGCAAGTGAGTCTGAGAAGTGGAATGTGTGCAAAGCATCAGTGGCTGGTGTATAGTGAGTGAGTCACAGAGAGAACCAGTCAGCTGACTTTGCCAATGCAATGTCTTAGAGAGCACCGGTTTAGATATGCACAAAAAAGTTTCACCTGTCAAACTATCCTTAAGCTTTGACAATCACATCTTTTTTTGCCTTTGTATATTGAAAAGATGTATCCCAAGCCACACTAACACATACTATAAGTACACCATGAGCAGCAGCAGTGTCAGCTTCCCTAACACAAAAGGTACAGACAGATTGTAACATCTGCAATACAGATCTCCCTAATACACAACACATATGTACAGGTAGCCGCAGTATGTGCTTCTTTGCACATTCAACAGGTACTGCTTAGATGTGCTTATAGACAGTGAGGAATAACAGCGACAGCAACTGAGCATCCTTCCACACATGAAAGCCCGCACAGAATATGTGCAGCAACGGAGCAAGCTTCCACGTGTTAGAGTCAGTGTGTATTGTGGTGGAGGTTGGGTAAGTGTTAGTATGATATTAGTGATTGTATGTGCTTGTATTGGTGAGCAGGTGTATGTGTGGTGTGGTAGGTGCTGTAATTGTACGTTATGGTGTGTGTGCTGGTGTGAAGTTGGTGAATGGTTTGTGTATGTAATTTAAATCATGTATTTAAAAAATATGGATTGATGTTATTCTGAGGGCGGAGGCCGTGTTTTCTATTTATTTACTTTTGTAGCAATTGCTGAATGCGGCACATTAGGTTTTACACGTTGTGCAGCAAATGCTATAAAAAAGAAATACATTTTTCAAAAAGGCGGGCGCCTTTACATCATTGTCAGCTTTACCTTTCAACATGGCGGCTGCTAGCCTTACTTTCTATTTATTTACTTTTCTAGCACTAACGACACAGTACGTTTTAGCTTTAAACATATAAAGTTAAAGCGTGGCATACCGCAAAGGCTGCAAAAGGCCGAAATGAAAAAAAGCTCATACTAGTTAATGCTCCCTGTAATTTTATTCACTTTGAACATGGCGCCTGCAGCGGCCATTTCTACTGATTTCCTTTAATAACATGCGAGGCACGGTGCACTTTAGCTTCAAACATATGGAGTTAAAGCGCAGCGTCCCACAAATGCTACAAAATCCCCCCCTCCCCAAAATGCTAGCTCTTGTGCCTTGTACCATTGTAGAATACTATTCTGATATTAGGTCTCAAGGAAAGGGTGGAGTACCACAGGCTGTTGCATCCTTAATGCAAATATAAAAGGATACATTACAGTAGAGCATACGTTTCCATTTGTTTTTATTGGAAGTTTAATTTTTGTTAGCTTGCATTTTAAAAACGCACAGATTTTGTTGATTTCGCTTTATTTCACAAAAATAAATAAATAAATAAATAACAATGGGGCATTTTTTTAAACGCAAGCTAACAATAAAAAACAAATTAAAACGTATACTCAGCAGGAATCTTTCTTTATATTTCAATTAAACATGCAGTACCTTATGTGGCTAATAGAGGTCCATTTACAACTCCACAGGGACACCTAGTAAGAGCCTCTAGTACTGCACGCGTTCCTTCACTCGTGGAATTTCATTTGCTATTACTTATGCTACTACTGGGATATTTTAAACAAAAAAAAAATACAAACATTAGCATTTGCAATGCCAATAGCTCAAAGTTTTACTAATGCAAGACCAACTGCATTGCAAATGCTTGTCTTAACTGTTGTCAGCCAGACTTCACCTTTAAACTAAAAGAGAAATTAACTGCAGCACGTGAGATGATTTACATAGGAGGACTGTAGTCATGTTATTTTCAGAAACAGACCTTACCAGTTTAGGTCTGTTGCGATGTGAATCCTTTATATGACCATCTGCCAAGAGAAAAATCTAAAGTTACACACAACATAAAGAACAACCAGAATAAAACTACAATAAAATCAACTGAACCCACTTCCAAAATACATGCTTGTGAAAAGTCAAATTCAGTTCTACTGAAATACCATATAAAAAATAAAAAAATCAAATGCTTTGTTTGAATTCCAGTTTTTGGACAGAACAACTGATGACATTTGGTAATAAATGTTTCACTTATGGTGACATAGTTTGCAAATTAAATTATAAACATTTCAGGTTCTAAAGTAAAATCATTTAAAAAGATTAACTTGGTTAGAAGGGATTCTTAAGAGGCTTTTAAATAAAATCTGGAATGGGTTCAATAAACCTAAAAGGGTTATGATTTAGTCATTTAAAAAGGTTAGACACAGGCCATTGGGAGGCCTTTAAAGCGAATATCTGTGGAATGGCGATTGCGAAACATGGTGGTACACTACGTGATATACGGTGCTCCTTGGAGCGTGTGGAGGCGACCCTTCGGGGGCTGCAATCTGGGACTTCGGGGGGGGAGGATGGTGACCGATGGGTTACTTCTCCATGAGGAAGCAATGGGGGAGTTTTGTGACATCGGGGACCATGAGGTGCAGTGTCTGGGGAAGTACGCAAGGGCACGCCGGAACGGGGAGGGCGACGGCCCAGGCCTCACCTTGGTGAGATTGCTGCACCCGCAACGGGGAAGTGATTACATAACAGAGCTAGGTCCACAGATGGGGGGGAAATTTTGGTGGAGCTTCTGCAATACTACACTCCGCTTTACACCACTAGATACGTTGAGGAGGGTGGTGGTCTGGCGGACTATCTGTCTGAAATCGCCATGGTCTGGCTGTCCAACACACAGCAACAGTTCCTCAGTGAGACGATCTCAGTAGAGGAGATTGTAGCCGCAATTGACTCTATGGATGGGTCAAAGTCTCCTGGCTCGAAGAAGCTTATGGGCACATTCTATAAGACTCACAAACACTTGCTGCCTCCATGCCTGCTGGAGCTTTAGTCCAAGTCCCTGGCAAAAAGGTGTACCCCCCATGCTGCGTGAGGCAATTGTGGTCCTGCTATTAAAGCCCGGCAGGAACCCACAATATTGTCAGTCTTACAGACCATTGCCCTTACTGAACTTTGACGCTAAAATCCTGGTGAACGTACTATCATGTAGATTGTCGCTTATTCTCGAAACATTATCTCCTCACTCCAGTCAGGGTTCGTGCCCCACCAATCTACCTCGGTAGCAGTGGCCCTGCTTGACGCAGAGAAGGCCTTTGCCTCCCTCGAGTGACCTTTTTTGTGGGACAGCTTCGGAAACTTAGTCTCATGCTCAGCTTTACATCTCTAATACAGCTCCTCTATTCTCACCCAACTGCCCGCATCAACACCAATGGCTCACTAACTGCTCCAATGTCGCTGGCTAGGGGCACGAGACAGGGGTGACCACTCTCCCCGCTCTTATTTATTATGACAATGGATCCCATGGTCCGCCACATGCAGAAGAACCTGGTGATGGTTGCAGTTGGACACAGGTCTGCTGTTACTACCACTTTACGCAGATGACATCCTGATCCGTCACCCTGCTACAAATATTAGCCCAGTGTTGCGAGTGATTCAGAGATTTAGACTATTCTCGGGGTTCCAGATCAAGTGGAACAAGTCAGAATTATTCCCATTGATGGAGGGTGCCCAGCGATTCCACATCAACTTCCAGCTGTGTTGGTGTGCTGACACGGTTAAATATTTGGGCATCCACGTCCACCGTGACAAGGAGCAAGTTCTCCACCTCAACTACGGCCCGACTGGACAAATTAACACTGAAATTTGAATGATGGATCAGCCTTCCGCTGTCAATAATGGGACGGATCGCAATAATTAAAATATTTGTACTGTCTAGATTTCTTCATTTGTTTCTCTACATACCTTTTCCTCTTACCAATGCCTTCTTCACCACCTTGAGGGGGCCGTTGAAGAGATTGATTTGGCCGGTCACAGACCAATGGGGGGCTGGTGTGCACTGATCCTTCTTTACGTCAGGGGTAGCTTCAGAGTACCTCATTTGCATCAATATTACTCAGTGGCCCAGTGCCAATATGCCTATCATTGATACCATGTGGATGCCAGGTTGCTGTACAGCCGATTTGATAGAGATTTGGCCGGATCCATGCCCCTCAATGTCATGCTCCATGTTGGTCTGCAACTGGACCCTATGACATCCAACCGCTCTCCACTACTTGTTGGGCGTTGCACCAGTTACAGTGGTTCCTGGGAGCGGATCGCTTGTACTTGGGTGCCCTGTTGATTTCAATGGGATTTCTCCGGTTTCAATAAAGACTGCAGGCTCGGGACAAAAATCTTCTGAAGATGACCACCGGTTAGAGAGGTAAGTTGGGATGCTGGGACACTGTTGGTTGGGCCAAGGCAGTTTGACTTCGGGTGCCAGGGTGTCTTTAGGTGTCGGGCTTTCTTACCAGCTCTGGTTATGGTCAGCGGGATCTTCCAGAAAGAGGCTGCAGGCTTTGCCGGGAGAATGAAGGCAGGTCAGAGATCACTAGATCTCAGGTCAAGATCGCCGGTGAGACCTTCTCGTGGTGTTTGGCCACTCGAACTCAGGCCGTGGGCGTTGGGTGCAGATTAGTGCAGACTCGCAGATTTGGCCAGAGCCAGAGTCTGTGTGTGAGCAAATCCGGTGCTCAAGGGGGACAGGGTCTTTCTTGTGGAAGGCAGGGCAGGTCCTTGGGGTTCTTAAGGTTGTTGGCTGCAGGACACACCAGGACTTTGCTTCTGTAGGCTGGGGTATGGACAGGTCGCTAGGGCTGGGGACAAGTCAGTGGGCCTCCTCCTCTTAGCTTCGGCACGGGTCTTCGGTCCTTCTTCTTCTTTTCTTCTTGGTCGGTTCTTGTCTGAGGAGGCAAGGGTCAGGTGGCCCCTAAATACTAGATTTAGGGGCGTTACAGGTAGGTAAAGGTTGCGACCAATGGATCCCTTAATTGGGGTGGGTACACCCCCTATTATGCCACTCTCCAGTGGGAGGAGGGCATATGCCTCTCTCTGGTTGGCTGGGTCCCCCATCTGCAAGATGGCGGGGGCTGAGAGTTGTGCTTCACCTCGCCTCCCCCACCTCTGGGGTGGGGTTGGCAAAGGTGGGCACACCTCCCTTCATCACTTGATGTTCCCGCCGATTCTCCCACCTAACGTGGGGGTCAGAAGCGGTGGGGGCCAGTTGCTGGAAGCAGCAAAAATCCTGGGGAAGCTCATGAAGGTGGCAAGCCTTGGAAGCTTCCCCTTCGTGGACCCTTCCCATCCTGGGAGAGGAGGCTTGGCACCTCGTCCCAGGATGTGCATTGTTTCAGAGCCTCAAGAGCAGCATGCTCTCGACCCAAGGGTCCAGAAACATATCTGGTGGGGGCAGCTGGTGAGCAACCACTCAGCCTGGACACTAGAGTTAGGTCGTTTTTCAGGGGGCATCTCTAAGATGTCCTCTGGGGGCATTTTTTATTTAATCCCACACTGGCATCAGTGTGGATTTAATGTGCTGAGAAGTTTGATACCAAACTTCCCAGTTTTCAGTAAAGCCATTATGGTACTGTGGAGTGTGTAATGAAAACTCCCAGCACCATATGCTCTTAATGGCATTGTTGCACTTACAATGTCTAAGAATGGACTTAGACACTGTAGGGGTACAGGGCTCATGCACCTGTACCCTCACACCTGGTATAGTGCACCCAGCTAGAGGGGTGGCTGACCTAGGCCAGGGCAGTGGGTTGCAGGCATGGCACACAGGGATGTGTACCATGTTGACTCTTCACTTTTTTCTGCACCAAAACACGCATCCTGCAAAGGCAGTGTGTGTGTGTGTGTAAAGGTACAGGGCCTCTAAGGTTGGCACAATAAGTGCTGCAGCCCATAGAGGCCTTCCATGGCCACAGTGCCCTTGGTACTTGTGGTACCATTTAGAAGGTGCGGACCTGTGGCCAAGAGTGCCAATTGGATTTTGTTTTCAATGCAGTTTAGGGAAAGAACATAGGCCCTGGGTACCTGTTTGGCAGGAACCCAAGGCACACTCAGTCAAAGCACATCAGCAGTTTAGCAAAAAGTGGGGGAAACCATGCAAAAAGAGGGCACTTTCTCGCAATGTGGTATGCATATTGTATTGAAAAAGATAAATAAAGCTTTTGAAAAAGGTTAGGCTTCTTTATTTTACGTATTTGAAAAAAGAGGAGTTGGTGGGGTGAAAAGCTAAGAAATATTCGTAAACTATTATGAGAAGTATAAATTCGTTTAAAAAAAGTTTCATTATGTTATGGTATATGGTTTGTATCTGTTAAGATGGGAATGTCTCCTACATGCGAAATAGGTACGTAACACTTCCCGGAGTACCAACTGCATATGAAACTGGTATCCTGACTTTATTTTGGCTCTGATGTCACTCTAATCTAGCAGAGGCCTATATCTGTCCCTCAAAATATGTGGGCCAGAACCGGTTCTGTCACATGGCAGGGTGCACCAAGCATGCCGTCAAATTAGGCAGCGGACTACTGCCCCTGCCCTTGGTACATTATGTGGAGCTGCGGTGGATAATTACCATATTTCATGAATTTGTTATTTTACGAGATCTACTTCTCTGTGTTAGTGGCAGTACAGTCCACTCACCCCTGTCATGTAAAGTTTAACTGCTATATCAATGCCAGAATCTTGTGCTGAGATCCTGTGTGCATTATGAATGTGTGTATGACCTTTACTGCAAAAAGGTTCCCTTTTTCTCTCTGTTCTGTTTCCGAATGAACTGTTAGATCACACCGAAGATTCCTGTCTTGCCCAACAGCCTAAAGTGGTTTGGAGCTATTGGTAAATCTGCTGCTGAAGGAGAAAATGAAAGCTGTGTCACCTTCATAGCAGGATGCCAGAGATTGGCCTTGAGGCTGCAACTGTTACATGTGATCACTGATTTGCAGCTAGCCACAAGGGCTGCTGAAGATACATCTTCAAAGCTGTCCCACAGGGTCCAGAAATGTCATATGAGTAATCCCCCTTAGCTGAGGAAAGAAGCGTAGTACAGAGAGGAGAAGTCATATGGGTAGACGTTGAATGGTTATTTTCCCATGCAGGGCTGTTCGATAACCAATTTGGTGCACACTTCTAATGACACTGGACATTTAATCAACAATGTGCTTTCCTTAAAGCTTTAAGATACAGGGCGTTCAATGTTAGTCCTTTTTGCTTTCTTTTTATCAGCCACTGCAATTTGGTAATTTCACTTATTGATGCAATTGGTGAGGTGTAAGTAAAGGTTTCATTTGTTTAATAAAAGCCCGTGAGCCGCTAGAACACTGTTTCAACAGGTTTCTGGCCAAAACTGTCTTTAGAAGAAGAGCCAAGCTAGAGGACTAATTTCCATCATCCATCTACACAGGAAGTGACATAATTGGATTTCTCACCATCCATCTGCACAGGAAATTACATCACTGGATTTTCCATCATTCATCTACACAGGGAGTGACATCACTCCTACCCCCTCCCAGGACTTACTTAATGGTGACCACAGTGTGAAAAGACAGTGGACCTGCGCAGCCAGTCTGCTCCCATCCACGCTAGGACCACACTTAGAACCAGTAACCCACTGCACCCTCTACGCTGAACCCCAGCTGCCACTTCCCACGCTACTGCCTCACCGCACCACAAAACACAGAGAGAGTGTTCTCTTGTGCTTCCTGCTATTTCTAAGGCATTTATCCACACCCAAAACTCTCCACACCAGTGCCGACAGCACCCACCACCCTGCTCTCTCACTCCAAGTCCTGCAATCACTAACACAATTCTTTGCATTTGCATGCATGCTCCTCAACACCTGCTCACTCACCAAACACACACCAAAGAGATCTGTGACCTGCTGCACAAAACCATCCCGGACCTACTTAGCGTTATGGAATCCTGGCTGAACCCACATCGGCCCTTGACTTCGCCACAACCATCCCTGTCAGCTGCAAAATTGCCCGCATGACAGACTCAACAAGCCTGGAGGAGGAATCGCCAAAATTCCCAATAACGCTGTCCGCTGCAGAACATCCATGGACACGTGATCCTCCAAATGTCATTGTAACGCCACATCACAGCCAACTTCACCCTCTCATCTACAGACCACAGGGACCGGGCACCAACTTCACAGACACCATCATGGACTGCGTTGTAACCCTTATCCTCGAAGCTAGCAATTACATCCTACTCAGAGACCTGTATTTCCACCTGAAGGACCATGCAGATCCCAACTCAAAAGCATTGGGAGCCTGGGCCTCACCGAACAAGTAAAGGGACCTACCCTCATCACCACACAACGCCTTCCTGGTCCCTATTTTCACATCCGTCAACAACATCTGAATTGCATCAATGTCAGCACCAACAGAAGCAAAGAAATCTTCGCCATCATGAAGGATTTCACCTTAGAAGTGGTCGGTTCCAACGTAATTATCCCCTCACATGATCTCCGCAGCAATCTCTCTCAATTCTTCAACAACAAAATCATAGCCATTTACAGTAACTTAAACCTGCCACCAGATCAAACAGGTCTCGCCATATGCCTCCCTATCTTATCTAAAGAACCAATGTTAAGCATATGGCCCGTCATTACACAAGAAGAAACTGCCATCACCATGAAGTACATACATTGAAGGACCCCATTGGACCTCTGCCCCACCACATCTATTTCAGAGGACTGCAACCCATCAGCGACATGCTCACATCCATTCTGAACAGCCACCTTTTCTGTGACCATTTTCACAGATGCTTAGAAACAATCAACAGTCCTCGCATTGCTGAAGAAATCCTCTGGGAACTCTTCAAGCTTGACAACTACGTCGGATCTCCCTGCTACCATTCTCAGCCAACGTCTCAGACAAAAATCATACATAGACACCTCACCAAATACCTCAGTTTCCACAATCTCCTTGATACCAGTCAGTCTGGTTTCAGACCCAACCACAATATGGAAAGTGCCATAATCACCGCCATGGGTGACATCCATGTCACTCTGAATGGAGAAGACACAGCATCCCTCATCCTTCTAGACCTCTCTGCAGCATTTGACATGGTATCCCATCCTGTCCTCATCCAGTACCTAAAAGATACTATAATCCAAGGACAGGCATTCTGACAAATCTGCTCCTTCCAAACTGGAAGGACTCAGTCTGTCAGCCTGGCTCTGTACACCTAGGACACATGCAACCTCAGCTGTTAAGATCCACAAGGATCATCCCAGAGTCTGACCCGCTTCAATATATACATGATCCCTCTAGCCAGCATCATCTGCTTTCATGATATCAATGTCCTCTCTCAATTTGCGATGACACAACTTATTCGCTCTCATGGAGAAAAAGCCCAGTACCCAGATCAAGTGCAATGCCTGCATATTATTTGAAAGTTTTATAGAGCGCGAACAAGATCCTAGCGGATATCAGAGCGCTATACAAACAGTAAAATGTTACATATACAAGCAAAACCAGTAGATCCACAAAGAGGTACAAAGAATCTAATAAGTGTCTTGTGGTTAAGAGCTAGCTGCCTTTCACCACCTTGATTCAGTAGACCATACTCATGTGTATTTAGCCATGAGGATGGATTTAACTTCATTTTTAAAAGCAGCAGTGGAAGGGTTAAGTCTGATTTCTGACTCCAGTTATGAGTCTTGATGGCGCGTTGATTGAAGCTCTAAAGGGTGCGGTTGATGCTTTGGGCAGGCCACAGAGGGTGACACATCCGTATTCCACTCTGGGTATAACCAGAGTTTGTACTGCCTGCTTAAAGTCATTGTGTGGTAGGAAGGGTTTTAGTTCCCTCAATGTGTTTATCTGAAGATTGGCTCCCTTTGTAGCATTGCTGATATGTTTTTGCATGTTGAGGTTACTGTCTAAAGTAATTCCAAGTGACTTCGCTGAGTCCACGATAGTCGGTTGTACGTTGAACGCAGTGATATGTTTGATCCAGTCTTGCATTTTCGGGATTTGAGCTGGCGGGGCTATTAGGAGCAATTCAGTCTTTAGGGCGTTCAGTTTAAGATGATTTTCTGCCAGCCAAGTTTGGGTGTTCCTAAGAGCTATGTTAAGTAGTTTGATGTCCTCTAGGGAGTGTATCTTGAGATATAGCTGTGTATCATCTGCATACATGTGGTATTGCACGTGAGAGGTTTGTAGAACTTCAGTTAGAGGTTCCAGGAAGAGATTGAACAGTGTTGGGGATAGTGCTGAACCTTGCGGTACCCCCAGGGTCACTGGGACGGGTTTGGACAGGGTGTTCTTGATTTTGAATTGTTGTGTCCGATTTTGGAGAAATGAGGTGAACCAGCTAAGCACTGTCCCAGATAGGCCCATTCTGTGTTTCAGGAGGTCTAAGAGGTTATCGTGTTTAACCGTATCAAAGGCTGAGGATAGGTCAAGTAGGATGAGCAAACAGGATCCATTTTGGTCAAGTATTTGAAGCGCATCGTCAATGATGTGAGTCATGGCTGATTCTGTGCTGTGACCAGCACGAAACCCTGATTGGTGTTTGTTGAGTAGGTCAAAATGATCAATATGTTTCGTTAGCTGTAGATGTACACATTTTTCCAGTAGCTTGGCTAGGGTAGGGATATTGGAGATTGGGCGATAGTTGTTTAAGTCCGTGGGGTCTGCTGTGGGCTTCTTTAGAATGGGTGAGACTTGGCCTACTTTGAGGATGTCTAGGATGTTATGATCTTAGACCAGAGAGGTAGAAGCAGTGGGGTAAGGTCTTTGACTGCGTTTGCCGGAAGCGGATCAGCGGAATGGTTGGCTGGGTTCAATGCACTGAGAATTTTGCCTAGGGCAGCTTCGGAGTAGGATGAGAATGTTGACCATCTTGCATTATTTTTAGGAATAGGCTTTGATGGGGGTTGGCCTGGCAGGTTACTGGGAGCAGTAGAGGTAAGTGTATTCGGTCTCGCATATAAGGTTAGATCCTTTAGGAGGTCTTTCTTGATGGTGTCGGTCTTCAGGGAGAAGAAGGTGGAGAATTCTTCACAGTTTGGCTGCGAGCCTTCAACATCTTGTGGTCGGTGCGGTGCTTCCTTAGATTGGGTTTTGATCAACTCAAAGAGTTTTTTGGGACGGTTTCTTGACTGGTCAAGTTGGAGACAGAAATAATCGGCTTTGGTGCGCTTGATCTTGCAGAAGTATGCGTTTCTCTTTGACTTGAGAATCAGAAGGTGGTTGGTAGATGGTGTTGACCTCCAGGCTCTTTCTGCAGTTCTGAGAGAGCGCCTATCCTCATTGAGTATACCGTTATACCAAGGTTTAGAATCTTTCAAAGAGACTCTTTTTAGTTGCAGAGGTGCTACCTCGTCTATTATTGATGTCATGGTCGAGAGGTAGTGGTTGGTGAGCTCGTGTACTGTGGAGGATCCTACGGGAGGGAGCAATAGGTTGGCGCAGGAGGACGGAAGGGTATTGGGCTTAAGTTTTTTTAGGTCTCTTTTCCACACTTTTGGTCTTGTGGGTTGGGTAGAGCTCATTTTCACCTTTTCCTTAATGGTGAAAGTGATGATGTGATGGTCTGACCAATCGCAGGGTAGGATCGACTCTAGCTGAATGGAGCCTGTTTTAGAGATTAGTAAGTCCAGGATCGATCCTTTGTCGTGTGTTGGGATGTTGCAGAATAGCGTTAGGTCTAGGTCCGCCAGGAAATTCTTAAGACTGTTAACTGCTGTATCATTAGGATCATTCTAATGGAGGTTGAAGTCTCCGAGGAATATTTGTGTATTTTGTCGACCCATGTGTGATGACACCATGTCCATGAAATGTTCGGTGAAGGTCAGGTTCTCACCTGGTGGGTGATAAATGATATGCAGAGAGCAGACCGGTGTACCCTTACTGGTGATGCTGAGGCACATGTATTCACATGAATGGAATAAAGGGGAGATGGTTCTGCTTACCGAGATGTTGCTGCGGTGTATGCAGGCTATGCCGCCCCCGGACTTGTCAGTTCTAGCTCTGTCTAGTCTGATGATGTTGTAATGGGGAGGAACTAGAATGTCAGTGATTGGTGTGGAGGATTCTTTTGGCCAAGTTTCGGTAAGCACTATCAAGTTTGGCTCATGTGTGAGGATTAGATCAGCTATGTCCACTGCGTGTCGAACGGCCGATCTGCAATTTAAGAGAATACATTTGAGTGTGTGCGTGCTGGTGGTAGAAGAGGGATCTTGCGTGATAGGGATTCTTCTAAGGTTGTTGTTTGTGATGCCCCTGGTATTTGGTTTAGTGGTTCTATGGGGGTTTAGGGGAATAGTAGGAATTAATGAAGCCGCGGGTTTGTTAGGTTTCACTGGGGCGGGAGTTGGTGATGCTGGAGGTGTGTTGGGCTTCATGTGAGCGGTATCGTATGAACTCATCAGGGAGAATAAGTCACTTTCTGAGAGCGCGTTGCTGCTTCTAATTGGTCGAGAGGAGTTGTTGGAGGAGGGGACTGAGGTCCAGCTGGGACAGTAGGAGTTCGTGTCAGTGGTAGTTTGGCTTCTGGGTTGGCAGATTTTGGGATGTCTAGTTGTTCTGCCATCCCACGGTTGTTTCGCTAAACGATTATTCAGAGCTCGGAGTTCAACTTTGATTTGGTTCAGTGAAAAAATGATCTCATCAAGTCTGGGGTTATGTGCATGTGGGCAAGTGGTGTGAGGGAGTGTTGTTGGTGTGGGTTTGTAAACGGGTTTGGGTGCCTGCCGTGGGGACTGGCCTGGTGTAGGGATTGTGGAAGTTGTGAGGGTGGCTGTATTAGTGGCAACAGATGGGGTCTGATCAGGTATGTGAATAGTTGTGTGTGTGGGTGGGAGGGATGCTGCTGGTAAGAATGCGTGTGATGGATGGGCTGGGGTGAGGCTAAGAGTGGTGAGTGTGTCTGTGTTGAGGATATTGATGCAGGCACTGGAGACTGGCTTGATGTGTTGAAAGGGGCTAAAGTATGCAGGGAAGGTAAGGGGGTTTGAGTGTAAGGTGTAGGTGTTGTAGATGTGAGTGTGTGTGTAGGGTAGTCTGTGTGTGTAGGTGTGGATGGTAGGGATGCTGCTGATAAGAGTGAGTGTGATGGGTGGGTTGTGGGGGTGGCTATGTGTGGTGAGTGCTTCTGTGTTGAGGGAGTAGGCGTAGGGGGCTGGCTTGGTGTATGGTGTTGGGCTAAAGTATGCGGGGAAGGTGAGGTAGTTTGCGGGTAAGGTAGAGGTAGGTGTGTGTGTGTGTTTGAGGTGATATGTAGGGGAGGATGATTGGTCTGAAGGTATGGGTAGAGTTATGGGTGACTGTGGGTGAACGGTGTTCGCTGGGGGTACGTGGGTAGTTTCCGCTATGTTGAGTGTCGATGTGGTAGCTTGAAATGTGTTGGCGGGTAGCGGACTGAAGCAATGGCGTTGTTGTCAGTGTGGATAGGTCATGAGGTATGTTGAACATTGACGGAAAGGGTGGCTTGAGTAGCCTTATGGGGCTTAGACACTTGCTCCTTGATTATTGGGAATATGTTATCTAGTAGGCTTAGATTGCGATCTGTAGATTGCAGGAGTATGGTTCCATTATTGTAAATGGTAATGGTTGCTGTCGCTTGGAAAAGTTGAGAGGGGGCCATAAAGATAACTAGACCATGTGGAATGTTCCTGTTGGCGGAGAGTGTAAATAAGGTGAAAAAGGCATTTCCCCATTGCGCTCTGCGCTTCGTGTGGAAGATGATATCATTAGTTGGGTGTCCGTTGTGTAAAGAGAAATAGGGATCCGCTAGGGTGTTTCAGGATGTTGTTTTATAAGATTGTGTTTGAAGCGTTTGGCTGCGCTTTTAGAGAGGTTGGGGGGTGATGGTATAGGCGTGTGTGCCTGTGAGCTCCATAATAGGTGTTTAGTAAGGTGCTGCGTGGGTGAGTTTCTGTAGGCAGTCCGTGTTATATGATGAGCGCCTCTTGTGATGTGCCTATTGTGTGTTTAATGCGATGAGTGATAGGATACAATAATAGCTGAAATGGGTTATTGGTGTGAGGTTAGTGGCATAGCATGAGGAATCAGACCTGTTTCACTGGATAATGTGATTGGCTGGCGTAGGGAGTAGAAGATATACTTGTGTTGATGCTTCTCCAATATGGCCGCCTTATTTGCTCCAAGCCTCCTATTCACCAGTGTGGTCCTGTTTCTATATCCATTGATCACTGGATATTGTGATCGGCTGGCGTAGGGAGTAGAAGATATACTTGTGTTGATGCTTCTCCAATATGGCCGCCTTATTTGCTCCCAGCCTCCTATTCACCAGTGTGGTCCTGTTTCTATATCCATTGATCACTGGATATTGTGATCGGCTGGCGTAGGGAGTAGAAGATATACTTGTGTTGATGCTTCTCCAATATGGCCGCCTTATTTGCTCCAAGCCTCCTATTCACTAGTGTGGTCCTGTTTCTATTTCCATTGATCAAAGACTGCAAGTTGAAAATCTTCTTTCTAGCTCTTTGTACAAGTCCTCTTTTAGTTTCAATGGTTGGTGTATGGCCATGGAGGGATATGGTCTGTGTTTATCCAAGAGGGGGGGATGAGTCTCTCACCCTTGTTGTTTCATCTCCCATACCATTGCCGCCATTTTGATGGATCCTTTCAATGAGCTTTTGGAGCCAGGTTTAAAAATAATGGTGAGGCAGTTTTGGTTTTTCTGGACCGGAGAAAGGCTGAACTGTAGTCCAATGCTAGTGCTATCGGAGCTGATCCGCAGATGAGGGGGTGGGGGGGAGGGGGAGCTAGATGGTCCCCTTCTCCACATTTGCCCGATCCTGTTAGAAATGCTATTTTGCTCCACGCTGCCTCTGTGTTCGCGGTCCTGCGCTGTGCCTCGGCGCCGTTCAGCATACATCCGCACCTTCAAGGGCTGGTGAGAGAGGGGGCAGACGCGAGCAATGCGGTCTCCTCAAGAGGCGGCAGCTTCTGGGTTCTACACCGCTGCTGGTCTCATGTGCTTTTCGGTGTACGGCTGCAGTCAGTCGTGCGGCTGCCAAGGCAAAGCGGGTCGACGGGATCTGCAGTACTTGCTCCTTCCAAGGACCATCCGGTGGGGGCGAGCTCGCAGTCTTCACCGAACCACTCTCCCTCTTGAGTTTGGGATCGGGTGCCGCGCTCCCAGCATCAAGTGAACTGTGCGTATGTCCCCCGAAGATCACCCGCCTTCACTGTTGCAACTCGACTGCCGGGCATGGAGGTCAGCTCTGTCCGAGGGGATTTGCACTCTCCTGGCGATAACGGTGAGTTGCGTTTTCCGCTATCAGAGCTTCATATTCCTATGATGATGATCCTGTTATGCTTCCTTTGGTAATAATCCTGTCAAGCCAGGTTGTAGTTCAGTTACACCTCATTCGTGGCTAGCACTAAAGGGGATATTCCGATTAGGGATCCCCAGTGCGCGGAGCTCTTTTCACAGAGCTCCTACCAGTCGGCCATGTAGGCATGACTGAAAGTGCAAAATATATGACAACCAACTGTCTGAAGTTGAACACCGATAAGGCCACAATTGGTATTTTCGGAAAGGGCACTTCACCATGGGACACCGCCTGGTGGACAATAAAGTTAGGACCAACACCTACCCCCACCATGCAAGCCAAGAACCTTGGGATCATCGTCTACAGCACACTCTACATGACTGCTTAAGTCAACGCTTTCACCGTCTCCTGCTTCCATATCATTAAGATGCTAAGGAAGACATTCAAAGGGCTCCCAATAAGCACCCGGAAAACCTTCATGAGTGCCCTGTCGCAAACAAGCTGGACTATGGGACCACTCTCCATGCTCGTCGCTAACAGGCAGCAAACCATTCAGACCTCAGCAGTCATAATCACTCTCAGCCTCCCACACTGCACTCACATCCCACTACACCTGAAGGACCTCCACCAGCTACTGATACACAAATGAGCACAATTCAAATCCCTCACCCACACTTTCAAGGTACTACATAACACTGACCCAGCATACCTCAACAATCCCATCTGCTTTCACAGACCTCCCAGACACTTTTTTTTTTTTTTTTTAGACTTGTAGAGCACGCAGCTGCCCCAGCAAAGGGGCGTCCCGGCGCTAAAATCAGTAATAGCAGCTAACAGCAGGAACCCATCATGATGAAAGAAAGAACAAGCATTTGCAACGCAATAGGTCTCGCATTAACGTGAGTTTAAGCTGTTGGCGTGGTTAATGAAAATGCCATTTATTTATGTTTTAAAAACGAAAACAAAAATAAAAGGCATTGTTATTTGCAATGTCAATAGCTGAAACTTGTGTATGGGCGAGACCTATTGCATTGCAAATGCTTGTAGCTCAGTGGGCTATGGCGTCTGCTGCAGAAATCCGCACTTAACCTCAAGGCCACACCTGTTGAAGTCATTTAAATGAGTTCCATTGTTAACTTCAGAAAACTCAGACCTCTCTCCTGCACCTGAAACGTACCACACTGCCAGGGTTGCCACCTTCCCAAGGGAAACATTCCGGTCAGGTGTTGTCGTGTTAAGAGTCTGTGAAAGGCCCAGGCATGATACTAAATGTGACTTGAACCAAAATTGTATACATTCATTAATAGCATCACTTTACTGTCTTTGTTTTCTTTAATTATTAGCCCTGGACCGTTAGCGGCTCCCTCAAACACATAAAAAAAGTGCTTTCAACTCATGTTTGCTGTTTGAAGTGTATACAGGCAATGTGGAAAATACCGGCTTTCGGTTATTTTGCTTATTTCTGTACCTTGCAAGGCGTTAAACTACCGTCGGTGCCGATAGAAAACCGGACGTGGGCAGCCCTACACGCTGCCCGCTTTGATCAGGTGAGGGCGGCTCCATAGCCCGTGTCAGAACTGCTCCGTATGTCTTTGGCTGTCCTCGAAGCTATCACCGCTGGAATAAATAATATCAAACCCTGGCTTTAATATCTGGGAAAAGGGCAGTGAAGAGTGAAACGGCGGGCCCCCAAATATTGAATCACAATTAACGGCTACAACTGATGAAAACAAGTAAACCGCACGTATAGTTTTTTATTTTTACTTTTGAGTTCGTTCGCGTTTTACTTTTCTAGTTATTTTTACAAATTATTATAGAATTATTTTAATATTCCTCTGGTCTATCTCGAACACGCAACATCGAGAGGTAAGGCGGCGGTGAAGGCAGGAAAGCGAGGGAGTGAGTGGAAGGGGACTGTTTAGGGTGGGAGAGCAATAGAGACGAGAGTGAGTAGATCAATGAGAGCGGTGCGGGAGAGAGAGGTGAAGAGACAGTGTGGGTGAAAATGGAAGGGAGAAAGAGTGATAGACAGAGAGGCACAGAAGGACCCAGGAGAGGAAGCGAGGGTCACAGGAAAAAGAAAGATAATTATGGTGTGTGTGCGAGAGAGTTGAGAGCGAAGATGCAGGAAGAGAGAGAGCGGAACACACAGACGTTGAGAGATTGAGGGGTGACAAAGAAAGAGTGCGTGAGGGGCAGTAAGAGGAAATGTGAGGATGAGAGAGAGTCTAGAGAAAGAGAATGGGAGAAAGAATCAAGGGCGTAGGAATCCAATGAGATAGAGAAAAAGAGAAGCGAGTCAAGCAGAGAGGCGACTGAGGGAGAATGAGCAATAGATGGAGATGGAGAGAAGACAGCAAGAGGGGAGAAGAGAGAGGAGGGAGAAGTGGGCAGAAAAAGAAAGGGGGAAAATGGGAGTGCGGTAGAGACACACAGACCTAAGTGCAAGAGATATAGACTAAGGAAAGAGAGGATAAGTATCAAGGGGAAAAAAGAAAGGAGAAAGACAGAAAGAGGGGATAGAGGAGGTAGAAAGGAGAAGAGAGAGACAAGTGAGAAAAAGAAGTGAGAGAGATGGGAAGGAGAGAGTGAGCAAGAAATTACCAGAAGGCTTAAAGAGAGATGTGTGTGCGAGAGAGAGAAGTGAGAAAAAGAAGTGAGAGAGATGGAAAGGAGTGGGTGAGCGAGAAACAACCAGCCTGCTGAAAGAGATGTGCCTGAGAGGGAGAGAAGTGAGAAAACGAAGTGAGAGAGATGGAAAGGAGTGAGTGAGCGAGAAATAACCAGCCGGCTGAAAGACAGATATCCGTGTGAGGGAGAGAAGTGAGAAAAAAAGAGAAGTGGGAAACAGTGAGAGAGCGAGAGAGAAAATGTCTGCCTGACTATAGGAACCAGACAACAGAGTTTTTGTAATTCCTGCTTTGCACCTAGTTTCGGATTCCGCGACAACCTTACTGCTCTCTACAGCATCCCGTTCAAGGTCCTTCTGCTAGAATGAACACAAGCTGCTGCCCATCGAAGCTAAGAGGTGCAATATTAATTGTAAATAAAGGGCGCCAGAGATAATATGCCATGCTTAATGCACACAATGAGGGGACAACCCCCTGGGCCAGGCAATAACACTTCCTTCTCAAGAGCGCCTTGGGGCAAGGGGCGCGCACCGCATCAGCAGTCATGTATTCCACCAAAGAATAATTGTCATTCTATTTAAAGATAACTCAAGTCAACTCAGAACACAAAGCCCTTTGGAAATAGCGGCCCTGTTCGTGCGTTGCCTGGCTGACAAGTGATGGCATGGAAGAGAAGCCTGGGCGTTGTGTCCGCGCGCGCCACGGAAAAAGTGAAAGCAGCTGCAGCGTCCCGCAAGTGTAAGGGTGCCCGCGAGCGATGCTCTTGATGAGCGATGACGAGAGAGGAAAGCCAGATGGCGCCTGTGCGCATAGCCGTCCACGTAACTGCAAACTTTAGGCCACACAAAAAGCATGTGGTCGGATTTTTGAGGCCCACTTACTAAAAGTCTCGCCAGACAGCGCATGCGCTGGCTCAGGCGAGACCTAAAAAAGACCAATGGCTATTAAGAGCCACAGTGGTAGACAGAAGTGTGAGGACTACAAAACTAAAGAGATGGGAAAAGATTTGTCCTCAGTGCTTTCCGAGATGCCAGATAGTTATCCATACTCCGGATGGGTACAGGAAGGGCATTCCAAAGTTTAGCTGCCAGTGTGCGAAAGGCGTGCCCACCGGCAAGAGACCTCCTGACCCGGGGGACAACTACAAGGTGTTGACCTACTGAGCGAAGATGACGAGTGGGAGTGTAGGCGGAAAGCAGGCCCACTAAAATGTCGGGGCAGGGGAATTCAGAATCCTAAATGCAAAAAAGAGGGACTTGAACTCCACCCGTCTCGCCACCGGAAGCCAGTGTAGCTGACGAATGGCACTGGAGGTGGGGCAGCGTCTAGGCATGCCAAGAAGAGTTCTGGCGACTACATTTTGGAATCTGCAGTCTCAAAATCTCCGTCTTGTTGGTCCCCAGGTAAAGCGAGCTGGCATAGTCCAGTCTCGACAACACAGATGCCTGAACGATAATCTGTCTGATGGAAGGGTAAAAAAAAAATAGCAGAGGTTTGAACCCGCGCAGAATACCAAAGCATGTTGCCGCCACCTTCTTTGTTTGGGTTTGGAAACTAAGTGCATAATCGACCCAGACACCAAGGTTTTTCACCACCTGTTTGGGGGCGGGTGCATGGCCCAGGGTGGTGGGCCACCACTGTTCGCTCCATTCCATAGCTCAAGATCTTTCCCTACAGCAATATCTCCAACTTGCTGGCATTGAGCTGGAGACAGTTGGCAGTCATCCACCCTGCAACGTCTGCAAGACCACTCCGAAACTTAGCAGCATCATTCAGACAGTCATCGGAGAGGGCGACTACTAATTATGTATCATCAGTATATGATACAATAGTCAGCCTTCTCCTCTTGGCTACCGCGGCTAGAGGCTGAACATACAGGTTGAAAAGCATTGGACTTAATGCAGAGCCCTGCGGCACTCCCTGTTTGATGGAATGGACCCTGGAGGTGAAAGGAGTGGGCGACACTTGAAAGGACCTATCCGAAAGAAAGGAGGTAAACCAATCCAGGGCGAGATCCACGATGCCAGCCTCCTCCGTATCAAGATCTGGTGAGAGACCGTATCAAATACGGCACTGTGATCCAATAGGATCAGTGCCGAAGTACGTCCCTAATCCAGTGCTGCTATCAGATGTTCAGTCACAGCTATGAGGGCAGACTCCGTGCTGAGGCCCGCGCGGAAACTGCACTGGGAGGAGTCCAATATATTATTCTCCTCCAAATAGCCTGACAAGATGGAATTAATATAGGCTTCAGAGATCTTAGAGGCCCAAGGCAGCCGGGAGATACGGTGAAAGTTCTCCAGTTTAGCTGGATAGAGGTTGGGCTTTTTTAATAGAGGCATTGCCCTAGCCTGCTTCCATGACCTGGGATCCGTGGCCATAGACAAGGACATATTAATAACCTGGCCCAGAGGTGTAAGAAGCACAGGTAGCAGTCTCATAAGATGGTCAGGCTTCATGGGGTCAGCCGGTGAGCCAGATTTAACCTTCCTGCAGAGTACACGTAGTGCATCCTCAGTAATTGACGGGAAGGTGGCTAGTGTATGGGCGGAGGGGGATGGGCCTCCAAAGTCAGAGCTCATATCCACCTGAGGGAAGGTCTTATAGATGTTATTGTTATATATGCCTCACCTCGTGCTGCACGCAGCACGAGGATTTTCCTCATGTTTACAATTGTATTGATGTTCTATGCCTCCGTTCGGTTCTAGTACTCTGAGCAACGATAGTCAGTTGCCCGGAGTCCTGGAGTCGAGCGGCAGCACAAACCTGTGGGTGTTGTCATTTATAGAATAAAGAAGATACTTTTATTCTACAACGTTTCTTGAAGCTTATTCACTACATTTGGCGAAGAGCGGGTCCCGAACCTCTTCAACACCCACCAGGAAGAAACTCGGCTAACCTTCGGAAACTGCCGACTCCAACCAAATCGCTCTCCTCACCGTCGGACTTCATTTACTCCTCTGCTGGCTGCAGTCCGTTCCCTTTCGGAGAGATTTCCTCCAAAATTCACCATCTCCCTGGCTGTTCGTCTCGAGCCTCTCAACGCTTCTGTCTCGAGCCAACCGTCACGTGAGTACCACGTCATCCAGCGCGTCAGCCATCTCATTACTGAGGCACAATCAACGTTACTACGTCATCGCGCTCACGCACGGCGGCCATTTTCTAATTCGGTTGCCTAGTTACAGCTTCAATCACACGGAGCCGATATCACAGAAGCGCTTCAGCGAAATTACTTCCTCCTGCTATACAAAATCAAGCGCTTCCTTCTTCAACCAATAACAACATTTATGGTATTGTGTTATACTTATATTTACTTACATTGAGTGTCGAATTTCACCATTTTATTCGAGTCAGTTTGCCTCAGTGACAATCACAGTACAATTAATGCATAAATAATACTCTCATTTAATTGACATACGTCATTGTTTTTACCAATTCTTTAAATTCATTTCATCAAAATAACCACAACTCACCTCCAATGGCTTCCAATCAACAATTTGCTCAACCTCCACCTTTCTTACAACTTCCTGGCAAACCAACTATTCCCTGGCGTCAGTGGGTTAGAGCTTTTGCCAATCACATGGTGGCAATTGACGCAGTCAAGTTTGCTCCTGAAAGGAAAGTTGGCATTTTATATGGTTGCTTAGGTGTAGCTGCACAAAATGTATTTGAAAATATTCCAAGGTCTTCTCCTCCATCTGGTGATGCTGGTGATAGTTGGGACGAATACAAAGAAGCTTTATCTCGCTTAGCTCGTCACTATGGTGAAGAACCAAATGAAATGTTGGAAAGACACAATTTCTTTAAAAGGAGACAACAAGAAGATGAGTCGGTTGAAGAGTTCATTGCCCAATTGAGAATATTAGCGTCCACATGTGAATTTGAATCTAATCCTGATATATACATTCGGGATCAATTTGTATTTGCGTGTTATTCAAAAAAGATTCAACAATGCCTTTTAAGTTGCAAGAAACCCACTCTTCAAGAAACTATCGACATTGCTAAGAGCATTGAAAGATCCATCAATACATCCAATGCTCTTCAGAAAGATCAACCTCATACTTCTGTTCACACTTCTTCATTTGATAATTCTAGTTCTGTTAATTTAGTTAGTATGAATAAGTCTTTTAGACAAATACAAAGAAAACCTAACCCTTATTGTTACAGATGTGGTTCTAAATCACATATTGCCAATAATCCTTCTTGCCCTGCTACAGGAAAAAAATGTGTTTTATGTAAAAAAAATTGGGTTATTTCCAGGGCATGTGCAAATCTGTCAAAAGGACATCCAGACCTTCTGTTAACAATATTGTATGTCCTGATTTGGATGATTGCATTGATGAATTCCAAGACATGGTTGTATCTATCCATTGCAATTTCATTGATGCTTCTAAATTAGTCAAAGGTCCATACTGCTCTGCACTATTTGGGAACATTGAAGTTACAGTAATGGCAGATTCTGGATCTCCAATAACCATTCTTAACGATATATTCTTTTATGAAAAATGGAACAATTCCATTTCTTTGGTTGAATCTGACCTCAGTCCCAAGGCATTTGGTGAATCAGATATCATCATGCTTGGCTATTTTGACTATAGACTAGAATGTTTTGGCAGATCTATCATTACAAAGATTTATGTTGCAATTAAGGGTCGCAATATTGTTGGCTGGCAAGATCTCGCCAAAATGGGTATCTACCTAGTTCCTGGTTCGAACGATCCCATTAGAGTAGGTGATCCTCCTGAAGGTTATTCCCCTGTTCCACCTTTTGTTCCTGATTGTCTTCTCATTAATGATCATGAGTCAGACATTAAACAAATCTTGGACAAATTTCCTAAAGTTTTTTCCAATCAACCAGGTACTGTCAAAGGCTTTCGTCATGAAATTAAGCTGAAAGCTTCTGCTCAGCCCATTGTTCATAAAGTTCGCCCTGTCCCTATTAGTGCCAGGGATGAGTTCAAATCTGTACTCGCTTCTCTTAAAAAGGATGGTATCATTGCACCTTCAGACTCTTCTGAATGGGTTTCGCCCATCGTTATCGTTCGCAAAAAGAGTGGTGAGGTTAGGCTGTGTGCCGATTTACGCACATTAAACAAAAATATTTTGGTTGATTGCCATCCCCTCCCCAAAATTCACGACCTACTCGCCAATCTAGGTGGTGCAAAATATTTTTCTTTAATTGATTTGCGTTCGGCATACCATCAGGTGCCCCTAACTGAATCTTCTCAAGATCTCACCACTTTTGTGACCCCATTTGGTGTTTTCAAATACTTAAAACTCCCATTTGGACTCGCTAGCGCAGCTAGTGTTTTTCAAAAAATAATGGACCACCTTTTTGAGTCTGTTCCTGGAGTACAGGCCTATCAGGATGACATCTTAGTTTTTTCACCTGATTGGAATTCCCATTTATCTCATTTATCTTCTGTTCTGAGCAAACTCAATGAAGCTGGCATGACTATCAGAGCTGACAAATGCAAATTTGGTTCTCAATCATTAGAATACTTGGGTCACACTCTTACCCCTGAAGGCATTAAACCCAAGTCTTCTCTCATTGAGGCTATCACTAATGCTACTCCCCCCAAAGATAAAGATGCTCTCCGCTCCTTTTTGGGTTTAGCGGAATACTATGCCCGTTTCGTAAAAGGCTATGCTCAAATTGTAGAGCCTCTTCGTTCCCTGCTTCGCAAAGGCTCTAAATTTTCTTGGTCTGAAGATATCGATGCCTCTTTTACCAACATCAAAAACATGATTGTCGGTGCTCCCGCATTACATCCTTTTCAAGATTCTGCCAGATGCTTCATAATGGTTGACGCCAGTTTGACTGGTTTAGGTGCTGTATTAGGTCAGTGGGTTTCTGGTAAAGAACACACAGTTGCTTTTTCCTCTAGGACACTTAAAGCTTCTGAAACCCACTATAGCACCATTGAACGAGAGTCCTTGGCTTGCGTTTGGGCCATAGAAAAATTCAAAAACTACATTTGGGGGCGAGAATTCGATTTGTTTACTGATCACAAGCCACTCACTCAACTTCTTAATGGGGATGGTCTAGGAAGAGCCTCTTCTAGACTTGTCAGGCTCTTGTCCAAATTGCATGAATTTCACTTCAATATTAAGCACATTTCGGGTGGTAAAAATTTTCGTGCTGACTGTTTGTCCCGTATGTCACTCAATGATTCATCTGATTTTCAAGGGATTGGTGACGTTGAGTGTGTAGTCGCCACTCTTGATGCCACCAAATTGTGCCCTCGCATTACAGAAGAATCTTGGTCCAAAGCCAATGAAAATGATCACACTTTAAAATTGGTTGCACAATACATTACAAAAGGCTGGCCTGAGAATAGGAAATTGTCTAATGAGCTGAAAGCTTTTTCCATGATTGCTCCTGAACTCTCTCTAGTTGACAATTTGATAATGAGACATGATGTTTTTGTTCCTCCCTCTGATGTCAGACTCGACATCATTAAATTTGCACATCAAGGACATCTGGGCATAACAAAGACATCTCAACTTATCAAATCCCATTATTGGTGGCCATCTATTGAGTCCCAGGTTAAATTTTACATTGATTCATGTAATGAATGTTTACTATCGGATAAGAAATGGAAACTCATTAATACGCCCCTTCATCCTGTTCCTTTTCCAGTCAAACCCTGGGAAAAGGTTGGATTGGATTTTTCTGGTCCATATGATGTCCTTCCCCATGGCATGAAATATGTCATTCTTTTGATTGACTACCATTCCAAATGGTTGTATCACATGTTTTGTGACTCTCCCTCCTCTGCCAATGCCATAAAATTTTTAAGGAACTTGTTCATCATTGAAGGTTGTCCTTCTATTGTAGTTACCGATAATGGTTCCCATTTCATATCCGAAAAATTTGACTAATTTTTACTAGAACATGATGTTGTTCATTTCAAAGTCGCACTTTATTCGCCCACTTCAAACGGTTTAGTTGAACGGGCTAATAGACTTCTCAAAGATGCTATTCAAACCGCCATTTCCTCCCACAATGATGTAAAGAATTTTGTTGAAGAAAAATTTTGGTCATACAACATTTCTCCTCAATGTACAACTGGGATGTCTCCCTTTTCATTACTGAGAAATAGGAATGTTCACACCAAATTGTGTCCCAAGTGGTTATCTGAGAAAAATGTTGAGATCTCTCAACCTTCTAATGTTTCTTTATCTGAAAAAGTCTCACAAAAACAACTTGTCATGAAGAACAAACATGATTCAGACAAACGTTTCAATTCTATTGTCCTAAAAATTGGTGATTGGGTACTCATTAAAAACCCAAGAAGAGTTGCTAAAGGTATCTCTAAATTCTCCACCCCAGTCCAAGTAACTGCTGTCAGTAAGGCTTCTGCTTTACTTGGCAACAGAGGATGGTGGAACAAGAGAGCTTTAGTTCATTTATCCAATTCACAAGCTCGCTCATTATTGTCTTTGAATAAGGAACAATTTGATCAGTGTGACTGGTCTTTTTGGTTGGATCTTCCAGTTTCTTCTGACTGTTCCTCTTCCAGTCCTTTGTCAGGTGCATCCGCATCTTTAGCAGATTCATCTTCCTTTTCTGATACATCCGCCTCATTGATGTGTTCCTTTCCCTCAACCGCTGATTCTGAAGTTGGTGGGAAAGTGTTACATCAAGCTTCTGCTTCATCTATTCGATGTAGGAGGTTACCTGTCAGGTTTAATGATTATATTCTAAATTGAAATTTGTTTTCATATCTCAGTTTGAAACACTTTTTATTTGTCACAGATTAATGATTTTGTTTTCTTGTTTTTTAATTTTAATATTGTGAAAAGGGAGAAGTTGTTATATATGCCTCACCTCGTGCTGCACGCAGCACGAGGATTTTCCTCATGTTTACAATTGTATTGATGTTCTATGCCTCCGTTCGGTTCTAGTACTCTGAGCAACGATAGTCAGTTGCCCGGAGTCCTGGAGTCGAGCGGCAGCACAAACCTGTGGGTGTTGTCATTTATAGAATAAAGAAGATACTTTTATTCTACAACGTTTCTTGAAGCTTATTCACTACAGTTATCCACCTTATTTATAAAGAAGGTGGCAAGGTCCTCACATTGTTCGTCTGACTTGATGGCGGACGCCACAGGTGCCCCATCATTTTTGAGATTTTTGAGAATGTAAAAAATTCTCTTGGAGGGATTATGGCTGTTTCTGATCTCATCAGCAAAATGTGCTGCCCATGCTTTCTGAACAGCCCTATGGTATTTCTTAATAGCTGACTGCTAGCATCCGTTCAAGATCGGATCAGAATCTCGCCTCCACGCCCGTTCCATTGGCTTACAAGCTTTACACATATTGGTAAGATTGTTGTTATACCATGGGTTGGATTTAGTGCTCCGACACTTAGATTGTTTGGCAGGAATTAAGTCATCCAAAGGATGCCGTAGCCATTCAGATAGTGCTTCACTGGCGGCATCTGGATCTTCTGGCCAGCTAGGCACACTCGAGGAGAGGATGGTTCTAAGATGATCAAAGTTTAATTTGTGCCAGGGGCGATGGAGCGAGCGTTTCTGAGGTGACTTTCGAGTGGGCACAACCCCGAAAAGCATCTTAGGGATCAAATAATGGTCAGACCAACATAACAGAATGGGGTTTGAAACAGAGAGACGTGAAAGGTAGGAAAAAACTGGATCAATTAAGTGGCCAGCAGAGTGGGTGGAACCATGGACTACTTGGAGCAGCTGGCAGGCCGCTAGATCAGCTGAAAAACTGTCCCCTTCTGAGTCATGGGGAGTGTCAAGGTGCAGATTTATGTCACCAATGACAGTGAAGTTGGCGTACCTCATAACCAGAGAATCCACTATGTCAACCAGTGCAGCCTTGCATTCCTTTGAATGGCCTGGGGGACGGTATACCAGTATGCCAGACATGGTATAGTTGGAGTTAAAGAAGACCCCAAACCGTCCACACTTGCATCCCGCTACGGTTTCTTTGACAAGTGTGCTGGAATAGCATGATTTAAAAACAACTGCCACCTCTAGCCTCTCGATGAAGGGTGAGGATACTATAGCCTGGGGGAAGGGCCAAGCCTGGTTCTACGACCGGGTCAGCTGACAACCATATATCCGTCAAAAAATGAACATCAGGAGATTTGTCATGTAACAAGTCATACACATTAAGGTGGTGTTTAAATGACGACCGGCAGTTAAGACTAAACAGTTTAATATCCTGAACAAAGCCAGATGGATGGATAGGGGGGCATGAAATGGTCGCCCATGAATTAAAGCCACAGTTCCTACAGCAGAATGGATCCGCAGAAAGCTTGCAAGGGGGAAGGCAGCAGGTGTTCCTAGCTAGCCTGATGGCTAAAGATTTGTCACAGGAATACGAAAGCTTATTATTTCCAGAACCGGCAGCATAACTGGCGCCTGGCGACGTCCAGGCGCAGACGGGCCTGCATTTGGCACGCTGAGCAGCACGGCCGCTGAGCGTGTCCGCGGGCTGTTAATGCCTAAATACTGGCAAAGTGAAGAGTTCCGCCCCCTCCACTCCCGGAAATGCGTCACCAGGCCGATTTGCCACCTCCCACACATATGAAACACAAGATGTGGATACTCTGTATAGCTGAGGTATGACAAAACCACTAACTTGCATGTCCATATTTATAATAGGAATTGAAACTACGTACTAGCATGCTTAATGCTGTTAGGAGAAAAAAAACACAAGACTAGCTAAAAGTAATGGGAATTGCATGGAGCCAGCCTGCAGCTACGCTCATGTAAAGGGTGTCGTATTTAACAAATAAATACACTATTCAAAAAAATATTCCACATTAATTGGCACACGAGTGGTGAGATTAACTTGTATGGTTAAAGGTTGTTTAGTTGTGGTAACTACGTACAGAAAGGCAACGTGAGTGTTAACTCGATAAATTAAAGAGTCTATAATCTGAAGACGAAGGAGTTTTAAACATACCTTGTCTCTCCTTTTCCAGCCACAAACGATTCAGCCTCCCCAGCTGCTTTTCCTGATTCCGTGCCATAATTACTCATTGGCAATGGAGGCGAATCGCGCTGAGAGTGAGCGATATAATGTTATAGCGTAGGGCGGCAGTCAGGATAAAACAATCGGATTCAACACAAACCTATCCATTCCGAGTTGATTTGTTTACAGAAATACAAATGTGGCTGCCCCAATACAAATGAATCCTCTAGCGCTCTAGTGTTGAAAAGAAAGTGAACGGAAGTAACAATCGGGAACTAGGAACTAACAAACGAACAGGGCGGCCATTTTTAAAGAGAATATTTTACGATAACCAACATCCGAAATCCACAATTTGACTCTTTTCCCCCCTAACAAGCATATATTTCGAATTAAGAATGGTACAATTTTAAAGTGTTTACAATGTATATTTTTAATCTTTCATACATGGGAACATGTCATATTCTTCCGACTGTTCATTTTTTTATGAACATCGGTGCGCAATATTACTTCTAACTCAGTTCTTTCTCCAGTATTATTTGTTTATTGCAAGGGGCTCGTAGTCTGTGTGATTAATAAAAAAAATCCCACAGCTAGCTAGAGTCCCGAGGAAATAAGGTATTGCTATAGTTGTCGGAAATATCGGGAGGGTTTTTGAGTCTATAAGCTATATCGCAAGAGTTCAACACGGAAGGACTGACTGCAACTAGTCTAGGGTGACCAGGCGTCCCCGTTTTGCCAGGACGGTCCCTGTTTTTAACCAGCTGTCCCAGCAAATTTCAAGAAATTTAGCTCATGTCCCCGTTTTTGGAGAGGGTCGACTGAAAACGATGGGAGGTGTTTTTTATGTTTTACAAAGCAGGGATACTTAGCAGTTGTTTCAAGAAAGCAATTTAACGGGCAAGCTACTGGGCTTAAAAATTCGTATTGTGGTGAACGGCGTATCCTTATAATGTAACACAGATAATTTCATTCAAGAGTATAAACATAGTTTATGCCATTTAATTGGCCAGGCAATACCAGCACAGCTGTGGAACATGTTATTTTAGCTGCGCTGCAAAGTGTCCCTGGAATTTTTTATCAAATGTTGGCAACTATATTTTTGTAGTGTTTTAATGTATTGGAAACCAAACTCTCTCTAACAATAACCAATTTTACACAGAAGTCAATCAAAAATTTACTAGCATTTGCGCCAAGAATTTTCAATTCTATTAAGGACACGGAGGCAAGGATTATGCTTCTCTTATCTTTACTGCAAAACACAGCAGCCAATGAAAACATACAATTTAGTGTAAAACAACTACATTGCCCATGATGCACACATATAAGCCACGCCTCCATAGTCCATAAGATCCCTATGCGTGGTCCCATCATCCTCTTTCTTTGTAGAGAACGCAAGTCCAAACATATGCATGAACAAGTCCAAAATCTCCTCCAACGAGGAATAATAACCTGAAGTCTTCAAGCGCAAGCTCTTGCCATCCAACGTCTTCTATTCCGACTTCTTGTCTGATCCTGAAATAAAGGAAATGAAACATCCATAACCACTGTATTGCCAATTATGTCATACATGCAACATGGGCGGGTAAGCTTTTAACAATGTTAATAAAGCCGTGTGGGATAATCCTCGCCTCCGTGTCCTTAATAGAATTGAAAATTCTTGGCGCGAATGCTAGCAAATTTTTGATTCTATTACAGGACAGGAGGCTTCAGATTATGCTAGTTTAACGCTGTCCAAACACCACAGAAGTAATATCACCCACCGGCTTGCAATAAAGCGTTTTGAAAGTCGATTCCGAAGAGCAATCTGCACAACGCATAATGTCTTGAATGTTAGAACCCAACATGTAAGACTTTGATGCCATAGCACCTCTAACAGAATGCGCACCAAACATTTGGATGTCAATACCAGCTTCCTGCATTACAAATCTAAGCCATCTGGCAATGGTGGCAGTCACCACTGGTTTAAACGGCTTCTGCAAAGCAATCAACAGTTGAGAACAACCCTGTGGTCTCAATGCCCTTGTACACTCTTCATATGCTGTTAAACAATGTACTACACATAATTTTTCATTTTCCGGGAAAGCATTGTAATCAATGTGATGAGAAAGTGTCATGGTACGTCCGTTAATAGTGAAAAAAAACCCTTCCGGGGTAAATACTCTACCTGTAACGTCGAGAGCGCTCACATCCGATGAACGTCTACACGCTGACAGGCATAGCAACATAGCCAACTTGGCCGAAAGCTGCTTTCTAGAAAGAAGAGCATTAGTAGGCCTCCGATTGAACAGGGATATAACTAAGGAAACATCCCACAGACCCGTATATTTGGGTTTAGGTGGGTTAGCGACCCTAATTCCCTTGAGAAGTTTGCATACAACCGGGTGCATACCCACCGGTTTGCCATCAACCAGCGCATGACCCGCTGAAATGGCTGATCGAAAATTGTTGACTGAGCGATACGCCAGGCCCTCCGCAGACTTTTCCGAAAGGAAATTCAGCACCTGGGATAACTCCTACCCAACGGGATCCAAATGTCGTTCAAAACACCAATCCACCCAGTTTTTCCAGGCTGAGGAATAACGCTTCCTTGTGAAAGGTGCCCAGGCTTGCTTGATAAACTCAGAAGCCCTGTCTGAAACTCCTAGCATGTGCCACTGTTTCCGGAAAGCCTCCATGCCATCAGCGTGAGGCGTCTCTCTAGAATCATGGGATGGCGCTCCTGAAAAGGGCCCAGGAGCAACGATGTCGAGTCGGGAAGTAACCTGGGAAGGTCGCAACTCCACTGTAGCAACTTCGGAAACCACGGCTGAGATGTCCACCACGGTGTCACAAGGACTATCTCTGTCCGTTGCCTGATCACCTGTGCCATCACCCTGGGGAAAATTAAGAATGGGGGAAATGCATATTGAGTCGCGCCCGACCAATCCTGCAGAAACGCATCGTCGCTCGTGCCATTGGGTCTGGCCTTCAGCTGAAAAACGGAGGAATCTGACACGTGAGTCTGGAGGCAAAGAGGTCCGTCTGAAAGGGACCCCAAATGCTCTAAAGCCACTGAAAGACTGTGGGAAGCAACTTCCAGTCACTGTAATCCCTGACGTGCCAGGAGTTCCAGTCCGCCACCTGATTGGACTGGCCTGGTATGTACTCCGCAATCACCGAGATCTGGTGATTGAGGCAATAGTGCCAAAAATCCTTGGCTATCTCGACAAGAAGAGACGATCTCGTGCCTCCCAACTTGTTGATATACCTCACCGCGGACACATTGTCCATGCGGAGAAGGATGCAGCAAGAGGTCGGCTTCGGGGACAGTGTCCGAATTGCGAAAGACCCTGCAAGCAGCTCTAGGCAATTTATGTGCAAGGATAATTCCTGCGGAGACCATCTTCCACCTGTGGAGATATCTCCGCAGCGCGCGCCCCAGTCCCAACGGCTGGCGTTGGTCTCGATAAACACTTCTGGTTGGGGACCGAAGATTGCCCTGCCATTCCAGGCATCTACGTGACCTAGCCACCACTGCAGTTCCATCCTGACTTCCTGAGACTATGGAATGATGTCCGCGTAGGACAACCCTCTCTGAATGTGTTGGATCTTCAGACACTGCAAGGCCCTGTAATGGAGAGGACACGAAAATATGGCCTGAATCGAACAGGCTTGGACTCCCACTACTCTGGCAATGGCTCTGAGCGAAACCAGCAGTGCGAGAATCTCTTTGCGAGGTTGATCACAAACCCCAAACTCTGTAAGAGCGTTGTCGTGAGGTGCAGATGCTGTAAAAGGGTGGCCTGACTCTGGGCCATTATCAGGATATCGTCCAGGTAAATTATTAGCCTCACCCCTCGTTCTCGCAGGTGGGCGACAACTGGCTTCATCACCTTCGTGAAACACCAGGGAGCCGATGAGAGCCCGAAAGGAAGGGCCAAATATTCGTACCACTGCCTGTTCCACCAGAATTGGAGAAAACTACGGTGTGGCGGGAAAACTGGAATGGAGAGGTAGGCGTCCTTGAGATCTAACCTGACCAGCCAATCTTCTTCCTGCAAAATGTCTGCTAAAAGATGGATCCCCTCCATCTTGAAATGATTGTAGGTGAGAGACTGATTGAAGCCCTTCAGATTCAGGACAAGTCTGTTCCCACCCCCTTTCTTCTGGACCAGAAAAATGTTGCTGCAAAAACCGTGGGGCCCCTCGTTGCACGGGGCTATCGCGTGTTTGTGCAGCAACTCCGCAATTTCTTTGTCTATGAAACTGCGATCTTGTAGGGAAAAATGGAGATTCACGGCGAGAGTGTCCTGAAACGGAGGAGAATAAAACTCTAAGTGAAAACCAATGATGGTTTTCAACACCCAGGCGTCTTGAGTCAGTCTCTGCCAGTGCAGAAGACAATGCTGAGTGCGACCCCCCCAAGGGAAGATGAGAATGATATGAAACACTCACTTGAAGACTGTTGGGCTTTAAAGTTAGCCCTGTTGCCGCCATTCTGGAAACGTCCCCTGTTGAACCTTCGGCGTGAAGGGTAGAATGTACCTCCGCGCGTGGAGTCCCACTCCCCTCTTCCGCGACCGAAGTCGCCTCTCTGGGAGCCTTGCTGGAAACCGCAGCCTGACAAGCGGCCCCTGCCTCAATCGGCCCGATTAAGAACACCCTCCTGAAAACCTCTTTTTATTCCAGACTGCGGTTTGTCCAGGGATGTGAAGGTGCCCACATATTTCGACACGTCTTTAACAAAACGCTCTCCAAAGAGATGCCCGCTCGCCAAGGGACCGGGTTTGGCGTCCGCCAATTCTGTGAGGTTGCTATCCATCCTGATGAGCAGGGATTTGAGTCTTTCAGCTGAAATTGCGCAATTGCCATTAACAAGAAGGCATATAGCCCGTGGGGTCCAGCCCACTAGGATATCAGGGTCCACCGAGCAGCGCTCTCCTTGGCCACCAGGGCCATCTCTAAGATTTGGCCAAGGGGCCTACCACATGTAACAGCTTATCTTGGCAACTGCGCCAAGCGCGGTCGTTGCCTCTCTTGGGGTCCTTAGAGAATTTCTTTAAAAACGTGAGGAGACTCGCATCTATCTCTGGCGTCTCGGCCACCTTGTCTGGGACTTCCGGGCGTGGGCATTCCGACCGTAGTGGATTGCGCACTTCCCTGGAAAAACTCTTTCTGAGGTTTTCATGCAAGTAATCGGAGACCACCGGAGGAGGGGTCCAGTCAGAAGACCGGGGATGCATGATATCTGTAGGATCGAATGTGGAAGGAGTGTTCGGAAGCTCCGAAGTCGAAGGGAGTGAAGTCTTCGCCTTCTTTGCAGGAGGAGGTTCCTCCGAGGTATCGTTATCTGTGTCCGTGCCCGTCGTGGTAGTGTCGGTATCTGTGTGCACCCGTTGTTTAGACTTAGCCTTACCCCCCGAATAGGAATGGTCGCCTGCGCCACTACTGGGCAACGTTGACAGTGCTTGTGCATGTGGCCATAGCTTTGCGGTAACAGTGCCCTCACCAGAAGCCGAGGCTTCAGACTTCCTCTTCTGCGGCTCTTTGCCATAGCCATGGCGCTTGGCGAAGCTCTCTAACAGTTTTTTGATAGGTCGCAGGGCTGCCGCCAGAGCCTGATGGACGGTTTGTGGAACCGTACTCTCAAGTGCCTTATTTACAGAGGATTGGACCGAAGCGTCCAGAGTCTCTACCAGGGTATCCTCCATCACAGTCTCCTGCTGTTCCTCATACACCTCCTCCTCCTCTTCATTGGGGTATTTGACCCAGTGATCCATGACTTCAGGTGGTGTGATGAACTGTCTCTGTTTCATAATGTAGGCCTATAGTCACAACCACCAGGAGGAGTAATGGGGGGGGGGGGGGTCAGCCCACCTGCACACAACAATATTACTCAGTAGAGTTATAGAAAGAACCCCCTCAGCAAAGCTGTAATCAATGGTCAAGAGACCTGGGCCCAGTAATCAAGATATAGGGAGCGTGTGCGCACTCCAGAAGCCCCGATTTTACAACCGGTGAGGCGATCTGTAGCAGGGCGGTACAACCGACAGTAAAATGCGTGTGGGAAAAGACTTGGAATTCGCGCTGCCCAATCGCGCCCAAAAGGAGCCCAAAAGCGGCCCAAATGCACGTGATTGGGAGCGTGCGTCCGCCGAGAGCCACCCGGCGCTTGCGGCAGAGGAAGGCGATTAGGGAAGCCCAGCGCCGGTCTCTAAGCGTAACGAACAGGGCACAATGCCGGGAAAGCAGGCTCAGTGATGTGCGGTGACCGCCACTGCCCGGTCAGAGACCGTACCACACGCGACTCTGTTTCAGGAATGTCGCATTAATAAAACTGCCCGGGCACACAGCATTCGCGCACTTAACCCAAAGGGCTGCAAATACGGGCATGAAAAACGGAGCATTGGCTCCTGAGGAAACCTGAGACCAGTAAATAACCTCTACTCAGTGAGAAAACACCAAACAACAAGGAGTAATAGATCAAACAAAGCTTAATCTAAGTCAATAAAATCAATAAATCATCTATCAAATCCCATGAAAGGCAAAGTAAGGGAGCATGAAAGGCACACTTATCTCTTGCTGTGAGCAGCAAAGAAAGAGGATGAGGAGACCACGCAGAGGGATCTTATGTACTATGGAGGCGTGGCTTATATGTGTGCATCATGGGCAATGTAGTTGTTTTACACTAAATTGTATGTTTTCATTGGCTGCTGTGTTTTGCAGTAAAGATAAGAGAAGCATAATCTGAAGCCTCCGGTCCTGTAATAGAATCAAGTTTAATATCAAAAATAGAAAACTACATTTCCAAACGGTTCATGACGTCATCTTCAGACATCCAATCAGGCCATGCCCATGACGATATAATCCTAGGACGCACCAGAGATGATTGCCTTTTCACTATTCTTCATTGTATTTCTAACGTGGTGTTTGTTGTGTGCATATTATGTATCGGCTGTGTTTTGCTCTTGTACGCAGCGCCGTGGGCGTGTTACAGCTTATTTAGCACCTCACAGGATTGCGTGGGAGGCGGGTACTGGAGCGTTCCAACACTCTAACTTTATCCTCTTTTTAGCTCGTTGCTCGCAGTGTGCGCCTGACACGCACCGCAAGAAGCCCTACTGTATGGGGATTAACAAGCCATGCTGCCTTGCAAGTAGAGAGCTAGAACTTCTGCATTTTGTTGTGCATAGCGAACGCTTCCCACGCTGGGGCCAGTGTCATTTGATTTGCCTCCTTTGCAGTCGGCTTTTCCTGGTTTGAGGGGTTAGCACCCCGCCCTGGTTTTTCCTATGATCCTCTCTATTGCGCCTTCCCATGATATCTGCCTAAGATGACAGGGCGCCAGTTTGGTGATGACAGCTATCATCAGGACATGCAAGAGGATTTACTTCTGTTTGAGGAAAACTGGGTTGAGGCCCCTTGATGCCCCAAAGACACATTCTTCTAATAGAGCCATAGCAGCCGCCCTTTAGCATTTCACTAGCCACCGGTAGCATTATGCTTTCAGCACTACTGCCCCTTCTACCCAGGTTCGAATAGACAATGACGCATTTCGTCCTCTGAATGGCCCCATAATGCGATCATGACACTTATTTCTCACACCTACTCATCAGATCACGCATGCATGATGCGTGACAGGTCTCCTGACGCTTCTTTTCCTTCCCCTTCCATGTCTTATGACCAGGATTCTAACCCTTCCTCTGCCTGTCCCTCAGACTCTGTCAGGACGACTCCTCCACCCCAGAAACGCCCGAAAGCCCAACGTGACTGTTCCCGCCCCTCCACTTCCTCACATCTCCATCCTTCGAATTCATTGGACTTTGACCCACACAAGATTGTCCACCCTTTTTCCTCAGACTGGGTTCCCCTCCCTCCTGTTGCAGACTATGCCCTCAAGTGCATCAGGAAGGGTTTTGACAAAGAGGCGCACATTAGATTGCATTCCAAGTGCCCCCTGCCTGTCATTGCAAATAGGGTGACTGACACACCAGAAATAGACCCAAACCTGACTACTTTCCTCAAACGCTCTTCTAAAGACCCCGCAAAAAGGGATGGACAGATTGTGGAAGGCCTGTCCTGATAAAGTCCTTGACCTGACCGGACACTTGTGCAAAATGTTTGAGATGGCAGCCTCCGCAACGATTCGGTGTTCCCATTGACCCTGACACCTTAGCTGGTTGGGCCCAAAGAGCATTATGTATGCTTTGAAATGCCAACTGCACTTTATCAGTGGAGTGCCGCAGGTCTATTTTAATCCACATAGACCCTAAGCTAGCAGAACTAGCCAATGCTGAACCAGGCCCTAAAGCGAACTGTCTGTTCGTGAAGGACATCGGGAAATTTGTACAAACCTTCACAACTCTTGATAAAGCGCAAGCATAGTTTAATAAGGTCTTTCGCAACTAACACCTTTTTGGGCAGAGAGGCCAGTACAGAGGGTGCTTGATCGGCCGTCCATACAGTCCAAGCCCTTCTAGAAACTTCCTAGGCTTAAATTCGACACGAACTGTCACAGCTTTTGCAGAAAGGGGCGATCAATCCTTGCCACCCTGACTTGGCGGAGTTTTGCAGCAATATTTTCTTGGTTCCTGTAAAAGGGAAAGGCGCCGCCTGGTTATCAATCTGAAAGAATAAAAGTTTTGGACCTTATACAGTCACTTCAAAATGGAGGGGATTCATCTCCTCAGGGACCTCCTTCAGGTCGGAGATCGGATGATCCGTCTTGACCAGAAGAACGCATATCTTTCGATTTTCATTTTCTGTCCTCACCTCAAGTTTCTACAATTCCAGTGGGATGATCAATAGTTTCACTTCCAAGTGCTGCTTTTTGGCCTGTCTTTGGCACTGTGGTGTTACACCAAGGTGATGTGCCGGTAGTGGAACAGATCCATGGCAGATGTGTCTGATAATTTATCTTTACGATATTCTTCTGATGACGCAGGACAGAGATGTACTCCTCACTCATATTTTATGGGCCATTCACTTACTTCAAGGTCGGAGCTTTCTGATCAATCTAATGAAATCCAGCCTATCTCCCTCTCAGTGCATGGGGCATCCTGGTTTCCAAATTCACTCTGCGGAGGCTACTGTGTCCCTTCCCCGCCCGAGCTGAAGCAAGTAATGAATTAAATCAGTCAGTCCTCTCCAAGGACATGATTTCTCTAAGAGTCCTCACCAGAATAGTGCGGCTAGTAGCCTCCTCTATTCAGGCCATTTTCCAGCACCATTACATTATCGGGCACTACAACGTCTGAAGATGAGGCACCTCCAACGATGTCTCTTATTACAAGATGATCAGTCTCACGCCAGACACCACTGCAGAACTGCAGTGGTGGCTCGATCACATGACTGCCTGGAATGGCAGAGTCATATTTGGCACACCGTCCGGATGTGGTGATCGAATGCGATGCCAGTCGGTGGGAATGGCGAGCCAGATGCGGAAACATCTCCACAGGAGGGAGATGGACTTCCTTTTTTTTTTTTATTGTCATTGCAAGAGTCATACAATAACAATTCATACCATGTTACCATTATACACTATAGTTCCTAATAGGTAATAAATGCAGAGAAATCAATTTATGACAACAAACTAATTTTTTTTGGGTTCGTAAAAGATATATAAAATAGCCTACATTGTCAAGGAAACAGTGGTCTCGAGAAAAAAAGAATAAAAGACAAAATAACAATACATTCTGATAATGATATCAAAAGAATAAAGGTTCCCAAATTCTCTCTCTTTTTCTCAGAGATCGCAGCCCCATTGTTTTTGCTAATGATATTTCCATCGTGTGTATTTCATTAACTAAAGTCCACCACTCCATAACATGTGGAGACTTCAAAGATATCCAAGCCCTGGCTATAACCAATCGTGCACAGGCAGTTAATATAGAGATCAGATCTTTATGTGGGCTATTTAAATCCTGTATATCAAGTAAGATCGCCTGAGCGGAAAAAGGTAAAACAATTATTTGTTTCTGGATAAGTATACCCTCTATTCCTCTCCAGAATCCACATAGGGCGGGACAGGAGACAAACATGTGCGCCAAATCAGCAGCAAATAAATCGCATTTAGGGAGATGGACTTCCAAAGAATCTCAACTCAATATCAATTGTCGGGACCTTTTGGTGGGTTCTTTCGTCATCAAGACACTGACACCATGCTTCCGGATGTTGTGTTTTATTAAGGATGGACAATGTCACCTATACATGAAACACCCTGCAATACTTGCCTACGTTCAAAGACACTGGGCCCCAGCCAGAGAAGACCCCAACACACAAACTGGTACAGGCCATCTATCCAATGGGAGAAGGGTGTCATCTCACAAAATGGCTATATAAAGACATCAGGGCACATGCTGTGATCTCCCTTACTGACTTGAAGGATAGGATAGGATATAGTTTATAAAGCACTCGAATGGAGAGGCATCTTGGCGCTAAGAAGGGAACAACACCTTTTTATGCCACGGAAACAGCACAGTTTTTAGCAGTTTCCTGAACATTGGCCTGTTTGGTTGAATTCTCACAGTGGTAGGCAGTTGGTTCCATAGCCTGACTGCACAGTGCAATATACTCCGACCTCCCCATCTGGCTCTACAGACTTTGGTGGTACAGATGCGGCCCGTGTTTGAGGATCTGAGGCTTATCGTAGGAATATACCAGTGGAAAGATTTATGGAGGTCAGCTGCCTCTCCGCCATATAGTGTCTTGTGAACCAGGCATAAGGCTTTGAATTCCATTCGCTGCTGAATTGGGAGCCAATGCAGCAACCTAATGGCAGGAGAGGTAGAGTGGCCTTTTGGGATATTCAATAATATCCGAGCAGCTGCATTTTGTATAGACTGCAATTTAGTCTTCTGTGCCTTGTCAATGCCTATAAATAGTGCTTTGCAGTAAGCTAGGCGTGATCGGACTAGGGTCCCTGCCACTGTTTTTCTTAGCTCCTGGGGAATAAAGGGGAACACCTTCCGAAGAAGCTTCAGTACCAAAAAACAGGAGGAAGTTACACAGTTTATCTGGGCCGAAAAGTTAAGTTGGTCATCAAAAATGATCCCCAGATTCTTAACCTTAGCAGATGGTGCGGGACATTCACTAGCCTCTATCGGCCACCAAGTGTGGTTCCACAGGGAGGACCGTTGCCAAACTCTATCATCTCCGTCTTATCCGTGTTGATTATAAGATAGTTACTGCCCATCCAGCTCATGGAAAGGAATTAACCGACAAGGAGTGGGCCGCTCTGCTCGAATATCCTAAAACGGTGTCACGTAATGCCAAGTTCAAGTTCATACAGCACATGATCTTACACAGGGCTTACCTTACTCCACAACGCCTACATCTCATGTTCCCGGATACACAACACCACTGCCACAGGTGTAGGGTGGAAATGCTGACATCCTGCATATGCTGTGGCCTTGCCCCATGATCACTGAGTTCTGGATGGGTGTCATCCAGAACAGCAGAACTACGACAGGTATTCTTATAGGAAAGACAGCCGGTAGCTGCGTATTTGGTATGGACCCCCACCCAAAATCACAAAAGGTGCAATTACGTTTCACTGACCTAGCATTCCATCTGACCAAGCGCTCCATAACTATGCAGTGAAAAACGGCAAGGCACCGCCAGTTTATATGTGGCACGGGGAGGTGGAGCAATGGGGTAGTGCGGAGAGCGCTGCCATCAGACAGGAGGAGGATCGAGGTCTGTGCAAGACACTGATATCAATGGACTTGGACCTTCTACTGGAGGCATTCAAAGCCCTTGAACCCACGCCTGTCTCTGCAGTAAATGACGCACAGTGTAAGACCTGTAAACTGGTCTCAGACCACCTGAATCCGACCCAGGAACAGTCCAGACGCACAGCACCATTATACAGACCAAAAGCGGGGAACCAGGACGGAACCAGATGACAATGATACCAGCTGGGGTAGAGCCAGTAGAGGCAGGTTGTGGTGGGAAAGTCTAGGAGTTATGTTAAAGCACTTGCAATCATGCCTAGTTGTCTTCCTGTTGTCATCAAAGGAACTCTTATGTAATGTGTAATGTACTAAAAGGTACGCATTGATTGTTAGCTGATATATATTGATGACTATAAACGGTATAATGCACTGCATTCTACCACAAATATGAACCAATGTACCTAAGTTTATACATTACTCAAAGAAAATTCGAAAAACAATAAAGTGTGTTTCAAAAAACAAAAAAGGATGGACAATGTTTCCGCGGTCCAGTATATCAACAGACTGGGCGTGACCAAGTCACAGGTCTTAATGGAAATTGCCAAGAACTTTGGCACTACTGTCTTCACAATCATTTCTCCGTAATCGCGGAATATCTCCCAGGCCTAGACAATATTGTAGCGGACTGGAACTCGTGCTTTCTCTGAGACACCATTGAATGGAAGTTACATTGGGCAGTCTTCCAATGACTTCAGACACAATGGGGTCCATGCGACTCAGACCTTTTTGCCTCCCGTCTATCCAATTAGCTCCCAAAGTTATTTTCCTGATGCACGGATCTGATGTCTCTGGCCACGGATGCCTGCCTCCAGGACTGGCACGACCCTCTCTATGATGCCTTTCCTCCCTTTCTCCTGATTCCAAGGGTATCCACTCAAACCCACAGACAGCATGCAGAACACATTTTGATTACTCCACTATGGAAACCACAACCATGGTTCCCAGTTCTCATGGAGACATCTTGTGCATGTCCGTCTCTGAATGTTGAGTTCCCAGATCTCCTTCTGGATCCCTCAGGAGCTGGACACCCCTTGCTGATGCAGGGCCATTCACATCAGATAAGGTGCTGCATTTCAGGGACTGTTGGCTCCTGCCTGGCCTTTCGTAATACTCTGAGAAATTCATTCTCCATTCCTGGTCCTAGGCCACACACAAGCGTTGTGCCTCTGCTTGGTGACGTTGGTTGAATTTGTGTGTCTAATGGGGTTTGGATCCTCTGGGGGGGCCCCCATTGTCTTTGTGATAATTTTTTTAGCAGGGTCAGCGTCGGCCGGTTTGACTTACTCATCTGTCAACAATTATCGATCAGCCATTTCAGCCGGCCATGCATTAGTCAACGGGAAACCGGTGGGGGACTGTCCCTTGGCATTGTTATTGTTATTGTTATTTTAATTTTATACCGCGCCTAATCACCTGCAGGTCTCTAAGCGCCAGGAAATGACGAGTTATGCTGGGCATTTGCTTATGCAACCACAGAAAACCCCAAAATGACTATTTGTGAGGCTTGAATATCGTCCTTTCCTTCTTACAGAGATGGCTGAACAATTTTGCGTAAACAGCTATCAGCTAAGCTAACAATGTTGCTTTGTTTGGTTTCTTGCAGAAGGTTGACCGACGTGAAAGCTCTGGATTTAGCAGGTAGAGTATTAACTCCAAATGGAGTTACTTTCAACCTGTCCAGAATGACAAAAACAGATTCTAAGCAGATTACTTACCCGCATTTTCCTAATAATCCAAAATTATGAATTGTACAGTGTTTAAAAGAATATGAGGACCGGACTAGAAAATTCCGGTGTCCTGGTGCATGTCAATTGCTAATTGCCCTACAAAAGCCTTTTGATGCGGTCTCCTCTGCAACCTTGGCCAGGTGTGTTAAGTGGATCTTGAGAGAAGCTGGAGTGGATACCAGCAAGTTTGGGGCTCACTCTGTCAGAGGAGCTATGGCCTCCAAATCTCTTCCCTAGGTTCTACACTTCAAGATATTATGAAGGCCGCTGATTGGTCATCAGATTCTACATTGAAAACATTTCTATTGTAAACCTATTGTAAATGTAGCTTCTATGGTATTGAATCAGCTTTGAACAAGCATAATCCAAAGCCTCTGGCCCTGACATAGAATTAAAAAAATTCTAACTATCGCGTTTAATTTTCTACTCTATTAAGGACTTGGAGGGGAGGATTATCCCACCCATGTCATCTTCCAAGTTTTATTAAGGGTTTAGTTTATGTTATTGCCCTTCCTGATACTGAATTATGTGTTCTAATGTGTTTATAACAAAGTCTTTTCATACTGATAACTTACAGGTAATGTTTTTATTGAATGTGGATGCTGTTCCGATATACTTGGATATTACACGTTCTTCTATTTTTCCAGATTCTGATCAGAAGACAGAACAAACTGATATTAGTGGGATCATCCCGGTTTCCTGTTATGCTTCTAAGGTCCACGACCTGGTTCAACGCTTGGGTGACCAGTTGGATTTGTCCAGTTCAGTCTGTTATGGGTGTTTCAAGTTTCAAGACTGTTAGCCATCTTTGGCAAAGAAAGAGGATGAGATATGGATTATATTGTCATGGCTATGGCCTGATTGGATGCTTGAAGATGACATCATGAACAGGTATTGGGAAATGTAGTTTTCTACTTTTGATGTTAAACTTGATTGGCTGCTGTGTAACATTGATGATAAACAGTAAAGAAAGAGACAGAATAATCGGTAAACAGTCATAATATCGATTCCAAAATATAGAATGGACATAATATCGAAGTAAAAATATAGAATGGACAAAATATCGAATGGACACAATATAGTGGTTAAAAATATCGAATTTAAGGTAAGTAATATCGATTTTCAAAATATAGAAGTCAAAATATCGAAGTATAAAATATAGGCATTAAAAATAGCGATTTTTAATAATATCAATTTTTTTAACGTATTTTGTATGTTAGTATATGTGTGAAAAGTGTATATTAATTGTTGTAATGTATGTTTAATGTATTTTAAGTCATGAATTTTATGTTATTTAATTTTTGCGCAATTTAATTCAGTAGTGGGTTGTGGGTTTATAGGGGAATATGGTGGGAAGTAATTTAATTATATTAAATTAAAAATTATTTTTTAGCAGTTATTATTAATTTTTAATTAAATTTTGCTTTCTAGTTCTGTAGTGGGTTGTGGGTTTATAGGGGAATAGGGTGGGACGTAATTTAATTGTAATTAATTAAATATTTTTATTTATTTATTGGTATTCATTTTGAATTTATTGTTATTTTTTAATTGGTAATTAATTTGTATTAATTGCCAATTAATTTGTATTAATTGATTAATTGTTAATTATGTTAATTTTCTAAATTTATTTTCTGTAGCGGGTTGTGGGTTTATAGGGGAATAGGGTGGGAAGTAATTTAATTGTAATTAAGTAAATAATTTTTTTCATTTATTGGTATTGATTTTAAATTTATTGTTAATTTTTAATTGGTAATTAATTTCTATTAATTGGCAATTAATTTTTATTAATTGGTATTAAATATTTGATAATTATGATAATTGTAATAATGTATTTTCTGTAGTGGGATGTGGGTTTATAAGGGAATAGGGTGGGAAGTAATGTAATTGTAAATAATTACATATTAAAAATACTTTTTGTGTATTAATAATTAATTTACTGTTAATTTTTAATTGGTATTAATTTTTATTATTAATTAGTTTTTGGTATTGAAAATTAATTAGTTGTTAAATAATTATGAATAGGTTATTACTTTTTAATAACTAATATGTAGTTGTTTTTCTAATTAATTATTACATAATATTAAATTGGTTATTAATTTCAATTAATGGTTTATTGGTATTGATATTTAATTAATTTTTAATAATATATTAAATCATTACTTTCCCTACTGTTAAACTCACTGGAGTGGGAATAGTAATTTTCACCCTCCCGCTATCCAACGCTTTCCCTACGGTTGCACTCTCTGGAGTGGGAATAGTATTTTTTACCCCTACGCTATCCAACGCTTTCCCTTCTGTTGCACTCTCTGGAGTGGGAATAGTAATTTTTACCCCTACGCTATCCAAAGCTTTCCCTACTGTTGCACTATCTGGAGTGGGAATAGTAATTTTCACACTCCCGCTATCCAACGCTTTCCCTACTGTTGCACTCTCTGGAGTGGGAATAGTATTTTTTACCCCTACGCTATCCAACGCTTTCCCTACTGTTGCACTTTCTGGAGTGGGAATAGTAATTTTTACCCCTACGCTATCCAATGCTTTCCCTACTGTTGTACTCTCTGGAGTGGAAATAGTAATTTTTACCGTTCCAATATCCAACGCTTTCCCTACTGTTGCACTCTCTGGAGTGGGAATAGTAATTCTTACCCCTACGCTATCCAACGCTTTCCCTACTGTTGCACGCTCTGGAGTTGGAATAGTAATTTTTACCCTACCGCTATCCAACGCTTTCCCTACTGTTGCACTCTCTGGAGTGGGAATAGTAATTTTTACCCTTATGCTATCCAACGATTTCCCTACTGTTGCACTCACTGGAGTGGGAATAGTATTTTTTACCCCTACGCTATCCAACACTTTCCCTACTGTTGCACTCTCTGGAGTGGGAATAGTAATTTTTACCCCTACGCTATCCAACGCTTTCCCTACTGTTGCACTCTCTGGAGTGGGAATAGTAGTTTTTTACCCCTACGCTATCCAACGCTTTCCCTACTGTTGCACTATCTGGAGTGGGAATAGTAATTTTCACACTCCCGCTATCCAACGCTTTCCCTACTGTTGCACTCTCTGGAGTGGGAATAGTATTTTTTACCCCTACGCTATCCAACGCTTTCCCTACCGTTGCACTCTCTGGAGTGGGAATAGTAATTTTTACCCCTACGCTATCCAATGCTTTCCCTACTGTTGTACTCTCTGGAGTGGAAATAGTAATTTTTACCGTTCCAATATCCAACGCTTTCCCTACTGTTGCACTCTCTGGAGTGGGAATAGTAATTCTTACCCCTACGCTATCCAACGCTTTCCCTACTGTTGCACGCTCTGGAGTTGGAATAGTAATTTTTACCCTACCGCTATCCAACGCTTTCCCTACTGTTGCACTCTCTGGAGTGGGAATAGTAATTTTTATCCTTACGCTATCCAACGCTTTCCCTACTGTTGCACTCACTGGAGTGGGAATAGTATTTTTTACCCCTACGCTATCCAACGCTTTCCCTACTGTTGCACTCTCTGGAGTGGGAATAGTAATTTTTACCCCTACGCTATCCAAAACTTTCCCTACTGTTGCACTCTCTGGAGTGGGAATAGTATTTTTTACCCCTACGCTATCCAACGCTTTCCCTACTGTTGCACTCACTGGAGTGGGAATAGTATTTTTTACCCCTACGCTATCCAACGCTTTCCCTACTGTTGCACCCACTGGAGTGGTAATATTAAATGTTACCCTCCTGCTATCCTACGGTAAAATATTGTAAATTTTTTATTAATAACTTAAATTAATTATATCTTAATTTTAAGGTTATTTGAGTATTTTTAAGTATGTTTTAGTTAATTATATTTATTATTTCATTAATTTTAAATTACTTTTAAGACATTTAAAAAAATTCGATATTTTGACTGACTATATTTTTTACAGACTATATTTTGGATTCAATATTTTTGTACTTACCTGTTTGTAGATAGGAATTCGATATTTTGGCATTCTATATTTTGGTGACTATATTTTGGTAAGTCTATATTTTGTCATTCTATATTATGTCAGTGATCCAGAATAATCATAGCCTCCGAGTCGTTAATAGAAATGAAATGTCTAAAAACAATAGTTAGAATTTTTTTTAGCACACTGTGCCGTTGGTGCATCAGTTTTATGTGACGCACCGGCGATGCAGTGTGCCTGCCCATATTTACAAGGCCACTTAAAGCCACCTGCGTGGCTTTTCATGGCCTTGTAAATATGGCCCTCTTTCACTCATTACTCTTTGTGAAAGGGGTGTTCCGTGGGTGTTGCTGTGGATCTACAAGGTTTTGAAAATCTGGAAATGCGTCAGATCCCTACGCCTCCCTAGAGGAGGTGTAACGGAGGTACAACGAGGAGAAATACTTTTATTTCTCCTTGTTTTTCCTTTTTCATTGTGTGTTGCATTCTGCAGCAGACATAGAAAGAGGAAAACACCTCTTGTGATTGTTTTTGTGCAGGAAGGTGTTCCTTCCTTCACAAACACAATCCCCCTACAACGCAAACACCCTTGCACCATGGCGCAAGGGTGTCTGTGTTGGCGCATGGCAGCACATTGTGTGCCAGCACAGGGGAAAAGGACAGGAATGATCAGTATCTTGTAGATACAGTGCATTCCTGCCCTTTTCTTTTGACTCATGACAGCGTAGAAGGAACGCTTGCTGTGCTGCCGTGCATCAAAATATTGTAAATAAGGCCCTGAGAATTTCCCAGTCAGACTGCTCTATGTACCCCATAAAGGACAGCCTGCTGTCCCAGGCTGTGTCACATACTTTGTATCAAGTTATGTTACATGAATAGGCTAGGAGAACATCTCAATGTAATGTAGTAGTTTTATTGGAGAATCATCTAATGTATTCTGAAACAAATAGTTTCTTCTTACTTGTTCCCCATTGGTGCATACCCTGAGAAACATGGTGTTATGTAGTGAATGCCTGAAATGCTTTGTCTAAAGCCCAATAAAAAGACATTCTTTGGTGTGATATTCTACCTTTCTTACCTCTATTATATCTATGGTTGAGCTGTGTTTAGTCCAACATATCTCTATGGTTGAAGGAGATGTATATTCTAGAACTTTAGATCAAGAATGTTAAGTGTTCAGTTAATGCTAGCTGTTGTCCTGTTTGGATGAGATTTTTTATGAGGAATAAACCATATCTTGGAAATACCTTTCTTAAAATATTACACTTGGTTACCTGTACCTAGGTAACATGATGCCACAAGCTCTAGAATGTGGAGGTGTGGAATGATAAGAGGTTGTCAGTTTATTGGTGGCTAGGTAGCATTGACATGCTGCCTGCTTGTTCTTCAATAAAGGACTTCTTACCTTCAACAGGAAGTTGTCATCCTTACAATTGATGATGATCTGCGTGTGATCTGCTACATGGACTGGTGCGCCAGTGCCTTCAGGGTGGAGACCAAGGGGAAGAAGGAGATATTGTAGGCGCTATCTGGCAGTGCTTGACATTTGAGACATTTGAGCAGGTTAAAATTCTTGGCATCTTGCTGGAGTGCTCCGGGCAAGTTAAGGCACATCCTGATAAATGCGGAGGCAATTTTGGTGTATAACACTCATATAGTGGAAAGTTAGTGGAGCACACAAGGTGAGGGACACTTGGAGGCAGAAACTGCGCAAGCAGTTGTGACAGTGACCTAGAGGGCTGGTGGAACGAGGCAAGCAGTGTCATCGCATCGGCGACAAGGAAGGACGAGCTGTGATGTTGGCACTTTACAGCCACACACTGCGTTGGCGCATCTTCAAAAAAAATCTGCACCACACACACGGCTTGGGAGCTGTGGTGTGTGCCGAGCCATGCAGTGTGTGTCATCACAGTGCCATGCATACCCTTCACTCAGCAAAGCTTGTGGCACCATAAGGAAACCAAACCGGCACCATTCTTATGGCTGCATAGCACCAGAGAGAAAGCTTGCTGTGCAGTGTGTGTCCCACAGTGGCACGCACACCCTTCATTTCTAGAAGAAGCGGTACTTCACAGTGAGTGCTGGTTATAAGAGGGCTTTTTTTAAGAAGCAAAGGAGCACGCTTCACTGTGAATCACACACCTAGTGCTCCAGTCACAGCAAGACACTGAGTTATAAGGAAACTAGCGCGCATCACGGTGATACACACACCATTTACTGACTAATTGAAACACTCCTAATTTTTTTATTCAGTACTTTCGTCAAATTGTATGTTGTACGAATAGTTTTACAGGAAAACCACAGTATTGGAAATTGCAAGAATATGTATATCTTCAACATTTATTAGAGGCTTACCTTGTGTAGGCGAGTTCACTATTCATTGTATCCGAATCCGGTTTAACGGGATTGGATAGTGCACTCACCATTTAGAAATGAGTACTCAGAATTGTGGTCTTACTCCCCCAGTGTTATTTTTGCCAGGACCAGGTTATCCTTTATTAAAATGGCCAGACTGGAAAGAATATTTTTTAAATTATCAGCTCTGGAAGAAGAAAATGATGAGGAATTTTCTCCTAGAAAGAAAAAAGATTTTGTTGCAAAGTTAAGGTCCTGAGGGGTTAGGCGTGGACAGTCAAATGGAGAAAAGGGGAGACCTGCAGAAGGGGCTGACGAGTTTAAGGATGGTTTAGAAGACTTAGACATACATTATCATCCTACTGTATGTGCGGCCATTGACAGGTACACATTTGTCCAACAGAAACAAGCAAAGAGGGAGTCAATAGAGCACTAAGTGGAGGCACTAGAAAAACTAGCTATTACGTGTAAATTTGGGGAGCTACACAATGATCTCATAAGTGATTACGTTTGGATACATTCCAATAATGTGAGATTTCAAGAGAAATTATGAATTTGTGGTGATTCCCCATTGAAAGAGATTGTGGCCATTGTGAAAATGGCTGTATTGTCTAGGAAGTGTGCAAAACCTTCATTGAAAAGTAATGGTGAAGGGGAGTTACTGTGTAAAGTGATGGATTCCAAGGACGATGATAAGAAGGGGAATAAGCTAAACACTAAGGGCCCGATTACAAGTCTTGGAGGTTTAAGGGCAGGCAGTATTCCACCGCCGTGCCGGGCTGAGCTTCGCTGCCGCCGGTCTGCCAGATTACAAGCTATTTGTAGTCTGGCGGGCAGGTCGCGAGGCTTTCCCAGGTCGGTGTCTCTTTTTAAATGGCCACGGTGCCTTAGGCACTGCAAAGCGAACGCCTCAAAGGTTCCTCCTGGATGGCATGGACAGAAAAGTCCATGCCGTGCAGGAACTCTGGTGCATGCACACAGGGTGCGCACATGTTATGCCCCTTTGTGTGCATTCAAAAGCTGAAGAGCCACAAGGGGCCCTCTAGGGCCCCCTTTGTTTTCTTTCCACCGGGGTTGATATGGAGGGGGAACTTCCATGTCACTGGCGGCGAAGAGGAAACTCTTAAAATGCTTAAAAGGACTGCGGCATTCCCACCAAGCATATTTTGGCCTCTGACCGCAGCACCAACTCCAGGGAACAGCGGTTCCCTGGCGGTGTCAGCGGTCTCAGGGTGGTCCGACCGCCCAACTCATAATGGGGCAGTCGGACCACCGGTGCGGTGGTGGCTGGACCGCCACCACGAATCTGTCGGGCCTTGCACCGCCAGACTCGTTTAGAGGCCCTAAGACGTTTGGAGGGAGGAAGCCAGGTAAAAGTATATCAGAGTGGGACACAAGCGTCCAGTGTGTTTCAGATGTGTTAATAAAGGCCATATGGCTGGGAACAAGAGTAGTCCTGTGGTCACATCCAAATGAGCATATTGCGGAATCATGAGTCATTTCGTGAAAGTTTGTAGGAAGAAGAACAACAAAGAGAACAAGAGTGCTGTCAAGTGTGTGGTGGAGAATGAATAAGATGCAGAGGAAGAAAATTAGTTGTTGAGGGACGAAGGGGTCCTTAATATAGAAGATGCGGCATTAGATATAAATATTTACTGACGGAACAAACCAATGTGTGAGATTAACATTGGGGGTACAGATGCCAATTGTGGCAGACCCTGGTTCTCCTTATACCATCATACAATGTTCTATGTGGGAAAATAAGTTTGCTATGGTGTTGGGGACCAATTGAATCCTACAGATGTACACCCAGTTACCTTTACAGGAGAAAACATTTCCAGGGTTGGGTTTGGGAACTGGGATTTGAGTTTAAAAACAGAACAGCCCGTGGGAAATTGTACGTAGCAGAAAAGGGACCATCAGTACTTGATTGGGTCGATCAGGGTGCATTGAGTATTACCCATGGCTCCAATAGTGGAGACCAGATAATGTTACTGAGTGAACCAGTTGGGAAAATTAAGGAAGAACTCACTAAACAATTTCCCAGTGTTTTTTCTGGAAAAGTTGTAAAGCTATGTGGATTTGCCCACATGATCTTATTGAAGGAAGGAGCGACACCTGTTGCACATGAATTCAGGTATATACCTCTAAGTGTCTGACAAGGTGATATGGCAGATTTGGATGCTTTGGAGGGCAAAGGAACTATTGAGCCTGTTGAGAGTGCTGAGTGGTTAGCTCCTTTGGCTGTAGCACACAAACCGGATGGCCAGTTAAGTCTATGCATTGACCACAGAGACTTAAATAGGAATATCGTCATAGATAAATTTCTTTTACCAAGGATCAATGAACTTTTGTCACAGGCCAAAGACATAAAATGGTTCTGGACTATTGATTTTACGTCCGCTACCACCGGGTTGAGTTGCACCCTTCTAGTAGGAATCTCACAGGGTTCATCATTCCCTTTGGGTGCTATAGATTTGTACGCATGCCGTTTGGCCTTGCATCAGCGGCTGCGGTCTTCCAGCTTCTGGTGCTTAAACTGGCAAATGAGTGATGTTCTTCCAAGATGACATCCTAGTGATGGGCCGGGATAGGCAGGAACATGACTCCAGGCTTAAATTGGTAGTAGGGAGATTAGCTGACAAAGGTTTTATGGAGGAACTCGAGAAATGCAAGTTTGTAGTGAATTCCGTGACATACTTGTGTCATGAGCTAGGTTGAAATGGCATGTCACCTAAAAAATCAGCTCCTATGTCCAAGGAAGATGTAAGATCGTTCCTTGGTCTTGCAGAATTCAATTCCACGTTTGTTTGTAATTTTGTCATGAAGACGCATGGCTTAAGGCAGTTGGTAAAGACAAAACAAGTGTTCATTTGGAGTGAAGATTTACAATCTGACTGTGAAATAATCAAAAAGGATATATTAACGGCTATGCCGCTAAAGAGGTTTGAGGTAGGAGCATGCAGTACCATCACCACGGATGCCAGTGGAAAGGGCCTAGGGTCCGTTTTAACTCAGCGATCAGGAACAGGAGAAGGATCCACCGTGGCATTTGCCTCCTGTTCTTTGTCTCCTTCTGAAGAGAATTTTTCAGTTATTGAAAAGGAGTTAGCGGCGGTGTGGGCAATGGAAAAGTGCAGGCAATATGTGTGGGGTTCTCAATTTAAACTTCGCACTGATCATAAACTGCTAGTGAAGGTTCTTACTTCCAAGGGTATAATCAGAGCTGCTCCAAGAATAGCTACAATGAACTTGAGGTTACTGGATTTTGTATATGATGTGGAATACCTACCAAGAAAAAACAAGCATTTGAAATGCAATAGGTCTCCTATTTTTTTTTTAGTTAGAGCTATTGGCATAGCATAGAGCTATTGGCATAGCTCCACAGCTACCTGACAGAAATTGCCACTTTTCAGGTGCCGAACAGAGCATTGCTCCGTGAAATGGCCTGATAGCCTAAAACGATGTTTATAGCCTACAAAATAAAAAGGCAGATCAGGATGACCAGGAGGAACCCCGAACGTATTGGGATGGCCAACGAAAGCAAACAATGAGTGAAAGCGCCTTGGAGTGACAACAGCAGGCAAAGGCGGGAAAATCAGACCCAATGCACCAATAAAAACCCTGTTTTTCTTAATGGCACAACAACAAACAAATGGCAATTCATGGGCATGCCAAAAAACGATATAGGAGATAACAGCAGGCCTTGCAGACAGCGCATGCGCGCTGCCTAGGCTCGACCTAAAAATAACGTGGCAGATTATTTAAGCCGTTCTCCCTTACCAGAGCATAAAGATACCAAGGAGGAGTGGGAAGACTACAATGTAGCAATGATTGAGGCTGGCCATGCTGCTATACAGAAGGAAGATTGGGAAACAAATTATGGAGACAATAAAACTCTGGGTTTGCTGAAACCATTGATTGTCAATGGGTGGTCTAACAAAAGCATGTTACAAGAGGAGTGTAAATAGTTGTGGGAAGTTAAGGTTGAGTTGTCTTTCAGTAAAGAGGGGTACATTATGTTGGGTGACAGTTTAATACTTCCTAAAGAGTTGTGGTTGAGAATTTTAGACATAAACCATGAGGGACATCTGGGTATTATCAAACTTAAAAGAGGAGTTAAGTCATACCATTGGTGGCCAGGCATAGAGGTTGCGATAGAAGGTTTTGTGAGGGATTGCCAAACCTGTACCAGTTCTGACAAAGCACTTTCCATGTATGCTCATATGCTAATCTGATTGATGATCCAGCTATGTATTTCTGTACCTATATTCCTTAAGTACATCTTTAAACTTTAGCTCATCTCTGTCATTCTTTTTGAGAATGTTTACTGATTCATGCAACTGTACAGAATTTAGTGAAAAAGTAGAGACAGATCCATCGGGAAGCCAGTTGTTGGGTGGGCAGTATGAGGGACCTAACTTCAGGATTTGTTTTTCTCTTTCGGTAAGTTTCATATTGGTCAGGTTTATGATGGTTTTGCCATCTTTGTTGTTCTCAATTATTTGCGCCAGTATCTTCTTTTTGGCTTTGAGTTGGACCTTTTTGCGCCTGTCTCGCCTTTTGGCGTTTCTGCTTTTATTTGAGGCTGTGTCGGTTTCTGCGGTCTTAAGGTGTTGCGCCGGTCCTCGACTAAAAAATCGATTTTCTCTCCCAAATCCAGCCTTCTTCTGGCCTGCTTCTGTTGCTGCATTCAGAGCTTGTCTCACTATTTATGGAGCTTGTGTCTGAGTTGGCCTCTGTGGAGCATCCTACTTGTGGCGGTTTTTGCTTAGTGCTTTCCATTGTAGGATTAGATTTGAGTTTTTTTGCTGTGTCGTATTTGCGTGCAAATGTATATATTCGTCCTTGCTCATAATCGGCTAAGTCTCTAGCAAATTTATAAACCTTATGTTGTTTTATTTTTTCTTCCTGTTTGGTCAGTCGATCCTGTATTTCTTTTAGTCTTTTGGTTATAAATTCATTGGGTTCCAATTTGCCCAGTGCTTCATTGCTGTTTGCAATTTCTTCTAATAGTTTAACTCTGTCAGACTCAGCATATTTGATTAATATCCGTACAAGGTTCATGGAAGCCTCCAAGTTACTTGTGCCCCACTCTTTCAATATGTTGGTGTCCGGGTCCTCGTAGCCTGAAGAATTCTGAGCCCGCGATGTACCCGCCCTGCCTTTTCATATTTGCTTAAGGACTTTTTTCCCACCACTTAGTGACCTCCACTCGCATGCATTTTTCTAAGCGTTTAAGGAGGGTTTTGGCAGTATCATCAACTTTCGCATTCATATTGCTGGATTCACCATTTTCCCTTGTTGTTATCTTTGGTAAGTTCCTGAACAGATCATCTGCTGCTGCTTCCCGAGCGCAGACCGCGTCAGCTAACATGATGGCTTTATGTGTGTGTGCTTACTCACATGCGTAAGCTTGCAGTGCCTGCCCACACCTTCCCACTGAGTGCAATCGTCCCCGGACACTCACCGCCCTATGCGCTGAACTGGAGAGTCCTCTGACCCTGCTACAGTTCGTGCTCTCTCAGTGCTCGTCCTGTCACTGCTCTCGGGGTCTGCCGCTGAAGTGATCCTTTCAGGATAGGAGTTCACTGGAGGTTGTGGGCGGCTGCCTCTTCCGGGGGAGCGGGTCCGTAGGCAGAATCAACCAATTTATGCGGGATAATATCCAGGCAGTATTTCCCCTGATCGTCTCTAGCACTCCAGCCGGTAATGCGTCAGAGAGAGGGAAACGGACACCAGGTTCATGGTTTGGCAGGTCTTGATTTATTGCAGCCTTTGTCAGACGCTTTTCGGATAACAAGGTATCCTTGGTCACTGGCGGAAACGCAGTCCGCTTACTATTTTTATGCCGTGTTTTTTTGTGATGCTAACACCCTTGTCATGTGATATCATAAATATACATGCATTTACAATGCAATGGTTTCGCCTTTGGAAAAGTTAGAGCTATTGGCATTGCTCATGACATTTCTTTTTTCTTACTTACTTATAAATAAATGGCATTGTTATTTACATTGCCAACAGCTCTCTCAGCCCACACAGCTCTCTCAGCCCACACAGCTCTCTCAGCCCACACAGCTCTCACAGCTCTCACAGCCCACACAGCCCACACAGCTCACACAGCCCACACACCTCACACACCTCACACAGCCCACACAGCCCTCACAGCTCTCACAGCCCACACAGCTCTCACAGCCCACACAGCTCTCACAGCCCACACAGCTCTCACAGCCCACACAGCTCTCACAGCCCACACAGCTCTCATAGCCCACACTATGCTGCTGTCTCTAAGAGAAGCACTTCCCAAATTCAAAACCGATCTCAGTTTCAGGGATTCATTCCCCAAATGCAACTACAGACATGTGCTTTCCCAAGGAAATATACTGCAAAAATAAAACAAGCATTTACAAGTGGGGCCGGAGACACGGACAGCGGGAGGGGGGCAGGAACGGGCACACGGACAGCGGGAGGGGGGGCGGGAACAGGCACAGGCACAATCAAAAGGCAAGAAAAAACAAAACAAAGTTGTATCTGTTATTTTGGTGCAGGCTAGAACCCACTTGCATGAGCTAGCGGCACAAAGGCGGAGTCTCATTTCAGGGCTGGAGGGACTCCCTGCACAGGGAGAGAGACTGGGTACAGGCCTGAAGGGACTCACTGCACACAGAGGGAGACTGAGGACAGGCCTGGAGGGACTCACTGCACACAGAGGGAGACTGAGGACAAGTCTTGAGGGACTCACTGCACAGAGAGGGAGACTGAGGACAAGCATGGTTGGGACTCACTGCACACAGAGGGAGACTGAGGACAAGTCTTGAGGGACTCACTGCACAGAGAGAGAGACTGGGGACAAGTCTTGAGGGACTCACTGCACAGAGAGGGAGACTGAGGACAAGCCTGAAGGGACTCACTGCACAGAGAGGGAGACTGAGGACAGGCCTGGAGGGACTCACTGCACACAGAGGGAGACTGAGGACAAGCCTGAAGGGACTCACTGCACACAGAGGGAGACTGAGTACAGGCCTGGATGGACTCACTGCACACAGAGGGAGACTGAGGACAAGCCAGGAGGGACTCACTGCACACAGAGGGAGACTGAGGACAAGCCAGGAGGGACTCACTGCACACAGAGGGAGACTGAGGACAAGCCTGGAGGGATTCACTGCACACAGAGGGAGACTGAGGACAAGTCTGGAGGGACTCGCTGCACACAGAGGGAGACTGAGGACAAGCCTGGAGGGACTCACTGCACACAGAGGGAGACTGAGGACAAGCCTGGAGGGACTCACTGCACACAGAGGGAGACTGAGGACAAGCCTGGAGGGACTCACTGCACACAGAGGGAGACTGAGGACAAGCCTAGAGCGACTCACTGCACACAGAGGGAGACTGAGGACAAGCCTGGAGGGACTCACTGCACACAGAGGGAGACTGAAGACAAGCCTGGAGGAACTCACTGCACAGAGAAGACGAGTCGGGTCAGGTGTAATCCTTACACAAGACACAACACCAGACACGTATGTGTACTCTTGTTGTGGGCAATGAGGAGTGTGTGTCTCGTGTTTATCAGTGAAGCCTGCTTGTCTCCTGTTTAGTAGTGAGCCTGTGTGTTTCGAGTTCAGCAATAAGGTCTGCTTGTCTTTTGTTCAACAGGGAGGCATATCTGTCGCATTCAGCAATGAACCCTGTGTGTCCTCATTAGTAGTGAGGCCTGTGTGTCTTTTGTTCAGTTGTATAGCTCGTGTGTCTCGTGTTCAGCAAGGAGGCCTGTCTGTCTTCTGTTTAGTAGAGAGGCTTCAGTGTCTCGTGTGTAATAGTGAGGCTTCCGTGTCTCATGTGTAGTAGGTTGGCCTGTCTGTCTTCTGTTTAGTAGTGAGGCCTGTGTGTTTCGAGTTCAGCAGTAAGGCCTGCTTGTCTTGTGTTCAACAGGGAGGCATATCTGTCGCGTTCAGCAATGAACCCCGTGTGTCCTCATTAGTAGCGAGGCTTGTCCGTCTTTTGTTCAATTGTAGAGCTCGTGTGTCTCGTGTTCAGCGGGGGACCTGTCTGTCTTGTGTTTAGTAGTGAGGCCTGTGTGTCTCGTGTTCACCAAGGAGGCCTGAGTATACCTATTTAGCAGGAGCCTGTTGACTGTCTTCAGCGGGGAGGCCTGTCTGGCTCGTGTGTAGTAGTGAGTCGGTGTGTTTCTTATTCTTGGGTTGAGCCTGGAGGTCCGCCAGGCTCAGCAAGGCAGACGTGTCGGTGTCTAGCGCCGAAGTCAGCCAGCCTTGCTTCTAGCAGTAAAGCCTGCGGGTCTGCGTGTCTTGTGTTATCACTCACGCATGTGTCACTATAGCTGGTGATTGATTACCAGTAAAGCCCTAGTGCTCCGGAGGGCTGTGACACCGTCACACTGCAGCGCTACATATAGCACTGAGGTGAGTGTGAAGGTATGACTGGGCTGGCGTTTCATGCCGATGGCATCATGTCGGGCCGTGCCAGTGTGTCACGGCGCCTGAGTAATATGCGAATGGTGCCCTCTTAAGGTCTGCGTTTTTTGTGTGTCTCTCTCGGTGGTCTTAATGTTGAATAGCTTTATTCGATATATTAGCATATCATAAAAGCATTACAATACAGAAAAGGATAAAAATGCATAAAAACTAACAATGTACATTGTATAAAATCTACAGAGTCAATGATAAATTCATAAAATAGAATATTTTGCCCAGGCTTAAGAACAGGTTAGAGGCTGGTTCCACCAAAGCATTTTACTGAAGCAGGAGTTTCTTTACAGTTCTTATCCGCCATGCCCAGCCCAGAAATTTTGCCAGGCAACAGGCGAACAAAGGACGAGCATCAGATCGTAGTATACCTAGAGCCTCCAAATGAGATCTAGTGCCGAGGCTCCTGCATAATGGTTTCAGCCATCTAAACCTGGGCGCTACATATGCGGGACACTCAAACAACAGGTGGGCGATAGACTCAACCTTTAATTCACAGCAGGGGCAATATGGTATCGTTTGCAGTAGAGGCTTCCAACTTGAGGTTAGCTGCCCTAAGGGAAGGACTCCCACCCTAAATCTAAAATATAACGATCTATCCCACGGATTAACGATCGAGTCCAGATAGGGTTCTCTATAAGGGAGCTCCTTAATTAATAGAAACTCTACAGCTGATCTACAAAGATTGGAATTGCTCGTTCTCACATTAGACGCCCATGACCAATAAAATTTCTTGAGCATCTGTTTCGGTGGAGCTGTTCTATTAACCCAAGCATCTCCTAAACCTAACTCATAGAGAAGCCACTTAACTTCTCTAAGCCAGCCGACCTTATGCCAGCCAGGTAGAGCAAGGAGTTCTCTTAGGGCATCAGCATAACTGCACAATTCTGGTACATTCCATATCCGGGCCCATAGTAAGAGGGGACGTAGCCTAACTTGCTCACGTATTGGGCGTGTACCTGCATCAAGCAAGAGAGGGAGTGTAGGGGTACTATGTGGCAACTTCATAAGATCTTTATGGAAGTTGTTTTCGAGGTAGGTTAAGGTATTAACTCTCTGTACACCCCACAGTTCCGCACCATACAATGCCGCGGACACCGCCCTTGCCCTGTAGATATCTAATAATGCCCCAATAGGTTTAACAGGCCAATGTCAAAAACTCCAGATGGTCCAAAACGCCGCCGCTCGGCTAGTGGAAAGGATCCCTTTCAGACACCATATCTCTCCCCACCTCCGCAAACTGCATTGGCTGCCCATAGCCAAAAGGTGCATTTTCAAAGCTATGACGCTGGCCCATCGCGCCTCCCGGGGCTTGGGGTCCGCCCATTTGAAAAACACCCTGCGGCCGTATACCAATCAAAGGGCACTACGGTCCTACTCTCTTCTCCTCCTGGAAACTCCTCGATTTAAACGCTCACGAGCAGGTGGAAAAACCTTTGAGGTCTGTGCTACTCAGCATTGGAACAAGCTTCCGTTGGTCCTACGTTCCGCCCAAACAGAATTGTCCTTTCGCAAGTCCCTGAAGACCCACCTTTTCTCCCTTTAAACAAACTACTGTGCCCTCCACTTGCAAAGTTCTCAGCGCCGGGACGCCCCGTCGGGGCAGCTGTGCGCTCTATAAAATACACAAATAAATAAATAAATAAGAGATGAGGCACGTTGTTCTTTTAGCAGGGCCCCTGTAACCCTCTTGTGGATCAAAAAGACTTTTTGGTAATGGGCCTTCCAATTCATGGAGTCACAGAGTCGTATGCCCAAATAGTCAACTCCTTGACCCTTTCAAGTGGGACTAAATCTAGAACAGGGGGAATTACAGTTTTCCTAGGGGGGTTTAGAACAAGGAATTTGGTTTTGCTTATATTAATAGCTAGGCCCTTGGTGTCACAAAAGTCCTTAAAGCTAGAAAGCAACTTTTGAATGCCTACAGGCGTTTTTGAGATTAGGAGGGTGTCATCTGCAAATAGGAGCGTGGGTATTTTTCTGCCCGCCAGGGAAGGTGCATCTGTTGGTTGTTGGAGAAGATGCTCCACCACTCCGTTTACATAGAGTGAAAACAGAGTGGGAGCTAGCACACAACCCTGGCGGACGCCCCTATCTACAGGAATGCGAGATGTTTTCTGCCCCTGGTCTCCCCACCTAATCTGAGCAAAGTTGCATTCATGGAACTTGATAAGCAAACCCAGCAAGTATGGGGGGATGCCCAGCCCTTCTAGGACATTCCACAGTTGGGCTCGTGGGACCAGGTCAAAGGCAGTCCGTAAATCTATGAATACTAGATACAGACTGCCCTTGCCCAATACAACCACTTTCCAATACAGCATTAATAGGCGAAATGTCTGTTCGATGCTGCCTATTCCTGATCTAAATCCAGCCTGGAAATCTGATAATACCTGGTTTTCTTCAGCCCAATGGAGGATCCTACCTAGGACTACTTTACCCGCTACCTTTTGGGTTGAGTCGAGCAGACTAATTGGACGGTAGTTGGCTGGGTCGTCCCGACAGCCTTTCTTAAAGATCGGGACGACCTCAGCACCCCTCCAAGAGTCAGGAAGGCAGCCTCCCAAAACAGCCTCATTCAAAAGTGAGGCAATTAATCTACTCCACACACATACATTTTCCTTCAACAGATCGCCTGGGATGCCATCCGGGCCAGCAGCTTTGTTAGTAACAAGGAACCTAATTGCCCCTTCTACTTCCTTAACACTAAAGGGGCAATCATTGATTTTGGTGGCAGCCGGGAATCTGGATAGGAAATCTGTGTTAGTTTGTGATACGTCTAGAGGGATAGAATATAGCTTAGAAAAATGGGCAGACCAAGCCTCCCCTGAGATATTGCAAGTCAGTTGTACATCAATGGGCTTATCCCTGGCTCTCATCAGATCCCAAAACCCCTTGGAGTCTTTTTTAGAGCTCGCCTCCATTAGGTCACTCCAGAAGATGAAATCATGTGCTTCCTTAGCCAACGCTATAGTTTTTTTATATAATTTCCTGGCAAGTCTAATTTTTCCTGGATCTTTGGATTTCACGGCGAGAATGAGTTCCGCTTTAGCAACCCGACATTCTGGAGAATACCATTTGTCTCTTGCCTTGGGAGCACCTCTCGTTGCAGGTCTTACCCTATTTTGCGGAATAATAAACAACTCACTTAGGGCCGAAATGGTTTCTGTGAAGGTCGCTAAGGCAGTATGATCGGTGATATCCAGAGCATCTAGACTCGACCTCACAGCTGTCATTATAGTCTTTGCTTGGTCCATCCTACCCTCGTCCGCTGCTACTTTAGCCCATTTTAACCGCCTGCCACAGTTTGAAGGAACAAGTTCATGAGATGTTTTCCATGCAGAGGTGGCCTTAACCAGGTTCCTGTCGTGCCACGGCGGGGTGAGGGTTAGCGACAGAGGATTGTGATCGCTATCACAGGACAATATGACTTCCATATCTAGGTGGAACGGCCATAGATTCTGATTCAGCATAATATAATCTATTCTGGAGGTATATCCCACCCTATTATAAGTGTGCGCTCCCCTGAGATCTGAATTGGAGCGACCATTAGTTGCTCTCAGGGCGTGTTCCATACAAAGTGAATTAATATCTAGGGCACTCTGCGTCCATTTTTGAATTGGGTCTAAGGCAAGCGTGGGAATACCTCTCCTTGTGTCATCTTCCCAAGTGTCCAAAATGTCCTCACTTGCCAGTGGCTCGAAGCAGCAATTAAAGTCACCTGCAAGGATTACATAAGAATCAATTTTACAGGATTCAAGTTCACTATTTAAACCTGTTGATGATAACGTTGAAGCCCCTCCCCTAGCCCCCCTTAAGTAGAGGTTAAACACTTCTAACTTCCTGCCACCCTGGCACTGTATGGTTATTCTCTGAAGATCGGGGGATTGGGTGAATTTATGATTTACACTTAGACCCAATGCGATACTGACCCAGATAAGAAGGCCGCCAGACGGGCGACCTTTACTACCCTGCTGTTGAGTGGCGGGAATGAAGTAAGTTGTGAAGCCTACCCTGTGTCTAGGTTCTAGGCACCATGTTTCCTGGAGGAGACAGATGCCAAAGGGATCCAAAAAGGAATTCCACTCTGGAATGTCAAAATTGCGGGCAAGCCCTGCCACATTCCAACTTAGGATCTTTAACTCAGTTCTACCTGGGGTGACCTGTCTAGGCAAGCTAACCAATACAGCGGGGTCAGGGTCTATTGCTGACGCCACTGCAACAGCTATATTTTGTCTTTGGAGGGGCTCGTTCTGAGCTCGGGAGAAGGCCCTAGTTAAGATGGATCGCTTGCCATCCAGCGAAGCCATTCGATGAGATGACACGGGAGTCATAGGGGGAACATATAGATCCTGCACTGCTGCTTGGGTTCCTAAATTATTTGAGGAGTTTAGAACCCCCTCTATTAGCGGGGGATATATCATAGATTGTATAGATGTAAAAGGGTTAGTATCCTCAGAATCAGGCGACTGGGTTAAGGGATTTGAGACCCCCATGGTTAAGAGAGCCTTTTCAGTTGCTGGGAAAACAGGTTGCCTTGGGAGTCAGTCAACATCCTCAAGGCAGCCAAACCTGTTCATGGTTGGAAGCCCAAGCCAGCGTCTCGATATATCTTGATCTTTTTCTTTATTTGAGTACCCCCTCCAAGACCGATGGCGAACCAGAGACCAGTCACCGTCCTGAGTATACGTAGTGCGTGGGGGATAAAAAAAGTACAGTGGCCTAGGTACAATGGGTAAGCCTTCGCCATCCAAGGGCCAGGAGCAAATATGGTGTGCCGTGTATGGATCCTCAAATGTTACCACTATACAGTCCCCGGGACTAGATTTCCTTGAGGGACCCACCCATGGGACTCGACGGACCATTAGGACTCTGCTTCTCTGACCATTTGGAATCGGTCTGTTCACGCTGAGCCAGTGCATGGTCTTATTCTTCAGAGACCCGTGGTCCTCGTACTGGTCGTTTTCAAGCTGGGGAACACCCGTCAACACAACCGCGTACTCATTGGCCACCGGAGGAAGATCAATATAACCCCCTCGAAAGTTATTCTTAATACGTGGGCCCTGGGTCAATTGGTGAACAACTTTGCTCGCAATTGGTCTTGAGGGAACGCCAGCATTGGGGTGTACAGGAATTTGGGTGGTGGGGAGCTTTAATTGTCTAGTTGCTAAATCAACAGTTTTCCGATCCACCCCTAAGGTACGCGGTTTGGGAACTGGCCGTGCTATGGCAGGTGTTGGGGGTGGAGATTGTATGGCTTGTGGGGCTGGGTCTTTATCTAGAAGACCTTGGTTTTCTAGTCCTCGCAAGCCAAGAGTAGCCAGGGCTATAATGCTCTTTTCCATCTCTAGCAAGTTATTTTCGATGCGTGATAATCTCAAGTCTAAGGGAGAAAGAAGCTTCTTTAAAGTATCCCAAACTAAGCCTATAAATTCCCCATCCCTCCCTTCATGTCCCTCAAAGTGTAAGCCATCACCCTCAGCAATTGTGTTAACAGATGCAGAGGCTGTTCCCTCTTCAACTACCTCTGTGTGTGCCTGAGACGAAGGGGCACACCCTCCTATAACATTAGTCACAGGTACCCTTCCCACATTAAACTGGTAAGCCACAGCAATTTTAGCTTTCTTACGAGCGTAAGCAGACCTAGAGTCGCTTTCCTTTTGGGTAGTTTACCTTTGATGTTATTACATACAAATATTTCAGGAGTTACCAGAGAAGGGGATTTAATAGCTAGCTGGCCGGGAGTAGCCACAGATAAATGCTGATTATCAGACTCGATCACGGGACACAAGGATAGAGGTGGAGTGAGTGGGATCGGACTATGATGTACGTCAGCCTGCGTAATGACGCATCGCGGGATTGCCGGACGCTCTGGAGTTACAACAGCTGCTATGTGACCCAAGGAGGATTTTTTTGAGTTGGCAAAGTCCTGGGACAATCTCCTAGCAGCGGCCAAGTCCAAGGAAACACGAGTCTGCAATTTAGAAATTTCTTTGTCAATGGCTAAGTTTGTGCGAGTGATAAAATCGTCCATGGGGCCAATTGATTGCGGCCCACCCTTAGTAGCCCTACTACGTGTTACCCGGGTGCACATAACTAACAAAGTAGGGAACCCACCTAGGCAAACAATAAAGAACAGTGTTAATAACCAGGTGGCCGAGCGAAAGGGCAACGGATAAGGGGTTGGGCCAGTCCTGTCCTCTCCGTACTCGAACGGCCTCAAACGGCCCGCTCTTTGCCCGGTCTTCGCCCCGAGCTGCGTCCCGCGCTGCGGGAGTCGGAGGGTTGATATAGAGGGCGTGTAAGGCGGAGGGCGGGCCAGCAGGGAAAGCGGACCGGATGGTGGTGAACGGTCTCGCAGGGACTCCTGGTAGTTGGAGTCCCCGCACGCTCGCAGCCCCGCCGAGCCTCTCGCCCAGAACCGCCTTACCGCTCCTGTTGTTCAGCTGTTAAGCCCCACGCACTCCTAGACGCTGCGGCACCAGCGGAGCGGGTGCGGCGAGGTGTGGGGTGATGGGCTAAGGACACAACATTTATTTTTAATTTTTTAGCTTGTAGTGACAACAAAAAATTATGTTGTGTCCTTAGTGGAAAGACACCAGGAGCCAGGTAGTATGTTCAAGACTTGTTTATTCAGTCTTCAGATCAGGTTACATATTAGATGACTCCAGCCAGCCTAGTGTGGTACCAGCCCCACCAGGAGCAGCCTCCCTAGCTGCTCAGCCCATCTCCAACTGCCACATTCACCCACTCAGTCACCCAGGCATTCCACGCATCACAGGCACACCAACATTCTAACACCAAGACACACTCTGGCTGAGCAGCTGGAGGCAGCAGGGCTAGAATACATGCCATATAACTATGTAGGATATAACATTACCTCTTTTTCTTTAAACAAAAGAAAACTATTACATCACATTACAATTACATTACAAATCTCAAAGATGGAATCATAGATGTAATAAAAAACAACAACTGCACACATTTCAAATCTAAAGGATGCAATAAAAGAAAAGTATCAACGAAGATGGAATCATAAAAGCAGGTGAAAATTAATAATAGTACAAAATCAATAATAGAACAAATTTCTAATCTCTAGGATGCAGCGATGACAACAATACATCAGAAGAGAAAAACATTCTGTAAGGAAGGATGGTTAAGAAAATGCAATTTAAGTGCAAAATCCCCCATCACCCTTCAAAAGAGAATTTTTAATTCATATTAGAACATTGCATTTTAACCAATATACTCTGTACCGTAAAGCACTATGACAAAAAAGCATAACAAAGAATGGCGCTAAGGTAAAATTACCTAGAACTCAATCCCAATAGTAGGAAAAACCAAACAAATGGGTCGTCAGCCATATTTCCAACCATAAAGGTACTGTGCACAACTGTGAAAGGGAACCCACAACCAACTCCGCGTAGGAGTACACCTAAGTAAAAACAAATGGGAACTAACCCATGACCCAACCCTTTTGTAGAGGTTACACATTTTCCCAGCTCAGCCAGAGTGTGTCTTGGTATTAGAATGTTGGCGTGCCTGTGATGCGTGGAATGCCTGGGTGACTGAGTGGGTGAATGTGGCAGTTGGAGATGGGCTGAGCAGCTACGGAGGCTGCTCCTGGTGGGGCTGGTACCACACTAGGCTGGCTGGAGTCATCTAATATGTAACCTGATCTGAAGTCTGAATAAACAAGTCTTGAACATACTACCTGGCTCCTGGTGTCTTTCCACTAAGGACACAACATTATTTTGGCGACGAGGACAGTCTTGAACCCCAGTGACTCTTGGTCCATCTAAGCAACAAAGAAACAAAATAACTGAGGAAGTAACTGAACTACCAAGAGATCCTACAAGCAACTTAAAAAAAGAAGAAGGTATTTCCAGGCAAACCAGCGCCAGCCCCACCAGTGTCCTTCCTTTGGACAGCCCCAACAAGCAGTGTCACCACCAACTGACACTACAGCCTGGGAATACTACAGCGACTGTGTGTTGGAGGAGTAGCACAGCTACAATCGATTTTGGGTGTCTACAGTGAGTTGTTGAAGTAGCAAGACTACAACCTCACCTGGAGTTCCAGCCACTTGGTAAAGTACAAGTATGACTGTGAGTTGGATGGGTAGCCTCGCTACAACCAGGTGTTGGTGGACCAGCCACATCACACTTTTGTGTGAAGAGTGCCTTGTAAATAAAGTGACTGTAAAGAGCTCAAGTAACAATTTTTGTGATGTCCAATAAAAAAAACCCCCAAAAAAAACAGATGGTGGAGTTACAGTCACAGCGCTCTACAGAGCTTATGGAGTATTTACAGCATTGACACAATTTGGATTTATAGTTTTGAATCTATAGTGGTTTGCCTTTATAGTGTTTTATGACTGTTTTCCAAACCACAGTGACAGAGACTATTTTTTGGGGAAAAGTTGCTGCTTTGTTGGAGGATTTGATAGTGTTAAATTCACTGCACCAGAGGTTTAAAGTACATCCATGACTATAGAGATCGATTTTCACTGGGTCTTTCACAAGAATCTGTACAGATTGAGAAAATAAGGTGTTTACTTACAACTATTGGCCTAGGATGTGGAGGCAATTGTCAAAATGCAAACGTTAATACACTGAGGTGTGTTATTATGAGTGTGACTTTGACCATCAGTTTTTGTTAGCAGTGACTTTGGCTTTGGTGTCATCATCATGGCAGTTAAACCGTTGCCAGTTGCCTATTGATCATTACCACATCGGAGTTGCACAGTCTAAAGCTCGTTTTTGTGTGATAAACAAAAAAAATATGACAAGAAAAGAAGACATTTTTTTTGGTATATTGCAGTGAATGTGAAGACATTTGAATTGAAAAGCAGAAAGTGCCCTACCTCTTCTTGCGGCAGAGTTTTACTGAAGAGTAGTCTGCCACATTGTCTATTTCTCCAGCTCCTGATTTTTGTTCATAATGCACCGGTGAAGAGGCTAATGGGAAGGGCATGGTGTTATCTGCTAAAATTAGTCATATTTATGGATGTCTCCGTGGGTTGCCTTATTAACATCAGCTGTGTGCTCGAAGTGCTCCGTGGAAGTTCGTTGGAACCGGAGCTGTTCATCGATCTGCTGCTTGTTGTGCCTGATGACGCAGTAGAATCCAGCAAAGGGATTCGGTGATCTGTCTGCGTCATCAGTCATTCTGGAACGTGATTGAGCACTCCTCAGCACAGTAGGATGCGTGCTTGAAGCTTGTCTGCACGTCAGAGCTGTGTCTGTTTTTCTTCACAGAGCAGAAGAAAGTGACGAAATTAAACTCTGCCTGTGATCTCGCTGTGTTCCGAGGAAAAGCAGTGTCAGTTTCTTTTTATAGCCTGGCTCACACTGTGACATAAATCTTTTCTTCCTTCAGCGCTGTATGGATTTTCGAGGGAAAGGCTTCCTGTGCTAGAAGATGGAAATATATTAATGGAACTGTGCAGGTGACAAATGTGTTTGTAAATTTGTGGTTGGATGTCTTTATTTTGATGAGCAACAAAGTAAGCATATTATAAGGAGGTAATTCGTTTTTGCCTCTCATGTAACTTCTTCCATTTCTTGGATGTCGGTGGTAAAGTACATTCAGCATGTTTTTTTTCCTGCTCTGTACACTCTTCATGATTATCGTGTTTGCAGCACATGTTTGGCTTCATTCTACTGTTTAGTTGTTTTATCGTACTCTTTGCTTAGTACTGTAACCTAGTTATCAGAATAAGGTTCCTGTGTGCAATTTTCATTTTATTTTGATTATGAGTCCGGGCACACAGGTGTGGTAGTAATTCTTCTAGCTAGGGGTTTGTGCTTTTTTCTTTTATTCTTCTGCAGGGAAAGCGTTTGGTCTCAACCCGGGTAAGAAATCGCTCACCGGCGTGTTTCTGTGTGTCTATTCTAAGGTGTACAAATGCTCTAGATTATCAGTTCCCTCGCACCAGGGATGGCAGTGGGATTAGTTACTCCTACTTTGTGTAATCTCCTCTAAAGGATTGGTACATGCTTCAGTTAGTTCCCATGTTGGATTCTTTGTCAATTCCTATTATGGACGCCATTGGGACAGTGTGTTACTCCTATTATATGGGGGTATGTAACTTCCACAAGGGGGGTTGCTTCATGTGTTTGTTTCACAAGTTTGTACTTAGGTGTACTCCTACGCGGGGTTGGTTGTGGTATCCCTGTTACAGTTGTGCACAGTACCTTTATGGTTGGAAATATGGGTGACGACCCATTTGTTTGGTTTTTCCCTACTATTGGGTTTGAGTTCTTGGTAATTTTACCCTTAGCACGGTACAGAGTATATGAGTTAAATTACAATGTTCTATGAATTAAAAATTCTCCTTTAAAGGGGGTGGGCGATTTTACTCTTAATTCGTATTTTCTTAACCTTCCTTACAGAATGTTTTTCTCTTCTGATGTATTATTGTCATCGCTGCATCTTTGAGATTAGAAATGTGTTCTATTGTTGATTTTGTGCTATTATTAATTTTCTCCTACTTTTATGATTCCATCTTCTTTGTGATTAGTAATGTTATTGTATTGCAAGGTATTTGTTTTCTTTTGTTTAAAGAAAAAGAGGTAATGTTATATCCTACATAAATATTTAACATGTATTCCAGCCTTGCTGCCACTAGCTGCTCAGCCAGAGTGTGTCTTGGTATTAGAATGTTGGTGTGCCTGTGATGCGTGGAATGCCTGGGTGACTGAGTGGGTGAATGTGGCAGTTGGAGATGGGCTGAGCAGCTAGGGAGGCTGCTCCTGGTGGGGCTGGTACCACACTAGGCTGGCTGGAGTAATCTAATATGTAACCAGATCTGAAGTCTGAATAAACAAGTCTTGAACATACTACCTGGCTCCTGGTGTCTTTCCACTAAGGACACAACACCTGTCTATACATTCTTTTACCATTTTTACTCACCAATCTGAGCTACAACGGTGAATTAAAAAAAAAAGGAGCATGAAAGCGTTGTTTTAAAACGCAGCACGAAAGTGCTTAAAATTATTTTTATTTACCAATGGGAGATAAATACTTAAATAAAAAAAGTATGAAAGCAATGTTTTAAAATGCAGCATGAAAGTGCTTAGACATTGTTTTTTTCTATTAAAAAGATGACTAGTTGCAGGAGCAGGTTGGAGGACTGGATGGAGGACAAACAACCCGGTGAGCCGAGGAGAAACAACACAGTGGTCAGGGGAGAAACAACACAATTAAAAGAGAGCAACATGGACCACATGGGGGAGGAGAGTAAGCACACACAAGGGAGAGAGCGCAACACTACTATGAGTGGGGAGAGAAGCACAGGGGCAAGCGAAAAGGAGGGGAGATAGCTGGAAAACACATACACTCTCATGGGGCTACAAGCCCCTTTTTTATTCTTGTTAAGCCCACAATATATCTTTTGCAACCACACAGTTTGCGCTGTCTGTTAGGCTCGAACTAAACTAGGCTGGCCGGAGTGGGGCCTCGCTGCCTTGATCTGTTATTGCACTGTTCTTTAAACTGTAATACTATCTGGTTGATATGTAACCGTGAACGTTGTATAAAATATAGGCCTTTAATATTTGCTTGGTACTTGGGACACTAATCAGTGACGTTTTCACGAATCCCATTGATTGCTCTGCCTTTTCCTTTTAATCTACATGTAGATAATAAAAATGTGTACTGGTTAAGATGATTAAAAAAACTCTACATGAAGGCTTTTATTGCTGTAATTTTACAGAGAACACACAAATATGAAATGTGCATATATGTATAGGGTGGAATACACTTTAAAAGAAGCAGAGCTTGCTATTCATTTTTAGACAGTGACAATTGCAATGTGTTATTAATGGTTTATGCTGTATTTTAATAATTGTGAAAATCTAAATGTATTTTTTCGCCCACTATTACTGTGGCGTGTTATGTTCGGGCACACATTATTTTGTTTGAGAGTTTGTATTCTGTTACCTTTTCATCTGAACAGAGCAAGTGGATAAAATTTAATTGTGATAATGCTGCAAAAACTAACTCAAGAGATCGAAACTATTGCCTGGTCTTTTGTTAATTCGATACTGCTGCACAAAGTGGTTTTAAGGACGAGACAACGCTAAAAATGCAATTCGACACAAACATTTATAAATGGGGGGCAGCGCTGCAATGCAAGACGTGCCTTTTCTAAAACAAACCGGAGCAGGTATGCAAAACTGGTCTTTTCTTAAACAAACAGGACAGAAATATCCCTGGACAGGCCCCGCTCATTAAATATTCGTATTTATCTGCCCCTAGCTGGCGAGCCGTCTCCACCGAGGGTTTGGGGAAATGGCTTGGTGTTCGGCGATGGATTTTATGAGCATTACTTCATGATGGCATTAGCATGTGCTTTGATCCACGTGTGAAAGGCACCGGCTCGGCTCTTGTTGCCATATCCAGATGGCGGGACTGGAACAAACTGTGGTGTTTCTGCGTCTCTCAAAAGGCTGTCTGGACTGGCCCTGCAGCAGACAGATACCGCCGCCCATCAAATTAGCGCTTGTCAGATTTATGCTAATGGCTCACCAGAACCCTTCCTGTCACTGGCAGCAGCCACGATTTACACCGCCACAGTTATTTTGTCTTTCACGGGGATGTGATTTCATTTTTTTTTTTTTAAGTCTCCCTCCGTTTCTTTGAACAGGGGTCACAGTTCTGAAAGTGAAAGCGGTGGCTGCGGGTCAGGCATCGAGCTCGATTGATTGGACAAGCTTGCTGGAGGCCTGGTTAGAGGTTTTGTTGTAGACAAAATATGCCCCTCGTCCCCGTTCCGGTAGAACAGAAACATGTGCCGCATGTGTGCCGACCTGGCCGCGCGGAGCTTTCAAGTCTCGCCCCGGCAATCCGAGCTGCGTGCGTCCGCGGCGCGAATTACCTCCTGACAAACAGTATATCCACGCGACTGGAAATGTTTTTCCAAGTCTGGGCAGCGCCCCTTTGATCTTACCTGACTGGATTTGAGGGGCTTGGGTACAGCGCGATGTTAAGACCGCAGGTTTCTGGCACGGCGCCCGGTCATTCCATTTTCAACTGCACGTAAGCACCGTGTGTGCCTGGGCTTCGATAAATAGTATCTGCGTCACGCGTACCTACCTCCACCTTGTAACGGCTCCATTGGTTAGTGCAGGAACACACGAGTGCGCTGCGCCATCACATTGTTGTAACAGCAGCACGTAACGGTCGAGTTTGGCGTCTTCTGTGGAGGAGTAGGATAGCGCCAAACTAGCTCAAAGAAGCAGAGCGATGTAAACACGTTTTCATAGTGGTGAGAAGCCAATAATACAAAGCAGAAGAGAGGTGAGAGTATGTTTTTCTGTGCAGGACACTTATGTCTCTTAATTCCGCCCACCGCCGAGATGACGCGCACCGAGGGGCGGAGAGGGAAGAAATCGCGGGAATGCCCACGAATCTGGTCCGGCCATGACGGACAGATCTATGGAGCTAGCCAATGGAACAGAGGGCGGATTCCCAAGCCACATACTATTCTCATTAGGTTTTGACCTGCGTGAAAAGTTGCGCAGTACGCAGCTTTCACTTAGGCGAAACCTAAAAAGATACACTTACGGCAGTTTTTTCTACATTTTGACATGGTAAATGTAATTAGTTGTATGTTGGCATTCCCAATAACTCGAATTTTTTAGGGGGTAAGCTTGATAATATAAGTTTGTATGCATAAATGCAGGAAATCATACAGTACATTGTTGTCACGAATTGAAATCAGGCATTGAGATAAATAATGATAAAGAGAAAGATATTGCATTTCATCATATGGTTATCAGTTTGTTCATATGTATAATTTGTCAATAAATACATAAATACCTTATTTATAAACAGTCATTTTTACAAAAATTAAAATATGCTACATTACTGGGAGTCGAAATAAATAACTATATATATATATATATATATATATATATATATATATTACCTACTGGCGGTCGCCAGTAGGTAGTTATAGTTAGGACCTAGTTTCCATAGGAAATCCTCAACATTCTATTTGGATTAACTTTGGCCCTGGTGGATGAATCTTTGCGAATTTCTCAAAGAAGATGGCTCGGTCCGCTGCGCTCCTTCCCTGAAAGTTTGGGGGGGATTGGTGAAGTGGGGGCTGAGATAAAAGGGGGGTCCCAAAACGTGTTTTCTCCATGTTATTTTCCATAGGACGTTTAGACACGGCTACAGGTCGAACGGCTCAATGGATTTATAAGAAATTTGGCAAAACTGTAGAGTCCGGCTCGCAGATTACGCTTTTTTTGGAATGGTGTAAATCCGTTCAGTAGTTGATGAGAAAATTAAAGTTAAAGTCAATTATATATCTGTAAGCGCGGACGGGTGCGCGTACTCAAGCGGCTGCGCGCGAGCGGAATTTTTTTTGTTGCTGCGTGACGTCTGTTAACGTTCGATTCGAAGGAAATCAGGAAGTGTTGACCGCCATTTTGTCACTGCGAGTAAATATATTGTCATTTCAAAGGGTTGGAACATGGAAAGGGGAGAAGGTAGAGATTGTTTTGCTGCATAGGTTCTCTCAGGGTGTGCAGTAAGGCCCTTAAACACGAAAATATATATATATATATATTTTTTTAAAGTTGCGGGGTGCACGCACCCGGGCGCGCACACCTATTTACAAGTGTGAAAATGGAGATAAATCAGAAGTTTGAGTGCTTTGATATAAGGTGGCTCTGAAAAGAGCCCTTGTGTTAATTGAGTTTTTTCTGCATTTATAAGTAAGTACCGATGCAGAGTCTGATGTTGCAGAGGAAGATTCTGTTTCCCTCATCCGTGAAATGAACACCATCTGTCCTATAGATGTCTTGCATGTGGTAACGCAAGTTGTTGTGGTAAATAGAACCCATGCTATAATCTCTGAGGAAAGCAGAAACAGATTTATTAACATGTCTCCTTGCTTTCTCAATTTGTGCACAATGTTGATTGGACTAATTCCATTTCTGTCTTTGGCATATATTGGAATATACCAAGGCAGTTCTGGCTTCGTTATTACGAGCACTAGAAAACAAGACATTCTGGGCAATACCATCCTTGACGTAGCCTTTTATTCTACAAGATGGTGTCTTTCAAAAGCCAGGGGTATAGGAGTATGTAACAAGCGAGCCATTTAATTGAAAAAACTAAACGTGACAAACGGTTGCAGGATCAGTGAAGGTTGATTTTTTAATTGAAAGTATAACAGGATCAGTTACAATAAAATCGTCAATACGCATACCATGGGCGAGTATCGTGGGTAACATTATTTCGAAGCTTTATTAATACAATAATCAATAATGAAAAATCGACATCAATAGGGTTGTCCGTATTCCTAGTCAGTACCCTTCCCCGCCCGCAATGTGCATAAAGACCGCATACATCCCCCATAACGTCAAGGCTAAGTAACTAGAACGTCATAAGGAGTTGCAATTCGCTCCCATACTGGCGCCATTTTGGTCGAGGTCAGGCAGGACCAGAGTATAGTTCAATGTGTCCAATAAGTAGCGGCAGGACCAGAATCCCTTTCGGCAGTTCTGGCTTCGTCATTACGAGCACTAGAAAACAAGAGATTCTGGGCAATACCACTCTTGACGCAGCCCTTTATGCTACAAGATGGTGTCTTCCATTCAGAAAATATTGTTGGCAGCATTTTGAAAGGAAAGATAAACGGCCGTTCTCCTAGTGAGTCTCATATTGTTACATTTATGAAGAAAAAGCCTGAAGAATGTACAAACTGAAAACCAGTTTTTGTCTGCATAGCATCAGCAGCAACACTTGAGTCAGCTTTGTGTGAAGCCGCCATCTTGATCCAATCAATACCATCCCCCTGCACACATTCAGGGACCAGGCCGCATTGCGAGGGCACCGCAGGACGTGTCTTCAGGTCAAACGGATTGTGGGACAAGGTCCAGAAGACAAGAGTCACCAAAAGGCTAAAAGTCCCGCCGGACCCCGGGGGCCGGCCGCCTATGTCGGGGGCGATCTCAGATGGTGTCTTCCATTCAGAAAATATTGTTGGCAGCATTTTGAAAGGAAAGATAAAGGGCCGTTCTCCTAGTGAGTCTCATATTGTTACATTTATGAAGAAAAAGCCTGAAGAATGTACAAACTGAAAACCAGTTTTTGTCTGCATAGCATCAGCAGCAACACTTGAGTCAGCTTTGTGTGAAGCCGCCATCTTGATCCAATCAATACCGTCCCCCTGCACACATTCAGGGACCAGGCCGCATTGCGAGGGCACCGCAGGACGTGTGTTCAGGTCAAACGGATTGTGGGACAAGGTCCAGAAGACAAGAGTCACCAAAAGGCTAAAAGTCCCGCCGGACCCCGGGGGCCGGCCGCCTATGTCGGGGGCGATCTCAGATGGTGTCTTCCATTCAGAAAATATTGTTGGCAGCATTTTGAAAGGAAAGATAAAGGGCCGTTCTCCTAGTGAGTCTCATATTGTTACATTTATGAAGAAAAAGCCTGAAGAATGTACAAACTGAAAACCAGTTTTTGTCTGCATAGCATCAGCAGCAACACTTGAGTCAGCTTTGTGTGAAGCCGCCATCTTGATCCAATCAATACCGTCCCCCTGCACACATTCAGGGACCAGGCCGCATTGCGAGGGCACCGCAGGACGTGTCTTCAGGTCAAACGGATTGTGGGACAAGGTCCAGAAGACAAGAGTCACCAAAAGGCTAAAAGTCCCGCCGGACCCCGGGGGCCGGCCGCCTATGTCGGGGGCGATCTCAGATGGTGTCTTCCATTCAGAAAATATTGTTGGCAGCATTTTGAAAGGAAAGATAAACGGCCGTTCCCCTAGTGAGTCTCATATTGTTACATTTATGAAGAAAAAGCCTGAAGAATGTACAAACTGAAAACCAGTTTTTGTCTGCATAGCATCAGCAGCAACACTTGAGTCAGCTTTGTGTGAAGCCGCCATCTTGATCCAATCAATACCGTCCCCCTGCACACATTCAGGGACCAGGCCGCATTGCGAGGGCACCCCAGGACGTGTGTTCAGGTCAAACGGATTGTGGGACAAGGTCCAGAAGACAAGAGTCACCCAAAGGCTAAAAGTTCCGCCGGACCCCGGGAGCCGGCCGCTTATGTCGGGGGCGATCTCAGGCCACACCAGGGCAACAAGACTGAGATCAATTTGCTCATACTGATCCATAACGCCCCGGCCTCTCCATGTCGTAGGCCGCAAGAGTGGGCGAAACTCAGCCGGCCGAGTGAGACTTGGGGAGGGGGCAGGAGCCAAGCGCCCCATCCCAGTCCGCGCTACCACACCGTCCCTCGGGGGCCTCCGTTAAGCTGTTCAGGTAGGCATCGCAGGCAGCGGTTCTTTAGATCAGTGGCTCTCACCGGCAAGGCTCCCCTCCGTCCGCAGCGATCGTTGGCGCTGTGGTTGTGGCCGGAGGCTCCGCCTAGTCAACGCCCCGGCCTCTCCATGTCGTAGGTCGCAAGAGTGGGCGAAACTCAGCTGGCCGAGCGAGACTTGGGGAGGGCGCAGGAGCCAAGCGACCCTTGTCAGTCCGCGCCACCACACCACACCGCCCCTCGTGGGCCTCTGTCTAGCGGCTCATGGGGGCACCGCAGGCAGCGGTTCTTCAGATCAGTGGCTCTCACCGGCAAGGCTCCCCTCCGTCGGCAGCGATCGTTTGCGCTGTGGTTGCGGCCGGAGGTCCCGCCTAGTCAACGCCTCGGCCTCTCCAAGTCGTAGGCCGCAAGAGTGATCGGAACTCAGCTGGCCAAGCGAGACTTGGGGACGGGGTAGGAGATAAGCGGTCCCTCCCAGTCCGCGCCACCACACCGCCCCTCGGGGGCCTTCATTAAGCGGTTCTGTGAGGCACCGCAGGCAGCTGTTCTTCAGATCACAACAGAGTCTCATGCTCGATCGATTGAGCTGGCCGAATCAGGCAACATGAAGGTGGGGAGGGGGGGCACCTCTTGCTCAACCACCACCTGAGGAGGTGTGGTTTAGTTCTTAACCAATGAAAAGTGTTACTTTTAGGTCACATGACCTAGCCTTACATCATTAGGAAACCAAAAGTGAAATGAACCAATGAAAAGTTTTATTAACAAGTCACATGACCTGTTATGCTTATGTTACGCGCTTCGCGCCGCGCCCCGGATCGCTTCCGGGAAGCTGTGCTTCGCGCACCGGATGCGCTAACGCGGCGCGTCATATGACGCATTACGCGACAACGCGATACTACAGTGTTTCTGGATGTTTCAGACTGAAGCTGGCGTCAGCATGAGAGCACCCCGTGGCTACGTCGTGGCCATTCTGCGAGCAATCATGGCAGAAGCTGCCCACCGGAAGTCTGCGGGAGTCGGGGGCCCCAGTGACTCTTGTAGTATCTTCAAGGCTGAGGGGACGCTTTTGGGAATGGGGCCCATGCCGTAGCAGTCAAGCGTCCGAGTTCCAGGGTTGTCCAGAGCCATCCTTGCAGGCCAGGCCCAAGTCTGTGGAGCCGACCGCCATTTCCTGAGCTCCGTGGCAGCCGCCTGTCGCTGTACCGGAAGAGTGGGTGCAACTCAGCCGGATGGCGGGTGAGACGCTGTAATAGCAAGAGCAGGCGTAATTCAGCTGGCCGAGCGAGGCACTGTGCCGCAGAGCGGGCGCAACTCAGCTTGTCGAGTGAAGCGCTGGGGTGCAGCTGAGAAACCTCCACCTGGGGAGGTGGGGGAGGCTCGTTCGCACCGCCTCTCCCTTCCAGTGCACCCCACGCCGTCTCCTGGCGCAGGTATATGTGATGGTTGGACCAGGGCACCGCAGGACGTGTCTTCAGGTCAAACGGATTGTGGGACAAGGTCCAGAATGGAAGAGTCACCAAAAGGCTAAAAGTTCCGCCGGACCCCGGGAGCCGGCCGCCTATGTCGAGTGAAGTGCTGGGGTGCAGCTGAGAAACCTCCACCTGGGGAGGCTCGTTCGCGCCGCCTCTCCCTTCCAGTGCACCCCACGCCGTCTCCTGGCGCAGGTATATGTGATGGTTGGACCAGGGCACCGCAGGATGTGTCTTTAGGGGTGTAGCTGAGAAACCTCCACCTGGGGAGGTGGGGGAGGCTCGTTCGCGCCGCCTCTCCCTTCCAGTGCACCCCACGCCGTCTCCTGGCGCAGGTATATGTGATGGTTGGACCAGGGCACCGCAGGACGTGTCTTCAGGTCAAACGGATTGTGGGACAAGGTCCAGAATGGAAGAGTCACCAAAAGGCTAAAAGTTCCGCCGGACCCTGGGAGCCGGCCGCCTATGTCGAGTGAAGTGCTGGGGTGCAGCTGAGAAACCTCCACCTGGGGAGGTGGGGGAGGCTCGTTCGCGCCGCCTCTCCCTTCCAGTGCACCCCACGCCGTCTCCTGGCGCAGGTATATGTGATGGTTGGACCAGGGCACCGCAGGACATGTCTTTAGGGGTGTAGCTGAGAAACCTCCACCTGGGGAGGTGGGGGAGGCTTGTTCGCGCCGCCTCTCCCTTCCAGTGCACCCCACGCCGTCTCCTGGCGCAGGTATATGTGATGGTCGGACCAGGGCACCGCAGGACATGTCTTTAGGTGAAACCCTGAACTATGGCACCCAACATCCAGGACTTATGACATTTATGGAAGGCAGTGACATCGAAGAATCTCAGGGACCAAGTATATGCAGAGTCTTCCCCGGGGTATTTGCACAACGGTCCTCCACCCCTAGGCCGCCAGCTATGCTACCTTGACAGGAACAGTGTAATGCATTTGGATCGATGTTGCAGCAGGCTGCCATGTAAATAGTTATTTAATAAAACGTTTTACCCTGTTACTTTGCTGGTGTGTTGTATTTATTTATAATATTTGTATACGGTTTGTCGTTATTTTGGGCGGGGTGGGCGGTGGAGCCGAGCTATCTTGCAGTCATCATGGCGTCGAGCTCGGTTTCTCTCACTAGTTTCATATTTCTCATGAGGGGTTGTTCCTAATGTTTCTATTTTAGGGAGGTGAAAAAGAGATCTTATCAGTGGCCTACTAATTTTGCTCGATTCCTTTTGTTTTTTCTAACGATTTTTAAGTTAAAGTTTGCTAGCACGATAGAGTGGCTAGTCCGCATTTTATATATGTCTTTTTTATTAGGGGTCTCCTCCGGTGGAGTCGGACGATCTACCTCTAATAACCGGTAAGTGTTCCTTTGAAGGAATGCGTCTTGAAAGTGGCTGACTGTAATGTATGATATTTCACTCAGTGACTTTCAGGCCCATGCTGTTTCAAAACTGTGCATGTGCTTGAAGCAGGCGTAGGTATTGACGTAGCATTGTGAATATAGTGCATTGGTGAGCCTTGCTGGAGCTGCATCACAGTTGTGATGCAACTCTAGCAATGTATTAGTTTTTGAGCACAGATGTGTTACGCATGTATGTTGTTTTTGTACCATGGTGCGCCACATTTCAAATGTGGCACACCATGGGTAACGGAGCACTAGCATACTGTGGTGCACATTAACTGGTGCATATCTGGGTATGAAGTAGTTAACATGAATCTGCCCCATAGGTTACAAATCCGCGTTTAGTAGACTGTTTGGCCTTTGTAGTTTTATGTTTTTTCTGTTATTCTATGTAGGTATGTAATATTGCAAGATTTTTTTCACGAAAAAGAAGCCATGAGTATTGGGTTTGTGAAAGATTGCAAGATTTTTAAAATTAAAAAGGAAAAATCATGGCATTGTTTAATATAGTATTGTAAATACTTATCTTTAACAATGATGACAGAGTAAAAAAAGGTTAACCTGATGTTCGAAAGTTATTCACAGGCTTCTTTAGAGGAAGTATTCTATATGATTGTAGCGTGGGTGTTTCACTTTTTTATAGGTAATAGAATGCATTCTGCAAGCATGTAGTACTCCTCCTGCTACAGCATAAATATTCTTCAGTGCTTATTTTCATTTCGTAAGTGGTATTGAGACCGACACAGAACTTCAATGGATCAGAGGGGCTGTTCCTGTGCATCTGGAGGACTGCCAAGCCGTTGCAGCAGTGGGAGTGAGGCCTCTCACGACAGAGAACTTCAATGGATCGGAGGGGCTGTTCCTGTGCATCTGGAGGACTGCCAAGCCGTTGCAGCAGTGGGAGTGAGGCCTGTTACAGGGGCGTAGCGCAGCTCCTTTTGATGTTCACAACTGCAGATAACAGGGTAGAGATGTGAGGGAAGTGGGTGGAGTCCTCCGTGTAAATTGCAGAATAGAAACTACTCAGAACCAATTGGAAGTGTTGTTTTCGAGTCACATGACTTCACATGCGCGTCTCGGGACGTGTAGGCGGTGACAGTATCTGGTCACGTACGCCATTTGGAAGTAGCGGTCTAATTCAGCTAAGTTTCAAAACGTGTAAAGGAGTAAATCCAAACACATCCGGATTTAATATATCTTCTGAGCTCGATTCAAGCATACAATTGTTAAAGTATAAAACCTTTTATATTTTTTTTAAAAATAGCAAGGTGTGTACATTCGGTCACGCACGAAAGTTTAAAAAGACATTCGGCTCCATTTAATGTAAATTTTCATAATAATAAAAAAGAAGCCTAGGTTTAGTGTCTTTGACGTAGTATAAGTTCTTTGATGGGTCTATGAAGAAATTTAATAAGTTGCAATTGCAAAGTTTTCACGAAATATATAGGCGGGTGCGCGCACACGGTCGCGCACGAACGAAAGCCAAAAAAAGCGGAGATAAACTCCCTTTATAATATGCTCCTGGAGCTGTTTTTGGTACAATGAGTTAGTTCTGAAAAGAACTTTTTTTTTTTAAAACAAGTGTTATGTTGTTTGATTTTGGACCAGGGCACCGCAGGACGTGTGTTTAGGTCAAACTCTCAAGTATGGCACCCAACATCCAGGACTTATGCCATTTGTGGAAGGCAGTGACATCTAAGAATCTCAGGGACCACCTCTGATGGTAATAGCGTGGCCAGGGCTCTTGTCGATGCCTGTGCAAATTCCACAGGGTGCACTTGTTTGACATGCCGCACCATGGTATGTATGGAAAAGGAATATTTTTTTCTTGGATTTCCTCTTGAGAGAACCGAATTGCAAATCGTGCAGGTAACTTTTGACGCATTCACTTTCTTTTGTTCTTCAGGATAAGTGAAAAATTGCCAAATAAAAGATTCCTTTTTTCTTTTTAAAGGTAGTCGCTCATTTCCTTCAGATTCGGAAGATGAATGCGGGGCAGCAGCCATTTCAGCAAAGTCTTCCGAAGGGTGTTGAACGTCGTTCTCTTTTGAGAGTAGAAAAGATAGTGAGAGGAGTGGGTGGAGTCCTCCGTGTAAATTGCAGAATAGAAACTACTAAGAACCAATTGGAAGTGTTGTTTTCGAGTCACATGAGTTCACATGCGCGTCTCGGGACGTGTAGGCGGTGACAGTATCTGGTCACGTACGCCATTTGGAAGTAGCGGTCTAATTCATCTAAGTTTCAAAACGTGTAAAGGAGTAAATCCAAACACATCCGGATTTAATATATCTTCTGAGCTCGATTCAAGCATACAATTGTTAAAGTATAAAACCTTTTATATATTTTTTTAAAATAGCAAGGTGTGTACATTCGGTCACGCACGAAAGTTTAAAAAGACATTCGGCTCCATTTAATGTAAATTTTCATAATAATAAAAAAGAAGCCTAGGTTTAGTGTCTTTGACGTAGTATAAGTTCTTTGATGGGTCTATGAAGAAATTTAATAAGTTGCAATTGCAAAGTTTTCACGAAATATATAGGCGGGTGCGCGCACACGGTCGCGCACGAACGAAAGCCAAAAAAGCGGATATAAACCCCCTTTATAATATGCTCCTGGAGCTCTTTTTGTTAGAATGAGTTAGTTCTGAAAAGAACTTTTTTTTTTTTTGTTTTTTTTTTAAAACAAGTGTTATGTTGTTTTTGATTTTTTAAACTTGCAACAACATTTTCATGTGTGACACTGGATCAAAATGAAATGAAGAAATTTATCTTTTCTCGGGGCATTTATGACTCTCAATTTTTAGTTTAGTAAGAATGAGGCTCTGCTCTCCGTACAGAAGAATTTCTCCACACTCGTTGCATTTCATGTGCACCTTTGCAAGATATGGTCTCAAGTCCATCACAGCACTCGATGGTGATACAGGTCGTCCACCAGAAGATGTGCTGGCCACCTCTGATGGTAATAGCGTGGCCAGGGCTCTTGTCGATGCCTGTGCAAATTCCACAGGGTGCACTTGTTTGACATGCCGCACCATGGTATGTATGGAAAAGGAATATTTTTTTCTTGGATTTCCTCTTGAGAGAACCGAATTGCATATCGTGCAGGTAACTTTTGACGCATTCACTTTCTTTTGTTCTTCAGGATAAGTGAAAAATTGCCAAATAAAAGATTCCTTTTTTCTTTTTAAAGGTAGTCGCTCATTTCCTTCAGATTCGGAAGATGAATGCGGGGCGGCAGCCATTTCAGCAAAGTCTTCCGAAGGGTGTTGAACGTCGTTCTCTTTTGAGAGTACAAAAGATAGTGAGAGGAGTGGGTGGAGTCCTCCGTGTAAATTGCAGAATAGAAACTACTAAGAACCAATTGGAAGTGTTGTTTTCAAGTCACATGACTTCACATGCGCGTCTCAGGACGTGTACGCGGTGATAGTATCTGGTCACGTACGCCATTTGGAAGTAGCGGTCTAATTCAGCGAAGTTTCAAAACGTGAAAAGGAGTAAATCCAAACATATCCGGATTTAATATATCTTGTGAGCTCGATTCAAGCATACAATTGTTAAAGTATAAAACCTTTTATATATTTTTTTAAAATACCAAGGTGTGTACATTCGGTCACACACGAAAGTTTAAAAAGACATTTGGCTCCATTTAATGAAAATTTTCATAATATTAAAAAAGAAGCCTAGGTTTAGTGTCTTTGACGTATTATAAGTTCTTTGATGGGTCTATGAAGAAATTCAATAAGTTCAGATTGCAAAGTTTTCAAGAAATATATAGGCGGGTGCGCGCAGTCGGTCGCGCACGAAAGCCTGCAAATGTGCTATCCATTTTATTGAGAACTGTTGCCGAGAGTGCGCACAGCGGGTCGTGCACGAAAGTTTAGAAAGGCTATTTTTATTTACAGGCAAATTTTAATGCGTTGAAAAAAAGGCAAGGTACAGACTTTCTAATTCTGTATCGCTTTACAAGGAGTCTCTATGCAACTTGAACAGTGAAGAAAACGGCTTGTTTCTGAAAAAAATATTGCCAGAACTTTATTGACAAAAGTATAGGTTGTATACATGAGATATTTCTGAATTCGCATTTTAAAAACCTATGAAATTCACTGAAAAAAACCATAGGTTTTACACACGTTATAGTTGGGAAGTAGCATTTACAAAACCTATGAAATTCACTGAAAAAACCATAGGTTTGACACCAGTTATAGTTAGCTGGAAATTTTACTGATATAAAACCAATGAAATTCCACGTTATAGTTAGTTGGACTCACTATAACTTGCGCGTGTAATGCACTGCTGATGACGTCACATATTACATCACTCATGACATCACTGATGACACCATCCTTGTGACACAGTGACAGACCTCCTTTCACTGTAATCTAACCCTTGAAACGCATATTCAAAAATAGAAACTAAAATGTTCAAAAAAATGGAGATACCCATACCAGTTACAACAACCAATTCAATAATTCCACCATGTATATACACATGCACTAATTCACCAACAGTTCTATATAGTCACTCATACATATATTCACTAATCATATGTAGTGATACACCTACACATCCTGTTACACACCGACAGTCATCCAAAAGTTATTCACACACATACTCACACATGCAAATAAACTATTGAACATACATTTATTTGCATAAACAAATATACACACACTACCACTTTACTTCTAAGGAAACTTACACATACTTACTCTCTTAAAAAATCACTTCTACAAACACATACTAATTTAAACAGGAACTTTTAGAATCCCTCACTCTCACATATAGTCACTTATATACATCAATATTCACATATACTACATTAAAACATATGTAGTTACTGATAAAGACACTAATAAGACAGTCATTCACTCACTAACACAGACATATGCACACGAATCCACCCATACAGTCCTGCACATAAGCTGTCTTCAAAACACATACAAACAGAGACTCAGTCATTCTTGCATCTATGTACTAAGTAATACTCCCACCAAAGCATGAAAACACTCATACTGATACTAAGAAAAACATCTAATCACCTATATACATACACATGTACCTACTCATCAACCCATGCAGCCACTTATACACAAAGTGAAACACTAATACATAAATTTAAATATTTAAACATTACTCACTAATATATGTATTCACTAAGATATTCAATAATATATACATATATAACACATATTTATTTTTCAGAAAGACACACATTCACTGGATGGTGTCATCAGTGATGTCATGAGTGATGTAATATGTGACGTCATCAGCAGTGCATTACACGCGCAAGTTATAGTGAGTCCAACTAACTATAACGTGGAATTTCATTGGTTTTATATCAGTAAAATTTCCAGCTAACTATAACTGGTGTCAAACCTATGGTTTTTTCAGTGAATATATATATATATTACCTACTGGCGGTCGCCAGTAGGTATATATAGTTAGGATTTTTTCTCTATGGGATTTTTGAAAATTCTATGTCTAATAACTTTGGCGTTTGCGGACGGAATTGGCTGAAATTTTCAGGAAAATGGAACATTTTGTTTCTGAGCAGCTCCTGAAAATGTGGGGGGGTTTTGTCAAGGGGGGGCCGAGAAAAAAGGGGGGTCCCAAAACGCGTTTTTCCCATGTTAATTTCCATAGGGCGGTTGGCCTCACTTTTAGCTCGAACGGCTGAATGGATTTGCACGAAACTTGGCAAAATTGTAGGGACTGTTAGTCCGATGTGCCTTTGCTAGGTCTCAATATATGTGCTCCAGTGGATTTTGAGAAATTAACGTTCAAAAAAAGATATATATCTGTAAGCGCGCTCCGGGCAGCGCTCCGGTTCGCGTACTTGACGCGTAACGGAACTTCGCGAAGCGAAGCTGATTGGCTCTCCGGTGTCTGTCAACATTCTAAACAGTCCGGAGCGGCCGCCATCTTGTCTCTCGGTAGACAAGAGGAGGCCAAAACAAAGGGGGAAATGACCATAAGGGGGCATAGTAGATCCTCCTTGACCCCCTAGGTTTGATGTGGAGGCTTTAAAAGGGCCCCGCGGGGCAAAAAAAAAAAAATATATTTTTCTTTATTTTTTAAGCAATTATTTATTATTGTGATTGTGTTTCAAAATTTAATAAACTTTCTAAAATTTCACTGTCTGAAATGTCGTTATTTTTATTGAACATAGCTTGTAATCTCTGAGTGTGTAAAATGTCCTCATTTTGAAGGAGGTCATCTACTGCTTGCACACATTGCAGTAGTTCTTGGTCCCAAGTTTCATCCATAAATTCTATATAATTTGGATCAATTATTTCTTGGCTGCTCTCTTGCAGGACAATTTGAAATGAAACTTTGTGTTCGCCTTCCATTTGGCCTGAAATTTGGATAAAATAAATATATATTAGTAGAGAAAGGGCACTGTTGGGATTAATTTTAGATAGGCAGTTTTTATCAGTGAATTTATCTTTGGGCAGTGTATAGTATCAGAGTGGAAGTAGGAATATAAAAAAGTGTATGTGATTTAACGTAAGTAAATTCATAATTATACAAGAGAAACCTAACTCCATCCATAACTATAACAGAGAAGTCTATATAAATCTATAACTACTACAGAGGGATAGTATATAACTATCAGAAAAAGTTTACCATATTAACTTATAGTGCACAATATACTTCAGTTTTTAAAATAACAACTTACCTTTACAAAGAAGTTGAAGTGATTAGTGAAAATCCAATTGAAATGTACACCAGGAAGTAGTAGTCAAAATGGCTGTGTTCCCTTCTCTTCCTTTAAATATATTCAGGTATATAACGAATTAAATGTCAGGTAAAAAAAGTAGAAAATGAAAGTAACATTTTCATTGGTTGTCAATTCCAACACTTCAGATGTGTTATGTGAAGTAATTTACCTCACGGTATTTAGAAAGGTCTACAGGCTAAATGGCTAAATGGAATTTCAATCAAATTTGTGAAAATGGTAGGGATTGGTATGTAGTATGAGCTAATCTATATTTGGTGAAAGTGTCTCCAGTCGTTTTTATGTAAATTACTTTCCCACCTTTTTTTGATGGAGCGCTTCCCGGGGAACGCCCCGGTACGCGAACTGGTGAGCGCCCCGGTACGCGAACCTGAAGCGTTACGGGAGTCCACCATTTTGTGTTTCGGTCGAATTAAGATACAAGATGGAGGGCAAATAATGTTCAGAATGGGTAGAAGGGGACACGGTAGACGTATTTTGACCCCCTAGGTTTTCTGAGGATGGCTGAGGAGGCCCATATGTGCGAGAAATTATTATTTTTTTTTTTTTATTTCGCGCGGTTAGCTTCCGGTTCGCGTACCGGGTAGCGCTCCGGGGAGCGTACTTTGTTGAAAATTAGTGAAAAAAGTTAGAGTAAAATAATAATTGTGAGTGATCAGATGTAGGGTAGCTCTGAGAAGAGCTTTTGGGTTTATGGTACATTTAGGTACTTATAAGTAGGTACCAATGCACAGTCTTAAATTCAGAATGAAAACTCTGTTCCCTTCATCTGAGAAGTGAACTCCATCTCCTCTGTAGATATCTTGCATGTAGTAACGCAAGTTATTGTTGTACATGGAGCCCATTCCATGGTCTCTCATGTAAGCTGAAACAGATTTGTTTACATGCTTCCTCGACTTCTCAATTTGTGGACAAAATTGGTTTGACCACCTCCATTTCTGTCTTTGGCATATATTTGAATATACCAAGGCTGTTTGAGGAAAAAGTGCCATTAATTGCTCAAAGGTGTCCTTTAAAAGCATTTCCAGACCTACTCCAGTCAAAGTGCCCAAATCATTACCTCCACAGTGCACAATTAACAGGTCAGGTTTTGGCAAATGCATAAAGGTTTTCACCAATGGTATCAATTGGTGACATTTTAATCCTCTGTGGCCAAACCACTTAATTTCCACATCTTGTAAATTGAGGTTAGGTAAATTTCTGTTATCAGCATACCTCTGAGCCCAGTAGATGTAACTATGTCCAATAATCCAGACAGAAAACATGGTGAGAGAAGGTTCTGCTGCAGTCAGATGAAGTGTGGTAATGAAATGGCAGTTGAAAAAATAAGAGTTTAAAATGAAAAAAACTGTGGAGTTTCTGTGTTAATGAAGCAGTAACAGTGATTGGTGGATTTTGATTGCTGAAAACAGAAAGTTAGGGTGCATGGATGAGTTCTTTGAAAGATGTAATTTGAATGGTCAAGAAAAAATCATTTAATGAAAGATTGCACTGGATACGCAGGTGCACTGAGAGTTCAGAGTTCAATTGAAACATTGTTGTGTGAACTTGCAAACATCAGAGGTCTTCCAGGAGGTGGTTGCTATGCAAAAAAGGCAGAGAGGGCAGAGGGGGGAAGGGTTTTGATTTGAAAAAAGTGAGGGAAGAGTTTTGATTGGGTGACATGAGAGATATGTGTGATGAATTACAGCATTTCTGTGCTTTCTATAGCTGCAGCCTCTGGAGTGCATACCCTTTGTTCTGCTGAAGACAAATTGGTGTATTTCTGAGACTGTTTTGAAACTCATAAAGTATTTGCTAAGGTGAGAAAAGATTTATTTAATTTAGATAGAGAATAGTGTGCTTTAAGGAGAAAATTATGAAGAAAGTTGTGTTTTTAAAATGTTGCTTTGTCTCAAGTGTTTTACAAATAGATTTTGTTTCTTTGAGAAATTGTAATTGGAGAAAATGTGAAGTATTAGTACTGACAGGGTGTTTTTGTGCATAGGAGCTGTGCAGTGTTTTCAAATTATGACTTGAAAATCGTTTTTGAGGAAAAGGGATGCTTTTAAAATTTATGACAAGGACATAATGGTGTATGCATCTTTATAAGGCATTTGAGTGTCTCTGATGTTATTTTTCCCATTTTAATTTAAGACCTTTCCCCGTGGTGCAAATTCCTTGTAAATATGCTCCCACCTGTGCTTGGCAAATTTAGATTTTGATTGTTTGAGTTACATAGCCATGTTAAAAGTGACCCAAAAATGCTGCAAAGGCTTTAAAAAAACGCTTTCATGTGTCTTAAGGACATTTTAAGTCATTTCCCCATGTGCAGTGTTTTCAAATTAAGACTTGAAAATCGTTTTTGAGGAAAAGGGATGCTTTTAAAATTTATGACAAGGACATAATGGTGTATGCATCTTTATAAGGCATTTGAGTGTCTCTGATGTTATTTTTCCCATTTTAATGTAAGACCTTTCCCCGTGGTGCAAATTCCTTGCAAATATGCTCGCACCTGTGCTTGGAAAATTTTGATTTTGATTGTTTGAGTTACATAGCCATGTTAAAAGTGACCCAAAAATGCTGCAAAGGCAATCAAAAAACGCTTTCATGTGTCTTAAGGACATTTTCAGTCATTTCCCCATGTGCAGTGTTTTCAAATTAAGACTTGAAAATCGTTTTTGAGGAAAAGGAATGCTTTTAAAATTTATGACAAGGACATAATGGTGTATGCTTCTTTATAAGGCATTTGAGTGTCTCTGGTGTTATTTTTCCCATTTTAATGTAAGACCTTTCCCCGTGGTGCAAATTCCTTGTAAATATGCTCGCACCTGTGCTTGGAAAATTTAGATTTTGATTGTTTGAGTTACATAACCATATTAAAAGTGACCCAAAAATGCTGCAAAGGCAATCAAAAAACGCTTTCATGTGTCTTAAGGACATTTTCAGTCATTTCCCCATGTGCAGTGTTTTCAAATTATGACTTGAAAATCGTTTTTGAGGTAAAGGAATGCTTTTAAAATTTATGACAAGGACATAGTGGTGTCTGCTTCTTTATACGGCATTTGAGTGTCTCTGATGTTATTTTTCCCATTTTAAATTAAAAGACCTTTCCCCGTGGTGCAAATTCCTTGTAAATATGCTCCCACCTGTGCTTGGCAAATTTAGATTTTGATTGTTTAAGTTACATAGCCATGTTAAAAGTGACCCAAAAATGCTGCAAAGGCTTTAAAAAAACGCTTTCATGTGTCTTAAGGACATTTTAAGTCATTTCCCCATGAATGTAGGTAGGCCTCACCTTAAACAAACCTCTGGATAGGCCACACCTTATCGTCATCCTGAATGAATCATTTAAAATGCTAGGGACAGATTTATGATAGGTGTATGCCTCTTTTGCGCCACTGTGCGTCACTTTTGTGACGCAGTGGCGGTGCAAAAGATTTGCTATGTGGCGACAAAATTACAAATTGATGCATCTAGGAAGATGTGTCATGCTGTAAAAAAACCGTGCCACATGAAACCGATGCAGCAGTGATGCAAAAGATGCACCATGTTGCAAGACAGGCCTCACTTCATCTCCAACAAGATAAGAAGCTTAGGGATAGATTTATGATGACTGGTGCATCCCCAGGGATGTGCCAGTCATCCTGCGCCGCTGTTCCGCCACCCATGGTGCGCTGCATTTACAATGCGGCGCACCATGGGGCAAAAACGGCACAGATGCGTGACGCATCTGTGCCGTAAAGGTGGCGCATTGCTGGAGCTGCATCGCAAGTGCGATGCAGCTCCAGCAAGGCTCAGGGGTGCCCCATCTCCATTTAATCTGCAACCCTGAGTAGGCCTCACCTTAAACAAACCTCTGGATAGGCCACACCTTATCGTCATCCTGAATCAATCATTTAACATGTTAGGGACAGATTTATGATAGCCGTGTGCCTCTTTTGTGCCGCTGTGCGTCACTTTTGTGACGCAGCGGCGGTGCAAAAGATTGGCTATGTGGCGACATATTTAAAAATTGATGCATCTAGGCAGATGTGTCATGCTGTAAAGTCCTGTGCCACATGAAACCTGCGTCAGTTTTCATATAGGTGTTTTGTTGCAAGGTATGCATTAATTTGCAAGAAAGCCCTGTAAAACTAACACAGTGAAATTTAGAAGATTTCACTGACTCAGCTTTATAGCATTGCTGAATCAAATCATTACGCCTGTTTGAAACAGGCATAAGGAGTGATGCACCATGCAATGTGTTGCTTGCTCCTGTGCATTGCAGTAGACATGTTGCGCTTACGACGTGATTCCTGCAATGTGCTGCTTTTGCGGCACAGATGTGTGACGCATCTGTGCTGTTTTCACTCAATGGTGCTCCACATTGTAAATGCGGCACACCATGGGTGGCAGAGCAGCGGTGCACATTAACTGGTGCATCCCTGGGAATGCGTCAGTTAACATAAATCTGCCCCTTTACATTTAAGTATGAGCAGGGGACACAGAGTTGGTGAGGCTTATCCAAGGTTAAGAAGAGATGAGTCCTGTTCACTGAAAACTTGGACATAGGCCTTACCTCCTCAGCATCGCTGGTCATGGCTAAATAATAGCTGCAAAATGTTACTCTTGTTAAACAATTTTACTATTATATTCTCTGAGATTTGTCTCTTACTCTGCAACATCTCATTGTTGTTCTCTTTCTTTAAAGATAACGACAACATAAACCATGAGTGACAATCAGCAATCAGTTGATTATGACATTATCATTGAACTTGTAATTGAAACGTCAGTGGAAGTAGATCCATTGGATGATTTAAATTCTCAGGATGATGAAGAACATGATGAGGATGCCGATTTGTCAGAATTGTATGACATAGGTTGGGAAGCTGACGTGCTTGAGCCTATGGAACTATAAACATTTATTTTTAGAATTTATAATAAATGAAAAGTAAAAATGTAAACCGTTTGATTTATAATTAAAAACACCTTTAAAAACAGGTTATGTCTAGTGTCTTCAATAAAACATTAAAATATGCTCATAAAATTAGATCAGAATCACATATAAAATAGTAGAGGTAAAATGAAGAAGAATTCTATTTCTTTTCTGCTATTTGTGTATTATATATTTGCCAAAGCACTAAAAAATGTTCTGATGACTGTTATTGATTTACTGTTTGGTAATAGTGGTTAATAACATTTTTTATTATATTTTACCACAGATTCAACTGCATATCATTTCAACATTTCAGCATGCCAACCAAGGATAGATTTAAAAAGGCTGCAAAACGTCAAAGACAGCAGGTACATGAAATAATGCAGCAGTCCTCTACCAAAAAAACTTGTCAAGTCACCAAGAAAGCACCGGGTAAGAGCACAAAAACATTCATAAGAAATATTTGTAGTAAAAAAAATATTACTAGAGAAAATGTTTCAGTCCAGAAAAAGAGAAGCATTTTAAACGGAAAGGAAAGGCCAATCAAAAATGTTACTGCTAGAGCAAGAGATAACTCTGTGCATGATAGTAGAAGGAAACAACAGTTTAGGGACATTCGTAAACGAATGTTCCGCAACAGGATAATTGGCAATTTGTTAAAAAATATTAAGAAAGGTCAACAGAAAGTGGTTTTTTATAAGAGAAAAAAAAAAGTTGAGAAAGTTATTGATCAGGCATTTGAAATTAAACGTAAGTTATTTATTTTGATAATCAATAGAATTAGGAAGCTAAACAAGGCAATTTATGATTTTAAAAGAAATAGTAGATGGAAGAGAATAGTTAATCGTAGTAATTTTTGTGAAGTTTTTTCCGGAGAATGGATGCATAGTTCAAGTTGTGAGGCATTTTTCAATGAGGAGAGTTATTTCCAGGATAATGATTTGGTGCATGCAGTTGACACCAGCGGTCGAGCTTATGAGGTGAAAGATGGTTGTCCAGTTGAAAAAGAAAAACTTGTGACAACAGAGGCAGAAGAGATGTTAGGTAATGAGGTTTTAGGAAGACGTCCTAAGGGACCTGTGTACACCTGGAAGTGTAGTAGTATTTGCAGTGTGCGACAGGATTCCATCAATTTGCTTTGTGATTTTGTACGGACATTTAATAAGAAAAGTTTGAAGCAGAAAATGAAGTTGTTGCAAGAATTAGATCCTTGCAGAGTGAGAGAAGTGACAGGTTTGCATGGTCATTCACTGGCTTGTCTTTCCAGGAGAGTATGCCAGAGTGTTTTTCATCATTTCAGGATGCTAGCAGTGCATCATAATAAAGTGAGGAAATTAGTTAGAATGTTGTATTATGCTAAGAGTCCAGCAGTTATGCTTAAACAATTATGCGCTGCTCTTTTGCATGGTTCTGAAATAGATGTGAAGAATATGTGTGAAGAAATTGAGTTTTGTTACTTTGGAAGTAAAGAGGAGAATGTTGAAATTGACCCAGAAGAAGAGGGTAATGTGGAAGATAGTGTACAGGTTTCCAGTACAGATAATTTTCAGAAGGAAATTGCCACGTTTCAGGTGAAATCAAGTGAGAGGCCTAATTTCACTTGTGTGTGTTGTCGACGCACTTATTATAAGAATCAGACTAAGTTAGTGGATTTATATGCAAAAAGTGAAAGGGAAAATAATAGTGAATGGAAGGATTTCACAACATACTTGATGGTAGAAAATTGTTTTGATTTGGGATTGGATCAACGTGTGTGTACTTATTGTTATAACAAATTAAATCAAAACCAGATGCCTGCTAGAGCAGTTCATAATAATCTGGAATTGGTTGAGATTCCTTCTGAATTGAAGGATTTAAATACTTATGAATCTATTTTGATTCAAAGTATCCATCCCTTTCAGGCTATTGTAAGAATGGAGCCAAAGACAGGGAAATTGCCTCCATCAGATTTACAGAGAGGATTAAAGGGAAAAGTTGTTTATTTGCCTCTAGATTTGAAGAAAAACATTAACACAATTGGAGTAGAAAAAGTGGAAGAGGACCCTCTGGTTATCTTAGTTAATGGGGTTCCGACAAAGAATAAGAAAATATGGCAAGATTTAGTGGATGTTAGGAAAGTCAAAAAGGCAACATTGTATTTGAAAAAAAATAATAAGTACTATAAGAATATATATGTTGCAGAAGAGGAAGTAAGTGAGGAAGAGGATAGCGATTTGTGTGCTGGTCAAATTGAGAAATTAGAACCCTCTACTAGTGAAGAAATATATGAACATTATAGTGTTCATCCTTTGCATTCCAAGGAAGTCATGGGGAATGCTATTGAGTTGTTTCAAATGAAACAAGCCAAAGGGAGTCCCATTAGTGTTTGGGAGGAAAGTTTGGAAGCTCGGTGTTTCCCACAGCTTTTTCCAACAGGTCAGGGAGGAAGATATGATGAGCGACCTCATCAAATTCCTGCTTCTGAATACCGGACTTTGCGATTGTATGCAGGAGATGCTAGGTTTCGACAATGTATTCCCTATTTGTTTCATCTCCTGTTTGAAAGCGATCTGTCTGGACTGTCATATGCAGTGAACCACATCTTGAAAAGTGGTATACACATGCAAAACATCTCGGCAAGTGACTTTATGGATGGGGCGTGGCTTGGCAAGCCACGATGGCGGCTGTGTCCTGCTGAGGCTCCGCGATCGGGCTAGCATCCTGCCCATTTCCTAAGATCGCCGGGAGCCTCAGCCCGCACATTTTGCTCCACAAAGACTTACCTGCGGTGGGCGACCTCTGAAGACGCTACGGGGGCTGCGGACGAGCGCTGATCACCGTCCCGTCCCACACCGGACCCGGAGCCCGGAGCCGGGCGCTGAGTCCCTAAGATGGCGGGCGCGGCTCCCTCTACCAGCGGGGGGAACCACTGCAGGGCTACCCTCGAGGCGACAGCGTTTGGCGGTGGGGACAACTGACGACCCCAGGACTTCACCGCAGGGCACAGAGACCGACTCACGAGCCCTTGCACGCCGACTGAACTCTGGCGGTGACAGCCGGGTACGCAAGATGGCGGCCGGCATCCAGACGATCCACTAACCCGGCGCTCCTGCACGACTGGGAGCCCACCCCAGCACTGATCGGCCCGCTACCTCTGCCTGACGGACGCCGGTGGGGGTGCCTCCTGTATGCCGCTGGATCCTTCAGGCGACCTCGACCCCATTGGAAGGCGGTGAGTGACGACCCCCTACCCCCCCCTCTTTCTCCTCCTGTGACCCTCGGTGCCGGAGACCCGGCGGCATCCTACCCCATCTGGGGCCGCCGAGGGGTCGCGGACGGCGCCGGCCCTTGGTCAGAGGGGGGGGGGGGGAAAAAAGCTCAGAACGCTTCTGCCGCATTAAGTGACCCAGTGGACCTGAGTGCCTGACTTTAAGATGGCGCCCACAGAGGCCGAGACGCCGTGATCGACGCGGACTTCACCCTGCAAGTGCGGTGCTCCACTGACCCCAGGACGCTCACACGCCATACCGGGGTCGCTCATCGACCCCTTCCTCCCTCCCGGACCCTGGTCACCTGCTCGTCGACCCCCGGGGTCGCCTGGGGGGGTGGGGTCGGACCTCGCTGCCAGGCGCCCTGTCCCCGGAGAAACCTGGACGGTGGGAGCAGTCACCATTTGCTGTGCATCTCCTGACACCTGGGCTGTCACCCCCTCGCTACCGCGCATTACCCTAACAGAGGTTCCCTGGAAAGGGGGAACGCAGTGTCCGCCCCGAGACCGGGAGAGGCTAGGGGCCCGACTTACCCTGAACTACTGCCCACCCGGATACACTGAGGAGAGGTGGTTTGCGGATCACGGAACGCGCGGAGGGCAAGCCCCCCCCCATCTTTAACTGCACTCATGGGGAAGCCGAGACCCACGCAGACACCGACTGTCCCCGAGACGGCCCCCGAGAGGATGCCCCAAACGAGAACATGGACGCAAGCCAACTCGTCGCAAACCGACCCCACACTCTCGGCAAAATTGGACCAAGTATTGGCGGCAATCGAATTATCCCGCCTATCAATGGAGGAGAGACTGGGCGTCCTGACGACGGACATCAATCTAATCCGCGACGACCACCGCAAATTGGCGGACAGAGTGAAAGACGGAGAGCGGATTGTGACCGAGCTGCAACCTGCGATGAAAACACAAGCGGCGGAACTGAAGGAAGTCCTGCACCGCGTGGCGGCCCTCGAGGAACGCACGGTGGACCTGGAAGGGCGCTCGAGACGCTGTAACATCCGCGTCCTGGGCTTGCCGGAAGGCATTGAGAACTCGGACCCTCTTACGTACATGGAGCTCTGGACCAAATCTTTCACACCGGAGGCGGAAAGGTCGGCCTTTTTTTCCATTGAAAGAGCACATAGGGTCCCAGCCCGGGCGCCCAAGCCGGGCCTCCCCCCACGCCCCATGTTGGCTAAATTCTTACATTTCCGGGACCGCGATGCGGTGCTTCGTGCGGCCCGGACGGCGGGCCCCCTACAAGTGGAAGACCAACATGTTATGGTGTTCCCGGACTATGCCCGAGAGGTCCAACACCAGCGTTCCACCTACCTCGACGTCAAGAGGCGCCTCCGCGCAAATGACCTTCAATACTCTCTGCTGTTCCCGGCCCGCCTAAAAGTACTGCACAAGGGGAAAGCCCTCTTTTTCAACACGGCGGAGGAAGCACAGGAATGGACTGAGTTCCACTGCCCAACAATCCCTAATCCTGGACCCCAGAGAGCACGCAACAACGCCTTCAGACGCTCCAGGAGACGAGGTGCAAGCCGCACTCGAGCAGGCCGCCCCAAAAGCCAAGCATCATCCCCTACGGGCTCACCCGATCTTACGCAAATCATGCAAGAACGACGAGAGGCCTTGAGAGCGGTGACTGGACTCCACACGTCACTCATGGTGTCGGATTTGGAGGGTCATCCACACCTGTTCACCCCAGAGAAAGACCGGGACAGCGACGGAACAATGTCGGGAATTGGACCGATCTCCTCCCCCCTTGCTCTGATACAAACCTCGGACGCTATCCAGGCCGCTCAACCTGGCACCTCTTCATGATGAAAGAACTTTCCACTGTTATATCCTTCTCATGGTGACCTATTGTGTGGCGCGAAGTCTAGGAGCCTAGACTGCTTTGTTTAATAATTGTGAGCGCTTGCGAGCGATAGACGCTTATCCTACCAGAGCCCGACCCGCGCACAGGCCCAGCAGCGACACACGCTGCCACCCCCGCAGATACCCGTTGTATTTTTCCCCTAGTGGGACATCTGTTTGGATATGCCACCTCCGGTGAATTATCCTCAGTATTGGGACTGTTTCCCACCCCGAGTTCTGTTTACGGTTAATTCCCTGAGTCCCTCCCCCATGATTGTGGAAGCATGGCGCATTAGAAATACTCGAGACGCGTACACACAGGCGGCTGACGGGGGATTCATGGGGGTCCCTCTCCCACTCTTGTCACTGTATGAATGGCAGACTCACGGTCAGACATTAATATCCTCACACTGAATGTGCGAGGCCTGCACACGCCCAGCAAACGTTACACTGTCTACTCATACATTAAGCGCATGTCAGCCAATATTGCGTTCCTGCAAGAGACGCATATGAACGCCACTGAACTCTCTCGCCTGCAGCTCAAATGGCGAGGGACCCTCTGTGCCACACACTATTCAGCGTTTGCACGCGGCGCGTTAATTTGGGTTAGGCCAGGTACTCCCTTCCGAGAGCTCCGACGGGTGATAGACAGAGAGGGCAGGTATGCGCTCCTAGAGGGCATACTTGATGGACAGGGTATACTCCTTGGCAGCATTTACGCCCCCAATATAGATCAGGATAAATTCTGGGATCACCTCACGGGCGTTCTAGCCCAGTTCACTGCAGTCCCGTGGGTATTGGGAGGTGACTATAACTGCACGCTGGACCCCACCCTGGACCGCTCACATTCTCCCCCCGCACACTCCCCGGCCCCCCGACAGGCAGAACTCTTCAGGGCATGGACCACGCACTGGGCACTCACTGATGCATGGCGACACCTACACCCACTGGCTCGCATTTATTCCTTTCACTCGATCCCACATAACCTTAGGGTCCGCCTGGACCGTTTCCTCTGCTCTGCACCTATCCTCCCTAAGATCACTTCCACGGATTACCTAGGTCGGATCCTCTCGGATCATGACGCTCATATCATCCGTCTAACCTGGCGCCCCCCGCACCCACCTGTCCCCACCTGGCGTCTCCCTAGGGACTGCCTTTCAGATCCAGTGTTCAGAGACGCACACGAATCCAGTATCCGCGATTATTTTGCGCACAACACTAACACGGCATCGTCGGTACTGGTTGAATGGGATGCGTTTAAGGTGGTGGCACGAGGGGAATGCATCAAACAGGTGGTGGGAGTGCGTCGCACCTTGGAACGGGCGCTCCAAACCTCGGAACAATCTCTAGCCGCGCTTACTAAACGGCTTGACGACTCGGAGGAGCAAGCTATACTCATGGCCAAGACGAAGACGGAGTATCAGACTGCCTGCGCTGACCTCCGCAGATACAATTTTAGGGCCTACGCCTCTAGGGTTCATAAGGACAGGGACAAGACTGGAACGCTACTAGCCTGGATGGCGAAACAGGACACCGAAATCAAGCCGATCACGGATATTATCAACCCGGATGGTGTATTGGTGCGCTCGCAGGCCGAGATCCTCCTTGCGTTCCAGCGCCACTACACGCAAGTGTACGGGACCCCGTCCCAATCCTCCCCATTCTCTGTGGACCGCTTTTTGGACCCACTGACGCTGCCCAAAATCTCGGACATAGACAAGCGCGCCCTTGACGTCAGGATAAAACCCTCTGACATTACCCAGGCGATTCGTGCCATGTCCCGGAATAAAGCGCCGGGACTGGACGGTTTTCCGCTGGAATACTACTCGACTTTCTCGCCTCTATTAGTCCCCCATTTATCACGGGTGCTCGAGACGTCTCTTCATCTGGGGAGATTACCCCAGTCACTGCGGGAATCCGTGATTGTCACCTTTCCCAAACCCTACAGAGACCCACTCCACATGGGGTCGTATCGCCCCATCACGCTCCTTTCGGCCGACTGTAAGATCATGGGGAAAATTCTGGCTGAACGTTATGCGCAGATCATACGCCCGCTGGTCCACCCGGATCAATGCGGCTTTGTTCCGGGAAGGAACACCTCCCAGAACCTCCGCCGAATCTTCCACGTTCAAGACCAGATACGTGACAGATTTCCCCGCGCCGCCTGCCTCATTATGGACCTGGAGAAGGCGTTTGACACCCTCACCTGGCCTTATCTCTTCTCGGTCTTGCAACGCCTGAATATCGGCCCAACACTCATGGCGTACACACGCCTCTTGTACACCGACTTGACCGCGCGGGTACGTATCGGGAAACGCATATCACCGGCATTCGCAGTTCGGCGAGGTACGCGACAAGGGTGCCCCCTGTCGCCTCTCTTATTTGCGCTAGCAGTCGAACCGCTGGCGGTTCGGCTCCGCCGGGAAGGGATGGAATGGGGCATTCCACTTGCAGACAGTACGCACTGCGTATCCATGTACGCGGATGATCTTCTCATTTACGTCCGAGACATCGAAACGGACATGACCCCTATAGGAACGGCACTAGCGGACTTCGCAGAGGCCTCGGGACTACAGGTAAACTGGGACAAGTCCACGGTTTACCCCTTACACCCGAACCTACCCCCCCGGGAGGTCGGGCTCGGTGCGCGCACCCTCTCATGGTCCGCGGAAGCCCCCCGTTACCTTGGTGTCCGCTTGTATCATTCCCCAGCTGACCTTTTCGAGGGGAATCACCGTAAGGCACTTGCCAGTTTACGCCCGACGGTCGCTTTTTGGAATAAGCTCCCACTGGCCCCGATAGGAAGAATAGCTCTAGCCAAAATGATTATGCTTCCCCGACTCCTTTACCACTTCACGAATTTGCCGGTAATACCGCCCAGATCCTTCTTCCGTGATGTGGACTCCCTCCTAGGGACCCTTATCTGGGGCGAGGGCCGCCATAGGGTCGCCCTGAAAACCCTTCAACTTCCTACGACACTGGGAGGGCTCGGGGCTCCGTCCTTCGAGTCATATTTCCTCGCGGCACAACTCCAATGGCTGTCATACTGGACGGCGGATCGTTACCCTCAGGAGACTGTCACATCGACGGGCAGAATCGCAACCCCGGAACTCACCCGTCTTCTTCTCCCGGGAACCAAGCCACGACGTACGTACCCCCTCCAGGTGGCGATAGCGCGCCGGTGCATGATGCGGATCCACCGATTGTCCCCTCATAGGCCTCCGTATTCCCCGCTGTTACCATTGATAGGCAGCCCCAGGCAAGACTCCTACTTTACGGCGCCATTCTTCACCGAATGGTCGCACTGCGGCATCACGGATCTGGAATCGTTATTTGAGGAAGGCCACTTAAAATCACTTGACCGCTTGACCGCTGAATACGGTCTCCCCCCGGGCCAATTCCTCAGGTATCGACAGCTGATAGCCGGATACCGACCCCATTTTAACCTCTGCACTGGCGAGCCAGACACGCATCCAGTAATACACGCTGTCCTGCGTATGGGGGTGGGACGCCACTTAGTTACCTGGCTGTATAAATCCATTCGGGAACTTTCACAAGCACCTCTGACAACCTTGCGGGCTACATGGGAGGAGGACATAGGTCGCGCACTGCATGACTCGGAATGGACTAAAGCGCTTGAGGCCCCTAAACGCGTCTCTAGGAATGCCCGCTTCAAGAACATACAATACTATATCCTCCACAGGGCGTACCTCACCCCAGCGCGCTTACAGAAGTTCTATCCCTCCACACCATTCTTATGCCCCAGATGCTGCTCCCCTGCCGCAGACTTTCGCCACATGTTCTGGAGCTGTCCAGACCTTCACTCCTTTTGGCAAGCGGTACACAACACGCTGTCTGACCTGACAGGCCTTACTACACTATCCACCTGGGAATCCAGTGCGTTAGGTATCCTCCATGTCCCTAAGCAAGCCCCAGTGCATAGGCGCTTCGTGTCCTTAGCGCTCCTGTTGGCGAATAGATGCATAGCCATGCGTTGGCGATCCCCGGAAGGTCCCCCTATAGCAGCTTGGACGGGGGCGGTCAGTAAATGGGCGGCGGCGGAGGAAGATGCTCTTAGAGAGGAAGAAGCCAGGGGCGCGCGAAAATTTCCCATTTCCATGGAATGGGCCATGCTTCTCTACAGTTTTCGACAATGCACGCGAATGGGTGACCCTCCTACTCCCTCTCCCCCCCCGGCCCGTGAAGACCGTTTACGCCTGGCTGTTGTTCCCCTCCCTGCGGCAGGCTCTGGATGCCCCCTGCGTCCTGATTGACTTCCCACCCTCCTGGAATGCGAGCTGAATAGCCCCTCGGGCTAGTTTCCCCCCGCCCCCCCCCCGACGCCCACCGCCGATGTTTCCACCACACTTGCGCCTACACGCTTCCCTCCCACGGTTTTGTCCCCCCCGTTTTCTGGTACCGCCATTACGTGGACTATACAGGCCCCGCTCCACCGCCCTTTGAGACGGGACATTATACTCCTGTTAACATGCACTGTCCTCCTTGCTCTACCAGTTCATGGTCTTCTAACCCACACACATGGTTGCATGGCATGTACTGATTTTTAGAGGAAATGGATATTTGTACCAGTTGTTTAAACGAAAAACACGTTGCACGCATGGCTGAATGTTGAGGCCACGTCAGCGGCTTATTCACGATGTACCGTATACTTTGATGCAACAATAAAACAAATTTAAATAAAAAAAAAAAAAAGTGACTTTATGGATAAAGTCAATGTCCAAGACAGTATTTTGGATTCTCACCTGATTAATCTCATGGCGTGTCAGCGTGGTACTAATGAGTACTGGTACCGTCGTCATGGTGATTTAAAATGTATGCTGAGGAACTTAGGAAGTCCCACATGGTTCCTCACTCTGAGCTGTTCCGAGTATGGCTGGGAAGATTACTTGAATTTCTACGAGAGGCAAATGGAAACATCGAAAACATCGAATTCAAGACACCCGGAGAACTGTGTTCTTTGGATCCAGTCAATCTATGCCGGTACTTCAATCATAGATTTGAAGCTATGATGTCTTTCATCATGAATAAGAAGAATCCACCTCTTGGAGAGGTGTTGGATTTCTTCTGGAGAAAGGAGTACCAAGCAAGAGGTGCTCCTCACATACATATGCTGTTGTGGATCAAGGATGCACCTAAATTTGGAACGGATCCAGAAGACTCAGTGATGAGTTTCATACAACAGTATTCTACGTGTGCTGTTCCAAACGCAAAGGAGAAGAAAAGCCTAAGAGAAAAAGTTCTACGTTTCCAAAGCCATCGTTGTGGAAAGTACTGTCGTCGTAAATTCCGAAACAAGGACAAGTTCTACACCAAATGTCGTTTCGGGTTTCCACGACCGGTGATTTCTAAAGGAAGAGTAAACAGTTTCATGTCTTCGCTGCGACATAATGTGATGAAGAAATCACCGAAAAACACATACAATTTGAAGAGGAACGAAGAGTCCAAGTACATCAACGACTACAACCCAGTGATTTTGTCCATGTGGAATGCTAACATGGATATACAGTTTGTGGCTGATAACTGTATGGCTGTGGCTCGGTATGTGACATCTTACATCACCAAAAAAGAGAAGACAGAATTGAAGGATATGTGGGAGGACATTTCCCATGAAAAGAGCCTCAGTAAGAAGTTGTACAGTTTCAGTCTGAAGATGTTGCCGCATCGAGAAATCGGAGCTTACGAATGTTCTGACCGGTTGTCTTCAGCAAGTCTCTATGCCAAATCTAGGAGTATCGTTTGGGCGAGTCTTGGTCTTGCTGCAACGCGTAATCGAGTTCTGAAACCTGTGCGGGAAATTGAGTATTTGGCGGAAAAGGAGCCAAACAGTACCGACATTTTGAAGACCAACATGTTGGATACATATTATCCAAATCGAAGCAGTCACCTCGAGAATGTTTGTCTGTATGAGGTTCTTCAAAATTACATATTCAAGAGGAACATCAAAGAAGATACTGAGAAAGGAGTGTATGCTGTAATTGGAAGTGAGGGATGTCTGGTCAAGCAAAGAAAATGCCACTTGGTAAACCATCGAAAATTGAGTGGCGAATCTCCTGAAAAAAAGGAGTTTTTCTATTTAGCACTTTTGCAACTTTTCAAGCCTTGGCGTGCAGAAGAGGAACTGCTTGGAGATTTCCTCTGTTACGAAGACTCTTTCACTGCCGCCAAGCAGACCATAGAATGTCCTGCTTTTCCCAAATATGTAGAAATGTTGAATGCGGAAATCGAGCAGGAAGCAACGATTGCAGCCGAGATTGCCAGAGACAGTTCTCAGGACAGTCAGAGTTCTGCTTCATTGAATCAGGATCCACTAGGAGGACCTGTTATCGAAAATGAAGCTGCCACTGCCATGAATGAAGTGGAAAGAGCCATGGCACATGCTCAGGAGGATGCGGTTAACTTAGAAGACTTGGAAAGACAACTCAACGTTGAGCAGAGGAAAATATATGACGAAGTTACCATGCAAATTGATCATGGATTAAGTCATGAGAAGAAAGAGTGCTCATGTACGTCGTTGAAGCCTGTCCGACTGTACGTGAGTGGAGAAGCGGGAACTGGAAAAAGTTTCCTCATTAAAGCAATTTCATGTTATTTGCAGGAAAGGACTGAGTCATCGCTGTCTTGTGTTGTCACCGCTCCAACTGGACTGGCAGCACATAACATTAAAGGGATTACTTTACATCGTTTACTGATGCTGCCAGTGGAGCATGACAACAAATTACAATATCATAAGCTATCTGGAGATGCTTGTTGTGAAGTTTCAAGAATCTTGAGGAAAATGAAACTTCTTATCATTGACGAAGTAAGCATGGTTTCCAATGTCATGCTTGCCTTTGTACATTTGAGAATGCAAGAAGTTCTCAAAACAGAGTATGATGTGTTATTTGGTGGCAAACACATCATTGTTTTTGGAGATCTTCTGCAGCTGACACCAGTGAAAGGGCAACCTGTGTTCAAAATGCTCACGCATGAAGATACCAGGAAGTGCCTAGGGAGCATTGGCAACGTCAATATATGGTTAAACTTCAATTATGCTGAACTGCATGAAAATATGCGTCAGGCGAAGGATGAAGTTTACAAGAATATTCTACAAGATGTTAGAATTGGAAAAGTGACCGAGCATGGGAAAGAAGCTTTACATGCACGATTACTGTCAAATTTATATCCAGAACAAGATGTTGTACCTGAGAATATTTTTCAGAAAATTACTGAGAAGAAATCTGGAATATGTTTGATGCCAACTCTTGCAGAATGTGCCATCTTCAACAACAAAATGTTGCATTTAGAAAAGCAAGAGATTGTGAAACTGGAAGCTATTGACAGAGTAGAGCATATGGGATCAACAATTATTTTGTCTGAGAATTTGAAATCCAAATTGGATTCATTAGAGAAGACTATATCTAAAACTGCAGGTTTTGAAAAGACTCTGAATGTGTGCTTAAACTGCCGTATAATTTTAAGAAGGAATTTACATGTTGAAAGAGGTCTGGTAAATGGATCAATGGGTAATGTTATTGATTTTGTGAAATACAGAAATAAAGATGGAATTGAAATTTTTAAAAATTAAATTTGATGGCATTGAGGAAGTACAGCTAATTGGTCGTTGTTCTGCTAGATTTTTGCTTGTAAAAGACTTATATGTTCGCCGTAAGCAGTTTCCTGTTTGCTTGGCATATGCGGTGACAATCCATAAATCGCAAGGTTTAAGTGTAGACAGTGCATTGGTGAATATTGGCAGTTCTGTGTTCAAGGAGGGTATGGCATATGTGGCATTGTCAAGAGTTAGAACTTTATCGGGATTGTACTTGATTGAGTGTGATGTCACAAACATTTGTGCGGATCTAGATTGTGTTAAGGAATACAATAGGTTGAGAAGAGAGTATGCGCCACATTTGCCTCAATATCCTTTGTTTGAGAAACGTGTGGTAGGCCGGAAACGAAGAAATGTGACCAATACTAGGGAGGTTGTAGCAAAAAGACGAAAAGTCGATGAACCTGAAATTATAAGCAGAAACAAAAAGGATTCTGTTGAAGATGTTGTTGGTTTTCAATTTGAAAACAGTTCTGGTGTCAACTGCTATGCTAATGTAGTGGTTAATGTTTTGTTTTCTCTAGAAAATGTAAAAGAAGAGATTGTGGTCAATTCTGATCAAAGATTTTGCAGTTTGTTAAATACTGTGTTAGAGAAATGTAGCACTGATAGAACAAAAATAGAAAGTGTGTCTGAAATTCGAAATCTGTTAGACAGATGTTCAGGCCAAACACAATTCTCTCAAAATATTCAGCAAGATTGTCAGGAGTTTTTAATGTATATGCTTGATGTATTGCATGCTGAAGGTGTAGATGTAGATCACCTGTTTGGGCTTTCTTATCAATGGCAGCATGACTGCGAGAACTGTAGGGTATCAAGTACTACTAGTGTAGACTCAGAACGATTTATATATTTAACTTTGCCAGACAGTAAATCAGTCTCCTTTAATAAGCTAGTAAAAGCAGCTGATCACAACATGGAGTGTAGCCAATGTAAATCTGAATTGATGTCAACATTATTTATACGAACATATGGCCAGTATGTCATTTTAATGTTCCAACGATGTAGGCCTGATGGAACAAAATTGACAACTTTAATTAAAAAATGTGTGGCTTCACAGTTGTCAATATCAGGAAGGACTTTTGTAACTGTAGCAATTATATATCATGACGGTCCTTCAATAACATCAGGACATTACACAGCTTATTTAAAGTCTAGAAATGGCTGGTCATTCTGCAACGATTCTGTTTTAATTTTCAAAAAAAAATTGCCGTATGACCTTAAAAATTCTTACCTGGTGTTTTTAAAACCAAAATTTTAGGGAAAGAATCTCGGGATGTGCTCTGAGGAATTTCAAGAAGTTCTAATGGCTCCTACACGATTTGGCCTTGAGGATAAGTGTAGTACAGAGACATAACTTCTTACCATAACACTGGACGTCCTGGAAAAATAACTGCACTTTGAATGAGTTCAGAAAAACTATTTCTTTTTATAAGCTAATTCAAGCAGCCAATCAAAACATGGAGTAGAGGGAATGTAAGTCTGCAATGCTGTCTACTGTTTTATATTGCTTTGTGATTAAAAGTGATGTAGAGAATTAAATAATTGTAGTAGTCATAGAGGTAGTGTAAGTCTGCTTCATAGTAAGCAGTATCAGTGTCATAGGAAATGTAGAACATGAGTGAGCAAGAAGGGTAAGATATTAGTAGTCCAGGATTGTGAAAATGATCTTCAACATTTTAATTCTGAAAGTTGCGGAAATACAACATGACGGGATTGGCTTACAAGAATTCCAAGAGTTATAAATGGCTCTGACATGATTTGGCCTTGTGGAAACGTGTGGTAGAGAGCGAGAAGTCATTTATTGTATGTAACATATTTTTCAAAACGATGGAGGTTTTCTTTCAGAAAGTGGTGGGCTGAAAGTAATAACAGCACAACAGAGTGTAAGCTGTTCATAGGACATCCTTCGACGTCATGGAAAGTAAGTTAACTTTAAGGAGTTCTGAATTCTGATTTGTTATGTTGTATGGGTTTTTTAAACACAATCATTTTGATTGTGTTTTTTTTCCCCGCTGTTATATGATGAATACCTTCAAGTCACTGTTTTTAGTGAAATTTGATACATTCTGAGAACAGCAAAAATAAACCATTTAACATGTATAATTAATTCTGTACTGTTTGCATTTATGATGTACATGTAGAACTGTGTAGGAGGCATGGAGAAGGTGAGGCTTCTGTAAGTGTCAAAGTTGTTGCATACAATGCTCATATTCTACGTAGTCTTTCATATGATAGACTACATTTCCACAATGAGATACCTAAGCAAAGGAAACACAGGTGATATGATTGTGGAATGAGCAAAAAAAATTGCACGTTTTTCAATTATATTACCTGTGTTTCCTAACATTACACATCACATTGTGTAGATGAGGTTTAGGCCTGTTCCTGGAGACAGAGGAGGTCTGATATTTGTTCAAGAGTGCAGTGGACATGACTCACTTCGTTGGTAGGCCTGCACATGTATTATCTCCTCTGTATTCTTCAACAAACCTAAATTTCATCTGCAACTCTGAGTAGGACTTACCTGAAACAAATCTGTGGATAGGTTACACCTTATCGGCATCTTGAAACAATCATTTAAAATGTTAGGGTCAGATTTATGATGGCCGTGCGCCTCTTTTGCTCCGCTGTGGGTCACTTTTGTGTAAAAGATGCACCATGTTGCAAGATAGGTTTCAGTTCATCTCCAGCAAGATACCATCAGTTTAAAATGTATATAATTAGCACTGTGTAGGGGGCATGCAGAAGCTGAAGCTTTTGTAAGTGTCAAAGTTGTTGCATGCAGTGCTGCACTTCTGGGTACTGTTTCATATGCTGGACTACATCTGCACTATGAGATACCTAAGCAAAGGCAACACAGGTGATGTGATTGTGAAATGAGGAAAAGAAACTCCACATTTTTCAATTACATCACCTGTGTTTCCTAAGTTTACGAATGACATTGTGCAGATGAAGTTTAGGTCTGTCCACGGACATAGAAGAGGTCTGGCCTTTGTTCAAGAGTGAAGTGGACATGACTTACTTCATTGGTAGGCCTTCACATGTATTATCTCCTCTGTATTCTTCAACAAGCATAAATTTGATATGCAATCCTGAGTAGGCCTCACCTTAAACAAACCTCTGGAGAGGCCACACCTTATCGTCATCCTGAATCAATCATTTCAAATGTTAGGGACAGATTTATGATAGGTGTATGCCTCTTTTGCGCCACTGTGCGTCACTTTTGTGATGCAGCGGCGGTGCAAAAGATTTGCTATGAGGCGACAAAATTACAAATTGATGCATCTAGGCAGATGTGTCATGCTGTAAAAAACCCGTGCCACATGAAACCGATGCAGCAGTGATGCAAAAGATGCACCATGTTGCAAGACAGGCCTGACTTCATCTCCAACAAGATAAGAAGCTAAGTCTTCTGTAAATGTCAAAATTGTTGTATATACTGCTCAACTTCTATGTACTCTTTGATATGCTAGACTCCATCTGCACTATGAGATACCTAACCAAAGGCAACACAGGTGATGTGATTGTGAAATGAGGAAAAGAAACTCCACATTTTTCAATTACATCACCTGTGTTTCCTAAGTTTATGAATGACATTGTGCAGATGAAGTTTAGGTCTGTCCACGGACACAGAAGAGGTCTGGCCTTTGTTCAAGAGTGAAGTGGACATGACTTACTTCATTGGTAGGCCTTCACATGTATTATGTCCTCTGTTCTCTTCAACAACTCGAAATTTCATTTGGAACCCTGAGTAGGCCTCACCTCAAACAAACCTCTGGATAGGACACATCTTATTGGCATCCTGAAACAATCATTTAAAATGTTAGTGTCTTGCGACACTTTTGTGAGACAACAGCAGTGCAAAAGATGCACCATGTTTTAAGATAGGCCTCACTTCATCTGCATCAAGATACTGTTAGTTTAAAATGTATATCTTTAGGATTGTGTAGGGGGCCTGGAGAAGCAGAAGCTTCCGTAAGTGTCAAAGTTGTTGAAAAACTGTTTGTCCTTCAATCTTTTCCCTTGTCTTTTCTAATTTTTAAATACATGTTTTAATATTTTTCAAATGTTTGTTCTCTCTTTCACAGATTGAAAGTATAAAAATAAAAAGTGAGTAAGTTAACGACAATTATAAGGTAAATGTTTTGTACTCTTTTCGTTACATTTCTATCACATTCACCTACTATTAGTTCCACAGCTTCATTTCTTTAACCCTCAGTTTCCTGCCTTTGCTACTTTCCTCATTCCTTTCTCTATTACCTACTTACTCAACTCCTTCCACTCTTTTTCTCAGTCCCTCTCTTCTCATAGTTCCTCACTCTTGTTCACTCACTCCGTCTCTATTACTCTTAGTGTCTTTGACTGATCACTCTTTCACTACTTGTTCATAATGCTTTCTCTGTGTAGTTGAAGCACACTAAGGGGCATATTATGAACACAGCCAATAAAATTATTGCTGTTTTTATTGGCAGAAAACTGCTGCAAAAGTGGTTTTAGCGGCAGTTTTGTGCTGCAAAAGCGGCTTTAGCGACACATTTCTGCCGATAAAAGCTGCAAAACTTTTATTGGCTATGTTGATGATATGGCTCTATGTTATTTACATTTCTTTGCTGTTTCAATTAATCTTTTTCTGTTATTTTTTCTTTTCTGTTTTCTGTTTTTTCTCTCTGTTATTCCACATGTTTTAATCTTATTTTGAACATTCACTCACATTCTCCAAGAAACTCTTCTTTGTTATTGTTCTACTCTCTTTTTTTCTTTCACTTCCTTATCTATTTTGTTTTTCACAATTATACCCTCTTCCATCTTTTCTTCGGTAAATAGATCTATTAAACAGTATCTCTGGTTTACCCCCTATAGCTGTCTTTCTTTTAACATTACTCTCTGTTTACTTCCCTTATACTTACTCTTCTTTTTAAAAAAAAAAAATGTTTTGGTTCGCTCCCGGTTCGCGAACCGGGAAGCGAACGGGGAAGCGAACCAAAAGAAATAGAGCTTACCAGAGTGCTAAACATTCTAGCAATTTTTTTTGAAAGGGGAGGTAGTTCTGAAAAGAACTTTTTTTTAATGTTTTTGTTGTTTTATATATTTTTTTTATTTTTCTGAAAAATTTTTGTTTTTTTTGTATTTTTTGAACAGTTTTATGTTTTATTTTTATTTTGATGGAGGGGAAACAACAAAAAACAGGCATTGGAAAGGGCTCAACAGGAGCAACAAAAAAAAATTACTGTCTGGGGCGTTTAGGGCAATTGTGATTTTCATAAGCTAGGTTGATTAAGGTAATGCTCATATTGCCACATGACAGTAATGCACCGCAATACAAACAGGTAAACTTCATATGGACAAAGTTGTCCTGAATGTTTGGCACGGTTTCCCGTGCCTCTGCTCCTGTCAAAGATATCTGTGATGATGACCTGGCCACAGGAGTTGGTGGGTTGTCCTGCAGGTCACGCATCTCTGCCCGGCTGTAGTTTAATGGATGCCACCTGCTCATATGACGATGCATGGTGTAGTTACCGAAGTTATACTTTTTTAAGGTGCCTCTAGATAACTTCTCTTTACATATGAGGCAGGTGACATATCTAGCATTAACTTTCTTCTGCCCTTCAGGGATTGAAAAAAACTGCCAAATAAAACTGGTTTTCCGATGAGAAACCCGGGGCTGCTCTTGTAAAAACTGTGGTCCTTCTGTCTCCTCTTCCTCTTGATCATCCTCTTCCTCCTCTGTGTTGCTGATGAACTGGGGAGGTGGTCCTCTCTTCCCATGAGGAGGTGGTGGGGGTCCACCAGCTGAAGCTACCAATGAAGCCATTGCTCAAATATCAAAAAAGGTCTTCCTCTCACAAAGATGAAAGTCAGAGTGAGGAAAGAAGGAGGGGTTTTCATCATTTGGGAAAAACAATAGTTCTAAACCAATGAAAAGTGTTATTTTTAGGTCACCTGACCTAGCCTTACATCATTATGAAACCAAAAGTGAAATGAACCAATGTAAAGTTGTATTAACAAGTCACATGACCTGTTACGATTATGTTACGCGCTGCGGAAGGCGCCCCGGATCGCTTCCGGGTCGCTGCGCTTCGCGCCTCGGTTCGCGCTCCGGAGCACTTCCGGGTGCGCTAACGCGGCGCGTCATAAGACGCATTACGCGGCAACGCGATACGTCGCGCTTTCGCGACGCCCCCCGGATCGCTTCCGGGGAGCTGCGCTTCGCGTCTCAGTTCGCGTACCGGAGCACTTCCGGGTGCGCTAACGCGGCGCGTCATAAGATGCATTACGCGACAATGTGATACGTCGCGCTACCGCGACGCGTCACGATGTTGATTTCTAACGCGGCAGTTGCGCAAACGGAACGTTTACCGGTTCGCGGACCGGGTCGCGGCATCAAATTGAGCTAACGGGAAGCTTCCCGGTTCGCGAACCGGGAGCGAAGAAAAAAAAATATTAAAATTTTTTTTTATTAATAAACATATAAAATATATTTTGGGATTTAAAGAAGAATACATTTTACAGCTACAGATATTAGCTTTTCAAAAACCAATGAAATTCACTGCAAAAAACCATAGGTTATAGACCATATATAGTTAGGAATTAGCATTTACAAAACCTTGAAAATTCACTGAAAAAACCATAGGTTATAGACCATATATAGTTAGGAATTAGCATTTACAAAACCTTATTTTACTCACACAAAACCATTGAAATTCCATATATAGTTAGTTGTACTAACTATATATCGCGCACCCGCAATCCACTGCTGATCATGTCACATATTACATCATTCATGACATGGTCAGTGACATCACTGATGACATCACTGATGACATCTCAAATGACATCACTGATGACATCACTGATGACATCTCAAATGACATCACTGATGACATCACTGATGACATCTCAAATGACATCACTGATGACATCACTGATGTCATCTCAAATGACATCACTAATGACATCACTGATGACATCACTGATGACATCTCAAATGACATCTCAAATGACATCACTGATGACATCTCATTTGACATTACTGATCACATCACTGATGACATCATTCATGTGATATTATGATGAACCTCTTCAGACTCTTATATAACCTTAGATACACTCAGTATAAACATACACTCACAGACTGTCACTCATCCATGGAGTTACTCACACACCTAGTCAGTCATGCAAAGAATCAATCACACCTCCATTTCCTCAACTATACAGTTATACACACCTTACTTATTCAAACATATACTAAAACATATTTACTCACTTATACAATCCTGGATACAAGTTCACAATGATCCATACAGCCACTCACACATTCACTGGCTCTTATGCACAGTTATTTATATATGTCAACTCTCACTTGTACTGTATTTTACATATGTACTTACTTTGACATGTAGCACTGAGATATCCATTCACTCACCAATACACTCATGCACACAGTCAACCGCCCATACAGCTGTTTCCACATGCACTTTTGAACCCATACATCTAGTGAATCAACTGCTCACACATCTATGCACAGAGTCATACACCTCCCAGCCACCCACACACACACTCAGTCTCCCATACAAATGCTTGGGCAACCAATCAATAACCCATATAGTTAATCATATAGCTACTGATCAACACATGCAGCAGTTTACAGAACAACAGACATAATGATGCACAAATTAAGACAGTTTAGTCACTAACCCATGCACTCAGTGAGACACATTTAATCAGTCACTCATACAGTCAGTCATGCCCCTACTAAATCCTTCATCCAGACACTTATACATCCACTCATTCTTCAATATGTAAGACATATTTTAACTTTACAGAAACATACAGTCACTGGATGTTGTCATCAGTGATGTCATCAGTGATGTCATTTGAGATGTCATCAGTGATGTCATTTGAGATGTCATCAGTGATGTCATCAGTGATGTCACTGACCATGTCATGAATGATGTAATATGTGACATGATCAGCAGTGGATTGCGGGTGCGCGATATATAGTTAGTACAACTAACTATATATGGAATTTCAATGGTTTTGTGTGAGTAAAATAAGGTTTTTTAAATGCTAATTCCTAACTATATATGGTCTATAACCTATGGTTTTTTCAGTGAATATATATATATATTCAGTAACCCATATAGTTAATCATATAGCTACTGATCAACACATGCAGCAGTTTAAAGAACAACAGACATAATGATGCACAAATTAAGACAGTTTAGTCACTAACCCATGCACTCAGTGAGACACATTTAATCACTCACTCATACATTCAGTCATGCACCTACTAAATCCTTTGTCCAGACACTTATACTTCCACTCATTCTTCAATATGTAAGACACATTTTAACTTTACAGAAACATACAGTCACTGGATGTTGTCATCAGTGATGTCATCAGTGATGTCATTTGAGATGTCATCAGTGATGTCATCAGTGATGTCACTGACCATGTCATGAATGATGTAATATGTGACATCATCAGCAGTGGATTGCGGGTGCGCGATATATAGTTAGTACAACTAACTATATATGGAATTTCAATGGTTTTGTGTGAGTAAAATAAGGTTTTTTAAATGCTAATTCCTAACTATATATGGTCTATAACCTATGGTTATTTCAGTGAATTTTCAAGGTTTTGTAAATGCTAATTCCTAACTATATATGGTCTTTAACCTTTGGTTTTTTCAGTGAATTTCATTGGTTTTTTAACAGCTAATATCTGTAGCTGTAAAATGTATTCTTCTTTAAATCCAAAAATATATTTTATATGTTTATTAATAACTTTTTTTTTTAATATTTTTTTTTCTTCGTTCCCGCTTCGCGAATCGGGAAGCTTCCCGTTAGCTGACCTTGATGCCGCAAAATAGACCGCGAGCCGGTAAACGTTTCTTTACCGCAACTGCCGCGTTAGAAAACAACATCGTGACGCCTCCCGTCCGCATGACGTTTCGCGTTGTCGCGTGATACGTCATATGACGTGCTACGTTAGCGAACTCGTACGCTTACCGAGTCGCAAAGCACAGGTTTCTGGAAGCAAACCGGGAGGCCCTGCAAAGCGCGTAACGTAAACACAGCAGGTCATGTGACTTGGTAATAACACTTTTCATTGGTTCATTTCACTTTCGGTTTCCTAATGATGTAAGACTAGGTCATATGATCTAAAATGAACACTTTTCATTGGTTGAGAACTATTTTTTTTCCCAAATGGTGAAAATCCCTCCTTCTTTCCTCACTCTGACTTTCATCATTGTGAGAGAAAGACCCTTTGTTACCAGTGAGCAATGGCTTCTTTACTAGCTTCAGCTGGTGCTTCCCCACCACCTCCACCACATCCAAGGAAGAGTGGACCACCTGCTAAAGTTATAATTCAGCAAGAAGAGGAAGAAGAGGAACAGGACGACCTAGATAATCTCCCTATTATGGCCAGAAGATCTGTTGTACCGGAAGTAACGGGACCAGAGGGCAGGGAGATGGTGCCAAATATACAAACGAGATTTCGTGAAGTAAAACAAGTCTGCGTACATTGCAGTGGATTCATTTGCTACGGAGAAAGTAGCATCACTCTGATCAACAGAGCTATTGACAATCATGCTCATGTTTGTCCGAAACTCCCCAAACAATAAATTCTTTTTTTTTGTTTTCTTGCTCCTGTTGAGCCCTTTACAATGAATCGTTTTCGTTGCCCCCTCCGAAAAAAAACAAAAAATATATAAAACTGTTCAGAAAAATTCAAAAAAAGTAGAAAAATAATAAAAAAAATATAAAACAACAAAAACAATTTAAAAAAAAGTTCTTTTCAGAACCACCTCCCCGTTATTAAAAAATTGGTACAATATTTGCAACTGTGCCAACCTCTATTTCTCTTAGTTCGCTTCCCAGTTCGCTCCCCGGTACGCGAACCGGAAGCGAACCCAAAAATTTTTTTTTAAAAAAAGAACAGTAAGTATAAGGGAAGGAAACAGACAGTTATGTTAAAAGAAAGACAGCTATAGGGGAGTAAACTAGAGATACTATTACCCGTAATCCACTGCTGATGATGTCACATATTACATCATTCATGACATGCTCAGTGACATCATCAGCAGAGGATTGCGGGTAACAGTATCCCTAGTTTATTCCCTATAGCTGTGTTTCTTTTAACATAACTGTCTGTTTCCTTCCCTTATACTTACTGTTCTTTTTAAAAAAAAAATTTTAGATCAGTCAGAAACAGTGAAAGTAATGAAATATAAAAGACTACGTAGAATATGAGCACTGTATGCAACAACTTTGACACTTACAGAAGCCTCACCTTCTCCATGCCTCCTACACAGTTCTACATGTACATCATAAATGCAAACAGAACAGAATTAATTATACATGTTAAATGGTTTATTTTTGCTGTTCTCAGAATGTATCAAATTTCACTAAAACAGTGACTTGAAGGTATTCATCATATGACAGCGGGGAAAAAAAAACACAATCAAAATGATTGTGTTTAAAAAACCCATACAACATTACAAATCAGAATTCAGAACTCCTTAAAGTTAACTTACTTTCCATGACGGCCAAGGATGTCCTATGAACAGCTTACACTCTGTTGTGCTGTTATTACTTTCAACCCGCCACTTTCTGAAAGAAAACCTCCATCGTTTTCAAAAACATGTTACATACAATAAATGACTTCTTGCTCTCTACCACAAGTTTCCTCAAGGCCAAATCTTGTCAGAGCCATGTATAACTCTTGGATTTCTTGTTAGCCAATCCCGTCTTTTCGCATTTCCGCAACTTTCAGAATTAAAATGTTGAAGATCATTTACACAATCCTGGACTAGTAATATCTTCCCCTTCTTGCTCAATCATGTTCTACATTTCCTATCACACTGATACTGCTTACTATGAAGCAGACTTACACTACCTTTATGACTAGTACAATTATTTAATTCTCTACATCACTTTTAATCACAAAGCAATGTAAAACAGTAGACAGCATTGCAGACTTACATTCCCTCTACTCCATGTTTTGATTGGCTGCTTCAATTAGCTTATAAAAAGAAATAGTTTTTCTGAACTCATTCAAAGTGCACGTATTTCTCAATAACGTCCAGTGTTATGGTAAAAAGTTATGTCTCTGTACTACACTTATCCTCCAGGCCAAATAGTGTAGGAGCCATGAGAACTTCTTGAAATTCCTCAGAGCACATCCCGAGATTCTTTCCCTAAAATTTTGGTTTTAAAAACACCAGGTAAGAGTTTTTAAGGTCATATGGCAATTTTTTTTTGAAAATTAAAACAGAATCATTGCAGAATGACCAGCCATTTCTACACTTTAAATAAGCTGTATAATGTCCTGATGTTATTGAAGGACCATCATGATATATAATTGCTACAGTTACAAAAGTCCTTCCTGATATTGACAACTGTGAAGCCACAACATTTTTAATTAAAGTTGTCAATTTTGTTCCATCAGGCCTACATCGTTGGAACATTAAAATGACATACTGGCCATATGTTCGTATAAATAATGTGGACATCATTTCAGATTTACATTGCCTACACTCCATATTGTGATCAGCTGCTTTTACTAGCTTATTAAAAGAGACTGATTTACTGTCTGGCAAAGTTAAATATATAAATCTTTCTGAGTCTACACTAGTACTACTTGATACCCTACAGTTCTCGCAGTCATGCTGCCATTGATAAGAAAGCCCAAACAGGTGATCTACATCTACACCTTCAGCATGCAATACATCAAGCATATACATTAAAAACTCCTGACAATCTTGCTGACTATTTTGAGAGAATTGTGTTTGGCCTGAACATCTGTCTAACAGATTTCGAATTTCAGACACACTTTCTATGTTTGTTCTATCAGTGCTACATTTCTCTAACACAGAATTTAACAAACTGCAAAATCTTTGATCAGAATTGACCACAATCTCTTCTTTTACATTTTGTTTAGAAAACAAAACATTAACCACTACATTAGCATAGCAGTTGACACCAGAACTGTTTTCAAATTGAAAACCAACAACATCTTCAACAGAATCCTTTTTGTTTCTGCTTATAATTTCAGGTTCATCGACTTTTCGTCTTTTTGCTACAACCTCCCCAGTATTGGTCACATTTCTTCGTTTCCGGCCTACCACACGTTTCTCAAACAAAGGATACTGAGGCAAATGTGGCGCATACTCTCTTCTCAACCTATTGTATTCCTTAACACAATCTAGATCCGCACAAATGTTTGTGACATCACACTCAATCAAGTACAATCCCGATAAAGTCCTAACTCGTGACAATGCCACATATGCCATACCCTCCTTGAACACAGAACTGCCAATATTCACCAATGCACAGTCTACACTTAAACCTTGCGATTTATGGATTGTCACCGCATATGCCAAGCAAACAGGAAACTGCTTACGACGAACATATAAGTCTTTTACAAGCAAAAATCTAGCAGAACAACGAGCAATTAGCTGTACTTCCTCAATGCCATCAAATTTAATTTTTAAAAATTCAATTCCATCTCTATTTCTGTATTTCACAAAATCAACAACATTACCCATTGATCCATTTACCAGACCTCTTTCAACATGTAAATTCCTTCTTAAAATTATACGGCAGTTCAAGCACACATTCAGAGTCTTTTCAAAACCCGCAGTTTTAGATATACTCTTCTCTAATGAATCCAATTTTGTTTTCAGATTCTCAGACAAAATAATTGTTGATCCCATATGCTCTACTCTGTCAATAGCTTCCAATTTCACAATCTCTTGCTTTTCTAAATGCAACATTTTGTTGTTGAATTTGGCACATTCTGCAAGAGTTGGCATCAAACATATTCCAGATTTTTTCTCAGTAACTTTCTGAAAAATATTCTCAGGCACAACATCTTCGTCTGGATATAAATTTGTCAGTAATCGTGCATGTAAAGCTTCTTTCCCATGCTCGGTCACTTTTCCAATTCTAACATCTTGTAGAATAGTCTTGTAAACTTCATCCTTTGCCTGACGCATATTTTCATGCAGTTCAGCATAATTGAAGTTTAACCATATATTGACGTTGCCAATACTCCCTAAGCACTTCCTGGTATCTTCATGCGTGAGCATTTTGAACACAGGTTGCCCTTTCACTGGTGTCAGCTGCAGAAGATCTCCGAAAACAATGATGTGTTTGCCACCAAATATTTATTTATTTATTTATATTTATTTATTTTTTGCACTTATAATGCGCGCAGATACCCACAAAGGGTTTCCCGGCGCAACAAATGTAAGAGCTGAAAAAGCAACCAAAAACGCAGAAAAACAACCCATTAGAAGCCTGCTATTATTTGTCAAAAAGCCAGGTTTTTACACCTTTCTTGAAACTGGCAAGATTTACCTCCTTACGCAGGGCCAAAGGCAAGGAGTTCCAGAGGACTGGTCCCAGATGGGAGAACGACTTTCCCCCCATACGGGCCAGTTTAAATCTGGGAACCACAAAGTTGGCTCCATTTGAAGAACGGAGGTTTCGTTCAGGGACGTAGGGCCTAACCAAATTCTGCAGGTACTTTGGTGCAGTCCCTGCCTTGATCCTAAACATGTAGGTCAATGCTTTAAACCGAACCCGGTTCTCAACCCTAAGCCAGTGAAGATCCTTTAGGTGCTTTGAGATCCTGGCTGTCCTAGGGATCTTACAAAGCAGCCTGGCGGCGGAATTTTGGACCAGTTGGAGCCGCCTGATCACAGCTAGATTGGAGCCCAGGTATAAGATGTTACCGTAGTCAAGCCTAGATGTAATCAATGCATTGACTACGGTCTTCTGGGTCTCCATAGGCAGCATCCAAATGATCTTCCGTAACCATTTCAGGATGGTAAAACACATGCCAGCTACTTTGTTTACCTGCTGTTTCATTGATAGAGAGTCATCAATGCATACCCCTAGGTTTCTGACTTGAGTGGCCGGACAGGGAAAAACACCCAAGGAGGGCGGCCAATGAGTATCCTGCCATAGATCTCTCTTTTTCCCTAGGAGAAGAATCTCCGTCTTCTCCCCGTTAAGCTTCAGCTGATTAGTTGACATCCAGCTGAAGACTTCCTGCAGGCCTGTTTTCAATGCAGAGGGGGATGAAGGCTTTGCATTGGTAAGGGAAAAGATAATCTGCGAATCGTCCGCATAAGACATAAGTTCTAGACCAACTCGCTCGGCTAAATCAGCGAGTGGGCGGAGATACAGATTAAAAAACAGCGGGCTCAAAATTGAGCCCTGCGGCACACCATGTGGAGACGGAAAGGTGTCAGACTGGGCTTGGGAGGACGAGATCTGAAACGTCCGGTTGCTCAAGTAGGACGCGATCCACTCAAGCGCTTTCCCTCCGACACCATCATCACTCAGCCTAGCAAGTAGTCTGTTATGTGAGATGGTGTCGAAGGCCGCACTAAGATCAAGTAAGACAAGAGCAACCGTTTGCCCCTCATCCAAAAGTCCCCTAATCTTTTCAGTAACTCCCAAGAGGGCGGACTCGGTGGAGTGGCCGGCCCTAAAACCTGACTGAGTAAAATGAAGTAAATTATTGTTCTCAGTATACATTGAGAGTACACCGTGAATGTGTTTCTCTAAGATCTTAGAGAACGCAGGCAACAGGGAAATTGGGCGATAGTTGGCCAACACCTCCGGATCCGCCGCCGGTTTTTTCAATAGCGGGCTGACCATGGCATGCTTCCACGCCGCTGGAACAGTTGCCAGGTGGATGGAGGCATTTAAAATATCAGCAATCGTCCCCAGGGCTGGATTGTCCAGCTGCCTCAAGATGTTAATGGGGAGAGGATCACATGGAGAGCCTGATTTAATGGACACAACTAAGGATTTCAGGATGTCCAAGGAAATGAGTGGCCAGGAGTCAAGCTGTGGTCCAGTTTGATTTGCCAAGCGTGGAGACGGAGCTTCCCCAACGTCTCTCATCGGGGGATTAATGTTGGCTATAATTTTCTCTATCTTTTCCACAAAAAACGTGGCAAGATTTTGGCATTTTTGGGAGGTCAAGGGAGGTGTGGCAGCCATAGAATTTGCGCCGGCCAATTCCTTAACAGTGTTAAAGAGAGTCCGTGCTTTGTTTGCGGCTGTGTTGATAGTCTCAGTTATGTAACAAGCCTTAGCTCTAGTGCAGGCTCTGTGGTAGAGGTTTCTGGCACTACGATAAATTTCCTTTGTTCGAGGATCGTAATGCTGTCGCCATTTCCGCTCTAATGCCTTACACTTGGTTTTTTCTACTTGTAACTCAGCATTGTACCAAGGGGCTGGGGGGCGATGAACATTGCCTCTGCACTTAGTAGCGGGCAAACAGATGTCGACTGCTCTCTCCAACCAGGTATGGGCTTCACGCGCTATCGTTTCCATATCGGTGCCCAAGACGGGGGGGTGAGTCCTTAGTGCATTCTGCAACTCGGACAGATCTAGCCTTTTCCAATTTCTCATAAGAATTGGGGGCCGAGCCAAAAGTGACGGCTTAGGGTCAGTAGGGGAAATGCTAAAAAGGGTTAAAAAGTGATCCGACCAACAAATAGGGTCGGTTTTCAACCATTTTAGTTCGTGTAGGTTGGATATTATGGGATCCAACAAATGGCCAGCTTGGTGAGTGGGTCCCTCATTCCGCAATGTCATATTAAGAGTGTTCAAATCTTCCAGAAGGTTAGCAACCGTGCTATTTGATGTATCCTCCAGGTGGAGATTTAAATCACCCAGTAGGGTCAGATTTTGGGCATTCAGAAAATAGGGTGAGATGACGTTGGCCAAATTCGCAGCCCAAATATTACTGCTTCCAGGAGGGCGATAAATTAAAAAACCAGAAAAGGTAAAATTAGGGTTCAGTGCAATTTTAAAAAATGCTGCTTCACATCCAGGGATGTTAACCGCTTGGAAAACACAATTGAATTCCCTTTTAAAAATTACAGCAATCCCCCCTCCAACCTGTCTTTCCCTATCGACTCTAGCGATAGCATAATTAGAAGGTAATGCGGCCGCTACATCTGGGCCAGCACCATCGTGCAACCATGTCTCTGTAAGGAAAACCGCACATGGTTTTTCTTCTATTAAAAGATGGTAAATATCTGCTTTATGCTGAGGCAGTGATCTGCAGTTGACAGTATAGAATGTAAAAGAACAAGTGTTCTGAGCCACTGTTGGGGACGGTATCCTACGTTTATGTATCACATCTGGGTAGGGCTGATAATTGGATAAAGCAAAAGCACAATGATGACAGCTTTGAGAGCCCGCTAATACAGGAGTTAAAATAGAGCATTTACTATTTGTACAAGGGCGCAGAGCCTTTAGTTGGCCCGCCGAGAGCATACCTCTGACAGCGTTTCCTGCCCCGTGCCCCGACCTGGCCCGGACGGGCACAGACGGGCTGGTCTTTGGCTCGTCTTCGGCGCAGTCGATGGCGCCTACCCTGCGCGCCATCGCTGCGCGCTGGGGCTGACGAGTAGCTAAATACCCTCAAGAAGCGGAGGTCTAGAGCGCTAACCGCTCGACGCTCCGTGAGGTGCCGCCCCTGTCCCGCCCTCGACAACCGCGATTGGCTAGAGTGCCGGTTGCCTTAGGATTAGGCGGAAACAGTTCACGGGACAACAATTAGGGTCACAGGTGAGTGCAAGTGAGTGCTCGTTTTTCAGAGTGCTATTAAAAACATCCTACAAATTCTGTAACAGTTCTAATAAATTTTAAAATTAAAGCTTCTGCCAAAATACACAGCGCGGAGTGCATAAAATAATTTCCAGCCTCTGAAACACGGGCTGCGTTTAAGTGATTTCAGTGCTCAGCGCCCAGCGGGGAGTAGCTGCCACCAAACTCGGACCGCGTGGAACGTCTGCCTCCTCGCAACCTAAATACCCTCAAGAAGCGGAGGTCTAGAGCGCTAACCGCTCGACGCTCCGTGAGGTGCCGCCCCTGTCCCGCCCTCGACAACCGCGATTGGCTAGAGTGCCGGTTGCCTTAGGATTAGGCGGAAACAGTTCACGGGACAACAATTAGGGTCACAGGTGAGTGCAAGTGAGTGCTCGTTTTTCAGAGTGCTATTAAAAACATCCTACAAATTCTGTAACAGTTCTAATAAATTTTAAAATTAAAGCTTCTGCCAAAATACACAGCGCGGAGTGCATAAAATAATTTCCAGCCTCTGAAACACGGGCTGCGTTTAAGTGATTTCAATGCTCAGCGCCCAGCGGGGAGTAGCTGCCACCAAACTCGGACCGCGTGGAACGTCTGCCTCCTCGCAACCTAAATACCCTCAAGAAGCGGAGGTCTAGAGCGCTAACCGCTCGACGCTCCGTGAGGTGCCGCCCCTGTCCCGCCCTCGACAACCGCGATTGGCTAGAGTGCCGGTTGCCTTAGGATTAGGCGGAAACAGTTCACGGGACAACAATTAGGGTCACAGGTGAGTGCAAGTGAGTGCTCGTTTTTCAGAGTGCTATTAAAAACATCCTACAAATTCTGTAACAGTTCTAATAAATTTTAAAATTAAAGCTTCTGCCAAAATACACAGCGCGGAGTGCATAAAATAATTTCCAGCCTCTGAAACACGGGCTGCGTTTAAGTGATTTCAATGCTCAGCGCCCAGCGGGGAGTAGCTGCCACCAAACTCGGACACATCATACTCTGTTTTGAGAACTTCTTGCATTCTCAAATGCACAAAGGCAAGCATGACATTGGAAACCATGCTTACTTCGTCAATGATAAGAAGTTTCATTTTCCTCAAGACTCTTGAAACTTCAAAACAAGCATCTCCAGATAGCTTGTGATATTCTAATTTGTTGTCATGCTCCACTGGCAGCATCAGTAAACGATGTAAAGTAATCCCTTTAATGTTATGTGCTGCCAGTCCAGTTGGAGCGGTGACAACACAAGACAGCGATGACTCTGTCCTTTCCTGCAAATAACATGAAATTGCTTTAATAAGGAAACTTTTTCCAGTTCCCGCTTCTCCACTCACGTACAGTCGGACAGGCTTCAACGACGTACATGAGCACTCTTTCTTGTCATGACTTAATCCATGATCAATTTGCATGGTAAGTTCGTCATATATTTTCCTCTGCTCAACGTTGAGTTGTCTTTCCAACTCTTCTAAGTTAACCGCATCCTCCTGAGCATGTGCCATGGCTCTTTCCACTTCATTCATAGCAGTGGCAGCTTCATTTTCGATAAGAGGTCCTCCTAGTGGATCCTGACTCAATGAAGCAGAACTCTGACTGTCCTGAGAACTGTCTCTGGCAATCTCGGCTGCAATCGTTGCTTCCTGCTCAATTTCCACATTCAACATTTCTACATATTTGGGAAAAGCAGGACATTCTATGGTCTCCTTGGCAGCATTGAATGAGTCTTCGTAACAAAGGAAATCTCCAAGCAGTTCCTCTTCTGCACGCCAAGGCTTAAAAAGTTGCAAAAGTGCTAAATAGAAAAACTCCTTTTTTTCAGGAGATTCGCCACTCAATTTTCGATGGTTTATCAAGTGGCATTTTCTTTGCTTGACCAGACATCCCTCACTTCCTATTACAGCATACACTCCTTTCTCAGTATCTTCTTTGATGTTCCTCTTGAATATGTAATTTTGCAGAACCTCATACAGACAAACATTCTCGAGGTGACTGCTTCGATTTGGATAATATGTATCCAACATGTTGCTCTTCAAAATGTCGGTACTGTTTGGCTCCTTTTCCGCCAAATACTCAATTTCCCGCACAGGTTTCAGAACTCGATTACGCGTTGCAGCAAGACCAACACTCGCCCAAACGATACTCCTGGACTTGGCATAGAGACTTGCTGAAGACAACCGGTCAGAACATTCGTAAGCTCCGATTTCTCGATGCGACAACATCTTCAGACTGAAACTGTACAACTTCTTGCTGAGGCTCTTTTCATGGGAAATGTCCTCCCACATATCCTTCAATTCTGTCTTCTCTTTTTTGGTGATGTAAGATGTCACATACCGAGCCACAGCCATACAGTTATCAGCCACAAACTGTATATCCATGTTAGCATTCCACATGGACAAAATCACCGGGTTGTAGTCGTTGATGTACTTAGACTCTTCGTTCCTCTTCAAATTGTATGTGTTTTTAGGTGATTTCTTCATCACATTATGTCGCAGCGAAGACATCAAACTGTTCACTCTTCCTTTAGAAATCACCGATCGTGGAAAGCCGAAACGACATTTGGTGTAGAACTTGTCTTTGTTCCGGAATTTACGACGACAGTACTTTCCACATCGATGGCTTTGGAAACGTAGAACTTTTTCTCTTAGGCTTTTTTTCTCCTTTGCGTTTGGAACAGCACACGTAGAATACTGTTCTATGAAACTCATCACTGAGTCGTCTGCATCCGTTCCAAATTTAGGTGCATCCTTGATCCACAGCAACATATGTATATGAGGAGCACCTCTTGCTTGGTACTCCTTCCTCCAGAAGAAATCCAACACCTCTCCAAGAGGTGGATTCTTCTTATTCATGATGAAAGACATCATACCTTCAAATCTATGATTGAAGTACCTCATACATTGACTGGATCCAAAGAGCACAGTTCTCCGGGTGTCTTGAATTCGATGTTTTCTACGTTAGCATTTGCCTCTCGTAGAAATTCAAGTAAGTCTTCCCAGCCATACTCAGCACAGCTCAAAGTGAGGAACCATGTGGGAGTTCCTAAGTTCCTCAGCATACATTTTAAATCACCATGACGACGGTACCAGTACTCATTAGTACCACGCTGACACGCCATGAGATTAATCAGGTGAGAATCCAAAATACTGTCTTGGACATTGACTTTATCCATAAAGTCACTTGCCGAGATGTTTTGCATGTGTATACCACTTTTCAAGATGTGGTTCACTGCATATGACAGTCCAGACAGATCGCTTTCAAACAGGAGATGAAACAAATAAGGAATGCATTGTCGAAACCTAGGATCTCCTGCATACAATCGCAAAGTCCGGTATTCAGAAGCAGGAATTTGATGAGGTCGCTCATCATATCTCCCTCCCTGACCTGTTGGAAAAAGCTGTGGGAAACACCGAGCTTCCAAACTTTCCTCCCAAACACTAATGGGACTCCCTTTCGCTTGTTTCATTTGAAACAACTCAATAGCATTCCCCATGACTTCCTTGGAATGCAAAGGATGAACACTATAATGTTCATATATTTCTTCACTAGTACAGGGTTCTACTTTCTCAATTTGACCAGCACACAAATCGCTATCCTCTTCCTCACTTACTTCCTCTTCTGCAACATATACATTTTTATAGTATTTATTATATTTTTTCAAATACAATGTTGCCCTTTTGACTTTCCTAACATCTACTAAATCTTGCCATATTTTCTTATTCTTTGTCGGAACCCCATTAACTAAGATAACAAGAGGTTCCTCTTCCACTTTTTCTACTCCAATTGTGTTAATGTTTTTCTTCAAATCTAGAGGCAAATAAACAACTCTTCCCTTTAATCCTCTCTGTAAATCTGATGGAGGCAATTTCCCTGTCTTTGGCTCCATTCTTACAATAGCCTGAAAGGGATGGATACTTTGAATCAAAATAGATTCATAAGTATTTAAATCCTTCAATTCAGAAGGAATCTCAACCAATTCCAGATTATTATGAACTGCTCTAGCAGGCATCTGGTTTTGATTTAATTTGTTACAACAATAAGTACACACACGTTGATCCAATCCCAAATCAAAACAATTTTCTACCATCAAGTATGTTGTAAAATCCTTCCATTCACTATTATTTTCCCTTTCACTTTTTCCATATAAATCCACTAACTTAGTCTGATTCTTATAATAAGTACGTCGACAACACACACAAGTGAAATTTGGCCTCTCACTTGATTTCACCTCAAACGTCGCAATTTCCCTCTGGAAATTATCTGTACTGGAAACCTGTACACTATCTTCCACATTACTCTCTTCTTCTTGGTCAATTTCAACATTCTCCTCTTTACTTCCAAAGTAACAAAACTCAATTTCTTCACATATATTCTTCACATCTATTTCAGAACCATGCAAAAGAGCAGCGCATAATTGTTTAAGCATAATTGCTGGACTCTTAGCATAATACAACATTCTAACTAATTTCCTCACTTTATTATGATGCACTGCTAGCATCCTGAAATGATGAAAAACACTCTGGCATACTCTCCTGGAAAGACAAGCCAGTGAATGACCATGCAAACCTATCACTTCTCTCACTCTGCAAGGATCTAATTCTTGCAACAACTTCATTTTCTGCTTCAAACTTTTCTTACTAAATGACCGTATAAAATCACAAAGCAAATTGATGGAATCCTGTCGTACACTGCAAATACTACTACACTTCCAGGTGTACACAGGACCCTTAGGACGTCTCCCTAAAACCTCATTACCTAACACCTCTTCTATCTCTGTTCTCACAAGTTTTTCTTTTTCAACTGGACAACCATCTTTCACTTCATAAGCTCGACCACTGGTGTCAACTGCATGCACCAAATCATTATCCTGGAAATAACTCTCCTCATTAAAAAATGCCTCAGAGCTTGAACTATGCATCCATTCTCCAGAAAAAACTTCACAAAAATTACTACGATTAACTATTCTCTTCCATCTACTATTTCTTTTGAAATCATAAATTACCTTGTTTAGCTTCCTAATTCTATTGATTGTCAAAATAAATAACTTACGTTTAATTTCAAATGCCTGATCAATAACTTTCTCAACTATTTTTTTTCTCTTATAAAAAACCACTTTCTGCTGACCTTTCTTAATATTTTTTAACAAATTCCCAATTATCCTGTTGCGGAACATTCGTTTACGAATATCCCTAAACTGTTGTTTCCTTCTACTTTCATGCATAGAGTTATCTCTTACTCTAGCAGTAACATTTCTCATTGGCCTTTCCTTACCATTTGAATTCTTTCTCCTTTTCTGGACTGAAACATTTTCTGTAGTAATATTTTTTTTACTACACATATTTCTTATGACTGTTTTTCGACTCTTACCCGGTGCTTTCTTGGTGACTTGACAAATCTTTTTGTTAGAGGACTGCTGCATTATTCCATGGTCCTGCTGTCTTTGACGTTTTGCAGCCTTTCTTACTCTTTCTTTGCTAGGCATCCTAAAATCTTGAAATAATCTGCAGTTGAATCTGTGGTAAAATATAATAAAAAATGTTATTAACCACTATTACCCAACAGTAAATTAATAACAGTCATCAAAAACTTAACACACTACTTAAGTATATAATATACTGAAGCCTATCTCCAATTTTTCGCTGTACAGGACTCATCTCTTCTTAACCTTGGATAAACCTCACCTACTCTGTGTCCCCTGCACATAATTAAATGTAAAGGGGCAGATTTATATTAACTAGCACATCCCCAGGGATGCACCAGTTAACGTGCACCGCTGCTCTGCCACCCACGGTGTGCCGCATTTACAATCAGATAGGACAAAGCTACATCAAAACCCTGCGCCTGCTTGAAGCAGGCATAGATCTTGACGCAGGTAGGCTGAAAGCTAAAGCAACAACTAAGTGTCGTGTGCAGAAGTTACAAAAAAGGAAAAATGGCGTTTAAACCAGTAATGAGACCATGCTAACGTAATACAGAGTAAAAATATCCAGGATCTACATCAGTTTGGGGTTCACGAACCTGGCAGGTACAAGGCACTGAGGCTTTCCACCGTGCATGTCTCATCCCAAAACATATGTTGTTTGTGAATGAAACAATTTCCCAGACCAAATGCTTTGGATTGGCTACTTCTAAAAAATTAAACACCCCTACTATCCCGGAGTTAGAGGAATATGATGGTTGGAGTAATTTTACTCGTTGTCTATTAAAGATTTACAGGCCCTACTCCGTAATTCTTCCTTTAACATTTCCAGTATAAATCCAAAAGGTTGACTGCTTTGGCAACGTGCCTTATCCACGGTTTAATAACGCTGCCTTTTGCTTTATATAAGTTTTCAAATTGTATGAAATATATACCAATAGGTCGTTATTAACCTTTAGGTAGTGGTTTTCTTCATGAAGTCTGGTCGCTTCCATACACATACAGATTTTCAAAGATGATCAAGAACTTTATCTGAATGGAGAGGAATGCACTGAGACGCCAGATCATTCACTAATGTGTAGGCACATACAGTTACACGGTTCATGCAACAAACACCGACCAAATATGGCTTGCGTGTTGCAAGGCACACCAGTTCCTGCTATCATCCCCACGTTCAAGTTCTTGGAAAATGGTAGTTATTTGATGCTCAATAATGAAGATTGTTCTGGGTTAATTAAAAGTATTCATTTTATCGTAACAGTAAATGAACGGGTTATTTGCTGCAGAAATGTTCTATTTCCTCCCACACATGAACATAGGGAGTTTTCAATCTGGCCACAAATACCAACCTTGGGAGCACATTTCAACGGCATGGCAAGAATAAGAGCTATTTTGTCTCAGAGAGAGGTGGCCTTGAGTTCGGCCCGTGAAACTTTCGTGCTTCACACAGCGAACACCCGTACAGAGGTGCAGACCCTTTTAAATACAGATTCGCCTTTCCATTTCAGCAAGATGGTTCGGACTATCTCTAACGCGTCCTCCACAAAGGGCCTGGCGCACTTTTTTAAAGTTGTTACCAGTGGTCTCGTGACTTCATTTGAGAAAATCTTTGGAGTCATCCCTGCTTTCTTACATTCTATTTTTTCCACTCTGCTTCGTGGATTCCCATTTTTACTTGCATTACCAGCGGACGCTCTTGTGCTTTTTTACATTTTTAAATATGGATGTCCCTCCTGTGCAAGCTCCCGCCCTGCAGCTGCTGACACTGTTCCGCAATCGCATGCTAGAATATTATGGCACAATGCCGTTGGCGATATTAAGCACGGCATATGGATTATCTTTTCTATGCTGATGTGATTCCTTCAAATCTAAGACACTAAAGTATCGGCACGCCCTAAACCAACACAAAGAGACCTTCTTAGCAAATAATATATTATGTGTATTAGGGAGGGTGAGATATAAGCAGCCGCGGGCCGTGGAGGGAGTTACGGTGGGGCATGGATGCGGGGAGGGGGAGGGGCAGGGTGGAGCCCTCTCCACCCTGCCCCTCCCCCTCCCCGCCTCCCTGCCCCACCGTAACTCCCTCCACGGCCCGCGGCTGCTTATAAGTGTTGCTAACTCTTATTCATTTACAGCATGTTAACATACTGTCACCATTCGCTTTTTATGTACTATTGACTATGCTGGTAATTTTGCTACTGATAATATGTGTACTTGTATAATCTAAGATACTACGCCTGAGAAGACGGCATTAGTAAATAAACATTTCAAATACACATGTGTTCTTCTTAACTCCATGTTCTCGTTTCTAAGAAATATATAACGACCGACTGTTCATGAGTTCCACGTATCCTGAGGTACTATAAGTTCATATTCTGGATTGTCTAAACATTGAGAGTTTGTTATATCCAATGTGACACTGTACCTAGCTTGCTAAGGGGTTTTGATTACTAAGGTGAGTTTTGGGACACCCTAATTCGCCGAGGTTCCAATCCTCTGTCCACAGTTCTGTGTCAGAACAGAAACCCTGCGACAGGGGCACCCCTCAACCTTACTGGAGCTTCATCACACTTGCGATACAACTCCAGCAATGCGCCAACTTTACGGCACAAATACGTCACGCATCTGTGCTGTTTTTGCCCCATGATGCGCCGCATTGTAAATGCAGCACACCATAGGTGACGGAACAGCGGCACAGAATGACTAACACATCCCTGGTGATGCGCCAGTCATCATAAATCTATCCCTATGCTTCTTATCTTGTTAGAGATAAACCGCCATATGTATCATCAAAGTTTTTTGCATTTCCTAAATAGCGAACTTTAAGGAATAAATAGCGATTCTTTACCATTCCTAGTTTGCGATGACCTATTTGCTAATTACAAATTACCCATTCATTTCCATGCAGCAGGAGGCCCATAGGAATGAAGGTGCAATTTGCGATTAGCAATTACCTCATCGCAAATTACGAATTTTTCCGACGGTGCAGGGGTGTCTCAAGAACACCCTGCTGCACCCCTGAAAAAGAAATTTGGGGTCATATGGCGCACATAAATTTTGAAAACATTCCTTTACCTCAAAAACGATTTTCAACTCATAATTTGAAAACACTGCACATGGGGAAATGACTTAAAATGTCCTTAAGACACATAAAAGCATTTTTTGATTGCCTTTGCAGCATGTTTCAGTCACCTTTAACATGCCTATGTAACGGAAACATTCAAAATCTAAATTTGCCATGCACAGGTGGGAGCATATTTACAAGCAATTTGCTCCACAGACAAACTTCTTACATTGAAATGGGAAAAATAACATCAGAGACTCTCAATTACCTTATAAAGAAGCAGACACCATTATGTCCTTCTCATCAATATTAAAACCATTGCTTTTTCTCAAAAACGATTTACAAGTCATAATTTGAAAACACTCCACAGCTCCTATGCACATAAAAGCCCTGTCAGTACTAATTCTTCACATTTTCTCCAATTACAATTTCTCAAAGAAACAAAATCTATTTGTGAAACACTTGAGACAAAGCAACATTTGAAAAACACAACTTTCTTCATAATTTTCTCCTTAAAGCACACTATTTTCTATCTAAATTAAAGAAATCTTTTCTCACCTTAGCAAATACTTTGAGTCTCAAAACAGTCTCAGAAACACACCAATTTGTCTTCAGCAGAGCAAAAGGTATGCACTCCAGAGTCTGCAGCTATCAAAAGCACAGAAATGCTGTAATTCCTCACACATATCTCTCATGTCACCCAATCAAAACTCTTCCCTCACTTTTTTTCAAAGCAAAACCCTTCCCCCCTCTGCCCCCTCTCTGCTTTTTCTGCATAGCAACCACCTCTTGCAAGACCTCTCACACAACAATGTTGCAATTGAACTCTGAACTCTCAGTGCACCTGCATATCCAGAGCATTCTTTCATTTAATGATTTTTTCTTCGCCACTCAAAATACATCTTTCAACGAACTCATCCATGCACACTAACTTTCTGTTTTCAGCAATCAAAATCCACCAATCACTCTTACTGCTTCATTAACACAGAAACTCCTCAGTTTTTTTCATTTTACACTCTCATTTTTTCAACTGCCATTTCATTGCCACACTTCATCTGACTGCAGCAGAACCTTCTCTCACCATGTTTTCTGTCTGGATTGTTGGACATAGTTACATCTATTGGGCTCAAAGGTACGCTGAAAACAGGAATTTACCTAACCTCAATTTACAAGATGTGGAAATTAAGTGGTTTGGCCACAGAGGATTAAAATGTCACCAATTGATACCATTGGTGAAAACCTTTATGCATTTGCCAAAACCTGACCTGTTAATTGTGCACTGTGGAGGTAATGATTTGGGCACTTTGACTGGGGTAGGTCTGGAAATGCTTTTAAAGGACACCTTTGAGCAATTGATGGCACTTTTTCCTCAGACTGCCTTGGTATATTCAAATATATGCCAAAGACAGAAATGGAGGTGGTCGAACCAATTTTGTCCACAAATTGAGAAATCGAGGAAGCATGTAAACAAATCTGTTTCAGCTTACATGAGAGACCATGGAATGGGCTCCCTGTACAACAATAACTTGCGTTACTACATGCAAGATATCTACAGAGGAGATGGAGTTCACTTCTCAGATGAGGGCAACAGAGTTTTCACTCTGAATTTAAGACTGTGCATTGGTACCTACTTATAAGTACCTAAATGTACCATAAACCCAAAAGCTCTTCTCAGAGCTACCCTACATCTGATCACTCACAATTATTATTTTACTCTAACTTTTTTCACTAATTTTCAAGAAAGTACGCTCCCCAGAACGCTTCCCGGTTCGCGAACCGGGCGCACTCCACGCAAAAAAACTAAAAAAACTGTATATTTTTTTTTGCCCTGCGAGACCCTTTCAAAGCCTCCACATCAAACCTAGGGGGTCAGGGACGATCTACTATGCCCCCTTATGGTCATTTGCCCCTTCGCTTTGGCCTCCTCTTGTCTCTCGATCCTACCAAGAGACAAGATGGCGGCCGCTACGGACTGTTTGGAATGTTTACAGACGCCGAAAAACCAATCAGCTTCGCAAACCTCCGTAACGCGAAAAGTACGCGAAGCGGAGCGCTGTTACAGATATATATCTTTTTTTGAACGTTAATTTCTCAAAATCCACTGGAGCACATATATTGAGACCTAGCAAAGGCACATCGGGCTACCAGTCCCTACAATTTTGCCAAGTTTCGAGCAAATCCATTCAGCCGTTCGATTATTATTATTATTTTTTTTTTTTGCCCCGCGGGGCCCTTTTAAAACCTCCACATCAAACGTAGGGGGTCAGCGAGGATCTACTATTCCCCCTTATGGTCATTTGCCCCTTCGCTTTGGCCTCCTCTTGTCTCTCGATCCTACCGAGAGACAAGATGGCGGCCGCTACGGACTGTTTGGAATGTTGACAGACGCCGGAGAACCAATCAGCTTCGCTTCACAAAGCTCCGTTGCGCGAAAAGTACGCGTCCTGGGACGCTGCCCGGTCCGCTGTTACAGATATATATCTTTTTTTAAACGTTAATTTCTCAAAATCCACTGGAGCACATATATTGAGATCTACAAAAGGCACATCGGGCTACCAGTCCCTACAATTTTGCCAAGTTTCGTGCAAATCCATTCAGCCGTTCGGGCTAAAAGTGAGGCCAACCGCCCTATGGAAATTAACATGGGAAAAACGCGTTTTGGGACCCCCCTTTTTTCTCGGCCCCCCCTTGACGAACCCCCCCAAAATTTTCAGGGGCTGCTCAGAAACAAAATGTGCCATTTTCCTGAAAATTTCAGCCAATTCCGTCCACAAACGCCAAAGTTATTAGACATAGAATTTTCAAAAATCCCATAGAGAAAAAATCCTAACTATATATACCTACTGGCGACCGCCAGTAGGTAATATATCCGATTTTCCCTTATCTCCTGTCCAGCCGACGAAATAAAGGGAGAGAGGCCACTGCTCAAATCTAATTCCAGTGTGTTTATTCAATACCAGATGCAGCAAAACAGCCCAGTGCGTTTTGGAGCAATCTGGTTCTTGGTCACAGGTCAGGTTATGTTTGCTCCCACATATGTTAAATATACCATGTGATTCATTATACATCAAATATGAGTGACAGATTTTTGTGAGAAACGGGTAGCGTGGTGCAGAGCGGGTGGGCCAAACTCAGGGGGAAATATGTAAAGCATCCGCGCAGCACACACAGGTGACACACAAGGCACACTACAAAAAGAAACTCCACACCAGGTTGCATGAAAAATAACTTGTGTATTATACCAACCACAGTAGGGTGCAATCACAGTTGTGAACACGGCGCCAACTGGCACCAGGTAGCCATATACAGAGGATTATTTACAGGGCAGGGCCAATCGGGCTGCTGCCAACATCATCACCAAGTACACAGATAAAATGAAAGTCCATAAGCAGTAAACGTATAACAGCCAGTAGTTACTGGCCAGACCATGCCCTTAGTAGAAATCCTTGGCATAAACATCAACAATGTGCACCCTAGAAAAAATCAATAGGCCCATCAGCACAACCATAGGTATGAACACATTTGTATACATCACTTTAGAATGAGGCATAACCTGGAACATCAAAGCCTGACATTATGCAACTTCATATGCATTAGGCATCAGTAGGCATAGAAACCACCACAGCATGAAGTTAGCATAAAATCGCATTAGCATAGGTATAAATCATGAACATGGGGCACACTATGCATAACCATAGGCACAACACATATGACCATGGAGGGATAAACATATTTGCATAAATCACTCTAGGCATATACTAAGGAGGCCTTGGGCATAGAACCTCATGCAGGGCATCAGTAAGAAGGAAAACATTAGCATGGATGCACTTTACACAAACCCCACTTAGGCCCAGGATCAGCAGCGCCAACCTTTGGGAAAAAGATATTAGGCACAGCACCTCATAGGGCGCGAAAACACAACGTGCAGACCTTCAGCCTCTTATTGGCATCAACCTCATTGGCAGTGGGCAAATAATGAAAACTTCATAATATGACATTAGGCCTAGAAACCCCATTGGCATGACACTAGGCATGAAAAAGTAGGCATGAAAACTTTGTTAGGCATTAAAGCATTAGGCATGAATTACATTTGTAGGAGGCATCATCAGTAGCATACAGGACACAGTAGGCCTGCCAATTATACTCTGCACCAATCCTAGGGTGTAAACATATTATCATGTGGCACCTCTTTCCCAGGAACACAATAGGCCTAAAATCAGCACTGCAAACTGGAGGGGAAAGCATTAGGTATCATCCTAGGTACAAATGCATTATGCAACAATATTATGCAATAAATCATATGGGGCAATAGGCCTCATCAGTTTAAACACAGTTCTCCCCAATTGGGGGCACAACACTCTGAAACTGGCCCCAGGCCAACTGGACTCTCTCCAGGGCTAAAATAGCCTATGGGCTGGCTGCAAAAACACCAAAAGCAAAGTACACAAAGCGCTGGGGGCATGGCAGGAGTGTCTCTCACTCCTCTCTCTCTTCTCCTGAGGAGTACAATGCCCCCAATACTTTGCAGCTGCCTGCGCACTCGCAGGGCAGCTGGGAGTCAGGCCCAAAAACAAGCAGTGGCACCACTGTGCAGTTGGGAGCCCAACTCCGGGACCCCTGAAATTCACAGTGCTCCCCAAGGTTGCAGCTGCCCACTGTCAGACGGGGCTGCTGTAAGGTCAGCTCGGGCACCACGGTGCCCTCAGAGTGGCACCAGGGGGAGGCGACCACCGACAATGTACCCCAACACCAGCCCCACCAATCTGGGACTGAGCCCTACTCACCGGGCTCTCTGGAGTCCTGGCGCAATCTCTGGGCACCGACACTGTGCCCCGATAGGCCCCTTCCTGCTGGCAGGCGATGGGGGCAGCCGGAATGGAGAACTCACTGCTCCCGCTTCTTCGTTGGCTGCAGGGCTCTCTCTGGCAATAACATGGGGAGTCCCACAGGTCTTCTCCTTGGGGGGGGGGGTTGAAATACAGCACACAGGAAAGTAGCGCCCACGCTTCTCACCTCATTCTTGGGCCCAGTTGTAGCGCTCACGAGGCGCTAGAGTCCTCCCAAGTAGAGGGTCCCCCGGAATAAAGTAGCGCTCTGGCAGCACAGTGCTGCAGGTGTCAGCTCCTCATCTCCTTGAAGTACAGGCCACCAAATGTAGCACTTTGACAGCACAGCGCTGTATTGACAATAACCAGCTCTCCCTGGCAGCATGCGCAGCTGGTCCCACACACCTTCTTCTCCTGGGTAGGTGCTGGAGGCAGCACTCACCAGGCGCTAGAGAGGCCCAACAGCTCCAGGGACAACAGACAGTGCTCCTCTTCCCTGGCAATGTAGACAATAGTGCCCACGAGGAGCTAAGAAGCAGGAAAGTCCTTGGGGGCTGGGATAGCGCTGCAGCTCTCACAAGGCACTAGACAGCAGGAGGAACCCAGTCACTTGAAATGTAGCGCTCACGAGGTGCTAGGGGCCAGGAGACAGTTAATGCAGGGCAAGATCAGCAAGCAGCAGGGCAGCTCACCCAAAAATGAAGCAGCAGTTCCTGGGAACAGTCATCCTCCATTACGATGGCAATCCTGCTAGCACAGCAGTCTCCACTGCAGCAGAGTCTCTCAGTGGCCCTGTGGACAGCAGAGGGGTACAGATGGGCACAGGGGCCAGCTCACAGGCCCTTGCGGCAGTACCTCCTGGCAGAGTGTCCCCTCTCTGTCAAGTCCACCCTCACTCTGAGCACATGGCATCTCTACTGCTCTACATATACACCCCTCCTCCCCTCTACCAGAAAGGGCTGGAATAATAATTATTCAATTGAGTGCTAGTGGGTAATGCAAGTGTTACCCTTTTCCTGAAAAGTCTCCCGCACATATGAAAAAAGGATCTTTTACTGTACCAAGTTCCATTTTCAAAAGAGGAAGATGGGAAATGCCCAACACTGGGATAGATATAAATGGCTCTTTTGTGTTCCTTATCCAAATTTAACAGGCAGCAATAACTCCTACAAAATACAAAAGAATACAATGAAAAACATGTATTACAGCTGAATTAAAATCAATAAGCAAACCTAACATGCAGGGGAACAGGAGACATTAACTCTTATAAAACCAATGGGACCTGCAGACCATATCACTAATAGTATCAACCTTAGTAGGGTATCCTTAATCAACCTAGGTGGACAGCTAACTCCTCGTCCAGATTCAGTCCCCCGAGAACTATATCCAATAATGAGCCTTGGTTCAAATTTCCTTAGTTCCTGGACTCTGTTGCCCCTCTTTTTTGTATTGGGATTCTGTGTAACACACAAAACTGTAGGCGGCTAATGTGGTTTCCATGTTTCAGCTTGAAGTGTTTTGTAATAGGGTACTGTTTGTTTTCGTTGGTAATTGCCCATATATGTTCTAGTACTTTCATCTTAGCTTTATGAATCGTGCTCCCAATCTAATACGTATTACACGGGAAGCACATAACGTTGACACAATAGTCTGAACTACATGTAAGAAATGTAGTTATTTTGTATGGCCGGTGATCTGCTGAGAGTTTAACCTGTTTGCCATTAACACTATATTTGCACACTTTACAAGGCCCACATGTAAAAAACCTTGGGGCTTATTTATGAGCCCTTGCGTCACTTTTGCGATGCTGGTGCGTCACTTTTTGTGACGCACCAGCAGGGTAAAAAAGTGCGCCATGATGTGTCATATTTACAAAGTGACACATCTAAGTAGATGCAACACTTAACACTTAGTAAACCACTGCGCCACATTATACCTGCGCCAGGTATAATGTAAGCAGGGTGAGCGTTTTGAAGCAAGTAAGCCTCGTAGAAGTGACGCAGTGAAATCTTTAAGATTTCACTGCGCCACTTCTAGGATGCAAATGCGTCAATATCTTACACCTGCCTCATGGCAGGCATAAGACTGACGCAGGCACATTTCACATGGGACTTGCCCATGTGAAATGACCCATTGCTGGAGTTGCTTCACTTTTGTGACACACTCCAGCAATGTGTCATTTTGCACCTAAAGATACGTCAGAAATACTTTCGTATCTGTAACTCCTTGCGACATGATGCGTCATACTGTAAATATGATGCATCATTGGTGTCGCAAGGAGGGCGCAAATGAAAAATGACGCATCGCTGTTTTCTCGCAGCGTTGCGTCACTTATCATAAATGAGGCCCCTTGTATATTGGTTGCATTACCACTGAACTTTACCAGACTTTGACTTAAAGTACGCCTGAAGGTGACTTCTAGATTATCACCAATGTATTTAACTTGATGTTCATCAGTTTTCAAAACCTGCTAGAATTTGATAAGGCTGCATTTAACTTCCCATGCCTGGCTATGAAAGTAAGTGATAAGTGTTGGGTTTTTCTAATTCTTGAGATCAGTAAATTCTTCTCTCCCAGCCTCTCCCGCCTTCACATAAGCCCGTTCTATCATTTTGGGGAATATCCTTGTTCAAAGAATCTGTCTCTCATAGTAGACATTTCTTTCTGGTAGGCCAACTCAGAACTACAGTTCCTTTTGGCCTGAGAATTCACCATAATGGTATACTATGTATCTATCAAATTCCTAGGATGGCAACTACCTGCATGAAACAGGCTATTGCTTGCTGTTTCCTTTTGAAATAAACTACTTTCTAGTTTGCAAATCCAGTTGCAGATCTAGGGAATCTATTCTAGTCTGATGTATATGGCTGGTGAATGTTAAATTTAAAGAATTGTCATTGAGTACATTGACAAATTCATAGGCTTTCTCTGTGCAGCCCCACCAGATGCAAAAAATGTCATCTATTAAGCGCACTCGAACTGCTCTTTTTATCATATAAAAAAAAAAAACAATATTAGCAATATTTTATTGGTTCCTTCTAGGGGAATTTTACAAACCATGGGTACCTTCAGAATCCCTAGGATGTTGGAAAAAATACTCAAATTTGGCATGAATACCTAATATGGAATAAAAACTATGAAAGTGCAAAGTATCCCAAATGACAAAAATAGCCTCACCACTGGGGGTGTTAAGGTCTAACTTCTGGAGTTAGCCTTGTTTGTTAGCTATTGCTACTCGTGGAGAGTTGTGTGTACAGATAGGAATTTAAGTGCTACTTGTGCAGGACATTTGTGCAGTAGCCCCTCAATCTCAGTTACTATGTCAACAAATGTTATCCCCCTCACATGCACCTCAGCACAACTCTTATCCAAAGATTCATGACAGCGGCATCTTGCAGGCCGCTCCAAGCTTCTCATTAGATTAATCTGTCCTCCTCTGTACTGCCCACACCTCAGAGCCTGCATTGCTCCTTTGACAAGCAAAATGGGGGATTCTACTCATACACTTCAAATGCAGGACAATTGTGCTGAAATCAATACTCTCGGCCACCCTATTGTCAAAGTAAATTGTCTGACCACTGGTCAGCTGTGTTGCTTGCCTGACCACAAAATAATGTAAAATAGTGCTACAGCACACATGTTTTCAGTAGTAGGTGACAAGAGAAGGAGGCAGGGAGTAAAATACCTCCTCTACCACTTGAACAGGAAGTGACACCACTGCAGTTCCCATCCTTCATTTGCACAGGATGTGACATTGCTTATGTCAGAACTCCTTTCAGTGGGCCTTGAGGCATGCAGGGGCTACTGGGTCGAACCGTGGTGGTTGAGGCCTTTTACTCCTGATGTCTCGGGATGGAGAATGTAGACACAGGTTAGTTAACACAACTCAAAATGTGCAGAGCAATGTCAATAAATCAATTTCCAATTGTTGGGAAATGGCCCTCTCCGAAGGGACACCCCAAATGTTTTGCCTTCCTCCTTCTCTTTTTCTGACCTTTTTGTTGGCTTTATAACTCTGAGCATCTTACCACTGCTGACCAGTGCTAAAGTGCATGTCCTTCTCCCTCAAAAATGGTAACATTGGTGTATACACAAATGGCATATTTAGTTAACATGTACGTCCCTTGTAAAGTGGTATACCATATACCCAGTGCCTGTAACCTAAATGCTACTAGTGGGCCTGCAGCCCTGATTATGCCACCCACACAAGTAGCCAATCAAACCTGTCTCAGGCCAGCCATTGCAAGGCCTGTGTGTGCAATTTACTGCCACTTCGACTTGGCATTTAAAACTACTTGCCAAGCCTTAAACCCTCCTTTTATTTTCCATAAGTCGCCGCTAAGTCTGCCCCTAAGGTAGGCCCTAGGTATCCCATAGCGCATGGTGTTGTGAAAGTAAAAGGTAGGACACGTACTATTAAGTTTTGCATGTCCTGGTAGTGACAAACACCCAAATTAATTTTTCACTACTGTGAGGTCTATGTCTCCCATAGGTTAAGATTGGGAATTCCTTAATATACTTTTAAACTGTAATTCCTGATTAGAAAGGAGTAGTTGCTTTATATTTGTTATCTTTGGAATGGTACTGATAAATCCTCTTTACTGGTAAAGTTGGATTTAATATTACTATATTAGAAATGTGTCTTTTAGAAAGTAGGCATGTTTCTGCTCTTACTGCTCTGTGTGCCTGAAGCCTGTCTCCAATACAAGTCTGGGTGGGAAACAGCTACACTTTCCCTCTAGCTAGCTAAAAACACAGGAAGCTTAGGTGTGTCTGCATACTCATCTGCATTCTGATAGCTCATCCTGAGCAGGAAGGGAGCAGGGAGCTGACACTTACATCTGAATATGCAGTGTCCTGTGTCCCACACAAATGGCTGATTACCCCCTACTGATTGTCTGGAGCCAGGGCTGGGAAGAAAGGACCTGTGTGGACTTCAAAGATCCTGCTTTTAAGTCACCCCCACTTCAAAGGCACTATTGTCTATACGTACTGGGTTTCTGACCCAACCAAGACAGTACACTACTGGACCTGTGAAGAACTCTCCAGGAGTAAAACCTGATATGCTACAAATATTGCCACTTGGATTTACTGTTGCTCTGGAATAAATAATCTGTTTTGCTGTGCTGCTCCACTGACTGCTGACCTCTACCCTGCTGAGGACAAGGACTGGACCCATCTCACTTGTACTCAAAGTGACACCAAGGGCTTGCTGGCTTGTCCCTTATTCTGAAGTCTCAGGCCCATCAAAGACTTCCTTCAACCCTGCAACTGTGCATGGCGTGCCATCTGTGAGTCCTTCCATGCCAAATGGTGCCACTCTAGTCCTGGGCCTTTGAAAGGTGATTTCTGATGTGCTGATTCATCAAAATAAATTAATCAGTGACTTTGCGCTGATCGGAACTGATGAATCGCCCTTTGATTCTGACACAGACTGCACGGCTCGATGCCGACAGACTGCACAGCTTGACGATGATGCGTTGTCTGCATGGTAAAGGGGTTCATTGATGAAGGCCTCATCGACTACGCGCATTGGAACCAACAGCTCACATCCTCCACAGGATTGATGGTGACGCCTTGCCCCCTCTGCTCTTCGCACCGAGGCTTCGACATCGAAGCTTCCTCCATCCAAACTACTTTTTCAGCAGGAACTGCGTGAGTTCTGCAGGTGGCCTGCCGTCCATCATGGCAAGTCTGAACTTTGAATTTACCCCAGTCGTGCGCGACCAGATGTCTCCGGTTTGCGGTTTATGACTCTAAGCACTATAATTTGAAGCAATCTTTAAAAAAATCATAACTCTAGCTCTATTTATTGGAGGTTTGTTTTTTGGGTCTTATTTTACTCATAAAATTATTGCCTATTTTTCTAACCCTGTGTGGAGTATTTTTGTCATTTTATTAATTGTGTTACTGTATGGGTGTGTTGCACAAATACTTTACACATTGTCTTTTTAGATAAGCCTGACTGCTCTGTGCCAAGTTACCAGAGGGTGAACACAGGTTATCTTTTAGTGTGTATCTAGCTTAACCTGACTAGAGTGGTAATTCCTGCTTGCAGAGGGTGAATACTCTTACAATCAGAAACAAGAGTGATACCCAATGATTTGGGTGAGTCAACTATCATTAGGGTACCGTTTAGGGCTCTGATCATCTTGGTCCATTCTTTAATCTTGGCTGAACTTTTAGGAGGGGAGATCAGAAGGAATTCGGTTTTCTGTGAGTTTAGCTTAAGTTGATTGTCAGCTAACCATTCAACGGTTTTCTTGTGAGCTTGGTTCATAGTGTTGATCTCTTCCGGAGATGATATCTTCATATACAGCTGGGTGTCATCAGCATACATGTGAAAGGAAATGTTAGCTTTAGTACTTCAGTTAATGGTTCGATGTACAGGTTTAATAGTGACAGGGATAGGGTTGATCCTTGTGGTACCCCAATGTGGATCGTAGATGGTGGGGATAGCTTTTTGTCCACCAACAATCTTTGCGATCTGTTCTCTAGGAAGGAGTAGAACCATTTCAGAACAGTACCCGATTAGCCCATCCTATTTTCCAGTCATTCTAGTAATTTGGGATGGTTTACTGTGTCAAATGCAGACGATGGGTCCAGCAGGATCAGGAGACAGGTTTCATTACGGTCGAGGGCTAGCAGAGCGTCATCTACTATGTGTAGGATTTCTGTCTCCATACTGTGGTTTGGTCTGAACCCTGATTGGCAGTCATGTAGTAGTTCAAATTCAGTAATGTGTTGACTTAATTGATTGTGAGCACATTTTTCTAGTACTTTGGCTAAGAGGGGAATGGCTGTTACTGGACGAAAGTTGTTGGGGTCCGATGGGTTCTCCGTAGGTTTCTTTAGAAGAGTGATGACCTGGCCTGTTTTTCAGCAGTCTGGAATTGGTCCTTGGGCAAGTGACTAATTAATTCTCTCAGTCCAGAAGGGGATGACCATGAGGTTGCAGGAGGGCCAGCATTTTGCCGGCAGAGGGTCATTGTAATGATTATTTCGTTGCAAAGATAATAATATTTTGGTAATGTCCTGCTGATCATATAGTTTGAAGGTTGACCAGTGGGCATTATTTTTGGGCTTTATTTGTGGCGGCAGGGCATGGTTTCTCCCTTGTTCGTTCCATTGGATTTATGCTTTTTCAGCATTATTCTTGAGTTCTCTCTGCAATGAGCTGGCTTTATCAGCAAAGAATGTTGAGGAATCTTCACAGTTCAGATCTGATTTGGATGTTAATAGGGAGGATTTGGCTAATTTGTTTGATTGTTCTTTTAGTATATCAAAGAGTTTCCTCGGTCTGTTCTTTGCGTGTCAAGTTTCTTACTGAAATATTCTTTTTCTGATTTAAGTACGCTTTTATTGTAGGTTTTTCTGGTCATTCTTAGTTGTTTTAAGTGGGAGGATGACGGAGTTTGTCTCCGTATTCGTCAGTTATTCTGAGTTTATGTCTTTCTGCATTAAGTGATCCATTGAACCATGGGTTTTTATCTTTGGTCTCAATTCTTTTCAGTTTTAGGGGTGCAATGTCGTTGATTATTTTAGATATCGTACAACGTCCTTTAGTTTAGGCGGGGGTTACAATTATTTCTTGCCTTGCAATGTTAGCGTCTCCGAGTTCAGGTCTCTAGTGTCTCTTACCCAATGTTTGGGTTTGGTAGGTTGCGAGATGGTTTTCTTTTTTTTTGGGATAGTATTTGGAAGGTAGTGAGGTGGTGATCGGACCAGTCACAAGGTACGATTGAGATTGTTTGGATCGTATTTACTTTGGAGATGATCCAGTCTAGTGTGACTCCTTTGGAGTGTGTTAGTAGGGCACATGCTTGTACTAATGAGTGGTCTGTTAGGAATTCTTTCAGAATGTTGACCTGGTTATCTTGGGTGTCGTTCCAGTGAAGATTGAAGTCTCCTAGGAAAACATCGTAATCATCCTGCTGCAGCAAAGACAGAATGCGTAGGATTGGGTTCTTGGTGCTACAGGAAATGGGAAGGTGAGCAAAGGTGAGTTTGTGCCTTATATGAGTCCTATTCCGCCAACTCAGGTGAGGAGGTTTCCCCTATATACACCACACAACACTTTGGGTCTAGGAACAAGGGCAAAAAAATGAGCGTAAATGGACCAGGTAAGAACAATGTATGTCAACGGGTTAGGATACCAACCAACTCATTAAGAGAGGAGAGAACTTGGTTGCCAAAAACCCATCATTCACAGATCGTGAGTTGTCACTCTCCCAATGCATCCATATGACACACAGCTTCATCCCTTAACACACGCCCACAAAGTGAAACGACTCTATGATAGGATGAGCTGGAAACCTTGAACTAAACAGGTTTCGAGCTCAGGTGTGAGCAGTCTGTACAGCTGGGCTGCTTTTCAAACCTCCCGGGTCATCCAAGGTGACTCTGGGCGAGTTTCTTCTTGCTGTGGGCTGTGGGGTGGGAGAAGTGTGACTGTTTAGTCAGAGCAGCAGGTCCAAAGTCCCTGTTCCTAGGGCCCGACTCGCTCGCCAAGGCCACACCTCCTCCTCCTTCTATGATCACACGTTTAAATAATTTTAAGGCGGGCTCGTCTTCACCGCCAATTCATAGTTGCATGAGTTATAGTGGCTCTATAAAGACTCGCTCAATAAGGGAACAAAGTGTGTTTTAATTCAAGAATGGAACAAACGTTGGTTTACAGTTCTCTGCACAACAAATGCAACAGGTGTGCACATAGACTTGATTTTTACCACCTCCAACATGCAGATTTAGTGTCTGAATTTCAAGCCAAGTGATGTGCCTGGAACTTGACCCAGGAAGATATATTTATTTTTACGTAAGCTAGAAGAATCTATCAATATTATATATCACCTCAGAAACATACTTTCCAAGATACAGCGGTATAAACTACTTTGTCATAACACTACGCCATCTACTAGCCACAACTTGCAGCACTGTAGCACCGCCCCCTTGGTATTTAACTCCACGCACAGCAGTCGGAGCACGACCCAGTGCCTCCAGCCTGTGGTCTAGAGGGTCTCTTTCCAAACACAAGCCCTCACTACTTTCCTATTTCCTTTCAAATTGATGCATCTGCCCGTGGACCTCTGTGGGACAAGAACATGTAGTAAGGGATATCGCAGGATATAATGCACCCTTGCACAGAATCTGCATCCATCACCAGTCTATGAAAGAAATAGGGCTTCATTTTTAGGCGGATAACAGATAGACATATATTTCGAGAAAAGTGGAGGGAGCACTCCCAGATATGTCTGTTTCAATAATAAAGACTGGTCAGTTCCTTTGTGAAAAAGTGGTTCTTTATTTCATAATCCTTCAAATTGTGCAAAAAGCCTCAGCCAACGTGGTATAGAGGATAGGAGGAAATATATAAACAACAATGATGCTTTGTGGTATTTATCAATCTCATATGTAGTCATAAATTAAAGCTCAATGTCCCAACAAGCTAAATAAGAGGATGGTTGGTGATTTGACCTAGAACTTAAAAGATGAACGGAGAAGGGGTTGCGGGGCCTGGTAGATCGGAAAAGATCAAAGTGTTGAAAATGTAGGCAGACACAAGCACATAAACACTCCCAACAAGAAAATAAAACAGTGTGAGAATCCGTACATACCAATTAGGATGATGGGCGAATTGGGGTCGCTAATTAACCTGGTTCGAAATAGACCAAGTAGCCATTTACGGCACAAGAACGGTATGTATGTCAATCAGTGACTCCACCAACAGCGTGGGGCTCCTTGCTACGGGCCCGATTAGTAAACCTGCAAGGAATGAAACGAGCCACCCTTGAGTCTAGAGATGCTTCTATATTGTGCAAAACAAACATACGCGCTGAATTACCGGTGAATATGAATGCCGTAATAACTCAGGACACGCTATGTGACCAGACAAACAAGTACAATGCCAGGCCAGTGTGATAAGAGTAACTTATTATTCTGGATCCAACATGACAAAGCTATACTCCAAGAGAAGCAAGGCAAAATGCCTGAACCATGGTTAACGGACCAAAGTGTCTCAGCAATGAGTTAAGTTAAGCGGTGAGAGTATAAACCCCGGGCGGTATGGAATGAGCAGTCATGAAAGTGTGTAAAGACACAGGTTTGGTACAATAACCAATATGTATTAAAAAAGCTACAAGAACGTTTCCAAAAATGCAAAGCTAAAACAGTAACATACTGTACTTAATCCTTGTGCACATACCCTCAGAGGGCCGAAGTCAATGGCCGTTAAAAAAAACCATGTTAAAGTAAGTAGGACTAGAAAGTAGAACGCATTATCTAAAAAGGGCAATATTTACGTGACCTTTATGAGAAAAACCCAAATAACTGTATCACAAAGGTGGCTGTACACCACGCTTACCTGGAGAAGTAGTAGGAAAATGCTCCTTCCTCGTATCACCTCATGGCAGTATGCTCACTAAGCCACTGGAGTCTGGCTGAATACGGCTGATAGCCAGAAACCGGTCCTAGGATGTTTTGCAGTTCGGGCTGGACTGTTCCCATGAAGCACAGGGTCAAGACTGATTGCATATGGCCGTGTCTGAACTGGGGTGGCTTGGTGAGCAAAATAACAATGGATTAAACCCAGATCTGTGACTGGGGGTGAATGTTTTGCCATTGTGCAACATTCCGTCCATCATCTTGTGTGTTTTGCTGTTCACCCTATGTTGGAAGGGTATGCCCAGACGTGCTCACTAAGCCACTGGAGTCAAGCTATCCTGTCTGAAGACGGCTGATAGCCAGAAACCGGTCCTAGGATGCTTGATTCCAGTCCAGGGAAGACATGGCTTGGCAGTTCGGGCTGGACTGTTCCCATGAGGCACAGGGTCAAGACTGATTTGCATATGGCCATGTCAGAACTGGGGTGGCTTGGTGTGCAAAATACCATGAGGCACAGGGTCAAGACTGATTTGCATATGGCCATGTCTGAACTGGGGTGGCTTGGTGAGCAAAATAATGATGGATTAAACCCAAATCTGTGACTGGGGGTGAATGTTTTGCCATTGTACAACATTCCGTCCATCATCTTGTGTGTTTTGCTTGTTAGTATGGAATCCATGCCACAGTTCAACGAGGTGGTAGATATAGGAATAAGAAAATGCGCACGAAAAAAGGAAATAATTAACGTGGAGAAAGACTCTAATGGGAGTGTGTCGGCACGGTGAGATCTATCTCTGCTTGTTATCCTGCGAGTAGGTGAACGTTAGGAATGCAGTTATGTGGCCTCTTTCTGCGCTGCGCTTATGGTTGGCCTGGCAACCAGGATGCTTAACTACAAGAAAGACTATAAAAAACAATTATAGAACGTTCGGTATTAGTAAAAACAGGAAGGCAGTAATGTCAGCGGGCATGAAACATGTACGGTGCATTAAGTATAAAGAAACTAGCAAAATAAACTTAACTGAAATTGCCTGCAGACAAAGAAAGGCAGTGCTGTCACAGAATAGTGGACCTGTGACATGAGCTAAGTGTGAGGAGACATACTAAATAAAAATAAACCGTTTGTGATGAGTGAAAGAGGGAAAGGCCCTGGGAAGCCGATTATTGTCCCAAATAAGGGTCTTGGAGGGACAATAAGGTGAAGCCCCAGAGGAGGACCGGTAGAATAGGGCCATAGGTCTATTAAAAGTATGATCCAAAAACTAAAGCTAATCCAAATAAGGGAAGCAAGAATCATATAAAGGACAAAATAAAATCAATAGCAGGGCCTACATGAACCCTGTTAAACGTGGCTCAAACCAGAAGGCCACGATGCTCATTTAACTCGTAGAGTAGTCAAAGACTTGGTTTGCCAACCAGTAAATACAGAAATTCAGAATTAATAAGGAATGTTTATACTGCACTGAATAGACAGATAGGGCCAGGGCAAAAGTAGATGGGAAAGAACTGAACAAAGGGAAGACACCTCAGCTCATGTTATAAAGTAATGAAATTCATTGTCGGTTTTGTGTCCTTTGAGTACTGACTGAAGTCTACAAATCCATTTAGATTCTGTTTGTCGTAATGTCAATTCTATGTTTCCACCACGGTTGTTTGTGAGGGATTTGGTCAATGCCACAGAAACTGAAAGTGGTATCCCCCACATGTGCCCTATCATAATGCTCTGTCATGGGGTATCTTAAGTCCTTGTTGATTAGTGCATGGCAGTGTTCTTGTATTCTCTTTTTTAGACTTTGCACCGTGCTGCCCACGTATATCATGCCACATGGACACTCTAGGGTATATACCACATATTGGGGGATATTCTAAAGAACGTGTAATAATTACCGCAAATGTAGCTTAACACAACTCTTCATATCGCAGTCTATCACGGGAAAGCAACGCCACGTTAACAAAGTACTCAGAACACGGAGGTACACTGTGATAGACCCATGACAATGCGCCAAATGTCCGCAATAAAGTCAACGCGACACCGCAAAAATGCGAAACACGAACGCAAAAAAAAATGCCATAAAGCCAATCGCTATACAAAAATCAGCGAAAATCAGCGACAGGCCTGTAAATCCCACGCATCATGCTGGAAAATGCACTAGGAAAGCAACAAAAAGAACACACCAATAATAATTCGAAGTGCGTAGCACCATGGATGCACCCGGACCAAGTGCAGAGGCCAACGCGAACCCCACAAGCCCCACAGACCACCAGCAAGAAACCTTGGGGTCAGGGAAGGGCAAGGATTAGAGGAAGAGGAAGACGGGGTGCAGTCCGCAGCAAGACCAGATCAGCGTCACAAAGGTGACAGAACACTACCATCAAGTGACCCATAATTAGACTTACGGGAGTGTTGAGGAGGTCAATGGAGGAGGCTTAGAGGCGCTGGCATGAGGCGAGAGGAGGTGGGAGACCAGCACCACAGGAGGATCTGGAGGAAATGAAGGCCACAGTCACCAGTGTGGAGACTGTGCAAGGAGTTGGGAGTCCAGACACAGCTCGAGTGGACATGACACAACATCAACAGGGTGAGTAACGATCATGGACTGGGGGGACGGGAGGAGATGGGCACAATGGCACAAATGCACAACGATGTGTAGCACACTGCACACCCACAATGACCCTGGATCATGTCTCTGATCCCCATGGAACACTGCAGCACACACATAGCAATAACAGCACATCCACATTGACGACAATGTGGTACAATGTGCAACTTGACACTGCAGAACAGAGGACAAAACTGGCTCGGCACATTTGCAGAAACAGGCCAACTACATCTAACAGAGCAGGAAACTGTGAGATGGAAATGTACGCGTACAACCTCACATCCGTCATGTAGTCCAAATGTCCACTGTCCCGCATCAAAATCCAGCACCTCCCAGTCACAATGTACATTGTCATATAGTCTGCATGTAAACAAGAACAATGCGCCAACATACATGTCAACACAATGACAACATGCATCTCCCCTTCACATTGTAGAGGGATAAACAACACCTCCAGCAGAGCAGACCAGACAACTCATCAGTGATGCTGGAGAGGACCACCACACCTTCAACACCGATGCCCTACAACAGCTCATGGACATCCCAGGCAACCCACCACCAGCACCAGGGCAGCCAAGCTACATAGAGGAGAACCCAGCCCCTGCACAGACCACACAGCAGGAAGCACCCGCCAGCACGGCTGGCTCCCAACACTTCACCGAGCCATATGGCATTCCAATGCCAGCTATCAGAATGCCAAAAGGGGGTGGCCGAACAGATGCGGGGTCTGAACCCATGGAAGACGAACTAGATCACATACGTTGTGTCTAATTCCCTTCAGGGACCACCTACACCCCACAAAGGAGACCAACACTGGGACAGAGACACATGCATTTGCACATTTCCAGTACTGAACCATACCCAGAGGCACGCAACTATCATTCACACATCCACGCTGGACCTGCGTACGATGGCCCAGTCCACTCCTCTTACGTACTGAGTGAGTGACGACAAAGCTACATGTCAAAGCACTCACCCGCTGCCTGCCGTGACATGTGTGTGTTCGCTCTACACAGCACAATGTCATGTTGTAGGGCCCGGGCCCTCATGCATACATCATGACCACACGGACACACAGAGATAGTTTGTGGAACTGGCTACTGGCACTTGCGCCCGGCCCCTTTATTGGCAGGGTCACATGTACAGTGATGCCTGTGCTGGATGTGTGTGGGGTGAGTGTAAGCCAGCCCTCACGGAGTGGTTGGTGCTGGCAACAACCTGAACAGTGAACATTATTAAAATGGAAACAGAAAACACCAGCATTACAGAAACAACTGTGGAGCATCATGGAGGTAGCCGGAACAAGTACAGAGGACACCCAATATGCAAACAAAAGTGTCCGTGAGTTGCAGTGCACTGGGGTTGGGGCACTAGAGCTGAGCATGCTCATGTGAAGAAAATGTCTAGGATTGAGTCCCTTCGGGATATACATGGTGCAGCTGAAGCGAGGTGTGTTACACCTGCATCATCTTCCTCATCATCGTCGCAGGTTTCCCACACTCCCTGAGGTGACATTTCTGCGTAACCTCTCCACAGCACAAAACTCAATCAGTAACGCTCCCTGACTTGAGCTGCACAGACTTAGTTGCCCCAAATGCACTGCAGCTGGTACAGGCACACTGCCACAGGACCGTGACTTGCGGTGCACTGACGCAGGGCCATGCTGACTGAACGGGTCTTCATCGATGTCGGAGGTGAATGTGGTGGAGGGTTGTGGGAGACAGTGGAAGGTGTCCTCCAGGGCCTAATGCAGAGGGCAGAAGCCATCCGGAAGCAGCAAATGGAGGCGTGGAATGCTACAGCTTCATTTTCACCACCAATTCGGTATCAGCTACATGAGGATGAAGACAACCCCCAGTCCACAGACTCAGACACCACCAAAGTTCACCCAGAGAGTGTCTATGAATGTGGGGGAACAGACTTAATGGCACCTGGGCTGAGAGGGGATGCAGTCTGCGATGATGCCGGAACTCGGCCATTGCTAAATCAAGACTCAGTCCAAAATGTGTGACCTACTCGACCGCAGTGTAGGCCGGAGGTAGTGGTCAGCAGGGGCCCACAGCCACGTGTTGTTGGCTCACGATGCGCAGAGTTAGTGACACAAGGGCAGTTGTCTGTAGTGTTTGATCATACCAATAACGATGATCCTTTTTTCCTCCTGACTGAAAGCCGTCATTCTCTTACACCTCTCCTTGCGTGCAATGATATGTACGCTGTCATCGAAGAATCAAGACTCCGTTCCAAATGTGTGACCTACTTGAGTGCAGTGTGGCCCGAGGGCAGTAGTCTGCGTGTGCCCACAGACACGTGTGGTTGGAATGCTATACACAGACTTGGTTGCAAAAAACACAGTTGATGGACTGAATGTAGAACAATGTCATACATTCACCCCAGTACAAGGATCTGGGCCTAAATCCATCGTTTTTTTGCACTCCACACCACCCTGGGTTAGACACTGGCTATATGCAAATCAGCTCTGACCCTGTGCCTCATGGGAACAGTCCAGTCCGAACTACCAAGCCATGTCTTTCCCAGACCGGAATCAAGCATCCAAGGACCGGTTTCTGGCTATCAGCCTTCATCAGCCTGGATAGCTTGACTCCAGTGGTGCGGAGAGCCTGGGACTCACGTCTGAGCATACCCAGCCCACTCGGGGTGAAAATTGCAAAAAACACAGTTGATGGACTGAATGTAGAACAATGTCATACATTCACCCCAGTACAAGGATCTGGGCCTAAATCCATCGTTTTTTTGCACTCCACACCACCCTGGGTTAGACACTGGCTATATGCAAATCAGCTCTGACCCTGTGCCTCATGGGAACAGTCCAGTCCGAACTACCAAGCCATGTCTTTCCCAGACCGGAATCAAGCATCCAAGGACCGGTTTCTGGCTATCAGCCTTCATCAGCCTGGATAGCTTGACTCCAGTGGTGCGGAGAGCCTGGGACTCACGTCTGAGCATACCCAGCCCACTCGGGGTGAAAATTGCAAAAAACACAGTTGATGGACTGAATGTAGAACAATGTCATACATTCACCCCAGTACAAGGATCTGGGCCTAAATCCATCGTTTTTTTGCACTCCACACCACCCTGGGTTAGACACTGGCTATATGCAAATCAGCTCTGACCCTGTGCCTCATGGGAACAGTCCAGTCCGAACTACCAAGCCATGTCTTTCCCAGACCGGAATCAAGCATCCAAGGACCGGTTTCTGGCTATCAGCCTTCATCAGCCTGGATAGCTTGACTCCAGTGGTGCGGAGAGCCTGGGACTCACGTCTGAGCATACCCAGCCCACTCGGGGTGAAAATTGCAAAAAACACAGTTGATGGACTGAATGTAGAACAATGTCATACATTCACCCCAGTACAAGGATCTGGGCCTAAATCCATCGTTTTTTTGCACTCCACACCACCCTGGGTTAGACACTGGCTATATGCAAATCAGCTCTGACCCTGTGCCTCATGGGAACAGTCCAGTCCGAACTACCAAGCCATGTCTTTCCCAGACCGGAATCAAGCATCCAAGGACCGGTTTCTGGCTATCAGCCTTCATCAGCCTGGATAGCTTGACTCCAGTGGTGCGGAGAGCCTGGGACTCACGTCTGAGCATACCCAGCCCACTCGGGGTGAAAATTGCAAAAAACACAGTTGATGGACTGAATGTAGAACAATGTCATACATTCACCCCAGTACAAGGATCTGGGCCTAAATCCATAGTTTTTTTGCACTCCACACCACCCTGGGTTAGACACTGGCTATATGCAAATCAGCTCTGACCCTGTGCCTCATGGGAACAGTCCAGTCCGAACTACCAAGCCATGTCTTTCCCAGACCGGAATCAAGCATCCAAGGATTGGTTTCTGGCTATCAGCCTTCATCAGCCTGGATAGCTTGACTCCAGTGGTGCGGAGAGCCTGGGACTCACGTCTGAGCATACCCAGCCCACTCGGGGTGAAAATTGCAAAAAACACAGTTGATGGACTGAATGTAGAACAATGTCATACATTCACCCCAGTACAAGGATCTGGGCCTAAATCCATCGTTTTTTTGCACTCCACACCACCCTGGGTTAGACACTGGCTATATGCAAATCAGCTCTGACCCTGTGCCTCATGGGAACAGTCCAGTCCGAACTACCAAGCCATGTCTTTCCCAGACCGGAATCAAGCATCCAAGGATTGGTTTCTGGCTATCAGCCTTCATCAGCCTGGATAGCTTGACTCCAGTGGTGCGGAGAGCCTGGGACTCACGTCTGAGCATACCCAGCCCACTCGGGGTGAAAATTGCAAAAAACACAGTTGATGGACTGAATGTAGAACAATGTCATGCACAGTTTTTTGCAATTTCACCCCGAGTGGGCTGGGTATGCTCAGACATGAGTCCCAGGCTCTCCGCACCACTGGAGTCAAGCTATCCAGGCTGATGAAGGCTGATAGCCAGAAACCGGTCCTTGGATGCTTGATTCCGGTCTGGGAAAGACATGGCTTGGTAGTTCGGACTGGACTGTTCCCATGAGGCACAGGGTCAGAGCTGATTTGCATATAGCCATTGTCTAACCCAGGGTGGTGTGGAGTGCAAAAAAATGATGGATTTAGGCCCATATCCTTGTACTGGGGTGAATGTATGACATTGTTCTACATTCAGTCCATCAACTGTGTTTTTTGCAATTTTCACCCCGAGTGGGCTGGGGATGCTCAGACGTGAGTCCCAGGCTCTCCGCACCACTGGAGTCAAGCTATCCAGGCTGATGAAGGCTGATAGCCAGAAACCGGTCCTTGGATGCTTGATTCCGGTCTGGGAAAGACATGGCTTGGTAGTTCGCACTGGACTGTTCCCATGAGGCACAGGGTCAGAGCTGATTTGCATATAGCCAGTGTCTAACCCAGGGTGGTGTGGAGTGCAAAAAAACGATGGATTTAGGCCCAGATCCTTGTACTGGGGTGAATGTATGACATTGTTCTACATTCTGTCCATCAACTGTGTTTTTTGCAAATACACAGACTTGGTGGCACCACATCAAAGGGAGTATAGTGATATAAACTCTATCATAAAGATTTGTCCTCGGCCATAGTGTAATCAAGACTCAGTTCCAAATGTGTGACCTACTTGTCCACTGTGTATGAGGGTGGAGTATGTCAATGAGAAGGGAGTACTGCGGCCTGTGTTGCGGAGGCCGTGATGGTTTGAGGAGGCTGCCAGGGTCGCGGGCCTCGGGCTTGGAGCTTGCACCAGCACGTGGTGGGCCCTCTTCTACACACGCCGGTGTCAGCAGGTGAGCAGTGAGGTCTGGGTGCGCAGAGGCGGGCAAGATGGGTTTGGGGACCAGCAGCCCAGGGTGCAGCAAATGCACAGGATCGCAGGCAACACCACTCATGGAGACGGCATCGGCCTCGTGGCCGGGTGAGACGTTGGGCATTCCCGAAGAGAACCACGCCCAGAGTTACTTGCCTTTTATTCACACCCATACGCTGGCCTTGCGTACGCCCGACCAGCCCACGCCACTCACGCTTATGGGGGGGACATAACAAACTACATTTCCACAAAATTCCCCACTGGCTGGGGTGACATGGTTGCGTCCACTGTCCCTTTGAGCCTGAAGTGAGCAATGACATACTCTGGTGTTGGGTCTCTGAGGTTGGTGCGTTTTCTGAAGGTTGCTGTCTTTGTCTGCCCTGCCTCAGTGTTGGTCCGGAGGCGCCAGTGGAGGTCCAGGGGGGTCCTGGGTGTGGTGGCGGTGGGTGTTGTGGCCCTCTTGGATGTCCGGTCCTGTTGCCCTTCAGACATGGCTCTGGGCTGGGAACCCTTTTCTGGTGCAGGCTGTCATCTGACTTTACACCAGGTCAGAGCAGGTGTTAATTTCCTGCTGCTAACGCGCCTTATCGCATGTTTTGGGATTGTTGGGAATGTTGGGGTGTTTTGTTGCCGCGGTTTTTTGAGGCTGCTATAAAAGGTAATTGGTGATATGGGCTGTTGGCACCAGCTTGTGAATGGGGAGATAAATTTGTTGTGGTATCAATCACAAAGGAGAGTGAGGAACTGGGGTAGCTAGTTCACTTCCCCAAGGAATGTAAGCAGTAATCAATAGGAGCTAGCTACACTGATAACGCTCATGTTGTGTGTGTCTCAGAATATTAGTTTTCATGAAGGCTGTCACCCACCAACCTAACTGGTGGCATGCTTCATCATCGGGCTCCACCCGAGGCACCGAGTGTGCCTCAGGTGTGTGGCGACGTCTGTTTACAGCGGAGCGGAGAGTGTTAAGTGAGTATGCAGTGATGGTGTTAAGAGTGAGGTTTAAAAACTGTCCTAAGGGTCCAGTGTCCAAAGGATAATTTATTATTGGGACCTTGGCAGAGTTAAAAACAAGGCTTTTGGACGTGGTAGGAGAGACCTATGGTCTCCCATGAACGATGTGGTCAACTAGTTTTAGCCAGGCCTTGTATTAAAAACTGGCTTTCTTCAGGACCTATACTGTGATCCAACTACTCAGCTCATAGTAGGACTAGACATTTAGATTCTATACACAAGCCTTCCCCAAGATGCCACCCTGAAAGTCCTCGATGAGATGCTCACCAGGCTCCCGTGGGAACACTCGACCCCAAGAGAATTAATTCTACAGTGTGCCACCCTTGCCCTAAAAGAAAACTACTTTGGGTTCAAGGGTAGCATTTACCTACAAACTAACGGCACCTCGATGGGCAGCGTCTTCACCCCCAGTGTGGTGGGACTATACGTATACCACTTCGAGCTACTACACATCCTTCCATCAACCAATCCCTTCACCAACAACATAGGGTTCTGGCGTCGATATATCAACGACATATTGATGATATGGACTGGCACAGAAGAGTCTTTGACTCTTTTTCTCAACTGGCTCAATGAATGTGACCCATTCCTACAGTTCACAAGTACAGCCAGCCATCACAAAATACCTTTTCTAGACCTGATGATAGAAGCTGAGGCTGGTACCCTTAAAACCTCCACGTACTACAAACCAACTGCAAAAGCTCGCTGCTCCAATTTGAGAGCTTCCACCCACGACCGCTGAAGGAGAACCTCCCCTTTGGACAATGTTTCCAAATCCGACGCAATTGCAGCTCCACAACTGACTACCATACCCAGTCAGCAGAGCTGGCGCTTAAACTACACAAACGAGGTTATCCTAAAAAAATCATCAGGAATACCAAGAAACATGCCCGGAACCAGAATCAAGAGGCACTACTGGAGGAAAATGTATGACCAGAAACACCCACACCGTTGACCTGTGTCAATGGCATATCTAATCACGTAGCAAAAATAATACGCAAAAACTGGAGGATCCTCAATACAGGCAACAGAAACTGGACACAACCACTGTTTGCCTACAAAAAAGAAAGCAGCTTGAAAGATCGATTGGTGTCCACCCATCCTAAAACTAATGCCACACCACTGACCAAAGACTGAATCCATCCGCTGCTTTCTTCAAAAAAGAAGTGAAAGCGATCCTCTTAGCTAGAGTCACCTGAACGTTGTTATAAATACCTACTGATAGGTGCTAACTTTTACCAGGAATGTATTTGCTTAAGTCATCGTATGCCTATGTATTTGTCAAATCACCTTTATGTGCCTTGTAAAGCGCTCTGATACCCGCAAGGGTCTTGTTCGCGCTATACAAAACTGTCAAAATAAAAAATAAAAAAAAAATGGGGCCTGCCCAGGGTGGTCGGCCACCACCCGTGTGGTGACTGCAGTGTCTGCCACCTAACGCAACCTAGCAAGACTCTTAACCTGGATACTGGTAAAATGTGGCAACAACTGAAACACACGAACTGCAACTCAACCAATCTAATATGCCTCATTGAATGCCCCTGCAAACTTAGATATGTAGGGATGACTACCCGGAAAGTAAGGACAAGAATTGTGGAGCATGGAAGCACTATTCACTTCAAAAAAACGAAAAGTAAACTCATGGACGACTACCTACAGGAAGGACACCCACCCCCAATGACATGCTCTGGACAGTCATTGAACAGATACCCTACAATTCCAACAACAATTATAAAACTCTCCTGACTAAAGAACAGCATTGGATTTACCATCTCTCGACCCACACCCACGGATTAAACGACAATATACCATGGAATAGCCTTAGTCGCTGAGTCAATCCATACACATTGAGTGTCTGCCGCACCTTAGTGTTTGGAACTGCCAAAACACCACTACTACCACCCTAGTAGAACACTAGAATATGGCCTGTCAGCTATGATCAATTAACTGAACTGCCATCAAGACTGGTCTGACATTCTCATGACACTGTCACTGAAATCCCCACTACCACCAGGGCAATACACACATGGCCCATATTGTTTGTTCAATTCTTCTTTAATTTGATGTGTGCATAACATTCATCCCTGTGGCACTATCTACTGGGACAATACACACACGGACTAGATGTTTGTATAATCCTTTTAATATTTATGCGTGTATAACAGACAGTGTCCAATATCTATAGCGCATGACTGTTAGACACCTCGTAAACTATACTGGTCAACTTTATCGAACACAGGCATCAATATTGAGCCCCTCGTCTGTTTTCACTATAGACGCTGCGCATGTCACGGAGTTTCAGGACACGCCCCTAGCCGTTTCATTCATCTAGACGAGGTTTACGTAAAAACTGACATCGCTTTTTTCTGAAATACTGTATATTAATTTGCATTTTAAATCACACTCTCTTTTGATTTAAGCATCTAAACATGATGCTGCACATAGTACCAGTCTGTTCTCTGTGTTTTCTGTTTCACTCCTCCCCACAGACGCTACTCACAGCAGAGTCAAGTTTCAGCATAACGAGCTCCAGCTGTGGCACGAAATTGCTATTTACACCCCACACGGAACACCGCATGTCCACCATCGGAGTTCCTGGTTGGCTGCAACAGGTGGAATAGCGGATCCTGAGATCATGCCAAGTAAGTGGGAGTCAGGGGGGTAACTTTGATCACGGCCCCGCCGCTGGGATACAGCCCCTCCCAAAGCCCGAGTGAGCGTCCTATCCCACATGACGAGACCCCTCCCCTACTTTAATCCCTCTACTCCCACCCTCTTATTTTCCCACTAGAGTGCATCATTGTTTCGGATCCCCGCCAGAGACTCATTGAGGTTTTTTTCCGGATTTAGGAAGTAAGCTTACTATCGCATTGTGTGTCATAACCTTTGCCTTGGTCACCCCAGATTGTGGTTTACCGCCATCAGTTATAGCACCAATTCCCATAGTATCGCTAATTGGCTAGCAATTTCACATGCCGACACGAACCGCATAACACTGCTGGTTTTTCCGCTCACTACTAAAGCACCTTATATTGAAACCACTGATCACATGCCTGAGTTCACCGCCTTTTACATATGTGTGTCCACTTGTTTGTCTTGTCAATCTTCCCATACAGGTACAAACTTAGAGGAAATCCTCCTCTTACAGTTAAAGCACCTTAAAAAAAAATGATGTCCTCATACGTGCCATCCAAAGAAGCTCTAGTTGGGATTACTCCATGCTCCTCAGACAGGCCCATTTTGAAACCCCCCTTGGAGGGGGCCTGAAAGATAGGCAGGGTTCTCCCAGAGGTACGGCTGTATCCAGGTCCCACTCCTGTTCACGACACGTGGGGGAACGTATGTTACTATGGAGGACCGGACCAACAAGCCTCTGGCATAATCATAGGACTGATCTTTATTTCCCTCTCCAGATCTCTAGGGCCGACCAGATCTTATTGGCACTGGAACTATCGCAGGCAATATCAGATTGACTAATCATAATGATGTTCTTTAGGCAATCCGCAAAGGAGGGAGGAGTTTCCGATTTCCAGGCTCTACAAGTTTCCCTCCTGGCAATAATTACTACGTAGAGTACAAACTTTGAAGCTTGAGCATTCATGCAATAGTCTGGCAGAAGGCCACAAAAGATCAGCCTTACACTTACTTCTACCTGTACTAGCAGGACCTCCTCCAGGAAACCACATACCTCTATCTAAAAGGAGCCGATCTTCGGGCAATCCATAAATATATACCGGTCATCAGCAGCTGGGTACTTACATCTGGGGCAGTGGTAGATCGTCGCAGTCACCTTGGATAGTTTCCCAGGAGTCCAGTACACTCTGTAGGCCGCGTATAGGTGATTTCTCCTGAGATTAGCTGGTTTAACTACAGCCTGTAACATAGTAAAAGAGTCACACCAGAGTTTCCGTAAACCATCCCCATTTTCTGAAAGGTCACTGCCCCAGCATTTCACCAACTCCGTGTCTAGACAATCCCCTGTATCTATAAGGGCCCTATACCAGAATGATACCTCGCCTTTCCATGGTCCTAGTCTAGAAATGGTGTCAATAATTATACTCATCGTTGCTCCATGACTGTGTTGCCCACCATGCGGACAGTTGATAAAACTTAAATCTCGTCAATGTCCCACTGGTTATTTTCGAGATTAGGTCCCAGCTGATAAGTTGTGAATCTTTCTGGAGGTCTCCCCACAACATGATACCTGCTAGTCTAAGTGGTTGTGATAATTGGTCCTGGAGGCATTCGGGGGTGCTTAGAGAGTCCCATATTGGAGCCTGTGCCGTATAGTGCGGTATTCCCAGACTTTTCCTAATGTACCCCCAGTTTTTTAGTGCGGCCAATAGAATCTTGAGTCTGACTTTTTTGTAGAACTTGGAATTGCCAAATTTATTGAGGAAAACTCCTGTCCCTCAGGAACATACTGTAACATTGCCTGAAACAAATGGCCCATAGAAGATGAATCTGCCTTATTGGCTAACATTCCATAAAATGTTAAATGAAAGGCATGACAATAAGAAAGTAGGCCAGGTAAAGCCAATCCTCCTATTTTTAACCCTCTCCTGAGCTTTTTCCACGCTATTCTCGGGGTTTTCGTGGCCCATATAAATGAACCGATTTTACCTTGAAGGGTAGCAAGGTCTCTATTATTAAAAGAAAGTGGAATTGAATTAAACAGAAAAGTTAACTTAGGCAAAATAATGATTTTAACGAGGTTGACCCTCCCATATATGTTCAGTGGTAGGTTCGCCCAGCATGACAACAGGCCGCCTACCTCCTTGGAAACCTTCTCCCAGCTGATTTTAGGTGTATCTAACAGCTTCTGTGCTAGGTAAATCCCCAAATACCTCATCCGGCCCTTCGCCCCTATTACATTAGTGCAGTTCCAACTCATTATTTCAGTTTTTTCTCTATTGACTTTATAACCAGAGATCTTACCAAATTCCCCAGATAATTCAAACAGCCTTGGTATAGCTTTTACATGATCAGACGTGTACATGAGAAGGTCATCCGCATATAGGGCAAACTTCAATTCCAGATTAGCAATCTTAAATGGCCTAATGAGGGGATCCTCTCTAAGGGAGAAAACAAAAGACTCAATGTATATATTAAACAATAGAGGTGACAGGGGACACCCCTGTCTGGTACCTCTTGAGATAGTAAACCATTCGGTTATGATCCCGTTAACTAGCACTTTTGCCCGTGGATTTAAATACAGAGATTTGACAGCCTCAATAAAATTAATAGGAAAGCCAAAACTCTGCAAGGCCTCCCAAAGATGGTTCCAGCTGACCTGATCAAACGCCTTAGCGGTATCGATTGCAACTATAGTAAGTGGCAGCTTTATTTCCGTTGCAACATCTATCGCCCCCAAGGCTAGTAAGGTAAGCTCGCTGAGTTGTTTTCCGGGTATGAGCCCTCTCTGGTCGGGATGTATAATGGTTTTAATGATTTTAGCCATCCTGGTAGCCAATATTCCAGAGAAGATCTTGAGATCAGAATTTAATAATGAGATGGGCCTGTATGCCTCAATTTTTTGAGGATCTTTATTTTGCTTGAGGATCAGGGACACCGTCGCCTCGGACCATGATGGAGGAATACCTTCTCCATGTAGATATATTTTGTTGAAGAGGGTTTTTATAGCTGGCACTACCCTGTCTGATAGACCCAGGTATATCTCGACAGGGAGCCCATCTGGCCCAGCAGCTTTATCCCTACTTATTTTTTTAAGTTGTTCTTTAATCTCACCCTCCAAGATACTGGTGGAGAGATACAGCCTGTCAGCTTCGGACAGTTGGGGTAGGTCTCTCAGATTTAACCATGCCTTAACCGCATCTGATCTATAATCAGTGTCTTCCTGATATAGATTAAGCATGAAGGATCTAGCTTCCTCCCTAATCTCTTCATCTTTCTGCAACAGGGCCCCTGACCCTCTTTGGACCAAGCTCTTAATATGGTTCCTTACCCTATCTACTCTAGATTTCCAGGCCAATAGGGAGCCACATGTTTCTCCATAGGTGAAGTGCTGTCATTTACTGGCTTCCCATATATCCTTCATAGTTTTATCCATCTTGACCTGGAAATCAGCTTGTAGGGACACCAGCTCCCTTTCAAGCTGTGACATCAGACTTCGGGAGATCAAGGCTGCCTGTTGCAGCTCAGTCTCTTTCCCCTTAATTTTCTTGAGGCTGTCTAGATCTGCCTCTCTAGCAGATTTCTTCTTATTAATCATTAAGGAGCTCAAGAGACCCCTCAAATATGCTTTCAGGGTCTCCCAGACTATCTGGTCGCTGGTGGAAGTTGCATTAAACCTAAGGAACGCTTCTGTTTTTACATCCAACTCAGCCCTAACATTCTCATCTAATAGCAGGGTCCTATCTAAAGTCCATCTCCTCTGGCACTCTTTAGACTTAAAATTGAGTGCCAACTCAACAGCAAGATGATCTGATATTGGCGCCAGAGTGTAGGCTATAGATTTAAGATCTGAGAGCAGACTCTGATCAACCAGAAAGAAATCAATTCTTGAGTATTGTTTATATTGTTTACTGTAGAAGGAGTACTCTCTGGCATTCCCTTTGTCCACCCTCCAGATATCCAGCAGCCTGAACTCCTTAACCAAAGTCTTAAGGATGGAGAAAGTTCTAGGCGGGACGTTATATTTTACCTTAGATGTGCGATCCAATTGTGCCATCGAATACTAAGTTAAAATCCCCTCCAAGATTCACTGGGGCAGATTTATTTAACAGGCTGGCCTGGAGATTCAAAAGTGGACTAGGATTGTCCTCATTGGGCCCATAGTAGACGGCACATACTATTGGTGCTCCACAAATTGTCAGAATTGCCACTATCCACCTCCCCGATTGATCGGTATCCCATTTCTCAACTTTAATCCCCATATTACGCCTTATGATAATAGCAACCCCTCTTGTGCAACCCCTCTGGTTGGAACACATCACCTCCTGAACCCAGCTAAACTTGCTAAAACCTTGTTTACATTCCTGGGCTTCTAGGTGAGTTTCCTGCAACAAGAAAATGTGAGCCTTATTATTCTTTAGAAGCTCACATACCCGAGATAGCTTCCTGCAACTCCCGAGGCCATTAACATTCCAGGAGAGGAACTTCATCTCATGTGACCTACTCATATTCTATCCAGAGAAAAACTACCCAGCTTGAGCTAATTCAATTTATTATTGGTCGTATGAGGACTTTTTTCCAATTCTTTCCCTCCCCCATCCCACCACCCACCTCCCCTTTGCCCCGCCATGAGGAACCCACCTTCCATCCCTTGGCGAAAAAAAAATGCCAGATGGGACCCTCCAGGAGCAATGAAGCGTCTCGCTATATTCCAAAACATGAGAAAAAACGAAATGTCAAACAATAACCGGCATACGTGGCGCTTAGCACTTAGCCAGGAAAAACAAGGGAGCCTTCCTTCCTCTCTTTATTTTTCTTTTTATCCTTCTAAAAGACTATATCTTTCTTAAATTTTCTTTATATATTTATTTTATTAATTTTTTTTATGTATTTTTTTAAAATTTATCTTTCTCACCCTTTTCTCTCATGTAGATATAACATTTTTCACCCCTTTTTTTCCTTTCACCCATCTTGAAGCAAATCTACATACCCCCATTAATCTTACTTCCGATAAGGCATACTAGACACCAAATATGTATACAGCTTTAAATACCTACCCACTCGCCTGGAGCAAAAACGCATCTACATCATCAGGGGAACTAAAAGTGTGCATCTTATTGTTCCACATTACCTTTAGTAATGCAGGAAACTTTATTTGGACTTGGGCTCCCAGGCTTCTGAGCTCTGGCATTCTGGACCCTAACTCCCACTGCCTTTGCGCTGTTCTGCCTCCTATATCTGAGCGAATTAGGTAAACCCCAATCTCAGGGTGCGATGTTGGCCCATGCAGGGACCTCCCCAAGATCAACTCTTTTACCGCATAGGTTTGGAAATTAACTAAGATTTTCCTGGGGGCTTTCCTATCTGGGTGTATCTTGAAGGGGTCTCTATGGACTCTCTGGATCTCTGATTCAAGATTGATGTCCTCTCGGTCTTTCAGGACTCCCTCTCTTAAGAGTTTACATATAGAGACCTTGATATCCCCCTTCTCCACCCCCACCCGGATTTTAAGAAACCTCAAGTTGTTTCTCCGGGCCTGCATCTCTAACCTCTCCATGTCCATCTGTAATGCTCTATTCTGTGTTTTGTTTTTAAGGCCTAGATTTCTTCCCTATTCCCCTGAACAGATTCCGAAATGGTCTTAACCTCAAGTTCGAGGGATCCAGTACGTATGCAGATGTCGTCCAGCTTTGACTCTAAAGCTACACATTTATCGTGAATCCCCTTCTGATTTGCATCCGATATAGCAAATTTAGAGAGCAGATCTACCCTTTAAGCCTGGAGAAAGGATCCAAGCTGTAATTCATCTCCATCTATTCCCCCCCCCCCCAAGGCCACTACTACAGAGCCCTCGTGCACTGACTCCAATCCCATTGAATCGAGATCAGGAGGACTACTTTCTATAAGTTCTGCTTCTTGTGTTCTGATAAGGTGGATACTGAAACGGTAGAAGTAATATCGGTAGTGGCAGTAGTAACAGTAGTTTAATCGTACCATGGGTAGTGTCAGGGGTAGAGGCATTTAAAGTGTTAATATTAGTGAGTGGGTCACAATAGAGGCTGGCCGAGGAGGTGATATCAGAAGGGGGGACATCTAGTTGGCTCCCTACATTTCCTGTGTCACTCTCAGATTCCTGGATAGACATAAGGGGGTGAAACAATTTTCAAGAAGGACTGAGGGGGGACTTCTTCGCGGAGCTGGGATTGGCTCCTTGGACCTAACGGCTTGCTCCATGATCTTAAAGTAAGTTTTTAATGACGGGGTCGATTTTATAGGAGGGCCGGTGACCTTAGGCCCTTTAGATTTTGTAATTTCCCCTGATTTAGCGCCTTTTCTTGGGGGTTGTAGGCACTACTCCTTTCGAACACTCAGAGGAATCCAGGGCGCCCTTACTCTTGAACTCGAACCGAGACTGGGACCGTAGCTGGTATCTATTCTTCACAGGAAAAGTCACAGGGAGGGTTGCTTCTCCTCGAGAAACAGAAACAGAGGCGCACACCACCTTTCTCTTGCAGGCTTTCTCTAAAGGGCACGATTCTCTAAGAGTGTCACCTCTCTCCTCCAGGCTCTGAGCAGCCACTTGCCCCCCCCCCCGCCTCCCAGGAGTGTATTCCGGTCGGACACCTGATCAAACAATGGGACAGAGTCCAAAAAAGAGTCAAAGAGGGCAAGAGCCATACACCTCTGCTCACATCCGCCTATTAGCCCACCTAGTGACCCTCTTACCAGATACACACCGGGGGTAAAGGTGGGAGCGCGCTGGAAGGAGGTGTTGGTAGTTGAGCGCCGTAGGGTGTCTCCGCAAAAGGACCCTCGGAAACAAACCCGTGCAACCGCCGCCTGTGCCCGGGTCCAAAGCCTTGCTCGGCGGCTGAGCCTGCAGTAGATCGCCGACCTCGCTGCAGGCTCCGCCTCAACCTCCCAAACAATCTGGGTGTCGAGGTCCTAGCGCCACCGTCCACCGTCCACCGCCGCCATCAGCCGTATTCCCCCCGCGCCTCAGAACACCTCAGGACACCTCCAATTAGGCAGAAAAAACTCGAGAAACGCAAAAACGATACATCAGAGATAGTGCCTGCACGCAGCCCGAAACAGATACCACGTCCTTACCGGTAACTTTCATTGCGGTCGGCTTGTCTCCATAGCTTCTAGTCGGAGACAGGAGAGAGGAGGAACATGGCGGTGGGCTAACGTCGGTCGCGGGAGCTCCGGGAGCAGTTAAAGCGCCTTAGCGAGTCCTTCACATAGGAACACATATATCATATAGTTCCCTGTATCACCCCTCTCACATAGGTCCTGAAGAAAGCCAGTTTTTAATGCGAGGCCTGGCTGAAACTAGTTGACCACACCGGACGTGGGAGACCATAAGTCTCTCCTACCACGTCCAAAAGCCTTGGTGACACTGGGACCCTTAGGACACGTTTTTAAACCTCACTCTTAACACCATCACTGCACACTCACTTAACACTCTCTGCTCCGCTGTAAACAGACGTCGCAGCACACCTGAGGCACACTCAGTGCCTCGGTTGGGGCCCGATGATGAAGCATGCCACCAACTAGGTTGGTGGGTGAGGGTCTTCATAAAAGCTGATATGTTTTTCTGAGACACATACAACATGAGCGTTATCAGTATAGCTAGGTCCTATTGATTACTGCTTGCGTGAGAAAAATTTGTCGCCACTTTGGCTGCAATTAGGTGCCATTAACTCGGCGATAAATCCTTGAGAATACGCCCCATTGTGTATTGCAATTAATGAAATGCCTAATTTTGTGTACCTTGTTGGTGTTGTAGCAAAATTCTTTACATCGGTTCCGACCCAGGCAGGAGACATTTCAAGAAGTACAAGTATGGAAACCAACCGGGGCTGTTGGTAACCAGGTGGCAGTAGTTTTCTGTGTGGTAACATAGCTGGGACATAAAGACCTCAAAGTGCGTCCCCTTCTATAAACAAGCGAGGTATTTTCACTGATGAAGGGACGTAATCTGGGAATTTCCAACAATAAGTGCCAGTGTTTTCTAAAAGCCTTGAGTCCGCCATTGGTTCTTTGTCGTTGCAGATAGACATATATATTAAGTAAAGAGCACGAGACTAAAGAGACCCAAGGGTACCAAATTGAAGATATTTACTTATCTATGCAGGAGGACGATTAGCAACTCATCGTGTGTGTTTTAATAGGAAAGACAAAATGCAAGATAGGCCTCAATAATCCATTCAAAGCATTGTCAGGTGGGCCAGATGATGATGGTAAATCCAAACCGATCAAAGTCGTTATGGTACCAGCCCTTGGTGGATCTTGCCCATGGGAGTCAAAAGGCAGGTCTTGTGTCTTGTTTTAATCAGAAGCTGGCTCAATGGGGAACCGGAATTGACATTGTTTTAGGAGTTGCTGGAACTGCAGGTTTTTTTTGTTTGGTCATTGGCCAACGAGGTGTTTATTATATTACTATTTTAATGGGGCTACAATTTCAAAATTCATTCAGGAATTGTCTTGGGCTGCTAATTAGATCATTCAAGGTATTTTGAAAGACATTGGTGTAAAAGGAGTTAGCTGGCTGATGATGTCACGAAACAGACTCGTCACTTTATTTTATTGTGTCCTCTATATTTAAACCCAAGAAGTACTTTCTTTATTCCCTTGTTGTGTTAGGCAAGGATTAAGCAATATCGGTTAGCAATGGAATTTTTACAAAAACTAGCCACAACTGTCACGTGCAATGCAGTTTTAAAATGTAATTAGAAATGCTATTGTGATTAGAAACCGATACGAGTATGTAAATCTTTAAACGGATGCTTTGCCTTTTTTGACAAACTTGGTTCTTATTTTAAAACCATGTATGCTGGAAATTTTCAGAATGTCATTAATTGCAATATTTATATTGTTTTAATCATAAAAACATATTGTTATGCTCAAGTGTATTTATGGTTAAAAATATGTTTTATATGTTTTTATGGCACACTGCCGAAATAAAGATGACTGGAGTTAGCTGGGGCTGATGGGTGGTTATTAGAGATTCTATTCTTGGATTAGTCACAACCCTGAACGTGCTTGCTCTTTGAATGATGTAGTTAGGCATTGTCACAACAGTTGAAGAATTTGGTCCTGATCACAAAACCTTTTTGTCTGACATTACTATGTGTGGGTAATCATTTTTGGCAATATCATTTGTGTATGTGCTGTGTTGCATTTTGTTGTGATTGTGATTTTTGTGCTGCATTACTGTGCTGCGGTGCGTGTTGTACTGTTGTATTGATTCCTGTTTTTACTCTTTTGTTGTGAGGTGCCATGTTTTTGTTGTCTTGTTTTTTTGCTTTGTGTTATGGTGTTGTGTTGTGCTATGATGTGCTTTGCATGTAGTTTAGAGATGCCAACAAATATTTCTACATTTGCACGTAGCATATTCCTTTAAGGGTCAAGTCACAAACAACTATTTGCCACTGTTCAAGTCATTAAAATTCCACTGCTCCAACTTTCTACACCAGTCAAAAACACTGTGGTGGGACCATGTCTTAAATTAGTATATCCAGGGCTCACTTTCTGTGTTCTGGCCTTTGTTGTATGAAAGAATTGGCTTCAGGTTTTGGTAGTGAGAGGATAGATAAACAGACACTCTCCCATGTGATGCTTTTTAGCCAAGTGCGCTTTGTACAATAGTTCTTTAAGTGCTCACTCGGTGTGGAACCTGAAAGCACAAGTCCTGCAATGCAGAGTGCTGTTGCTACCAACCAGCAATGGCCGAAAGGGTCACATACATGGGTGGCACATAGACCTCTAAAGTCAAGTCTCTGGTGTTCCTGGGCATCCCTGCCCTTCAAGAGACCTCTCCCTTTGGCCTACCAATATCGTTGTCAAAGCTGCCAAGGGGCCCCTTGTCATTTGGCAACCCTTCAACCAGTCGTGGCTTTAAAACTAGCATCACTTTGCATTAGTTCCACTTTCCACATTAGAAATAACTTTACACTTCTCAGGAGTAGAAGTGGTGTCGTTTTTTCTTAATTCAGAACAGGCTCACAGTAATAAACTAAAGAAGTTTGCTGAGCAGATGTGGAGTTTGTGTATCTTCGAGGTAGTAAGCCTGGCGGACATTTTAGGGGTTATCACTACATGTTGCAGGGAGCGGCAGGCATCATTTTGTTACAAGACTGGTGATACACGGCAGGTGCTGCTTGACAGCTGTGTATTTTAAGGTTCCATCTTAGTGGGCGTATACGGAGATTAACGTCACACTCTTGCCGGCCACCTACGCCTTTTTTTATGAGTAAACAGCATTTGCTCAGCGTTTACTGGGCTTTTGTAAAAAAAAAAAAAAAATCATAACCTATTTCTTTTGTGCTAGTTTGTTCCATGTCAAGTGTTCTGTTTTTTAAGGCGCACTTAGCAGGCTGGGTCTTGTAGGCCTAGTCATATGACTGCAATTCCCAGAATTCATAGTGCTCCTGACTAAAAAGCAAGGGCTACTGAATGTATTAGCTATGCCATGGAGAAACTTGGTGGTCGCCTGTTAATGTGCTGCTCCAACCATTATTTTAGAAACGTCAAACACAGCGGTAACCAAACATAAACCCTATTTTCTTTGGCTTGGATCCAAGCAGGGTTTGCGTTGCTTTTAAAGGACATATTTTAAGGGTTATTATAGCGCTCGCTATTTTAGTAAAGACATCCAGCTACGATTCAAAAATTGTTCTTCACATGTTAATGATATATTTTAATATCAGATAGAAGCTTCAAATCTTTGCATTTTATTTCTCCCTCGAATGATCAGACAAGAGCCAAGCTGGGCAGCACGGTTGAATTCACAGAACATTTTACGCAGCCAAGTTAAAGTTATTTGGTAAAGAGCGCCACCTGTAGGCAGAAATGTTACAAGCACCTGCGGATTTCTATGCTGGAGAAAGAATTAATAACTGAGAAAAATCCCCAAGTGCGATGGATGTTCCAGAATCTAAAATGTAATGTTGGTGCAGTAAGATTGGCGTTCTCGGGGGTGCACGAGGTCACTAATGGGGAAGTGGCAAACACTCAAAAAGGCTCAGGGTTGTGCGTGTTCACAATCACAAACCTTCCCAACGAATTTCACACCCAATGTAAGTATCTACGACAAGTGCCAGAAATAGGGTGACATAAATGTGCGTGCATATAAGGCGAGAAAAACATCCAAACACCCATGTACTTCATAGGTTAGTAGAGACACGGGTCGTTCTGCCTAGAATATTTAATAGAATCGACAGAAAGAGAATACATTATCAAAGTAAACATAACCCAACACTTGGGGATTGTTTGCATTGTGTGAAAATCCACCAATAAAGGGTTATTCTTGCGCATGGAAATTAGCGATGTAGATAGATTCCCGTGACCAGACCAATAATTTTTTTTCTGAGGCCCGTGAATAAAGTAATCAGGGAAATCGCAGACAGGCGCAACCCCGTGAACTCTAAAATGAACATTCACGTCATGGATCTCACCTTAAACCTGCAGTATCGGGAGGCGGGGGTGGGGGGGGAGGGGAGGGGAGGGCAGTGGAGGGGGCGGCTGCATTGAGTGACCCTCAAATGTGTGTTGCTCGCTGTGTGCAAGAGTGGAAAAAAACTGCTCAATGTCAACATTTAGATTCATTCTCGATAACATTAACACTTACTTTTTTCGCTTGTAGTAGTGCTGTTAATCATGGCTGGAAACATTGATACATTAATAGCCAGCTCTGTTTCCATGATAAGCATCCAGTCTGAGTATCCTATGTTTCGCTGATATGAATGTAGCTGCTTAGATTTATTGAACTTAATGCATAAACATTACCTAAAATCAGATGTACACTTTGATCTCTGGCATGGTTCGTCCTTCATTTAATGGCACACAGATTTCAAGTGTCTGCTATTTGTTTATTACATTTTGGCTTTGGTTTGTTAATAAGACCCTACACCCCCCCCCCCCCCCCCCCCAAAAAAAAAAAATTATCCGCATCTTCACAGACTGGGGAGGTAGTTCGTTGTGTTTCTGCACCAGCTGCTTCAAAATCTATGAAATGAGCATACAGGCCGTATGCACAGATACCATCTACATTGGATTGAAGGAACCTGGCTTTTCTTTGCCCTCTAATGTAAATTAATCAGACCGGCTCCTTTACTTTCCATCTACACCTAGATAACTTTAATAGTCGGATCCCTTGCAGGAAGACTCAAACCAGGTCAGATCTAGACAGGGCCTATAGTGTTGGGAGAGTCAGTCACCTTTACAAAGCGTAAGATTTCTCCACAGGACAGTGCCTCTGCACGCTCAGGCCGGGGATGGAAAGGTTAGTCACAGGTCATGTAACTGAGTTTGTTCCAGAACTGCTGGCCTTTGAGAGTTACTGGTCTACTGTGAAAAGGTCTCATTTTCCCCGAAGACCAGTCTTCGTTGGGACAAAATGTAGCTAGAATTATGAGCATTAGGACAGCTCTCCCTTAAAATTAATCAATTATTTCTTAGTTGGGCTTGCTTAGATTTATAAATACACTTACTCTCAATTACATCTAATGTTTACAATTATTATCTGTTTTTCAACTGCTCAAAATTCACATTTATTTGGTTATTAGCATCTTCTTTTTCAAAAATGTTGCAATATGTATGTGGTTTTCTGTAGTCTCGGATTCAGCGACTAGAAGCGGCGTCTTCTTGAGGCTGTTTGTGGCCTGTAAGTTAGCTTTCTCCCCGTGTGCCCAGTTCACCAGTGCTTGCACCGTGCTGAGGTGGCCAGCCTTACAAGCGCAGTGCAGCGGCGTGTCCCTGTTGTTGTCCAGGGCATTCACGGCTGCCCCACTGCCTAGAAGAAGGTCAGTCAGGTCGCTGTGCCCATACTCCGCGGCAAGGTGCAGCGGTGTTTTCCTCCAAACATTTTTCTCATCTACATTTCTGTTCTTTCCAGCCTGAAGAAGGGCCTGCACTATATCAGTGCTTCCATTAATTGCTGCATAGTGCAGTGGGGTGCAACCATCCATGTCCTTAACGGAAACCCTCACTTGGTGACCCAGCATTGCTTGAACAGCTTCCAGGTGACCTCCCACAGCAGAGAGATGCAGCGGGGTCTTCTTCTCCTTATCTGCCGCGTTAGGGTCAGCTCTGCAACTAAGTAGCAACTCCACCATGGCTGGATCCCCTACCTTAGCCGCAAAGTGCAACGGGGTCTGGGAGTGCTTATCCTTGGCGTTCACCTTGGCTTTGTGATGGATTAGACGGCGGGCTGCATCAACACTGCCCCTCTGGCTGGCAATGTGCAAAGGGGTGAATACGTCCTTTGTGACAGAGTCAATCTTAGATCCAGCTGAGACTAACACATCAACCAATTCTGATTTGTTATAAAAAGCTGCAACGTGAAGAGGGGTTTGATCACCTTGGCCGCCAATGTTGGCGTCAATCTTTTTCTGGAGGAGCATTTTGACCAGAAAAAGATCTCCTGCTTGAACTGCTAGGTGGAGAGCAGTGTTCGAGTTTGGTGTTCTCGCAGCCACGTCACATCCTTTTTCAATGAGAACTCTTGCTGACTCCGTCTTCCCAAGCTCGGCAGCCAACAGTAATGGTGTATATTGAATGTCATTTTTTGCATCTACATTGGTGCCCTTGTCAGCCAAAGCAGCCACTATTCCATGCAGGTTCATCTGAACGGCTTTGAAAAGAGCGGACACCAGGGTGTCCGGTGACAGCCCTCTGCTATACTGCAAGAGTAACGCAAAGATTGACTGATTATTGCTGTTAAACACAAGATCTATAAGGTCTGGATCGATGCTTGCCCCAGCCTCCAGCAGAACCTTTGCCGTCTTTTCGAAGCCCTGTGAAATAGCGTAAGCCAGGGCAGTCTTTTTCTTGTCATCTTTTTCATCCACAGGGGCACCATTTTGTAGAAGAAGGCTTACCAGACTGCTTTCGTCCTTGAGAACTGCCATGTGGAGAAAATGGTGGCCGTTCTGGTATTGCCTTCCCTCCTCTTGAAGCATTATCTTCATGATGTCCATGTGCTGGTTTCGAGCTGCCAGGTGAAGTGGCGTTTGTCCCTCTTTGTCCAAAGCATACAGGTTGGCTCCGGCCTGCAACAGAGCTCGGACTGCATCCGCGTGGCCCATTTCTGACGCCCTGTGCAGTGGCGTCCTTCCATTTCTGTCCTTGGCATCTATTTTAGCCCCTTTCTTGATTAGGAGCTCAATGGCTGCCACGTTTCCATTGGCAGCGGCAACATGCAAAAGAGTTTCATGGAAAGCATTGACTGCATTCACGTCACATCCCTCTAACAAGGCTTCCAAGTCGGAGACGTCACCCTTAGCAAGGGCCTCAAAGATACTGTTGATGTCAGGCCGAGTTGCCTTCGGTTCTGCTGCTACTGGTCTGGGCTGTTCTTCTTCCTTCTTTTCCACAGTTACTTTCTCTTTATGCGGTCGAGTCACTTCCGGTGCGACTTTGACCGATTCGTTCTTGGTCTGGCTTTGTTTCATTGGAGGCGGTGGAGTTTCTTTGTCCTTCTCAAGCAAATACCCCACTAGTTGTCTTTTGCTGTCACCTATATTTGCGTTGACGTTGTTGACGTAAGCTCGCACTGCGTGGTACACACTGGGCTCCACCTGCTTCAGACAGGGATAGAAAAAGAGTCTGCACGCCCTCTCCCCTTGGGTGACCAGGATGTCCAGCAGTCTGGCGTTCTTCTCGGTGCGAGTCCTGTACGTGGACAACACTTTTTTCTTATCCGGGGACAAAATGCCGTTGTCAATGAGCCAGTTGAGCAGGTGGTCGGTGTTGTTAATTTCCTCAACCAGGTCCTGCTTTCTCGTCTTTAGGACCTCAATGGCGTAGGGATTAGTGAACACACTTGTCGAATACATCCTGGCGCCTGTGCACTCCTGTGCAGGTGAATCAGCGCAAAAAGAATTCCACAAATCCGAAAATCGCTGTTGCGTGAACTGTGGGTGATCTGAAAAGCATTCCTCGGGCCCCATTCACAAATCGCCAACTTGGTTAAGTTTCGACCTACCCTCCGTCGTGTTCCATGGTAACAAAACATTCCATCGCCGGAGGTGAAATCCTGGGGAACCCCAGCCACTGCTAAACTCTTGTGAAAAGCCAGCCAGGCTTGCAGCTTTCACACCGATGGACAAGTCCCGCAGTTTGCAGGGACGCCCCAAGCCAGTCACTTTCCTCTGGTGCCACCGGGGCGAGTTTGCCTCTACCAGGAAGTTCTGTGAATACTTTATCACAGTGACAACAGGTAATTGCTGGCAACCCGGCTACAGTTGCTATGAACAAACGGTGTGGTGTACAGGTAATCTACAGTATGCGGAGCAGAGATTAGTTTGTACACTGTTCTGGCTCCTAGCACACTGCTTACTGAAAAGTTCCTATATTCAGGAGTCAGCCCAGCCGGTGACATTCTTTGATGTGGTTCACGCTCTTTTTGGACAGGTTGCATCAGGATGGGTTTAGTGCCAAGAGAAGACAGGCCAGTGCCAGGGACCTACCCCTGCTCGAGACCACAGTGCCTTTCTAATGCTTGTGAGTCTAGCGTCACGATTACTAAAACCTTGCACTGGTTCAAACACTGAACTTATGTTCCGGTGCACTTACACTGCTGCGTGTGTCATTGAATGGTGTCTCTGTGTGTGGAGGAGGGGGTGAGGAAGTGGGGGCAGATTCTTATCCATTCCATAGCACAGAAACAATTTACCGCCAGGGCAAAAGAGAGAAAACAGACCATGAAATAATTTCAATGAATCCACAACATCTATATTGATGATAAATCATTTTACACGCGTAATAACATTTGAAAAAAAAAGTTACGAATCATTGAACAACTGTAAATTAATTTATGAAGCATCTGTCCAAAAGGGAGGCACATTGATATTCACCCACTCTTAATTTATTCTTTCACATTTTAAAAGTAGAAGAATCTATTTGTTTTATTCCTTGATACTTAAAAACACATTTAGTTTACTATATTCTTTGCACTGATGCAGAAACAAATCACATTTAGTGGCAGATTTTCTAAGACTGTGCACATCGCAAAGTCATCTAAAATGATACAAAGCGGTGCAAAGTCTTGGAAGGTGTTTACTTTCCATTGCAAAAGGTATTTTGTGCGGAGGAGTGCCTTTATCTCAGTGCACGTAGCGTTTTGCACCACTTTGTATCACATGGGCATTACATGTGTGTTAAAAAGGCGATAACTGCAAACATCAATAGGTTTTGATGCAAAGCCCAAGCTACTAATACTGTGAGATCGTGCTTTGGCTGAAAAAATAATGCCACCTTGAAGCAGGGGCAAAGGAGGAGTAGAATTTATATTTATCCAAATATTTCACATATTGCATATGTGCTGTGGTTCATTGACAAAATATCGACGCTCAAAATATCGCCATCCAACAATATTGTGACCAAAATATCGCTGTCATAAATATTGTCATCCTGTACTTATAAAGGTAAGTACAAAAATGTTGAAAAAAATATCAATGCCATTAATAACGTTGTATCATCGTTTTTATAAACACATATAAAGTAAAATATTAAATATATTAAATAGTAACAAATTAAAAAAATAAAATAGATTTAATATATATTTTAGTAAATATAACAAATAAACTTAATTAAAAAAAGCTAACACACATATATCATAATTAATATATAATTAATATATGTACTTACACATATGTACTTAAAAAACTATTATTAAACTAATAATTTTAATTTACATTTTTGAATTGCAGAGGGGTAACAATTACTATTCCCACTCCAATGAGTGAAGCATTAGGGAAACTGTTGCATTGTGGAGGGATAAAAATGTACTATTCCCACTCCACTCTGTACAACAGTCAGGAAAGTGTTGGATAGCGGAGGGGTAAAAGTTATTATTCCCACTCCAGTCAGAATAACAATAGGGAAAGTGTTGGATAGTGCAGGGTTAAAACTTAGTATTCCCACTCTAGTCAGTTTAACCGTAAGGAAAGTGTTGGATGGCTGAGGGGTAAAATTAACTATTCCCACTCCAGTCAGTACAGCAGCATGGAAAGTGTTAGATTGTGAAGGGTTAACATTTTCTTATCCCACTCAAGTTAGTACAACAGTAGGGAAAGTGTTGTATTGTGGAAGGGTAACATTTACTATTCCCACTCTAATAACTGCAACAGTAGGGAAAGTGTTGGATTGCAGAGGGGTAACAATTAATGTCACCACTCCAGTCGATACAACAGTACGGAACGTGTTGGATTGCAGAGGAGTAAAATGTACTATTCCCACTCCAATAATTGCAACAGTAGGAAAAGTGATGGCTAGCAGAGGGGTCAAATTTACTATTCCCACTCCAATAATTGCACTATTAATATAAATATTTATCAACACATTAATTCTCATTAATTAAATATGAATTATTAATTAATTATAATTAGTGTATCTCCCACAATGTACCCCCACAAAACACAAAACACACTCATAACATTTAACAGGTAATTCTTTACGATTAACATAATTAATTATCAAATTAATTGTTAATATTAATTAAAAATAAGTAATTACGTGAAATTACTTTACTTCACACCCCATACCACTACAAAACCCACAATCCACATCTAGGGGCCCATTAGGATGTCGGGCGGATTGCCCCCGCCAGGCTGGTGGTGGCTACCGCCAGCCTGGCGGGGCAATCCGCCCGACATCCGCATTCGAATTCCCCCCGCCATATTAGTATTGCGGCGGGGGGACCTCGGCGGTCCGCTTTTCCGCCCCTGTTGCCTTGCGGCCGGGGCGGAAAAGGATTAATATGGTGGCGGTGTCTATTAGACACCGCCAGCCATATTACAATGGGCTTAGGGAGATGCCATGCCGCCACGGAAAGGCATGCGGTCTTCACTCCAGAGTGAAGGAGAGGTGGGGGGTGCACACGGGGGTACCTGAGGTCCCCCCCGCCATACTAATATGGCGGGGGGAATTCGAATGCTGATGTCGGGCGGATTGCCCCCGCCAGGCTGGCTGTAGCCACCGCCAGCCTGGCGGGGGAAATCCGCCCGACATCCTAATGGGCCCCTAGATGTGGATTGTGGGTTTTGTATTCTAAAAATCGATATTACTAAACTTTAAGTTGATTATTCTTGACATTGATATTCTTGCTGACGATAGTTCAATATCACAATATTTTAGACTCGATATTCTGGTATGGTGATATTTTTTACTCTAGTCAGAATACCCTGTGATGTATATCACAAGTCCAATGTGTGGAATGTAATAGAATTTGTCTAGGCATAGGATTTTGTCGTGGGATTGTGTGTCCTGGTGCTAAGAATAAGAGCAGGAGAAATGAGTGGACCTCACTAGCTACTGAGAAAAAAACAGCCATGTTTTTATCTGAATTTTTGAGCAAAGCTTCATCATCAACCACCCGCAGGTATAGGGGAAGTTATTCCAGAGTTCAACTGCTAAATATGAAAAGACATTACCTCCTCTTCTCTTTAGTCTTAAGCTTGGGAGCTTAAAAAGCCAGGCTTTGCTGGCTCACAAATTTCTAAGAGGGCTGTAATGTTGAAATCCATCTATCTGATTAATTCTGTGAACCAGTGTTAAAGATTTAAATTGAATACGCTTGTATATTGACAGCCAATGTAAATTTCTCAGATGGCCCGATATCACTGGTGTAACGAAACTTGAAGGGGCCTCCCTGCAAGATATGTGGAGGAGCCTCTTCTGAACTTAATCATGAGCTGTCCGGCCAGAGTACTGTGCTGAGGGGGCCCCCTGGAGCTTAGGGACCCCCCTGCATGGCGGGTGCTGCGGGAACCTGTGTTACGCCCTTGCCCGGTATAGATGACCGCTTTGGAAGCTTCAGGACCAGGCGTGCCGCTGTGTGCTGAACCCCCTGAAGTCTAATCAATGTCTTAGGGATGTCAAGATAAAGGCTGTTAGCATGATCAAAACATGATGTAATCAAAGTGTGCACTTTAGGTTTCTGTGCTTCCAGGGTTAAAAGGTTTAAAAATTGTCCTCACGGTCCGCCGTAAAGTGAAACAAGTACCAGTGGTGCTAAGGATCTGCTAGTAAAATGATGAATTATTATCAAACTTTACCCTAGATTCCTCACCACAATTGCTAGGAGGAGAGAAGGGTGGTGTTGGCAGGCCCTCTGACCACCAATCATCCATAGAAAAATTGTTGTTGTTCCCTGTTCCCTAAGACCAAAAGCTCTATTTTGCCCGAATTGCACTTCAGGTAATTTTGTTGCCTCTATCTAATGACTTGCGATAAGTAGTTTTTAAGTGTGACTTTTGGGGTGTTGGAAGACTTGTTCAATGAGAAAATGAGCGGAGTATTATCAGCATAGGAAACTACTTTACACCCAAATGAGTCAATCAGTGTGGCAAGGGCGTCATATAAACATTAGAAAGAGTAGGGTTCACGGAAGAACTCTGAGGTACGCCATATTGAAGTTCTTTATTCTTTGACAGGTATTGGGTCTTGGTAACACCCTGACATCTATTATCTAAAAAAGATTGCAGTCACTTCATTGCCTGGCCACAAACTACTACTTTTGCCAATCTCTGAACCAAAAGGGGATGACAAACAGTTTTGAACATTGCTGACAGGTCTAACAAATAAGGGCAGCATTCAACCCCTTGTGCAAGGTAACTTCCAGGTATTCTCTTACTTCTAACAAAGTGGATTCAGTGCTCAGTTTAGGTCTGAATCCTGACTGTGACGGGTGTAAGAATCCAGATTTTTCTAAATAATCAAACAGTGGTATATTCCGTCTGTAACGCAACAGGTGGTCATGTAAAGCGCTCTGATACCTTCGGGTTGAGTTCGCGCTATATAAAACTAAAAAAAAAAAAACAATTGCCAGCAATTCCAGCATCTTTGGAAAAGCCAGTAACAAATAGATAGGTCGATAGTTTACTAGTAAATCTGGACTGGCGGAAGTTTTTTTTTTTAAACAAAGATTTAATCCTTTCTTTTTTCCAAAGAGATGTTACCATCCCTGAACTCGGAGAGTTATTGAACAACTAATTTACCACAGGATTTAAGACATCAATAGCTCTGATCAATGTCCTACAGAGTCAAAAGTCTGCCGGAGATCCTGACTTACAGTTTCCAATTGCCCTTTCTGTCTGTACAAGGGTGAGTTTTTTAAGTTTGACAATGAGGTATTATTTATTGACAATGTAACTAAGGGGAGATCAATCTATTCATGACTTTATAAATCAAAGCCAGATTTAAGTTTTTTACTTTATCCTTAAAAAACAAACGAATAAACTGTTAAAGAGTTCTAATGAAGGTTTAACCTTCACATTATAGGTCTCGGTTGCAAGAACAGATTGGCCACTGGAGAAATTTCCTGTGGCTCGTTCTTGGATTTGTTGGTCTCGACAGAAAACAAATGAATTGAGCTTATTTAATATATTTCCTATAAGATTTTAAAGCATTCTTATAAGTACGTTTATCTTCTCTCCAATAGGTACTTCTCCATTTGTTTTTGGAATTCTTTGGATCCACTCTTAACTCGACTGAAAACCAGGGAGCCCTATTTCTTTTCATGTGTGTAGCCTGATAAATAGGCAGGACCCCCTTCTCCCTGCCGCCTCCGGTTGGTGGGTGAAGGGGCACCTTTTGGTGCCTGCAATGTGGTGCAGGGATGAACAGATTATTCAATTTCTCTAGGGGAACTTTTGTTACGGCCGGTTTATTGCCGCAGCACAAGCTCCCATAGAGAAATAGGAGTTTGCTACAGCACCATGTGCGAGCGCATTGTAATTTTGCGGTCGGGACCACTGACCGAGGTCTGTCGTCCCGATTCCGCAACGGTGTCGGGCGAACGGGAGTCCGCCCAACATCGTAATAGGGCCCTATGTTAGGCAATGATCTTTCCTAGAGATCCAACAAAGTGTGGGGGGGGGGGACCGGGAGGTCGGTAAATTAAAACTTCTGAAAAGGAGTTTTGGTGAGAGATTTTAAGCATAAAACTAGGGACGTGGCTTCCGGGGGGGAGGTATTTGGGGTGTTTCATCCCTCTAAAAAATGTATTTTGTGATATATAGTTGGGTACAGGGGCTTTCAGTCGGGCATAGTTCGGTATTTGTAAGATTTCACTAGGAATCTTTATTCACACAGACAAAAATGCACACACACTCCCTCTGTTTGGAAAGGCTAATACAATTTTGGCAATTTAACAAAATAATGTGCATTCTCTCAATTAGTACCCCTACCAATTCGCATTTCTCTCACTTTCTGCTGCCCCTTAAGACCCTCTTGTGCACCTTGCTTGTCATATAATGTATTTTAACATTATGTGCCTGCGTCTTGGTTGGCACATATGGACCTCACCACCCCCCAATCTTACTGACCAAGCTACACCCCTGCCTAAAGCCTAAACCTTGTGCACCAACCAGGCCTATTGGTGTAAATGAAGCACACTGGTAAATACCACAAAAGATAATAGCTAGACCCCCTGCTGTTTTCCCCATTCTATCCATGTGTAGGATTCCATTTACATCCAGTACCGCATCTGCAATATCCGGGTTAGGGGCTTTGTCTAACTTAATGTCTATATTTAAATCATTTATGTCATGGGCATGCTTAACTATAGAGCAAGCGTTAACCAGACAACTCCGAAATTTACATTTATTCACTTTAAAACTACCCTAACAACTGAGCACCTTAAGAGCACCCACACTTCCTTTCTTCCTGATCCAGAAGGGCTTCTGACACTGACTACCAGTAGCGGCTCCTCGAGGGAGTGCTGCGGGGCGGTGAGGCGGGGGAGGGGCATGGTGGGGGGGTGGTAAGCTCCAGCATAAGGCCAAACGGAGGTAATGTAAAGAAAGAAAGAAAACAAATTACATTGCATGCGCTGCATCGCCATTTGGCGCTACTGCTGACTACAACATAGAGGCCCAAGCATAAAGTGAACTTATAACTGTTCCTTACACCTTTCTATCGTTCCCTGCTTCTTAAGGTTCTTGGCAGAGTAGGTTTTCTCATGATTATCTGGGCACCCATGGGCATCATGGCCGTTGCTTTCTGTGGATTGGACGCGGACTGGCGCAGATAGGATTGACTTTGGCACACTTTTGGCAGGCCATCTCTGCTGTTATGCTCTTACAGGGTACTGCCAATCACATCCCTCTGACGACTAATAAGCTGATCAACCAAAATGGCAGCTGATGATGTCCCTCTAATGTCTTCCGATTGCTGAACAGCTAAACAGAATGAATATCATCTCATGCTATGAAAACACAAGGGCAAGAAACAAATACGCCCACAATTCCTCAAATTCAGATTCAATCCAATTCACAATCAAAAGTAAATGTGTTACTGTTTAAAAACACTGAGTTGAAAAGTCAAAAAAATTGAAACAAGATCCTCCTGGAATGGCTCTAAGTGATAATAAACAGCGTGATAAAACAAATCAAAAATCTTCCTAATAGTCTTCAGGAACACAATGGTCGATTTTTTAGGGCAATTTACAGATCGGAGGCCCAGACCCTTATTGCAAAAACCTAGAAAGGTCAATGCGCAAATAGACATGCCAGGGTATACAAAGAGGTTTAGTTAATATTAAAAAAATTCTACTGATTTGTAAAAGCTGTTTTCTAAAAATTATAATTAGAAGGTGTATTAGGAGTACAAAAGGTATAATCATGTTGTTAAATGAATCGAGATGCAACCACAGGTTGGCCCCTACAACTAACTCGAGGCGATGCGCTCATTGGACTGTTTGTCACCACTGTGGCAGTTTCTTTCGCTTTGGAGAAATAATGTTGATATTTACCTCATTTCAATGTCTGTCAACAGATGGGGCTCTTGCCTTTCATCACACGTGTAGGAACATGGCAATGCCTTTTGTTTTAAAAATAATATAGAGGATTCTGACTTTACTGTCATGAGCCGCAATCTTTGATGAGGTGTGCAGAAAGATCAAAAAGAAAAAGTGGGGGTCTGAAGCTAGATCGCCTCCATGGCACCACATCTGTTAATCCGAGAATCTAACTTAACAAAGCTCATCTAGGATCTCTGAGAAAGGCTGTCATGTAAGAGATAAAATAGTGGCTGGCATCGCTGTTCGTGAATGTCAAACATAAAAGTGAAGTCTGCAATCCTTAGCAAGGCTACTGTAATCATAATTGAATTAGTTACATGTTTCATTGTTGAAATAGAAATATTTTTAGCCGAATTCTCTATGCATTGTATGATGTAAGTTAGCATTCTCTGCACCATTTTGTATTCAGATGCCATTTTGAGCCATGATTGAAACTAACTTCTGTCTCAATTTCTATCTGCCTCAGCTGAAAGCATCTGCGATAGTTTTTTTTTTGTTTCTCCAAGGCAGAGCTTCGCTGTACTAATGAATACACTGTCTTTGCTAGTGCATACCTTTCCCTGTAGATAGGCCAGCTCCCATCCTTTCAGCAGCGGATACAGGCAGAGTGACCTTGGCATTGAGACAGCATGTACCCGGTCTCAGGACCTAGACCCATCCATCTGTACCTCCTTCGTTCACCAGCTACCAACTGGAAATTTCCAGTAAGGGTGTGTAATTAACAGTTCTGAACTGTATTTCATATGTTGCTATGCTTTCTGAAGTCAGTCCCTTTACAGCAATCCAAGGAGGCTGGTCAGACCGGACTCCACTCGAGTGTACCTCTAATAAATACCTTTGGTTTGTATTCTCTACTGTCTGACCGACTCTTAATTTGTGAGGAAGAGGGGGCGAGCTCCATGTGCCCCCTCCCGCACTATGCACGGGTGGCGAGCCCCTGGTCAGAGACCTCCTGACGAAGTCCGGGATGTGGGGGCCTTCATGTACATTGCGGTGGAGCCCCCTCCAGTTTAGTTATGCCACTGCTTCAATATGGGGGTCTGGCCAATGACGATGGTTCAATACAATTTAAGGATTTCAAAACATGACTTTTGTTACTGAATGAGTGAGTCAAACAAAAGTCTAATCTCTTCATCAGGTGGATGTGTAGGAAGGGCTACTCCCTTAAGACCTTTTTCTAAAGACCCATGGTTTGTTTATAAAATATGTAAGGTAAAAGTGGGTATTCTATGCTTCCATTTTACGATTATCCTCCCTGATCAATATTGTTTTGTTTATTACTAGCATACACACAAACCATATATAATTCAAGGTTTGGGTCTTTTAGACGAAGGTCTTCTGCTGGCCCAATGCTTTTGTACTCTAGTTGCTATTTTCAGTCCAGAGTGTTTTCTACACAGAGCAGTCTACTGACCTCTGGTACTTGAGATTTAGGTCTGCAGCATATCATAGCTTAAGATTCCCAAGTGACTGCATCAAAGTCAGGCATTCACAAATTACTATTAAGGGTCAAATTACGAGTTGGCAGGAATATGGTGGTGGCACTGGATACTTGTGGGGCAGAACGTACGATTCAGGCCCATCTAACCAAAGCAAATTACCGCATTTACACAATTTTTCTCCAGAATGGGATATACCTCCTCAGATCCAGAGGTACCATGTCCTTTAGCAGACAGGTACTTCCAATTCTGGTTAAAAAACACACTGACTTACTCCAGGGGGCTGTTGGGGTGATGGAGGGTAGTAGGGGGCTGTAGGCCTGGATGGTTTCTGTCTGATATCTGTGGTGTGGGGGAGCACTGTCTTTTCCCCCTGCGCTGCTGCAGGGGGAAGACAGGGGCTGTGCTTTGCTGCTATCCACCACCCATGCCCCTACAGTAGCAAAGTCAGGTTCAATGTCAACAGGCCTGGAATTATTGGGTTCAGAGTTTTGCTGACCTCATAATTTGGGTACTAGAAAAATAGTAATTCTGAGTTGCAAAACTTTACCCTGGGTGAAATACCCTTTCTTATATTGAGGGCCCAAATGCTTTAAAAATTTGCACTTTGATCATATTTAATATAAATATGTTCTCAGTGATTTCCAACTCCCAATATTTTTTATTTCAATGGTATGATCCGTGCCTTGGTTCTGCATCTGCTCAAGTTATTAAGAGCTGCAAATGAGTGTCCGTAATTAGTAAGCCAGCCAATCACTCAGGATGAGATCATCAGGAATCTTAACCAATAGGGAAGTGGTGTGTGGTAATAAAGGTCCACACGTGGTGATATTCAAGAACATTTATTCGGTTCCATATAACATAGGTGCTCCCAGCTTGACAGGATCGTGAGACTCACACTAACATTCTATGGCTGCCTACAGGGTGACAGCACGGGCGATACCATGGGGAAAGAGAGGAGAGGGGGAAACGGAGGGGAAGGAAGGCACCAAGAGGAAAGTCACAACACATCACCCTCCCTAGGGAAACCACGGTAGGTAGGGGAAGGGGGGGAAAGAGAGAGAGAGAGAGAGAGAGTGTGGGAGGGAGGAAAACTGGGGACAGAGGAAGGGTGGTGACCACATATGCGCAGAGGAAAACGACAGCGAGTAAGGGAAAAGACCCTTACCCAGATTCAATACAAGGGTTGACCTAAAGGAAGAGGCTCAAACCAAGACCCAAAGTGGGAAGGGATCCCAGGATTCCTATTATACAGACAATGCCAGGACAGTTTAGAGTGCCCACGTAACCGGAGTCCTTCCATGGAAAACGAAGGATGAAAAGGGCCACGAAACACAAGTGACCTGGGTTTATTTGGCTACAAGAGTCTATGCATAATGCGGCGATGCCTTTACGGATAAACGGTTGCAATCTACGTAGTAATAATCTGCGTTTAGTCCAGACCCAGACGTATAGTTCTTACCCACTCTCAATTCAAAAGTGGGGTAACTTTGAAACGGTGGTCACAAGTTCCGTGTGTGTCCATCCCAAGGTCTGTCCATTCCCCCCCAACGTGGATGAAGGGATTTAACAACTGAAACAGGTGAGCCTACCGGTAACTTGAACTTGTGCTCACGCGCCAATCCTAAAAGCAAAAACAAACACTCACTTAGGATACCTCATGGTGTGGGCATGGGTGGGGAGAGATTCCAACTACTTCTCTTCCCCTAATTCCTCTGGGTGCCACGAGCCACAGCAATCTCCTTTACAATTGTGCTTTTGTCCCCAATTAATTGTAACACTTCTTCACCCAAGTGTGTGACCACATCCATATAATTCTTTTTCTTGGGAAATTTCCTGGACCATGTAACGTTGCGTCTACCCCTACACATGTACCCGGTTTCCTTCCCATCATCAAGATCAGCGTTGGGTCTAACATCAGTACTCTTGTAGTACTCTGAACCAGAGCCACTTGTAAAACCTTCGGTAAGTGCCTCGTCAAAGTCCGGTCTTTCTTCAGATTCCTTCAAAAACGATTTACTGGAGAATGTGGCTGGGTCTTCAGTGTCTCTGAACGCATATTCTCTCCAGCCTGCGGTAAGCATCCTGTTCCCTCCTAACAGAACTTTGGGGTGCGGATATCGTTCGTTTTAGTGTGCCTCCTCACTTTCCATCACAGACACTTCGCTATATAACCAGTCCCCATACTCTCCTTGCTTGTTACCCTTTGATCCAATCAAACTCTGACCAACAACTCCTCCTAGGTCAATGTCCTTAGAACCTTCCTCCCTTGTAAAAGGTTTGGACTCGGCCCGTGCAGTAGAGCGCCACGCTTTCACTTCTTTGTGGCAGGTGGACTTACCAAGGTCCTCCTCTGCCTTCGTGGATAGAGTTACCGCACATGTTTCCTTATAAACAAGTTCTTTTTTTTCCCTTCCTACCTCATCCTCACTGAACTTTTCACTGAAACTTTTCCTTATATTTCCTTCCCCATCTTCTCTCCAGGATGTATACTGATTTCTTTTGGATTTGTCAACTGCTGCTTCTCTTATCCGCTCATTCCTCCAAACAGCCCTTGTCCCTCCAACACCATCCATGGATACTGGTGTTCTCACCATCAACATCTCCAACTTGGTACTTTGTCTACTTTTGATTATGGTCAGCCTACCCATTGGTTCTGAGCTTTTGGGAATGTGCGTTATTCTTAATTTCAATTGTTCATCCCATCCTAGTATGGAGAATTCTTCTTCCGATATATACACATTACTCCAAGTACTTCTCTCCCTGTAACTCAACTTCATCTCTCTCCTTCCAATCAAGATAATGCTTTCACCAGTGTATGTTTCCAGGGACATGTCAGCTTCTTCCAATTCATCCCCCAATGTTATTGCCAATAAACTCTTCCATATTCTTTTGCTTAATACTGTACAATGTGACCCTGAGTCACCGTTAATGTCAATATCTACTCCGCCTATTTTGATGGTATACTCAAGTTTAGTTTCACACTTGTTCACTACTATTTTGATATCTCCCTCTTCACTGTATATTTTACTTCTTTGTGCATCTCCATTCAATACTTGCTTATAATGTTCATCCAAAGTATGCATGACATTCTCAAAAACATTCCTGTCTGTTCCCTTATCGATTTCCTTTTCTAAAGGTTTCTCCTCCTCATCAAAAATGGAAATATATTTGTAAAAAATTTCCTTCCACTCTTCCCATTCAGCGATATTAGCCTCGTCTCTTTTTATAAATGGCTCAGGTGGTGGTAATTTAAACATTATTTTTAATTTAATTTAATTAAATTATGTTATTATATAAATAAATTATTATATAAAAGTGTTACATGAAAAGTCGACATTCGCTGTTGCTGCTTTACTCATATTGTGTGGTTGAGTTTCTCCGCTTCGCGCTGAGGAGAGTCACACTGCATACAATTATTCTGTTTACACATCCGTGGAATTCCAACTCTCAACATGCGCCTCACTTTCCTTTGAAACACTGTTAGATTGTAATGCGCTACTCTATTAACAGGAGTTACATAAGTCCAAGCCTCGACGCTGTGGAGTCTTTCACTTTACTCGCTAAAATACCTTAAATCAGCACAAACGAGGTAACGCTGTTTCAAATATTCACCAAAATCTCCCCATTCTAACTCGCAGATACCTTTTCCTTGTTCAAGTTTTTTTTTTTTTTAACTGCTCAATATTATTTTCCCTCTTCAATTTTAAATTTGCATAAATATTAATGATCAGTGCCGTTTTTTTCTTTTTTTTTCCACTTGCCATTAAATTAAAAAAATAAGTCTTTATCCCTCCTTACCGGAGTATTTTCATGTGGTTTCTTTGCCAAAATGGCCACACTGCGGCAGTGCGTTAACCCGTCTGCTATATATATATATATATATATATATATATATATATATATATATATATATATATAAATCAAAATAAAAAAAATAATAAAAAATTGAGTGTCCGTAATTAGTAAGCCAGCCAATCACTCAGGATGAGAGCATCAGGAATCTTAACCAATAGCGAAGTGGTGTTTATAGCTGTAATGTTTCAAAAGAAGCCAAAATAACTCATCAATACTCTCTACTGTTGAAGAGACGGCTTAGGTTTAATAATTGTATCTTCTAAAACTGCCCAGCTTAGTAATACAAGTATTCTTGGCCCTCTACATAAATCAATATATCTTTTGCTAACCACATACATGGGAAGGAATCATATTTTCACCAACCCACTGTAGAAATTCCAGTTATCAAAATTATTTTAAAAGTAAGTTATTCCCATTCAAATTCTTGAGACACAGGGGTGCTTTCCTAACAAGCAGAGTACATGCGTGAGTATGTGCCTGCTTCACAGATTCCGCATTCCAGAGGCAGAGAAAAATACAAATACCACAGATATAAGTCTACTGCAATTAAATTGCATTGTACATTAAAAAATTTGCATAACAAAGCACCTTCATATGTTATTAACTGAAAATGTGGATGTTCAAAGATCGGAAAGTTAAAATACTCAACATCTTAGAGTACATGAAAAAATGCTGCCTTTGATGTCATACAATTGGCTTATTTGTGGAACTACAACTGTATCATTTGCAACTGGGGCACATTAAGATATTCACAAAAATCAATAATTCAGAATCTCTTTTTCATTGTCTACCTCAGGCAGATGAAAGCCACTGGTAGTTAAATCAGTTTGTTGTGGCCAAGCTAGAAAATATATGAACATTACACATTCAAGAATTGAAATGCATATAATGTATAATTCCAAAGCTATGCAAATATTTTGGAATATGTGTATGTTTTCGAAAGGCAACGTCCAAATGTTATTTTATATCTTGTTGTGTATTTAAACATTCAATTTCACATTATCCTTTAGCCTGACCTTCACCCAGCAGTTTCTGACTTTGTCTTCGAGGTTTTCTGCTCCAAATGCTGCAAAAAATCCTCAGACAAACAAAATGTACTCTGTAGTCCTCTCTAGTGTCCTTTGCCTGGCTAAACTATGCCTTGGACCACTAGGAGTGCTTCAGCACCCACTACCCCCCTACTTCTAGCCATTTATTTAACATACCCTGCAGTATCTGTAATTCAGAGTGTGGACTTTCCGAAGTGGTTTTCACACATCGCTTATAATGAGGTCATAGGTGATGTGTGTCATGACTGTGCTCCTTTAGCATATGAAGGATATCTGTGTCTCCACAACAGGGTCAAGTTTCACCTCTGTGAAGTGTTCGATGATAAAAACTCTAGATCCCGTGGAGAACCAAAAGGATGTGTGGAGCATAATGAATACAAGTCAACTGTCACATGCACACAAAGTTACTCTTGAATGCAAACATTTATAACGTGTTCAATACCTCTACACAACCATGGTGCATTAGGAGCACATGTGTTTGGTAAACACTTACATCCATTAGCTGGACTCAAGCTGTAAAAAATTACGTAGAAAAGGAGAATAGTAGTTACCCACCAAAATGTACACTTTAAAAGAAACTTGCACTCTCATTTTATTATGTCATCAGTGATGTCATCAATGATGTAATTTGAGACATCATCAGTGATGCCATAAATAATGCCATAGAAAATGTCATGAATTATGTCAGATGTGAGGTCATAACCAGAGCATGCCGGGGTGCAAGTTAGAGTTGGTGACGCTAACTATAACTGCTGAATTTTTGTGTTATTTTAACTTAAAAAAATTAATGTTGTCAGTGAGAAATTCACCTAAATATAATGTTACTTTAACGTTTGTTTTTTTCTGTGACTATATATTGTCATGTGATCAAGCTTCAGAGGGAAGTGAAACACGTCATGGCGGGCGCACAGAGCACAATAAAGTTACTTTAATATTTTTGAACAAGCAAATCTTGGGTGTACTCTTCGTCATTTTTGCTTCACGAGAAAATAGCAAGTGGTGGTGATGATTTGGTTTATATATATATATATATATATATATATATATATATATATATATATATATATATATATTACCTACTGGCGGTCGCCAGTAGGTATATATAGTTAGGATTTTTTCTCTATGGGTTTTTTGAAAATTCTATGTCTAATAACTTTGGCGTTTGTGGACGGAATCGGCTGAAATTTTCAGGAAAATGGCACATTTTGTTTCTGAGCAGCCCTTGAAAATTTGGGGGGGGTTCGTCCAGTGGGGGCCGAGAAAAAAGGGGGGTCCCAAAACGTGTTTTTAACATTGAGTTTTCCATAGGGCGGTTGGCCTCACTTTTAGCCCGAACGGCTGAATGGATTTGCACGAAACTTGGCAAAATTGTAGGGACTGGTAGCCCGATGTGCCTTTTGTAGGTCTCAATATATGTGCTCCAGTGGATTTTGAGAAATTAACGTTTAAAAAAAGATATATATCTGTAACAGCGGACCGGTTAGCGCTCTGGTTCGCGGACTTTTCGCGCAACGGAGCTTTGTGAAGCGAAGCTGATTGGTTCTCCGGCGTCTGTCAACATTCCAAACAGTCCGTAGCGGCCGCCATCTTGTCTCTCGGTAGGATCGAGAGACAAGAGGAGGTCAAAACAAAGGGGGAAATAACTATAAGGGGGCATAGTAGATCCTCGCTGACCCCCTAGGTTTGATGTGGAGGTTTTAAAAGGGCCCCGCGGGGCAAAAAAAAATAATAATAATAATAATCGAACGGCTGAATGGATTTGCACGAAACTTGGCAAAATTGTAGGGACTGGTAGCCCGATGTGCCTTTGCTAGGTCTCAATATATGTGCTTCAGTGGATTTTGAGAAATTAACGTTCAAAAAAAGATATATATCTGTAACAGCGCACCGCTTCGCGTACTTTTCGCGTTACGGAGCTTTGCGAAGCGAAGCTGATTGGCTCTCCGGTGTCTGTAAACATTCCAAACAGTACGTAGCGGCCGCCATCTTGTCTCTCGGTAGGATCGAGAGACAAGAGGAGGCCAAAGCGAAGGGGCAAATGACCATAAGGGGGCATAGTAGATCCTCGCTGACCCCCTAGGTTTGATGTGGAGGTTTTAAAAGGGCCCCGCGGGGCAAAAAAAAAAAAAAATAATAATAATCGAACGGCTGATGACCATAAGGGGGCATAGTAGATCCTCGCTGACCCCCTAGGTTTGATGTGGAGGTTTTAAAAGGGCCCCGCGGGGCAAAAGAAATAAATAATAATAATAATCGAACGGCTGAATGGATTTGCACGAAACTTGGTAAAATATTAGGGACTGGTAGCCCGATGTGCCTTTGCTATGTCTCAATATATGTGCTTCAGTGCATTTTGAGAAATTAACGTTCAAAAACAAGATATATATCTGTAACAGCGCTCCGCTTCGCGGAGATAAAATTATATGTGTATTACCTAGCTGTTGCTAACACCAGTTAGCGACGGCTAGTAGGAGATAGCGACCATCTTGGGTCCCACTTTGCATGTGAGTGATATTTATCACTAATGACATGCAAAGTGGGCATGCCAAGATGTTAGCGACTGGAAACAGTCGCTAACATCGCTATCTCCTATTATCAACTTTTGGAAATATTCGAGATAAGCGCGAATATCTCCAAAAAGTAACAGCTGCCCTGAGCAGTTCTTAGCCATGTTATCCAATGGGAGGTGGATAACATGGCTAAGAGCATTAGCTCGGTAATGCATGAATATCGCGGAGTTTTCAGCGATATTAATGCATTGCGCTCGTTTTTTATCGTATTTGCGATAAACCTTGATAATAGCAAGGTTTATCTGCGATAATTTCTGACGGTAAAAAAATCTTTGCAATGCATCGTTAGGGATAAATATCGCTTAACTTTGGTAATATGCCCCAACGTCTGTTAACGTTCGATTCGAAGGAAATCAGGAATTGTTGAAAAACATTGTGTGCGCCATCTTGTCTTTTTTCAAATGCCACACTTTTGTCGTGCACGGCAGCCATTTTAGATGCCTTGACCAGATCCACTCTGTGCACGCTGTCGATCCTTAGCATGGCTCCCCACCCTCGCAAGCATCTCCCCCAGGCAGTGGTCACCCCCGCTCTCTGTTTTATGCATGGGTAATAAACCTCCCCCCATCTGCGCTGTTCTTCCCTGAGAATCACACCCTGTGCCCGCCCGACACCTCCCTTTCGCCCTATTCACTACCGCACCCTCTGACACTCCTTTTCCTCTGTGTCCGATTGTCCAGGCCGGTCCTAGGCTATCAGCTAGCCCTGCAGATGTAGTTTATGGCCACAGCTGTAAAGAATCACCCGTCTTCAAAGGAGTTATAGTAGATCAAGGCCCACACTCGATGAGATCCGTCACAGCAGAAGCGTTGCTATTATCTGAAAACCATCCTGTATTGTGATTGGGGAGGGGACCGAGCGTGAAGCGGAAGATTCCAGGGATGACTCTTTGTACATCAAAGTTTTTACAATTATGTGTCACATTAAAAATATATAGCACTCCGACAAAGTAGTAAGATTATAAAACTTTAATAATTTATAAATATATACAAGAAAACAAAAATAGTAATAACATATAAACATTTTTAGAGAAAAACAACGAAGTAGCGGTCGGCTGTGCGAATAGTCCCAACGCAGCACAACGTCCAGATTTCCGGCGTGGGGCGTCGCGGGGGGTGGGTGATCAGTAGCAAACTGTTGTGCGAATAGTTCCAAGGCAGCAGAACGCGCCGAAATCTAGATGACACGAAAGTGATGTCTAGTAAGTTGCCACCCAGCAAATAACGGCGTGGGGCGTCGCGGGGGGTGGGTCATCAGTAGCAAACTGTTGTGCGAATAGTTCCAAGGCAGCAGAACGATGGCACCAAGGTGATGTCCAGTAAGTTGCCGCACTGGTTTTGGTATCCTACAATGCTGCTCCGAATAACGGCGTGGAGCGCCCCGGGGGAGGCGGCGTGAACGGGCCTCTCCAGGTGGAGTCTCATCTGTTTTAGTGGGGCGCCCCTTTACCGTTTCAGTTGCCATTCCGTCCGCTTTTGGTCCACTGTGTCAAAATCCGCCATTCAGCTGAGTTGCGCCCACTCTTGCGGTGCAGCGATAGGCGGCTGTCACAGGACTCTCAAAATGGCGGCAGGCTGTTTCCTTTTTGGGCCTGGTCCACTGAAATGGCCCTGGGACACCTTGGAAATCGGACGCTTGTCTGCTAGGTCTTGGACCCCATTCTCGAAAGCGTCCCCTCCGCCTTGAGAATTCATCAAAAGTTTTGGGGGCTCCGACTCCTGCAGGCTTCTGGTGGGGAGCGGCTGCCATGATTGCTCGCGGAATGACCACGACTGAGCTACGAGATGGTGGTGCTTTCATGCTGACGCCAGCTTCAGTCTGAAACATCCAGAAACAAGGTGGGGCTTTCATCGTTTGGGGGAAAAAAAAAGTTTTCATCCAATGAAAAGTGTTGTTTTTAGGTCATATGATCAAGCCTTCCATCATTAGGAAACCAAAAGTAAAATGAACCAATGAAAAGTTTTATAAACAAGTCACATGACCTGTTATGCGGCATAGGGTATAAAATGCGGAGAAAATACGTTGGCACGTGAGGCGGCGTCAGTAGCGGACCGATGTGCGAATAGGCCGAAGGCAATACAACGCGCCAAGATCCGGATGGCACCGAGGTGGTGTCATAGTTGAGAGTTCTGAGCAGCGGTTGTAACACTGTCTGAAGCTTATTTGCAGCTGCTGCAGCTTCACTACGCGCCAAGATCCGGATGGCACCGAGGTGGTGTGTAGGAAGTTGCCGCACTGGTGTGGCCATCCTACAATGCTGAAAGTCGGCGTGGGGCGCCCCGTTGGCCTGTGAGTTTGCGTCAGTAGCGGACCGATGTGCGAATAGGCCGAAGGCAGCACAACGCGCCAAGATCCGGATGGCACCGAGGTGGTGTCTAGTAAGTTGTCGCACTTCTGTGGCCATCCTACAATGTTGAAAGTCGGCGTGGGGCGCCCCGTTGGCCTGTGAGATGGTGTCAGTAGCGGACTGATGTGTGAATGGGGCCAAAGGCAGCGCAACAATATTTTCTACTATATTTCCGGTGTAGAAGACACCACAAGGCGCTGAGATGCCAAGATCCGGATGGCACCGAGGTGGTGTGTAGCAAGTTGCCGCACTGGTGTGGCCATCCTACAATGCTGAAAGTCGGCGTGGGGCGCCCCGTTGGCCTGTGAGATGGCGTCAGTAGCGGACCGATGTGCGAATAGGCCGAAGGCAGCACAACAATATTTTCTGACTGACACCACAAGGCGCTGAGATGCCAAGATCCGGATGGCACCGAGGTGATGTCTAAGTTGCGGACTGATGTGCGAATGGGGCCAAAGGCAGCGTAACAATATTTTTTGTATGGAAGATACCACTAGGCGTTGAGATGCCAAGATTCGGATGGCACTGAGGTGATGTCTAGCAAGTTGGTGTGGTCATCCTACAATGCTGAAACTCGGCGTGGGTCACCCCATTAGCCTGTGAGATGGCGTCAGTAGCGGACCGATGTGCGAATAGGCCGAAGGCAGCACAACGCGCCAAGATCCGGATGTCACCGTGGTGGTTTCATAGTTGAGAGGCACTTCATCTGCAGTGGGGCGCCGAGATCCGGATGGCACCGAGGTGATGTCTAGCAAGTTGCTGTACTGGTGTGGTCATCCTACAATGCTGAAACTCGGCGTGGGTCGCCCCATTAGCCTGTGAGATGGCGTCAGTAGCGGACCGATGTGCGAATAGGCCGAAGGCAGCACAACGCGCCAAGATCCGGATGTCACCGTGGTGGTTTCATAGTTGAGAGGCACTTCATCTGCAGTGGGGCGCCGAGATCCGGATGGCACCGAGGTGATGTCTAGCAAGTTGCTGTACTGGTGTGGTCATCCTACAATGCTGAAACTCGGCGTGGGTCGCCCCATTAGCCTGTGAGATGGCGTCAGTAGCGGACCGATGTGCGAATAGGCCGAAGGCAGCACAACGCGCCAAGATCCGGATGTCACCGTGGTGGTTTCATAGTTGAGAGGCACTTCATCTGCAGTGGGGCGCCGAGATCCGGATGGCACCGAGGTGATGTCTAGCAAGTTGCTGTACTTGTGTGGTCATCCTACAATGCTGAAACTCGGCGTGGGTCGCCCCATTAGCCTGTGAGATAGCTGTTCTTTGGATTTGGGCCTGGCTCGTCTGCTGTAGTGGGGCGCCCCTTTACCGTTTCAGTTGCCATTCAGCTGAGTTTCGGCTGCTCTTGATGCTACAGCGACAGGCGGCTGCAACAGGACTCTCAAAATGGCGGCCTGTTCTTTGGATTTGGGCCTGGTCCACTAAAATGGCCCTGGGACACCTTAGAACTCGGACGCTCGATTTTTTTTTCCTTTCCTGTACATGCAAAAAAAGGTAAATGCCCGGTACGTTACACGCTTCATCTGCCACGATGAACTCTCCAGAGGAACCGAAAAAAAATATAGTTGTGGTAACTATACCATGCATCGTCATATGGAGAGGTGGCACCAATTAATTATAGTGCTGCATAAAAGAGAGATTTGGAGGAGAACCCGTGACCTGCTAGTACATTCATCAAAGAAGTGGCACTGAGAGCTTCAGAGGCAAGGGAAACGGTCCCAAATATTTAGAAGAACTTTGGAAAGATTAAAATGACATGTTTAGATTGTGGCAAATTAATTTCATGTGGACAGATGAGTGTTACTCTAATAAATACAGCATATGAACATCATCATAGTCGATGGTTGGTAGAGACATTTTGACTATATCCTGGACCTGCCCGTCCTCGCCCAAAATGGCGCCAGAATAAATGGGACTCGTAACTCCTTGTTGTGTACTGGTTGCAGAACCTTGAAATCACGAGATACGTATGCAGTTTTGAAGCACATGGCGGGCGGGGACGAGAATTGATTGAATATTTCGACATCCCTATTGATATTAAGTTCTGATGTGTTATTGATTACTGTACTGTTGAAAGTTCGAATTAACGTCACCCATGGTACTTGCCCGCAAATGTATATCTAGATAATTTTATTGTAACTGGCCCTGTCGTATTTTAATTATAAAATGTACGTCCACCGATTCCGTAACTGTTAGACACCTTAGTTCTTGCAACCTAATGGCCCGCCCGTTACGTTCCTCTACAGTGTAAATGTCTATTCATCATATACGATTACAGTTTGCTCCGTGGCCGGCCCACGTGGTTATAGGCTCGTATTTGTATAATGAAATTTTCACAATAAAGGTTTTTAAAAGAAAACATGGTAGTAGTATATACATTGGTAAAGTTTTTAATAATAGTCACTGTTTTAGAATCATTAAAAGGCAAGTGAAATAAAGCAGACCAATTACATGAAGGGTAAAAGGTATAATACGAAGGAACGCAGTAAAGATAAATGGTCAAGGGCTGTTGTGTTTTCTATTCCTGCAACATAAAGTGATCGATAAGAATCTCATATTCAGGCGTATCGGCGACTAAGACAGCAGGTCGACCCTCTTTTGCTCAACGGCTCCGTCATGGGACGAAGAAACGCTCTTTTTCTCGAAAAAAGAATATATTTTACTTGCAGGACAGTTGTAAAATTTCCGGGAAAGTACATTAGCCTGGAACATTATAACATATATTTAAGAAAAAATAATGTTCGGAAGTAATGAAAAGCGTAATTTTTAGGTCATATGACCAAGCCTTTCATCATTACAATAAGAAAAGTAAAATGAACCAATGAAAAGTTTTATTAACAAGTCACATGACTTGTTATGCTTACGTTACGCGCTGCGCGCCCCGGATGACTTCCGGATGCGCTAACGCGGCGCGTCATATGACGCATTACGCGACAACGCAGGTACAGAATATAGTCAAAATGTCTCCACCAACCAGCGGTCGGAACACAACCCCTTTCAGCAGGCTAAATAGTTCTGTTAAATGACAACAGAAGGGACAGGCAACAAGAACCATCAGTCAAAGAGGGGAGGGCTAGTTCTTCTCTACCGGGTTACATTGGGGCGCTACCGGAACTGATCGAATTGGTAGTCTACAGTGTTTCTGGATGTTTCAGACTGAAGCTGGGGTTAGCATGAGAGCAGCACCATTTCGTAGCTCCGTCGTGGTCATTCCGCAACCAATCATGGCAGCCGTTCTTTATCGTTATTTTGGGCGGGGTGGGTGGCGGAGCCGAGCTGTTTTGCAGCCATCATTGTGTGGAGTTCAGTTCATCTCACTAGTTTTGTATTTGTCATGAGGGGTTGTTCCTAATGTTTCTATTTTAGCGAGGTCAAAAAGAGATCCTATTAGTGGCCTACTGATTTTGCTCGATTCCTTTTCTTTTTTTTTACACGATTTTTCGTTATCTGCAAAGACTAAACAGAGTATTGCGACTCTGTGTTTGTTTGTAAATAGAGAATGAACCAAAGAGAACTAATTCTAAAACAGTAAATACTTGGATAACAATGAATCAAATGGAGAGAGAAGCAGGCACGACGGATTACAATGGGGGCAAAGACCTGCGTTAACTACCTTTCACTATCTGCAAAGAGAGAGTACTCCTAATAGAAATGAGGGGGGGGGGCACCATTCAAAGCAGATCAGTGTGCATAAACACGAAAATGTTTTCACTTACCACGTACTTGACATTCGACAGCTTATGATATTTGCTATTAAAAAACCATTGAAATTCACTGAAAAAACCATAGGTTATAGACCATATATAGTTAGGAATTAGCATTTACAAAACCTTGAAAATTCACTGAAAAAACCATAGGTTATAGACCATATATAGTTAGGAATTAGCATTTAAAAAACCTTATTTTACTCACACAAAACCATTGAAATTCCATATATAGTTAGTTGCACTAACTATATATCGCGCACCTGCAATCCACTGCTGATGATGTCACATATTACATCATTCATGACATGGTCAGTGACATCACTGATGACATCACTGATGACATCTCAAATGACATCACTGATGACATCACTGATGACAACATCCAGTGACTGTATGTTTCTGTAAAGTTAAAATGTGTCTTACATATTGAAGAATGAGTGGAAGTATAAGTGTCTGGACAAAGGATTTAGTAGGTGCATGACTGAATGCATGAGTGAGTGATTAAATGTGTCTCACTGAGTGCATGGGTTAGTGACTAAAGTGTCTTAATTTGTGCATCATTATGTCTGTTGTTCTGTAAACTGCTGCATGTTTTGATCAGTAGCTATATAATTAACTATATGGGTTACTGATTGATTGTCCAAGTATTTGTATGGGAGACTGAGTGTGTGTGTGGCTGGCTGGGAGGTGTGTGACTCTGTGCAGATCAATGTGTACTTGTATCAATGATTGTATAACAAGGTAAGTATGTGTTAGTATATGTTTGAAAATGTAAGGTGCTCTATGTTTAACTGTATAGACAAGAAAATGGAAGTGTCATTGATTCTTTACAGGACTGACTAGGTGTGTGAGTAACTCCATGGATGAGTGGCAGACTGTGAGTGTCTGTATAGGTGTATGAGTGCATATGATAGTGTTGTAAAGATGAGTGATTGTATGTATGAATGATAGTATGGGTGAATGAGTGAAGGTGTGTGTAGACGTAGGAATCAGTGAGTGCGTATGTAGTAACTAGTATTGGTGTGTCAATGGTTTCAAAAATTATATTCTGTATTTAACACTGGGTGAAACAGAGGTTATATTAAAATGTGAGGAGATGCATTGTATTGTCACATGAATGATATCATCAGTGATGTGGTCATTGATGTCAAATGAGATGTCATCAGTGATGTCATCAGTGATGTCATTTGAGATGTCATCAGTGATGTCATCAGTGATGTCACTGACCATGTCATGAATGATGTAATATGTGACATCATCAGCAGTGGATTGCAGGTGCGCGATATATAGTTAGTGCAACTAACTATATATGGAATTTCAATGGTTTTGTGTGAGTAAAATAAGGTTTTTTAAATGCTAATTCCTAACTATATATGGTCTATAACCTATGGTTTTTTCAGTGAATTTTCAAGGTTTTGTAAATGCTAATTCCTAACTATATATGGTCTATAACCTATGGTTTTTTCAGTGAATATATATATATATATATATATATATATATATATATATATATATATATATATATATATATATTTTTTTTTTTGGAATCCAACACTACAATATGCCACGAAAATATTGGGACGCTGATAAAACTTTAAAAGATGACAAAAATATTGAAATAAAACCATCTGATAAAGGCGGTAATATGGTCATAATGAACAAACAACATTATTACAGGGTGGCTATGCGACAGTTGGAAGATGAGGAATGCTACACTCCTATCCATTGAAGGAATTTGTGACATGCATAGAACGATATCACCAACTATTAGGGAATTGGAGAGACAAGGGCATGCTGAATCAGGATGAATACCTGTCCCTCTATTGTGACACACAACCCTACCTACGTTCTATCACCTTCCAAAAATTCACAAACATTACACCAATCCCCCTGGAAGACCGATTGTGGCCTCTATCAATAGCCTGTTAGAAAATACCGCTATTTATATAGATTCCTTCCTGGCTCCAATAGTGAAGGATGTGGCATCCTATATACAGGATACCCAAGATTTGTTAAGGCTAATTGAAGGTGTTATCTGGGAAGAGGACATGCTACTGATAACTTTGGACATTACCAGCCTGTATACTTGCATCCTTCATACAGATGGACTAACAGCAGTCAAATGGTTTCTGTGCAAAAGGCACCCTAAATTCATCAAACATAATGCCATGCTACTAGATATGATCTCCTACTGCTTACATAACTACATTTTCACCTTTGCAGATCAGCTGTACCAACAAAAACGGGGTACGGCGATGGGTACGTGCTTCGCCCCCAGCTACGTGAATTTATTCGTCGGCTGGTGGGAGAAGCACGTAGCCTGGGGGGAGGAGAATGACCTATGGTTGGACAAGATTATACTATGGTCAAGGTACATCGATGACCTTTTTATTGTTTGGCGCGGTACTCGTTCCTCGGCTGAGGAATACATTGCTGCTCTAAACGATAATGTTTTGAATCTGATATTCACAGGAATGATTAGTGACAACACAGTGAATTATCTCGACCTAGAGGTCTATGTAGAGAATAACATACTACTAACATGTCTTTTCAGGAAGCCGACTGCAGGGAACGCTGTTCTCCACGCAGGAAGTCACCACCCTAAAAGCTTAATCAAAAGCATACCCTATGGGGAACTCTTGCGCCTTAAGCGCAATTGTACCACGGAGGCCAGTTTTAATATTGCTAAAGAGGAAGCACTACAACGCTTCAGAGAAAGAGGGTATACTAGGGAAGACTTAAAATTGGCAGAAACCAAAGTACAGAAAACTGAAAGAAAAAGTCTTCTGGCTGCTAAGAATAAGAATATAGATCCCAGCGGAACCCCTGCACCTATGATTACTAAGTACAATGAGAGATCGGCCAACATTGTACACATTTTCAAAAAGAACTGGCATATCCTCTTGACAGATAGAGTGTTAAAACATCATCTTCCAGATCGCCCTCCCATTACTTACAGGAGATGCCCCTCTATTGGGGATCAGTTAATCCATAGCCATTTTAACCAATCAGGATCAGTCAAAAACAAATTGGGAATATATGGCTTCCTCCCCTGTAAGAACTGCAAAGCATGCAAATTTAGCAATAAGAAGACAACTTTTGAAGGCAGACCGGGGTATCCCAGGCCTGTCCGGGCCATCAAACAGTTCCTTAACTGCAATTCTGAGTTTACCATATACTGCTTGACTTGCCCCTGTAGAAAACGATATATTGGCAGCACGATTATTCCAACTAAAAAGCGTATATTAGAACATATGCGCGCAATCACGAATAAAGATGCTGCCTACCCTGTTGCTCGTCATTTTGAAACACACCACCAGAGCAACAGGGATCTATTGCAATTTTATTGCATAGATAGAGTAGAAAAACATGAGAGGGGTGGAGACAGGGACAGAAAATTGAGGGCTTTGGAGTCCCGCTATATAATTGACCTACAAAGCATGAGTCCAGTAGGGCTCAACAATGACGAAGAATTGTGGACTCATTTAGAATAAGAACTGTTGTTTGACCAAGCATTTGTAATATGACACTTATGAAATATGAAATATTTTAGGTAAACTATCTTTTCTTTCCTCCAAAACCCCCCCTTTTGTTCCTCCCGCCTTTTCTCCTCCCTTTTATTCTTCTCTTTCTCTCCTCCCTCTAAAAATCTATTATATGAACCTTGCTTTAGGGGAGTAATAACTTTATGCTGGACTAGCAATCGCCCATTCAGGGCGCAATTATGAAACAGCACTAAAGAAAAAATGAAATGTAAATTTACGATTCTATTATATGTATATATACATTTACAAGTGCTGTTATAACTGTAACGGGATATCACATGAATTTTGTTTGTATATATTGTTTTCCCTTTTTTGCACAAGCACTTTACACTTTGTTTGTTTTGCACAATTTCAGAAAACACACTATAAGATGGCTGCTATAAATATTTTTAAATGAAGTATTGCAGAAGTCCGTCTTCTATGTCTATGAATATTCATGACGTAGGGTGGTTTTAAATGGTCATGTTTTTTGCACTAACAAACTGACATCGACAAAGCCGTGAGGCGAAACGCGTCTGTCAGGGGGGGGGTCCTTGCACCAATAAAGCATTTTTTGCTTTGGATTCTTCGTGTGTGCCTTTCCTCTTTTCGAATAGAATGAGGATTTGATGTTGAAGGAATATATATATATATATATATATATATATATATATATATATATATATATATATATATATATATATATATATATATATATATATATATATATATATATATATATATATATATATATATATATATCCAAACCACAGAGTTGCCTGCAATGAGGGGCCCACCAAGGTATGTGTATCGTCCAATTTCTTTAATGGAATATCAGCATACAGACAGCAAAGGTGCTTCGCCTTGATTACAATCCCACCCTATGCGTTTCGTGCGTTAGCACTTCCGCATGGGTAATGGGATAGTCTGAGTAAATGTCACGGTGATAGATCGGCACTTTTATCAACAGAAATGTTCCCGCCCAGGTGGGCGTGGCCACTACAGTGGCCTGATGGTTATCGTAGTGCGGATAGTTTTCCTCAAGTGAGTCACCGTGCATCAACTGCGATTCACAAAATAACTCCCCAGTGGGTTGCGAGTGGCAGCTTCACCCGCCTGAAATGCTTGTGATGATTACTCCATTTGGCATACCTTTCCCAGCACCGCTACGCTGTGTGACATAGCAGCAGGACTGTACCAGCGGTACATCGGGGCGCTCCTCGCGGTTCAGACTGCACCGCAAATATCCAAAACACAGAGTTGCCTGCAATGAGGGGCCCACCAAGGTATGTGTATCGTCCAATTTCTTTAATGGAATATCAGCACACAGACAGCAAAGGTGCTTCACCTTGCTTACAATCCCACCCGACGCGTTTCGTGCGTTAGCACTCCCTCATGGGTAATGGGATAGTCTGAGTAAATGTCACGGTGATAGATCGGCACTTTTATCAGCAGAAATGTTCCCGCCCAGGGGATATATATATATTATTTTTTTCCTAGCGCCCCCGACAAAAGCAGAAAGACTATTTTCTGTGCTTTGATGGGCCATCTCTTCTTTTTTTGGAGCCTTTTTCCCTGATGTATAGTGGCTTTCTGCTCCCCCTGGGGGCAGATTGGGGTTAAGGCCCTCAATACCCCCCAGTGGGGGTTGAAAGATGGGTGCGCCCCTTCTGGGTTGAGGACTTAGCCTGATGCCTGGACAGGACACTTCCACACCTTCTTGTTTTTTACAGCCCTTTTTCCTGATGGCTCTTGGGCTTTCTGAGGGCTGATTGAGGGTAAACACCAGGAGCCAGCAATCGGGGCAGAAAGACTGTATGCCAAAGGCTGAAAGGGGTGCATGCCCATGGATCTGACCCTTTAACAAAATTTGCCTTGGTGTCTATTGGGTGGATCCTTGCTTGAGAATCGCAATACCTGTACGACCCCAAACAGGGATCCACTAGAGAGAAGCATCATCCTTTCCAGGCATGGATCACTGCCTCCACTGATCAAACTGAAACCACTGGCACCTAGTGGCAATTACTAGCTCCACTTTCAATCACTGTGGCATCAGCACGCTGTGCATCACATTGATTGAAAAAAATAATTCAGGATGCAAGGGAGGCTGTTCCCTCCTGTTCTGAAATATTTTTCTCAAAATAAAATCATGCTGGGTCAAGTTCCAGAAATAGTTTCTCCTTGAATACAGAACACGAGGCATTCATTTCCTTTGCATCCAGAAGTAATGGGAAGGAAGTAAAAATCACATTCACAGCATTCTAATGGTAAAAGCCAAGACACGTTCATTCTGCATCAGCAAGGCTAAGTAGCTGCTATACATGGTATAAGGGTCTGGCCTTGATAATGGTGGTCAGTCATCTGCCCATCTAGTGATGGGCTGGGCAGGTCATGGTTATATTGACCATGTTCAATTGGCATTAATAAGGCTCTGGAAGTGGCATACTAGGTAGATGGGTCTGCCCTTAACTGGAGTGATCTTGGATACACTGCCTATGTCTGGTTGGTGCTGAAGGGACATAGGACCGTGGCAGAAATTAGAGTCATGCAGGGAGCCATTCAATAGCTTCACAGTCCTTTCAGAAGAGATGCTTGTTAAATAGATCAGTTCTGTTGTAGTGCCCAGGGACATTGGGGCATATTATCAAGGGGGTTTATCTCTGCTTTTTTGGCTTTAAAAGCCAAGAAAGCGGAGATAAAATTATCTCCATATTACCTAGCTGTCGCTAACACCAGTTAGTGACAGCTAGTAGGAGATAGCGACCATCTTGCTCCCCACTTTGCATGTCAGTGATATTTATCACTAATGACATGCAAAGTGGGCGTGCCAAGATGTTAGCGACTGGAAACAGTCGCTAACATCGCTATCTCCTATTACCAACTTTTGGAGATATTCGCGCTAATCGCGAATATCTCCAAAAGCTAATACCTGCCCTGAGCAGTTCTTAGCCATGTTATCCAACAGGAGGTGGATAACATGGCTAAGAGCATTAGCTCGGTAATGCATGAATATCGCTGACTTCTCAGCGATATTCATGCATTGCGGCCGTTTTTTATCGCATTTGCGATAAACCTTGGTAATACCAAGGTTTATATGCGATAAAAATCGCCGCAGCTCAGCGGGAAAATTTTGTCTCTAACCAAGCAATAGCGATAATTATCGCTATTGCTTGGTAATTCTCCTCAGCACCATATCCTATAGGTCCTAAAAGAAAACGTTCTCCCGATCCATCAGTGCAGCTTTCATGGCTGGATAGATTGAGGATCCCATTGCCCTTCCGCCCCTAAAAAACTTCCCTCTGTCCTCCAGCTTTTCTGTACAGTACAACCTTGATTTGGGTGCCTCCTTGGTGTTGACATTTTGATGGCAAGGTTTTGTTTTGGGGTAAACCCATATTATCCCGGCACCTGATTCGATTGTGGCAGCAAGCTTAACACCTGTCTAAGGCATTTACCTGGCTGATCAGGTAGTACATTTACTTGAGCCTTCAAATTTATAGCAGGTTCAAATCAATTCTGTGCAATCATCTAAGCACGTAGAAGCATAGTTTGAATTGTGTGAAATACCTTTGCCTTTCATTCGTATTTGAGTTCTGTTGTGCAAGGAATTCAAAGTCCACAGCGCTTGCAATTCTCAGACTGACTGGAAAGAAAAGCAGCAACTCCTGCAATCTTACGGGACAAAGGTAAAGATAAACAATAAAGATAAGGAAGAAAATCAGACCAGCCTGGCAACTGCAGAGGGCTCAATGTACCCGCTGGCCCTTTTTTCCAATCTCCTTGAGATGACCTTTGCGCCTTTACTGACTCACACGGCACTATTTAAAGCAGCAGTGCTGCCTGGAATCTCACACTATGCAATGACCTGTTGCATTCCTCTCGCCATCACTGAATTTGTGCAAGACTTGGCAATCGTAGCTTTTTCAGCCAATTAGCTTCATGTACTAGATATATTCCACCACATCACAAGCTTTATTTTATTTCACATAAAGCTCTACCTTTCAACCGTGAAGACTGAATGGGATCTGATCAAATCCAAGCCCTTCGCTACCTCATCTGGTGTGAAGCATTATTTAAATAATGCAGCTGGAGAAATGAAGAACGGGCTATATGCCTCAAAAGGGGTATGGAGAGCCCTATGTAAACATCCGTACAATAACGTTCTGATTTAATTGCAAGAGAAGACAAATTGTTGCCTGTTTAAAGAAAATACAAATTCACATTTTCTCTAAGGAATGCAATCAGATGTGAAAGTCTATGCCAGCGTTTTAACGTTGATTAATGTACAACTGACGTTTTTTGGGCTCGTTTTGACTGACCACAGTAATTGTCTCACTGAGTTGTTCATAATATTTTGGGACCAATCCATGCCATTACACAGATGCTACATGTATAGTCCTTTTATTGAGTTGGATGCTAGCATCAAAAGAGCTGGTGCTCCTGGCTGCAGTGCTGCACCATCAGGGCTGCTCCAGTGCCCCATGTTGAGTAATGGACACAGAAGCACTTGGTGAAATCCAAGTTTATTCCTGAGGTTGAAACACAGCATAGGAGCTCAGCACCGCCAACGCTTCTCCGCGACAGGTCATGTCAGTAATCACCGTTGCTAAGGAAAAACTTTTGGAAGAACCGAACTTAAAATTTGAACAAATACATTGCACTCGCAACTGCGCGAAATCAATGACTAACATACAACAAAATATACAACACAATAGACAACACATCTTCCCCTTGTAAAGAATAAAAATAAAGAGATAAAATGTAAAAATAAAAGGTTTTATCTAGAGGGATCATTACACACAAAATCTGACAACCATTTACGTTTCGTGCGAATGCTGTATTACGACCTCCTTTATCCACACCTTCATTACTGCAAATTTGTTCAGAATTATTAACCATGTTTTCCTTCCTAGCAGTAAGTTCTGAACTATCAACATCGGTTGCCTGTCCTACATTAACCTTCCTCAGAAGATTTTCCTCATCACCAACGTGATCATCTGGAACAGTCACACATTTACTGTTGCTATCTTTAGATATCTTTAGATATTGACAGTAATCTAATCTGTGGCAGAAAGATTCTAAGAGGGTCATTAAGATAGAGCGCGGAGCGCGGATTGCGGGCGATCCGCTCACCAAAAACCACCGCCCGCATATAAATTCCCCCGCCACATTACCATGGAGGGGGGGTACCCAGCGGACGGGAAGACCGTCCGCAGGTTTTCTTCCGGTAGGCAATCCACCTGATTGCCTACCAGGCCCAGGAATATGGTGGAGGTGCCCTGTAGGCACCGCCATCCATATTAGCATCATGGTGGTGGAATGCCTTTCCGTGTCAGCACGCCGCCATGGAAAGGCATGCCGTCTTCAACTATGGGAGCCCATAGCGGGCCCCCAGTGATTCTGGAGGGTGCACATGGGGGGTACCTTTGGTACTCCCCTGTATTTCAATGTACAGCGTGGCAGGCACCGCGCGGTCCCTGTCACGTTGTGCAGTGAAACACACAACTTGCATTTGTGGCATTGCGGCGGGCGGCGCCCGCCGCAATGTTACAAATGTGGGATGCGCCCGCCAGTGTGGCGGGTGCATCCTAATTGTTGGTGCGGGACCGCCGCACGCATTGCGGGCAGTCCTGTTTCCCGGGGCTATGGCGGGCGGACAAAGTCCACCCGCCATACTAATGAGCCCCTAAGTCTCTCTTCAGGAAAGAACTGCCCCGTTCCCTACTTTTCTCAATTAATTTGATGTTCCCTTTTAATACAGCAATACGTTTCAAATTGCAGACCTTACCATCGTTTTATTGGACTGAATTGTGTAAAACTTTAGCTACTCTCATAGGTTCAGAAAATTGACTCTCCCCCTTCCTTACTTTCCATATTTCTTTCACCTTGACCGAAGTTCCTACTTTTATGTCACAAGCCTTTGTTCTGTGTTTAAGGTCATAAGTCTCCTTGTACTTAAGATGCTTTTTCCCAATTCTAGACCTTATAACATCCACAGGCATAGTAGGTCTGGAAGTATTAAACAACCATTCAGGATTGCACTTAGTTCTAACCATTCTCCCTCTCCTTACGTCAAATGGTGATACTTCTAATGCATCATGGGGTGTGGTACTATACATCCATAAAGTTTTAAATACTTGCATTTCCCAATCACTACCATTCATGATAGCTCACTGAATGGTATTCTTAAGTACTCTATTAAAATGTTCAAGCATGCCATTCCCACTTGAATTGTATAAAGCGGTAGTCTTATGTTTTATTCCTACTCTTTCAATTCGCTATTTTTTATGTCAATTGAACTCCATTATCACTAATGAGTAGCGCAGGTAAACCTTCGCCTACAAAAACATTGTCTAAAAATCTTTAAAATTCTTCAGAATTCACTTTATCTACAATTTTTAGTATTGACAATCTTGATAAAATATCTATAAGCAAAAAAATGTATTTATTCTGAGTACCAATGGGCCCCTATAATATCAATGGCAACGGTATGCCAAGGTTGTCTGGGAATAATTGGTTCAGACAGTTTAGGTTTCAAAGTAACAAGAATCTTGCCAGAAGTGGCACACGATACACAATTCCTAGCCACTCTCTCAATGCACATGTCCATACCTGGCCACCCAATACCATTGCTTCACCTTTGTTTTGTTTTGATGATGCCACCATGTCCTTCATGACAGATCTTGCTAATACACATTCTGAGTAATGAAGGGGAAACAATTTTCTCTCCTCTTAAGACTTTACCTTGGAGTAAAGGTAATTCATCACAAACTTCCCAAAACGGCTTTAACCCTTTAGAAATTCTAGCTTTTTTAGGGCATCCATCAGCAGTAAACACTATGAATTGTTGTAAATCACTGTCAGCATTATACAACTTCAACCATTCATCTTTCTTAACAATAGAGAGGACTCCTCCCAACACCACCATTTCACAACTACCAATCAATCAATCAATCAATCAATCAATCATATCATTTGTAAAGCGCACTACTTACCTGTGAGGGTCTCAAGGCACTGGGAGTGGGGGGTGTTGCTATTGCTCGAAGAGTAAGGTGTTGAGGAGTCTTCTGAAGGTCAGTAGGTCTTGGGTCTGCCGTAGGTGGGTGGGGAGGGTGTTCCAGGTTTTGGCGGCGAGGTGTGAGAAAGATCTGCCACCGGAAGTTGCTCTTTGGATGTAGGGGACTGCGGCGAGGGTGAGGCTGGCGGAGCGGAGCTGGCAGGTGGGGGTGTAGAAGCTAAGCGGTCTGTTGAGGTACAGTGGCCCGGTGTTGTGGAGTGCTTTGTGTGTGTTGGTGAGGAGCTTGAAGGTTATCCTCTTGTTGACGGGAGGCAGTGCAGGTCTATGAGGTGAGGTGTGATGTGGCTGCGGCGGGGATGTCGAGGATCAGGCGTGCAGAGGCATTCTGGATGCGTTGCAGCCGTCTCAGGAGTTTGGCCTAAGCTTCTGTGTAGAGTGCATTTCCATAATCCAACCTTCTGCTGACGAGGGCCTGGGTGACGGTTCTTCTCGTGTCGGTGGGGATCCATTTGTAGATCCTACAGAGCATGCGGAGGGTGTTGAAGCAGGAGGAGGAGACGGCGTTGACCTGCTTGGGCATGGAGAGGGTGGAGTCGAGGCTGACCCCTAGGTTGCGTGCATGGTCGGCGGGTGTTGGGGCTGCTCCTAGTGCGGTCGGCCACCAGGAGTCCTACCAGGCCGAGAGGGTGGATCCGAGGATGAGGACCTCCATCTTGTCCGAGTTCAGCTTCAGCCGGCTGTTCCTCATCCATTCTGCGATGGCCTTTATTCCTTCATGGATGTTGGTTTTTGCGGTGTGGGGGCTTTGGTGAGGGAGAGGATCAGCTGGGTGTCATCGACGTAGGAGATGATGTTGAGGTCATGCTGTCGAGTGAAGTGGGCAAGGGGTGCCATGTAGATGTTGAACAGTGATGGGCTGAGGGATGAGTCCTAGGGTATGCCACAGACGATCTTGTGGCATCCGAGCTGAAGGGGGGGAGGCGGATGCTCTGTGTTCTGCTGGAGAGGAAGCATGTGGTCGAGCCCAGGGCCTTCTCTTGGATCCCGGCATTGTGGAGGCGTGATCGTAGTGTGTGGTGGCAGACCCAGTCGAAGGCAGCTGACAGGTCCAGGAGGATGAGGGCCGCTGTATCTCCGTTGTCTAGCAGGGTCCTGATGGCAACGGTTGCGGCGATGAGGGCGGTTTCGGTGCTGTGGTTGCTGCGGAATCCAGACTGGTGCGGGAACAGGATGCTGTTCTTCTCGAGGTAGCGGGCCAGTTGTTTGTTGACGGTTTTCTCGATGACCTTCGCTGGGACCGGGAGCAGGGAGATGGGTCGTACGTTCTTGAGGTCCTTGGGGTCTGCCTTGGGTTTCTTGAGTAAGGCGTTGATTTCGGCCTGCTTTCAGCTTTCTGGGAAGGTTGCTGTCTAGAAGGAGATATTGATAACTTTCCGGAGATGGGGTGCGATGGCTGTGCTGGCTTTGTTGAAGATGTGGTGTGGGCATGGGTCTGAGGGTGATCTGGAGTGGATGGTGTTCATGATCTTGCTGGTGTCGTCGTCGTTGATGTTGGTCCAGTAGAGCAGGCGGTAGGTGCGAGTGGTGGTCGCGGGGGCGGAGGTCTCAGTGGTTGTCGAGGCGGTAGTGACGTTGACGCTGTCGTGGATGTGGCCAGGGAGTCGCACAGGTCTTGCGAAGGTGGGATGTCGTTGGTGTTGGAGCTGGGGTTGGAGAGTTCCTTCACGATGTTGAAGAGCTCTTTGCTGTTGTGTGCGTTGTTGTCTAGGCAATCTAGGAAGGATACCCTTCTGCACCACCACCTTGGTACCCCGGTTACCATGGTCTGTTTCTTTCCCTCAACTTTTATCAATGTCAACAACCCCCGCCTTTTGGAACAGAGGCAGGGGCAGGGTAAGAGGAAGGAGAAGAGGAGGACAGAAACAGGTCCAAATGACAGACGGTGGTAACCAACGCCAAACTATGAGTCAGATAAAGAAAAGCTAGTCATCAATCTGTCACAAAGGCAACTCACAGGTATTGAGGAGACAGTCCTGCAAAGAGGACTAGGATTCGTCCCTACATCTAGAGAGGATTCATTCAAACTCACAGGAGATTTACATTGCTTTTTTAGGAGACTGAGCTTACGATCATTCTTTCGTAATTCCAATGATGACCAGGACAACATTGCCACTACAGACTCCGGAATCTGTTGAAATTCACGCCCACTACAGTGATGACCCCCATCAAAATTTTAACCTTAGAGAAGGCTGTCCTACAAGACATCGACAAGGTCGAACCAAAGACCACCTTCCACAACCTAACGGCACGAGAATGAAGGGCCATAAAGGACCTCAATGATGACCCAGATATCATTATAAAACCTCCAGATAAGGATGGCGCATCGTCATCCTCAACACGGACGACTACAGCAACAAATGTCAGAAGCAACTTGCCAACCCTAAATACTACAGGAAATTGGATGTAGACCCCACAGAGTCATTGACCACATGCATAGATATCATGGTCAATGAGGCACGAACCAATGGATTGATCTCACACAATGAGGAAGACTTTCTGGTTAAGACAGCACCAGTCACCCATATATTTCTATATCTTACCAAAAATACAGAAAATCATCACACCACCACCTGGGAGACCCATTGTGTCCGGTATCAACTACATTTTGGAACCCCTCAGCCAGCATTGCAACCACTTCTTGCAACCCTTAGTCAAAAAAAAACCTTCCTTTTTAAAAGGTACAAAAGCTACTCTCAGTCTCATCAAGAAGCTTCCGGAGCCACATGAGATTACCTTACTCGTCACCCTGGATGTAGAGGCTCTGTACACAAAGCCACAAGAGGCCACCAACCGGGTGTTTGAGGAGACCTTAAGAAAAACGACAACCACTACAACACCCCTGGTGGGCTTTATCCTGGAGTGCACTGAACTCGCCTTAAGGAACAATTCTTTCAAGTTCCAAAACAAGATATACCACCAGGTCCACGGAGCGTGTATGGGCAGCACCTTAGCGTCTAGTCTTGCATGCCTCTATATGACATACTTTGAGGAGACACATATACAAACAGAGAACAACCCCTTCTGTAATGAGATCAAGGAATGGAAACAATATAGCGATGATATATCAATATTCTGGACTGGATCTGAAGAACCTTGCACCCAGTTCCACAAATGGATCAGTCACCAGGACCCATTTCTGATATTTACCTTGTCCAGGTCACAGAAGGAGATTCCCTTTCTAGATCTACTAATTACACTGGACCATGGCAACCTGACAACCAAGACGTACAGGAAACCTACCGACCATAACAGCCTCTAAGCATACAATAGCCATCACCCTAAAGCACCCAGGGAAAACCTCCCTTACGGACAATTCCTGAGGCTGAGGAGAAACTGCAGCACAGTTCAGGACTACGAGTGCCAAGCAGAGGAATTAAGTAACAACCTGGAGAGGAGGAGTTACCCCAGACAGACCATAAAAACTGCGAGGACGAGAGCACGCAATAACCACGACGTGGCCCTCCTTGAAACCCACACTGAACCAAAAGAGGACATTGTTACGTGTGTTACCACCTTCACACCAATGTCCAATAAAGTAAAAAACATAGTGCTAAAACACTGGCATATCGTCAACACAGACGACCTCAACTTGGAACACCTAGGTCCATGTTCAAACGAACACAGAATTTGAAGGACCTACTGGTGCATACAAGAGCTCAGACGAGAGTCCCCACTGACTGTGAAGGTACACTACCAGTGTGGTCACTGCAATGTGTGTAGCCTGACAACCCACACTAAGAAACTACAACTGGGTGATGTAAAACGGAGTCAACGCAAGCAAACAAACTGTAATACTAAGAACTGTGTGTACCTCATCAAATGCCCATGCGACCTCCTTTACGTGGGCATGACCACACGTCAGGATCAGAATCAACTAGCACAGAAGCAACATACGCTGTAGCCGCAATACTACGAAAATGAGCACACACTTCATTGACAAACAACACACAACAGAACAGCTCCAATGGACTAGTCTAGAGACCAACCCCACATGGAACACGATGACCCTGTTCCGAAAAGAACAGAGATGGGTTCACAAACTACAAACTAATGTGCGGGGCCTTAATGATGAGATCCCCTGGATTGAGCTAACATGAGGTCATTAGGTCAACCACACTACAGGGTCTAATGGAATGTACTGCGTAGTCCATCCAACTTCTACTGGGAACCACAACACTACATATGACATTGGTACTCTTTGTCTGTACCCCCATATGTGACATACCCTTACTCCACTGACATTATTGCTGAGAATATACAAATTTTACCTCTAGATCACTGTGATTCACACCAGACTATCACCATCTCAAGTACACACTGTTTAGGCTCACCCATTAGTTCATAGTGCCTCTAGACCACTGACATTCACACTAGAATGCGAATTCATCTATACCTATAAACTAATACCACCTCCAATGTGGTTGGTTCTACCATAATGCCTCTTTGCACCATCTTGCTATAGGAATGTTCTGATTGAGTACATGCTTTCTATTTTTAACATATTACAATATAGTAATAGTAATCATCATCCGAATAAACTGAAACAACATTTCATTTTCCGCGAGGACAAAAACCACTACAATATGGCACCCATGCATGCACAGACCAAAACACACATCAAACACTGTCTCAGAGATAGATGGCGGCCGGGCATGCACAGACGAGAAGAACGCTGAGTCACCTAGCAATGAATAGGCGATCCGGAAGCAGGCGATGACTGAACAAGCCCAGCGCCCGTCTCTGTACTACTACTAATACCCAGAGGCGGCCACATTTCAGCCTCAACGGAGACGGAGTGAAGTCGGGTAGGTGATCGGGTCTCACATACCTACAAGAAATTGTAAGTACTGTCCTGCTCGTCTGCCCTGGATGCATACCAACCATACAGGATAGTCGCTTGTGCGCCCTGCTTTATTTAAACTTAAACCAACACCACAACCCCTCACAAAAGGGTCTTGAGGATACCTTACAGCTGCATGTCATGGGGTATTTCTCCCTTACTTTATAGGTAAGCGCAATGTGCTAAATACTATGTTTGAATTTACACAGTCACCTGAGGCTTGCCATCAATAGTGATACCTTTGATATTCCCACACCCATTTTTGACCAATTAACCTTGACAAACGTGTGAAGGTTAACAACCGCTACCTCATGCTTTGTGTTAATAAACAACACTGTGCCTTGAGTACAGATAAATGTTTGTTCGTCACATATTGTCACTATAGGTCTATAGCCCAATACAGCCTCACTTACTGTCCACCTACAGTAGGCGATTTTAACACTACGTGCGCCTGGTTCACCAATGGAAACCTAGGCTCACTTATGTTTGTTTATTTAACACCCTTAATGTAGGGTACTAATGCATTGACTACTTTATCTCCCTCTCTTTTTGGTCAAACCAGAATACATTATCATTCTCAGTTGCGCTAGATCTACAAATATAGGCCACTCACTATCCTTTATACACACTGCACCCTTTTATGGTCCTGACGAAGCACTTTCTGATACCAATAGGTAGCGCGAAACATGTTGACCACAAAATATGTCCGTTAGGGGCATACTGCTCTTTCTTTAGCTACTGAGGGCCATTACTCTCCTCTAAGCAGCACAACCTTCGGGTTTTTTACTGATGGCAGAGGGATTTTTTCCTTCATAAAATGTATAGCTACCCTCCAGTCATCTTTTAGATATCACTTTACTTTTTATTTTTTAAATATTTATTTAGACTAATTTATACGGCGCACAAATCATCCCCAGGGGGATCTCTCGGCGCCTGAGAAAGAATACCTCATGTATAGTGACAAATTGGAATAGCAAGGTTGTGAGCATTTTATTCAATTGAGGCAGATTAGGGCAGGCACAAATTTGGTCGGGAAGGTCGTTCCAGTGTTTGGGGGCCAAATAGGAAAAAGCACGACCACCCATTTTAGCTTAAGGACTTCAGTGCCACTCACCCCCATGCACCCTTTTGGCTTCATCCTGAAAAGATCTCCCACAAAGTGACCCTTCGGGGGACACGTAGGGCATTGCAGCACCAGCCCGATGAGGAGCATCACCCAATGATGAAGCATGACATCCTTCGGGTGTGTGAGGGCACTACGATCAGCACACACTGTCCCCAACAACTACAGTATTAGAACGACCATAGTCTCTCTCTCTATCCTTCTTCTCTTAGGAACAGTGACTCCAGTGGGATCTAGTTGTTATATTCAGGAGCACGAGTCACCGAACCTTGATCTAGGTCCTTTTCTCCCCCTCCCCCATTATTTTATTAAAAGTCCTTGAACAAGAGATTGGGCTAGCTCCAAGGAATAGGAAAGGGCCCCCTCCTTCCCAACTTGCCGAAGATCACAGTACCTCCACAGTATTTAGGGGTCGATTATGATGGCGGATGGACCACTGAGTATGAGGGACCGTCCGCATGGGCAGCGGCGGTCCCTCCATGGCAATTAGGATGTGACCGCTTGAATCAGCACCCGCCGCAATGTAAAAAATGACAACAGTGCATTTGCATGCACAAAGCGGCAGGCACCGCGCGGTGCCTGCCGCTTCGTGCACGCAAATGCACCCACCACCCACCCACTCAACCTGGGGACCCGCAACGGGCCCCCAAAGAAATCACCGTATGGCTTTCCACGGCGGAGCATCCGCCGTGGAAAGGCATCTGTTGACCCCCATCCTAATATGGCTGGCGGTGTCTGATAGACACCGCCAGCCATGTTAGAGCTTTTCCGCCGCGGTCGGAAGGCCACCGCGGCGGAAAAGCTGGAGACCGATTTTGAGACCCACGCCATCCTAATTTGGCGGTAGGTCTTTTGTGCCTCTCCGGCGGTTTTCCCGCTTCCTCCGGGCCGGCGGTGGCTTCCGCCGGCCCGGAGGATGCGGGAAAACCGCGATCCTAATCGGCCCCTTAGTTTTTTCATCTCTGTTTCCAGTGTTGCAGGGGTACCATGTCCAATATTTCTTGGGCTTGCTGAATTTCATTACCAGTAAAACGTTTCTCTAAGATGGAGAAGCGAAGGTGAAAAAAAGTAACCCCACCTGCAGGGGATTTCCTTTTCCTCTATGAAGGTCACTTCTTTGACTTCCTTTCACTTGGCCAGGACGTGGGAGGAAACATCTTGAAAAATGTGATGATCTCCCTAAAAGTCATTGGTTCTTTTTCTTAGTTTCATATACGATATTAAAATTTTCTTGGAACACATCACACATCATTAGCACATCAGGCATTAAATTCCTTTGTTGCTAGTAGGTGCTAGACCACTCTATGGGGTCCATTACGATGTCAGGCGGATTGCCTCCGCCAGGCTGGCGGTGGCCACCACCGGCCTGGCGGAGGCAATCCACCCGATATCGCAAGCCCAAATCCCCCCCCGCCATATTAGGATGGCGGCGGTGAAAAACATCGCCCGCCTGTTTTCCGCCCCGGTCGCCTTGCGGCTGGGGCGGAAAGTGAGTAATAGGGTGGCGGTGTCTGTTAGACACCTCCCGCCATATTACTATGTGCATTTGCGGCCAGACAAAGTCACTGATCCTGCTTACTCTCCTGGAATAATGGCACTCGAGCCATATGCAGGTTCGTCGTTCGACGGACTTGCTGGGGTGCTAGGAGAGCACCTGGGCAATCTTCCGCGGCTCATACAACAAGCCGCTAAGCAGGATCAGTGACTTTGTCTGGCCGCAATCCATTTGGATAATTCTTTTAATATTAAAAGCAATACGAGGCTGCTTAATCAAGAAAAACGACGAGCACTACAGTTACCAGGGGGCCACAGTGTCGGCCACGCCCAGTGAGGCGGGGTAATTGGAATATCAAGGTGCCGCCCGAAATTGCCTCTGCATTGACTTTTAACTTCCAGCCCCTGAGGAAGTGTTTACCACGAAACGCGTTGGGCTTAAGGAATGATTTGTGCTGGCTGAGACCTGGTTTCTGTGCTGCTTCCAGAAATAAAGAAATTGTTGGACACTTTCGCTCGAGAAGTGGCGTCTTCTACAGCAGTAAAATTGAATTTGGATGTTTAGCGGCTTGTAGTCTGAGCCGCGGAAGATTGCCCAGGTGCTCTCCTAGCACCCCAGCAAGTCCGTCGAACGACGAACCTGCATATGGCTCGAGTGCCATTATTCCAGGAGAGTAAGCAGGATCAGTGACTTTGTCTGGCCGCAATCCACTTGGATAATACTTTTAATATTGAAAGCAATACGAGGCTACTTAATCAAGAAAAACGACGAGCACTACAGTTACCAAAGGGCCGCAGTGTCGGCCACGCCCACTGAGGCGGGGGTAATTGAAATATCAAGGAGCCGCCCGAAATTGCCTCTGCATTGACTTCTAACTTCCAGCCCCTGAGGAAGTGTTTACCACGAAACGCGTTGGGCTTAAGGAATGATTTGTGCTGGCTGAGACCTGGTTTCTGTGCTGCTTCCTGAAATAAAGAAATTGTTGGACACTTTCGCTCGAGAAGTGGCGTCTTCTACAGCAGGCAAAATTGAATTTGGATGTTTAGCGGCTTGTTGTCTGAGCTGCGGAAGATTGCCCAGGTGCTCTCCTAGCACCCCAGCAAGTCCGTCGAACGACGAACCTGCATATGGCTCGAGTGCCATTATTCCAGGAGAGTAAGCAGGATCAGTGACTTTGTCTGGCCGCAATCCACTTGGATAATACTTTTAATATTGAAAGCAATACGAGGCTGCTTAATCAAGAAAAACGACAATGCACTACAGTTACCAGGGGGCCGCAGTGTCGGCCACACCCACTGAGGCAGGTTAATTGGAATATCAAGGTGCCGCCCGATATTGCCTCTGCATTGACTTTTAACTTCCAGCCCCTGAGGAAGTGTTTACCACGAAACGCGTTGGGCTTAAGGAATGGTTTGTGCTGGCTGAGACCTGTTTTTTGTGCTGCTTCCTGAAATAAAGAAATTGTTAAACACTTTCGCTCGAGAAGTGGCGTCTTCTACAGCAGGCAAAATTGAATTTGGATGTTTAGCGGCTTGTTGTCTGAGCCTCAGAAGATTGCCCAGGTGCTCTCCTAGCACCCCAGCAAGTCCGTCGAACGACGAACCTGCATATGGCTCGAGTGCCTTTATTCCAGGAGAGTAAGCAGGATCAGTGACTTTGTCTGGCCGCAATCCACTTGGATAATACTTTTAATATTGAAAGCAATACGAGGCTGCTTAATCAAGAAAAACGACGAGCACTACAGTTACCAGGGGGCCGCAGTGTCAGCCACGCCCACTGAGGCGGGGTAATTGGAATATCAAGGTACCGACCGAAATTGCCTCTGCATTGACTTTTATGTTCCAGCCCCTGAGGAAGTGTTTACCACGAAACGCGTTGGGCTTAAGGAATGATTTGTGCTGGGTGAGACCTGGTTTCTGTGCTGCTTCCTGAAATAAAGAAATTGTTGGACACTTTCGCTCGAGAAGTGGCGTCTTCTACAGCAGGCAAAATTGAATTTGGATGTTTAGCGGCCTGTTGTCTGAGCCACGGAAGATTTCCCAGGTGCTCTCTCAGCACCCCAGCAAGTCCGTCGAACGACGAACCTGCATATGGCTCGAGTGCCATTATTCCAGGAGAGTAAGCAGGATCAGTGACTTTGTCTGGCTGTAATCCACTTGGATAATATTTTTAATATTGAAAGCAATACGAGGCTGCTAAATCAAGAAAAACGACGAGCACTACAGTTACCAGGGGGCCGCAGTGTCGGCCACGCCTACTGAGGCGGGTAATTGGAATATCAAGGTGCCACCCGAAATTGCCTATGCATTCACTTTTAACTTCCAGCCCCTGAGGAAGTGTTTACCACGAAACGCGTTGTGCTTAAGGAATGATTAGTGCTGGCTGAGACCTGATTTCTGTGCTGCTTCCTGAAATAAAGAAATTGTTGGACACTTTCGCTCGAGAAGTGGCGTCTTCTACAGCAGGCAAAATTGATTTTGGATGTTTACCGTCTTGTTGTCTGAGCCGCGGAAGATTGCCCAGGTGCTCTCCTAGCACCCCAGCAAGTCCGTCGAACGACGAACCTGCATATGGCTCGAGTACCATTATTCCAGGAGAGTAAGCAGGATCAGTGACTTTGTCTGGCTGCAATCCACTTGGATAATACTTTTAATATTGAAAGCAATACGAGGCTGCTTAATCAAGAAAAACGACGAGCACTACAGTTACCAGGGAGCCACAGTGTCGGCCACGCCCACTGAGGCGGGGTAATTGGAATATCAAGGTGCCACCCGAAATTGCCTCTGCATTGACTTTTAACTTCCAGCACCTGAGGAAGTGTTTACCACGAAACGCGTTGGGCTTAAGGAATGATTTGTGCTGGCTGAGACCTGGTTTCTGTGCTGCTTCCTGAAATAAAGAAATTGTTAAACACTTTCGCTCGAGAAGTGGCGTCTTCTACAGCAGGCAAAATTGAATTTGGATGTTTAGCGGCTTGTTGTCTGAGCCGCGGAAGATTGCCCAGGTGCTCTCCTAGCACCCCAGCAAGTCCGTCGAACGACGAACCTGCATATGGCTCGAGTTCCATTATTCCAGGAGAGTAAGCAGGATCAGTGACTTTGTCTGGCCGCAATCCACTTGGATAATACTTTTAATATTGAAAGCAATACGAGGCTGCTTAATCAAGAAAAACAACAAGCACTACAGTTACCAGGGGGCCGCAGTGTTGGCCACGCCCACTGAGGCGGGGTAATTGGAATATCAAGGTGCCGCCCGAAATTGCCTCCTCATTGACTTTTAACTTCCAGCCCCTGAGGAAGAGTTTACCACGAAACGCGTTGGGCTTAAGGAATGATTTGTGCTGGCTGAGACCTGGTTTCTGTGCTGCTTCCTGAAATAAAGAAATTGTTGGACACTTTCGATCGAGAAGCGGCGTCTTCTACAGCAGGCAAAATTGAATTTGGATGTTTAGCGGCTTGTTGTCTGAGCCGCGGAAGATTGCCCAGGTGCCCTCCTAGTACCCCAGCAAGTCCGTCGAACGACCAACCTGCATATGGCTCGAGTGCCATTATTCTAGGAGAGTAAGCAGGATCGGTGACTTTGTCTGGCCGCAATCCACTTGGATAATACTTTTAATATTGAAAGCAATACGAGGCTGCTTAATCAAGAAAAACGACGAGCACTACAGTTACCAGGGGGCCGCAGTGTCGGCCACGCCCACTGAGGCGGGGTAATTGGAATATCAAGGTGCCGCCCGAAATTGCCTCTGCATTGACTTTTAACTTCCAGCCCCTGAGGAAGTGTTTACCACGAAACGTGTTGTGCTTAAGGAATGATTTGTGCTGGCTGAGACCTGGTTTCTGTGCTGCCTTCTGAAATAAAGAAATTGTTGGACACTTTCGCTCGAGAAGTGGCGTATTCTATAGCAGGTAAAATTGAATTTGGATGTTTAGCGGCTTGTAGTCTGAGCCGCGGAAGATTGCCCAGGTGCTCTCCTAGCACCCCAGCAAGTCCGTCGAACGACGAACCTGCATATGGCTCGAGTGCCATTATTCCAGGAGAGTAAGCAGGATCAGTGACTTTGTCTGGCCGCAATCCACTTGGATAATACTTTTAATATTGAAAGCAATACGAGGCTACTTAATCAAGAAAAACGACGAGCACTACAGTTACCAAGGGACCGCAGTGTCGGCCACGCCCACTGAGGCGGGGGTAATTGAAATATCAAGGTGCCACCCGAAATTGCCTCTGCATTCAATTTTAACTTCCAGCCCCTGAGGAAGTGTTTACCACGAAACGCGTTGGGCTTAAGGAATGATTTGTGCTGGCTGAGACCTGATTTCTGTGCTGCTTCCTGAAATAAGGAAATTGTTGGACACTTTCGCTCGAGAAGTGGCGTCTTCTACAGCAGGCAAAATTGAATTTGGATGTTTAGCGGCTTGTTGTCTGAGCTGCGGAAGATTGCCCAGGTGCTCTCCTAGCACCCCAGCAAGTCCATCGAACGACGAACCTGCATATGGCTCGAGTGCCATTATTCCAGGAGAGTAAGCAGGATCAGTGACTTTGTCTGGCCGCAATCCACTTGGATAATACTTTTAATATTGAAAGCAATACGAGGCTGCTTAATCAAGAAAAACGACAATGCACTACAGTTACCAGGGGGCCGCAGTGTCGGCCACACCCACTGAGGCGGGTTAATTGGAATATCAAGGTGCCGCCCGATATTGTCTCTGCATTGACTTTTAACTTCCAGCCCCTGAGGAAGTGTTTACCACGAAACGCGTTGGGCTTAAGGAATGGTTTGTGCTGGCTGAGACCTGGTTTTTGTGCTGCTTCCTGAAATAAAGAAATTGTTAAACACTTTCGCTCGAGAAGTGGCGTCTTCTACAGCAGGCAAAATTGAATGTGGATGTTTAGCGGCTTGTTGTCTGCGCTGCGGAAGATTGCCCAGGTGCTCTCCTAGCACCCCAGCAAGTCCGTCGAACGACGAACCTGCATATGGCTCGAGTGCCATTATTCCAGGAGAGTAAGCAGGATCAGTGACTTTGTCTGGCCGCAATCCACTTGGATAATACTTTTAATATTGAAATAATACGAGGCTGCTTAATCAAGAAAAACGACAATGCACTACAGTTACCAGGGGGCCGCAGTGTCGGCCACACCCACTGAGGCGGGTTAATTGGAATATCAAGGTGCCGCCCGATATTGCCTCTGCATTGACTTTTAACTTCCAGCCCCTGAGGAAGTGTTTACCACGAAACGCGTTGGGCTTAAGGAATGGTTTGTGCTGGCTGAGACCTGGTTTTTGTGCTGCTTCCTGAAATAAAGAAATTGTTAAACACTTTCGCTCGAGAAGTGGCGTCTTCTACAGCAGGCAAAATTGAATTTGGATGTTTAGCGGCTTGTTGTCTGAGCCGCGGAAGATTGCCCAGGTGCCCTCCTAGTACCCCAGCAAGTCCGTCGAACGACGAACCTGCATATGGCTCGAGTGCCATTATTCCAGGAGAGTAAGCAGGATCAGTGACTTTGTCTGGCCGCAATCCACTTGGATAATACTTTTAATATTGAAAGCAATACGAGGCTGCTTAATCAAGAAAAACGACGAGCACTACAGTTACCAGGGGGCCGCAGTGTCGGCCACGCCCACTGAGGCGGGGTAATTGGAATATTAAGGTGCCGCCCGAAATTGCCTCTGCATTGACTTTTAACTTCCAGCCCCTGAGGAAGTGTTTACCACTAAACGCGTTGTGCTTAAGGAATGATTTTTGCTGGCTGAGACCTGGTTTCTGTGCTGCCTTCTGAAATAAAGAAATTGTTGGACACTTTCACTCGTGAAGTGGCGTCTTCTACAGCAGGCAAAATTGAATTTGGATATATATATATATATTACAGCAAAAACGTCTGAAAATAGACGCCGCACACCACTACAAAGTTGTTCTTGGGTTTTAATTCTCCTGTAGGTTCCCCACCTAGGGAACCTACAGGAGAATTAAAACCCAAGAACAACTTTGAAGTGGTGTGCGGCGTCTTCTTTCAGAAGTTTTTGCTGTAAAACATTAATGCGTGGCAGTCCCAGACCACGCTGCCAGCAACTGCTCCCCCCGTTTGGGATATTTGCTCGTGGATATATATATATATATATTACCTACTGGCAGTCGCCTGTAGGTATATATAGTTAGGATTTTTTTGAATAGGGATTTCTGAAAATTCTATGTTGAATAACTTTGGCATTGATGGACGGAATTGGCTGAAATTTTCAGGAAAATGGCACATTTTGTTTCTGAGCGTCCCCTTAAAGTTTGGGGGGGTTTCGTCAAGCGGGGGGCGAGAAAAAGGGGGGTCCCAAAACGTGTTTTTAACATTGAGTTTTCCATAGGGCGGTTGGACTCACTTTTAGCTCGAACGGCTGAATGGACTTCCACAAAACTTGGCAAAATTGTAGGGACTGGTATCCCGATGTGCCTTTGCTATGTCTCAAGATATATGCTCCAGTGGTTTTTACGGAAATTAACTTTGAAAAATATATATTGGGCTACATCGGGCTATATATATGTTAGAGCCCAAATGTAGCCCAATGTAGCCCAATGTAGCCCAAAGATGGCCACCAGAGACAAAAAAAAACAAATGTAGCCCAAATATCAGCCAGATGTAGCCCAACTATAGCCCAATGACAGAATGTCCCAGAGTGTTCTAAAGAACAACTAGAACGCTAACAGTCTTACTTATGACAAAAGTATGGCACACCTTAAGTCATCTTGATTGGAATAAAGTGGTAACACTTAATACATTTAATTTGAAAAGGAACAAAATGAGGGGTTTCATTTTGCCATAGAAATGTTATATATATATATATATATATATATTACCTACTGGCGGTCGCCAGTAGGTATATATAGTTAGGATTTTTTCTCTATGGGATTTTTGAAAATTCTATGTCTAATAACTTTGGCGTTTGTGGACGGAATTGGCTGAAATTTTCAGGAAAATGGCACATTTTGTTTCTGAGCAGCCCTTAAAAATTTGGGGGGAGTTCGTCATGGGGGGGCCGAGAAAAAAGGGGGGTCCCAAAACGTGTTTTTAACATTGAGTTTTCCATAGGGCGGTTGGCCTCACTTTTAGCCCGAACGGCTGAATGGATTTGCACGAAACTTGGCAAAATTGTAGGGACTGGTAGCCCGATGTGCCTTTTGTAGGTCTCAATATATGTGCTCCAGTGGATTTTGAGAAATTAACGTTTAAAAAAAGATTTATATCTGTAACAGCGGACCTGGCAGCGTCCCAGGACGCGTACTTTACGCGCAACGGAGCTTTGTGAAGCGAAGCTGATTGGTTCTCCGGCGTCTGTCAACATTCCAAAAAGTCCGTAGCGGCCGCCATCTTGTCTCTCGGTAGGATCGAGAGACAAGAGGAGGTCAAAACAAAGGGGGAAATAACTATACGGGGGCATAGTAGATCCTCGCTGACCCCCTAGGTTTGATGTGGAGGTTTTAAAAGGGCCCCGCGGGGCAAAAAAAAAACAAAATAATAATAATCGAACGGCTGAATGGATTTGCACGAAACTTGGCAAAATATTAGGGACTGGTAGCCCGATGTGCCTTTGCTAGGTCTCAATATATGTGCTCCAGTGGATTTTGAGAAATTAACGTTCAAAAAAAGATATATATCTGTAACAGCGCTCCGCTTCGCGTACTTTTCGCGTTACGGAGCTTTGCGAAGCTGATTGGTTCTCCGGCGTCTGTCAACATTCCAAACAGTCCGTAGCGGCCGCCATCTTGTCTCTCGGTAGGATTGAGAGACAAGAGGAGGCCAAAGCGAAGGGGGAAATGACCATAAGGGGGCATAGTAGATCCTTCCTGACCTCTTAGGTTTGATGTACCATTTTGCCAAGTTTGGTGTAATTCCGTTCAGCCATTCAGGCTGTAGACGTATGTAAATGTCCTATGGAAAATTGCATGGGGAAAACACATTTGAAAGTGTTGAAATTTAGAACCAATTAAAATGTTACTTTGGTTTTGTATTTGTGTGTGATGAAAGTTAATTGGTTATGTATATATGTCAAATGAGAGGAAACCACAGCCATTTTGTGATACTACTGTCTGAGGTACATTTGTGAGGAATTTTTGGTGGTGAATTTCTGGTGTTTGATTTACACAGTACTAACACTTCTGCTACTTTTAAAAAGGTGAGTTGTTAATTTGTAAGGGGAACTATGTTGTACACTTGAAGATAATTTGAAAAATGTTTTCTGTTATTTATTTGCAGTCCTTCTGTTATACTAAATACTTGATAAAGTTAGTTTTATATTATGTATTACTAAAAACGATAAATGAAAGTGATTATTTTTTTCTGCAATTTACAGCAAGCAATTTCAAAATAAAATGGCTCACAATGAAGAGACCGTGGCAATTTCTTTTGAATTGTCCAACACATTGATTGAAATTGAGAGCACCAATAATGAAATATTGTCACAAGGAGGACATGACTTGCATGATTCCATTAGATTGATTGAAATGGACAGCACCAAGAATGAAATATTGTCACAAGGAGATGACTTGAATGATTCCACTACATTGATTGAAATTGAGAGCACCAATAATGAAATATTGTCACAAGGAGGAGATGACTTGTATGATTCCATTAGACTGATTGAAATGGACAGCACCAATAATGAAATATTGTCACAAGGAGGAGATGACTTGAATGATTCCACTACATTGATTGAAATTGAGAGCACCAATAATGAAATATTGTCACGAGGAGATGACTTGAATGATTCCACTACATTGATTGAAATTGACAGCACCAATAATTAAATATTGTCACAAGGAGGAGATGACTTGAATGATTTTTTTGATCAATCTCTTGATGGCGAATTTATCGAGTGTTTGGAGACCATAGAGTTACAAGAATCATCATTGGAGACTTTTAATGAGGACATTGCTGATGAGGACATGTTACTAGTTCTTTCAAATTTAGAAAATTCTGAAGAATAAATTTATATTTAGAAATCAAAAATTGTTTGAGACATTATTCATTTTTATTTTTAATTTATGAGGTTGTAGCGAAGTGATTGTAGTATAAAATGAGACTTATAGTATAGAGTGCAACATTTTTATGTTACATGGTAAGTTTACTCATATTTACTTCCCTTCTGCCACTATATTATCTCCAATGTGTATTTGACATCTCTTCTTCATCTCCGGCCTCCTTTCTCTCACTGTGTGTCTCCGATGCATCTTATCGCTGCTATTTTGTGTAATTACAGAAGAGAGTAAAATAAAATAGTTCGGAACGTGAAAAGGGGGCAAAGTAGAGTACTCCTCACCCCCTAGGCCTTTTTAGGCGGTCCCAAAAGGATCAGTTTCTGCTTTCCTGAGAGATTATGGTATGAGTTCCATATACCACAATAACTTGCATTACAACATGCAAGATATCTATCTCCTATTACCAACTTTTGGAGATATTCGCGCTAAGCGCGAATATCTCCAAAAAGTAACACCTGCCCTGAGCAGTTCTTAGCCATGTTATCCAATGGGAGGTGGATAACATGGCTAAGAGCATTAGCTCGGTAATGCATGAATATCGCTGAGTTTTTAGCGATATTCATGCATTGCGGCCGTTTATTATCGCATTTGCGATAAACCTTGATAATAGCAAGGTTTATCTTCGATAATTTCTGACGATGCTTAGTGGTAAAAAATTGGTTGGTAAGCATCGTTAGCGATAAATATCGCTTAACTTTGGTAATATGCCCCAACGTCTGTTAACGTTCGATTCGAAGGAAATGAGGAAGTGTTGAAAAACATTGTCTGCGCCATCTTGCCTTTTTTGAAATGCCACACTTTTGTCGTGCACGGCAGCCATTTTAGATGTCTTGACCAGACCCACTCTCTGCACGCTGTCGATTCGTAGCATGGCTCCTCACCCACGCAAGCATCTTCCCTAGGCACTGGTCACCACCGCTCTCTGTCTTATGCATGGGCAATAAACCTCCCCCCATCTGCGCTGCTCTTCCCTGAGAATCACACTCTGTGCCCGCCCGACACCTCCCTTTCGCCCTATTCACTACCGCACCCTCTGACACTCCTCTTTCTCTGTGTCCGATTGTCCAGGCTATCAGCTAGCCCTGCAGATGTAGTTTATGGCCCCAGCTGTAAAGAATCACCCCTCTTCAAAGGAGTTATAGTAGATCAAGGCCCACACCCGATGAGATCCGTCACACCACACGTGTTCCTACTATCTGAAAACCATCCTGTATTGTGATTGGGGAGGGGACCGAGCCTGAAGCGGAAGATTCCAGGAATGACTCTTTGTACATCAAAGTTTTTACAATTATGTGTCACATTAAAAATATATAGCACTCCAACAAAGTAGTAGGAATATAAAACTTTAATAACATATAAATATATACAAGAAAACAAAAACAGTAAAAACATTTAAACAACGAAGAGACCGTGGCAATTTCTTTTGAATTATCCAATAGATTTATTGAAATTGACAGCACCAATAATGAAATATTCTTGTCAGTAGCGGTCTGTTGTGCGAATAGTTCCAAGGCAGCAGAACGCGCTGAAATCTAGATGGCACGAAAGTGATGTCTAGTAAGTTGCCGCCCAGCAAAAAACGGCGTGGGGCGCCGCGGGGGTGAGTGAGTCCAGTAGGCACCACAGCTATTCTTACCGGCATTGCAGAATTACTGCTGGGGACAATGCCTGTGCTGTAGCAGGGTCACAGCAGAAACAAAAAGGATTCTGTTGAAGATGTTGTTGGTTTTCAATTTGAAAACAGTTCTGGTGTCAACTGCTATGCTAATGTAGTGGTTAATGTTTTGTTTTCTCTAGAAAATGTAAAAGAGGGGGAGGCAGTCCAAAGTTCCGTTAAAAGGGCAAAGGAAAGGATCGGTGGTTTGAACTATCAGTCAAAAAGGGGAGGGGGTGCAATAATTTTTCCTACCGGGTCACACTGTGCTTTCACCGGAAGTGAGGTCTGCAGGATTCTAGTAATTCAAAGTGAGGCTGGCGCCAGCATGGGAGCACCGACGTCCCGCGGATACAGTTTCGTCACTCCACGGGCGATCATGGCAGTCATTCCCCATCGGGGGTCGGAGACTCCCGCGGCTCCTCTAGAATCTTCAAGGTCGTGGAGGACTACGGTGGTGGAGTCAACCAGTGACCGGGCCATTTCTTTATGCTGGGCCCGCTCTTGCCAGGTCGACCGCCATTTTGAGAGTTCGGCAGCTACCGGCGATCGCGGGGTCACATGAGCGGACGGGCTCCACCCTGCCGGGCGAGACGTTGCAGCATGGCCACAGTGGAAGAACCCTTTTCCGGGCGCCTGGAGCGCTGAGGGTGCAGCTGGGAAGCCTCCACCTGGGGAGGCGGGAGAGGCCTGTTCGCACCGTATCTCCCTCCCAGTGCACCCCACGGCGTCTCGCTTGAGATTTGTTATGGCCGGACCAGGCGATGAGGACGAGGGGGGGGGGGTCGGAGGCATGTGCAAGACATCCCCCCCCAGTGTTGTCGCAGCCATTATAAAAGAAAGAAGTGTCCCGTCCGTCTTCGGGCCGGGCTTCCGGTGGATGTCGGCCGGACGCCCCTGGCTCTGGCCCCATGAACGGGTTTCTTGGTTTATCGGCTGCAGCCGGATCCCGTCGGCCTCGGCCCCCCGACCGTTGGTGGTCGGACCGGAAGAGCATGTGGCGGGACTACCTGCAACTCTCAAGGGCCACCGCGGCCGGACTGGGAGAGAGAGGGGAGGGTCGAGGAGACATTCCCCTCCCCTGCAACTGTTCAGCGTTGTAAAGGCAATCCCCTGGCCGGGTCCCGCTGGCCTCGGCCTCTCCTTCGGCTACACCCTACGTTAGGATCTCCTGGCCGAGGCGTGGCAGCAGGACCTGCCTTATATGGGCTGCTCCCGGCTGGGCGTAGCCGGAACCCTGCCCCACCTTGGAAGTTTCCAGAGTGGGGGTGGATGTTCTACTGACTTGCATTTTCCCTAGTCTATCGATTTTTTTGGCGTGGCAGGCGGTGGGACAGCGAGGGGTGATTTGGTTTCTCTTACTGTTTTTCTGGTCTCTCACCACTGGCATATTTTAACGTTTTCTTGTTTCTAGGACATTAAAAGGTTTTATCATTACGTTATGTTATCGTTTCTTTGTTCGTTGTTTAATAAAAGTTCATGTTCATCAGTGGCCTACTGATTTTCGTTTTCCTATTTTTTTCTTTCCAGGTTGTTTCATGGTAAAGTTTCTGTTAACAGGATACAGTGATCACTTCGTTATTATTGCATATGTCCTTTTCACTAGGGGTGCTCTCTGGTCGGGCCAGATGACGTATCTCTAGTAAATGGTCCGGGTGAAAAAGGTGCATCAATCAGTGGGGAGTAGATAGGCATGACAGATTACAACGGGGGAGAACGGTCCGCATTACGTACCCTTTCACTACTTGCAAAGATTTTCCTACGTTTATTTGCAAACAGGGAATACCTCCAAAAAGAACTAATTCCCAAACAGTCAATGTTCGGACAATCAATCAATCAATGAGGAATGAAATAGGTACGACGTGTTAAAGGCTTGCGTTACCTACCCTTCACTATCTGCAAAGGGAGAGAGAATATTCCTATTCTTCCTCGTTTGCAGGTAGAGAAGATCCTTAAGAGAATTAACTTCGAACAATTCAATGCTCGATTGAAACAATCAACAAGGGGTACTGTGAACACAAATGAACGCTGCTTATATACATACGCATTGCTATTTTCAACAGGTTGTTCCTAATGTTTCTATTTTAGCGAGGTCAAAAAGAGATCCCATTAGTGGCCTACTGATTTTGCTCGATTCCTTTTGTTTTTTTACACGATTTTTCGCTATCTGCAAAGACTAAACAGAGTATTGCGACTCTGTGCTTGTTTGTAAATAGAGAATGAACCAAAGAGAACAATCAATCAAATGGAGAGAGAAGCAGGCACGACGGATTACAAAGGGGGCAAAGGGCTGCGTTAACTACCCTTCACTATCTGCAAAGAGAGAGTACTCCTAATAGAAATGAGGGGTGGGGGGCAGCATTCAAAGCAGATCAGTGTGCATAAACACGAAAATGTTTTTACTTACCACGTACTTGACATTCGACAGCTTATGATATTTGCTATTAAAAAACCATTGAAATTCACTGAAAAAACCATAGGTTATAGACCATATATAGTTAGGAATTAGCATTTACAAAACCTTGAAAATTCACTGAAAAAACCATAGGTTATAGACCATATATAGTTAGGAATTAGCATTTAAAAAACCTTATTTTACTCACACAAAACCATTGAAATTCCATATATAGTTAGTTGCACTAACTATATATCGAGCACCCGCAATCCACTGCTGATCATGTCACATATTACATCATTCATGACATGGTCAGTGACATCACTGATGACATCACTGATGACATCTCAAATGACATCACTGATGACATCACTGATGACAACATCCAGTGACTGTATGTTTCTGTAAAGTTAAAATATGTCTTACATATTGAAGAATGAGTGGATGTATAAGTGTCTGGATGAAGGATTTAGTAGGTGCGTGACTGACTGTATGAGTGAGTGATTAAATGTGTCTCACTGAATGCATGGGTTAGTGACTAAACTGTCTTAATTTGTGCATCATTATGTCTGTTGTTCTGTAAACTGCTGCATGTGTTGATCATTAGCTATACGAGAGGCTATATGTGTTATTAATTGGTTGCCCAAGTATTTCTATGGGAGATTGATTTTGTGTGGGGGTGGCTGGAAGGTGTGTGACTCTATGCATAGATGTGTGAGCAGTTTATTCACTAGGTGTATGAGTTCAAGAGTGCATGTGGAAACAGCTACATGGGCAGTTGACTGTGTGCATGAGTGTATTGATGAGTGAATGGATATCTCAATGCTACATGTCATAGTAAGTACATATGTAAAACACAGTACATGTGAGAGTTGGCATATATAAATAACTGTGCATGAGAGCCACTGAATGAGTGAGTGGTTGTATCGATCATTGTGAACTTGTATCAGGGATTGTATAAGAGAGTAAATATGTGTTAGTATATGTTTCAATAAGTAAGGTGTGTTTAACTGTATAGTTGAAGAAATGGAGGTGAGATTGTTTCTTTGCATGACTGACTGGGTGTGTGAGTAACTCCATGGATGAGTGGCAGTGTGTGAGTGTCTGTATACACTGAGTGTATCTAAGGTTATATTAGAGTCTGAAGAGGTTTATCGTATTAGCACAAGAATGATGTCAAATGAGATGTCATCAGTGATGTCATCAGTGATGTCATTTGAGATGTCATCAGTGATGTCACTGACCATGTCATGAATGATGTAATATGTGACATGATCAGCAGTGGATTGCGGGTGCGCGATATATAGTTAGTGCAACTAACTATATATGGAATTTCAATGGTTTTGTGTGAGTAAAATAAGGTTTTTTAAATGCTAATTCCTAACTATATATGGTCTATAACCTATGGTTTTTTCAGTGAATATATATATATATATATATATATATATATATATATATATATATATATATATATATATATATATATATATATATATATGCCAGTCGCCAGTAGGTATATATAGTTAGGATTTTTTTGAATAGGGATTTCTGAAAATTCTATGTTGAATAACTTTGGCGTTGATGGACGGAATTGGCTGAAATTTTCAGGAAAATGGCCCATTTTGTTTCTGAGCGTCTCCTGAAAGTTTGGGGGGGGGTTTCGTCAATCGGGGGCCGAGAAAAACAGGGGGGTCCCAAAACGTGTTTTTAACATTGAGTTTTCCATAGGGCGGTTGGATTCACTTTTAGCTCGAACGGCTGAATGGATTTCCACAAAACTTGGCAAAATTGTAGGGACTGGTAGCCCGATGTGCCTTTGCTATGTCTCAAGATATATGCTCCAGTGGTTTTTACGAAAATTAACTTTGAAAAATATATATTGGGCTACATTGGGCTATATATATGTTAGAGCCCAAATGTAGCCCAATGTAGCCCAATGTAGCCCAATGTAGCCCAAAGATGGCCACCAGAGACAAAAAAAAACAAATGTAGCCCAAATATCAGCCAGATGTAGCCCAACTATAGCCCAATGACAGAATGTCCCAGAGTGTTCTAAAGAACAACTAGAACGCTAACAGTCTTACTTATTACAAAAGTATGGCACACCTGAAGTCATCTTGATTGGAATAAAGTGGTAACACTTAATACATTTAATTTGAAAAGGAACAAAATGAGGGGTTTCATTTTGCCATAGAAATGTTATATATATATATATATATATATATATTACCTACTGGCGGTCGCCAGTAGGTATATATAGTTAGGATTTTTTTGAATAGGGATTTCTGAAAATTCTATGTTGAATAACTTTGGCGTTGATGGACGGAATTGGCTGAAATTTTCAGGAAAATGGCACATTTTGTTTCTGAGCGTCTCCTGAAAACTTGGGGGGGGGGGTTTCGTCAAGCGGGGGCCGAGAAAAACAGGGGGGTCCCAAAACGTGTTTTTAACATTGAGTTTTCCATAGGGCAGTTGGATTCACTTTTAGCTCGAACGGCTGAATGGATTTCCACAAAACTTGGCAAAATTGTAGGGACTGGTAGCCCGATGTGCCTTTGCTATGTCTCAAGATATATGCTCCAGTGGTTTTTACGAAAATTAACTTTGAAAAATATATATTTGGCTATATATATGTTAGAGCCCAAATGTAGCCCAATGTAGCCCAATGTAGCCCAATGTAGCCCAATGTAGCCCAATGTAGCCCAAAGATGGCCACCAGAGACAAAAAAAAACAAATGTAGCCCAAATATCAGCCAGATGTAGCCCAACTATAGCCCAATGACAGAATGTCCCAGAGTGTTCTAAAGAACAACTAGAACGCTAACAGTCTTACTTATGACAAAAGTATGGCACACCTGAAGGCATCTTGATTGGAATAAAGTGGTAACACTTAATACATTTAATTTGAAAAGGAACAAAATGAGGGGTTTCATTTTGCCATAGAAATGTTATATATATATATATATATATATATATATATATATATATATATATATATATATATATATATATATATATATATATATATATATTACCTACTGGCAGTCGCCAGTAGGTATATATAGTTAGGATTTTTTTGAATAGGGATTTCTGAAAATTCTATGTTGAATAACTTTGGCGTTGATGGACGGAATTGGCTGAAATTTTCAGGAAAATGGCACATTTTGTTTCTGAGTGTCCCCTGAAAGTTTGGGGGGGTTTCGTCAAGCGGGGGCAGAGAAAAAAGGGGGGTCCCAAAACGTGTTTTTAACATTGAGTTTTCCATAGGGCGGTTGGACTCACTTTTAGCTCGAACGGCTGAATGGATTTCTATGAAACTTGGCAAAATTGTAGAGACTGTTTGCCCGATGTGCCTTTGCTAGGTCTCATGATATGTGCTCCAGTGGATTTTGAGAAATTAACGTTCAAAAAAATATATATATCCGTGACAGCGTCCCGGTTGTTGTGTTGTGTGGGTGATGTAAGTACCAACATGTAGGTACCAATGAAGAGTCTAAAATTCAATGTACACCGTCTCCTCTGTAGATATTTTGTATGTTCTAATATGGGTTATTTAAATGTAAATGTGTGGAAAAGCACTTCATGCTTTAAAGCAATTGTATTTTTGAACTGATTGTTCTTTCCTCTTAGTCCTCCTCTGTTTTTTTTTCCCCACACTCTTCTTCAGCATGATAGTTGATAAATTCGTTCCCTCAAAAAATTTATATACAGAAAAAAATTATATTAAATACATATAAAATATATTTTTCCTTTAAAAGAAGAATACATTTTACAGCTTTTGATATTTGCTATTAAAAAACCATTGAAATTCACTGAAAAAACCATAGGTTTTAGACCATATATAGTTAGGAATTAGCATTTACAAAACCTTGAAAATTCACTGAAAAAACCATAGGTTATAGACCATATATAGTTAGGAATTAGCATTTACAAAACCTTATTTTACTCACACAAAACCATTGAAATTCGCATATATAGTTAGTTGCACTAACTATATATCGCGCACCCGCAATCCACTGCTGATCATGTCACATATTACATCATTCATGACATGGTCAGTGACATCACTGATGACATCACTGATGACATCTCAAATGACATCACTGATGGCATCACTGATGACAACATCCAGTGACTGTATGTTTCTGTAAAGTTAAAATATGTCTTACATATTGAAGAATGCGTGGATATATAAGTGTCTGGATGAAGGATTTAGTAGGTGCATGACTGACTGTATGAGTGAGGGATTAAATGTGTCTCACTGAGTGCATGGGTTAGTGACTAAACTGTCTTAATTTGTGCATCATTATGTCTGTTGTTCTGTAAACTGCTGCATGTGTTGATCAGTAGCTATATGAGTAACTATATGGGTTATTGATTGGTTGCCCAAGTTTTTGTATGGGAGACTGAGTGTGTGTGTGGGTGGCTGGGAGGTGTATGACTCTGTGCATAGATGTGTGAGCAGTTGATTCACTAGATGTATGGGTTCAAAAGTGCATGTGGAAACAGCTGTATGGGCGGTTGACTGTGTGCATGAGTGTATTGGTGAGTGAATGGATATCTCAGTGCTACATGTCAAAGTAAGTACATATATAAAACACAGTACATGTGAGAGTTGACATATATAAATAACTGTGCATAAGAGCCAGTGAATGTGTGAGTGGCTGTATGGATCATTGTGAACTTGTATCAGGGATGGTATAAGAGAGTAAATATGTGTTAGTATATGTTTGAATAAGTAAGGTGTGTATAACTGTATAGTTGAGGAAATGGAGGTGTGATTGATTCTTTGCATGACTGACTAGGTGTGTGAGTAACTCCATGTATGAGTGACAGTCTGTGAGTGTCTGTTTACACTGAGTGTATCTAAGGTTATATTAGAGTCTGAAGAGGTTCATCGTATTATCACATGAATGATGTCATCAGTGATGTGATCAGTAATGTCAAATGAGATGTCATCAGTGATGTCATCAGTGATGTCATTTGAGATGTCATCAGTGATGTCATCAGTGATGTCATCAGTGATGTCATTTGAAATGTCATCAGTGATGTCATTTGAGATGTCATCAGTGATGTCATTTGAGATGTCATCAGTAATGTCATCAGTGATGTCATTTGAGATGTCATCAGTGATGTCATTTGAGATGTCATCAGTGATGTCATCAATGATGTCACTGACCATGTCATGAATGATGTAATATGTGACATGATCAGCAGTGGATTGCGGGTGCGCGATATATAGTTAGTGCAACTAACTATATATGCGAATTTCAATTGTTTTGTGTGAGTAAAATAAGGTTTTGTAAATGCTAATTCCTAACTATATATGGTCTATAACCTATGGTTTTTTCAGTGAATTTTCAAGGTTTTGTAAATGCTAATTCCTAACTATATAGGGTCTATAACCTATGGTTTTTTCAGTGAATATATATATATATATATATATATATATATATATATATATATATAAATATTCACTGAAAAAACATAGGTTTCAGGGGCGTTATAGTTAGTTGGACGTTTCACTCATACAAAACCAGTGAAATTCCCTGTTATAGTTAGTTCAGCTAACTATTACTTGCGCCCCCGCAATGCACTGCTGATGACGTCACATATTAAATCACAGATGACATGGTCAGTGACATCACTGATGACATCTCAAATGACATCACTGATGACATCACTGAGGACATCAATGATGACATCACTGATGACATCATTAAGTGACAGTGTGCTTCTGTAAAGTTTAAATATGTTTAATTTATATAGGGAAAGGCGTATTCAAGAATGAGTGGCTGTATAAGTGTCTGAATGGATAATTTAGTAGGTGCATGACTGACTCTATAAGTGAGTGATTAAACGTACCTTACTGAATGCATGGGTTAGTCACTAAACTGTGTGAATGTCTGTAACCGTCTGTCTGTTGGTGTGTAAGCGGCTACATGGGTTTGGGAATAGCTACATGAGTGTCAATATGGGTTATTAATTGGTTGTCTGAGTATCTGTATGGGTGCCTGAGTGTTTATGTGGGTGGTGTGTGTGTGACTCTGTGCATAGATGTGTGAGTGGGTGTTTCACTGGGTGTATGGTTTCAAGAGTGCATCTGTGATGGACTGTATGGGTGGGTGAGTGTGTGTATGGGTGTGTTAGTGAGTGAATGTATATCTCAGTGGTACATGTGTGAGTAACTACATATGTGAATGGCAGTATATATGTGTGTTGGAGTATATATATGGGTATAAGTGAGAGTGTGTGATTGTGAGAGTGGCTGTATGGATAAGTGTGTGCTTGTATCAATGATTGTATAAGAGCGTAAGAATGTACTAGTATTTGTATGAGTAAGTGAGCTGGTGTACGTATAACTGTATAGGTGAGTAAATGGTAGTGTGATTAATTATTTGCATGACTGACTAGGTGTGGGAGTACATCTGTGGATGAGTGGTGGTGTGTGAGTGCCTATATAGGTGTATGAGTGCATATTATAGTCCTGTACTGAGTGACCATAAGTATGAGTGACTGTACGGTGAGTGAGTGGATGTGTGTGTAAACCTAAGAATCAGTGAGTGTGTATGTAGTTATTGCTGTTGGTTTTGAGAATGGCAGTCTGTAATTTAGAGTGGGTTTATCAAAGGTTATATTAGGGTGTGAGAAGATGCATCAAATGATCACATGGATGATGTCATCAGTGATGTCATTTGAGATGTCATCAGTGATGTCATCAGTAATGTCACTGACCATGTCATCAGTGATGTAATATGTGATGTCATCAGCAGTGCATTGCGGGCGCGAGTTATAGTTAGCTGAACTAACTATAACAGGGAATTTCACTGGTTTTGTACGAGTGAAATGTCCAACTAACTATAACGCCCATGAAACCTATGGTTTTTTCAGTGAATTTCTAAGGTTTTTTAAATGCTAATTTCTAACTATAACGTGTCTGAAACCTATGGTTTTTTCAGTGAATTGGAAAAAAAATTTAAATGCTAATTCCTAACTATAACGTGCCTGAAACCTATGTTTTTTCAGTGAATTTCAAAGGTTTTTTAAATGCTAGTTTCTAACTATGCCTACAGAGTTAGGACATGTGAAGAAAGAAGAAAAAACACACAGAAAGAAGCGAAAGAAATGCAGAAAGAAGGAACAGAACTCCACAAAGACGAAGAAAGTGCAGGAAGAATCAAGACATGTGCAGAAAGAACCAACAGAGGAGCAGGAAGAGGCCTGGGTTCCAAACTCATCCTGGGCCCACAACTATTTCAGAAGGGTGCTGGTGGTAACTGACTCTGACTAACCAGGCCTAGAGCCAGTGCTATGCTAAAAGACACTTAGAATACAGTGAAAATACCTACCTACACTAGGGAACACTATGCATTGGGGTACCTTGTGATTAGCATGACCTCCTCTGTGGACCCTAGTACATAATAGGGCAGGGGGATTAAAACTACCTCTTAAAACGTGCAACAGGACGCGTTTGCACAGTGGTGAAGGGAGGGGGGCTCAAGGTGACATGTGTGCAAACACGCCCCGTGGCTGTTTTAAGTTGGGAGATTAAGTCCCCCTGAATCCTGAGGGTCACTGGGGTCCAACTAGCCCACCAGGTACTTCCAGTAAACGCCACAGATCTGCGTTGCAGAGAGGTGTAAAAAGGGGCCAACTAGCTCACCAGGTACCTCCAGTAAGAGGCACAGAGCTGCGTTGCAGAGTGGTGTAAAAAGGGGCACGGCCTCTGAACACCTCTCTGCAACACAGCTCCTTGGCGCATATTGGAGGTACCTCGTGGGCTAGTAGCCGACCAGAGACCTCAGTATTCAAGGGGAATTAATTCCCCAACTTACAACGCGCCAGGGGGCGCCTTTGCACAGTAGTGAAGGGATGGGGTTTTCAGAACTAAATCAACTAGGGTCAATAGATTTTTACACGAGCGGAACGAGGAATAGGGAGGAGCTACTTCGACTTCAGCATCTGACCTCAGTTCTGCAATTGAGAGTGAAACAGAGGCAGAAAACACAAGGGGCAGGCCAGTCTTGGGAGCAATAAAACCGTCTCTTGGAGAAGGACTGGACTACCTGAGAAGAAGCCGCAGGGAAACAGTCAGGCCACGGGCTGCCTAACCGTCAAACTCTCATATTGCCCCGCAACAAATTTTGATTATACCAATACTCGTGCGGACTTCTATAAGTTTGTCAGAAAATTGAAACTCCACAAGTTTCATAAATGGAAGACTAGATCACAAGGGATGTCGCAGGCAACAAATGAACAGAGTCAACTGACAACTGAGACTGGAGGAAGCAGTCTAACAGTGGCAGATCTCAACACATTAAAAGATTTACATAATTTGGGTGATTAAGGCGCGATGAACGATAGTTCTAACATAGATCAAGGAGAACACCTGGAACTTGAAACACTTGAAACACAAAATCGTCTATCTCCCAGATATGAAACATGTGCAAAACCTTCCACTAACTTCCACTAACTTCAAGGAAAAGTCCAAATGTATACCTATCATGCCCCGTGACTCCATAGATCTTTTCAATGAGCATGTGGTGGCAGAAATTAAACAACTATATGTGGAGACCAACAAAACCAAACGCAAAATTAACAATCAAGAACGGAAATATTAACAACTGCTGAAAAAAATCAACAACGACAAGCAGGTTGTAGTAAGAAAAGCGGACAAAGGGGGAAATGTAGTGTTATAGCCATTAAAAGACTACATGGAGGAAGCAGCAAAACAACTGAACGATGTGGACTGCTACCGTAAAAGCTCTATGCAGAAGTTTAAACAAGCTCAGGATAATTCCTTTGGAAAACTATTGGCATGGAAAAGTCTGGGTCTTTTGAACCTACAGGAGTATAAATACCTCAACAAGGAAAACCCAACAATCCCCTTTTATATTTCGTTCCTAAGGTGCACAAATCAACAACAAAAACCACCAGGCAGACCTATTATTTCAGCCTGTGATATACCACTAGAAAACATGTCCGTTTACATTGACTCTATCTTACAAACTCATGTAAAGTATCTCAAGTCCTATGTGCAAGATACCAGTGACTTCATCAGAAAAAAATGCGAATATCAGATGGCAGGATGGCTTTTGTCTTATAGCCCTAGAGGTTACAGCCCTGTACACCTGTATAAGAAATAGTGATGGAGTCAAAGCTGTGGATCATTTTCTGGCCAACAGACCAATGAGATACGCCAAACATAACCAGATGTTGATAGTCTTATTGACATTCTGTTTAGAGAATAACTTGTTTTTATATAAAAATCAAGTGTACCAACAAATTCAAGGTGTGGCAATGGGGGCCAGCTTCTCCCCTAGCTATGCCTGTCTCTTCATGGGATGGAGGGAGGAGCTGGTCCTCATGAAACGACATGCCCACATTTTCTCTGATAACATAATTGCTTGGTTGCGATTCATTGATGATCTCTTTGTTGTCTGGAATGGGTCAGTACAAAGTGCACAAGATGTTATTGCAGATATCAACGTAAACAACCTGAACTTAAAGTTTACCTACAACATCAGTTATGAAACTATAACATTTTTAGACACAGAGGTATACATTTCCCACAATGGATTGGCAACCTCCCTCTACAGAAAACTGCTGGAAACTCGATATTGCATGCAATAAGTGCACACCCGTCCCACCTTATACACAGCATCCACTACGGGGAGATGCTGAGAATAAGGACAATATGTAGTAAGGATCATGACACCAGTCAAACAGTGTGAATGTAAAAACAGATTCCTCCAGAGAGGGTACAACACTCAAACCATTGAGTCAGCAATATCTAAATCCAAGAGTAGGGCCAGGCAGGATTTGCTCCAATACAAACCTAAGCCCAAGGACGCAAATGGTACAACCTCAATTGAACCTACCCGGCTGATACTAGGGTATTCCAGACAGGAAGGACAGATAAGGGCGATTATACGCATTTCGACAATATCGTTTGTCTTGATCACACATCGACGTGTGATCAAGACAAACGATATTGTCGAAACGCGTAGCGTGTTAACTGGGCATTAAACTTTATTTGCTGCAGTATTCCTGAGTGCGTCTTCTGCTTTTTAAGCAAACTGTTCGTTGGAAATTCACTTTTCGGTCGGCGTGGTCCGCCGAACTGAAGACGCCACCTGACGAGGGAGAAAAGACCCCTAAGGACCCCGTTTTTGTTTTTGAATATATATATATATATATATATATATATATATATATATATATATATATATATATATATATATATATATATATGTATATAATTCACCAAAGTGCCCGAGGCATTTAAGAGGCACACAACAGTTCTCCGCCCATCCAGGCTGCCAGTTTGGTTTAAACATGCCTTTCCGCTTCTCTGCATTCACTCTGCCCGACGCGTTTCAGGGAAAACCACCCCCTTCCTCATGGGCTGCTGTAAAGAACACTCGTTGTGCTTCATTAACAATGCTTGACCTTTTATTTTAAACAAGCCTCCAATTGGGCGTGTGCTCAGTGCACCGCTCGCAATGATTAATGGGACTTGTGGTGACAATTTTTGGCACGATTATGTAAGAACACTCGACCTCATTTGAAGGTAAAGAAATGTTTGCATCATTAATGGACCACAAGTCCCATTAATCATTGCGAGCGGTGCACTGAGCACATGCCCAATTGGAGGCTTGTTTAAAATAAAAGGTCAAGCATTGTTAATGAAGCACAACGAGTGTTCTTTACAGCAGCCCATGAGGAAGGGGGTGGTTTTCCCTGAAACGCGTCGGGCAGAGTGAATGCAGAGAAGCGGAAAGGCATGTTTAAACCAAACTGGCAGCCTGGATGGGCGGAGAACTGTCGTGTGCCTCTTAAATGCCTCGGGCACTTTGGTGAATTATTTGTTGCACGGCAGCTCGGCCGTGTAGAGTGCACCATCGTGGGCTGACACTGGACTGAACTTGGCAGCACCACGAGGCTCAGAGATCTAAAACTGTTTGGGACTCCTTGAGCACAGAACTCCATATTTACAAGGAACATGCCGGACTGCAACTCAGCCTACTGAAGGCTATGGACAATTTTTGGCACGATTATGTAAGAACACTCGACCTCACTTGAAGGTAAAGAAATGTTTGCATCATTAATGGACCACAAGTCCCATTAATCATTGCGAGCGGTGCACTGAGCACACGCCCAATTGGAGGCTTGTTTAAAATAAAAGGTCAAGCATTGTTAATGAAGCACAACGAGTGTTCTTTACAGCAGCCCATGAGGAAGGGGGTGGTTTTCCCTGAAACGCGTCGGGCAGAGTGAACGCAGAGAAGCGGAAAGGCATGTTTAAACCAAACTGGCAGCCTGGATGGGCGGAGAACTGTCGTGTGCCTCTTAAATGCCTCGGGCACTTTGGTGAATTATTTGTTGCACGGCAGCTCGGCCGTGGAGAGTGCACCATCGTGGGCTGACACTGGACTGAACTTGGCAGCACCACGAGGCTCAGAGATCTAAAACTGTTTGGGACTCCTTGAGCACAGAACTCCATATTTACAAGGAACATGCCGGACTGCAACTCAGCCTACTGAAGGCTATGGACAATTTTTGGCGCGATTATGTAAGAACACTCGACCTCACTTGAAGGTAAAGAAATGTTTGCATCATTAATGGACCACAAGTCCCATTAATCATTGCGAGCGGTGCACTGAGCACACGCCCAATTGGAGGCTTGTTTAAAATAAAAGGTCAAGCATTGTTAATGAAGCACAACGAGTGTTCTTTACAGCAGCCCATGAGGAAGGGGGTGGTTTTCCCTGAAACGCGTCGGGCAGAGTGAATGCAGAGAAGCGGAAAGGCATGTTTAAACCAAACTGGCAGCCTGGATGGGCGGAGAACTGTCGTGTGCCTCTTAAATGCCTCGGGCACTTTGGTGAATTATTTGTTGCACGGCAGCTCGGCCGTGGAGAGTGCACCATCGTGGGCTGACACTGGACTGAACTTGGCAGCACCACGAGGCTCAGAGATCTAAAACTGTTTGGGACTCCTTGAGCACAGAACTCCATATTTACAAGGAACATGCCGGACTGCAACTCAGCCTACTGAAGTCTATGGACAATTTTTGGCACGATTATGTAAGAACACTCGACCTCACTTGAAGGTAAAGAAATGTTTGCATCATTAATGGACCACAAGTCCCATTAATCATTGCGAGCGGTGCACTGAGCACACGCCCAATTGGAGGCTTGTTTAAAATAAAAGGTCAAGCGTTGTTAATGAAGCACAACGAGTGTTCTTTACAGCAGCCCACTAGGAAGGGGGTGGTTTTCCCTGAAACGCGTCGGGCAGAGTGAATGCAGAGAAGCGGAAAGGCATGTTTAAACCAAACTGGCAGCCTGGATGGGCGGAGAACTGTCGTGTGCCTCTTAAATGCCTCGGGCACTTTGGTGAATTATATATATATATATATATATATATATATATATATATATATATATTAATTTGTATTAAAATATGATATATTTTCAAAATTAACATTATGTTAATTTTGTATATTTCACATGAAAGTCTTATATATATATATATATATTCACTGAAAAAACCATAGGTTTCACACTAGTTATAGTTAGGAATTAGCATTTAAAAAACCTATGAAATTCACTGAAAAAACCATTGGTTTCACACCAGTTATAGTTAGGAATTAGCATTTAAAAAACCTATTAAATTTACTGAAAAAACCATAGGTTTGACACCAGTTATAGTTAGCTGGAAATTTTACTGACATAAAACCATTGAAATTCCCACGTTATAGTTAGTTGGACTCACTATAACTCGCGCGCCCGCAATGCCCTGCTGATGTCAAACCTATGGTTTTTTCAGTGAATTTAATAGGTTTTTTAAATGCTAATTCGTAACTATAACTGGTGTGAAACCTATGGTTTTTTCAGTGAATTTCAAAGGTTTTTTAAATGCTAATTCCTAACTATAACTAGTGTGAAACCTATGGTTTTTTCAGTGAATTTCATAGGTTTTGTAAATGCTAATTCCTAACTATATATAGGGCCTCAAACCTATGTTTTATTCAGTGAATTTCAAAGGTTTTTTAATAGCAAATCTCTATAGCTATGAAATATAATATTTTTAATAATGAATTTTATATTGTATATTTATGTAATACTATTTTTTTATGTATATTTTTCCCTTTTTAAAAAAAAATTTTTTTTTGCCCTGGTGCGCTCCCGGTGCGTGTACCGGTGAGCGCGCCAGTAAGCGCAGTTGCGGCGCGCCCCGGTGCGCGTAACAGTGAGCGTCCCGTTAGCGCTTTTGACGCGAACAAAAACATCATCGTGACGTATCGCGTAGCCGCGTGATGCGTCTTATGACGCACGGCGTAAGCACACCCGGAACCGCCCGAGCGCATACGATCGCCCACCGTAAGCGCCCCTGGGCGCGCCCTGGCACGCTTACGCTATGCGCCCCCGGGCGCGTAGCGTAAGCGCGTCGGGTCATGTGACCTGAAAATAACACTTTTCATTGGTTCAGAACAGTTTTGTTTTCCAAATGATGAAAGCCCCCACCTTTTTTCCTCATTCTCACTTAGTTCTTTGAGTGAGGAAGACCTGTTTCTATTCATTGAGAAATGGCCACAGTAGCAGCAGCAGCAGGAGCATCTGCACCACCACCACCACCACCACAAGGACCACCACAACACCACATTGGTGGTGAAGAAGAAGAGGAGGAGGAGGAGGAGGAGGAGGGGGGCGGTTCCTGCCTGAAGATAATATCCCCTATAAACCGAAGGAGCACTTTGTGTGGGAGTTTTTTAAAATCCCAAAGGACCAAAAGAAAGTCAATGCGCCAAAAGTGACATGTCTGATCTGTGGCACTCTACTTTCCAGGGGGAACCCTGCAAAAATAAATATTCATTTGGGAACCATACAATGCTTCGCCACATGCAACGCAGGCACTCTAACAACTATGCTGCGGCAGAGGTCAGAGAAATGATCAGAAACCCTCCCCAATCTTCTCCGAGCACCTCCAAAAGCAACCATCGGGTCCAGGGACAAGGGAGATGGTCCCAAACATCCAACGCCAGTTTGGAGATTACAAAATAGTTTGTATATTTTGTGGGACTACAATTTCCTATGGTGAGCAAAGCATCAAACTCATCAACCGTGCTGGAGACAACCACAACTGCAGAAAGAAACCTTAATTTTTTTCTGATTTTTTTTGCTCCAGTTGAGCCATTTACAATTCCCTGTTTTTTGTTTGTCCCCATAAAAACTACAAAAAAATATAAAATTGTTCATAAAAGCCAAAAAAAGTAAAAAATGTTCAAAAAAACAATAAAAAAAATATAAAACAACAAAAAGAATTAAAAAAACAGTTCTTTTTAGAACTACCTCCAATTTATAAAAAAATGCTAAATTTTTTTAAAACTCTGTCATTCTTTTTTCTCCATAGTACGCTCCCCGGTACGCTCCCCGGTGCGCGTACCGGGCGCTCCCCCCGCGTAAATTGAAAAAAAATATTCTTTTTTTTGTCCCACTGGGCCCTTTTATGGCCCCCACATCAAACCTAGGGGGTCAGGGGGGGTCTACCCTGCCCCCTTTTGGTCATTTCCCCCTTTGTTTTTGCCACCTCTTGTGTCTCGATCCTACCGAGACACAAATGGCGGCCGCTCCGGACTGTTTGGAACGTTGACAGACACCCGAGAGCCAATCAGCTTTCCGCTCGCGAACTCGCGTAGCGCGCTGGTACGCATCCCGGTGCGCGTACCGGGGCACGCTTATAGATAGATATATTTTTTTAACCTAAATTACTCAAAATCCACTGGAGCACATATCTTGAGACATAGCAAAGGCACATTGGGCTACCAGTCCCTACATTTTTGCCAAGTTTGGTGGAAACCCATTCAGCCGTTCGGGCTAAAAGTGAGTCCAACCGCCCTATGGAAATTAACATGGGGAAAACACGTTTTGGGACCCCCCTTTTTATCTCGGCCCCCGCTTGACGAATCCCCCCCAAACTCAGGGAAGGAGGGGAGCGGAGCTGGCCATTTTCTTGGAGAAATCCAGGCAATTCCGTCCATCAACGCCAAAGTTATTCCCAATAGAATGTTGCGGATTTCCTATGGAAACTAGGTCCTAACTATAACTACCTACTGGCGACTGCCAGTAGGTAATATATATATATATATATATATATAAATTCACTGAAAAAACCATAGGTTATAGACCATATATAGTTAGGAATTAGCATTTACAAAACCTTATTTTACTCACACAAAACCATTGAAATTCCATATATAGTTAGTTGCACTAACTATATATCGCGCACCCGCAATCCACTGCTGATGATGTCACATATTACATCATTCATGACATGGTCAGTGACATCACTGATGACATCACTGATTACATCATCTAGTGTCTGTGTGTTTTTGTAAAGTTTAAATACGTTTTACATATTGAAGAATGACTGGATGGATGGAAGACTGAGTGTGTGTGTGGCTGGCTGGGAGGTGTGTGACTCTGTGCATATCAATGTGTACTTGTATCAGTGATTGTATAAGAGAGTAAGTATGTGTTAGTATATGTGTGAAAAAGTATGGTGTTCTGTGTTTAACTGTATAGATGAGGAAATCGAAGTGTGATTGATTCTTCATAGGACTGACTAGGTGTATGAGTGCATATGATAGTGTTGTAATAATGAGTGACTGTATGTATGAGTGATTGTATGGGTGAATGAGTGAATGTGTGTGTAGACGTAGGAATCAGTGAGTGCGTATGTAGTAACTGGTATTGGTGTGTCATGATGTCATCAGTGATGTCATTTGAGATGTCATCAGTGATGTCATTTGAGGTGTCATCAGTGATGTCATCAGTGATGTCACTGAAGTATGGTGTTCTGTGTTTAACTGTATAGATGAGGAAATGGAAGTGTGATTGATTCTTTACAGGACTGACTAGGTGTGTGAGTAACTCCATGGATGAGTGGCAGTGTGTGAGTGTCTGCATAGGTGTATGAGTGCATATGATAGTGTTGTAATAATGAGTGACTGTATGTATGAGTGATTGTATGGGTGAATGAGTGAGTGGAGCGGATTAAATTTAAGGCACTATGTATGGCTCACCGCATTGCCCACGAAAAAGGCCCCAAATACTTGCAAAGACTCCTTATCATCCACCGCCCTTCTTGTAATCTTAGATCCGCTGGAGCGATGCTATTCAAAATCCCCCGTATCTATAAGTCCAGAATGGGAGGTAGCTCATTCCGCTTCTTGGCAAGCAAGCACTGGAATGGCCTCCCCCTGAACCTTCGGATGGAACCCTCCGAAACAAGATTTAGACAGAATCTAAAAACTCATCTTTTTCCAAAGTAAGTGTATTCAGACATGTTGAGAACTTACTGCATCTTGGGTGTTAGCTTCAGTTGGGAGCAGCAGTCTTTCAGCGCGGGGACACACCGTCTCTGGTGTAACCAGGCGCTTAAGCAATGGCCTTATTATTAATGTGTGTGTAGACATAGGAATCAGTGAGTGCGTATGTAGTAACTGGTATTGGTGTGTCATGATGTCATCAGTGATGTCATTTGAGATGTCATCAGTGATGTCATCAGTGATGTCATTTGAGATGTCATCAGTGATGTCATCAGTGATGTCACTGACCATGTCATGAATGATGTAATATGTGACATCATCAGCAGTGGATTGCGGGTGCGCGATATATAGTTAGTGCAACTAACTATATATGGAATTTCAATGGTTTTGTGTGAGTAAAATAAGGTTTTGTAAATGCTAATTCCGAACTATATATGGTCTATAACCTATGGTTTTTTCAGTGAATTTTCAAGGTTTTGTAAATGCTAATTCCTAACTATATATGGTCTATAACCTATGGTTTTTTCAGTGAATTTCATTGGTTTTTTAACAGCTAATATCTGTAGCTGTAAAATGTATTTTTCTTTAAATCCAAAAATATATTTTATATGTTTATGAATAATTTTTTTTTTAAATATTTTTTTTTCTTCGTTCCCGCTTCGCGAATCGGGAAGCTTCCCGTTAGCTGACCTTGATGCCGCGAAATAGACCGCGAGCCGGTAAACGTTTCTTTACCGCAACTGCCGCGTTAGAAAACAACATCGTGACGCCTCCCGTCCGCATGACGTTTCGCGTTGTCGCGTGATACGTCATATGACGTGCTACGTTAGCGAACTGGTACGCGAAGCGAGTCGCAAAGCGCAGGTTTCTGGAAGCAAACCGGGAGGCCCTGCAAAGCGCTTAACGTAAACACAGCAGGTCATGTGACTTGGTAATAACACTTTTCATTGGTTCATTTCACTTTTGGTTTCCTAATGATGTAAGACTAGGTCATATAATCTAAAATGAACACTTTTCATTGGTTGAGAACTCTTGTTTTTCCCAAATGATGAAAATCCCTCCTTCTTTCCTCACTCTGACTTTCATCATTGTGAGAGAAAGACCCTTTGTGATCACTGAGCAATGGCTTCTTTAGTAGCTTCAGCTGGTGCTTCCCCACCACCTCCACCACATCCAAGGAAGAGTGGACCACCTGCTCAAGTTATAATTCAACAAGAAGAGGAAGAAGAGGAACAGGACGACGAGCACGAAGAGAGGCAGTTTTTGCCTGAGCAGCCCAGGACGTCTCACCGGAAAGAAAACTTCATTTGGCAATTTTTTAAAATTCCCAAAGGTCAGAAAAAAGTAAATGCAAGATACGTAACTTGCCTTATATGTCAAGATAGACTGTCCAGAGGAACCGAGAAAAAATACAGTTTCGGAAACTACACAATGCATCGCCATATGACTAGGTGGCATCCTAACAACTACAGTGCTGCACAGTTTCGGAACGACCTAGATAATCTCCCTATTATGGCCAGAAGATCTGTTGTACCGAAAGTAACGGGACCAGAGGGCAGGGAGATGGTGCCAAATATACAAATGAAATTTGGTGAAGTAAAACACATCTGCGTATTTTGCGATGGATTCATTTGCTACGGAGAAAGAAGCATCACTCTGATCAACAGAGCTATTGACTATCATATGCAAGTTTGTACGAAACGCCCAAAATAATAAATACTTTTTTTTTGTTTTGTTGCTCCTGTTGAGCCCTTTACAATGAATCGTTTTCATTGCCCCCTCCAAGAAAAACCCCAAAAAATATAAAACTGTTCAGAAAAATTCAAAAAAAGTAAAACAATGTTCCGAAAAATAATAAAAAAAATATAAAACAACAAAAACAATTAAAAAAAAAGTTCTTTTCAGAACTACCTCCCCGTTATTAAAAAATTGGTACAATATTTGGAACTGTGCCAACCTCTATTTCTCTTAGTTCGCTTCCCAGTTCGCGAACCGGTACGCGAACCGGAAGCGAACCAAAAACAGTAAGTATAAGGGAAGGAAACAGACACTTATGTTAAAAGAAAGACAGGTATAGGGGAGTAAACTAGAGATACTATTACCCGTAATCCACTGCTGATGATGTCACATATTACATCATTCATGACATGCTCAGTGACATCATCAGCAGAGGATTGCGGGTTTTTTGGCAACGTGCCTTATCCACGGTTTAATACCGCTGCCTTTTGCTTTATATAAGTTTTCAAATTGTATGAAATATATACCAATAGGTCGTTATGAACCTTTAGGTAGTGCTTTTCTTCATGAGGTCTGGTCGCTTCCATACACATACAGATGTTTCAAAGATGATCAAGAAGTTTATCTGAATGGAGAGGAATGCACTGAGACGCCAGATCATTCACTAATGTGTAGGCACATACAGTTACACGGTTCATGCAACAAACACCGACCAAATATGGCTTGCGTGTTGCAAGGCACGCCAGTTCCTGCTATCATCCCCACGTTCAAGTTGTTGGAAAATGGTAGTTATTTGATGCTCAATAATGAAGATTGTTCTGGGTTAATTAAAAGTATTCCTTTTATCGTAACAGTAAGTGAACGGGTTATTTGCTGCAGAAATGTTCTATTTCCTCCCACACATGAACATAGGGAGTTTTCAATCTCGCCACAAATACCAACCTTGGGAGCAGATTTCAACGGCATGGCAAGAATAAGAGCTCTTTTGTCTCAGAGAGAGGTGGCCTTGAGTTCGGCCCGTGAAACTTTCGTGCTTCACATAGCGAACACCCGTACAGAGGTGCAGACCCTTTTCAATTCAGATTTGCCTTTCCATTTCAGCAAGATGGTTCGGACTATCTCTAACGCATCCTCCACAAAGGCCCTGGGGCACTTTTTTAAAGTTGTTACCAGTGGTCTCGTGACTTCATTTGAGAAAATCTTTGGAGTCATCCCTGCTTTCTTTCATTGTATTTTTTCCACTCTGCTTCGTGGATTGCCATTTTTACTTGCATTACCAGCGGACGCTCTTGTGCTTTTTTACATTTTTAAATATGGATGTCCCTCCTATGCAACCTCCCGCCCTGCAGCTGCTGACACTGTTCCGCAATCGCATGCTAGAATATTATGGCACAATGCCGTTGGCGATATTAAGCACGGCATATGGATTATCTTTTCGATTCTCCTACTTCACCTGTGTCCAGCCTGTATTTCACTGCCTGACCTGTGATTTCGATTGGGCCATTGATTTGTGTCTCTGCGGACCGGTTTCTCCTGACGTCGACTTTAATCAGCTGATGACTCCTATCATTACTCACGAGTTGGTTTGTCCTGGCGAAAGGATTATGGCTGTGGGATTGATGCATGGACTAATTGGTCCCTGGAATTTACTGGCGGCAACACAGTCTTTCTTGGAACAGAGCTTTCTTGAAAACCCACCGAGCTGTCCTCTGATGGTGATAGAGGATCCGGTGCTGGGAGAGCACGTATGTTCTTTTCCGCTTTTAAATTGGATGGCTGAACTGTTTTCGGATGAAGACGGTGACTTCCTATTGGAGGCTGTTGCAGCTTATTTTGCATACACAGTTATGTCATAGACCTTTTTCATGTTTGATATGCTGAGTACTAGCATTTCATTGACAATTCATTGACTTATTTGTCACGTTTTTATTATTTACCTTGCCTATTGGCTTAAGACTCGATAAAGTACTTGGCTGTTTTATTTTTCTTTAGCATTAAATTTTCCTAGTTTTTAATGCTTTACCTTGCGGACCGTCCACATATAAACTTGCAATCTGCTCTCATGAGATGGCACTTCTATTATCTTATTCAGTTCGTTTCCGGATCATGGGGAGGTGTCATCTAGGTCCTGGATATCTTTACACCGTGTTAAGTTAGCATGGGCTCATTACCGGTTTAAACGCCATTTTTCCTTTTTTGCAACTTCTGCACACGACACTTAGTTGTTGCTTTAGCTTTCAACCTAGTAGTTCATCGTGGTTTACATGAGAATAATATGTTATTGCTCTACTATCTGCTTTGCTTGTTAAACTATATCTGTACAGCGAGTGCTAAAGTTTCAAGAACAATTTATGAAAAGAGAAATGCTGGCCCTGCGGTTTTTGATGGCTATTTTATTTTAAGCAACAAACCAAATCTTTGTTATGATTTGTATGGTCAAATTTATTTAAACCATTTACTTTTTATATAAATCTCATTAATTTAAAGCATTAGTTGCATGAGAAAAACACTACGTGCATACAATTTGTACAAAAAACATTTAGCTCAAAAACATTTGACAAAGAATATTTGACAAAAAAACATGTGACAAAGTGACATCCAATCATTTAGTGTACATAAATATACGAATACGGTAATACGAGAAGCATCAATCGTTATGTGATATTTAGCAAAAACTTAATTAAAAGAATAAAGCTATTTGCAGTTAGGAAAAGGAAACAAAATGAATTGTAACAAATACAAATTTTTCAATTGTCTGATAAATAAGCTTAAATCCTTTCTGCTATTGCCAATTCCTTTCTGCTATTGCCGACGCGTTTCGAACTCGCTCTGGCATTTGGCAAGTTCTCATCAGGGCTTTCTCGTTTTAGTCTTCTGAAAATTATGTACAAAGAAAATGAGTAAGTTAACGTATTCCCCATTTTCATCCCCTATGTGCATTGCCCTCTACCATAACTTTATCGAAAATGTGTACCTTTATTTTCAAGTTGGCAGCGGGTTTTCAGTTTTCAAGAGATCTTATTCAGTCATTGTTGATTCTTTTCTAAAAAATTACAACAATCCCAATTACAATATTGTAATGGTCAGGACAGCCTGCGCCTAGGAGGCCAAAGGACAATCTTGGAAATTACCTTAGAGTCAGTAGTCTGCACTTCTGTTTAGTATGTATTCAAATCAGCCGTGCATAGGACAAAAATCAGCTCCCACCCGCCAGCCGGCGGTGGACACGTCTTGTTGCACCTACAAGAAGGGTTTGGAGTGACTCGACTATTCAAATAAGTTCACAAAAAGCGGTTAGAACGGGTAGCAAAACCAAGTGCCTACCTTATTGTTGGCGCTTGGCTTGTTTCAGTGCAACTCCCCTGTTTTTCTAACTTCTAGCCGGTTTCAGTTCGATTTTCGTATTCTGTAGTGACAAACACGGTCAAAGTGAGCCCGCTGCTGTGTCATGCGAGGTATCACTAAGCATTACCTATCTTGGTGCTTACCTAAGTGTTGTGGATCTTGAAGATTGACACGCTCCCAAGTGAACTCCAAACCAATTCGAGGAGTCACTCGGCTGACTAGGTCGCCATCTTAAAAAGAGGACATGTGATCGTCAATGCGTGTCACATGACCGCCCGGGCTTTGTGGGAGTTGTAGTCCCACTTTGCATTCTGATGTTTTCCTAAGTGAATGCCTGCTTCAAGGATTGCACGTGAGCACTGTGTCTTATATCAAACGGTTTACAGTCGTGAAATTTCAGACATCGAGTTTAGTCCAGTTTGTAAACTGTTGAAGCGCAGTATTACATACGCTTCTTTCCTCAGTAAGACATCGTCCACATCTTTGATACATTGGGCTTGAGTCACTGTGTACAGAACCGTCCACGTGAAGTCTGTTTCAGTGTGTCCACTGTCAACAAAATGTTGTACCATTGGGGCGGTTAACACTTTTGTTTTTATTCGTGACCTGTGCTGTGTTATGCGGGTGTTGACCTGCTGGTTGGTCTTTCCTATATACAATTTTCCGCATCCGCAGACAATTGCATACACGACATTCCGTGTTTTGCAGTTTGAAAACCCTTGGTTCTTCCACCTGACATTTTTGTGTGTGAATTAACTCCCCTCGATTGTTGTGTCGCAAGAGACACAGTTGCCACATCTGTGGTGTCCCTCAATCGGCTTGAATCCCCACATTGACAATAAGTCATGTTTAGGTTTTTCAATGGTGACATCCGCACGCACCAATTGCTGTCCAATGCTGCGGTTTTTTTTAAAAGCAAAAATCGGTCTGGGAAAGGGGCATTCTAGGCCCTCCAGCAGATGCCAATTTTTAAGTATGGTCTGTCTGATTTTATGGGTGTGTGGACCAAATGTTGTTACACAAACCAATTTTTCCATTTCAGGTTTCACTTTACTTTGTAGTAGACATTCCCTCGGGGTATAACGTGCTCTTTTGAAGGCATGTTTCAGCAGCTTCCTAGGATAGCCTCTGCTTTTCATTTCCTCACAAAATCTTCCTCCGTGTAAGTCATAGTCTGTTACCTCAGAGCAGTTCCTCCTGATACGAAGTAGCTGCCCGTAGGGTAAATTTGTTTTTAGATTGCGTGGGTGCGCACTCCTATGATGGAGAATAGTGTTTTTGTCCGTCTTTTTTCTAAAAAGAGATGACTTTAAGAGACCGTCAATGCAGCTAACTTCCACATCTAGGAATGTCATTTTCGTATTGCTGTGTTCCATAGAGAATTTAATATCACCATGTTTGTTGTTTAACCATTGATGAAATTCCATCAATTCGGAGTGGCTCCCCTGCCACAGGAGCCACACGTCATCAATGTATCTTAGCCATTGTTTTATACATTTCTTGTAGGGGTTGTTATTTGCCACAAATTTCTCTTCATACTGTGCCATAAACAATATGGCCATCTCCGGCGCATAGGGACATCCCATGGCTGTCCCCTTGATTTGAAAAAAGAACTCGCCATTAAAGCAAAAGTAGTTCTTTTTAAGGGTTAGTTCAGCCAACTGCAGAATAAATCTAGTGGGCACTCGGTGAGGCCGGTCTCTTGTGTCAAGGTACATCTCCATCACCTCCAACGCCTCCCCTTGCGGGATTTGCGTATAGAGGGACGTGACGTCCATAGTGACCATTATTTCCTCAAGTGGGTTGAATTCTAGGCCCTCTATTTTATTCAGGAAATCGGTCGTATCTTTCAGGTATGATGTCACATTACAGATAAAGGGCTTTAGGAAAAAATCCACATATTTGGACAGTGGCTCTAGACAAGAGTCACATCCCGAGACGATAGGACGTCCGGGGGGGTCATTCAGATTTTTGTGGATCTTGGGCAGGAAGTACAGCATTGGGGTACGTGGGAATTTTTTAACCAAAAATTCACCTTCCTTTCTGCCCACAAACCCTTCTTCAACACCACTTGCAATCAATTGCGTTATTGTCCCTAGTATGTCTTTAGTTGGATCTGCATTGACTTTTCTGTACCATATCTGGTTATTAACCTGTGATTCACCTTCCAAAAGGTATTTATCCCTTGGCCACAACACAGTGGCCCCGCCTTTATCTGCAGCTTTCACTACAATAGATGAATCATCTCTAAGATTTTGTAATGCTTGGCGTTGGCCTCTACTAATATTCGGTTTAACAAACATTTTGCTCTTTTCAAGTTTATTAATAGAGGACAAGACCACTTGTTCAAATGCCAAGATCTGTTTGGGAATATTATAGCTGGGAATAAAGGTGGATTTATTCCGCAATCCTGTTGTCTCAATCTCTAGAGGAGGCGGCTGGTTAGCAAAAAAGGCTTTTAATCGCACCTTACGACAGAAGGCAATAGCTTCCATCTTGGTTTTTGTAAAGTCAGGTTGGTGATTGGGGACAAACTTTAAACCCAAATTAAGGACAAACTCTTCGTCTCTAGTCAAGATTTTATTTGACAAGTTGACAATAGAGGAAGACATCTCTATGTTTTGTAGACGTTCCTCCGGGTACGCATTTCCCATGGTATTTTGTTTCGTGGTTTTCCTTGTTGGCCCTTCTCTAAAAAAGAGACCTGTTTTTTGTTAGTATTCCCTCTTGCCTCAGTGCCCGAAGAATCAGATGAAGACGATGTCTCAGAAAATGTTTTGAATCGATTGCGGGACCGTCCTTGATAGTTATACAGTGCTCCGCGTGAATCGACCTGCGAATAAAAATCCTCCTTAAGAAAAGGGTAGGCTTTCTCTAATGTAAATGACTTAGAGTCTTTCTCGTATTGAGCGGTCTTGTTGTTGATTGTGTTATCTCTAAATGTAAGGATTTCTTTTTCAATTTTTTCCAAGAGTGCCTTGGCATCAGGCACCAACTGGCTGTCCTGAATGCTTTTAGTTAGTTCTTCAATCTCTTCCAGTTCTTTTTTACAGAGACGTTGTGCCGTCTCAATTGTGTGGACCATAAGGTCCCTGCTGCACTTGGTATTTATACAGCTAAAACCCTTTTTGTAATCCGCATCCTCTGTAAAAATAACGGGAATATTTTTCACTTGAAGCCCCCAGGGGATGGTGCCTCCCCTGAGATGTTTCAGCAAAAAGTGCCCGTGAAGCTCTGTTCTTATATGCTTCTTGCTCAATCTAATAAGTTTATCTGACTCGTTTTGATGTTGTGCAGAGGTGCTCAGGGCAATGTTGGAAAAAGGGGACGAATCAATTAAAGACTGAATGTGACTTTCAGAAAACGATAACGTGTCTTTCTCAGACATGCCTTTCGAGGGATCACAGATCCCTCGGTGTTCTTAATCTCACACGAATCCAGAGCTTGTATTATTCTAGTGCCCTGCGGACTCTCGCGGGTGTACTACCCGCCCTAAAGTTTACAAAAAATGAGGAGTTAGGTCCCGGGACACAGGGTCAGCTGGACCATAGAATAATTTATGAAAAGAGAAATGCTGGCCCTGCGGTTTTTGATGGCTATTTTATTTTAAGCAACAAACCAAATCTTTGTTATGATTTGTATGGTCAAATTTATTTAAACCATTTACTTTTTATATAAATCTCATTAATTTAAAGCATTAGTTGCATGAGAAAAACACTACGTGCATACAATTTGTACAAAAAACATTTAGCTCAAAAACATTTGACAAATAATATTTGACAAAAAAAATGTGACAAAGTGACATCCAATCATTTAGTGTACATAAATATACGAATACGGTAATACGAGAAGCATCAATCGTTATGTGATATTTAGCAAAAACTTAATTAAAAGAATAAAGCTATTTGCAGTTAGGAAAAGGAAACAAAATGAATTGTAACAAATACAAATTTTTCAATTGTCTGATAAATAAGCTTAAATCCTTTCTGCTATTGCCAATTCCTTTCTGCTATTGCCGACGCGTTTCGAACTCGCTCTGGCATTTGGCAAGTTCTCATCAGGGCTTTCTCGTTTTAGTCTTCTGAAAATTATGTACAAAGAAAATGAGTAAGTTAACGTATTCCCCATTTTCATCCCCTATGTGCATTGCCCTCTACCATAACTTTATCGAAAATGTGTACCTTTATTTTCAAGTTGGCAGCGGGTTTTCAGTTTTCAAGAGATCTTATTCAGTCATTGTTGATTCTTTTCTAAAAAATTACAACAATCCCAATTACAATATTGTAATGGTCAGGACAGCCTGCGCCTAGGAGGCCAAAGGACAATCTTGGAAATTACCTTAGAGTCAGTAGTCTGCACTTCTGTTTAGTATGTATTCAAATCAGCCGTGCATAGGACAAAAATCAGCTCCCACCCGCCAGCCGGCGGTGGACACGTCTTGTTGCACCTACAAGAAGGGTTTGGAGTGACTCGACTATTCAAATAAGTTCACAAAAAGCGGTTAGAACGGGTAGCAAAACCAAGTGCCTACCTTATTGTTGGCGCTTGGCTTGTTTCAGTGCAACTCCCCTGTTTTTCTAACTTCTAGCCGGTTTCAGTTCGATTTTCGTATTCTGTAGTGACAAACACGGTCAAAGTGAGCCCGCTGCTGTGTCATGCGAGGTATCACTAAGCATTACCTATCTTGGTGCTTATCTAAGTGTTGTGGATCTTGAAGATTGACACGCTCCCAAGTGAACTCCAAACCAATTCGAGGAGTCACTCGGCTGACTAGGTCGCCATCTTAAAAAGAGGACATGTGATCGTCAATGCGTGTCACATGACCGCCCGGGCTTTGTGGGAGTTGTAGTCCCACTTTCAAGAACAACACGATACAGAATTGTTATGAGGTCTGATCTCCACGACTTCATACTCATAACATAAGTGCAACTTCTGCCAATTCTGGGCATGAGGCGGGTTTTATATTGCTTTGCTGAACACACATACACAACACTTGATGCGGTTCACATGAAGAGAGAGCTGGTGTATGCTGATGTGATTCCTTCAAATCTAAGACACTAAAGTATGGGCACGCCCTAAACCAACACAAAGAGACCTTCTTAGCAAATAATATAATATGTGTATTACGGAGGGTGAGATATAAGCAGCCGCGGGCCGTGGAGGGAGTTACGGTGAGGCAGGGAGGCGGGGAGGGGGAGAAGCAGGGTGGAGCCCTCTCCACCCTGCCCATCCCCCTCCCCGCCTCCCTGCCCCACCGTAACTCCCTCCACAGCCCGCGGCTGCTTATAAGTGTTGCTAACTCTTATTCATTTACAGCATGTTAACATACTGTCACCATTCGCTTTTTATGTACTAGTAACTATGCTGGTAATTTTGCTACTGATAATATGTGTACTTGTATTATCTAAGATACTACGCCTGAGAAGACGGCATTAGTAAATAAACATTTCAAATACACATGTGTTCTTCTTAATTCCATGTTCTGGTTTCTAAGAAATATATAACGACCGACTGTTCATGAGTTCCACGTATCCTGAGGTACTATAAGTTCATATTCTGGATTGTCTAAACATTGAGAGTTTGTTATATCCAATGTGACACTGTACCTAGCTTGCTAAGGGGTTTTTGATTACTAAGGTGAGTTTTGGGACACCCTAATTCGCCGAGGTTCCAATCCTCTGTCCACAGTTCTGTGTGAGAACAGAAACCCTGCGACAGGGGCACCCCCGACCCTTGCTGCAGCTTCATCACACTTGCGATACAACTCCAGCAATGCGCCACCTTTACGGCACAGATACATCACGCATCTGTGCTGTTTTTGCCCCATGATGCGCCGCATTGTAAATGCAGCACACCATAGGTGACGGAACAGCGGCACAGAATGACTAACACATCCCTGGTGATGCGCCAGTCATCATAAATCTATCCCTATGCTTCTTATCTTGTTAGAGATGAACCGCCATATGTATCATCAAAGTTTTTTGCATTTCCTAAATAGCGAACTTTAAGGAATAAATAGCGATTCTTTACCATTCCTAGTTTGCGATGAGCTATTTGCTAATTACAAATTACCCATTCATTTCCTTCATTTCCATAGGGCGGTTGGACTCACTTTTAGCTCGAACGGCTGAATGGATTTCCACGAAATTTGGCAAAATTGTAGGGACTGGTAGCCCGATGTGCCTTTGCTATGTCTCAAGATATATGCTCCAGTGGTTTTTACGAAAATTAACTTTGAAAAATATATATTGGGCTACATTGGCCTATATATATGTTGGAGCCCAAATGTAGCCCAATGTAGCCCAATGAAGCCCAATGAAGCCCAATGTAGCCCAATGTAGCCCAAAGATGGCCGCCAGAGACGAAAAAAAACAAATGTAGCCCAAATATCAGCCAGATGTCGCCCTACTATAGCCCAGTGACAGAATGACCAATCAGCGTCGCAAACCTCCGTTACGCGAAGCGGAGCGCTGTTACAGATATATATCTTTTTTTTAACGTTAATTTCTCAAAATCCACTGGAGCACATATATTGAGACCTAGCAAAGGCACATCGGGCTACCAGTCCCTAATATTTTACCAAGTTTCGTGCAAATCCATTCAGCCGTTCGATTATTATTATTATTTTTTTCTTTTTGCCCCGCGGGGCCCTTTTAAAACCTCCACATCAAACCTAGGGGGTCAGCGAGGATCTACTATTCCCCCTTATGGTCATTTGCCCCTTCGCTTTCGCCTCCTCTTGTCTCTCGATCCTACCGAGAGACAAGATGGCGGCCGCTACGGACTGTTTGGAATGTTGACAGACGCCGGAGAACCAATCAGCTTCGCTTCACAAAGCTCCGTTGCGCGAAAAGTACGCGTCCTGGAGCGCTGCCCGGTCCGCTGTTACAGATATATATCTTTTTTTAAACGTTAATTTCTCAAAATCCACTGTAGCACATATATTGAGACCTACAAAAGGCACATCGGGCTACCAGTCCCTACAATTTTGCCAAGTTTCATGCAAATCCATTCAGCCGTTCGGGCTAAAAGGGAGGCCAACCGCCCTATGGAAAACTCAATGTTAAAAACACGTTTTGGGACCCCCCTTTTTTCTCGGCCCCCCCTTGACGAACCCCCCCCACATTTTCAAGGGCTGCTCAGAAACAAAATGTGCCATTTTCCTGAAAATTTCAGCCAATTCCGTCCACAAACGCCAAAGTTATTAGACATAGAATTTTCAAAAATCCCATAGAGAAAAAATCCTAACTATATATACCTACTGGCGACCGCCAGTAGGTAATATATAGATATATATATATATAGATATATATATATATCTATCTCTCTCTCTATATATATATATATATATATATATATATATATATATATAGATATATATATATATATATCTATATATATATATATAGATATATATATATATATATATAAACAACTTTGCTCGCACAAATGGAGACACCTCACCCAACGTCTTGATTAATCCTTTTATTCAGAAAGCAGCAGCAACGAGAAAATGCTTTTGCAGTGAAGCTGATGCCCTTCAATGCCATACATGTTTCGGAGACCTTCCTTTTTCACTGGCATGGCACGTGTGGGGAACATCAACAGCGGCATTGTGAGTCTTGTTTTGAAACCATTCAAAGTCCCGCCCCTGTGGGCGTGTATCACTCGAGCACTATGGTAGTTGCAGTGCAGGTAGGTATTCAATGCCAGTTGGCGCCGTTGTCATTATTACACCACTTCTTAGTACTCCATCGGGCCACTGTATCAAGCATGACTGGTTTGCTGCTTTACTCGTGCTTCACTGAACAGGCATGTCGTTCCGTCTTGTGCTTCTGGTTCGAAGCACGGACCCGCATCTCTGCAGTGGGGTGATCTCCGTGGCCACAAAACTCCTAAACAACTTTGCTCGCACAAATGGATATGTGTCATGTGATCAAGGGCAGGAGCACCCGAAACGTGTTATGGCAGAGGTGGCTGAAATAAAGTAATTGAAGCGCAATAACTTGGGACCATGCTAGTTTTTTTCGGCAAAGAATCAGAATTGCTAATTCGAGTAAGAAGCTATATATATATATTTCCTGATGGAGTGAGGATTGTGTGCATATATATATATATATGTATATATATATATATATATATATATATATATATATATATATATATATATATATGTATATATATATATATATTAATATATATATATATATATATATATATATATATATATATATATTTTGAAATTGAGAATTCTAGAACACCTAAGGGCAATCGACAGAGTAGACCCCTCATACCCAGTAGCCCGACATTTCGCGGAACATCACAATAAAGATCGAAATAAATTACGATTCTTTGGGCTAGATCATGTTCCATGTAACCGACGGGGGGGTGACAGGCTTAGGAGGTTACGACGCCTTCAATCAAGGTATATCATCGACCTGTCTACTAAACACCCTAAAGGTATGAATAGTGGGGAGGAAATGGCAGTACACCTTGGCAAATAATGAATTACTTTTTTAGGTGTCCTTCAATAGACATCTCTGCTAAGTTAGCTTGTCCATCTCCATCCCTGTCGACTGAGTTCTAGGCAGTCTATTATGAGATTGGGTATTACTACATATACTTGTGCCTATGATTGATGTAATCACTGCTTTGCCAATTATAATACTAATGTGTATATATTCTTTGATGATGTTATCAACAATGTCAGATATTAGGAAGGGATCTTCTCTAGTATCAGTGTAGCTCCTCTGGTGCACCGATTTTGTGTATTTTGCTAAAGGACCTATATTAGTTTCCAGGCTACATGCTGTAACTCTGGAAAATAGAACATGAATTTTGGAATTTTCTTATATGTTATTCTTTTGCTATTTATCTCTAGTGTTTCTTTTCACTCACAGTGTTGGTGGTGTGCTAGCCTTCGTTTTCCAATGGTTATTTCATCAATTTATGAATTTAAGTGATACATTATTAATTCTCATTGAAATTTTGAAATTCTGTAATTTGTCTAACATCTATATATTGTTCAGAGTTCTATCTTTAATGTACATATGTGTTACATAATGTTCACCTATATAGGGACATCTGCCGATCCACGGCTTTATTCTGCTGAGACCTTTCTTTCTTTCTTGTGAACACTCCGATTTTGGGAGTTATTTAACCTGTTCCAAGATGGCGCCCATAGTGGTGCATGAAGGGGTAGTCCCTTGTTGGTGTTTAGTTGTGTCATCACATGTTTACTTAACCGGAACTGCCTGTGTACGGTGAGAAACACCGAAGAAGGCTAACGCCGAAACGTTTGTTGTGCAGATTAAACTCGCTGTGACTGTTCCCGCCTGAGTGCTGCTTCCTTTCTTCAACGGGGAGGAATTTGAGCGTTTTATATATATATATATATATATATCTATATATATATATATATATATATATATATACCTTACCTACTGGCAGTCGCCAGTAGGTAGTTATATTTAAGACCTATTTTCCATAGGAAATCCGCAACATTCTATTTTCAATAACTTTGGCACCGGTTGATGAATCTTTGCGAAATTTTCAAAACCCGTAGTGCGCTCCGGTCCACTCCTATCCTGAAAATTGGGGGTGATTCGTCAAGCGGGGGCTGAGAAAAACAGGGGATCCCAAAATGTGTTTCCCTCATGCAATTTCCCATGGGAACCTTTAGTCGCAGCTGCAGCTACAGCCCGAACTGCTGAACGGAATTACACCAAATTTGGCAAAGAGGTAGTCCTTGGTTCAGACTCGTGCCCGTTTGTTAAATTGTGTAAATCTGTTCAGTAGTTTTTTAGACATTAAAGGAAAAAAATACATATATATCTGGGCTGAGCCTAACAACACATCTCATCGTGAGATCTGATTGGCTGTCAGCACTTCATCCAAGAAGTGTTGGCAGCCATCTTGGGACCAATATACATGATAGCACCTCATTAAAAACAATTGCAGTTAATAGAAGGTTTTAAGACTTTAGTTACATTATAAATCATTTGTCGATGGTACCATACTCATTTTAGGAACTGTGGTGCGTTCTAAGGGTATTTTACCATGTGAAAAAGCCTTCTGCTGGGATATCATGAATCATGTTTGAGGGAAAACTATTTTCTCATGCTTTTCCCACAGAGGTTTGGATGGTGATCTATACGCTAAACTGAGAGCATATTTTCTGTAAATTCACATTATCTTTCTCAGTCATGTGAGAATGAAGTCTGACATTCTCAGTAAAACATGTATGTTAGATTTGGGGGGTCTCTTTTTTGGCACAGGTAGGTACTTGTGACAAATATGGACCCTTGCCTCTAGTCAGTATAAGGGGATTACACTCCTAAAATAACCCCTGCTCACCCCCTTGGTAGCTTGGCACGAGCAGACAGGCTTATCCCAGAGGCAGTCGGTAAAACATTTGTGACCATATACAGTAACACACTGACAACACTACAGATGGACATAACACAAGGTTTTTATATAAAAAATAAGTATACTTTATATAGAGTTACCACAAGACCATAAACAACAAAAATACACAATACTGTTACTTTAAGATGGTAGGTTGCGTTGCGCTTCCATGACAAGCAATGTCGCAGCAAGGGAAGCGCGGCAAAGTTCAAGTACAAAGAAATAAAGACATATAGATCTTCCAGATGTGGCACGCTTCTCCGGGGATGCGAGAAGTTCTCGGTTCGGTGCGTGGACTGCAGCGGCGACACCCTTGTTCAGAAGTGCAACGGCAACAGCTCCAACTGCCACACTCCTCTCAAACGATGCATGAAGCTTCCGCACAATGCAACAACTACAGCGGCGACATCCTTGTTCAGAAATGCGACAGTAGCAGCTCCGACTGCGGCGCGCTTCTCGAGGATGTGAGGCGCTTTCCTCAATGCGGTGCAATGCAACAGTTCCAGCGGCAATACCCGTGTTCAGAAATACGATGGCAGGCCTAGCGACGGTGACACGCTTCTACCTCATTGAGAGACTCTTCTCTCGATGAGGTGCAGTGCGACAACTCCAGCGTCGACACCCTAGTTCAGAAGTGCGATGGCAGGCAGCAGCGATGGCGACACGCTTCCTCTTCGTTGCGGCATGCTTCTCTCGATGCGGTGCAGTGCGACAACTCCAGTGGCGATACCCTTGTTCAGAAGTGCGACGGCAGCAGCAACGGCGACACGTTTCGATCCTGTTGCATCGTGCTTCCAGCTCCTTGCGACACGCAGTTCCTCAGAAGGCCCAAAACAGCAGCAGGCACTTCCACAAGAACTCTGGGGAGCTGGGGGGTGAAGTCTGTTGCCCCTGAGACTTCAGCAGGAGGCAAGCTCTTTTCCAAGGCCTTGGAGATCCTCCACAAGTTTAAAGCAAAGTCACAAAGTTCCTTTCTCCTTCCTTTGGCAGTAAGGCAACCACTGCAGGCCAATCCCCCAAGCAGCACTTCAGCTTGGGAATAGTCTCTCCTCAGTTTCTTCAGGTTCCTCTCCTCAGTAAAGGTTTCTTCTTGTAGTCCAAAAGTGATCTAATTTCATGGGATCAGGGTCCCAATATTTTACCCAAAATCCTTTGTTCTCTGAGGGGAGAGGGGCCTTTGCCCAGTCCAAACCAGTTCTGAAGCACTCTGTTTACGAGACTTCTCCTTTTCTTTCACAGTGCAGGGTAGAAACATCAGACGCCCCACAGGAGGTGGAGCCAGCATTGTGGCAGGCAAGTACAGTCCTGGACCACTTTGTTTACAGGACTCCTTCTCTTCTTTCAGTGTGCAGGGCAGAGACATCAGCCGCTCCCCTGGAGGTGGAGCCAGCATTGTGGAAGGCAGGCACAACCCTATTCAAGGTTCACGTGCAACGCCACCCTCCTATCTAGATGCAGATCTCTCTATTCACCACTGGGCTGACTCATCCTGTCCCTTGGAATCCCCCAGTTCTGTCACTCACAAAACCAGACAAGGAATGCACAACCTAGCAGAGGCAGGCTTGAAAGGTTAGACAAGCAAATACCTACTTTCTAAAAGTGGTATTTGCAAACCCAGAATGTTAAAACCAACTTCACTAAAAGATGTATTTTATCATTCTGAGTTTAGGCATCCTAAACTCGAATTTCTACCATGTACTCTGAGACAGTTAGGATTATAAACATATACAGCTAGATGCATCAAACAAAAATCCGCTCGAAAAGGGGCAGATTCTGAGAATCTGCCCCTTTGCGACTGGTATTTTTGCATTTGGGATGCATCATCCCAAATGCAAAAATCGCAAATAGAGAAATCGCTAAATTGCGATTATTCGCATTTAAGGAATCTCAAATTGAGATTCCTTAAATGCAGTGCATGAAAGTTTTAAAAATAACGAATTCGCTAATAGGGCACGCAAATTACCATGAAGTACAACTTCATGGTAATTCGCAAAAACTTTGAAAAATGCACTAAAGTGCATTTTTCAAAGTTTCATGTTGCGCACACACATGCCCTAAGGGCATGTGTGTGCGCAACATATGTGCACAGATCAATTTCAGGGGTGCAACAGGGTGTCGCAATTAAGGAATTCTAAGAAATCGCTATTTTTCTAGTAATTTCTTGATGCATTCCGTTTTGCTATTCCTTAATAGCGAATCAGTATTTTTCGCTATTAAGGAATCGCAAATTGGGAAAACATCTGCACATGTAACAATGACTAACCATGAACCCCTATGATCCTGTCTCAACCTTGGAGTGAAAAAGAATTGTTATGACTGGGACCCTACCATACCATATTTTGGTCTCTTGAAGTGTTTTTAATATAATCTGGATTGTGAATTGTGAATTGTATATTTTATGAACTTTTATGGGGTTTTTTATCACAAAAACCGAATAAAGATATTGAATTGAATTGGGTTGTTGATGCATCTCGAGGTTAATAATGTAACAGCCCATTCTGGCCTATGGGGAACAGATAGCCTTGCAATAGTGAAAAACGAAAATGACTGTAATTCACTATACAAATCTATCATAGAACTCACTCAGGCATCATTATCGAGCTTGCGGCTGCGCTGGGAAGAGGACATAGGACGAACTCTTCATGACAGAGAATGGCTGAAGGCCCTAGAACATCACAAAAAAGTGTTCCGCAACCAACGGTTCAAGAATGTTCAGTTTAATATATCACACAGCGCCTACCTCACACCGGCACGGCTGAAACGCTTCTACCCGACATCCCAATTTGAATGCCCCAGATGTAATTCACCAAATGCCCCATTCATTCACATGTTCTGGACGTGCTCCAGACTGCAAACCCTCTGTGCGACGGTACATGCTACTTTGCGGACAGTCACCAGCCTCACAGATCTAAACACGTGGGAGGCCTATGCTCTAGGTATCTTCAAACGCAACAAACACAAGAAGGTAGAGACCAAATTTGCGCTACTGGCCATACTATTATCGAAACACAGCATAGCAATGCACTGGGGCGCGACTGAGGGACCCCCAATAGCAGCGTGGTGGGGGCGGTAAAGAAATGGGCCGCAGCAGAGGAAGACCTCATTCGCCAGAATGGGCGACACTCCTTCACACCTTTCGACAAGCACACTTGGTGGAAACAGACCCAGTGCAAAGCCCACAAGTGACACCGGACCTTGCTCGTTCTACTCCCGTCCAACCACCCCCCCCCCCTTGGCCACCTCCTTAGATGCGCGACAAAGTTAGGCATGGAGCACAGTGTCTGGAATCAGTGGAACGATACGGGCCACCATCACTCTGGCCCCCCTTAAGCTATGACCCCTAGCCCTCCCACCCCTGCCCCTGTATTTCCCCAGTTTAGAGGCCCCTAGTTCAGTTAGAACCTGGATGACCATTTCATGATACACACCGCAAGGGACATGGGACCAGAGACTGTTGCACGACCATAAGAACAGCGGTCCTTACATCACTGACAGTCTTTTTAATATTCACTGACATCGCTGGAGGAAGCGACAAGGAGGCTTCCTCTCCATCACCTACGGAGCCATTGTCCAGACAAACGCTTCCACGGCCGTTGGTCCTGATGTTAGAACTCACTGAATGTAATTTCTAACAGATGTGAATGTGTTTGTATGATATATCCGAAATGGAAAATCCAATAAAAAGGTTTACAAAAAAAATAATAATACATATTTAAATTTCAAACTAAACCACATTCACTGGATGATGTCATTAGTGATGTCATTTGAGATGTCATCAGTGATGTCATCAGTGATGTCACTGACCATGTCATGAATGATGTAATATGTGACATCATCATCAGTCCATTGCAGGCGTGCGAGTTATAGTTAGCAGAGCTAACTATAACAGAGGAATTTCTATGATTTTGTACAAGTGAAATGTCCAGCTAACTATAACACCCCTGAAACCTATGTTTTTTTCTGTGAATATATATATATATATATATATATATATATATATATATATATACATATATATATATATATATATATATATATATATATATATATATATATATATATATATATATATATATATATATATATATATATATATATATATTACCTACTGGCGGTCGCCAGTAGGTATATATAGTTAGGATTTTTTCTCTATGGGATTTTTGAAAATTCTATGTCTAATAACTTTGGCGTTTGTGGACGGAATTGGCTGAAATTTTCAGGAAAATGGAACATTTTGTTTCTGAGCAGCCCCTGAAAATTTGGGTGGGTTTCGTCAAGGGGGGGCCAAGAAAAAAGGGGGTCCCAAAACGCGTTTTTCCCATGTTAATTTCCATAGGGCGGTTGGCCTCACTTTTAGCTCGAACGGCTGAATGGATTTGCACGAAACTTGGCAAAATTGTAGGGACTGGAAGCCCGATGTGCCTTTGCTAGGTCTCAATATATGTGCTCCAGTGGATTTTGATAAATTAACGTTCAAAAAAAAATATATATCTGTAACAGCGCTCCGGGTAGCGCTCCGGTTCGCGTACTTGACGCGTAACGGAACTTCGCGAAGCGAAGCTGATTGGCTCTCCGGTGTATGTCAACATTCTAAACAGTCCGGAGCGGCCGCCATCTTGTCTCTCGGTAGGATCGAGAGACAAGAGGAGGCCAAAACAAAGGGGGAAATGACCATAAGGGGGCATAGTAGATCCTCCCTGACCCCCTAGGTTTGATGTGGAGGCTTTAAAAGGGCCCCGCGGGGCAAAAAAAAAAAATAATAAATCCGGACGCCATCTTGTCTCTCGGTAGGATCGAGAGACAAGAGGAGGCCAAAAAAAAGGGGGAAATGACCATAAGGGGGCATAGTAGATCCTCCCTGACCCCCTAGGTTTGATGTGGAGGCTTTAAAAGGGCCCCGCCGGGAAAAATAAATAAAAATAAAATTCCGGACGCCATCTTGTCTCTCGGTAGGATCGAGAGACAAGAGGAGGCCAAAAAAGAGGGGAAATGACTATAAGGGGGCATAGTATATCCTCCCTGACCCCCTAGGTTTGATGTGGAGGCTTTAAAAGGGCCCCGCGGGGCAAAAAAAACCCCAACTTTTTTTTGCGTGGGGTGCGCCCGTTACGCGCACCGGAAAGCGGTCCGGGGAGCGTACTATGTGGAAAAAAGAATGATAGACTTTTCAAATATTGTATGTTTAATGATTGTTCGTTTTGTTGTTTTTTTTTGTTTTTTTTTATTGATTGTTCGTTTTGTTGTTTTTTTTGTTTTTTTTATTTATTTATTTATTTATTTTGGTTGTACTTAATGAATTAGATATAAAAATGAATAATGTCTCAAACAATTTTTAATTATTAAATAAAAATTTATTGGTCAGAATTTTCATAGTTCAATAAAACTTCCAGTATTACATCATCTGGAATCTCCTCAAACATGCATGTTTCTATGTCTTGTAAGCATTCAATAAATTGTTCATCCAAAGACTGATCCATAAAATCTTCATCTAAAAATTCTTCATTTAAAATCTCCTCAGATGTAATGTCGAAGGAAACATTGATATTTTCGTGCTCCCCTTCCATTTTTTTGCTGTAAATAGCATAAAAAATAACTATATCAGAAGAGTTAGGGCACTGTTGGGTTTAAGTTCAGACAAGTAATTCTAATTTTTTAACAGTGAAGTTAACTTTGGGTAGTGTATGGTAACAGGCAGGAAGTAGAAATATAAAAAAGTGCCTGTGAAGAAGTGTAAGTACATTCATAATTATAGCAGAGAAGCCTAAGTCAATCTATAAATATAAAAGAGGAGCCTATCTGTATCTATAACTATAGCAGGGGGACAGTAAATAATTATCAAAAAACGTTTTTACAAATTAACTTAAAGTGCTCCTTACAAATTATCAACTTACTTTACAGAGAGGTAAAAATGCTATTGAAATGTACTTCAGGAAGTAGTAGTCAAAATGGCTGTGTTTCTCTCTCTTTCTTTATATATATTCAGGTACATAACCATTCAAATGTCAGGTAAAAAAAGTAGAAAATGAAAGTAACATTTTAATTGGTTGTCAATTCCAACACTTCAGATGTGTTTTGTGAAGTAATTTACCTCAGGGAATTTAGAGAGGTCTGCAGGCTAAATGGTTAAATAGAATTCCAACCAAATTTGTGAAAATGGTAGGGATTGGTATGTAGTATGAGCTAATCTATATTTGGTGAAAGTGTCTCCAGTGGTTTTTCTGTAAATTACTTTCCCACCTTTTTTATGCGATCGCTTCTCACTGCGCGCCCCGGTACGTGAACCGGCAGTGTTACGGGAGTCCTCCATTTTGTGTTTCGGTAGAATTGAGATACAAGATGGAGGGCAAATAATGTTCAGAATGGGTAGAAGGGGGCATGGTAGACGTATCCTGACCCCCTAGGTTTTCTGAGGGTGGCTGAGGAGGCCCATATGTGCGAAAAAAAATAAATCAAATTTTCGCACGGTTTGCGTCCGGTGCGCGTACCGGGTAGCGATCCGGAAAGCGTAAATTGTGAAAATTAGTGAAAAAAAGTTACATTTAAAATTTGTTTATAGTGATCATAGTTAGGGTAGCTCTGAGAAGAGCTTTTGGGTCTGTGGTACATTTAGGTACTTATAAGTAGGTACCAATACATAGTCCTAAATTCAGGATGAAAACTCTGTTCCCCTCATCTGAGAAGTGAACTCCATCTCCTCTGTAGATATCTTGCATGTAGTAACGCAAGTTATTGTTGTAGATGCAGCCCATTCCATGGTCTCTAATGTAAGCTGAAACAGACTTATTTACATGCTTCCTCGATTTCTCAATTTGTGGACAAAATTGGTTCGACCACCTCCATTTCTGTCTTTGGCATATATTTGAATATACCAAGGCAGTTTGAGGAAAAAGTGCCATCAATTGGTCAAAGGTGTCCTTTAAAAGCATTTCCAGACCTACCCCAGTCAAAGTGCCCAAGTCATTTCCTCCACAGTGCACAATTAACAGGTCAGGTTTTGGCAAATGCAAAAAGGTTTTCACCAATGGTATCAATTGGTGACATTTTAATCCTCTGTGGCCATACCACTTGATTTCCACATTTTTTAAATTGAGGTTAGGTAAATTTCTGTTATCAGCATACATTTGAGCCCAGTAGATGTAACTATGTCCAACAATCCAGACAGAAAACATGGTGAGAGAAGGTTCTGCTGCAGTTAGATGAAGTGTGGGAATGAAATGGCAGTTGAAAAAATAAGAGTTTATAATGAAAAAAAACTGTGGAGTTTCTGTGCTAATGATTCAGTAGCAGTGATTGGTGGATTTTGATTGCTGAAAACAGAAAGTTAGGGAGCATGGATGAGTTCTTTGAAAGATGTAATTTGAATGGTCAAGAAAAAATCATTTTATGAAAGATTGCACTGGATACGCAGGTGCACTGAGAGTTCAGAGTTCAATTGAAACATTGTTGTGTGAACTTTCAAACACCAGAGGTCTTTCAGGAGGTGGTTGCTATGGAAAAAAGGCAGAAAGGGCAGAAGGGGGAAGGGTGTTGATTTGAAAAAAGTGAGGGAAGAGTTTTGATTGGGTGACATTAGAGATATGTGTGATGAATTACAGCATTTGTGTGCCATTGTTGGTTGCAATCTCTGGAGTGCATACCCTTTGCTCTTCTGAAGACAAATTGGTGTGTGTATGAGACTGTTTTCAAACTCAAAAAGTATTTGCTAAGGTGAGAAAAGATTCATTTAATTTAAATAGAGAATAGTATGCTTTAGGGAGAAAATTAAGAAGAAAGTTGTGTATTTAAAATGTTGCTTTGTGTCAAGTGTTTTACAAATAGATTTTGATTCTTTGAGTTACATAGCCATGTTAAAAGTGACGCAAAAATGGTGCAAGGGCCTTAAAAAAACGCTTTCATGTGTCTTAGGGCATTTTAAGTCACTTTCCATGAATATGGTTGAATAATTGTTTTACATGATGGGTTGAAAAACGTTTTTTGAAATCAATTAGGTTTCTTAATATGTACTGCTAGAGTTTCATAGGTTGCTTGGGATATATTAACAAGCAATTGAGGGCCCAATGTAGGTCGGTCGGTAACGGCCGAAAATCGGTATTTTCGGCCGTTACCGACCGGTATTTGAGCTTTGGTATGTAGGGACACATATTTCACAGAATCGGTTTATTTACCGATTGGTAAATTTACCGATTCTGTAAAATACCGAATCGGTATTTCTACCGATTAGGTAAATTTGGTATGTAGGTGGGACTCTTCTGAGTCCCACAAGCCTTATCGATTCGGTATTTTAGCATCAAATTGAATTTGATGTTAAAATACCGATTCAGGTGTGCATGCACATGTGTGCCATATGACTTAAGACCATAAGGCTTCAAAGCCCATAGGAATGAATGGAGCATTACCGGTTGGTATTTACCGAATCGGTAAATACAGATATTTACCGATTCGGTAAATGGAACATCTGGATGTTCCTACATACCCCCCTTCTTATTTAGCGATTCTTAATTACCGAATCGGTAAAATTCGGTAATTAAAAATCGGTAAATAAGTCCTACCTACATCGGGCCCTCGAGTCCCTTTGATGTTATTTTTCCCATTTTAATTTAAGACATTTCCCCGTGGTGCAAGGTCCTTGTAAATACGCCCCCATGTGTGCTTGGCAAATTTAGATTTTGATTGTTTGAGTTACATAGCCATGTTAAAAGTGATGGAAAAAAAGGTGCAAGCGCCTAAAAAAAACGCTTTCTTGTGTGTTAGGGCATTTTAAGTCACTTCCCCATGAATGTAGGTATATAATTGTTTTACATGATAGATTTAAAAACGTTTTTTAAAATCAATTAGGTTTCTTGATATGTACTGCTAGAGTTTCATAGGTTGCTTGGGGCATATTTACAAGGTCTTTGAGTCCCTTTGATGTTATTTTTCCCATTTTAATTTTAGACATTTCCCCGTGGTGCAAGGTCCTTGTAAATACGCCCCCATGTGTGCTTGGCTAATTTAAGTACTGATAGGGTGTGCTTCTACATAGGACCTGTGTTGTGTATTCAAATTTAGACCAGAAAATCACATTTATGAGAAGGTCATATTGGTGTCTGCTTCTTCATATAAATATTGAACTGAGAAGTATTAAACTGAGGCTAAATTTCATCTGCAACCCTGAGTAGGCCTCACCTCAAACAAACCTCTAGATAGTCCACACCTTATCGTCATCTTGAATCAATCATTTAAAGTGTTAGGTGCAGATTTATGATGGCCGTGCGCCTCTTTTGTGCTGCTGTTCCGTCACTTTTATAATGCAGCAGTGATTTACAAGATGTACCATGTTGCAAGATAGGCCTCACTTCATTGGTAGGCCTGCACATGTATTATCTCCTCTATATTCTTCAACAAGCCTAAATTTCATCAGCAACCCTGAGTAGGCCTCACCTCAAACTTTTGTGACGCAGCGGCGGAGCAAAAGATGCGCTATGTTGTGACATATTTACAACTTGAAGCATCAAGGAAGATGTGTCATGCTGTAAAGTCCTGCCCCACATGAAACGTGCGTTAGGTTTCATGTGGGCGTTTTGTTGCAGGGTGGGCAGTCATTCGCATGAAAGCCCTGTAAAACTAACACAGTAAAATTAAGAAGATTTCACTGAGTCACCTTTATGGCATTGCTGAATCAAATCTTTACGCCTGTTTGAAACAGGCATAAGGAGAGATGCACCATGCAATGTGTGGCTTGCCCCTGTGAATTGCAGTAGATATGTCGCGTTTATGACGTGATTCCTGCAATGCGCCGTTTTTGTGGAACAGATGCGTGATGCATCTGTGCTGTTTTTGCTCAATGGTGCTCTGCATTGTAAATGCGGTACATCATGGGTGGCAGAGCAGTGGCGCACGTTAACTGGTGCATCCCTGGGGATGCGCCATTTAACATAAATCTGCTCCTTTAAATTTAAGTATTAGCAGGGGACACAGTGTTGGTGAGGTTATCCAAGGTTAAGAAGAGATGAGTCTTGTTCACTGAAAACTTGGACATAGGCCTCACCTCCTCAGCATCGCTGGACATGGTTAAATAATATCTGCAAAATGTTACTCTTGGTAAACAATTTTACTATTATAGTGTCTGATATTTGTCTCTTACTCTGCAACATCTCATTGTTGTTCTCTTTCTTTAAAGATAACGACAACATCAAGCATGAGTGATAATGAGCAATCTGTTGATCTCGATCTTATCATTGAACTTGTCATTGAAACGTCAGTGGAAGTAGATCCCTTGGATGATTTATATCCTGTGGATGATGAAGTAGTTGATGAGGATGCTGATTTGTCAGAATTGTATGACATAGGGTGGGCATCTGACCTGCTCGAGCCTATTAACCTATAAAGACTTTTAAAAATAAATTTAAGTTACTCGAAATGAAAAGTAACCATGTAAACCGTTTTATTAAAAATTAAATACAACTTCAAAAACAAATTGTGTGAAGTGTCTTTAATGAAATAGTAAAATATACTAATAAAATTAGTTCAGATTCACATATAAAAGATCACAGGTCAAATGTAGAAGCATTCCATTTCTTTGCAACTATTTGTGAGTTTTAATTTTCATAATGCACTAAAAATTATTGTATGTAGAATTTATAACTAGTATGTTAATTTTTTGACGACTGTTATTGATTTACTGTTTGGTAATAGTGGTTAATAACATTTTTTATTATATTTTACTACAGATTCAACTGCAGATCATTTCGAAATTTGACAATGCCGTCTAAGGATAGAATCCGAAAGGTTACAAAACGTCAAAGACAGCAGATTAGTAAATGCTTGCAGCAGTCCTCTACAATAAGTCACCAAGAAAGCTCCGGGTAAGAGAACAAAATCATTCCTTAGAAACATTTGTAGAAACAAAAGTATACCTACAGAACAAGTTTTAGTCCAGAAAAAGAGAGCCAATTTAAACGGAAAGGAAAGGCCAAACAAAAATGTTACTGGTAGAGCAGGAGATAACTCTGTGCATGGTAGTAGAAGGAAAAATCAGTTTAGGGACATTCGTAGACGAATGCTCCGCAACAGGATAATTGGTAATTTGGTAAAAAATATTAAGAAAGGTCAACAGAAAGTGTTTTTTTATAAGAGAAAAAAAAAGTTGAGAAAATTATTGATCAGGCTTTTGAAATTAAGCGAAAGTTATTTATTTTGATAATCAATAGAATTAGGAAACTAAACAAGGTAATTTATGATTTTGTAGTGTAGTTCCTATCTTCCCAATAGGCTCTGCGCATTGGAATAATACCTACAGCAGTAAAGGCCTAGGCCAGACGTTAACTAGGTCTACTACTGTCGATACTAGACTTAAAGTTTTGGGTTTGCCAGCTTAGCTCAGAGTTCACTAGAAACTTTCTCGAATGTTCAAGGAGGAATTAACTTCCCTGATTAGACAAGAAGGGATTTAGTTTCTGACAACCATAGAACATGACAACTTTGCTCTCCCCTAATCAAGAGTCAATCTCGAGAGTCGTGTGAACAAAAGGCAAATTATTTTACTCAGTCAGTACGTGCATTCTTAGTCTCATCAGAATGTAGAGAAAAGGAAGAGATGGGCGTGTTCAATAAAAAGGTGTTATTTATTGATCAGTCTCTTTTCTCATACAAGAGAAATGGATCGATATTATTGCAATACTTATAGTTAAGTAAAGTGCATACATTAAAAGCAATAGTATAAAATAATACTGTAAAAACATTGATATGGTTTCTAAGCCATAAGATGTTTTAAAATGAATAAAATATATTACATACACATATACATTTGACTAAACGTACTCAACTGGTGTTTCTAGATACGCCTACCCCGTGTACCTGACCTAAGTCTAATACGTGGGCGGGAATAGATAGTTACAGTTTAAGTTAAGTTTGTTTTTGCCAAGTGAATAACTAAAGAATTCTCTGTGAGGGGTTATTCAGTTATGTACCTGGAAGTTAGGATGAATGAGGAATGGTATCTCTCTCTCTGGTCTCGATATTCCAGGCTGCCTGCGAGGGCTGCCCAGAAACGCCGGTGCTGGATTCTCGGCAGGAGAAAGCAGCGCGTCTCTCAGCGCGTCAGAAAGGCGGGGCTGCTGCCAGCGGGGTCTGCTCTGCTCTTCGCTTCGGCAAGTATGGCTGCTCCGTCTCGTCACCACGCGTGTGTTTGCATATGGCAAGATCGGTAATATTTATACCTTTAAGGTGCCGAGATTGACGTAAGGATGGACATAGATACGTCAATAAGGATGTCATACGACTTGCTCGTTAGCACATTCTTTTACTAAAGTTCTCGGTGAAATCAAAACAATGGCCGCAGGGTTTTGCCCAGGTTGTCATAGGTTTGATTTGTTATGAGAACTCCGTATGCCTTATCAGGGGCTGGAGGAATATCGCTTGTCTAATTAGATCGCAAGTGTTATGACCTAATCAGATAACACGTTCCTGTGCCGTAGTGTGACTGCGTCAGATAACGGTATCTGCATCATGGGGGTTTTCTGCCTCATGGGCTGACTGCTAGTTAACTTGTTGGTTTGTTTAACTGGAATAGGGTCAGGAATAGGGGGATCGATTCAGAACCTATAGGAATACATGACACCCACTCCACGCTAACTATGGACATATTTACTAATCTAGGCATAGTATAACATAGTACAACATACTATAGAGTAGTGTGTATACCTTACCACCCCAAAATACATAAATGCATTTTGAAATTCTTCAAATATACGGAAAATTTGCAGACATATATATTGTATGCACTCAAGCTATGGAATAATGCTAAAGTAATCACGCATTTGTATACATTATTGCTTATTTGGTATATGAGAATTACACATGAAATGGTTTCTTAAATACAGAATTTTTTTTCGAGACCATTCCATCACAGAATAAAATATCTATGAACATGCCAGCGGGCAGCTAATGTCTATAAGTTATCTAAAATGTAGAAACCTTAGTTCTCTAAGAATAGTTCTTACTTTAAGCAGAAGATAGTGTCTCGAAAAATATGCAAAAATATTTGGGGCTGCTGGAAAAACTGCTGTCCGTGAACTGGAGCGAAATTGTTCATGTGACTTTATTTTTAAAGTTGAAGGCCGAATTCAGGGAACGCCGTGTGCGAGCTTGCTCAAAAGTCTCTATTTCTGTTCGGGTGAGAACATCATATCATTTAGGCTTTCGAAGAAACTGTCAACAGCTTCCTGGGAAAGTTCCACTAACTCGGAAATAGGTGTAATCATGCATTCTTGCGCATGATTGTCTCCATTGACATTCTGATTTGCATTACTGACAGAAGGTCGTACCTGTTCGATGCTGCTTTCATCTTGAACTTCACTACCCATCAATCGTAGTGGTGAAGCTTCCACGAATGCCGTCATCAGGATTGGTAGCCTTTGAGGGCAGCACAAAGAATGAACCTTGATCGGGCTCAACAATGTTTCTGCATCCATCGGCGCATCCGATTGTAGCGTCAGACAGGTGTCTAACACGCATTCTTCTCCGCATAGCAGACACCTCAATATAGGTAAAACACATCTTTTCCACATTGGTCGAAATGATAGAAACCAAGTCATGTTCAGGTCTCTAAGCCGGGAGAGTCCCAGGATTTTTGATATCCGGTGCCGGTATCCAATGGCTAGGATTGTTTCTTCCCTTGTCGCAAGAGTTTTGTCTGTGACATGGGTTGCCATAACGAAAAATAAGGACTAAGAATAGGATTCCTGCAATTAGTCCCAGGATCAGGGGAAGTCCGCCAAAAATCGAATGGACGAAATCTGGAAAAATACCCAGTATGGCTTTGAATGGTGTTAATGCCATCGAAAATACTGTCTTAAATACCTTTGGGACCCCATTGGTATCAGAAATATTTAAGATTTCATTCAGGATTTCCGCGAAATGTACGGGGGAATTAGTTGATAATAATGTATGTATCTCTGCAGTCGTCCTTGCGACTTGTAGATCATACGTTTCTTTTGATGACGAGAGCCTGGTAGGCGTCTGAAGAAGGACTGTTTTCATTCTGCTTAAAGTATCTATTCGAATAGAAGTAATTTTCAAATCGGGCCATGCCCTTGCCTCCCTGTCTGGGAAGGAGCTGGGGAACAATGAGCGTCCACAGCACTTGACCTTCGCAGTAGTAGTTACTAGATAAGGAGTCCCGGGCATAAGACTACAACATCTACGGTCTACAATAAGAATGTAACTCCCATTATAGAGTCTTTGAAAGAATGGTTCTATTTCTGTTGCAGGTGCGCCTTGCTGGTGACATGAAAGGTTGTATGAATTCCCTTCACAGGCTCCATGCAAACTAATTCCGTTACACAGAAGTGTGCCACTTAGTGACATCGCACAATTGTTGCCACTAAGAAACACTTTCTGTCCTTTATTACTGACACATGCATGTGAATAGGGCAGGTTCCATGTTGTTTTAAGGTACCCCTTTCCTAATTTCTCGTACATGCCAGCCTGTATGTATTTTTGGCAGTATTGAAACCTGAAGGTTGAGATTGGAATATTTATTATCCCATGTATTATCCATTCACTGACAGGTCGTTCTGACATTGTCATTGGTAATCTTTCTAGTTTTTCAATGCTCAAGATTGTATAATCAGCACCCTTTTGCGCCATACTGATTTGTCTATCAGTAAGGTTAAAGATTTGGAATAGTGACGTTGTGTTGATTAAACGCCAAGGCACATAGCCTGAACGCAGATTTTGTAACGTCCAGCCAAGCTGTACAATAGAACGCAAGTGTGACTGACCGTGTTGTAATAACAGTAAGTCTTGCGATAATATATCGATTGCTGACGACACAATGCTGTCCAAAGAAAAAATTCTGGAGGACAGAGTCATTAACCCATTGTCCACTACAGAAAGTGATTTTTCCAAATTAATACGGTCAATTTCCCGTATTCTCTCTGCTGTTTCAATTTGAGTAACCTTCCAGGCCTCATTGTATGCTGCATATACAGAGGCTGCTATGAAACGCTTTTGACGCTGTTTGCGTGGTCCCAAAGTGAAATCACGCAAGTCAGCACCATCAGTAAGTAAAGTTAGGTGTTGCTTAATTTCTGCCAGTGTGGAAGTTTGTAGCCATTGAAGGCATAATTTGCCCACACTGTAGGTGGTTATTATCCCTGGGTGATGTCTATGAGGATATCTAGGGTCTGGCCTGGTCATTTTGAACCCCTGTGTTTTGTTCAGGAATCTGTCTTGACAGTTATTAGTATCTGTGGGCCAGATCAACCACTGTTTCCAATCAGGATGTGTTCTGTTCTGGTTTAATATATGGTTTACGTCTATCTCTTCATCTGTATCAGAGTTATTGCTAAACATTGTTGGCTTTGGAATAGACGGTTTATTTAAATCTTTGATTTTGGCTAAGCCAAGACAGGTGGTCTGTTGAACAGTGTCATTTAAAAATATCATTTGTTCTGGGATCATGCAGGCTCTAAACAAAGCTTCTATACCCTGTACTTGCCATTCTTTTGTACCCCAAACACTTTTCAATTCAACATTTTTGTCCCAATAATCAAATCCAAAAGTATTCATTTGTTCAAAAAATGAGTCTGAATATAACAATTTTGTGTTGGTTATCATGGTTTTGGTTCCTGTCTTGTTCGACAATTTAAAATAAAATGCTTCAGCATTACTTGTGTTAAAACCTGAAAAATATGAATATTTGTCGTAAACGGTTCTTGAGCTCCCTTTTGGAGGTGTTGCACAATGTTCCCATTGATTATAATTTAAAACATTTCTAGGTTGTGCAGATCTATGTAAAAAGTGGTTACCATAGTGGTTATAGCAATACATACTGTCATAATTTGTAGAACCCTGCAAATAATCATGTTTGGTAAATTTAGCAGACATTACTAAGTCAGACATCATATTATTAATGCTTTCGAAGTCCCAATCATCAGCAAATGAGTTTGGTTTTGCAAAGTCACTCAAGGAGATCTTAATTTGGTGTGGATATTTCAGGATCTCGACCGGACCATAAATTTCATAGTCAGTGTTGTCCCAGGCTACCCCACCAGGTATCGGATTGGCTGTGAAGTTGGCTGAAGAAAGTTCTCTTTTCTCGACGTGTGAAGATGTGTGTGGTTTGAGGATCAAGTTGATTTTCTGACTTGCTGTGTCCATTTTAGCATATTTTCCCTCAATGAAGCGTCCCAAAGTAAGTACCATGATGAGCCAAAGTATGAGAATAAATGCACCAAAACCCACCCAAAATTCAATCCATGGGGAAATCAGATATGTTTCTTTCAGTTGTCTCAAAAGTTCCTTAGCTTTGTCTTTAAAGGTTTTTGATGATGGCTGTGTCTTTGATTCGCTGAAGCCCTCAGAGGAATCATCGAAGTTTATGAAGTAGCCGGATGCAGTTCTGTCAATTGTTCCAATTGGTTCAGGATTTCTGTTTCTTGCATTTTCACTTGGTACTTCATTATAGATTGGTGTGTCTCTGCTAAATGTTTTTATTTGGGTTTTCAGAGGTCTTAGTTCTATTGCATTGTTGCATAGTCCTTGTTGTTCTTCTGTAGGCGTTTCGAATGTGATGAGCCTCTTCGTTAGGACCTCTGTACTGGTAGCAAACCTTGGTGTTCTGCTACTTATTGGGAGTCCACTTGGCCTACTGTTTGTTATCGGCCACATGTTGTGGTTTTACCAGGTCGATTGATACAACTCGGTTCTCCTTTTTTCCAGCAAGTGGCGGTAGTACAATTGTGTGTGTGTGTGTGTGTGTGTGTGTGTGTGTGTGTGTGTGTGTGTGTGTGTGTGTGTTTCGATTTATATAGCGCACTAATCACCCAGGGGTCTCAAGGCGCTTGCTTAGGGAACCCGTCCTGGTATTCCCCTGTGAGATACCCCGGCAGGGTATTCACAAGGTGAAAGCCAGGCATCCCACCGCGAGGGGCCGTAGTGGAGATTAAGCAAGCTATTGCCCAGAGTCGCAGAGTGTGACCCCGTGAGTCGAGTAGGCACCGGAGCGAGAATTGTCGAGTCCGTGGAATTTTTGAGCCCAAGACCCGCCGAGGTGGGGAATCGAACCCTGGTCCACGGCTGATCTCAGCTTCCGGGTCTGCCGCCTCTAACCACTGAGCCACGCTTCTCCAATTGATCTTGTCCCGTTGACAGACAAGACAGGAACTGCTTTTCTGTAAGAAGGCCCAAATTCCTTCTTTACCGCGATCTTTTCCCTGACTAGATCCCCGACTTTTGGAATCCAGACAGGTCTTGCTGGGACAGGTGGTGGTTCTTCAGTGGTTGTTGGCTGTTGTTTCAACTTTATGTTGCTCAGGTCTTTTCTTGTTTTGTTTAAGTCCTGCAAAATAGCCAAACGGTCTTTGATATCAAAGCTTTTTTCTTCCACCACTGAAGTCTGACTATCAATGTCAGAGATCATCATCCTAGTTCCAAATAATAATTTGTACGCACTGAATCCCTTCAGAGAATTTCTTGGCAAGTTATTGAGACTACGTTGGACACTTATTAGATGTTTGACCCCCCCAGCTCCCGAACCTAATACCTTTGCCGTTATAGATTGCTTTATGTCACGGTTTTTTCTTTCAACAATTCCGTTCCCCTCAGGGTGAAATGGACAAGAGTACCGCAATTGCACGCCCATGCTGACCATGGCCTCCTTATAAGCCCGAGAGCTAAAAGCAGGACCATTGTCCGAATGCAGCATGCCAATTGCGTATGTGCCGATAAAGACTCGCAAATCTTTTATAACAGTTCTGGCGTCAGCCGTTCGCTGGGGCCACATCCATATGAATCTCGTGCATGAATCCACTGCGACCAAGATATATTTATAGTTACCATCCCTTTCTAAGGGACCGCAGTGGTCTAGATAAACACATGCTAATGGTTTATCCGAGATCAGAAGGGGTGTCTGAGCTGGACGTCTCACCGTTGATACTTTCATTCTTTGACATATTTCACATTCTAGAACATAGTTCCTTGTTTGTCTTCTCATTTGTGGCCACCAGTATCTCTGTTTTAATAATGATACTGTGGCTGAGACGCCAGCATGTATAGAAGCAAGCCCTTCGTGTGCCGCTATTATTAGTCCTAACCTATGTTCCATGTTTGGAATTGCCCTATCCCCCACTCCAGGGATTCGAGCAAAAGGAACATTGTTTGCATCAGTTATGTATGAGTATTTTACTGGAAAGCCTTTAGGGAGTGGTTCTATCGAATCCTTTTCTGAAGCGCTGACAGCTTGTAATATTTCGCTGTCTATTTTTGTTTTTGACCGGGTGACGGCAGCTACGGAAGCCGTTTGCACAGCTGCCTTCGTGGCCTCATCAGCCAATGAATTCCCTGCAACGTGAACGCCATCACGTTGATGACTCAGTGTATGTATCACGTGAGTCTTTGGTAGTTCTTTTTGTAAAAGAACTACTTGTTCCCAGAGCATTTTATGCTTGATTGTGCCACCTTTCGCATCCTTGAAACCATTCTGAAGCCAGATCTGCAAGTATTCATTGTAAGATTGAACGCAATAATACGAATCGCACACTATGAGTGTGGGGAATTCTCGATCGGTATTTTCAAGCGCCATCTTGAACGCCAGTAGTTCAGCTCGCTGAGCTGTACAATCTCCTAAAGATTGTGTTTTAGTGATTGCTGGTTTAAATTTTCCTTTGTGCCAGCGACCTTTAACGATCGCGCACGCAGCACTGTAAGCTTGCTTACCCCCCACTGCGGGTTGTGCTGATCCGTCTGTATATATTATACAGCCGTAGTGGTCTAGAGGCAGAATTTCGGTTGGCGGAGGACATTCAAATTCATATTGGAGAAATTCTTGTGTTTTTAAGTAAGGATCAAATTCGTACACCACGTCTGTTGCAGCAAGAGAATTAGCCCATTGTATCCATCTCGGATGGAGTGCTTTAGCATTTGGAATGCTTGCCTTTGTTACCGCCTCTAGGGCTGGTATTGGTGTCACGATTATTATTCGTTTACCTTGTGCCAGGGCTCGTTCTTTTGCTATAGCTGTCTGTGTTGCTGTAAGAATTTTTTCCGTTGGGCTAAATTTCATTTCAGCCTTAGTGTACAAGTGTGATTTGAATGCAATTGGTACCTTTTCCCCCTCATTAGAGGTCAGGTATGTGAATCCGCATCTCCCTGGGATGACTCGAATCACAAGATTGCGTGTGTTATCACGTGTTTCTAATTTGGTTTTAATTAGCATGTCTGTTTGTAAGGATCTCAAAATTTCTGTGTGTATTTGAGTCCAATTGGATCTTTTAAAATCTGGTTTAATTAGATCATAAAGGGGTTTGACCCTTTCTGCGTAATTTGCAATGTATGTTCTTCCGAAATTTAGGAAGCCTAGAATCGACTGTAGGTTTTTTAGTGTTCTAGGTGCTTGGAGTACGGCACATTTCTCTAGGAAATTGTCAGCCAGGCTTTTGCCTTCGCTTGATAATTCATATCCTAAGAACAGGACTGTCAGATGGGCAATTCTGGATTTTTTAAAGTTGAATTTGTAACCCTCTGCAGCGAACCCAAGTATTATGGTGTTCACTCTTTTCAAGTGAGTCTCCAAGTCATCATCTGTTAAGTAAATGTCATCGACATAAGATAATGCTTCATCATCATATAGTTGAAGTAATTCTGTTACTCTCGCTGAGAATACCCCCGGGCTGTTCTTGTACCCCTGGGCTAACCGACAGAATTGTTTTTGAGTGCCATTTACTGAGAATGCAGTTAAATATCTGCTCTCTGGTGCTATGTTTTGACAAAAGAATCCATTAGAGATGTCTAAGGTTGTTTTGTATTTTTTGCGCACTATGTTATTCATTAGTGCAGCACTGTGTGAGTTTTGCACTGCAAAAGTTTTGCAACATGTGTTAAGGTGTCGGTAATCCAAAACTAGACGATATGAATTGTCTGGTTTGGAGACCGGAAACAAAGGATTGTTCATTTGTGAGGTGCAAGTTTCAATCACCCCCTGGTATTCTAGCTGATCTAGTATTTCATTTACCTGTTTTTTAGCTTCTTGCTTAATTGGGTACTGCCTTTGTGCAGTAGGTTGTGATTTTAACTGGATTTTGTGAGGAGGAGAATCCTCATCCCATCCCACGTGATTTTTATATAAAGCAGGTGCTAGAGCCACTGCCCACTTTCTGGCAAGTGTGTATTTTTTATGAATTGGAATTTGATTTGAGAAGGCAGGCATAATTACTTCTTCTAAACAACCAAAGGTACCCAGTAGTCAAAGTAGTCTGTCCCCTAGAACCAAAACCTAGACACAGTGCAACCAGCGCCCAGGAAGACACAACCCACAGAATAAAAGGTGCAGTCAAGGCCACGTTAGGACTCAAGGACAAATGGAAAAAATTCCCATCAGAGGCCACACTGTACCGCCCTCGTTGTGCATCATTTGGGATCTCCCAGCCCAGGAGACTTAACACAGCGGCCGGCAGACATTACCAGTGCCGAGGTTGAAATGTAGGAGGGTGGTAACACATGAAAATACGTTTGTCCTTGAGTCCTAACGTGGCCTTGACTGCACCTTTTATTCTGTGGGTTGTGTCTTCCTGGGCGCTGGTTGCACTGTGTCTAGGTTTTGGTTCTAGGGGACAGACTACTTTGACTACTGGGTACCTTTGGTTGTTTAGGTACTATTGTGTGGGGCATGTACCTTAGTGGTCGTTAAACTTGCCCTTGGGCCCTCCTCAAAATATTGTGTGTTGTGTGTTATATAATTACTTCTTCGCCATGAGGGCACTCCCTGACAAACTCTGGTGGCCAGTCTTTTTCAGCTAGAAGGATGTCATAACCCTTGGAGAGGTTATCCCAAAATAGTCCCCTTATTTTCCTAGTCTTATCTCCCTCTATACGTAATGTTATCTCGTATATCTTGTGAGGTTTGCTAACTCTGGTGTCCGCAGTTTCCACTTGAAGATATTCATTCGTGTCCACTGTCTCCAGATGATTCATAAGGACTTTGCGAGCTATGCTCACTTCTGCTGCGCTGTCTAGCATTGTCTGAGCCCACTCCCCGTTTTTCAGTTGTGTCCTCAGTATTCTCGGCATTGTTAACTACCTTGATACTGGCTACCTTCTTTTTTGGAAATTGTAATTTCTTTTTTAGCTGAGCAGGTTCCTTGTCTTTGGACTTGGCGTGCTCTTCTCTTTGTTCGGATCGTCCTCTTCTTTCCGATTTCTGCGAGGAAGTCTGAAAAGATTGAGAGGGACGTGTATCAATGTCTTGATATCTATCAGGCTTTTTTATATTATCCCTATTTCTAAGGTTATATCTTTTCCCAGAGGGGTCACTCTGAGGTGACCTGTGTCTTTGGTTCGGAGATTTTTCTCTTCGCCTAGGAGACCTTCCTCGGGACTGGAATTTCTTTTCTTTGGGATTGGATTGTTTGTTTCCATCCCAGTTCTTTTTTGGTGAATTATTATTAAAAAATATTTTTTCTGGACTTTCAGTCAGTTGTGGTTTTACTGGTATTCCACCTAAACTGTCTCTACCTAGTTCCTCATAGGATTTTTCTATGATTCTGGCAATTTCAGCTGGTTGGTCTGCTATATCTGTCTCTTTTAACCTCTGGCGGATCGCCACGTTTGCTGCTTCACCTTTTATGTTGGCTAATAATATAGCCGAGACCTGCTCGAAGTCTTTCAGTAATTTCATACCAAAAGTTAAAGCGGGTTCAGGACCATATTCATCTTGAATTTGTTTTAGCACATCTGGTATTACCGAAATGGATGGAACACCGTGCGTTTTTGTGTAGATGGAAGCAAAGACTGTACCCCAAGTGTCACAGTCCTCTATGTGTGGTGTGATTCCCATTGGGAGACAGATAGTCAGAATCCTGTGCTTTTCTAGCGGGGTGGTGTCAGGAAACACCGCCTCAATTTGGGTAATTTTCTGTGCCAACCAGAATGGTATTTGTTCCCGTTTAGCCGGTACTTTACCTAGGCAGGATTGGATGTTCTGTGGTGTAATTTTATTTGTGTTCCCCTGATGAGGGGTCAGCTGTGGAAGTTTAATCGCTGGCTGAATTGTTGAAGTCCGCATCACATACTGAACTAATTGTCTATGAATTTTTATTAATTGTTTTAGCTGTGTTAACAGGTTAGCTGCAGACATCCCGTCGATGTCTGGATGTGGTGTGTATCCGGCTAGGACCGGCCACGTTGCTCCTGGTCTACCTAAAGGACCGAGCCTGGTGATGTGATTATTATGTTTTAGGGCGCCATCAAATAAGAGCAAATGCTCTTGGAATGTGAGTGGTACTTCCACCTCCTCGAAAGGAGTGTACTCATTAGGAGGTTCCTCTATTTTGTAATAGTGGAAGTACTTTGTTACAGCATTTGCTGCTGGAAAATGTATCCATGAATAGTATACCTCTGTCTGCCGATATTCGTGTGCCTCAATTACGAATATGACTGTGCCACCTCTAGGTGTCAGTCCATTTTCTATAAGTTTCAGGGTTATAGATCTCCTTTTGATGACCGGGATGAGTATTATATCCCCGTCCGCATCTAGTGCTGCAGCATCAGCCGCTGCGAGTTCAGCTGCTAATCTAACTGCCTCTCTTTCTTCTTCATTGTCTGACATTTTACTGTCCTGAAGGTTATTTTTTTTGTTTGCAGATCAGGTTTCTTATGGAAACAAAGATTAGATGCACAATATTTTGGAACTGTTTATCCTTCAACGTTGACTATACCAAGAACCATACATAGGAGTTCCCTCCTGCGAGGTCTGGCGGATATAACCTTTCACCCACTCCAGACGTCTTTGGAGTATTTGGGAAAAGGGGTCTGAGTGAGAAAGCACGACTGAGTTACGTTAGTTTTATCGCCCTTTCCAAACGCGTTGGGCGCCATATAGTGTAGTTCCTATCTTCCCAATAGGCTCTGCGCATTGGAATAATACCTACAGCAGTAAAGGCCTAGGCCAGACGTTAACTAGGTCTACTACTGTCGATACTAGACTTAAAGTTTTGGGTTTGCCAGCTTAGCTCAGAGTTCACTAGAAACTTTCTCGAATGTTCAAGGAGGAATTAACTTCCCTGATTAGACAAGAAGGGATTTAGTTTCTGACAACCATAGAACATGACAACTTTGCTCTCCCCTAATCAAGAGTCAATCTCGAGAGTTGTGTGAACAAAAGGCAAATTATTTTACTCAGTCAGTACGTGCATTCTTAGTCTCATCAGAATGTAGAGAAAAGGAAGAGACGGGCGTGTTCAATAAAAAGGTGTTATTTATTGATCAGTCTCTTTTCTCATACAAGAGAAATGGATCGATATTATTGCAATACTTATAGTTAAGTAAAGTGCATACATTAAAAGCAATAGTATAAAATAATACTGTAAAAACATTGATATGGTTTCTAAGCCATAAGATGTTTTAAAATGAATAAAATATATTACATACACATATACATTTCACTAAACGTACTCAACTGGTGTTTCTAGATACGCCTACCCCGTGTACCTGACCTAAGTCTAATACGTGGGCGGGAATAGATAGTTACAGTTTAAGTTAAGTTTGTTTTTGCCAAGTGAATAACTAAAGAATTCTCTGTGAGGGGTTATTCAGTTATGTACCTGGAAGTTAGGATGAATGAGGAATGGTATCTCTCTCTCTGGTCTCGATATTCCAGGCTGCCTGCGAGGGCTGCCCAGAAACGCCGGTGCTGGATTCTCGGCAGGAGAAAGCAGCGCGTCTCTCAGCGCGTCAGAAAGGCGGGGCTGCTGCCAGCGGGGTCTGCTCTGCTCTTCGCTTCGGCAAGTATGGCTGCTCCGTCTCGTCACCACGCGTGTGTTTGCATATGGCAAGATCGGTAATATTTATACCTTTAAGGTGCCGAGATTGACGTAAGGATGGACATAGATACGTCAATAAGGATGTCATACGACTTGCTCGTTAGCACATTCTTTTACTAAAGTTCTCGGTGAAATCAAAACAATGGCCGCAGGGTTTTGCCCAGGTTGTCATAGGTTTGATTTGTTATGAGAACTCCGTATGCCTTATCAGGGGCTGGAGGAATATCGCTTGTCTAATTAGATCGCAAGTGTTATGACCTAATCAGATAACACGTTCCTGTGCCGTAGTGTGACTGAGTCAGATAACGGTATCTGCATCATGGGGGTTTTCTGCCTCATGGGCTGACTGCTAGTTAACTTGTTGGTTTGTCTAACTAGAATAGGGTCAGGAATAGGGGGATCGATTCAGAACCTATAGGAATACATGACAATTTAAAAACAAATAGTAGATGAAAGAGAACAGTTAATCGTAGTAATTTTTGTGAAGTTTTTTCAGGAGAATGGATGCATAGTTCAAGTTCTGAGGCATTTTTTAATGAGGAGAGTTACTTTCAGGATAATGATTTGGTGCATGCAGTTGACACCAGTGGTCGAGCTTATGAGGTGAAAGATGGTAGTCCGGTTGAAAAAGAAAAACTTGTGACAACAGAGGCAGAAGAGGTGTTAGGTAATGAGGTTTTAGGAAGACGTCCTAAGGGACCTGTGTACACCTGGAAGTGTAGTAGTATTTGCAGTGTGCAACAGGATTCCATCAATTTGCTTTGTGATTTTGTACGGAAATTTAATAAGAAAAGTTTGAAACAGAAAATGAAGATGTTGCAAGAATTAGATCCTTGCAGAGTGAGGGAAGTGACAGGTTTGCATGGTCATTCACTGGCTTGTCTTTCCAGGAGAGTATGCCTGAGTGTTTTTCATCATTTCAGGATGCTAGCAGTGCATCATAATAAAGTGAGGAAATTAGTTAGAATGTTGTATTATGCTAAGAGTCCAGCAATTATGCTTACACAATTATGCACTGCTCTTTTGCATGGTTCTGAAGTAGATGTGAAGAATATTTGTGAAGAAATTGAGTTTTGTTACTTTACAAGTAAAGAGGAGAATGTTGAAATTGACCCAGAAGAAGAGGGTAATGTGGAAGATAGTGTACAGGTTTCCAGTACAGATAATTTTCAGAAGGAAATTGCCACGTTTCAGGTGAAATCAAGTGAGAGGCCTAATTTCACTTGTGTGTGTTGTCGACGCACTTATTATAAGAATCAGACTAAGTTAGTGGATTTATATGCGAAAAGTGAAAGGGAAAATAATAGTGAATGGAAGGATTTTGCAACATACTTGATGGTAGAAAATTCTTTTGATTTGGGATTGGATCAACGTGTGTGTACTTATTGTTGTAACAAATTAAATCAAAACCGGATGCCTGCCAGAGCGGTGCATAATAATCTGGAATTGGTTGAGATTCCTTCTGAATTGAAGGATTTAAATACTTATGAATCTATTTTGATTCAAAGTATCCATCCCTTTCAGGCTATTGTAAGAATGGAGCCAAAGACAGGGAAATTGCCTCCACCAGATTTACAGAGAGGATTAAAGGGAAGAGTTGTTTATTTGCCTCTAGATTTGAAGAAAAACATAATACAATTGGAGTAGAGAAAGTGGAAGAGGAACCTCTGGTTATCTTAGTTAATGGGGTTCCGACAAAGAGTAAAAAAATATGGCAAATTTAGTAGATGTTAGGAAAGTCAAAAAGGCAACATTGTATTTGAAGAAAAACAATAAGTACTACAAGAATGTATATGTTGCAGAAGAGGAAGTAAGTGAAGAAGAGGATAGCGATTTGTGTGCTGGTCAAATTGAGAAAGTAGAACCCTCTAAAAATGAAGAAATATATGAACATTATAGTGTTCATCCTTTGCATTCCAAGGAACTCATGGGGAATGCTATTGAGTTGTTTCAAATGAAACAAGCCAAAGGGAGTCCCGTTAGTGTTTGGTAGGAAAGTTTGGAAGCTCGGTGTTTCCCACAGCTATTTCCAACAGGTCAAGGAGGAAGATATGATGAGCGACCTGATCAAATTCCTGCTTCTGAATACCGGACTTTACGATTGTATGCAGAAGATCCTAGGTTTCGTCAATGCATTCCCTATTTGTTTCATCTCCTGTTTAAAAGCGATCTGTCTGGACTGTCATATGCAGTGAACCATATCTTGAAAAGGGGTGTACACATGCAAAACATCTCGGCAAGTGACTTTATGGATAAAGTCAATGTGCAAGACAGTATTTTGGATTCTCACCTGATTAATCTCATGGCGTGTCAGCGTGGTACTAATGAGTACTTGTACCGTCGTCATGGTGATTTAAAATGTATGCTGAGGAACTTAGGAACTCTCACATGGTTCCTCACTCTCAGCTGTGCCGAGTATGGCTGGGAAGACTTACTTGAATTTCTACGAGAGGCAAATGGAAACATTGAAAATATCGAATTCAAGACACCCGGAGAACTGTGCTCTTTGGATCCAGTGAATGTATGCAGGTACTTCAATCATAGATTTGAAGCTATGATGTCTTTCATCATGAACAAGAAAAATCAACCTCTTGGAGAGGTGTTGGATTTCTTCTGGAGGAAGGAGTACCAAGCAAGAGGTGCTCCTCATATACATATGCTGCTGTGGATCAAAGATGCACCCAAATTTGGAACAGATCCAGATGACTTAGTGATGAGTTTCATAGAACAGTATTCTACATGTGCTGTTCCAAAGGCAAAGGAAGACAAAAGCCTAAGAGAACAAGTTTTACACTTCCAAAGCCATCGTTGCGGAAAGTACTGTCGTCGTAAATTCAGAAACAAGGACAAGTTCTACACCAAATGTCGTTTCGCCTTTCCACGACCGGTGATTTCTAAAGGAAGAGTGAACAGTTTGATGTCTTCGCTGCGACATAATGTGATGAAGAAATCACCCAAAAATACATACAATTTGAAAAGGAACGAAGAGTTCAAGTACATCAACGACTACAACCCAGTGATTTTGTCCATGTGGAATGCTAACATGGATATACAGTTTGTGGCTGATAACTGTATGGCTGTGGCTGGGTATGTGACATCTTACATCACCAAAAAAGAAAAGACAGAATTGAAGGATATGTGGGAGGACATTTCCCATGAAAAGAGCCTCAGTAAGAAGTTGTACAGTTTCAGTCTGAAGATGTTGTCGCATCGAGAAATCGGAGCTTACGAATGTTCTGACCGGTTGTCTTCAGCAAGTCTCTATGCCAAATCAAGGAGTATCGTTTGGGCGAGTCTTGGTCATGCTGCAACGCGTAATCGAGTTCTGAAACCTGTACGGGAAATTGAGTATTTGGTGGAAAAGGAGCCAAACAGTACAGATATTTTGAAGACCAACATGTTGGATACATATTATCCAAATAGAAGCAGTCACCTCGAGAATGTTTGTCTGTATGAGGTTCTGCAAAATTACATATTCAAGAGGAACATCAAAGAAGATATTGATAAAGGAGTGTATGCTGTAATTGGAAGTGAGGGATGTCTGGTCAAGCAAAGAAAATGTCAATTGGTAAATCATCGAAAATTGAGTGGTGAATCTCCTGAAAGAAAAGAGTTTTTCTATTTAGCTCTTTTGCAACTTTTCAAGCCTTGGCGTGCAGAAGAGGAACTGCTTGGAGATTTCCTCTCTTACGAAGACTCTTTCAATGCCGCCAAAGAGACCATAGAATGTCCTGTTTTTCCCAAATATCTAGAAATGTTGAATGCGGAAATCGAGCAGGAAGCAACGATTGCAGCCGAGATTGCTAGAGACAGTTCTCAGGACAGTCAGAGTTCTGTTTCATTGAGTCAGGATCCACTAGGAGGACCAGTTATCGAAAATGAAGCTGCCACTGCCATGATTGAAGTGGAAAGAGCCATGGCACATGCTCAGGAGGATGCGGTTAACTTAGAAGACTTGGAAAGACAACTGAACGTTGAGCAGAAGAAAATATATGACGAAGTTACCAACCAAATTGATCATGGATTAAGTCATGAGAAGAAAGAGTGCTCATGTACGTCGTTGAAGCCTGTCCGACTGTACGTGAGTGGAGAAGCGGGAACTGGAAAAAGTTTCCTCATTAAAGCAATTTCATGTTATTTGCAGAAAAGGACGGAGTCATCGCTGTCTTGTGTTGTCACCGCTCCAACTGGACTGGCAGCACATAACATTAAAGGTATTACTTTGCATCGTCTACTGATGCTGCCAAGGGAGCATGATAACAAATTACAATACCACAAGTTATCTGGAGATGCTTGTTGTGAAGTTTCAAGAGTGTTGAGGAAAATGAAACTTCTTATCATTGACGAAGTAAGCATGGTTTCCAATGTCATGCTTGCCTTTGTGCATTTGAGAATGCAAGAAGTTCTCAAAACAGAGTATGATGTGTTATTTGGTGGCAAACACATCATTGTTTTCGGTGATCTTCTGCAGCTGACACCAGTGAAAGGACAACCTGTGTTCAAAATGCTCACGCATGAAGATACCAGGAAGTGCCTAGGGAGCATTGGCAACGTCAATATATGGTTAAACTTCAATTATGCTGAAATGCGTGAAAATATGCGTCAGGCGAAGGATGAAGATTACAAGAATATTCTACAAGATGTTAGAATCGGAAAAGTGACCGAGCATGGGAAAGAAGCTTTACATGCACGATTACTGTCAAATTTGTATCCAGAACAAGACGTTGTGCCTGAGAATATTTTTCAGAAAATTACTGAGAAGAAATCTGGAATATGTTTGATGCCAACTCTTGCAGAATGTGCCATCTTCAACAACAAAATGTTGCATTTAGAAAACCAAGAGATTGTGAAACTGGAAGGTATTGACAGAGTAGAGCATATGGGATCAACAATTATTTTGTCTGAGAATTTGAAATCAAAATTGGATTCATTAGAGAAGACTATATCTAAAACTGCAGGTTTTGAAAAGACTCTGAATGTGTGCTTAAATTGCCGTATAAATTTAAGAAGGAATTTACATGTTGAAAGAGGTCTGGTAAATGGATCAATGGGTAATGTTGTTGATTTTGTGAAATACAGAAATAGAGATGGAATTGAATTTTTAAAAATTAAATTTGATGGCATTGAGGAAGTACAGCTAATTGGTCGTTGCTCTGCTAGGTTTTTACTTGTAAAAGACTGATATGTTCGCCGTAAGCAGTTTCCTGTTTGCTTGGCATATGCGGTGACAATCCATAAATCGCAAGGTTTAAGTGTAGACAGTGCATTGGTGAATATTGGCAGTTCTGTGTTCAAGGAGGGTATGGCATATGTGGCATTGTCACGAGTCAGAACTTTATCGGGATTGTACTTGATTGAGTGTGATGTCACAAACATTTGTGCGGATCAAGATTGTGTTAAGGAATACAATAGGTTAAGAAGAGAGTATGCGCCACATTTGCCTCAATATCCTTTGTTTGAGAAACGTGTGGTAGGCCGGAAAGGAAGAAATGTGACCAATAGTAGGGAGGTTCTAGCAAAAAGACGAAAAGTCGATGAACCTGAAATTATAAGCAGAAAGAAAAAGGATTCTGTTGAAGATGTTGTTGGTTTTCAATTTGAAAATAGTTCTGGTGTCAACTGCTATGCTAATGTAGTGGTTAATGTTGTCTTTTCTCTAGAAACTTTAAAACAACAGATTGTGATCAATTCGGATCAAAGTTTTTGCTGCTTGCTGAATTCTGTGTTAGAGAAATGTAACACTGATAGAACAAAATTAGAAAGTGTGTCTGAAATTCGAAAATCTGTTAGACAAATGTTCAGGTCAAACGCAATTCTCCCAAAATATTCAGCAAGATTGTCAGGAGTTTTTAATGTATATGCTTGATGTATTGCAAGATGAAGGTGTAGATGTAGATCACCTGTTTGGCCTTTCTTATCAATGGCAGCATGACTGCGAGAATTGTAGGGTATCAAGTACTAGTAGTGTAGATTTATATATTTAACTTTGCCAGACAGTAAATCAGTCTCCTTTAATAAGCTAGTAAAATCAGCCGATCACAACATGGAGTGTAGCCAATGTAAGTCAGCAATGCTGTCCACATTATTTATACAAACATATGGCCAGTATGTCATTTTAATGTTCCAACGATGTAGGCCTGATGGAACAAAATTGACAACTTTAATAAAAAATTTTGTGGCTTCGCAGTTGTCAATATCAGGAAGGACTTTTGTAACTGCAGCAATTATATATCATGACGGTCCTTCAACAACATCAGGACATTACACAGCTTATGTAAAGTCTAGAAACGGCTGGTCATTCTGCAATGATTCTGTTTTAACTTTAAAAAAAAAATTGCCTTTTGACCTTAAAAATTCTTACCTGGTGTTTTTACAACCAAAATTTTAGGGAAAGAATCTCGGGATGTGCTCTGAGGAAATTCAAGAGGTTCTAATGGCTCCTACACTATTTGGCCTTGAGGATAAGTGTAGTACAGAGTCAAAAGTTAAATGTGGAAATGTGGAACATGAGTGAGCAAGAAGGGTGAGATATTACTAGTACAGGATTGTGAAAGTGATCTTGAACGTTTTCTTTCTAAAAGTTGCGGAAAAAGAAAATGACGGGATTTGCTTAGAAGAATTCCAAGTGTTATAAATGGCTCTTACACGATTTGGCCTTGAGGAAATGTGCGGTAGAGAGCGAGAAGTCATTTATTGTATGTAACATATTTGTCAAAATGATGGAGCTTTTCTTTTAGAAAGTGGCGGGCAGAAAATAATAGCAGCACAACAGAGTATAAGCTGTTCATAGGACATCCTTCGACGTCATGGAAAGTAAGTTACTTTTGAGGAGTTCTGATTTCTGATTGGATATGTTATATGGGTTTTTTAAACACAATCATTTTGATTGTGTTTTTTTTTCCCCGCTGTTATATGATGAATACCTTCAACTCACTGTTTTTAGTGAAATTTGATCCATTCTGAGAACAGCAAAAATAAACCATTTAACATGTATAATATTTCTGTACCTTTTTGTATTTATGATATTCATTTAGAACTGTGTAGGAGGCATGGAGAAACTGAGGCTTCTGTAAGTGTCAAGGGAGGTGAGTAATGTACATTGCTCTGTTGCATACAGTCCTCACCTTCTCCATACTCTTGGATATGCTAGACTAAACCTGCACAATGACATACCTAAGCTGAGGAAATACAGGTGATGTGATTGTGAAATGAGCAAAAAAAAATGCACGTTTTTCAATTACATTACCTGTGTTTCCTAACATTATGAATCACATTGTGCAGATGAGGTTTAGGCCTGTCCAGGGATACAGAAGAGGTCTGGCCTTTGTTCAAGAGTGCAGTGGACATGACTCACTTCATTGGTAGGCTTGCACATGTATTATCTCCTCTGTACTCTTCAACAAGCTTAAATTTCATCTGCAACCCTGAGTAGGCCTCACCTCAAACAAAGCTCTAGATAGTCCACACCTTATTGTCATCCTGAATCAATCATTTAAAGTGTTAGGGGCAGATTTATGATGGCCGTGCGCCTCTTTTGTGCTGCTGTTCCGTCACTTTTATAATGCAGCAGTGATTTACAAGATGTACTATGTTGCAAGATAGGCCTCACTTCATCTGCAACAAGATACCGTCAGTTTAAAATGTATATATTTAGGACTGTGTAGGGGGCATGGAGAAGCTGAGGCTTCTGTAAGTGTCAAAGTTGTTGCATACAATACTCACCTTTTGCGTAGTCTTTCATATGCTAGACTACATCTGTACAATGAGATACCTAAGCAAAGGAAAAACACAAGTGATGTGATTGTGGAATGAGCAAAAAAAATTGCACGTTTTTCAATTACATTACCTGTGTTTCATAACATTACGAATCACATTGTGTAGATGAGATTTAGGCCTGTTCAAGGACATGACTCACTTCGTTGGTAGGCCTGCTCATGTATTATCTCCTCTGTACTCTTCAATAACTTACATTTCATCTGTACATCTGAGTTGGACTCACCTGAAACAAATCTGTGGACAGGCCACAACTTATCAGCATTTAGAAACAATCATTTAAAATGTTAGGGGTAGTTTTATGATGGCCGTGCGCCTCTTTTGCGTCGCTGTTCCGTCACTTTTGTGACGCAGCAGCAGTGCAAAAGATGCACCATGTTGCAAGATAGGCCTCACTTCATCTTCAACAATATACCCTCAGTTTAAACTGTATATATTTAGGACTGTGTAGGGGGCTTGGAGAAGCGGAGGCCTCTAACTTTATTTCTTTGTAAAATTGGATGATTGTCAATCTTTTCCCTTGTCTTTTTTAAATACATGTTTTAATATTTTTCAAATTTTTGTTCTGTCTTTCACAGATTGAAAGTATAAAAATAACAAGTGACTAAGTTAACGACAATTATAAGGTAAATGTTTTGTACTCTTTTCGTTACGTTTCTATCACATTTAACTTCTATTAGTTCCACTGGTTCATTTCTTTAACCCTCAGTTTTCTGCCTTTGCTACTTACCTCATTCCTTTCTCTATTACTTACTTACTCTACTCCTTCCACTCCTTTTCTCAGTCCCTCTGGTCTCATAGTTACTCACTCTTGTTCACTCACTCCGTCTCTATTACTCTCACTGTCTCTGACTCATCACTCTTTCACTACTTCTTCATTATGCTTTCTCCCTGTAGTTCAAGCATACTAAGGGGCATATTATCAACACAGGCAATAAAATTATCGCTGCTTTTATCGACAGAAAACTGCTGCAAAAGCAGCTTTAGCGGCAGTTTTCTGCCGCAAAAGCGGATTTAGCGGCAGATGTCTGCCGATAAAAGCAGCGATAATTTTATCGCCTATGTTGATAATATGCCCCTATGTTACTTACATTTCTTTGCTGTTTCAATCATTCCTTTTCTGTTACTTCTTCTTTTCTGCTTTCTGTTTTTTCTCTATGTTATTCCACATGTTTTAATCTTATTTTGAACATTCACTCACATTCCCAAAAAACTCTTGTTTATTATTCTTCTCCTCTCCTTTTTTTCTTTCATTTCCTTATCTATTTTGTTTTTCACAATTATACCCTCTTCCATCTTTTCTTTGGTAAATAGATCTATTAAACAGTATCTCTGTGTAACTCCCTCTAGCTGTCTTTCTTTTAACATTACTCTCTGTTTCCTTCCATTATACTTACTCTTCTTTTTTTTTAAAAAAATTTTTGGGTTCGCTCCCGGTTCGCGTACCGGCGAGCGAACCGGGGAGCGAACCAAAAGAAATAGAGGTTTCCAGAGTGCAAACATTCTAGCAATTTTTTTATAAAGGGGAGGTAGTTCTGAAAATAACTTTTTTTAAATTATCTTTGTTGTTTTATATGTTTTTATTATTTTTCGGAACATTTTTTTACTTTTTTTGTATTTTTTGAACGGTTTTATATTTTTTTTGTTTTTTTTGGGGGGGGGGAACGAAAACGATTCATTGTAAAGGGCTCAACAGGAGCAACAAAAAAAAAAGATAATTTATTATCTGAATCGTTTTGTATAAACATGATTGTCAATTGCTAAGTTGATTAGATTGATGCTACTTTCTCTGTAGCAAATCAACTGACCGCAACGCACGCACACTTGTTTGACTGCCCCGAACCTCATCTGTATATTTGGGACCATGTCCCTCGCCTCTGGCCCCGTCACTTCCTGTACATTTGATCTACTGGCCACAGGAGGAGGGTTATCCTGCAGGTGACGTACCTGCGCAGCACTGTAGTTGATAGGGTGCCACCTGTCCATATGGCGATGCATTGTATAATTGCCATAACTGTATTTTTTATCTGTCCCTCTGGACAGATCTTTCTTGCAGATAAGGCAAGTTACATACCGGGCATTCACTTTTTTTTGGCCCCGGGGATATTTAAAAAATTGCCAAATATAATTTTCTTTGACATGAGACCTCCTGGGCTCCTCAGGCAAAAACTGTCTCTCTTGCTGCTCTTCCTCTTCTTCCTCTTCTTCCTCCTCTTGCTGAATGATAACTTCAGCAGGTGGTCCTCTCTTCCTAGGAGGTGGTGGTGGTGGTGGGGGTGCACTAGCTGAAGCTACAACACTTGCCATTGCTAAGTGATGAAAAAAGGTCTTCCTCTCACAAAGATGAAAGTCAGAGTGAGGAAACAAGAAGGGGTTTTCATCATTTGGGAAAAAAATTGTTCTAAACCAATGAAAAGTGATATTTGTAGGTCACATGACCTAGCCTTACATCATTAGGAAACCAAAAGTGAAATGAACCAATAAAAAGTGTTATTAACAAGTCACATGACCTGTTATGCTTACGTTACGCGCTCCGCGCCGCGGCCCGAATTGCTTCCGGAAGCTGCGCTTCGCGCCTCGCTTCGCGTACCGGAGCACTTCCGGGTGCGCTAACGCGACGCGCAAATCACGCATTACGCGACAACGCGATACGTCGCGCTTACGCGACGCGTCACGATGTTGTTTTCTAACACGACAGTTGCGCAAACGGAACGTTTACTGGTTCGCGGACCGGGTCGCGCCAGCAAATTGAGCTAACGGAAAGCTAACCGGTTCGCGGACTGGGAGCGAAACAAAAAAAATAATTAAAAAACAAAATGTATTAATAAACATATAAAATATATTTTTCCTTTAAAAGAATAATACATTTTACAGCTTTTGATATTTGCTATTAACCTGATGCGTGCGGGCGGAATTCCGCTCGTACGCTGAGAATTTGTAAAGTGCATGTTACATGACGAGCTGGGCTCGTCATGAGCGTGCGAGGAGGCTACCTCATGACGAGTCCAGCTCGTCATCAGCGTCGAAGGGGTTAAAAAACCATTGAAATTCACTGAAAAAACCATAGGTTATAGACCATATATAGTTAGGAATTAGCATTTACAAAACCTTGAAAATTCACTGAAAAAACCATAGGTTATAGACCATATATAGTTAGGAATTAGCATTTACAAAACCTTATTTTACTCAAACAAAACCATTGAAATTCCATATAACTATATATCGTGCACCCGCAATCCACTGCTGATGATGTCACATATTACATCATTCATGACATGGTCAGTGACATCACTGATGACATCACTGATGACATCTCAAATGACATCACTGATGACATCACTGATGACATCTCATTTGACATTACTGATCACATCACTGATGACATCATTCATGTGATGATACGATGAACCTCTTCAGACTCTAATATAACCTTAGATACACTCAGTGTAAACAGACACTCACAGACTGTCACTCATCCATGGAGTTACTCACACACCTAGTCAGTCTTGCAAAGAATCAATCACACCTCCATTTCCTCAACTATATAGTTATACACACCTTACTTATTCAAACATATACTAACACATATTTACTCTCTTATACAATCCCTGATACAAGTTCACAATGATCCATACAGCCACTCACACATTCACTGGCTCTTATGCACAGTTATTTATATATGTCAACTCTCACATGTACTGTGTTTTACATATGTACTTACTTTGACATGTAGCACTGAGATATCCATTCACTTACCAATACACTCATGCACACAGTCAACCGCCCATACAGCTGTTTCCACATGCACTTTTGAACCCATACATCTAGTGAATCAACTGCTCACACATCTATGCACAGAGTCATACACCTCCCAGCCACCCACACACACACTCAGTCTCCCATACAAATACTTGGGCAACCAATCAATAACCCATATAGTTAGTCATATAGCTACTGATCAACACATGCAGCAGTTTACAGAACAACAGACATAATGATGCACAAATTAAAACAGTTTAGTCACTAACCCATGCACTCAGTGAGACACATTTAATCACTCACTCATACAGTCAGTCATGCACCTACTAAATCCTTCATCCAGACACTTATACATCCACTCATTCTTCAATATGTAAGACATATTTTAACTTTACAGAAACATACAGTCACTGGTGTTGTCATCAGTGATGTCATCAGTGATGTCATTTGAGATGTCATCAGTGATGTCATCAGTGATGTCACTGACCATGTCATGAATGATGTAACATGTGACATCATCAGCAGTGGATTGCGGGTGCGCGATATATAGTTAGTGCAACTAACTATATATGGAATTTCAATGGTTTTGTGTGAGTAAAATAAGGTTTTGTAAATGCTAATTCCTAACTATATATGGTCTATAACCTATGGTTTTTTCAGTGAATATATATATATATATATATCTCCAAACGAATATAAATATATATATATTCACTGAAAAAACCATAGGTTATAGACCATATATAGTTAGGAATTAGCATTTAAAAAACCTTATTTTACTCACACAAAACCATTGAAATTCCATATATAGTTAGTTGCACTAACTATATATCGCGCACCCGCAATCCACTGCTGATCATGTCACATATTACATCATTCATGACATGGTCAGTGACATCACTGATGACATCACTGATGACATCTCAAATGACATCACTGATGAGATCACTGATGACATCTCATTTGACATCAATGACCACATCACTGATGATATCATTCATGTGACAATACAATGCATCTCCTCACATTTTAATATAACCTCTGTTTCACCCAGTGTTAAATTCAGAGTATAATTTTTGAAACCATTGACACACCAATACTAGTTACTACATACGTACTCACTGATTCCTACGTCTACACACACATTCACTCATTCACCCATACAATCATTCATACATACAATCACTCATCTTTACAACACTATCATATGCACTCATACACCTATACAGACACTCAGACTCTGCCACTCATCCATGGAGTTACTCACACACCTAGTCAGTCCTGTAAAGAATCAATCACACTTCCATTTTCTTGTCTATACAGTTAAACATAGAGCACCTTACATTTTCAAACATATACTAACACATACTTACTTTCTTATACAATCATTGATACAAGTACACATTGATCTGCACAGAGTCACACACCTCCCAGCCAGCCACACACACACTCAGTCTCCCATACAAATACTTGGACAATCAATCAATAACCCATATAGTTAATCATATAGCTACTGATCAACACATGCAGCAGTTTACAGAACAACAGACATAATGATGCACAAATTAAGACAGTTTAGTCACTAACCCATGCACTCAGTGAGACACATTTAATCACTCACTCATACATTCAGTCATGCACCTACTAAATCCTTCGTCCAGACACTTATACATCTACTCATTCTTCAATATGTAAAACATATTTAAACTTTACAGAAACACACAGTCACTGGATGATGTCATCAGTGATCTCATCAGTGATGTCATTTGAGATGTCATCAGTGATGTCATCAGTGATGTCACTGACCATGTCATGAATGATGTAATATGTGACATGATCAGCAGTGGATTGCGGGTGCGCGATATATAGTTAGTGCAACTAACTATATATGGAATTTCAATGGTTTTGTGTGAGTAAAATAAGGTTTTTTAAATGCTAATTCCTAACTATATATGGTCTATAACCTATGGTTTTTTCAGTGAATTTTCAAGGTTTTGTAAATGCTAATTCCTAACTATATATGGTCTATAACCTATGGTTTTTTCAGTGAATTTCAATGTTTTTTTAATAGCAAATATCATAAGCTGTCGAATGTCAAGTACGTGGTAAGTGAAAACATTTTCGTGTTTATGCACACTGATCTGCTTTGAATGGTGCCCCCCCCCCTCATTTCTATTAGGAGTACTCTCTCTTTGCACATAGTGAAGGGTAGTTAACGCAGGCCTTTGCCCCCGTTGTAATACGTCGTGCCTGCTTCTCTCTCCATTTGATTGATTGTTATCCAAGTATTTACTGTTTTAGAATTGGTTCTCTTTGGTTCCTTCTCTATTTACAAACAAACACAGAGTCGCAATACTCTGTTTAGTCTTCGCAGATAACGAAAAATCGTGTAAAAAAAAAAGAAAAGGAATCGAGCAAAATCAGTAGGCCACTAATGGGATCTCTTTTTGACCTCGCTAAAATAGAAACATTAGGAACAACCCCTCATGACAAATACAAAACTAGTGAGATGAACTGAACTCCACACAATGATGGCTGCAAAACAGCTTGGCTCCGCCACCCACCCCGCCCAAAATAACGATAAAGAGCGGCTGCCATGATTGGTTGCGGAATGGCCACGACGGAGCTACGAAATGGTGCTGCTCTCATGCTAACCCCAGCTTCAGTCTGAATATCCAGAAACACTGTAGACTACCAATTCGATCAGTTCCGGTAGCGCCCCAATGTAATCCGGTAGAGAAGAACTAGCCCTCCCCTCTTTGACTGATGGTTCTTGTTGCCTGTCCCTTCTGTTGTCATTTAACAGAACTATTTAGCCTGCTGAAAGGGGTTGTGTTCCAACCGCTGGTTGGTGGAGACATTTTGACTATATTCTGGACCTGCGTTGTCGCGTAATGCGTCATATGACGCGCCGCGTTAGCGCATCCGGAAGTTATCCGGGGCGCGCAGCGCGTAACGTAAGCATAACAAGTCATGTGACTTGTTAATAAAACTTTTCATTGGTTCATTTTACTTTTCTTATTCTAATGATGAAAGGCTTGGTCATATGACCTAAAAATTCCGCTTTTTATTACTTCCGAACATTATTTTTTCTTAAATATATGTTATAATGTTCCAGGCTAATGTACTTTCCCGGAAAATTTACAACTGTCCTGCAAGTAAAATATATTCTTTTTTCGAGAAAAAGAGCGTTTCTTCGTCCCATGACGGAGCCGTTGAGCAAAAGAGGGTCGACCTGCTGTCTTAGTCGCCGATACGCCTGAATATGAGATTCTTATCGATCACTTTATGTTGCAGGAGTAGAAAACACAACAGCCCTTGACCATTTATCTTTACTGCGTTCCTTCGAATTATACCTTTTACCCTTCATGTAATTGGTCTGCTTTATTTCACTTGCCTTTTACTGATTCTAAAACAGTGACTATTATTAAAAACTTTACCAATGTATATACTACTACCATGTTTTCTTTTAAAAACCTTTATTGTGAAAATTTCATTATACAAATACGAGCCTATAACCACGTGGGCCGGCCACGGAGCAAACTGTAATCGTATATGATGAGTAGACATTTACACTGTAGAGGAACGTAACGGGCGGGCCATTAGGTTGCAAGAACTAAGGTGTCTAACAGTTACGGAATCGGTGGACGTACATTTTATAATTAAAATACGACAGGGCCAGTTACAATAAAATTATCTAGATATACATTTGCGGGCAAGTACCATAGGTGACGTTAATTCGAACTTTCAATAGTACAGTAATCAATAACACATCAGAACTTAATATCAATAGGGATGTCGAAATATTCAATCAATTCTCGTCCCCGCCCGCCATGTGCTTCAAAACTGCATACGTATCTCGTGATTTCAAGGTTCTGCAACCAGTACACAACAAGGAGTTACGAGTCCCATTTATTCCGGCGCCATTTTGGGCGAGGACGGGCAGGTCCAGGATATAGTCAAAATGTCTCTACCAACCATCGACTATGATGATGTTCATATGCTGTATTTATTAGAGTAACACTCATCTGTCCACATGAAATTAATTTGCCACAATCTAAACATGTCATTTTAATCTTTCCAAAGTTCTTCTAAATATTTGGGACCGTTTCCCTTGCCTCTGATGCTGTCAGTGCCACTTCTTTGATGAATGTACTAGCAGGTCAAGGGTTCTCCTCCAAATCTCTCTTTTATGCAGCACTATAATTAATTGGTGCCACCTCTCCATATGACGATGCATGGTATAGTTACCATAACTATATTTTTTTCCGGTTCCTCTGGAGAGTTCATCGTGGCAGATGAAGCGTGTAACGTACCGGGCATTTACCTTTTTTTGCATGTACAGGAAAGGAAAAAAAAAATCGAGCGTCCGAGTTCTAAGGTGTCCCAGGGCCATTTTAGTGGACCAGGCCCAAATCCAAAGAACAGGCCGCCATTTTGAGAGTCCTGTTGCAGCCGCCTGTCGCTGTAGCATCAAGAGCAGCCGAAACTCAGCTGAATGGCAACTGAAACGGTAAAGGGGCGCCCCACTACAGCAGACGAGCCTCCACCTAGGAAGGCCCGTTCACGCCGCCTCCCCCGCCCCCCCCTTCGGGCACCCCACGCCGTTATTCGGAGCAGTATTGTAGGATGGCCACACCAGTGCGGCAACTTGCTAGACATCACCTCGGTGGTAACCGAATCTCAACGCCTTGTGGTGTCTTCTATTCAGAAAACATTGTTATGCTGCCTTCGACCTATTTGCCGCAAGTGCGCACACAACTCAACTGCATAGCTTCCTAGACACCACCTCGGTGCCATCCGGATCTTGGAATCTCAGCGCCTTTTGGTGTCTTCTCTTCAGAAAATATTGTTGCGCTGCCTTTGGCCCCATTCGCACATCGGTCCGCTACTGACGCCATCTCACAGGCTAATGGGGCGCCCCACGCCGACTTTCAGCATTGTAGGATGACCACACCAGTACAGCAACTTGCTAGACATCACCTCGGTGCCATCCGGATGTCGGCGCCCCACTGCAGATGAAGTGCCTCTCAACTATGAAACCACCACGGTGACATCCGGATCTTGGCGCGTTGTGCTGCCTTCGGCCTATTCGCACATCGGTCCGCTACTGACGCCATCTCACAGGCTAATGGGGCACCCCACGCCGACTTTCAGCATTGTAGGATGACCACACCAGTACAGCAACTTGCTAGACATCACCTCGGTGCCATCCGGATCTTGGCATCTCAACGCCTAGTGGTATCTTCCATACAGAAAATATTGTTGCGCTGCCTTTGACCCCATTCGCACATCGGTCTGCAACTTAGACATCACCTCGGTGCCATCCGGATCTTGGCATCTCAGCGCCTTGTGGTGTCAGTCAGAAAATATTGTTGCGCTGCCTTTGGCCCCATTCGCACATCAGTCCGCTACTGACACCATTTCACAGGCCAACAGGGCGCCCCACGCCGACTTTTACCATTGTAGGATGGCCACACCAGTGCCACAACTTGCTAGACACCACCTCGGTGCCATCCGGATCTTGGCATCTCAGCGCCTTGTGGTGTCTTCTATTCCGAAAATATTGTTGCGCTGCCTTTGGCCCCATTCGCACATCGGTCCGCTACTGCCGCCATCTCACAGGCCAACGGGGCACCCCACGCCGACTTTCAACATTGTAGGATGGCCACACCAGTGCGGCAACTTACTAGACACCACCTCGGTGCCATCCGGATCTTGGCGCGTTGTGCTGTCTTCGGCCTATTCGCACATCGGTCCGCTACTGACGCAAACTCACAGGCCAACGGGGCGCCCCACGCCAACTTTCAGCATTGTAGGATGGCCACACCAGTGCTGCAACTTGCTGGACACCACCTCGGTGCCATCCGGATCTTGGCGCGTTGTATTGCCTTCGGCCTATTCGCACATCGGTCCGCTACTGACGCCGCCTCACGTGCCAACGTATTTTCTCCGCATTTTATACCCTATGCCGCATAACAGGTCATGTGACTTGTTTATAAAACTTTTCATTGGTTCATTTTACTTTTGGTTTCCTAATGATGGAAGGCTTGATCATATGACCTAAAAACAACACTTTTCATTGGATGAAAACTTTTTTTTTTTCCCAAACGATGAAAGCCCCACCTTGTTTCTGGATGTTTCAGACTGAAGCTGGCTTCAGCATGAGAGCACCACCATCTCGTAGCTCCGTCGTGGTCATTCCGCGAGCAATCATGGCAACCGCTCCCCACCAGAAGCCTACAGGAGTCGGGGGCCCCCAAAACTTTTGATAAATCCTCAAGGCGGAGGGGACGCTTTCGAGAATGGGGTCCAAGACCTAGCAGACAAGCGTCCGATTTCCAAGGTGTCCCAGGGCCATTTCAGTGGACCAGGCCCAAAAAGGAAACAGCCTGCCGCCATTTTGAGAGTCCTGTGACAGCCGCCTATCGCTGCACCGCAAGAGTGGGCGCAACTCAGCTGAATTGCGGCTTTTGACACAGTGGACCAAAAACGGACGGAATGGCAACTGAAACGGTAAAGGGGCGCCCCACTACAACAGATGACACTCCACCTGGAGAGGCCCGTTCACGCCGCCTCCCCCGGGGCGCCCCACGCCGTTATTCGGAGCAGCATTGTAGGATACCAAAACCAGTGCAGCAACTTACTGGACATCACCTTGGTGCCATCGTTCTGCTGCCTTGGAACTATTCGCACAACAGTTTGCTACTGATGACCCACCCCCCGCGACGCCCCACGCCAGAAATCTGGACGTTGTGCTGCGTTGGGACTATTCGCACATCCGACCGCTACTTCGTTGTTTTTCCCTAAAAATGTTTATATGTTATTACTGTTTTTGTTTTCTTGTATATATTTATAAGTTATTAAAGTTTTATAATCTTACTACTTTGTTGGAGTGCTATATATTTTTAATGTGACACATAATTGTAAAAACTTTGATGTACAAAGAGTCATCCCTGGAATCTTCCGCTTCAGGCTCGGTCCCCTCCCCAATCACAATAAAGGATGGTTTTCAGATAATAGGAACGCGTCTGCTGTGACGGATCTCATCGAGTGTGGGCCTTGATCTACTATAACTCCTTTGAAGAGGGGTGATTCTTTACAGCTGGGGCCATAAACTACATCTGCAGGGCTAGCTGATACCCTAGGACCGGCCTGGACAATCGGACACAGAGGAAAAGGAGTGTCAGAGGGTGCGGTAGTGAATAGGGCGAAAGGGAGGTGTCGGGCGGGCACAGGGTGTGATTCTCAGGGAAGAGCAGCGCAGATGGGGGGTGGTTTATTACCCATGCATAAGACAGAGAGCGGGGGTGACCACTGCCTGGGGGAGATGCTTGCGAGGGTGGGGAGTCATGCTAAGGATCGACAGCGTGCACAGAGTGGGTCTGGTCAAGGCATCTAAAATGACTGCCGTGCACGACAAAAGTGTGGCATTTGAAAAAAGGCAAGATGGCGCAGACAATGTTTTTCAACACTTCCTGATTTCCTTCGAATCGAACGTTAACAGACGTTGGGGCATATTACCAAAGTTAAGCGATATTTATCCCTAACGATGCTTAGCAACGATTTTTTTACCGCTAAGCATCGTCAGAAATTATCGCAGATAAACCTTGCTATTATCAAGGTTTATCGCAAATACGATAAAAAACGACCGCAATGCATTAATATCGCTGAAAACTCAGCGATATTCATGCATTACCGAGCTAATGCTCTTAGCCATGTTATCCACCTCCCATTGGATAACATGCCTTAGAACTGCTCAGGGCAGGTGCTAGCTTTTGGAGATATTCGCTCTTATCGCGAATATTTCCAAAAGTTGATAATAGGAGATAGCGATGTTAGCGACTGTTTCCAGTCGCTAACATCTTGGCATGCCCACTTTGCATGTCATTAGTGATAAATATCACTCACATGCAAAGTGGGGCCCAAGATGGTCGCTATCTCCTACTAGCCGTCGCTAACTGGTGTTAGCAACAGCTAGGTAATACAGATATAATTTTATCTCCGCGAAGCGGAGCGCTGTTACAGATATATATCTTTTTTTGAACGTTAATTTCTCAAAATCCACTGGAGCACATATATTGAGACCTAGCAAAGGCACATCGGACTACCAGTCCCTACAATTTTGCCAAGTTTCGTGCAAATCCATTCAGCCGTTCGATTATTATTATTATTATTTTTTTTGCCTCGCGGGGCCCTTTTAAAACCTCCACATCAAACCTAAGAGGTCAAGGAGGATCTACTATGCCCCCTTATGGTCATTTGCCCCTTCGCTTTGGCCTCCTCTTGTCTCTCGATCCTACTGAGAGACAAGATGGCGGCCGCTACGGACTGTTTGGAATGTTTACAGACGCCGGAGAACCAATCAGCTTCGCAAACCTCCGTTACGCGAAGCGGAGCGCTGTTACAGATATATATCTTTTTTTGAACGTTAATTTCTCAAAATCCACTGGAGCACATATATTGAGACCTAGCAAAGGCACATCGGGCTACCAGTCCCTAATATTTTACCAAGTTTCATGCAAATCCATTCAGCCGTTCGATTATTATTATTTTTTTTTTTTTTTGCCCCGCGGGGCCCTTTTAAAACCTCCACATCAAACCTAGGGGGTCAGCGAGGATCTACTATGCCCCCTTATGGTCATTTGCCCCTTCGCTTTGGCCTCCTCTTGTCTCTCGATCCTACCGAGAGACAAGATGGCGGCCGCTACGGACTGTTTGGAATGTTTACAGACGCCGGAGAACCAATCAGCTTCGCTTCACAAAGCTCCGTTGCGCGAAAAGTACGCGAACTGGAGCGCTGCCCGGTCTGCTGTTACAGATATATATCTTTTTTTGAACGTTAATTTCTCAAAATCCACTGAAGCACATATATTGAGACCTACAAAAGGCACATCGGGCTACCAGTCCCTACAATTTTGCCAAGTTTCGTGCAAATCCATTCAGCCGTTCGGGCTAAAAGTGAGGCCAACCGCCCTATGGAAAACTCAATGTTAAAAACACATTTTGGGACCCCCCTTTTTTCTCGGCCCCCCCTTGACGAACCCCCCCCCAAATTTTCAAGGGCTGCTCAGAAACAAAATGTGCCATTTTCCTGAAAATTTCAGCCAATTCCGTCCACAAACGCCAAAGTTATTAGACATAGAATTTTCAAAAATCCCATAGAGAAAAAATCCTAACTATATATACCTACTGGCGACCGCCAGTAGGTAATATATATATATATATATATATATATATTCACTGAAAAAACCATAGGTTTTGCACACGTTATAGTTAGGAAATAGCATTTACAAAACCTATGAAATTCACTTAAAAAAACATAGGTTTGACACCAGTTATAGTTAGCTGGAAATTTTACTCGCATAAAACCAATGAAATTCCCACGTTATGGTTAGTTGGACTCACTATAACTTGCGCGTGCAATGCACTGCTGATGACTTCACATATTACATCACTCATGACATGGTCAGTGACATCAGTCATGACATCACTGATGACACTATCCAGTGAATGTGTGTCTTTTTAAAAAATAAATATGAGTTATATATGTATATGTAAAAGTTGATGGAAGAATAAATGTTTAAATAAGTGATTACTTGGATGTTTTTTTTTTAAATTGATTGGTTAACTGGTTTATTAAGTGTATCTTAGTGAATACATATATTAGAGAGTAATGTTTAAATATTTAAATATATGTATTAGTGTTTCACTTTGTGTATAAGTGGTTGCATGGGTTGGTGAGTAGCTACATGTGTATGTATATGGGTTATTAGATGTTTTTGTTAGTATCAGTATGAGTGTTTGTATGGTTTGGTGGGGGTATTACTTAACACATAGATGCATGAATGACTGACTCTCTTTGTATGTGTTTTGAAGACAGCATATGTGCAGGACTGTATGGGTGGAAGAGTGTGTATATGTGTGTCTTAGTGAGTGAATGACTGTCTCACTAGTGTTTTTATCAGTAACTACATATGTTTTAATCTAATATATGTGAATATTGATGTATATAAGTGAGTATATGGGAGAGAACGAGATTGTAAGAGTTCCTGTTTAGATAAGTATGTGTTTCTATAAGTGATTGTTTAAGAGAGTAAGTATGTGTAAGTTTCCATAGAAGTAAGGTGGTTGTGTGTGTATAGCTGTATATGCAAATAAATGGATGTTCAATAGTTTATTTGCATGTGTGAATATGTGTGAGAGTATCTTTTGGATGACTGTCGGTGTGTAACAGGATGTATAGGTGTATCACTACATATCATGAGTGTGTATATGTACGAGTGACTATATAGAACTGTTGATCAATGAGTGGATGTGTATATATATGGTGGAATTATTGAATTGGTTGTTGTAACTGGTATGGGTATCTCCATTTTTTTGAAAATTTTTGTTTCTATTTTTGAATATGTGTTTCAAGGGTTACATTACAGTGAAAAGAGGTCTGTCACTCTGTCACAAGGAGGGTGTCATCAGTGATGTCATGACTGATGTCACTGACCATGTCATTAGTGATGTAATATGTGACGTCATCAGCAGTGCATTGCACGCGCAAGTTATAGTGAGTCCAACTAACTATAACGTGGGAATTTCATTGGTTTTATGCGAGTAAAATTTCCAGCTAACTATAACTGGTGTCAAACCTATGTTTTTTTAAGTGAATTTCATAGGTTTTGTAAATGCTATTTCCTAACTATAACGTGTGTAAAACCTATGGTTTTTTCAGTGAATTTCATAGGTTTTTTAAATGCTACTTCCTATCTATAACGTGTTTAAAACCTATGGTTTTTTCAGTGAATATATATATATATATATATATATATATATATAAAATTTCTATGGCAAAATGAAACCCCTCATTTTGTTCCTTTTCAAATTAAATGTATTTAGTGTTACCACTTTATTCCAATCAAGATGACTTCAGGTGTGCCATACTTTTGTCATAAGTAATACTGTTAGCGTTCTAGTTGTTCTTTAGAACACTCTGGGACATTCTGTCATTGGGCTATAGTTGGGCTACATCTGGCTGATATTTGGGCTACATTTGGGCTCTTTTGTCTCTGGTGGCCATCTTGAGAGACTGCATATCAGAATTCTTTTAATGAAATATAAGTGGATTTGAGAAGGCCCTCAAAATGTGCCCTAATTTTTCTTTCTTCAGCACTAATCATAATTTCTATGGCAAAATGAACCCCCTCATTTTGTTCCTTTGCAAATTAAATGTTTTAAGTGTTAACACTTTATTCCAATCAAGATGACTTCAGGTGTGCCATACTTTTGTCATAAGTAAGACTGTTAGCGCTCTAGTTGTTCTTTAGAACACTCTGGGACATTCTGTCATTGGGCTATAGTTGGGCTACATCTGGCTGATATTTGGGCTACATTTGTTTTTTTTTGTCTCTGGTGGCCATCTTTGGGCTACATTGGGCTACATTGGGCTACATTTGGGCTCTAACATATATATAGCCCAATGTAGCCCAATATATATTTTTTCAAAGTTAATTTTCTCAGCAACTACTGAACAGATTTACACCATTCAAAGAAAAGCGTAATCTGCGAGCTGGACTCTACCTTTCTACCACATTTCTTATAAATCCATTCAGCCGTTCGAGCTGTAGCCGTGTCTAAACGTCCTATGGAAAATAACATGGGGAAAACACGTTTTGGGACCCCCCTTTTATCTCAGCCCCCACTTGACGGATCCCCCCAAACTTTCAGGGAAGGAGCGGAGCGGAGCAGGCCATCTTCTTTGAGAAATTCGCAAAGATTCGTCCACCGGCGTCAAAGTTATTCTCAATAGAATGTTGCGGATTTCCTATGGAAACTAGGTCCTAACTACTGTCATTGGGCTATAGTTGGGCTACATCTGGCTGATATTTGGGCTACATTTGGGCTCTTTTGTCTCTGGTGGCCATCTTGGGAGACTGCATATCAGAATGTTTTTTAATGAAATATAAGAGGATTTGAGAAGTCACTCAAAATGTGCCCTAATTTTTCTTTCTTCAGCACTAATCATAATTTCTATGGCAAAATGAACCCCCTCATTTTGTTCCTCTGCAAATTAAATGTTTTAAGTGTTAACACTTTATTCCAATCAAGATGACTTCAGGTGTGCCATACTTTTGTCATAAGTAAGACTGTTAGCGCTCTAGTTGTTCTTTAGAACACTC